>NC_142852.1:3750000-5000000 GCF_061612785.1 Hesperophylax consimilis
ACAAGCAGCTATGTGGCAACTTTACTGAGCTACCTCTATTTTAGGGAGAACCAACAGACAAGCAGCTGTGTGGCAACTTTACTGAGCTACCTCTATTTAATACTTAAATTGTGTGAAACGATTGTATTATTAAATAAAATCTTATTCGGCTGTGAGCACTTTTGGTAATATACAGGTTAATTTAAAATTGATAAACGTTGTACATGTAAATACATTAAAATTTATACTATACAATAATGTAGAAACTATACGACAAATTTTCGCGTGCGATATGTAATACCGCTATTCGATTTAGTATTTTCATCGCTTTTGTTAGAACACGAAATGATGAAAACAAAAAAAAATCATTTTTCACTCAAAAGAACAAATCACGGCAGACGAATCAAGCAACATGGCCTAAAGACAAACTGCAAGCGAATGATGTATGCACAAGTTATTTCGCCCCAAATTTCAAACTGCCTGACCTTGATCAGTTCAGTTCTCGCCTCCGGGTTAGAATATGCTAAAATTTTGCTCCGCAATTATTTTTCTTTAAAACGGTTCCGGTCAAACTTTTACAAACATCAAAGCGCCACCAGGTGTATTTTTTTCGGGCTATCCGCCTGAAATACTTATTTTCTTGTTATTGTGTTACTTTTGTATTATTATCGTTTTTAGTGTTAAAAACTAATAATCTGCCCTAGGGGTGTCTTCACCACATCCCCGGTATTCCACTACCGATACTGGGTGAAAAGTTCTCATCCGAGCGGTGTTCCTCATCAATATACGTTTAACGTGCACAGTTATCAGTGAATCTCGACGACACATACTGTATCAGACGCAGAATTTTTTTCTGCGTCGAGTGATCGTCGTGTTTTTTTTGTGAGTTACATACTTTTTGTGATTTAGACGTTTTAAAGTGCAAACACGTGGTAATTATTCCAGAACATTCCACGCAAATCTCTGTTAAGTGACGAAAGAACAGTTTGGAGGACTAACCCTTTACTTGGGAACAATGTTAAATTTTGATCTTTTTTTTGAAAATTAGTATGGTTAAGTCCAATATTTTTCAGTTTTTGTGAAGTGCCATATCCATTTTGAACATCTTATTTTTTTAGATAATCAATATAAAGTGGAGGACTAATAAGTTGATTTCTTAAACAATATTTTTTGTGGTTTTATTAAATTCAAAGGGGAGGGATACTAAAAAATAAAATAAATTTATTAAATAAAATTGGGTAATTGTAGATTTTTATTGGGTAATTGTGTAACTTCCTTAAAATTGACTTTTTTTGAATTTTGACAAGAGTTAAGGTGAAAAATTTTCCCCATTTTTGGGTAAAATTTCAAAATCTAGGGATTTTTTTTAATTTACCCCATTTTTTCGGGAAAAATGGATTCTGACGTAGTTTCGCCCGGCGAAACCGGTGGTGCCACTGGCAGACGTGCCGGACCTTCCAGTTCGCGGGAAAGTGCGCTATTAGCCCGTATGATCAGCCTCCAGGAGGATATTTTAGGCACAAGAACTCCTGCAGGTCTTTCCAAGAGCAAAAGGAGACCAAAAAGGAAAACGGCCTCCAAAGACCAAGGTGCCTCCACGCCTTGTGACTCGGATTCCGTGGACACCTCGGACCAGGAAGATACTAGCCGTTCTGCACCTATACCAGAATCACACGATATGGTCTCCATCGCCGCTGCCGCGACACCCAATGCAGAAAACAAAAAAAGAGTCAGATATAGCGACTCTCCAGACAACCAGGAGCACAAAGCCATCCCCGCTTTGGCTAAATGCCAAAAAATTCGTTGCATCCTGATGGACGGAACAAATAAACTTAATAAGGCCGACAAAAGCATCCTTAATACAACTCTGGACGACCTCATGTCGGACATCACTCGATTAATGCTTGAGTTAAACACCCTCACTACGCGTAGTTCCACTATAGATGAGATGCTTAGTGCCCAGTCTGCAATGTCATCTAAACTTGATCAAGCACTTTTGACTCGCCCGTCGACAACCGCAACTCCCTTTACTAAGGAAACTTTCTCCTATGCCAGGGCTGCATCGTCATTGCCTGCATCTAAAAAAATTGTCATTAATGGGTTTGAGCGCCCTATTCCTAAAAAGCCACTCACAATCCTTGTTTATCCAGAAGCTCCTGAAGGCAAAACATCGGAGCAAACCCAGAAAGCCCTGGAGAAGATCCTCAACCCCAAGAAGGATGATTTTCAAATCGTCCGATCTAGGAAAATCAAAGGAGCGGGAATGGCCTTTCAAGCCAAGGACTCTAAGGATCTGGAGAATATAAAAAAGGCTGAAGCGAAACTTACTGCAAACGGCCTGAAGTTGATCAATCCCTTGGGCCGTCTTCCTAAAATAGTTATCTACAATGTGCCAAAGGGCGAACAATCCGCGGATCAGGAATTATTTTCCGAGATTTTCTCCAATAATTTATCTGGCCAGACCACTTTGTCTTTGGAAGATCACCTTCGGACTATGCGGCGAGTTTCGCTTTTTGGCAAGCGCGACACTCCTACCATGAACATGGTGGTGACTTGTCATCCAGCTGCCCGTAAGGTATGTTATATTTAACTTTAATAGCCATGTAATATACTATCGGTGAATTACACAAATAGTCATCGCCGCACAAGGCAGAGCTTGATACTCCTATCATTCAAGGTGTGGATTATAGTCGGTCTCCCAATGAAACATGTTTCTGTGATACTATATGTTTATTGTACAGGTAATACAGGTTATCAAACAGATCTACAAAAGGTACATAGCTTTTTAAGGCTTAACTTGATACTAGGCAATCTATTGACTCTAAGGGCTCTGATTGACAAAGGTATATTATTAGCTCACGTGTAATTTACGGCGGATGCGGTGAAACGGTCGGCAGGTGCCATGGCGGGGGCCAGGCGGAAGCCGGACAGATGCAGAAGGGCGGCCACGGGGGCACACCGAGCTGGACAACAAAGGAGCGCCAGGGCGGCGGCTGGAGACGCAGAGACGATGGAGCAGGGCGGGGGCACTGGTTGGAGGGCCAAGGGGCTCCACACAAACAGGCTGGAGCGGCAGACGCCCAGAACTGAGGCAGGGGTCTACGAGTTCACTGGTCTCAGCCTGGCGTGGACGGTAGGAAGGGCGGCCGACATCAACCGAGGTAGGCGGCTGGCTGCAAGGGCGGATACGGCGAGGAAGAGCTGGAGCACGGGTCGGTTCGCCAAGGGGTTCTTCACGACCCGGCTGTGGTGAGCAGAAGTGTCTGGGCCGTAGACAGCATGTGGCCTGGACGGAGGAGACATGACTCAGTTGTACAACGTAGAGTGCTGGTGGGTAGCTGGTGCTTGTCCGGACGAACTGCGTCTCGAGACGCGGCACATTATAAAACGTATGCACGCTGATCCATTATTATGGGCGCCTTTGGCGGTAAAATGCTAATTACGAACTAGTCTCGAACATGTCGCCTGCTACGCGTCTGTCAGGGAACTGAAGCGTGGGCCGGCTTGCGGGGGGAAGCTTGTCCCTACTTCTCTGCCTTTTGGCGTGTGGTCCCATGCCCTTATAAGGACACGTTTTGCAATTCGCCATATGATTGGTTGTAGGTACTTGTAAGTCCGCGCGTTCCGTATCGGGCGGAGATATCTCGAGCTCCTGTGTATGTATTAGTGTCTTGACATGAATTCAGTGCGTGATCGATTTCTGGCAATGCGTGAGAATATACCTAACTTTGCAGTTAGCTCTTGCAAGCTATGTGCAAACATAACACTACCCTCCTTGTCGACGAAAGAAGATCCCAGGCAACGTAGCTGAAGCAGGGCAACGTCCTCCTGTTGCCGTTAGAGAGGTACAGAGCTACCTCATTTCACAAAGATTTAAACACTCCCTAACTTAAGAGCCAAAACAAAAATTTAACTACCTGAGAGCCAAGTTGAACAATCCTAACAAGTACACTGAACAAGGGTTGCCAAACGTCTTTCAAAAATAATTGCAGAAATGATCTCCAAGGCGCGATACAAAACACGCTATGATTTACATACACAACTTTTTTCCCAACAAAAGAATACACATGGCCTTCTTTCCAAACAGAAAAGAATACATATCACCTTCTTCCCAACCAAAAAGAATACACCTGGCTTTCTTTCCAACAGAAAAGAATACACATCACCTTCTTCCCAACCAAAAAGAATACACCTGGCTTCTTTTTTTTTTAAGACAACACCAAAACAACAAATGTAGCATACAATGTGGTATATCCGAACGGATGTACACAATTTACCACCAGGCCTACACTTTCCATCAAACCACAAAAGAAGAACAACTTATCCATGTTCACAATTGTACAATTTTATACATAATGATATTCTGGTTAGAGAATATTATACGCTTATGCGATTGACCAAAATCAACCCATATTTCGCGTTTTTTTTTTTTTTTTTACAATGAAATTCTTAAACTAGACATGGTTTTTTATACGCAATATTCCTGTTATGGAATGTGTACGCTGATTATATCATGCGATTGACCGAAATCAACCCATATTTGCGTCTTTACCAATGAAATTCTTGACACTATACAACACAAGTATCAATACACATGTTATGTTATTTCTTATTATCCATTGATAATTTTGAAAAACGGGAAAAAAAAACAAAAAATTTTACTCAAGATTTTAACAATATATTCTCATTTAGTCATGTTTTGTCTGGTTGCTAATAATTCTTAGGCATATAGATCAACCTCTCGTTTCGCATATTGATTATACAGGTCAACGCTACCAAGACCTCCCATGTAATTAATTATAAGGCTAATATTATCCTATAACATTTAACGATTTACTTCCTGTAAACCATACAGCGCTGTACCAGGTGTTAACAAGAAACACCCGCACGTCGTAACGATAACGTTCGACAAAACAATTAGACCACTCATAAAGTGTTCTCACCAAATAACCAGACAAAACCCAAACTGACCTTAAGTGCAATTATCAACCCAATTCTTTGGTTAAGATTCAATAATGTCCCAAAATGACATAAATATGCAACCTCCATTTGTCCTTAATGACCAACAATATTTGATTACCAATGAATCCAAGACATAATTACGTTATTTTTACAAAAACTATTTCTTCTTACCGGGTATATATTATAATTCATCTACCTATGAGAAATATACACACCACACTTGACAAGGCGTAACACATATTACAAATAACACAATTTTATTTCGTCTCAACTTTATGAAGGACTTTACACGTTATTTCTTTTTATTGATACCGAAGCAATCAAATACGTGTTTACAAAAAATACAATTCACAACCCATAACTAATTAATAATTAGTTAGGGAACAATTTACACAATTATAATTTACAAACATATAGCATACCACTCAACAACTACTGTCTGTGATAATTCCATTTCTGTTATATAAGACTTATTCGAGTCTTTTTAATTTAATAACCGAGAACTACATCATTCGATTTCTAGAGATTGACTTCCTTAAAAATAACGACACGTATTCACTACGCAAGAAGGAGAAAAGAAAAAAAAGAAAATTCCAGAAAAAACAAATAATTGGTAGGTAACCAATTAAACACAACAATATTTGACATAATTTTCTATACAAGAGAATGTCTGAACAAAAACCACATACAGGGTTTTCCTTATTTAAACTATACAATTTTTATAACACAAGATATTTGAGTTATAATTACAAAATGGGTTCCTAATCTACCACTGATAACTTTAAGTGATGAAGAACGAAATCATCACTTCAAAAGTACAGGACATTTCTTACGCCGTTTCTTGTCAACGAAAAGATGATTATATATACAAATATAATCTTAATTTGTACTAAAAATTGGTATATATTCTTAGTACAATAATTCCACGAAATGTAAATTAAGTTTACTTTTTCGGTCCCGGGCAGGATATTGAATACTTAAGTCGGTTTTTCCTTTATTGAAATAATAAAAAAAATTCCACTAAACTCAAGGTTGCTTGAATTAACCCTCAATCAATGTAACGTGTCGGTTTCGTAAACGAAATATATACAAAAATGTATATTTTTAAATATAAATTTATATAACTTATGTAGTTACTTCATAACCACAACTTATATCTTCTATATCACAATACTCACTTATTGTGATAAAAGTGTCTGAGTTTCGATTTATTGTTATTTTTATTTTAAAACGAGTTTTAGTTATGGAAGAGAGAGATAAAAAAAAAATATATATATATATATATATTATGTATTTCTACAAGATATCTGTTAGCTACTCAGAATCTCACAGAAAACATAATGAAATAAACAGAGTGGTTACTATGTCAGCCAAAATAGATGCACTCAAAGATTCATGACGTCTTTGAGTTATAAACATTGAATGACACATAGCCCCTTGTTTATTCAAATAATATTATTAAAATGCACGAAATATGTATTATAGTTTACATAATATATCGCATTAATTGGGTGCGAGAAAGAAATATATGCATCAACATGAACGCGGCGACCTTTGACGAATTCATATTTATTATTATTATGCGTAAATATTGTTCATTGCGACGCGGGAATGAATCTTTTTGTCGGTATTTTAATAGTCGTGTATTATTAAGATATATCAAGTTACCGCTCGTAGCGTGTTTTATTTTTGACCAAACAATTTATTTTCTGTGTAATATTTTTCTGTTGCGAGTTTTTATTCTGATCTATGATTTATTTTCTGTTATATTATTTTTGCGGCAAGTTAATAATAATAATTCCCTTGTCGGCATATTATTACCAGTGAAATTGTTAACGATATTTATTCTCAGACCGGATGAGCAAAGTGATTGTATGTGTAATGACCGCCGTTGCCTTTTCAACATTTAAAATTCTACCAATATTGGGAGGATCCATGATTTAATAATGGGAACGACCGGTAAAGTCTATGGATCTTAATTTAAAAACAACCAATACGATATTTATTAAAGAATGTGAATTAAAACAATAACTGAATTTAATCCGATCGCAAATTGACACTTGGAAGTTCGTTAGAGTATTTGAATTATTCCAACTTATTACAATGAAACAGATAAGCAAAGCTTAACCTGACAAAAAAAAATTATTTCTATAACGAAACAATTAAATTGCATTTCAAAATTGAAATAACACATCTATCTCTCGGAAACATCCACAGTTAACATTTATTACGCCGCAATTCCTCGTTGGTTTATTGCGTGTTTACTAATTGAAAACTACGCATTACGAATTTGCCGTGAAACTACGCGTATATGCGCGTATTTAGTTAATAAAGAGTTCCGCGTTACACTACCGACTGCACATTTGTATTACAAACACTCCCGAAACAGAAATTGAATTATAACACACAGCTGTGGAAAAAAAACATAAATGCACAATAGTACCATCATAGACACACAATCACAAGGCACAAATCAAATTGGGCCACCGACTATCCACGTTGAGCGTCCAGTGTTACATTAAACTTTAATAGCCATGTAATATACTATCGGTGAATTACACAAATAGTCATCGCCGCACAAGGCAGAGCTTGATACTCCTATCATTCAAGGTATGGATTATAGTCGGTCTCCCAATGAAACATGTGTCTGTGATACTATATGTTTATTGTACAGGTAATACAGGTTATCAAACAGATCTACAAAAGGTACATAGCTTTTTAAGGCCTAACTTGATACTAGGCAATTTATTGACTCTAAGGGCTCTGATTGACAAAGGTATATTATTAGCTCACGTGTAATTTACGGCGGATGCGGTGAAACGGTCGGCAGGTGCCATGGCGGGGGCCAGGCGGAAGCCGGACGGATGCAGAAGGGCGGCCACGGGGGCACACCAAGCTGGACAACAAAGGAGCGCCAGGGCGGCGGCTGGAGACGCAGAGACGATGGAGCAGGGCGGGGGCACTGGTTGGAGGGCCAAGGGGCTCCACACAAACAGGCTGGAGCGGCAGACGCCCAGGACTGAGGCAGGGGTCCACGAGTTCACTGGTCTCAGCCTGGCGTGGACGGTAGGAAGGGCGGCCGACATCAACCGAGGTAGGCGGCTGGCTGCAAGGGCGGATACGGCGAGGAAGAGCTGGAGCACGGGTCGGTTCGCCAAGGGGTTCTTCACGACCCGGCTGTGGTGAGCAGAGGTGTCTGGGCCGTAGACAGCATGTGGCCTGGACGGAGGAGACATGACTCAGTTGTACAACGTAGAGTGCTGGTGGGTAGCTGGTGCTTGTCCGGACGAACTGCGTCTCGAGACGCGGCACATTATAAAACGAATGCACGCCGATCCATTATTTTGGGCGCCTTTGGCGGTAAAATGCTAATTACGAACTAGTCTCGAACATGTCGCCTGCTACGCGTCTGTCGGGGAACTGAAGCATGGGCCGGCTTGCGGGGGGAAGCTTGTCCCTACTTCTCTGCCTTTTGGCGTGTGGTCCCATGCCCTTATATGGACACTTTTGCAATTCGCCATATGATTGGTTGTAGGTACTTGTAAGCCCGCGCGTTCCGTATCGGGCGGAGATATCTCGAGCTCCTGTGTATAAATAGCAATCTTTCAATTTTTTAACCGACTACAGAAAAAAATATTGAAAACATAATACAATCACTTAAAAATGGTAGTGCGCCAGGATACGACGGTATAACTACAGAAATCTTGAAAAAATACTGCAATTTTCTAACCAAACCGATTACGCATATAATTAATGTAAGTACTAAATACGGAATATTCCCGTCTAACTACAAAAAAGCCATTATAATCCCAGTATATAAATCCGGAGATTCAAAAGAAGTAAACAATTACCGCCCAATATCCTTATTATCCAACATTGCAAAAATACACGAAAAAGTAATAAAAAAACAAATTACTGATTATACAGATAACCAAAAATGTATTAACCCTAGTCAATACGGTTTCAGAGATAAACTTAGCACACAAGACGCAATTGCAGAATTAACTTAGCTTATTTACAAAACATTAGATAGAGGCAAAAAGTGCCTAAGTATATTCATTGACCTCCGTAAAGCTTTTGATAGTGTCTCACATTCAAAATTAATTAATAAACTAAATAATATAGGAATTACTGGCAAAGCTAAAACATGGTTAAAAAGTTATCTCTATCAAAGAACTCAACAGGTTAAAGTAAACAACGAATTAAGTGAAATAGAAAATATAGATTTTGGAATTCCACAAGGAACTGTTTTGGGACCTTTACTATTTATACTATATGTAAATGAACTTTTTGAACTCCCAATCATTGGAAACATCATATCTTACGCAGATGATACAGTGATAACTATTGAAGGAAATTCTTGGAATGAGGTCGAAGTATCAGCTAATAATGCCATAAATATCGTTAAACTATGGTTTGACGAAAACTTATTAACACTAAATGTCGAAAAAACCCATTTTATACCTTATAGCCTAACAGGGAATATCTCAAATGTAAATCTAAACATAAAAATTCACGAAAGAAATTGCCTCCTTAGAATCGCACCCTGTAACTTTAACTGTATAAACATTAGTAGTAAAAAAGAAGTAAAATATCTTGGAATAATTATTGATAATAACATCAAATGGAAAAGTCAAATAAATTCCACAGTAGACAGAATGCGAAAACTGATCTATATATTTTTTAGACTAAGAAATACTGTATCATTAAAAATACTAAAAGATATTTATTATGCACTGGCGCACTCTGTCCTACAATATGGAATCGTGGCTTGGGGGGGTGCATATAAATCATCCCTACTCCCACTGGAAACTATCCAAAAAATACTAATAAAAATCATCTTAAAAAAGCCATATTACTACCCAACTATAAATGTTTTTCAAGATTTCCCGGTTCCCCCACTTACAAAAATTTATGACAAAATTGCACTCCTACAAATACATAAAGATTTCTTTAGTAAAAATAATTCACCACAATTGAATATTAGCAAAAGAATAATATCTGTTGGAGGACTAACCGTGCCACTAGCACGAACCACAACAGCACAGCATCACTATATATTCAAGGGTGTAAAATTATTTAATAAATTACCCCTTGATATACGATCGGAAGAAAACTTCGAAAAATATAAAAAAAAAATTAAATTAAAATACTCTTGTACCACCTCATAACTTTACTTATTGTTTAGAAATATGTTTTTGCCTTTTAAATTCTTTGAACGATTTATTAACTAACCTATATTTTTATTACTTTTATTGTTATTTTTTGTTTTATTACTAATATTTTTTGTTTAATTTAAACAAATGTTAAAATATTTTTGTTGTCCTCTCCTAAACACAAGCAGCTGCTTTATTAGGAGAGTGATTGAAATATTTGTGTTTATATTGTTACAAAATTGTAAATCTTGTTTATATGTTTCAATAAAAAAAATAAAAAAAATGTATTAGTGTCTTGACATGAACTCAGTGCGTGATCGATTTCTGGCAATGCGTGAGAATATACCTAACTTTGCAGTTAGCTCTTGCAAGCTATGTGCAAACATAACAGGTACTACTAGACAGCGGAATGTGCTTCCTTGGGTGGAATGCCTGTCGGACTCGTGATTACACTGGTGCCACCAGATGTTTCAAATGCCAGCAATATGGCCATATTTCCAAGTCCTGCTCTCAGGACAAAGAAACTTGTCGCCACTGCGCCGCTGTGGGACACACTCATGAGGATTGCCCCAAGAAGGCACTTCCCGCTGTCTGTGCTACCTGCACTCGCTTTAGGAAGCCTGCCAATCATCCTACGGGGGATAGGGATTGTCCTGCTCACCTGGCCGCCATCAATGCTCAAGTCCGTATGACTGATTATGGCTCCGCATAATCTACTCTCCCTAGGTCAGATTAACTTACAGCGTTCCCGGTTGGCCACCCTGGACGCGCAGCGGGTCATGTCTGACCTCAAAATTGACATTCTGCTTATTCAGGAGCAGTACACCAGGGAAGGTAAGACACCAATTGAATTTCCGGGAGCGGTACTCGAAGTCGGCTCATCTCCAGGGGCGGGTGTTCTGGTCAATACTTCATTGATCAGCCCCTTCCTTCTGGCTGGGCTGTCTAATGAGTACCAAACCTGTGTATGTATTAAATTTGCTGATACTGAGATCTATCTGATCTCAGTCTATTTTAAATGGGGGAACCCGGTAGGACCACATATCCTGAGTCTGACGCGCGCCCTAAACGCGCTTAAAGGTCGTAACGTAGTTATCGGAGGGGACTTTAACGCTCGCTCTCCTCTTTGGTTTGACAATACTAAAACCCATTCAGTACGATCACGGACTGACGCCGTCGAAGACCTGATTGCTGCGCAAGGCCTTTGTATCGTTAACGAACAGAGTTCGTTCTTTACATTTTCAAACACACTAGGAGAGAGCAACATTGATCTAACTCTTTGCTCTGGATCAGTTGCGGCCAGAATATCTAAATGGAGGGTCCATGAAAGCGCAATAGTTTCGGATCATAGATTAATCACATTTACAATAGGTGTTAAGAAAACTGAAACTCCGAGATCCTCCTGGAATTTCAACACCTCCAAGGCGAATTGGGATAACTTTGGGGAGGCGCTACGAGATACATTAAGGGATTTTCATCACGTAGCAGCTAATGATCCGGACAATTTGGGGAACTTTTTCAATTCTGCCGTTGTATCTGCGGCTGATTCCTCTCTGGGCAGATCAAACCCAAAGACGAAAATTAGAACGCCGTGGTGGTCACCTGAGCTGACTTCGCTAAAGGGGGCCTACAAAGGAGCCTATAGGGCCTTGGGACTGTCCAGGAGGGGAAGCTGTACGGAGGAGGAGACAGCTGCCCTTCAGGCCGCTCTCAGGAGATCCAGGGCAACTTTCAAACATGCGGTTCTCCTTGCGAAACGAGCTGCCTGGCATAATTGGGTTAAAGATGTGGGCAACGCCAACCCGTGGGAAATCCACAGCGCAATTGAAAAATCCGGCAAGGGATCGGATCGGTTTTTGTCAAGTTTAATTGGGAATATTGATGGGAGGGACGCTGAGACTGTGGACGTGGCCTCTACTCTCAACACACTTTTGGGCAAGTTAGTCCCTGTAGAGTCAGTAATTGGGGAAAGTGACCACCAAAAACAGATTAGAAATCTAGCACGGCTTCCACCTAGAGACCTCGCCCAAGAGGATAGAATCACTCCCGTCACTAGAGCTGAAATAGGTGCTATAATTAAGGGTTTGGGTCCAAAGAAGGCACCAGGGCATGACAGACTCAACGGCGAAATAGTGAAGCATGTCTGGGTCCACGCTAAAGAGGAGCTCTTTCAAGTGATGAAATCGTGCCTGAGAAGAGGAATTTTCCCTTCTGAATGGAAGAGGGGCGTGCTCAGGATTATACCTAAAGGGAACGGCAAACCACTCACCGATGTAAAGGCTTATCGCCCGATAACCTTGCTCCCAGTCCTCGGTAAGATCCTGGAATTACTTATTCGGCAGCGTCTTCGCAGTACACTATCACCGCCCAGTGAACTTCAATTTGGTTTCGTCCCGGGTAAATCCAATGTGCACGCCATTTCGTTTGCGCTTAGCTGGGTGAAGGTCTGCACAAAGAGGTATGTTGTAGCAATCTTCTTAGATATAACTGGTGCCTTCGACTTCGCGTGGTGGGACATGATACGCACAAAGGTTAAAAGTAGGAATTGTCCAAAACGCCTGTTTAAATCGGTTGACAACTACCTATCGGGACGAACTGTCTCGATATCCTATGGTGATTTTACTATAGAACGCGAAGTAAATATGGGCTGTCCTCAGGGCTCCGTTCTGGGACCTGAATTTTGGAATATTGACTTTGACGACTCCTCTAGGTTACCCTTGCCTGAAGGATGTATCATGATCGACTACGCGAATGATAAGATGTATCTTGTCTCGGGGAACAGCAGAAAGGAAATTGAAGAAAAGGCTGGTGATGGTTTGAACACCCTCCTTAAATGGGGGGAGAGGAACAAGATAACCTTCGCTCCCCACAAGACAATGGGTCTCCTGATGAAGGGCTCTCTCAGTAGAAAAAGAAACCCTACCATCCGGATGGGAGACACTAACATCAAATTTGCAGACACGGTCAAGTACCTAGGTGTAACACTCAATCGATCGTCCTCATTTCTGGCTCATGTTAAAGATGTTTCAAGCAAGGCTCAGGCGCTGTTGAGAGCTGAGGAGACTCTCCACCGCTGAATGGGGACTACGCAGTCCGGCACTACGTGCTCTGTACAGTAGGGTGTGTCAAATATTTCAACTTTTGAATTCAGAAACGCCTGATGTCTCAAAAGTTGCGTCTTACAAAGAAAATGAGAACTACATTTAAAATTATTTTTTAAAAAATGGTTATTAGCTCGCTAAAATGCATTGAAAAACAGAAAAAAAAACCCAAAACATGTATTTTTAAATAATGGTAATTAATATTTTCTTCACAATAATTTAACCTTTTAACGTTTGTTTATTATTAAAAACTGCATATAGTTGACAAAAATTAAAAAAAAAATCAATTTTATTAATGCAAGTAAATCTACAAGAATACCAAAATTAACAAAAAAATGATAAAAATCCATTGAAACGTTTTCCATTGCCATTTAGTTTGCTTTAATTTTCAATTATTGGACTTCGTTTGAAATTTGTAGAATCAAATGAACATCTCCCCTTTCCTTTCGTCTGCTCCACCACCTCTTTCTCCTACCACTGTACCCCTACTCCTGCCACAATAAGATGTTTGTTTTTTGTTAAGTTTAAGTTGTTAGTTCCAACAGTTTTTCAGATTCTGATGAGGAACCAGCGCTAAGTGAAGATCATCAATTTGCAGTGGCTCATGAAACATTATCTCCTCGAAATATACAATATTCTAAGATGAAGAATCCCTTGACGAAGTTATCTCAAATTTGTGATCGATACGGTGTATCACACAGAGCAGCAGCTGCCATTGCTTCTGCGGTTTTACAAGATGTAAATGAAGCCGGTCCGTCTTCCGTTATAGATCATAGTAGATTACGAAGAGCTAGAAAGCAAACTTGAGATATGTTATTAAATAGCCGTAAATTGACAAATATCGAAGGTTTATTTTTCGATGGGCGCAAGGACAAAACAATGTTTATTATCAAGAAAGGAAGTAAATTTTATCGACGAATAAAAGTTGAAGAACACATAACGCTTGTGCAGGAGCCAGGATCACTGTATCTCGGACACGCTACGCCATCATCTGGTACTGCTAAAGACAGCGAAAATGCCATATGTTCTCTTTTGGAAGAGGAAAATCGTCAAATGGAGAAAATTGTTGCAGTTGGTTGTGACGGAACAAATACAAACACTGGCCGGAAAAAAGGAATCATTTCAAGAATGGAACAGAGACTTGGAAAGCCATTGCAATGGCTCATCTGCCAGATGCACGCCAATGAACTACCATTGCAACATCTGCTATCTTTATTAGATGGACCGACTAGCGGACCTGTAGCTTTCTCGGGACCAATCGGAAGAAACTTAAAAAAATGTGAGAACAGGAAAATTAAGCACGGACAAAATTATTTATATAATATGTGTCTGGTTGTGTCAAAAGGTATGATAACTGTAGATTTGGCAAGGAAACAACCAGGGAAAATGTCTCATGCCAGGTGGCTAACAACTGCAAACAGAATATTACGGCTATATGTTGCAACGGAAAACTTAACAGAAATTTTGCAGATATTGGCCACCTTTATTGTGAGAGTATATGCTCCAACATGGTTTACCATATAGTGCAATAGTTCTTGTATAGATGGAGCCCGTAATCTCTGGAAAATGGTTAGCATTTCCAGATATCTTTCAGCAGAATTGAAAGCTATTGTCGATCCCGTGATTCAGAGGAACGCATATTTTGCACACCCGGAAAACATTATTTTATCAATTTTAACCGATGACAATAAATGTATAAGGGAGCTAGGATGTAGAAAAATCATTAAATATAGGGCCCTTCAAACTTCAGGAGTGAGAGAGTTCATAATTCCAAAAATTAATTTCAACTGCAATAGCTATATAGAATTAATTGACTGGCAGGCCACAGATTTAATTCTGACAGAACTTCCACTCCTGAGCAACGTAAAAACGGATGAATTACTTAAATTGTGTGATGAAGGAAATGTAAAAAGGTTCGATTTTCCTAAATTTCCTTGCCACACACAATCAGTGGAAAGGTGTGTGAAGTTGACCACAGAGGCGTCTTCTTCTGTTGCTGGTTACAATGCTAGAAAAGGTTATATTTACGCCAAGCAACATTCAAGAAACATAATGCCAAATTTTAATTCAATGCAAGATTTTAAGTAATTACTGTTTTAACAATATGTTATCATTCAATTTTGAGCATCCATTATTTTTTATTCGTTGTATTTTGGTCAAAAATGTTGTTGTACGTTATTGTTTAGTATCTTGAATTTAACCATAAAAAGTGTTATTTTTCCCTTTTATATTTTTAACAAACACATCACATATGTTTAAAAAAATATTTATTTTTCGTTCTTTGTACTGCAGTTATGGAAATAAAATTAAGTGTGCTACTAAATATAAAATATGGACCCATTGTTTTATTTTTTTCCCAAATCACGAAATCAAATTTTTTTCAAAACTTCCGGCCATTTTAGCGAGCTAATAGTGAACACCAATTTCATTTATTTTTACGTTTTCGAATAGCTACAGATCATACGCAACTTTTGAGACCCCAGGCGTTTAAAAATAAGGCTTTTTTTTCTCTCTATGGAGAGCGACACACGCTACTACCCACCCATCATACCTATTTCCTTCCCAGAACTCACTGTCCTTCCTTTCTTTAAAAATACCCCCAACACAGCATTCACAAAGATGACATAGGCCTTGAGGGTTACGATTTTCCTTAGGGCCTCCTGTGTGGAGACGATGTAAAGAAATACAAAAAATAAACAACTATCTCGCTAAATCGTTGGCTGTGACTAATGGTAGGGGTATTGGTTACCTAATAAATGGTTCCCGGGGCGGCAGAACACATAATTGTAATCATTCTTGAGGGCACTGATGTACAGACATTATGGCTCCTGTTGATTGACGAACATATACTAAAACATCGTTGGTTGGAATCGGTGCTTGAAATGACTTTAGCCATGTTTAGTAAAAAAACAAATTGGAATACATTTTTCAGCAATTTTAATTTAAAATTTGAAAAATTAAATTCTCACCAATCTAATCGCAGCAATTTTAATAGGCACATATTATGGATATTACGCTTTGTTTCAACTTAATCATTACAAGAAACTTACGTCGGGAGAGATGGTAAAATAAAATTTGATTCAATCAATGTTCGAAATTTGTCTTTTAAAATGACTCAAAGAACCTCACCGCATGAACCCGGGCACCCCTGCTTAGTCACGAAACGTAGTAAATGATGCATTAAAGTTACATTTTTTCTTTAATCAAGTTCAAAAGATTTTTTAAGCATGGATTTGACGTTTGCGAAAGTTCTATTTCAATATAAATACGCGTGAGGCAGTCTATCCTCTTTAAGTATAAAGTCATTTTCATAGAATATGGATGTTCTAACAGAATCTAAAAAGTACGACAACGCGCGCGAAATTGGCGGTTAAGTTACAACGCATGCAAGCCGTCAAGTTTGTCAGAAATATATAGATCAACAAAATAAATCGTGTAAAATGTATATGCGACCGAAAAATGGGCGTGGATACGAGAGGGGATATATATATATGTTTGTGTTTATTTTATAGAAAACTTTGGCAATTTTTGTGAGTTATTGAAAACATCTTTTTACTAATTTTCAAATTTTATTTATTATTCTACCAAAATATGTTTACACTAGATTTTAATTCAAACTAACCATTCCTCCATTGGGCACCATGAAACAGGTAGCTGCCTAGTATGGTGCTCTAATATATCTTCTCTAAATAAATGTATTAATCATGTAACATGTAATTATAAATAAATAAATAAAAATAAACTGTTTATTTTTATTTTATTTTATTTTATTTTATTAACGCCTAGAAGGCTTTTACATATACATGTTATGGGTTTTGTTGTTCAGATTAAAATGTTTCATTGTTTTCAAAAGAAAAACAAACATTCCCTGGTTATAAATAACTTCTCCTACTACCATAACAGTAAACGGAAAATTTTGACTGTGAAGAAAAGTTGTGCAAAAAAATAGTTAAGATTGAGTGTTGTTGTTGATCCAAGATAAATAGGAGCTGACCCTGACGAAAATATCAGGCTTACCCACGGCACAAGGAACTACCCTGGCTGCAATACCGACCAAGACATTTCCATCGACGAGTGGGCTACCGGAGTCTCCCTATAAATAAAAATATTTTCTTTAGTAAAAACAAAGAGGATTTTTACATTCAAGATATTAGTAGTGATCAAAATAAGATGCCGGCATAAAAATTGGGAGTACTCGTCTATTCAATTAATGTAATAATTGAACCTTAACTATTTGATGAATATATGGAGCAGGTGCGTGAGTTTGTATGTTAAATGGAATTGAAATCGTATGGAAATTATGTTGAACAATTGGAAGAGGTGGGATTGGGCTTGAAATTATAGCATATATAAAATTATATATTATTGATAGCATGGAAGATCTACGGTCTCTCGTGAGTAGGATGAACCAAGTATGTATGAAGAATGAGTTAAAATTATTGTATATAAGTCTTAAGTCATGGTGCTTGAAAGATAAAGAACGAAAACAGTGTACAATGTAGATGTGAATGATGAATACTTGGAGAAGGTGGATGGATGAGTTCGTGTATTCGGGAATTATGTTTACGAGAGATGGAAACGCCGATTGGGATATTGAAAAATGGTTAATGCAGGAATGGTTAACTCTAGTAATGGAGGAGTGAACGCGGTTGGCGCTAACAAAATATGTAATGAGGCGTATATGTGGTGAAAATTGTAGTGAGTAAAATTAAGAAAAGGATGCTTTCATCGTTTGGGCATGAGCGAATGAATGAAGAATTGAGTGTAAGGAGAACAAATGACGCGAATATAAGAAACAGTCCATTTTTAATTGCCATTCGGGCATCAAACAGTATGTATCAGACTATGTATGAATGTGAATGAAGCAAGGACCGTGTACCAGAACCGAGTGGGAATTTACAAAGGAATTCTAACGAAATATGTAAAATCCTTAAAAATAAAAAATTGAACCTGCAGAAATTTTTGAAAATCTGCCGAATATAGTTCAAACCCGCCTATATTCACTAAAATTTACCCAAGATTTGGAAATCTCGTACACAGGTGGCGTATTTTCCTTCGGTATTTTCACAAACTATGAATACCGTTGACAAAGACATCATGAAAACAAAATTGTTATAAGTAAGTTTTGCAAAATAATAATATAATATATAAATTAAATTAAGATTTTTTTTGAAGTGAAACTTCTTTACGCGCGTCATGCAATTTCGAGGACCGGAGTAAAACCGACTCATGACCGAAACGAAAATGCGGGTACCCCCACCACCGATTAAAGTTCATTTGATCTAGTCAAAGTTTTGAAGTAACATATAAATGCTTCTTAGCTCATCCCGACAACTGGCGTTGGTGGTGTAATGGTCAGCATAGTTGCCTTCCAAGCAGTTGATCCGAGTTCGATTCTCGGCCATCGCACATTATTTTTTTGTTTTTAACGCCTTTTTCATTCAATATCTTATTTTTTAGTAGGTCAGAACATTTTTTAAAAGAAAATAATATTGCAAAATAATAAAAACACTTATCTCACTGTGATAAAACATTACTCCGCTAGAGCGCGCTTTGCGTTATTGTGTTGGATTAAAATTATTATCTAATCCGTATATTATGATAATTGTATTACATTTATTTAATTAATTTATTTATTTTGATAAAATGTAATAATTTACAGAAAAAAAAATTAAAACTATCTCCCTCTGATAAAATATCCGTTCGCTAGAGCGCACTACGCGATCTTGTGTGGGATTCTATTTCTGTACATTGTACATTATTTTTAAAAATATATTATATTTTGGGTGTGATGTAGGTAACATTATAAAACATAACAAGCTCTCATATTTTCAGAACCTACATAATATAATCAATTTATGCGGCTTTGCTTACAGTTGGTGCTCAGCGTGGTTGGCTTTCAATCAGTTAAGCGAGGTTCGATTCTCGGCTGTGGCATTTTTGAAGTGAAACCTTGTTGAGGTGGGGGAGCCGCTCACGAACGTTCTCTCTCTTCTCTTCTTTCCTCTCTCTCAGACACCAGCGAACTGCGCCACGCCAAGCATCAGCTGAAACTAGAAGTTTCACTTCTGTCTTGCGTAGACTTGACACACCCACTTTTTAATTTATGTTGAGGGATCAGTAGGATTTATAGGCCCTGTTAGAAGTTCTACCGAGCCGAAACCTCTGATATGAAAATATCTGGAGTCAGTGAATTATTTTCCATTTGATCTCTGCTGAGTTGACGTGTTGTTCTTGTATTGTTTAGTATTTATTTTGCTTATATAATGCACTTACATTATGTTGATTGACTAGAAGATCATTTGTGGAGAAGTGTGTGGAAGGGTTTAGTTTTTCCTATGGGGAAGATTTAACCCGGACAATAAAATCGGAAGTTTAAAAATAATAACTTATATCATTGATGTCGCTATTCCAAAATCTTTTAATATTCATAAATCTGTTAATGAAAAAATAAGAAAATACACAGATTTAGGAAATGAGATAAAAAGAATTTGGCATTCTCAGACCATAAAAATATTACCATTCGTTATTTCGGCTACTGACATTATACCTAGCTCTCTCATTAAAAATTAAGGCGTATTAGATCTATCAAAAAATGTATATATAAAGATGCAAAATTTGGTCATTTTGAATACATGTAGGATAACGAAACATTTTTCAAATATTTATGTTGAGGGATCAGTAGGATTTATAGGGCCTATTAGGAGTTTTACCGAGCCGAACCCTATGAAATGAAAATATCTTGAGTCGGTGAATTATTTTCCCATTTGATCTCTGGTGAGTTGACGTGTTGTTCTTGTATTGTTTTTTATTTACTTTACTTATATAATGCACTTGCACAATGTTGATTGAGTAGGTGATCATTTGTGGAAAAGTGTGTGGAAGGGCTTAGTTTTTCCTATGGGGAAGATTTAATCCGGACATAAAATCGGAAGTTAAAATATTAATATTGTTCACATTTATTCTAGGATGTGGGGAGGTTAGTGCAATCCCACACGTCCCATATAGAAATACATTTTCTTGAACAATAATTATGCAACATACAATAATATTTTTAACAAAAATATATAAAGAAGAATAAATTAACAACAGAGAAAAGATATATGAAAAATGCAAAAATATATAAAGAAGAATAAATTATCAACAGAGTACTGTGCAGGGCGTGGTCTTGAGTGAGCTTGGGCCCAGCGCTCACTCAGGAGTGGCGCTTGGTGCTGGTAGACTGCAGTCACCAACGTGTTGGCGGAGGCCATTGGCCGCATCCTTGCTCCAGTGACCCGGTGTCTCATCAGGCCGGAAAATCCATTCAGTCCTAGTTCCGTGAACATTGTCGATGCGCTGCTGTATCTTCGGTATCCAAATATGACTCTACAGGCGTCATTATATTGAATTTGGAGTCGTTCCATCGAGCAAGTTCGGTAGTGACACCATGTCTCACACGTATACAGGCCAGTACAGAATGCGTTGAACAGTATTTTTTTAACGGTATTGCTGCATTTGCAAAATCTGCGGGCAATTATATTAGACACTATGGCTTCTCCTTTGTCGTACGATATCGCCATCATCCGATATGTCTTGATTAATAATGTGCCCCAAGTATTTTACGTTCGAACATGTATTTATTCTTGCCTCTTTAAAGTATACGGGAAACATCTTACTTGTATCTGAATTTTTTCCGTGGTGGAACGCAATCAATTCCGTCTTCTTCGGGTTTTACATCATATTATGCTGTTTTCCATATTCTTCACAAGTGTTTAGGAGTAATGTTAATCCCTTGATCGACGGAGCTAGGAGGATTATGTCATCCGCGTAGCTTATATGATTCATACATATACTGTTAACACGACAGCCCACTCTGATGTCCAGGCGACTTGATAACTTGTCCATGTATACATTAAATAGAATGGGGGACATACACCCTACTTGCCTTACTCTTGACCGCAAATAGTGCCAATAAGAGTGCCAATGAGAGTGCCATCGGGATAGTGTGTTTATAAATAAGGTAGGTATATTCATAGCTTTCAATTTATCCCATAATGTTTTATGACAGACCCTGTCGAAGGCTTTACTTAGGTCTAAGAAACACTCGTATACGGTAGTTTTTCGTTTCTTATAGAATCCTATTATTTGCTTTGCAGTATATTTTGCCATATTAGTGGATTATCTAAATTTAAATCCCATCTGGTTATCTTTAGACATTAATTTATCATGTATCTTATTTAATACCTTTTCAAATAATCTTGCAGTTATAGTTGCAAGAGATATTGGCCGGTAATTGCTGGAGTTAGTCATGTCAGGCTGTCCCGATTTCAGGATTAGAGTTATAATCGTTTTCGTCATTGCGCCCGGTAGAAAGATGTGTTTAAGTATTGTGTTGAACAGTATGTTTAGTAGTTTGGGTATGTATCTACCTCCGTATTTTATGTGTTCAACACTTAGATAATCATGTCCCGGAGACTTACCAGCCTTAGTTCCTGTTATGGCCTTCATTATATTACTTTCAGAGAGGTAAACGTTTTGTCCATCATATTCCATAATATCGGGGACAGACGGTACTTCACTTCCGGAAATATCTGCAAAGGTTCTTTTAAAAGTATTAGCAATTTTTTCCGGGTTTGTGGACCCATCAATTTGGCTGGCGATTCGAGTTTTTGGTTTGATCAGGTTATTGCTTTTCTTCCAGAATTGGGCAAACTGCTTTGTGTCAAGTGATTTTACGATATCATCCATCTTTGTTTGTTCAAAAGAGCTTTGACAGTGTTGAAGAGCTATTTTGAACTCCTTCCTTTTTCGTTTTTTTTTCATCCGCAATGGGACCATGTAATGGTCTCCCATTTTTAATCCACTCCATCAACGCCGATCTGGAATTTTCGTAGTATTCCTTAACTTGTTGATTCCACTCAGAAATGTCACGATGTATTTTGGTTTACTTTGATCGTTCTCCCGATAAAATACAATATTGGCAGCCTTACTTAGGGCTTCAACAATATCTGTGTATATATTGTCCATATTTTGTATATGGTCGCATTTGTCACATATAGAATCCGAATTAAAAATGGATTCAGAGTGTCTTTGATAGATTACACTAAGTAATACTTCTGCTACAGACGTATATCCACTGATTTTCTTATTATTATTCCTTCTCCATATTATGTTATTAGGCTGTTGTGGATTATTAAATATAGTTGCAGGTTCAGCAGCGATTACGCAAGATGTCGGCCGGTGATGGGACCAGTCGGTACCATAGTGTATTTTCAGACTAACTAATTTGTTCTTAAGATTATAAGTGCATATACAGTGATCGAGCCAGGAAGTGGTATTGTGTGCATCGCTAATATATGTATATGTGTCATTCGGAAGTCTTTCAATATCGATACAACTGTAGTTATTTTCGGTGTAGAAATGAGAGAGTTCTTTCCCGAATATGGAGGATGGGTGAGCATTGAAATCTCCCATAACAATGGTTTCAGAGTGTTCGTTATCTTGAATGATCGTATGTATTTTGGAAAGGTAGTTGGTGAAGACGGTAATGTTGCCCGCATGACATACCGGCATGTAGACAGTCAGTATGCTTATCGTCCCTCCGTTGGTGGTTATCTGAATACCAGCGATGCGGTCATCTCCACACGGTATTATTTTAGCTTGCAGCTCGTTCCTCCAAAGTACTGCGACTCCTCCTTAGGGTCGGCCCCATAGCGGTCCGTTTGATAAATCTACAGCAGAGGTACCCCATCCCTGGAAGTTCGGATGAATTTTGGATAGATTCGATGTTTCGTTTTGTAATTACCATGTTCCTTGCAAAAGTATTACATCGTACATATCTATAACGAAGATGACATTTCTTTTAAAACTTTTGCAGTTTATCGAAATTATCTTAATTTTGTTCTTTTCTATTTTATTTTTTTTAAATAAATTTACTGAAAACAGTGAACCAAAATTCTTTGTTCATATAGGGTTTGAAATCCGTATTCGGTATAGTCAACTTGAAAGATCCAAACTGCGCGGGATTTCGTTTATTATTTTTTTCTATTTGGATATTACTTCCTTTTATTTAACAATTGATAAAGTCTCGAATATTGTCCTCAGTAACACTATTGTCGAACCTCGAGACATAGAGCGTTGTTTTTTACTCAGCTATTTTGATCAAGTTCTCCATCGCTATTCCAGTTGTCATAATATTTTTCGATCTCCTTAGTTTTCTTGTAACGGTTTTATAACCATCCGTATTTAAATTAGTTGTCTCTGGTTTAAATGTATTTTTGTGAGATTATGTGCGTGCAACTTTGGCTGATTCATCCATTCCCGGTTGATGTACCTGTGATGTCTGTAGTATGACTTTTTGTTGTTGTGTGAGAGAGCTAGACGCCGCTACTTTATTCCATGATTGAGGAGAGTGCGTGACAGGTGGGGGAGCTAATGCGAGAGGGGCGGGCTGGGTTATCACATTATTGCAGTGCGCATTGTTGTCGAGATGTAATTCATTAGTTGGCGACCGTAAGTTTGAGCGGTTCTTTTCTACCGCAACCGGTATGGTGACCTTCAATGTGTTCAAGGACGGCGATGTGTTTAAGTCTTGATTTGGAACACGGTTATATTTATTTATTTTCAGTTCATTCCTTAGGAGAGCCATTTCAGAGCGCAACACTTCATTTGCACAACATTTGTGACTGAATTGTGGTTAGTTCACCCTTTAATGCCATTATATCTTTTAGGAGACAAGTGACATCTACGTGATCGAAATTGACAGGCGGTAGTTTGAGTAGATTCTGAGCCACAAATGTCGGTAGAGCTTCTTTCTCTGTTTCCTTCAGTATTTTAATAATATCATATAAATTCTTACACTTCCTACCTTCGCCTTTCCTCATAATCCTGCGTTTAACTGTTTCACTGCACAGAATGTCTTTTGCAGCCTCCACTTAATCTTTTGAGAAATGATTGGAGCATATTTGGACCGCGGTTAGTTCGTCTAAGACATCGATTTTGTTTTGAAGAAACGTTAGAAGTTCATTAATAATTAATTTATCACTTTTTTTCGTAACATTCATATTGTTTTTGTAAGCGGCGGCAGCAGCGTATGCAATTCGATCTTGCGCACGAGCAGACTGAAAAATACCCCTCATAAATGGGAAGTTATATACTCGAAAAAAATGTATTAGTCATCCGCCATTTTGCCTCTAGACCTAAATAATGTATAAATGTATGGCTTACTCTGCAAGCTCCCTCGCCAACCTTAGTGAATGTGCACAAATTAGTCTCGTCAACGATGTCACTAGTGAACTGTTTTTTACAGTCTTCATCGGAGAGGGTGAGAAGAGTGATCTTCTGGAGGATGTTGGAGGGTGGTCCAGGCTCCTGAAAATACAACAAAACATTTAAGCCACCACAACGATGAAATATAATGTAAATCATTCTTTTAGTTTTCAAGGTCTGTTCAATAAAAACATTTGTAAATCTCTGAATTTTATTTACAACGGAACAATCACATGATGATTTTAAAGATCTAATCTAGAAAGGTTCCGATCTCCCTGTTGGTCTGCAAAAACCTGCTTGCTCTGTGATTTGTGATGGAAGACAGAATATTCTAGTAAACACATCACATGTATTAAAAACAATACTTGATATTTTCAAATAAATAATAGTTGAAAGTGAATTCACGCTGTGAGTTTTCAACAGATCTCTGCGTTTTCAGAATTACCCCAGTGCAGCAATTAATTTTAACATTAACTTCATCATATGTTTTCAATCGCTTGGCGGTGCCATGTTTAGGCCGCAGTGTAAGAGTGCCACATTAGTTATTTAAAATAGAGTACTCCGGCTACACAATGGCAGGGAAAAATAAGACGGGAAGTAGGTTTGAGTGTCAGCCAAACCTAAGACAATTCACGGCTAGCTCAAAGCACCACATTGAGTTGTCCTAGGCCAGGGAACAGCTATCTTGTTCCGATTACTTCATTTATGTCAGGACGGCGATCGTTAATAACCACAAGTGATATTTATCAAGTGTATATTATGGTAGGGCTCAACACAAAGGAGATGTACACAGATCATTTCAAGCTTACACATACGGGTTCATGAATTACAATACGGGTACATGCATTCTATATTTAATCTCTCCTATCATCTCTCTCTTCTGGTGAATTATAAACAGAAACTCGGCACTGAATTGTTATCGAAGCACATGAAGGGTAGCAGATTCGCAGTAGGATCCAGCCAGGAGTCCATCCTACAATTCTTGTCAAAAGCTCTAATATCGACACGTTTTAAATTAATTTAATTTCCGCGCAACGCAAGAGGAAAGCGCATCACATGTGTTGACTCTAGCAACGTTGGTATACAAGAAAGGGCTGTTGCCCGCCCACATCTCGCGAGCTAGTTTAGTTCTGAGACGCCGATTCCTGAGGAAGCACTAACTTGTGATGATTCAAAACGCTTTTGTAACAGCGGATGGAATGATTTCGATACTTCGACTTACAGTTTGTACCTTAGTCATTGAAAAGGTCTGTCCTTTCAGATTTATTATATATCTTAAGAAATCTATAAAAACAGTCCTGGGTCATGAAATTGCACTAGTTCATAAAAATGAGACTCGGCAATAAAAAAGCACCTTGTAACGAATTCCAAAGAACTTAATGATAAATATATTGTTCAAAATATATACTCATTTAGACATACATGCAAGACCACTGTACTTGGGAGTATTATTGTTTTTTTCGTAATCCCAAAACCTACCTCCCGTACACTGTCTAGCGCGCGAAGTTCCCTTGCTGCTTTCTGTAGAAATAAAATTATGGCTTCACGCAGTTCGCCGTCCGCTTTCCGCTGCTCGCTTCTAGTAATAAGCATTGCATTGTTTGTGAAATATAAACGAATAATACAATGAACGAATAAAGGAGTGAAATGAGAATATATGACGTGAATTTTAATGGTAGAAGAACTCGCGGACGCCTGAGGAAGACATTGCACGATAATGTGATCAGACACTTGAGATCAAGAGTCAGAATAATAAAAGAGTATGTAATTAGTTGAAGAGCTGTGTGCTCGAACAAAACTCACCTTGGTTTGTCCCCATCCAGTTAGAGTGACGTTGACTCCGCCGCCAGTAGAGCTGGAAGGCAGAGCGATGAAGCCGACGCTAGTGCTGGTGGTGATAGGCTCGCTGGTGGTAAGGATGGCGATATCATTGGCCCAGGCATGAGTTTTATTGTAGTCGGGGTGAGTGGTGATTTTTGACATCAGGTATTTGGTACCTCCTGAGTTCAGGTATATGCTTCCAACGATGATCATCAATTCATCAGCTTGGCGGCTGTTGGAAATGATACAAATATTTAACTAAAATATGGGAAGGCGGGTACGGGTACCGCCGCCCAGGGAACCATTCTACCATAGGTCACCCCAAGTAGTTCGCTACGTTTGGTTACTTATCCCGAGGTCGATCTTTATACCTCTACAGCCGGGCTTTTATTAATTCATATGTCTGTTACTCCAGGACAATAGCAAGAACTTAATAGTTGTCGCTGTTACTCCAGGACAATAGCAAGGACTTAATAGTTGTCGCTGTTACTCCAGGACAATAGCAAGGACTTAATAGTTGTCGCTGTTACTCCAGGACAATAGCAAGGACTTAATAGTTGTCGCTGATATTTTCGTCTTTAATTTAGACACATTTACAGCTAAATTAATTCAGCTCTTTTAAGTAAATGTAAATAATTTATAAATATGATTGAGCAGCAGTATTCATTACATATTTTTTATGTTGTATTTCAAAAGTTCTTTCATAAATATTTTTAATTGTGTTATACTGTGGTTTAGTTCAAGTTTAAGTAGCTGTTGTTTTTAATAAAATCTTATTATAAAAACCCAATTGGGCGTTAATAAAAAAGGATCCGACCAACTACAATCGCAGTTCAGTGAAATCATGACTACATTCAGGTAATGTGCAGTGTACAGAGCTAGATTTTACAAGTTTTGAATGCATTTCAATACTGTCCATGAAAATTCCTAAGTAAAACGTTGATATTGTAGATGTCACATATGGTTTTTTTACAACATTACAAATTTATTCTGAAATTTGTTTCAGAATATTTTTTTTTATTGCTATTTGCTAAAATAGCAAAATGTCCAAATAAGTCAAAAGTCATTCATCCCAAGACTAGCTATCGGAGATACAGCATATTGACACATCACGCGACGCGCACTTGGCACGGATAGCTGCCTACACGTGAGGTCAAAACGCTGAAACTCAAGCATTCTGTCTCCCCCACCAAGACAGACTTATAATTCCACACCGAAGGCCCTGAGGAAAACAAATTCCTTGAGGGCCAGTGTCTTCTCTGGAGATGTCGTGTGGAGGATCATTTAGAGAAGAGGAAGGAGTGAACATGGGTCTTGAAGAGACCCATGTTGTAGGAGGGAGGAAACACAAAGGCTTTCAATCGATCTACAGTCGAGCAAGAACGAGTCGTAGAAGCGATACGTTCTAATATAGGGCAAGCGTTTGGCGTATTTCCTGAATATGCACCGGTGCCGGACGCTAGTTCTAGTGGCAAAACAGCGTATTTGGCAGAATGCTGTATTTTAAGTTGAAATGTTCTGTCATGACAGAAGTGTGCTTTCGCAGTAACATCATTGTGCCATTTTTCTTGGAAAGTAACTACATAAAACAACTAAAAGAGACACATTAATGAAGAAGAAGATTACATTAAGAAAGCTAAACGAAACATGAAACAGAACAACGGTCTAAACTGCAAATCGAACACATGATCTACCGGAACAAGGCCTTTAACGACTCGGACATCGGAACACTATTATTTTACGTCGAAATTGTCGATCTCATATTTCAAATTCAGAATAACAAAATTATCTTGCAACTGTTTTTTTTACATATTATTGGAAGCTATAAATTTTTAATTTTTTAATTATGAGATATGAAATAAATACAAAATGAGATCGACAAATCTGACGTAGGTCCATGTATATATTGTATATATATAAGGAGGTTTGCTTACTATTCAACTCAATGTGCAGCTGTGAGGACGGTATGTGCGTTCACAATGGAGCCTCCTCAAAGAAACTGGTTATTGATGTCCCTCAAGGACGCTATGTAGGGAAACTCATCGACTTCTGCATCTGTTCCTCCGACCACACGCCATTGGATTTCATTGTCAGCAGTGGGCGCAGCTAGAAATACACATACATTGTATTTCATGTTTATTTTTAAAATTATCTCCTTTTTTAGTTTTTTTTTATGTATAACCGTACAACTGCTTCCAGCAGTCTATAGCCAGTGAGACTATGGCGTCCCCAATTCGTGTATGTTGTGATGCTGAAGGAAGGGAAGGAGACGCGGTAGAGGAAAGTGTGGAAATTCCTGACAATTCAGATCTGATCACCAAACACGGCCAAAGCCATTTCAAGCATCCTTTCAATTCTGAATGGTGATTTTACACGAGGGCGATACTGAGAGTATATTTCACTCTCAAACGTGCAGAAATAACAGAAATTAAACGAATAAAATTAGCTCGTGCACAGTGGGTGTTTAACCCGCGACCTCCAGCTGGCCAGTCGAGAGCCTTTTCACTCGAACTAAATCCCAAAAAGAAACTGGAACTTATATACCTAGTACTACGTCGTTTGATTGTAAACAATCACAAAATCTACAAGAAACTGTTAATCTGTTTGCTGAGTTTTTTGGTGGTGTATATGTTAGTAAAAGTGTAGACAGTAAGTACTCTTGCTCTAATTTGGTTGAAAATCTTGATATATCTGACTGTACAGTAACTATAGAGGACGTTATATCTAAGCTGAAGAGTCTCGATTCCCGCAAATCCGCAGGACCCGATAAAGTTCCACCTAGATTCCTCGTTAACTGTATGCATTCATTGTCACATCCCATACATATGAAGTTACATATGAAATACATTTATGAAGTCACTCTCATCAGGTGTGTTTCCTGATCCTTTAGGATTCATTCACTTCTTACAAATTTGCGGCATCAAGTGGAGTACCGCAAGGATCTCATTTGGGCCCAATAATATTTTGTTTGTTCGTCAATGACATAGCAAATATTTTTAGTAAAGTCAAATATTTATTAATTATTTGCCGATGATCTGAAGATCTACAGAATAATTTAAGATAATAATGATCGCGCTATTTTGCAGTTGAACCTGAATAAACTATTTGCTTGGTGTTCTGAAAATGATTTGCAACAAAATATTAGTAAATGCCAGATTATTAGTTTTTACAAAGGTAAAAATCCTCTTTTCTTATTTCATTAAATCTTCTTTGAGTTTCACAGATTCTAGATCTCGGTGTGTTATTCCACGAAAGTCTATAGCTTAACTTACACATCGATGAAACTACAAGCGATGCAATGAGAATGCTCGGTTTTATTTTGAAAATGGGGGCAAAGCTTAAAATGTTTTAACTTTAAAACTTCTATATTGTTCATTAGTACGAAGTAAATTAGAATATACTTCAACAGTATGGTCAAAGTCCATTACAAAGTCCATTCTCAAGCCTTCTAAAAGGTACAAAATAAATTTCTTCGGTACATCAATTTTTAAATTAATATTTCCATCGAATTTATAAATTATAATAAGAAACGTACCGAAACAATAATTCTCAAACTATCAGATAGAAGAATTCTAACTAAGAATTCTAAGGTTCGGGTTGAACTGAAACCGGTTGGTTATAAATATATACAATAAAGTGGTATTAAAACAAAGTTATTTATTTTAATTATTATAATTATGTATACCCACAAAGTGTTTGCTACAAGTGAAAAATTAATTCTAACTGATATATTATTTTTATTATCCTGTTTGACAAACTACTTAACTGTAGTTTAACGGGATATATATGAAATAAAAAAAATAAAAATAAAAAAAATTCAAAATTATCAAATCTCTAATTGACAGCCCTGAATTATTGGAATTAATTTATATGAATGTACCTGCCAGACAAACTCAAAGCAAAGACTCTTTTAAATGTAACAATAACCTTAATTCTAACTACTCTTTGTATTCACCAATCCAAGAATTCATCACCTTGCAAACAAATACATTGAACTTATTGATATATTTGGTGTTAATAATTTTGTGAGTTTCAAAAGGCAACTAATTTCAGACCTAATTGCTAGTTATTAACTTGTTTTATTTATTGGCTTTTAAAAAATACTCTTGTCTCTATTAGTCCAGTCAGTGGGGGATAAAAAAGGGCTCCACCTTGCAAAAGGTTAGGTAGTAGCGATTTTCACATATGTTGTTAAGATTGGGACTCTAAAGAAAAAAAAAAGTTTTCGACCTTGGGAGGGTCGAGCTCGATCCGCCATCTTGGATTGAAGGTGCCAAAATTTGTTTTTTTCAAAATAATTGTGAAGTGGTCGTTTTTACAACCAAATTGTTGAACGCAAACTTAAAGACAACTAAATTACCTACATTTTTTGTAGAAAGTTTTTTTTTGTAAATCTAATAGGTAACGAGTTACAGCGGTTGAAAGAAGAAAATTTTGACAAAAAATTGTAAAACTCCAGTTTTCTTGATAAATTTTGTACGAACATATTACACAATATCATTTTAACGTATTTCTACGTTACAATATACTTATATAGCATCATCCGTGTGCTCGATGACGTTGATTTGTTATAGTGGGATCCTAGTCTACAGCTGACTTGGCAACACTGATTGAGTCGGGGTGGTTACAGGACGTTGCCTGGATGCTCGGTCACTCAGTGTGCTCGTGCGCAAAGGTACGAAATCATCATTTTATGGTGTTTTCGAACAACTTCCAGAAGGCGTGCAAATTGAAGGTAGCAAAATTAATGTTGTAGATGGAGGATATCTTTTACATAAAGTTGTATGGAATCGGAATGATTATTTTGGGTCAATTTGCGAGAAGTACGTTCACTATGTAAGAAATCACTATGGATCATATGCAGTCATTGTTTTCGATGGATATCCGCTTGATGATGGTGAAAAAAATACGAAAACCGCAGAAAGACTTCGCCGATCGAAGAAGCACATGTCTGCAGATGTTCTTTTCGATGAAACAATGCCAGTTCAAGTTTCACAAGAACGATTTTTAGCCAATGAAAATAACAAAGTCCGTCTGATTTCGATGCTTACAAAGCAATTTATACAGGATGATTTTACAGTTAAGCAGGCTGAAGAAGATGCTGATGAGTTGATTGTCAATACTGCGATTTCCTTGTGTTCATCATATGACGCTGTTTTCATTATTGGCGAAGACGTTGATCTCCTAGTTCTGCTGACAGCATGACAGCATTAGCACCACAAAAAAATAGTATATATCTTCGCAAACCCGGTAGAGGCAAAACTTTTGAAAGATTGTATTCCGCGAATAGTGTGAAATACAAAGAGGCGGCTGAGAATATTCTGTTTCTTCATGCCTTTAGCGGCTGCGATACAACATCGTCCTTCTTCAACCAAGGAAAAAATAAATTTTGTTCGCTTGTGCAAAACGACACAAGACTCAATGCCATGATAAGAATCTTCAAACAACATGATGCAACACCAGAAGACATAGCAGTTGCAGGAACACGCTTTCTTGTTGCTTTATACGGGGGTGACATGGATAAGGAAACCTTGGAAGAAGTCCTCTACAAACGTTTCGCAAAGTCGACAACAAAAAGCAAATTCAATCTTGCCTCTTTGCCACTAACGAACGACGCTACACGGTACCATGCATTTAGAACGTACCATCAAGTCCAAAAATGGTATGGAATCCAAAAAAATCCAGAAAACTGGGCCTGGAAACGTGACATCAACGGGCTTGTTCCAGTAAGAATGACAAAGAAACCAGCACCCGAGACTTTATTAAAATTTATTTCATGCAATTGTAAAAAAGGATGCGGCGTTGCATGTGGCTGCAGGAAAGCTGGATTGAAGTGTTCTATTGTATGTGGGTGCTGTAATGGTCAAACATGCCGAAATTCACCAGAGGTTCACATCGATGTCGAGGACGAAGAAGAAGAGCTTTTGTCAATGGAAGCCCAAATATCACAGGCAATGAGTTAGATGATGACATTGATGACGAAGACTGTTATTAAGTAACATAATTTATAGTAACATAATTCACAGTAATGTAACATAATTCACAGTAATGTAACATAATTTACTGTAGCATAACGCAGGTATATCTGTGGAGTTGACCTACTGGGGATACCACAATAAAAAAAGTGCGCAATGTTCTCTACCTCATGGTGGTGTGGAAATGAGTTAACAAAATTATTATAATTATGTAATGAATAACCCGCAAAAATTACAAAGTTGGGAATTTCATCACTTTTTTGAAAAATATTCACATTTCCGCCACTGTAACTCGTTACCTATTAGACTTACAAAAAAAAACTTTCTACAAAAAATGTAGGTAATTTAGTTGTCTTTAAGTTTGCGTTTAACAATTTGGTTGTAAAAACGACCACTTCACAATTATTTTGAAAAAAACAAATTTTGGCACCTTCAATCCAAGATGGCGGATCGAGCTCGACCCTCCCAAGGTCGAAAACTTTTTTTTTTCTTTAGAGTCCCAATCTTAACAACATATATCAAAATCGCTACTACCTAACCTTTTGCAAGGTAAAACTCCCCACTGACTGGACTATATACCTTCCAACGTTTAACTAACGTACTCCTTAGTTTATTTGTTATTTATTTTTTTGGACGCATATTAATGACTGTATGCATTTACGGTCATACTTGAAATGTATATTATATTTTGATTTACTTTACCATTTCAAGTACTATTATTTTAATTCGATAGTAATTAGGGCATTGGTATTTTGCCTTATTTATTAGTTTTTTTTTCTAGAGATACAACAGACATTATTTTTCTTCTTTTTTTAAACATTTGTTTTATAATACATATCAGTATATTAAATATAATTATTTTCTATTTACCTGACGTGTAAATTATTTTACTGTTTTCAGTCTTACTGGTTTTGCAAAAAAACATAAATAATTATATGCATATATGAATGTACAATGTACATACTGTGATGTTTTGGACACTCACATAAAATAAACGAAACGAACGTGCTCAAAAAAAATTTTTGTTTAGACAACGACGGGAGATTTTATTGACAGACAGGGCTGGAGTAAACACATTCACACGGGACAGGGCGCAGGGACGGACAGTCAGGTTTGGAACTTGAGTGCGTTGACAGCTCCATGAAATCGATACAAATGAGAAGTGTTGTGTGAAATTGCAGTGAATTAGTGGATTCAGATGGTGTTAATAGTATTGTGGAATTTTGAACTAAAGTGAAATATTATTGATCCGGTGTTTGTGTGAAGTGAAAGTGGTTCGACTCAGTGAGAAAACAATTAATAATAATGACAATAATAATAATTGGATAATTTGTAGAGCGCCGTTTTGTAAAAACCCACCTCAGGGGCGCCAGGTGTTGTGCAATCGCGATTGTGTTATAAAGTTGTGTTGATTTAAACGTGATTTCGTATACAGTTCGAACTAGATTGCTTGTCTTAAAAACATGAAAATAATGAAAATAATGATCGCGTTTTTAAAACAAAGTGAACATATAAAGGCAGGAAGTGTTTAATCGGGCTAAGTTATTGATTTGGCGAGATGGCATTCTATCCACGGAGACCGAAACCCAGAGAATCAAATAGATTATTAACTGTGGGTTCGAATCCTAACAGATTAGGGAGGTACAATTTTATTTACAGGAATATTTAATTACCCTTTTATAAGCGTAGGGAGGAGGTCGAAAATTAAAGTGATTTAGCTATATAGTGTAACCAGGTAAGCTTCACGCTGAGAATGAGAGGTGATTAACTGGGTGAGTTTTTATATTATTTATTAAATTTCAGAGGACCTTTTTAAAAGACGGATACAACCGAGGTACAGGAACTAAGTTTACGACACCTGCCGCCCAAATAATGTTATCATTAACAGGGATGTGCTAGGCGAACCGTCAATCAGCTGTGAGCGAGAGACGAGTCAACGACCTTTTCATATATAGGAAAAGACGCAGGTACAGTCAGTCAAAGGGGGAAGTTTTGCTAGCGTATGCCGTCCCGAATTGAAAGCGATCGGATGCAACCAGACGGAACAAAATGAAAACTTTTCTTCTGTTATTTGACTTTCTAATTTAATACTTTTCATCTATTATTTGACTTTCTAAGTTACGAATTGGGATGCACAAAAACAAATCTAAAGTCGAAAGAGGGAGATGGTAATCTCCGAAATAAAACTACCAACCGAACAACTTTTCTCAACAGGTACCTTTCGAGAGGTAGGCAGCCTCTTTAAATTAAATGCAAAAAATCAAACCAATTATCCGTTTATACCTTACCTGAGAGGATAGGTATTCAGTAGGAGTTACCCACACCTAATACACGAGGATGCTAGTAACCTCATAAAATAAATACTGGAACCAAATATTAAAATACAGACAGTCCTCATCCCAAATTTGGCATATCGAGTAGACCTTACATATATCTCACATGATAATTGGCTGAATGGGTAGGCACACAACCTATCGTTAATAAGCGGGCAAAATGTCGACAAGATCGTCGTGTGTTATCTATGTATTGACCTAGAAAGGGATGTAAATCCCCGACGACGTGGGAGTTACAACGTTTTCTAGAGGTGGCACGTAACTTAGGACCTTACGTGTCACATTTTCGCGACTAGATTCGTGATAAAGGGATGTTATGGTTTTCCCCTTCTACACTCAGTAAAGTAGTTTATCCTGGAGGTGTTTGAGATTGGGGCAATTCTGAAATTGGTGAAGAGACCTGGTTTTCTTTATTCTGGCGTGAAGGTTGCCGATTTGGAACAAGGGGAGACCCGGCCGGTTGTGATATCCAGACACGCAGATATCGATTGCCTTGTTCGAATTATCATCCATCAGTTTTGTTTGGTAAGCGGAGGAGCCAGTCTTAACTTGAAAAAAATTCATTTCCTTTCCTCTCCTTCCCCTCCCAAAATATATACATGGATGGCGCCGACAACTAACACCATAAATTTATCGTATGTATATCACATATATAAAATCTAACACTTTATTATACTCACATAACCCTACGATAGATAGAATCGCGTAGCTAGTTGGGGGAGCAGGCGACTTAGAAGATAAGGTTTATGAAATGGTTTTAAAACACAGCGGTAATGGATTCAACTCACTCTATCTCAAAAGAACCGAGGGATACCACACATACATACATAACTAGGATTCTAAACCGAGAAACAAAAAACCAACACAACGTTCGGTGAAGCCTTTTTATACTGAACCGTCACGTGAAATGAGTACGTTCAAGGTCGTACGTCACGTGGACAAACTAGGATGTACACACTTGAAGGGGTGTGTAATAAAGAGAGGAGGAAAGGCTTATAAAGACCACAGGGAGGATATTCCTACCCCGGATATACATAACCAAAGCCTTATGGAAAAGTTTCCTATGGGACTTACAGAAAATTTATCGTAGAAAGAAGAGAAGGAAAAGTTTGAAGTAGAAAGGGCAGATCATTACAATACGTACTTTATACATAAAACTTTTTTTTATTTACATTTATTTGGATTTTATGTTAATCTTATTATTAGCATTTGATTTTGTATTTTTTTTATTTAGTTATGGTATGATAATAATCCATGTATTATGTTTAATGAATCGTTATGTTTAATAATTGATAGGGCGTTATTAATGAATGATAAATAAACACGGAGACCGTCATACGGCCCCGAGGAAAATAATGATGGTGTGTGGAGTGTATTATAAAGAGAGGAAGTTCTGGGAAGGACACGGTATAAGGGGTGGATAGGAATCTAGGGATCAGTGTGTCCAGAAGTGACGGACTTAAGAATCCAACCCTCCCACAAACCGTACCGCATGAACCCGGGCACCTCTGCCAACAAAATCACTACATATAGCGAACCACGTGGACCAAACTTTGCCAGAGGCGTTGGTTATCCAATAAATGTTTCCCAGGGCGGCGGTACCCATAACTGCCTATAATATTAGAGTCTACTCTGAATTCAACCTTAATCTCCTTATTGTAGGTTCGCCATTATATTTTATATTTATTTTTAATTATTTAAGTTACTTTTTCCTGAACGTTAGTCCATTACTTTTTACTAGGAAAACCGTAAGTTGATACAAATAATTTTTTAAATTTTTCTGTCAATGTAATTAATAAGAACTAACTAAAAGAACCTAACTATTTTTCCATTAATTAAGATAAGATGTTAAAATAAAACCTGCAGAACAGCAGTTACGTTTTTTTACAAAACACAATAATAGTTTATGTGTTATAATAAAAATATGCATATCATTATATTATTTATTATAATAAGAAAGATTTTAAAAATATTTATATTGAGGGATCAGTAGGTTTTATAGGCCCTGTTAGAAGTTCTACCGAGTACCGGAGTCGGTGAATTATTTTCCCATTTGATCTCTGATGAGTTGACGTGTTGTTCTTGTATTGTTTTGTATTTATTATGTTTCTCTTATTACACTCTTTTTATTTAATACCAAAAATATACAAATATTTAAGGATCGATGAAGGAAAAGCGACTAAGGCTTCCTTTTTGTAATTATAAATTAAACGCTAGACTGTTGCGAGTCTAGTCAATATAAGAGAACCCATTTGACACACTTTGCATAAGGACATATTTAATTGTCTCTTTTCACAAACAAATTATGTAGCAAACTCGACGATTCCTCGCTTACATAGTTTAAAAAACTAATATACAAATAATATCCACATTTTTAACAAAACATTAAATGTTAAATATTATTTCTGTAAATGATTGGATTATTTAATTTTTCATTTAAATTTATCCAATTTCAAACCATAAAACCACTGCTTATTACTCACTTCTGTGTAAAAACATAAGAGTCATAAATAAATCTATATGTACAAAAATCGAGGTTTTTTGGTTTGTCCCCCATAGACTCTAAATCTACTTTACCAATTTAACTGAACATTTCGAGGTTTCTTTTTATTAGCGCCAGGACTGTTCAAAGAGTGGTTTCAATGGTTGAAGAATTCTGGGACGCTCGAGATCGACTTAACACGTTATCTCAGCACTAAAATGAGATACGTAGTCGAATTAAAGTCAAAATAATGCAGTCAACAGAAACAATATAAATTTCGTGATATTGTATGAAGCGAATGGCAGAAAAATCCTAAGATTCCCGAGGAAGACACGAATCAAATAATTATTTGTGGTAAAATGAGATGTAAGTGATGAACGAAGAAAGAGGTGCTAGGAGAATATATGACTTGGAAGTGAATGGTTGAACAGGTCGAGGAACCCTGAAGAACACAAGGCACGATCTAGTGACACAAATAAAAACACTCAAAATGACATAAAAAACATTTGTTTGCCCTTTGCCACTCTCGTATCGAATATGGTATACTAGGATGGGGTTCTGCAACTTCAAGAACATGATGCAACCATCTAAATAAGCCCAGGAGGGTATTTTAAAGACCATCCTAAAAGCTCCCATAAGGACGCCAACAACAGAAATCTTCAAATATTTTGCTGTCCAAAACATTAAAAAAATCCAAGGCAAAATGTTTTAATCAAACATTTTGAAAAATCAAAACAAAATGATGAAAATAGCAGATTAGTTTGTTATAATTTTGAATTGACTTACCGAAAACTGCAACCAAGACGGTGGAGAAAAGAAAGAGTGCCCTGAACATTTCTCGACAAATGATGAGAAACTAATGATTTTTCAACTAACCACGTTAGCCTTTTATTCAATCTCCTTATCAATTCACATAAAAAAATAAAATGTGTCACATGAGAACGTATCACTTCTATGCGTCTCTACCCTGGTTCTTGTATTCAACAGCTCGGCTGAGAAATGATTCTTTGTTTCCTTCATCCTACAACGTGGGTATCTTAGAAACCCAACATTACTACGATCTTTCCGTTTCGGACAGCATTACAGCGTCCATCATCAGGGCAGATGTGGTAAACTAAAATCATCAAGGCACATGTTTTACACATCTGCCTTGATGATGGACGCTGTTAACGTTGGCTAAAGAAGGAGGTAGCGCAACACGGCATAATTCAAATAAACCACTTTTATACATTTGGCCGTGAAAATCTCAAATCGTATGTATTTTTATATTTGTTTAATCGCCCAGAGAACTTTTCCATATATTTATTACGAGTATACCTGGTGTCTGGGGGTAAAGTGCGATAACTACGGAAGGTGATTCTACATGATGGTATTCAAATGTATGTTATTCCCTTACAAAAAGAAATTTATTTTTTCTCACCAATTTTCAATTTTTTACCTAAAAACAACCTTAAAACATTTGAATTCCGACAAAAAGTTATTCATCTTTTTTACTTGTACTATCATGTAGAATCTTTATAATCACCCGGAAAATGACATCTTTTTCAGAAATTAAAATGACAATTAAAAAAAATAATGTAAGTACACGAGTTAAGAGATACATAAATAAAAATATTACATTTTAATTCGATAACTTTTCTTTTAATATGTAATATATCATTTAAGAAGAAGATAATACGTATAAATCTAAAAGAAACATGAAACAGAACAATACACAGAAAAATAAAAAAAGGTAACGGTCTCAACTGGGAATTGAACCCTTGATCTCTAAATCAGTTGCAAGATAATATTGTTGATACTGAATATAAAATATAAAATGAATGAGTGGTCAAAGGCGTTGTTCCGGTAAGACATAGATCCTGGGTTCTGGGCTCCTAGTTGAGACCATTATCTTTCTGTATCTCGTTCTGTTTCATGTTTCCTTAAGATTTGTAGCGGCAGCTTCTAGTTGGTTCTAGAAATGCAATAAATGCAACGCGCCTCACATTGGAACCTACCAGTAAGACGGCAAATGTACGCCTCATCTACCTATCTATAATGACAGCAAATCCGCAATCCTACATACTCGCGATTTGTTCTCGAACGAGTGGTACATGGTGACATCGCGGTACATGGGTCAGTCTTACAAGTGAGTCAGTCCCATTCAAGCGTCCATGTACAAGTGACGACGGGCGGCGACTCTGTCCGCATCAATCCGCAGGTACCTACAAGCGTACCGGCCTCGCTCGCGGTTCGAGCCCATCATCAGCCCGCATATGGAAACAAACCTTCATTTGAAAGCAAGAGCACGTTTTCATCTCCCTACATATCTTGACTGAAACTGATCTCACATATATCATCTACCGCGATTTCTTTGAAGTTAATCTATAGCACAATAGCGGCCTCAATGTCATATATAACATATACTTTTTTTTATTTAGGAAGAGGCACAATTTATTTATTTATTCTCTAATTGGGGTAACAAATTCAGGAACCCCCGAATTAAGAGTATTAGCTGTGGTTGTTAGGAGTAATACATGTTAATATTTGTTTTTTGTTAAGTTTTGAGCAGCGAATTAAATATAACTTAACTTACATTACGAACTAACCTCACCGCTAACACCTAAGCCAAATCCTATATAATATGTTAACTGCTGTAAATTTTTAAAATATAATTTCATCAAATTTCAATATAATGGCTTCTCGTGATTGCTAAGTTAATTAAAGCGAATATCAAAAGGGAAGAGAAAACCACATAATTCTGTTTCTTCCTTCAATCTTAAGCGCAATGTTAATTTGTATCCTTATATTTCACACAAGTAGACTGTTTGGCTAATTAGATAATTATGCATACAATTTGTACTTTTCATGTAAATTATAATAATGAATATTTGTTTTAATATAACAGCATTCTGGGTACGTAATCATAATAATTTTAACTCGCATCTGATTATACATTTACAAATCCATATAAGATTTAATAAAACGATAAATAATACATTTTCTCTATCTCAATATTCTTAAGCGGTCTTGCATAAATATCAATAAAATAGTAGTTACCTATCATAGATTTCAATTTCAGATTAGCAGAGATTACCCACAATCGGTGCGTGATTACAATAATAAAAGTTATACCGTTAAAAATAGTAATGAACTTAAATCATTTCCATGCGATAACGTCATACAACTAACATACTTTGCACTCCCGCAACTAACCTGTAATAAGTCGACATTTTTTTTATTTAATAAATATAAGTGGGTACAGGATGTTATATATGAGTACATATGATTACAGAATATATTTATGTTCGCAATCTCACCAATGAAGAAACTGGTTCTTGTGCTTAGTAAGAGAGTTACACAAATTATAAGAAAAATAGGAACATTATATAAAGATATAACATCTAAATACAGTGGAGTTGAGTACAGACTGATAATCAATATCAATGAAGGGAAAAACAGGCAATTATTCAGTTAATTATTTCTGAACGTGTAACTTCAGTTTCAGTTTAAGTATGTTAATATAATTTAATTTCTTTATTTCAATCGGAAGATTGTTGAAATACTTTATTCCTAAATAGGTATAGTTATTTTGCATTTGTTTGGTATTACATTTTTTTAATTTTGTTTTTTTTTTGGGGATTACTTTAAGGATTAGCTTCTGGACCACTTTGATCGGGGTTAGAATCTTATTGTATGACCCCCCCATCCAATAATTCCGTATTGAATTAACGACTGGATTAGTGCGGAGTATACTCTTTTAAGGTTACTTCTTTTTAAAATATTTCTTAATCTAATGAATATATATACACACTTTCTGATACGCTTAACCAATTCACAGGTATTTCTCTTCCACTTCATATGTTGTTCTATTATCACTCCGAGATATTAAATTTCTGATACTGAGTTAAATATTGAACAGCCTTGGATATAGGTATGTGTTTTTATTACATTTTTTATTGTGAATAATTATTTTAGTGTTAGGGAGTGTTTGTAGTTTGTTAATTGAGAAATGTATATAGTATGTCTTGTTAGTGTTCAATTAGAGAAGATTTGTATCAAACCATCGTTTCAATGTGTTCATGCTATTATTTGCTTGTTCGTTTACTACATTCCAGTCGATCCCATTCATTCCCATAGGTTTTACTCCACTGTGGATCAGCATGTGGCTCTTCAGGTGACCCTTTCGAGAACACACATAGTTGCAAGCGGAACATGAAAAAGGTTTTTCTCCACTGTGAGTCAGCATATGGTTCTTCAGTTGACACCTTTGATTACATGCATAGTTGCAAGCGGAACATGAAAAAAGTTTTTCTCCAATGTGAGTCATCATATGCCTCCTCAGCTGACCTTTTCGACAACATGCATAGTTGCACACGGAACATGAAAAAGGTTTTTCTCCACTGTGAGTCAGCACATGGCTCTTCAGTTGACCCCTTTGATTACATGCATAGTTGCAAGCGGAACATGAAAAAAGTTTTTCTCTACTGTGAGTCAGCATGTGCCCCTTCAGCTGATCCTTTCGATAACATGCATAGTTGCACACGGAACATGAAAAAGGTTTTACTCCACTGTGAATCAGCATGTGGCTCTTCAGGTCAACCTTTCGACAACACGCATAGTTGCACACGGAACATGATAATGGTTTTTCTCCACTGTGAGTCATCATGTGGATCGTTAGGTCTCTCTTTCGATAACATGCATAGTTGCATACGGAACATGAAAAAGGTTTTTCTCCACTGTGAGTCAGCACATGTCTCTTCAGTTGACCCCTTTGATTACATGCATAGTTGCAAGCGGAACATGAAAAAAGTTTTTCTCCACTGTGAGTCAGCACATGGCTCTTCAGTTGACCCCTTTGATTACACGCATAGTTGCACACGGAACATGAAAAAGGTTTTACTCCACTGTGAATCAGCATGTGCCTCTTTAGGTGACCCTTACGACAACACGCATAGTTGCACACGGAACATGAAAAAGGTTTTTCTCCCGTGTGAATAAGCATGTGGATCTTTAAATCTCCCTTTCGAGAAGATGAATAGTGGCAATCGGTACAGTAAAAATATTTTTCTCTTTCATGGTTGCGTTCGTTTATTGCAAAATTTGACTTAGGAGAGGAGTAGTTGCTATGTGGAGGAGTGAATCCTTTTTCGACAAAATGCGTCTGAAGATCTGTCGACAAATTTGAAAAATAACATGGGTGAAAATGACTCAGTTAAACACACTTTTTCTAAACTTAGAGTAAATAAGCGAAGAAAGTTCGTAGAAAGGTTAAAAAAAATAGGAGAGTCAGAATCGTTCAAGTTTACAGTGAAAAATTGGTTTTACCTGCTGCCTTGGTAATTCTTCCAAAGCGTTCTAAGCATTCCTCTTTAACATCCGGCAGATCTATGTCAATTTTCATATAAGTAAGTCCCGCTACATCTTGTCGGGGTCCAAGATCCGCGTTTACGGTAACTGTCTCCACATAAATGCTTCCTGTAATAAAAAGGACGATAAATATAATGTATCTTTGCATGGCCAGCCCTGAACCAAACGGCGCCAGGTGCGAGTTTAATTTTGACTGCCCTAACAGTCTTAATTAGTACACGCCAAAGCAGGATATCACTGTAATCAATTAACTGATGATTTGTTTTTTTTTGTAGCGCGGTATTTATCATAAATAATATCAAAGGCGATGTGTTAGGTTGAGCACTCGACGCCCGGAGCGAACTGCTCCAATTGCACCAGGGTAGGGCCAGCCCTGTATCTTCGTAAAATTGATATAAACGAGAATTTTTTTTAAATTGGAAAACAATAAACTATTTTATTACGAATAAAGAAACTATTGATCAACGAGGTCAATGTCAGATAAAGAATGACCTCAGATGTCCGCTTCAGGGACCGATTCTTCAAAAAACAGAAACTTTCTCTAGAGCACCCGTAGTAGAGAGTTTGATTATTTTCAGTCAATGGGATATTGTTTTTCCAATCAATATTTATGTATTTTAACGTATAATAAATACGTGTTATTTACATCATGTCCCAAATGAAATTAAGTAAAAATCGAGGAATCGAGAACTTATTGTGAATAATATAATAAAGTTTTATGAGTGCTGTATTTTGGTATTTTCCGGCAAGGACGCATATTAAGGTAAATACCCAATACACCTCATGTATTATAAGAAAGGATGTTGTGAACAAGTATGTGTCCTGTTTGCACGACATTTCAAAAGAGATATTGATTCAGGACATCCGAATTTAAAGTTCTATATTTTACACGTATGCAATGCAACAAACTGATTGTCTGAGTACTCTCAGCATATTGCAAGCATTCCTTCGTTACAGCTAGGTGGTCGAAATCTTAATCTGAAAATGCAATTTCACCTCCATCTTCTTCCCGGAGACCTGGTTCCGTCTTGATGGATATAGTATCTGACTTCAGTAGATCCATGGTCTGCTTTGGTAGAGTTTGGTTATTGGTTTAACACCAAAAATATATCTGAAACAGAACGTTGTTAAAATAAAATAAAATGATAAAAATCCAAAAGTAAAATTAAAAGAGGATACATGATTTTAAGCTCAACTCGTTAAATTATTCCTCCTCATGTACACTTAAAAATTGAATATAACAAACTGCAAATCCTGATACATTGATAAACACCTAACTTTTAAACAGCATATTCAAGATATTAAAGATAAAATAAACCCTTTAATTAGCCTATTTAGCCTGATATCATATCTGTTACCAAATAAAATTAAAAAAGGTTTTTTTTTTTTTTTTTTAGTGAATACCTCACAAGAGTCCCAACTGCTCCCGTCTGGAGCCAGTGAGACTATGGCATCCCCATTTGGGGGATGTTGTGAGGCTGAAGGTAAGTGGGGAAAGGAAAGAGGAAGGTGGGGAAGTACCTGGCTATTCAGATCTAGTCACTAAACACGGCTAAAGCCATTTGGAGCAACGTTTCAATTCTGAATGGTGGTTTTTCACCAGGGCGATACTGGTAGTATCTTCCACTCTGGAACGTGCCGCAAATATACTATATATTATTTTAATTAATTAATTGTGAAATAACACAAATTAATCAAATAAAATTTATTTGCGCACGCCGGGTTCGAACCCGCGACCTTCGGAATGGCAGTCCAATGCGTTACCACTGGACTATGCCGGCCGTCGATATATTATAGCCTCATACATTCACATTTAGACTACTTGATTGAAATCTGGGGAAATACATCTGAAACATATATAAATGAACTACACGTAAAACAAAACAAAAGTAATCAAAAAGCTGTTTCACTTCAAACCTAGAACTTTAACAGAAATATTATGCATGGAAACAAAACTATTAACATTAAGAAACTTTTTATGAATATAATACATGTCTCCTTATATGAAAAATAAATAATAAACTCATACATCCAAATACAGAAATCATTAAAACGTACCAAGTACCCACACACTTTATACGGCAACAAGATAAAATACATTTAAACACCATACATACCTTTATAATAAAAACACATACATTTGTTTTTGACCACGATAGTTTTATTTTCACTCTACCGGTTTCGGAAGATCCCTTCCTTCGTCAGGAGAATATTTAAAACTGTTTTAAATATCCTCCTGACGAAGGAAGGGATCTTCCGAAACCGGTAGAGTGAAAATAAAACTATCGTGGTCAAAAACAAATTTATGTGTTTTTATTATAAATTATGATGAGCCACAAAGTGAATGCTTTTTACAATTACACCATACATACCCATTACGGCAAGCAATCCATTGGTTACGAGGGGAGCAACATACATAATTGCCTCCCAAACGAAATTAAAAATGAAAAAAGTGTAGGTAAATTTAAGAAAAAGTTGTTAAGTTTTATGATCAATCAACAAAGCAATGATCGTGAATAAAATCGTTGTGTAATATATTAATGTGTAATGTATTAGTTTTTTCTAGTTAAATAAGTGAAAATGTAATTTATTTTATCTAGAATAAAAAAAAACATAAAAAAATATATAAAATGTGTTTCGCTTGGAATATCCTGTCAAAATAACGAAGTCGTAGCCAAAACACATATTTGAAAACCTTGAAGATATGACAACGGTTAAGAGAAACGTTGTTTAGCGTGGGAAAACTATATTTACAATGTTTACCGCCATTCCGCTTTTAACAAAATATCTGTTAACCATATGTTTTTTTGTGATCATTGTAATAAATGCCTTCAAAATGCTAATCTAATAATAGGTAGACCTCAAATTGACAGTTTAAACATTCTACTGTGACAAAACGCCCAATGATTCCCTAACTAAACTGGAATAACGGCAGCTACCAAATAAATAGCGATGAATATAAGTATGAGTACTTACTTTACCAATAACCATTACAGGCGTGGGATAGTATGTTTAACAGGAAGAAACGGAGAAGAAAGCACTTGTTAGCACTTGTCAAAAATATTTATAGGTTATGCATTAGAAGTGAGTCGTTCGCTAACGAGTCGGCTCAGTGAACCGGATCTTTACGCGGATCCGTAAGATCCGGTACCCAAATCAGCCGCTCACTCGTTCGGGAACGATGAGTCGGTTCAACTCGTTCGCGAGTGGTGAGCCGGTTCACTCGTTCGAAAATTTGAGGAACTTTTTGAAATCGAATTCCGTAGCCACCCCCCCCCCCCCATGGATTTCAATATTTTGTGGGGAGTACGTATGTTGATTTTTTTTGGGGGGAATTACGTTTCATAGAAATTCTGTAACAACCCCCCCACCATGGATTTTAAATATCTCGTGGGGAGTACGCATTTTGAAAAATTTTGTGGGGAATTATGTTTCACAGAAATTCCGTAACAACCCCCCCCCCCCCCCCCCCATGGATTTCGAATAATGAAAGCGGGAGAATATTTGTGGGGAATATGTGGGCAGAATTAGTGCAACTGAAAAACAGCGACATTAGGCCAAGATCCGTAATACTGCCGGTGACCCGGTGAGCCGGTTCACCGAAGCGGATCTTTCAATTGAACGGGAACTAGTAAACCGGCTCCCTCAACTGAGCCGCTTCGCCCATCTCTATTATGCATAGACAAGAATGAAGTCATAGACAATTATTATAATTTTCATGGCGACCAGATAACTAAAAAAAAAAAACATTTTCACCATGTGACTTTTGAACACATACATTTTGTTAACATACATATTCATAATATGATAATTAATCACGGTTATTATTAAGAATGATCGTTACTAAGAATAATGATTTTTAAGAACATTTCATATTCAGCACAATTTGCGAGTCATTCCACCCGAGTGGTACCAACTACCAATATATAGGCGGAAAACAAGTTTAGCTATTATGTCTTTCAAAATCAGGAACAATTTTATCGATAGCCCATTCCTCTTGGGATGCTATCATTTATATGTATCAGACCACTACAGCCGAAGTCGATACCATGACCTATTCAGAGTACCAAAATTGCACTATATGTGACCGATACAGGAAGGGATTTGTCTGCTGATATTTCGTGTTGCATTATTTATATATTTTTTATAGTTTAGTGAAGTCATTACATTTATATAATCATCTTTCGTTTTGCTTTGTGCCCAGTGTCTGATATTAATGTTAATGTCACCAACAATAATATTTAAGGTACTTTTTAGATTCAGTAATAATTTTTCGGTTTCTATAATGAAATTAGTGGGATTCGATCCGTGCGTCCGGTAGATAGCCAATTTTTACATTTGCTTACCAAGTAATTAATACTTACTTTGATGATATGTGTATACAGAGATGTACTTTATTTGAAATAAATCCATTTAAAATGGAAATGCAAAATGGGTATTTTCCATTTTGCATTTTAAATGCTTTTCTAAAAACCATTTTGCATTTTGCATTTTGCATTTTAAATGCTTTTCTCAATGCATTTTCCATTTTAAATGCTTTTTGCAACATTCTTCCTACAATCTCCACTTTTTTTTTCTTTGAAATAATAAGTAATTCCAATTTTTTTTAGTTACTGAATTCGGGAAAATTATCAGAAAAATTCCATCACGTAAGGTTTTTCCGCAAAACGCAAAATACTGTGAGATTGCCTATCTTAAGGCGCAAAACGGGGTTTGTTGCCGAAATATATATTTTTTATTATTTACAACTTATTATAAGATAATTTTAAGTTTTATAGACTGAAACAAAACATTTAGTAACTCATGACGATAAAATTAGTCAGCTTTGAATCATATATATTGGGATTTTCCATAGTAAGTATTATGAGAGAATGCCGAAATTCCCAAGGTGCCCACTCCCTTCTATGCCCTTTCATTAATTTATTTCTGTTCCAACTTTCGTAACGTGCGTTTCAAAAATGACTTCAAGAGGTTGTGTAAATTCTTCTGAGAGTTTTTGCTATATTTGTGGTGAATTTGTAGTGAAAAAACAACAACTAAATATTACTGATTTCATTAAAAAAGTATATTTTGGGTATTTTGGTGTGAAGATAGGGAACCAGGACAAATCTTGGGCCCCGTATGGAGTTTGTTCAGGGTGTGTTGAAGGACTTAAAATGTGGTCAAAAGGTAAAGTTAAATCATTTCGTTTTGGTGTTTTCTTTGTGAATGGGATAGTCGTGCCAAAGCTAAACACTGAAACCAGAAAGTGTGGCCGAAAAGAACAATGAAGGTCGGAGAGAAAAACGTGCACTTTAAATCTTTGGTTGATCCTAAAAAGGTTCTTCTACCACCGCTCCATATCAAACTTGGGATGATGATGCAGTTTGTGAGGGCATTGCCAAAAGATGGCGAGACATTTAAATACATTTCAAGCAAGTTTCCTGGTCTGTCTGAAGCAAAGCCGAAGGAGGGAGTTTTTGTTGGTCCTGACATTCGTAAGCTGATGAAAGATAACAACTTTGAAAATGTGATGAACGATGTTGAGAGGTCAGCATGGAATTCTTTTAAATATGTAGTTACGAAGTTTCTAGGGAATCCGAAGGATCCGGACTTTGAAAATATCGTAGAAAATAGGTTGTTCAATTTTAAAAATCTGGGATGCTCAATGAGTTTAAAACTCCATTTTTTGAACTCCCGTTTGGATTACTTCCCGGAAAATGTTGGTGCAGTTAGTGAAGAGCGAGGTGAGATAAGATATCAAGGAAATGGAGAGAAGGTATCGAGGTCGATGAGATACACATATGATGGGCGACTACTGCTGGATGCTGCATAGGGAAAATATAACGTCACACAAACGAAAAAGCACAAAACGAAGCTTCCAAACTAAAAAAAGCAGATTTTATAAAGATTTATAATTGTATATAATGTAAATAAAATATATTAAGACTTAAATTTAATTAAATTTGTATAATTTTATGATTTTTTTTCTTTTGAACATTCCCTACAGAAGTTGTGTGAGGCGGGTTTTCCCTATATTTTAATTTCCACTTTGCGGAAAATCCTTACGTGATGGGTCGAAATGGATGGCATTCTCGAATTCAGCATATCGAAATACATATAATTCAACCATTACCATTTAGAAAAAAAATTTAAAATGTCAATTTGCGGACCTGTGTAATTTACATTTGTCAAGTTGCTCCCTGGTAGAAGCCCTGGCAATTGAGTGATACCATTACAAAAAATACTGATTCAAATACTGAACATGGGGCCATGACGCTGTAATGTTAAATATTAGATAGCAATTTCTATGTTTTTACGTTGGCAACATTAGTCCCGCGCAAATTTTTTGTGGAATAATCCGTAGTCGTGGCATTTTTTGATTTACCATCATGTAATATGTCTGTTCTACATTGATGTCCATTATTTAATGACAAAACTGTTTAAAAATTCTATAATTATTTTAATTGTTTGACCTGAGAAACCATTTTGCATTTTCAATGCAATTTGAAAATAGGTATTTTGCATTTTGCATTTGAAATGCTTTTCTAAAAACCATTTTGCATTTTGCATTTTCAAATGGAAAAGTTTTGACCCATTTCCATTTTGCATTTCAAATGGTTTTGTGTACCCATTTTGCACATCTCTGATGACGGACCATATCATCACTGAAGCAGGATGCTTTACACGTTTCACAATGCAGTCTTCATTGAATTTTTCATGCGTCTTTCGCCGAACAAACTCAGTTTTATCTTGGACAATCTGTATTGACGACTCGTCCGAGAAACAAACCTGCAAGAAATTGTTTTTGTATAAATGTGTAAAAAACGATACTCTAAGCATGTGTATTCTTGTATTAGGGTTATTCAAACCTTGCTCCAGTCTTTCTGTGTCCAGTGTCGATGCTCCTTGGCCCAGGCCAGACGTTTGGCCTTCATGGCAGGAGTGAGTTTTGGTTTTTTTAGTGGCCGACAACATTTCAGTCCCATTTCTACAAATCTTCGCCTGAGAGTCCGCTCTGATATTTGTACTCCATTATCATTAAGAATTTGTTTTGTGACGAGCCGTGGCTTTCGACGGTTTTTAAGTGTAATGCGACGTATTTCTCGCTCAGTTCGAGGTGTTGTAATGCGTTTTCGCCCGCATTTACCGACTCGATCCTCCTTGATCGGTATTTCGGCGTCCACTTTTTGCTTGATATTACGCACAATGGACTGTGATACATCACACAAATCAGCAATTTGACGCTGGGTATATTGACAATGCCGTAACATTGTCGAAATCTGTGCTTTTTTCATTGGTGTGAGGTCAGCACACTTCCCCATATCTGTTAATAAACATTTTTAGGTTAGGTCGGTTGACAACCAATAAAAAAACAAAAAAAAAACAAAAACTAACTAAAACATGATCACAACGTATTGATCGAGTACTAGAATAATTCTAAATGTAAAAAAATCGAACACTAACTGAATAATAAGTCGATACCACTGAAGCCAAGATTTTTTTCGAAGACTTCTCACAAGTCAGCACAGTAAAATTTTCGACATGTACTGATACTAGCAGCCGCCATTTTGATAAAAAAAAACATTTATGTGTTGCCACACTGATGAAAGTGTTGCCAGATATAGTGGCTAATCAGTAAATTGAAAAACCATAACATTTCATTCCAATAATAAATTAATTATAGCCACCACTATCACAGATAGCGACGTTTTTTTGTTTGAGTATAATAATTTGGCCACCCACTGTACTAACAATTAAAGTTTAAAATAAAAATTCCTACATTACAGTATCTTTTTTTCGGGAATTAAAAAAAACAGTGATAATAACCTTTGATAATGTTTAACAAATCAATCTTGGAAACTTAGTAATAACCAAACTTTTTGCAGAACTTCACTTTAATCGAGGTTAAAAAAAATGCACAACTTACTTTACACATCTGACAGCAGACACATAAAAAGCTGTTACAAAACAGCACGGACTATTTGCCATATTATATTCACTGACGTAATTAAAAAACAAATTTCGGAATGCCCAGAAGTGCTTGCCCGTTTAGGAATTACGAAATTCGATGTTGTTCGTACCAAGGTGCCCGATTAAGGGTTTTTAACAATCTAATGGGCAACACTGACTATTAATTTTTATATTAAACTGGTTGATGCATTGTACTTCACTGCAAATAGTTTCACCCTGTTTCCATTTATAGTAAAATAATCTTGCACTATTTTTACCCTGGCAGTTATATGTATCATCTCAAGCTTGTGATAGTTACTGGTAAGTTTTAATGCTGACTTTTTTCTACAAGAGTATTTATTATTATTATTACACGCCCTAATGGGCTATTATTATTACACGCCCTAATGGGCTTTTACACACTTCAAAGTTTAATAGTAGAGTATCACAGTTATTATAGATTCTACAAAATTAAAACAATAAAGGAAACATAATACAACGAAAAAAGAAAAAAATATATTAAATGTTACAACAAAAGCATATAATAAAATAGGATACATTAGTAAAAATGATAAGAAGTCTCACATAAATAGATATTCAAAATAAAAATAAAAATATATATATTGCGGAAATTATAGATGCCTATTTGTGTCTCGATTCATAAAAGAATTGAAATAAACAATATTTATATTGATTATTTTTAAGATGAAATATATCTCCCAGATCAGAGTATTTATTTCCGAGACTGTGAAGTCTTGGAATTGGGGAATTTTGATAAGACAGTGTTCTGGTGTTGTAAAAATAAAAGGGTAGTAAATTTCGGCAAGATCTTTTGGGTATGTGGATGCTGATTTATTGGAGTAACTCAGGACAGTCAATTTTGTAATGAAGTATTTTATGTAGTACTATTAAATCTGTGTTTATTCTTCTCTCAGAAAGTTTTAATAGGAACAATTTATCTAGTAAGTAGTTATAATCAATGTTTTCTACAGGAATATGCAATTTATAGTTTATATACTTCAGGAACTTATGTTGAATCTTTTCAATATTATCGGAATGTATATTGTAAAAGGGAGACCATAACGTAGAGTTATACTCTACTTGGCATCTAACAAGGGTTTCGTACAATATGATAAATGTGCCTAAATTATTGAAGTCTTTTGAAATTCTCAAAACAAATCCAAGAGTCTTAAGAGCCTTATTGATAATGTTATTAATATGATACACAAAAGTTAGTTTGCTATCGAACAATATACCTAGGTCAATAATTTCACTGACGCAATTTAAGTTTTTATCATTTAATGTATATTGAAAAAATATTGGATTATTTATTCTGTAAGAATTAATGAACTGACATTTCTTTATGTTCAATGCAAGTTTGTTGATAGAGCACCATTCAAAAAGATTTCTCAAATTAGTTTGTAATATAATGCAATCATTTATGTTATTAATCTCTTTATAAAGTTTCAAATCATCAGCAAAAAGTAATACTTTTATGTTAGTAAATATATCAACAATGTCATTTATGAATATAATAAACAAAATGGGCCCTAAATGAGAGCCTTGTGGCACTCCACTTGTGGCCATAAATGTGTAAGAATTTGTGCCATTTATTTTCACACTAAGACTTCTTTTGGACAAATAACTAATAAACCAATTTAATAAACTAACATAAACTCCAAGTGTGGCTAATTTATTAATTAATATTTTGTGACACACCTTATCAAAGGCCTTGCTAAAGTCAGTGTATATTGAGTCAACCTGGCATCTGTTTGCTAAAGAATTGGATATGAAGTTTTCGTATATTAGTAAATTAGTTAAAGTAGATTTATTTGAACAAAAGCCATGTTGGTGGGAAGTTATAATTTTTTGTATGTTGGAAGTTATCTTGGAGAGTACAATTTTTTCAAAAAGTTTGGGTATCGCTGATTGGATACATATCGGTCTATAATTTGTAATGTCCGTTTTGTCCCCTTTTTTAAAAATGGGTGTAAGAAAACTGTGTTTCCATGTATCAGGGAAACAACCTGTTTCTAGAGACTGATTAAAAATTAGGAAAAGAGGAACAGTTAGGCCGTTTAAACATTCCTTAATTAACACCGGTGGAATATTATCAGGACCAGCATTTTTTCTAACATCTAACAAATTTACATGCTTTTTGATATCATTTATTTCTATGCATATTTCAGATATGTCCAGACTAAGATTTGATGAGAATTTCGTTGCTAGGTATATCCTCTTCATTTACAGACTTAAAATAATCGGCGAATAAGTTTACAATGTTTTCATCATTACAACCAATTTTCCCATTGAAGTTCATACAAGGAGGAATACCCAAGTTATTATTTTTTTGAGAATTAGTGTAATTCCAAAAATGTTTTATGTTTACACGAATATCATTTTCAATTTTATCAATATAATTTTTATAGCACAATTTTGAGATTTTACAACACTCCTTTCTTAACAATTGAAATTTATTATAATCACTTGACATTCTGGATCGCTTGTAATTTATATGAGCAATTTTCTTTTTATATGTTAATGTGATCAATTGGGGGCTAAACCAGTTTGGAAAATGAGTAATTTTATTATGTCGAATGGGCACAAAATTAGTATTAATCACGTTAGGTATTCATTTTGACAACGGCTCTTATTCCAAATCAAACCAAGCGGCCACTCTTCTTTAATTTAGACTACGGTTTGCTCAAATGCTGCACTGTGCAAAATTGCACAGTTTTAAATGTAAACTAGCTTAACTTGCGCCAATCGGCAAGTTTGGCCCAAGGGAATTCACTTAGCTTTTTGTTTGAGGAATGTATTGTCGATTTGACGTCTACTTATTTTTAGTATTTCCAAGACTGATTCAAATTATAAAGCATATGGATTGCAGATTTTTAATTAAAGATGGTATGGCGGATCCAATACACTGCAATACTTGCTTATTTAGTGTAATCCGACTAGTGTCTTAACCGTTCTCAAAAGATTTAACTTCAAGGTCACAATTTCAATTAGGACAAATGTTTGTAATGCATACGCCTTCACAGTTTTTGACCGAATGTTCCAACCGATACAAAATATGCAAAGCTCACGCAATTTTAAGTTCCTTCATCACAATATTCCTTTTCAGGTATGTTTCTTTGGCCTTTAACCAATTACCGATCTTCACCCCAGCAGTGTCATGGATCTATTATATTCAGATACTGTTTCCATCAAGTCGGAACCAGGGCACCAGGAAGGAGTCGGCGGTGAAATACCCTATACGGATAGAGATGTCGACCTCCCAGATGTAAAGAAGGAATGCTTGCGGTATGCTGAGAGTACTCGCACAGCCAGTAAGCCCTGCCTTTTTTATCCAGTTAAGAATTTTTCCTCATAAAACTCATTAATGTAATATAAAATCAGTCAAGTAAATACAACCATCAGATGGTAATAGTAATAAGGCCAAATGAGCCGCAGTACTAGTCAGCTAGAAACATGAAGGGTATTGTTATAAGCCCTAGCTAGTTAAAGGATTACGAAAGAATCCATAAAATCAAAAAAAAAAAACAGCCAGTAAGTTCGGTTGTATATGTATAAAAATCTAAATGTTCAATTCCGATGTTTGGAATCCATTTATTTTTTTAGATGTAACGCAGGCAGTGCATAATACGCTTATTCAGAATAATACCAAAGGTCGTTTGGTATTATTCCTTTTAACTTATCTTGCAGAAAATTACTAAACTTATTTGGACGTGATATAAGTTACATGTTTTATACATTGAAAATACACATAACAGTGATGCAAGAAAACATTGTTCCATCGGCCATAAACAACGAAATTCCGCACTGAAGGTGCTCAAGAGCTAATGGTTTTCCTTCTCGGTACATTGGTCCCTGAAGCGGACATCTGGGGTTCTTCTTATTTCTTTAGTGTCTTGTCCAAATTCACACATATACATGGTTATTTAATGATATTTTTATTGTAAATATTTTCTCTAAAAATATAAATTAAGTCATGCTCAAGATCTCTGGAAGAGAGCAATCATAATAATTTGAAATGTATTTTGTGAAGTTATTGGAGGTGAATTGTTCATATTGGCATGCAAATGATCACTGTACCTAAACTGTTGTTTTGTTTTTCCAGGTAGCATTAATGTGGAAACTGTTACCATCAAGAAGGAACCCGGACCCCAAGAAGAAGATGAAAGGGGAATTCTTTATATAGAAACTAACAAAGACCTGCCTGATGTAAAAAATGAACGCTTGAAATACATGGAAAGAATTTACCAGACAGAAAGTAAAGCCGATTTACTTTGTAAGTATCTTTACTAGTTCAGCTTCTTGGACAAGCATGATACGAAAAAACGATTGGCTTGTCCCCATTGTAACTATTCGTCCTATTATAAGTCAATGGTATAACCGCATTTGAGCATACAAAGCTTTATCATGTTCATACTGCAATTTTTCATGTTCTCAAAAGGTATATTTAAAGAACCACATGCAGAATCACATTAAAGAAAAACCGTTTTCATATGACGACTGCAAAAATTCATGTTCTCGAATGGGAGATTAAAGGAAACGCATGCTGACCCACAGTGGTGAAAAACATTTTTCATGTTCCAATTGCAAATAATCATGGGCTCATAAGGAATCTTTAAATATGTTGAAAATAATGAATAATCTTATTTTCTCGAAAATTTCTTAAAAATCTTTTTAATATAAGTTTTGATAATATCTGTAGTGAAGCCACTGACATCCGACCAGTGCGATTGCTACTTAGGTTGGTACTTTGTACTAAAAGGTAAGGCATTTAAAAAAAACGCTTGTTTGTGCAGTGGTACACTGGACACATATAAAACATTTATTTTATAATAATTGTAGAACTCTCTGGGAAAGGGACGACTGTTCTTTCATTTTAAAGCGCTCTTCGTCTTCGGATTGCATTGTTGTTTATTTTTATAGGTAATATTAAAGTGGAGACTATCTTCATGGTAGAACCAGGATCCGTAGAAGAATACGGAGGGGGAATTCCTTATGTGGGAATTGACATAGAGCTGCCCGATATTAAAAAAGAATGTCTAAAACACTTTCAAAGAATAACACAGACAACAGGTAAATACAAATTCGTGCATTCTATTTTTTTTTTCATTTTTATGAATCAACGGTGCATACACTATTGATTTATTCGTAATCTTTTTCAGATTCATTGACAGATCCGAAGACACAAACTGAAAAACTATTATCTTGTCCACATTGTAACTACTCCTGCTTCTATAAGGCAAACTTAGAACTTTACTTGCGCACCCATACTGGAGGAAAACCTTTTTCATGATCCGACTGCAAATATTCATGTTCTCAGAGGAGTCATTTGACGACACACATGCTGACCCACAGCGGAGAAAAACCTTTTTCGTGTTTTCAATGTGACTCTTCATGTTCTCAGAGGGGACATTTGACTAATCATATGCTAACGCACAGTAGAGATAAACCTTTTTCATGTTGCGACTGCAAATATTCATGTTCTTTGAAGAAATATTTGAAGAAGCACATGCTAACCCACACTGGAGAAAAACTTTTTTCTTGTTCCGTTTGCAAATATTCATGTTCTCAAAGGGGGTGTATGAACAAGCACTTGCTGACCCATACTGGACAAAAACCCTGTTCGTGTTCCATCTGCAAGTATTCATTTTCTCGAATGGCACATTTGAAGAGACACATGTTGACCCACACTGGAGAAAAACCTTTTTCATGTTCCGGTTGCAGCTATTTATGTTTTCAAAGAGAAGATTTGAAGAAACACATGCTGACCCAGAGTGGAGAAAAACCTTTTTCGTGTTCCAACTGCAAATATTCATGTTCTCGAAAGGGAGATTTGACAAATCATATGCTGACTTACAGTAGAGAAAAACCTTTTACATGTTCCGACTGCAAATATTCATTTTCACGAAAGGGAGATTTGACGAGACACATGCTGACCCACAGTCAAGAAAAACCTTTTTCGTATTCCGATTGCAGCTATTCTTGTTCTCAAAGTGGGGGTTTGAAGAGACACATGATGACCCATACTGGAGACAAAAATTTTTCATGTTCCAAATGCAAATGTTCTTTCTCGAAAGGCATATTTGAACAAACACATGCTAAACCTCAATTGAGAAAAAAGATGGAAGTGAGAACCTAAGTAATGTGATCTGTATGGAAAGCTTGGTAAGCAGCTTCTAAGGCATACTTTTGGTCAAGGTCAGGCCGTTTGAAATTTGGGGCGAAATAACTTGTGCATACATCATTCGCTTGCAGTTTGTCTTTACGACATGTTGCTTGATTTGTTCTTTTGAGTGAAAAATGATTTTTTTTTGTTTTCATCATTTCGTGTTCTAACAAAAGCGATGAAAATACTAAATCGAATAGCGGTATATATATCGCTCGCGAAAATTTGTCGTAAAGTTTCTACATTATTGTATAGGATAAATTTAAATATATTCATTTACAACGTTTATCAATTTTTAGTTAACCTGTATATTACCAAAAGTGCTCACAGCCGAATAAGATTTTATTTAATAATACAATCGTTTCACACAATTTAAGTATAAAATAGAGGTAGCTCAGTAAAGTTGCCACACAGCTTCTTGTCTGTTGGTTCTCCCTAAATTTGGTTGTCGTATTCAATAATAAAATATAGCAGTATTTGACATATTACATTATAGATATGTAAAAGTTTTTGTTTTTACCGTGTTAACATCAGAAGGAACAATAGTTAACTGTGTTAACATCAGAAGGAACAATAGTTTAAGCAGTAAAAGTTATCAAGTAATGTTTTAGAAAGGAAAAATAATAAAAATAAAAAGGATTTTACACAAATTTATCTTTTACTATCCACCATTTTTTTATGTTTTTAGTGTTAGGTTTCTCATTTCATTAAGTGGCAGTTTATTTTTTAGTTTATTAAATATGCTGGTACACAATATTCCAGCCTTTGGCCTCCAAACTCATTAGATTAGTTCGATGATCAAACCTTTGTTCTCCGTAAAGCGAGTGCTGTGACTGTGCACTACCACTAGGGTGTATCGATTTTTAACTTTTTTTTTGTTTTCAAATTCCAAGATGAAAAAAAGTTGCTACTAGGTTCCACAACTTACCACAAAAAGTTTTGGAATTTTAAAAAAATGTTTAGGTCTCCCGCACAAGGCCTAAAGTTTTAATTTTTTTCAAAAAATATCAATTTTTTTAAAATTGACTAAAATAAAATCTTTACATTTGTGTTTATTCCAATTTAAAAAACAGTAATATTAGGGCATAAAAATAAGGAAGAAATGATTTTTTTTATAAAAAATGGATTTTAGGTCTCCCGCACAAGCCCTAAAGTTGGTTAATTTTGATGAAGTTTTGTAATTTTGTGTACATATATGAACCATGTTTTTTTTAAAGTTTAAATCTCCGGAATTAATTGTGCTTTTCTTACAGAATGCATAAAATGAGTCAATATATGAAAATATTTATATCGGGCAACACTTATTGGAACATCTTTGAGTAAACCACCTTTCTTGATCATCCTTTCACATGTGATACCTACGCTGTAAATTACGTGGCAACATGTTTTTTTGTGAAATAAATTTAAAATGTGGTCAGCTATTATATATAAAGCTATTTTATGCATATGCTCACAAAATTTTCATCATTAAATCATGAACGCTTGTTGATTTTTTATGAAAGCACTTACTTGATATGCAATGTTGCCAAATCTGTTGTCCTTCTGTCGAGCTTCTGTTTGGACGGACTTGAACAGATTTATTTCTTGGTTGAATATTCAAAAATACGTAATGCATTGGAAAGTTTGTCGCGAATTTTTAAAATTGCGGGTTTATTTAAAAGTAAAGTTATACAATCAAAACTTATTTATATTAGGTTTACAGTTGAATTCATTATTTTAAAATTCGTTTTGTAGAACAGGCTTTTATAAGATATTCTATCTTTTTAATAGCATTAATATATTATTTGAAAATGTAGATTGTTTTACAATTAAAATACCAAAGTTCAATAATATTAGTATTGTGTTTACAGTATAACAGAAAGTTTATTTTATAAAATCTGATTTATTTTAGTTGTTTTCTTTCCTTTTATTATAGAATACCTATTATATGATTTTCAGAAAACGATTTTTGTACACAATATTTGTGTACAAAAATCGTACAAAAATATGTATGTTTATACATATTTTTTAGTGGAATAAATCGTTGATTTTTTTTTACATTTACTCCACACAGGAGGCCCTGAGGATAATAATTTCCCTCAGGGCCTATGTCATCTTTGAAGATGCTGTGTGGAGGGTCTTTTTGAGGAGAGGAAGGAGTGAACATGAGTCTTGAATAGACCCATGTTTTATGAGGGAGGAAACACATAGGCCGGAAAATTGATCCACAGCCGAGCCGTTGAATACAGAAACGAGTCGTAGAAACGACCCGTTCTCATGCGACTAACGTTAACCGTGTATATATGTTGGGCATGCATTTATCGTGTTTCCCGACTATGCTCCGGTGCTGAAGGGATTAATGACGCTAGTTCCTCGGAGCATCTTCCATAGAAATACCGGTAGAACAAGCATATGCTCTAAAGATTGCAATCCGTTTGTTAAGATAGGAGAATCTATCAAACAGACCGCCCGTTTCTGCACAGAGTCGAGGGTTTTTTTCAGGTATTTTCGGGCTTCATACCAGAGGTGGCTGCCAAATCCAACCGTGGGGCGCACTTGTGATTTGTACAAATAAACAAATAAACCTGAAAAAGAACATAGTTGTAACGGAACTGTTATTTGAATTGTGCTGGTAATATTCCGTCAAAACAATGATATCGTATGCAAAACGCATATTTGGAAATAAGGATATAAGAACTGTGACTACGGTACCTTGACTTTGAACTTGACATTTGAAATCGGTTGAGAGAATTGTCGTCAATCGTCGGATTACTCGATATATACTTTATCTATATCTAAAGTTAAACCAGTAAACCTTTCATTGGGTCCGCCATTAAACTTTTAACAGAATATTGATTATCGATATTTGAAATGCTTTCGAAACACTAACATATTAACAAATATGTTAGACGTATAATTGACAACAATCGCAATCGCAACATCTATCACTCAACACAAACAAAACCCAAATCTTAAAATTTTGTCCAGTGCAAGCTACACCTATAAATATAAATGTAAACATTAATAATAATATTATCGAACCTTCCCAAACCTGTTTACTACTGGGAATAGAATTAGATATAAACATAAACTGGAAAGAACATGTCTCAAAAATTGTAGCAAAAATCAGTAGTTTTTCTTATGTTCTGGGTACCTTGAGAAAAATATTAAACACCGAATCAGTAATAGCCGCATACTATGGTTATGTATATTCAATAATAAAATACGGTATTATTTTTTTGGGGAAACTCGGTAAACGCTAAAGATGTTTTCATCATACAAAAGAGATGCATAAGAAAAATTACAAACTCTGATCGTTTAGATTAATGTAGACCCATGTTTAAAAATCTGAAAATTCTGACAGTCACAGACATATATATAATGGAGTTATGCATGTTAGTGCGATCATCTACAGACAAGTTCCCACTAAAAAGCTCAACACATAAATACGCTACAAGGCTCACAGAAAACTTACTAATACCAAAAGCAAACAAAACAATATTCCAAAAAGGACTATACTACATGGCCATTAAAGTATATAACAACCTTCCACATAACATTAAACAAATACAAGGTACACACAAATTCAAATCGTTACTAAACACTTTCCTTGTTAATAAATGTCACTACACGTTGAGTGAATACCTCATGTAAATGAAACGCCTATTTTTATTGGTATATATATTTGTATTTTTTCATTTGTATATTGTTGTTTTATCTGTATAAACATTGTAATTATTATAATAAAAACAAATAATATTATATAAACATTGTAATTAAATAAATGTGGTTAGCTGGAAGAAATGGGGTCTACCCATAAGCTACACCTTTTGTAATTTTTTATTTTACAATAAATTTAAAAAAATATAATAAAATAAAATAAAAATACTTCCAACTCCTAAATGTAAAAAAACAATAGGACAGTTCAACCATGAATATCTCGGAGTAAATTTTTTTAACTCATTACCAGAAAAAATTAGAAACATGAATGCAAATATAAACGAATTCAAAAGCCACCTTAAAAAATATTCCTAGAAGTTGAACTGAATCATATCAAATATAAACCAATATAACAACACCCCCCATACACACAAGCCCTGCTTATTTATGGGGGTACATCAAATACTTGTATTATATTATATTATGTAATGTAATTCGTGTATCTTTTTTTACTAATAAAAAAAATAACAAAAAAAAAACAAAATTTTTTAGTCTTTCACCATTCACCATCTTTCTTCATTGTGGAGAGTTTGCACGTTTTGCCGTTCTATCCTAGTCCTAAAGATCATTTTTTGATAAACGGCGTGTTTTATATTTGATAATTGCAGTGTTTAGCGTATAAAACCGTTGTGAAGGATTGAAACACTTTTAACACTATTATTTTTACCAATTGCCATATCTAATCTACGAAAGCAATGTAGGCATTCTGAGTGTGTTGCCTGCTCGACAGAGCAAGCAGTACTGATTCTCTCCGCACATGTGAAAGTATCCGAAACTCTATACAAACCTGTTCACAGATGATATTGGCTTCATCAGAACGTTTCTTTCTATAAATCCTTTTTGTGTAAGTCGGCTCGCATGGGGAGAAAGTTACCGATATCTTTTATGCCTTCAAATGAGTTTTTAAATGCGGTAAAATATTTATGTACTAAAATATGTATAGTATCAATTTAAAAGTGCGTAAAAACAGACATCTCCCCATCTCAGAATTTTTTTTATTTATTATTTTTTTTATAGTAATTTTATTTAAAGTAAAATTAATATTCTGAAATTTGTAAAAAAAAGATAAACTCTTAGCGAAATAATTACTATTCACTTGGAAATCACATGTGTTTCTATGAATCTCTCCCTTTTACGGTCATGAATAGTTGCACTCGGAATAATAAAACGTTATTCTCCACTGTCTGTTGGCATATGCTGCTTCGGCCGCCTTTTTGAGAAAAATAATAGGTGTAGAGGGAACAAAAATTATTCTCCTTTGTGAATCAGAGTGTGTCTCTTCAAATCTCCTTTTCGGGAAGATGAATAGTGGCACTCAGTACAAGAAAAATATTTTTCTCCAGTGTGAGTCAGAATGTGGCTCTTTAAAGTGCCCTTAAGAGAAAATGAATAATTGCACTCAGAACATGAAAAAGGTTTTTCTCCCGTGTGAGTAAGCATATGGATCTTTAAATTACCCTTATAAAAGCTTGAATAATTGCACTCAGAACATGAAAAAGGTTTTTGTCCACTGTGAATCCGCATGTGTCCGTTAAGGTTGCATTTTTTATAACATGCATAGTTGCACAAGGAACATGAAAAGGGTTTATTTACACTGTGAGTCAGCATGTGGCTATTCAGTTGACCCTTTCGATAACATGCGTAGTTGCACACGGAACATGAAAAAAGTTTTTCTCCACTGTGAGAGAGTATGTGTTCCTTTAAACTGACCTTTTGAGTAAATGAATGATTGCACTCAGAACATGAAAAAGGTTTTTCTCCCGTGTGAGTAAGCATGTGTCTGTTTAAATTTCCCATTCGACAAGATGAATAATGGCAATCGGTACAGTAAAAATATTTTTCTTCACTGTGAGTCAGCATGTGGCTCTTTAAATCTCCCTTTCGGGAAGATGAATAGTGGCAATCGGTACAGTAAAAATATTTTTCTCCACTGTGAGTCAGCATATGGCTCTTTAAAGTGCTCTTTAGAGAAAACGAATAATTGCACTCAGAACATGAAAAAGGTTTTTCTCCACTGTGAATCCGCATGTGTCCGTTTAGGTTGCTTTTTTCATAACATGCATAGTTGCACAAGGAACATGAAAAGGGTTTATTTCCACTGTGAGTCAGCATGTGTCTATTCAGTTGACCCTTTCGATAACATGCATAGTTGCACACGGAACATGAAAAAAGTTTTTCTCCACTGTGAGTCAGCATGTGGCTCTTTAAATGGACCTTTTGAGAAAATGAATAATTGCACTCAGAACATAAAAAAGGTTTTTCCCCACTGTGAGTTCGCATGTGGAGCGTCAGATGTTCCTTTCGTGAACATAAATATGTGCACTCAGAACATGAGAAAGGTTTTTTTACAATATGAGTCAGCATGTGGTTCTTCAAATTGCTTTTTTGAGAACATGAATAGTTGCAGTCGGAACAGGAGTAGTTACTATGGGGAGATACGAATAACTTTTCGGCGAGATGCATCTTCAGCTCTGTAGACAAATTAAAAATTTTGTTGATAATGAAAGCTCATAACTACTTAATACGTTCACTGAGTAAGAGGAGTAAATTCATGAACATATATTTATAAATCCAAAAATAGGATTAAACGAATTTTTTAAATATTATTAGGAAAATCGGTTTTACCTGCTGTCGTGGTAATAATTTCCATGCGTTTTAAGCATTCGTTTTTAAAATCAGGCAGGTCTATGTCAATTTCCATATAAGGAAAGTCCCCCTCAACTTCTTCTCGTGGCGTAAGTTCCGCCTCGATGGTATCAGCCTCTACATTAACGCTACCTGAAAAAACAAATCGATAATACCTACGTATAAGATACACGACATTATACTTTTTTTTATTTATAGGCTGTAAATTATTATTCGTCGATTGAGAACGCCTTTATAAACAATGAAAAGCGTGAATTTTGAGAACAGACTGAATAATTTGAGAAAAATAATGACTCCAGATGTCCGCTTCAGATCGTCAGATGCATGCTTCAAGAAGGAAAAACCATTTAATCTTGAACATCTTCAGTGCGGAGTTTGGTTGTTTTCAGTCAATGGAACCTTTGAAACCTTTATCATGACCGTGAGGGATATATAAGTAATAAGGGTGTAGTAATCTGAGTAAGTCTGAGGAACTAGCATCATTGATCCCTTCGGCACCGGTGCATAGTCGGGATACACGCCAAACGCGCGCCCAACATTTGTACACGGTTGACATTTGTCACATGAGAACGGGTCGCTTCTACGATTCGTTCTTAAGTTCAACAGCTCGGCTGTGGAACGAACTGCCGGCCTCTGTGTTTCCTCCCTCCTACAACATGGGACTCTTCAAGACCCATGTTCACTCCTTCCTCTCAACAAAAAGACCCTCCACACAGCATCCCCAAAGATGACATAGGCCCTGAGGGAAATTATTTTCTTCAGGGCCTCCTGTGTGGAGTTAATATAAAAAATAAAAAAAAATTAAGCAGTTTTCTGCAAATATACCTAAAAATCAAATAAATTTATAAACGAACTGTTAATACGACATTTCCAAACGGACATGGATTCAGAACATCCGAATTTAAAATTCAACATACGTATGCCATGAAACTTACTGACTGTCCGAGTACTCTCCGCATATTGCAAGCATTCCTTCTTTACATCTGAGAGGTCGTAATCAATATCCGTACACGGCATTTCACCTCCGCCTTCTCCCTGGGGCCCTGGTTCCGTCTTGACAGAAACAATGTCTGGATTTAGTAGATCCATGGCAGTGCTGTTGTAGCGTTTGGAAATTGGTTTAAACCAGGACAAATAAACCAGAAACAGAAAATAGTTTTAACGTTTAAGTCTCATTTTAGATGTCAAATTGACAGTTTAAACGTTCCGCTGTTGACAAAAAACGCCCAATGATTCCCTAAATTGGTAATTATTTACGTACTTCCCCCGTTTTTAATACGCATTTTAAATAAAAACAATCATTTGATCAACTTAACGACAATAAACAACAAGTTTTTGCAATTCTGATTTTGAAAATATTGATATATAATATTATTTAAGTAAATAATAATTTACGATAAAATTTGCTAGCGGACACACCATTTTGACAGAACACCGATATGAACATCGCGCATAATTCGCATTTGTTGGTGTAGTGGCACTGTAAAAAACATGAAAGACATGGTCGCAGTGTTGCCAAGTTAGCATTTATATGCTAAATTTGGCATAATTACTCCATGTTTAGCATAACTATTATGCTTTTAGCTTATAGCATGTTTATTTGGCTTATTTTTACAGAAACATGAAAATAATAAAAACCAATTTTTTAACTAACAAAAATGATATCGATTGAAAAACTGGTGTCTCAATGGAGAAACATAGTTCACATTAAATGGGAATCATTGACTTCCACTGTAGAGTTTTGGAATGAAGTCATGCATATAAAGATGCAGCTAATAATAACCCCTTCGGTTATTTATGTCAGTTTGCAATGTCTATTTTAACATTGCCGCATTCAAATGCGGACATTGAACGTGTATTTAGCCAAATGAGTCTGGTCAAATCAAAACTCCGAAATCGTTTGGCGGTGAGAACCCTGAATGCCATTTTGTACGTGAGGTTTGGCGTAAAGAGAGCAGGAGAGTTTTGTTATTCTTACACTGTTCCTGCTTTGCATTGGGACCAAAGAAAGTTACGACTCCGTCTCTCAGCCTTCCACATCAGCTGCTGTTAATGAAGAAGAAGAAGATGAAGATATTGATATTTTATTTCACTGATTTTATTTCTATTTTAAATTTATGTTAGCTTTTTTTTGGCTTTTGTTAAAGTAATTAAGCATTTTTCTGGCATAATTTTCCCATCACTCTAGCATATTTTGAAGTAGTTGAGTTGGCAACACTGCATGATCGGCATAATAGACAAGTATTCAAGATCGCTGGCCACGTACCCCTTTATTAATCGACCAGGCCAAATATATATAAATATATATTTAATAGACCAAATTTGGTCCCCAACATGATTGTTTAATTTTTAATGCGTATTAAAAACGGCAGACGAAGGTAAATATTTACCCCTTAATTAACTGAAATAAAGGCCGCTACCTAAATGAATAGCGATGAATATAAGTATTAGTACTTCCCACTATCATCACAGGCAGGGGATGATAAATCAAATAACGCGGGATAAACAGAATGTTTGGAAACGGGCAGAAACGACTCACGGTCACTTCTCAAAAAAAATTGTAGGTCATGCATAGTAAATATCAGAGATGTGCTTTATTTCAAATAAATCCATTTCAAATGGAAATGCAAAATGCAAAATGGGTTTTTTCCATTTTGCATTTTAAATGCTTTTCTAAAAACCATTTTGCATTTTGCATTTTAAATGCTTTTCTCAATGCATTTTCCATTTTAAATGCTTTTTGGCAACAAACTTCCTACTATCTCCACTCATCTTTTTTTCATAAGCCCCAAATATCAGTCGGTCCTCAACCTCGCTATGAGAGATAATTTACATTTGTCAAGTTGCTCCCTGGTAGGAGCCTTGGCAATTGAGTGATAACAATTACAAAAACTACTGAACACGGGGCCATGACGCTGTAATATTAAATGTTAGATAGCAGTTTCTATGTTTTTACGTTGGCAACATTAGTCCCGCGCATGTTTTTTGTGGTTTCATAGTAGTTTGTAGTCGTGGTGTTCTTGGATTTACCATCATGTAATATGTTTGTTCTACATTGATGTCCATTATTAAATGACAAAATTGTTTAAAAATTCTATAATTATTTTAATTGTTTGACCTGAGAAACCATTTTGCATTTCCAATGCATTTTGAAAATAGGTATTTTGCATTTTGCATTTTAAATGCTTTTCTAAAAACCATTTTGCATTTTGCATTTTCAAATGGAAAAATTTTGACCCATTTCCATTTTGCATTTCAAATGGTTTTGGGTACCCATTTTGCACATCTCTGGTAAATATACTATTCTCTATATATATATTGTTCTTAACCACAGACGACCACAGATAAAACAGTCGTACGTTCCAGACAGGTAAATATATCGTAGACCATAAATAAATCACTCGTATAGACAGAGAAATCTCAAGGCCATTTAAAAAAGTTCAACCATAGACAATAAAACTGCAAACAGCGAACATCGTTCATTCACCATCCCAAAAAAATGATATTTAAAAAATATATTTATTGTAATGCAGAAAAAAGAAAATAAAGAAACGCAGAGCTATCCACATATAAATATATATATTTTTTTTCAAAAAGATTATGGATAGTAATAATACAAAACAGGGTCGGTACCACCAATGTATTTATCATTGAAGTAGAAGATAATACTTATAAATCTAAACGAAACAGAACAAGACACAGACAAATAAGAAGTAACGGTCTCAAGTGGAAATCGAACCCAGGATTTTTGTCTTACTGCGACAAATTTATTGGATTTAATTTGACCCTGCACAAAAAAAAGTATTGAAGTTGTTGAAAGATATTCATTATGTCAAGTAATAACAAAAAATAGGGCCGGCCCTATGCGGGCGCAATTGTAGCAGTCCGCTCCGGGTGCTGAATTTCCAAAGCTGATAATACCTAAACGAACACACCACCCTTTAGATTATCTTTCATTAAAACCGCTCTAGGCAAACATACAAATCATCCAAATATAATTGATTACTAACTAGGGCAGTGTTTCCCAGCCTTTTTTTATGCCATGCCCCTCCGGCATCTTTTGTTTTAACTAAACAGCAGGTAAATTTTCAAATCATATTAAAATATGTTTGTTAACATTTGAACCCCTAATGAAATTAAATAAAACCTGTTCTAATACATATATTACTGAAATTAAATTCAGTTACGCTTGCTACAAATAAATTTTATGTCCGGATATTACTTAGTTAATTTCAGTCTTAGGTCCCCTCTATTAGTTATATCCAATCAATTAAGTTTCTTAGTGAGTAAATTGCTTATGGCGCAAAAACCACATTCCACCAAATAAGATGAAGTAACGGGCAATAATAAGTTTCTGTCTTGAAAAGTAAAATAAGGATATTTTGCTTCGCAAATCCTTAGTGTAAGTTTGTTATTTAAGCCTTTATGTCACATTCGCACTCACACTGAGCAAAAACCGTTCTCATGTTCTTACTGTAATTATTCATGTTCACGCAAGCCAAATTTAATGGCATACGTGTTCACTCGTACGACGACTAAGGATAAACTATTCTCATTTTCTTACTGTCATTATACATTTTCACAGAAGTCATAGTTATTGCAACTCGTTCTCACTCATTCTATAGAAATTTTGATCTTATTTTCTTACTGTGATTATTCATGGTCAAGCACATTCACACTCAAACTAAGGAAAACCCGTCTCTTTTATTGTGTAATCCATGTTCGCAGAAGTCAAGCTTAATGCTTAAGCTTAATGTTAAAAATCATTGACAGTCTTAACACTACACATTATAAAGGTCCTGACAATCTAAACACATTTATACTCAAAATCATTAAACACAGTGTAGCAACGCCTCTATCAAACATTATCAATAAAAGCTTTTCCTCGGGATTTTCCCAGATCATCTTAAAAAATCTATAGTCGTACCAATCCACAAAAGTTGACCCAAAAACAAAGTTAACAATTATAGACCAATCTCCCTGTTATCCCAAAAATTATTGAAAAAATCTTTAAAAATACACTAAGTAATTACATAGAGAACAGAAAACTTTTAAGCAAAAATCAGTTCGGACGATTTCGACCTGATAAGGTACAATAATCTATAATCACTAAAAATATTTTAATTATATCTTGTATCGTATTGTACTGTGTGTAAATCTAAAGGAATACGTAAATAAATGCCAAACATTCGCATTCATACTAAGGAAAAACTATTCTCATGTTCACTGTAACTATTCACGTTCACAAGAGATAAATTGAATGACTCACATTCGCATTCACACTAAGGAAAAACCATTTTCATGTTCACAGAAGTCACGTTTAATGAGACACAATAGTATTCATACATACTAAAGGAAAACCATTCTTCCTGTAAATTATTCATATTTATGGAAGTCAAATTTAACGACACACATTATCACTCATATTAAGGATAAACCACTCTCATTTTCTTAATGTTACTTTTCACGTTCACAAAAGTCAAGCTTATGAAGACACATTCGCACTCATACTAAGCAAAATCCATTCTCATGTTCTTTCTGTGATCATTCATGTTCACGGATATCCAGCTTCTTGTTACAAATCCGCACTCATGCGCACTCAATATCCTGTAGAGTTTCTTTGTTTTTCGATAATTATTGAAATCGTGACGGGTTTCATTCTATATTAAGTACAATTTGGCGTACAGTATAATTTTGTACCTATCAGGCATTTTTTTGAACGACCGATGAGTATTCCCTTTTCTATGTGGAATGCCTACGTGTCTCATCTCTAAAGTGGGTGCCCTACCTCTGAGGCGTTATGCTCCACCGGTGGGGCGTACGCCCCACTGTGGGAAACACTGTCCTAGGTCCTAGGAATCTACCGGTTTTGACAAGAAGCGCTAAAATTTTACTTGCGCCATGCGCTATTTGGCTCAGAACCGGCCCTGACTAGACGAACAACAATACTTGCCCTTTTTGCCCTTTGACTTGTACGTGGTATTAATTAAATCATTTAATTAATACCACGTTCATTTAATACACAAACCATGATATAAGAAATACAAATCGTGTACATAATAAAAGCTTGAATAAACATAAAGCTCGTAAAAAAAACAAAACATATTATTAAATAGAAGTTAAAAATACGTAATCAATATTTCTATTTTGGATACTGACAATTCGTGGTGAAATTCCATTATCTCTAATTTTTTTTAAATAAAGTCACATCCACGTCTATCTGATTGTGCGCTTAGATCTTCTAAGCTATGCGACTGATTTTGATATGGTTTCCACAATCATTTAGAGAATTTGTCCCGAAAGGTTTAGACACATAACATTTGCATATTATACTGATAAAAAGCAGAGAAAAGTCGATAAGAAGATTATTTTTGGGTGCTTTCATTCCTAACGCTGGCTAAACCTTTTGAGATACATCAAAATAATGTAGGAATAATAATGTACTAGGCCATGTGATACAGTCCTTGTGTTTTTTATTCTGAAAACAACATACAAGGCCATAGCACCATTTGACGCAACTCGCCGATTTGTATAATTATTGGTACCTCTTGCTAAAAAATGACCCGAAATAAAAAAGTAATTTTTGAAAATCTGAGTGTTAAAAATGTAAAATTTTGTATATAAGAGCACATAAAAATGACGCAAACAATAAAATAAATTATTTTTTTACGCTAAATGTTCCCGTTTTATTTCTATCGTGTTGAAGACACTATTTAGGCATTTCAAAAATAAAATGAATCAATAGTTTTGTTTCACCATTTCAGCCGCCGCCGCTTGCAGAATATGTTGCACTGCTTTGTGCGAGTCACGGCCGTATCTATCTACTAATACTTGGCACCCAGTGCGACTGTAAGTACAAGTCTACCATTAAACATAAACTGACAATCATTGCTTATTCCACATTGATGCATTCGGTTAATTTAATATGCTATCGTGTTCTGTTTTACATAGAGAAAGTACTTATAATACCGCACAAAAAATACGTTTATTTATGATAAACTTATATTTATGAGACAAGTTTTTCATGCATAGCTCAAAGAATAACAAATTATTATAAGCATTAATTACTCGCCTGAAATATCCATAGAAATAAATGCCGCCGACGGGAACTGAACCTAATTGAAATATATTTGATATTTATATTTTTGAAACTGACAATTCATGGCGGAATTCAATAATAATATATTATAATAAAACAAATATGAAACTTTTTTACATTTTAATTTTACTGACCGTAACCGGTTTCGGCTCGTTAAAGCCATCTTCAGACTGGTACTAATTGACCGTAACCGGTTTCAGCTCCTTAAAGCCAGCTTCAGACTGGTACTAATTGACCGTAACCGGTTTCAGCTGGTTAGCCATCTTCAGACTGGCACTAATTGACCGTAATAACTAACGACATATGGGTGAGGGGAGAGGGGTAATCTACAAGGGTTTTTTTATTCAATTATATTAATTACAATTGTTACTAAGTCGTTTTAAACTGTCGATTTTCCAATTATTGTGGTATTTCCAGTAAGCTAATTACCTTGGATTTGTAGCTAACTTCAATATTGTTCAGGGAAAAACCTTACAAGTAATATGAATTATTAATGTCCAAATTTTATAATCAAATCGTTATTATGATTTTTGGAATTCTTTTTTTCTCTAATATTATTTTTCGAGGGGATATGTTTACATTAGAGTGGACATGGTCATTATATAAACTAAATACATATTATAATTTCGAAATTATTATGAAAATTATAATGGATACAAAAGCGGAGACTTAACAATCGATTCTAATTGCTTATTCATTAAAAAGTTAGGGTCTATTTTTTTAGTTAATCGGGTAATATCTAAAGATTCTAGTCTATCAAGTTTATGACCTTTATAAGTGTGGAGAATTTTAACGTCTCTGTCTTTATCAAACAAGTGTTTGTTTTCTTATAAGTGTGATCCTACATTTGACAATTCTCCTTTGTGATTCACCAAGTTTTCGAAGTGTTCTTTAATTCGGATTTTGAATGACCTCCCAGTTTGACCTATGTAATATGACGGGCAATTAGCGCAGTTCACTTAGTAGACGAGAGAGTTTTTAAATTTTTTCTCTCTTATCTTTATTGTTGATTAAAATTCTCCCTAGAGAATTCACATTATTAAAAGCTTTTTTGCATTTATCATTATTAGTTAATCTGGAAATTTTTGTTGATATTTCTCCAATATAAGGGATTTTAACTCGTTGTTTAGTGATATCTTTTTCATTTTTATTTTCAAGGCCTTCTGAAATGATTGTTAATGTAATTTTGTTATTCCTTTTCTTTAAAATACTTTAAATAGTTTCGCTCTGTATCCATTGTTATTTGCTATGGTTTTTATAGTATTTAATTCATTAGTGTAATTTATATACCTAATTCAAAGGTACGTGTGAAAGTCTGTGAATAAGTGAATAGAATATTGATAATTTATGTGAAATGTGGTGTCTAGATGTGTTGTGTATGATGTTATCGCTACATGTTGGTTTTCTATAAATTAAGAATTCAAGTTTTTTGTTAATGATTTAAAAACCTATGTCAAGAAAATGTTTCTTATTCCGCCTTATTTTCATTGTTAATTGAATCGATTTATTAATATTATTGATTTCTTATAGAAAAAAATCCAATTGTTCGTGTGTTATTGCCGTCCAGATAAAGAGAATGTCATCTACATATCTACGATATAAGGTAACTTTTGTAAATGATTTTTATATTTCGATAGATTCTTTGATATAATCCATAAAACATCCGCAAACACCCGGGAAATAGGGCTCCCCATGGTTAAACGATTTGGTTGACTGTTATATTATTATTGAATCTAAAGAAATTTTCTTCTATACATGTATTTAGTATTCTTGTTATTTCATTACGTTTGATCAGATTAATGTTTATTTTTTCCATATAATTATTGATAATTCGTTTGTTGGTAGGTATATTGGAGAACAAACAAACAACATAAAATGAAACTAAGGTAGCATTATTAGGTGTCTTTAATGAGGTCTATAAGATGTGGGTAGTTTATTATTCCGTATTTACGTTTAAAATTAAGAGTATTTTTTTAAATATTTTTTCAAATTTTGCTAATTTATAGGCAGGGGCTGAATTATATGACACTACTGATCTTATTGGAATATTATTTGTATGTACTTTAAGTTGTCCGTATAGGCGTGGACATTGGGGATTCATGACGGAGACGCTATTTTAATGGTATTTATTTTTAATCAAGGATTGGCATGAATTAAGTATTGCATTTTCGTATGCTGCATATTAAGGGGTGGGGTCCTTTTCAATACATAACTAGTATCCAGCACATCTTAAACTTTTTTTAAATAAATAATATTTATTAAAGATAACTGTACTGTTTCCAATATCTGCTTTAGAGATAGTTAGATTGTATTGTTAAATTTTATTTTTTATTGATTTGACAGTATGTGCTTCGCTAAATTTTTTTCTTCATTGCGTGTCAGCATGTGACTATTCAGTACACCCTTTCAGAAACATGCATAGTTGAGAACGAAACATAAATAAGTTTTTTCTCTACTGTGAGTCAGCATGTGGCCCATAAGATTGACCTTTAGATAACATGAATAGTTAAACACGGAACAAGAAAAAGTTTTTCTCCACCGTGAGTCAGCGTGTGGCTCTTTAAATTTCCCTTTCGAGAAAATGAATAATTTCACTCAGAACAGGAAAAGAGATTTCCTCCACTGTGAGTCAGCATGTGTCGAATTAAAAAGCCCCTTCGAGAAAATGAATAATTGCACTCAGAACATGAAAAATGTTTTTCTCCACTGTAAGCCAGCATGTGGCCCTAAAGATTGCGCTTTCGATAACATAAATAATTGCACACGAACCATGAAAAGGGTTTTTCTCCACTGTGAGTCAGCATGTGGCTCTATAAAGTGCCCCTTTGAGAAAATGAATAGTTGCACTGAGAACAGAAAAAAGGTTTTTCTCCACTATGAGTCAGCATGTGACTCTTTAAAGTGCCCTTTCAAGAAAAGGAATAAACGCAATCAGAACATGATAAACGGTTTACTCCACTGAGAGTCAATATGCGTCTCTTTAAAATGCCCTTTTGACAAAATGAATAATATCACTAAGAACATGAAAAAGGTTTTTGTCCACTGTGAATCCGCATGTGTCCGTTTAGGTTGCTTTTTTATAACTTGCATAGTTGCACTCCAAACATGAAAAAGGTTTTTATCCACTGTGAGTCAGCATGTGCCTCTTCAGTTGATCCTTTCGACAACACTCATAGTTGCACACGGAACATGAAAAAGGTTTTTCTCAACTGTGAGTCAGCATGTGGTTCATTAGGGCGCTCTTTTGATAACATGCATAGTTGCACACGGAACATGAAAAGGGTTTTTCTCCACTATGAGTAAACATGTGTCTCTTCAGCTGAACCTTTCGACAACGCGCATAGTTGCACACGGAAAATGAAAAAGGTTTTTCTCCACTGTGAGTCAGCATATGGTTCGTTAGGGCGCTCTTTTGATAATATGCATAATTGCAAACGGAACATGAAAAAGGTTTTTCTCCACTGTGAATACGCATGTGTATTTTAAGGTGGCTTTTTTTGTTACATGCATGGTTGCACACGGAACATGAAAAAGTTTTTTCTCCACTGTGAATCAGCATATGTCCGTAAAGGTTGCTTTTTATATAACATGCATAGTTGCACACGGAACATGAAAAAGGTTTTTCTCCACTGTGAGTGAGCATGTGCATCTTTAAATTACTCTTTTGATTACACGCGTACTTGCACACGGAACATAAAAAAGGTTTTACTCCACTGTGAGTCAGCATGTGCTTCTTCAGTTGATACTTTCGACAACACGCATAGTTGCACACGGAACATGAAAAAGGTTTTTCTCCACTGTGAATACGCATGTGTATTTTAAGGTGGCTTTTTTGTTACATGCATGGTTGCACACGGAACATAAAAAAGGTTTTTCTCCACTGTGAATCAGCATGTGTCCGTTTAGGTTGCTTTTTATATAACATGCTTAGTTGCACACAGAACATGAAAAAGGTTTTTTTCCACTGTGAGTGAGCATGTGCATCTTTAAATTACTCTTTTGATTACACGCGTAGTTGCACACAGAACATTAAAAAGGTTTTTCTCCACTGTGAGTCAACATTTGCCTCTTCAGTTGATCCTTTCGACAACACGCATAGTTGCACACGGAACATGAAAAAGGTTTTTCTACACTCTGAGTCAGCATGTGGCTCTTTAAATTACCCTTATATTAACATGCATAGTTGCACAAGGAACATGAAAAAGGTTTTTCTCGACTGTGAGTCAGCATACGGTTCGTTAGGGCGCTCTTTTGATAATATGCATAGTTGCAAACGGAACATGAAAAAGGTTTTTCTCCACTGTGAATACGCATGTGTATTTTAAGGTGGCTTTTTTGTTACATGCATGGTTGCACACGGAACATGAAAAAGGTTTTTCTCCACTGTGAATCAGCATGTGTCCGTTAAGGTTGCTTTTTATATAACATGCTTAGTTGCACACAGAACATGAAAAAGGTTTTTTTCCACTGTGAGTGAGCATGTGCATCTTTAAATTACTCTTTTGATTACACGCGTAGTTGCACACAGAACATTAAAAAGGTTTTTCTCCACTGTGAGTCAACATTTGCCTCTTCAGTTGATCCTTTCGACAACACGCATAGTTGCACACGGAACATGAAAAAGGTTTTTCTACACTCTGAGTCAGCATGTGGCTCTTTAAATTACCCTTATATTAACATGCATAGTTGCACAAGGAACATGAAAAAGGTTTTTCTAGACTGTGAGTCAGCATACGGTTCGTTAGGGCGCTCTTTTGATAATATGCATAGTTGCAAACGGAACATGAAAAAGGTTTTTCTCCAGTGTGAATACCCATGTGTATTTTAAGGTGGCTTTTTTTGTTACATGCATGGTTGCACAAGGAACATGAAAAAGTTTTTTCTCCACTGTGAATCAGCATATGTCCGTTAAGGTTGCTTTTTATATAACATGCATAGTTGCACACGGAACATGAAAAAGGTTTTTCTCCACTGTGAGTGAGCATGTGCATCTTTAAATTACTCTTTTGATTACACGCGTACTTGCACACGGAACATAAAAAAGGTTTTACTCCACTGTGAGTCAGCATGTGCTTCTTCAGTTGATACTTTCGACAACACGCATAGTTGCACACAGAACATGAAAAAAGGTTTTTCTCCACTGTGAGTCAAATGTGCCTCTTCAGTTGATCCTTTCGACAACACGCATAGTTGCACACGGAACATGAAAAAGGTTTTTCTCCACTGTGAATACGCATTTATATTTTAAGGTGGCTTTTTTTGTTACATGCATGGTTGCACACAGAACATGAAAAAGGTTTTTCTCCACTGTGAATCAGCATGTGTCCGTTTAGGTTGCTTTTTATATAACATGCTTAGTTGCACACAGAACATGAAAAAGGTTTTTTTCCACTGTGAGTGAGCATGTGCATCTTTAAATTACTCTTTTGATTACACGCGTAGTTGCACACAGAACATAAAAAAGGTTTTTCTCCACTGTGAGTCAACATTTGCCTCTTCAGTTGATCCTTTCGACAACACGCATAGTTGCACACGGAACATGAAAAAGGTTTTTCTACACTCTGAGTCAGCATGTGGCTCTTTAAATTACCCTTATATTTACATGCATAGTTGCACAAGGAACATGAAAAATGTTTTTCTCGACTGTGAGTCAGCATGTGGCTCTTCAGTTGACCCTTTCCATAACATGCATGTATGCACACGGAACATGAAAATGGTTTTTCTCCACTGTGAGTCAGCATGTGGATATTTAAATTACACTTATATTTATATGCATAGTTGCACAAAGAACATGAAAAAGGTTTTTCTCCACTGTGAGTGAGCATGTGCATCTTTAAATTTCTCTTTTGATTACACGCGTAGTTGCACACGGAACATGAAAAAGGTTTTTCTCCACTGTGAGTCAGCATGTGGTTCGTTAGGGCGCTCTTTTGATAACATGCATAGTTGCACACGGAACATGAAAAAGGTTTTTCTCCACTGTGAGTCAACAAGTCTCTCTTCAGGTCACTCTGTTCAAAACTTGCATAGTTGCACTCCACACATGAAAAGCGTTTTTCTCCATTGTGAGTCATCATGTGGTTCGTTAGGGCGCCCTTTTGATAACATGCATAGTTGCACACGGAACATAAAAAGGGTTTTTCTCCACTGTGAGTCAGCATGTGTCTCTTTAAATTTCGCTTTTGAGCATTTGAATAGTTGCACTTGGAACAGGAAAAAGGTTTTTCTCTTACATGGGTGCGTATGTTCATTGCAAAATTGGACTTTTCTGGAGAGAAGGAGTAGTTGCGACTGGGAGAAGTGAATCCGTTTTCCACAAAATGCGTCTGAAGATCTGTCGACAAATTTTAAAAATAACATGGATGAAAAAGACTTAGTTAAACTTATTTCCTAAACGTAGAAAAAATAAGCGAAGCAAGTTCGTAGAAACGTTAAAAAAATAAGAGTGGCCGAATTGTTCAAGTTTACAATGAAAATTGGTTTTACCTGCTGCGTTGGTAACTCTCTCAAAGCGTTCTAAGCATTCCTCTTTAACATCCGGCAGGTCTATATCAATTTTCATATAAGTAAGCCCCGCTTCAACTTGTTGGGGTCCGAGATCCGCGTTTATGGTGACTGTCTTCACAATAATGCTTCCTGGAATAAAAAAGGAAAATAAATAGAATGTATCTTTGCATGGCCAGCCCCGAACCAAACGGCACCAGGCGCGAGTTTAATTTTGGCTGCCTTAACAATCTAAATTAGTACACGCCAAGGCAGGATGTCACTGTAATCGATAAAATGATGATTTGTGTTTTTTTGTAACGCCGTATTTATCAAAAATAATATAAAGGTCCATGTGTTAGGTTAAATATTCGACGCCCGGAGATAACTGCTCAAATTATACCCACATGGGGGCAGCCCTGTATCTTCGCACCATTGATTTAAAACGAACCATTTTTTCAATTGAAAAAAAAATAACAATTTTTTTTACGAATAATGATACCATAGATCAACAATTCAGAAGCGAAAATTTGGATTGAACTTTTAAAGGTCAATATCAGATTAAAATGACCTCAGACGTCCGCTTGAGGGAACTTCTTCAAGAAATAAAAACCTTGCTCTAGGGCACCGTAAGTAGAGAGTTTTAAATCAATGGGATAGTGTTTTCTCAATCAATATTTATGATTTTGTAGCGATCGATCCTGCTAGAGTATTCCAGAAAGCCGACCGGTTTAAAACGCATGGGCTTAGAGTGTACGAGACATTTTGCGCAACAAATTTTATCGCGTAATGTAAATAGGTACCAGCTCCCTGTCTAAGAGCTACCTATTCGGGACGTCCAAGGGAGCTACCTACGACAATACTTTGCGAGTTGGACTATGTACATTACGCGCATTCTCTAGAAGGTTCTAGCCTATTGCCTAGGCATAATTCAAGCTGCATCGAAACTACCAGAAGAATCTCGCTGAAGCGAGTGACCCGTAGTTTACCCGCGGTCTCGCGTACTTAGTACCGCAGCCGGCTGGGCTATATAAGTAGGCCCAACGCAGCGAGTAGTTAGTCATTTTTACCCAGTTTCCGAATTTAAGGCTCTTTATTTTACACGTATGCAATGCAACTAACTGGCTGTTTGAGTACTCTCCGCATATTGCAAACATTCCTTCTTTACACAGGCCACACTATTCGTTTTCTATAAGAATTAAGAGGTAGGTGTGGCGGTTTCAAATGGGTTTCAAGGCCAAAGCGGAGTGAAATGCCCCTGTGTCCCAGTTCCTGCTCGTAGGACCTGTCGCCCTACCCCGCGTCGCCCTACCCCGCACTTCTCACTTATTTCTTTAAAACCCCGTCTGTCAACACTTGTCTTTGGGCGCACACTGCGGGACACATTCAAATTTATTTGTGATGAAATTTGATTCGTAACAGATTATTATGGAGAATTTGAACAGTTGATCAAATTTCCGCGTTCATTTTAAGGTTCTGTGAAAGTTCTATTCAAATTCTGTTATTATATCTTTATAGGCTATTAGTTTGACAGAACTGAAATAGTAATAGGAATTGAAAATATCTTTCACAGAATTTTGATTGAAGATTTGAAGAATTATTAAAATTCTCCGAAACAATCCGTTCTTTAATTATCTAATATGAAATATGAAGATGGGCTTTTTACGACAGTATCGAATTTTGACAGTTCTCTGCTTTTAACAAGAAAATGGAACACACAGCGTTTTTCATTTTGTTTAATAAGAGATAAGCTTATTCATATATATTAGGATTTTAAATTTAAGATAATTTTTGGACATGTATTCTTCATCAGAAAAAAATTCTTTGTCCTGATAAGAAGGGAGCCACGATTTTTATTTATTTTGAATAAAATATAATTTTATTAATGCATTTTTTCGTGAGAAAATGATAAATATATTCTGTACTACTTGTTTTTACTATATTTAAGGGAGTTTAATATTAACACTATGCATATAAAATAGGAGGAAAAAGTAAAAAAAAAAGTTACTTAGTTACAACCACAATATTTTTAAACATTTATTAAAATAAAGAGTATAAGGTTAAGTGTAAGTTTAAATCTAGGCTACTATTCTTTATTCTAATTCTTGAAATTAATTGTAATTTTATTAATCCTAAATTATTTTTCATTCAATGTCTTTAAAAATTAGGTCACGTTACGAAATACATATACAAAAATTGTTCAGGCACTTCCCTTTGCGATTATTCTGGATTCGGGGATCTCCACGTTTGCGCTTATCACTGATAACACAAGCGGCAACTTGGGCTAGTTCCGAAGGGCGGAATCAGTTCAGCCTGTGCCAAGGCTCCGAAGGGCGGAGTTGGCAGGCAGCGACTACTGAGAGGGCGGAAGTCTGGCGACCACTCTGGCTTCCTGGGCGGAAGTTCGCTGGGTTACGGGAAGAGCCTCGGCGACCGCTCCAAGCGGGGGCGAGATGGTAACCGCCGAGAGGGCAGCTTCCTGGGCGGAAGAGCCACGGCGACCACTCCAAGCGGGGGCGAGATGGTAACTGCCGAGAGGGCAGCTTCCCGGGCGGAAGAGCCACGGCGACCGCTCCAAGCGGGGGCGAGATGGTAACTGCCGAGAGGGCAGCTTCCTGGGCGGAAGAGCCACGGCAACCGCTCTAAGGGGGGGCGAGATGGTAACCGTCGGTTGCAGAATCAGTTGTCTTCAGCCGCGCGATCCGGCGACCGTAGCACGCCTGTGGTGGGGTGCTTGAACTATAGTGGTTCCGCCTTACACCACTTCGGTACGTTGTTCGGGTCCATGGCACTGGCATCGCAATTCTCACCACTAGATTTTTTATTATTGTTAAATATTTGAATATTACATTTTTACAATACGACCTTCAAATAATTACAATACAGCCTAGCCTTGGGCGAATGTTTTTATTGCTCTTGGGTCGCTGGCTTAACATTTTCCCATTTCACATTTATGACTTGATGAGGGTCTAGAGCTAAATCTGCGGACTAATAGATGTATTTCTAGGTTGGCTTTCTATTTTTTTATGGCGGTTACCGGCCATTCTATACAACTAAATATTTAAGTTTAATAATACAAACTGCCACCTCTATCTGCGTGTAAAATAACGGAGAACATATTCGGGTGCAAGTCTTCAATTTGTTCGTTCTGTGAATTCAAGTCACGTAGATACCTAGGGACATTTTATCATAATATTGGGAGAGGCGTATTTATCGTACCCAGTAAAATTAATGTAGAAATTTTCGAGTTCTTAAAAGGCAATGTTCATGAAAATTATATCAATTGTCTATGACTTCATTCTTGTCTATGCATAACCTATATATTTTTTGAAAAGTGCTTTCTTCTCCGACAATCTTTCTTCCTGTTTCTACACTCTGTTTAACCCTGTTAAACTTATTATACCGTGCATGTGATGGTTATTGGTAAGAAATAATACTTAAATTCACTGCTATTCATTTTGGTTGCGGCCGTTCTTCCAGTTTAGTTAGTAAATCATCGGGCGTTTTGTTACAGCATAATGTTTTAAACTGTCAATTTGACATCAACCTATTAAAAGATTAGTATTTCAAATGCATTTATTAAAATGATAACAAATATACGGATAACAGTTGTTTAATCACAGGTGGATTACAACGGATTGGCGGTAGACATAGACGGTAAATAAATAAAGAGTTTTCCCAAGATAAACTACGTTTCTTTCAAACTTTGTCATAACTACAAGGTTTCCTACTGTGTATTTTTGCAATGACACGAGAAATAAAATTTTAAAAACTGAATCCCGTTACAACTTTGTTCTGTTTCAGGGTTAAACTAATTACCAAACCCTACCAAAGCAGACCATGGATATACTGAAGCCAAATACTATATCCATCAATACGGAACCAGGGCTCCAGGAAGAAGGTGGAGGTGAAATTGCATTTTCGGATTTCAATTTCGACCTCCCAGCTGTAACGAAGGAATTCTTGCAATATGCGAAGAGTACTCATACAGCCATTTGCATTGCATGCGTGTAAAATATAGAAGTTTGAATACGGACGTCCGGAATCCATGTCTGTCTTGAAAAGTCGTGCAAACAGGACACATACTTGTTTCTTCCTCTCTTATAATACATGAGGTGTATTGAGTATTTACCCTAAAATTTCCTTGCCGGAAACTATCAAAATACAGCACTATCTTTACATAAATATACGGTTCACAATAATTTTTCGGTTCCTTTATTTTCTCCTAAATTTTATTGGAACATGATGTAAATTATACGTATTAAAAATTCATTACTATTGATTGAGAACACACTATCCCATTGACTTACAACTTCCTACTTAAGGTGCTCTAAAACAGGATTTTTCTTTCTCCTTGAATCGTTCCCTCAAGCGGACGTCTGAGGTCATATTTATCTGATATTGAACTTTAAAACTTTCATCCAAATTCCCGCTTCTACGGTATCTTTATTCGTTAAAAAATAGTTAACAGTTTTTCGATTTAAAAAAAGTTTCTCTTTATATCAATGGCACGAAGATACATGGCTGACCCTATGTGGGCGCAATTGGAGCAGTTCGTTCCGGGCGTCGAAAACTCAACTGAACATATCGTCCTTGATATTATTTTTGATAAATATCGCGCTACAAAAAACCAAAAAATCATCATTTTATTGATTACAGTTATATCCTGCCTTGGCGTGTACTAATTAAGACTGTTAGGGCAGCCAAAATTAAACTCGCTCCTAGCGCCGTTTGTTTCAGGGCTGGCCATGCAAAGATAAATTCTATTTATACCCCTTTTTTATTCCAGGAAGCATTAATGTGGAAACAGTTACCATAAAGCCGGATCTTGGACCCCAACAAGATGAAGCGGGGCTTACTTATATGAAAATTGATATAGACCTGCTGGATGTAAAAGAGGAATGTTTGGAACGCTTTGAAAGGATTACCAAGGCAGCAGGTAAAACCAATTTTCATTGTTAACTTGAAAAATTTGGCATTTCTTATTTTTTTTAACGTCTCTACGAACTTACTTCGTTTATTTACTTTAAGTTTAACTGAATCATTTTCATCCATATTATTTTTCAAATTTGTCGACAGATCTTCAGACGCATTTTGTAGAAAAAGGATTCACTCCTCTCCATTGCAACTACTCCTTCTCTCCTAAGTCTCACAGTGGAGAAAAACCTTTTTCATGTTCCGTGTGCAACTATGCGTGTTATCGAAAGGATTATCTGAAGAGCCACATGCTGACTCACAGTGGAGAAAAACTTTTTTCATGTTCCGCTTGCAACTATGCGTGTAATCAGAATGGTCAACTGAAGAACCACATGCTGACTCACAGTGGAGAAAAACCTTTTTCATGCTCCGTATGCAACTATGCATGTTATCGAAAGAGCTACCTAACGAGCCACATGCTGACTCACAGTGGAGAAAAAACTTTTTCATGTTCAGAGTGCGACTATGCATGTTCTCAACAGGGTAACCTGAAGGCACACCTGCTGACTCACAGTGGAGAAAAACCATTTTCATGTTCAGAGTGCGACTATGCATGTTCTCAACAGGGTAACCTGAAGGCACACATGCTGATTCACAGTGGAGAAAAACCTTTTACCTGTTCCCAGTGCAACTATGCATGTTATCGAAAGGGTCAACTTAAGATCCACATGCTGACTCACAGTGGAGAAAAACCTTTTTTATGCTCCGTATGCAACTATGCATGTTATCGAAAGAGCGACCTAACGAGCCACACGCAGATTCACATTGGAGAAAAACCTTTTTCATGTCCCCTGTGCAACTATGCGTGTTGTCGAAAAGGTCAGCTGAAGATGCACATGCTGACTCACAGTGAAGAAAAACTTTTTTCGTGTTCCGCTTGCAACTATGCATGTTATCAAAGGGTTCAACTAAAGAGCCATGTGCTAACTCACAGAGGAGTAAAACCTTTTTCATGTTCCGTGTGCAAATATGCATGTTGTCAAAAGGGTCAGCTGAAGAAGCATATGCTGACTCACAGTGGAGAAAAACCTTTTTCATGTTCAGAGTGTGACTATGCATGTCGTCAAAAGGGTAACCTGAAGAGACATATTATGCTGACTCACAGTGGAGGAAAACATTTTTCATGTTCCGTGTGAAACATTTCATTATAGCAAAACGCCCATCTAAAGACCCACTTGCTGACTCATAGTGGCGCAAACCTGTTTTATTTTCCATAAGTCCACATATTAATGTTTTAAAAGGCAAGCTTTTTCTTGTTCCTTGTTCATCTATGGATGTTCTCAAAAAGCACATCAAAAAGCCACATGCTGACTCACAGTGGCGACACACCTTTATCATTTTCCAAGTGTACATATTCTGTTTCTAGGCAAGGCCATCTTACCTCTATATAAGATATATATTAGACATTAGATGGATCACATGCTGACTCACAGCGGAGAAAAACAATTTTTATGTTCCGAGTGCAACTTTGCAAGTTATCAACAGTGTACCTTGAAGAGAAACTTGCTGACTTACAGCTAAGAAAAAACTTTTTCGTTTTCTGGCTGAAATTTTTCATGTTCTCAAATGAAAGATTTGAATTTCCACCTTCACACTTACAGTGAAGACTAGTTGGTTTCATATGCAATTATGCATTTTCTCGAAGAGACTTTGACTGGCCCCTTTTTTGTTTCTTGTGTAAACATTCATCTTCACGAAAACTATTTAGGTACACAATAAATTTTAGTTAAAGATATGATATCTCCAGAGAATTTTCAGTATATAAAATGTGTATCATTTGTAATGGTCAAAATATTTATTACCTTTCAATTTTAATTTTTAAATTTTTAAATTTGTTCCGAATCGCATTGTAAAAGATTTGATTATTTTTTAAAACTTAAATGTACGAAGTATGTGTAAAAAAGATAATTATGTCATACCTACTTCTTAGACGAATATCAAAATATGTATGAATATGTGTACAATAATGAATTCAACTATTTATTCTAATAATATTATTTCACTTCTAAATTGTCTGTCAAAACTATAGAATTATAGGAGCAGCTAGTTGTGCGTTCTAGAATATTTTCTTTTTTGTTTACCCTACGGAGATCGCACCTTGTACCTACTAGAATTATTTGGTAAACACTGCCGCTAGGTACTTCAACCGCTCGAGAACGTACTACCTGGGCAGACAGGAAAAAGTTTCATTGATTTGACTGATGACGATTTTTCTCTCAGATATTTTAAAATGTAAGTATTTTCCTCCGTACATAAGAGAACCGACATAATTTAACTTTTGAAATTTTTTTCATTTTTTTACAATTTTTTAAAAAAATTTTTTTTTATTTAAACATATAAACAAGATTACAAAATTATAACAATATAAACACCAATATTTCTATCACTCTCCTAATAAAGCAGCTGCTTGTGTTTAGGAGAGGACAACAAAATATTTTTACATTCGTTTAAATTAAACAAAAAATATTAGTAATTTTACAAAAAATAACAATAAAAGTAATAAAAATATTGCTTAGTAAATAAATGATTCAAAGAATTGAAAAGGCGAAAACATATTTCTAAACAATAAGTAAGGTTATGAGGTGGTACAAGAGTATTTTAATTTAATTTTTTTTAAATATTTTTCGTAGTTTTCTTCCGATCGTATATCAAGGGGTAATTTATTAAATAATTTTACACCCTTGAATATATAGTGATGCTGTGCTGTTGTGGTTCGTGCTAGTGACACGGTTAGTCCTCCAACAGAATTTATTCTTTTGCTAATATTCAATGGTGGTAAATTATTTTTACTAAAGAAATCTTTTTGTATTTGTAGAAGTGCAATTTTGTCATAAATTTTTGTAATTGGGGGAACCGAGAAATCTTGAAAAACATTTATAGTTGTGTAGTAATATGGCTTTTTTAAGATGATTTTTATTAATATTTTTTTAATAGTTTCCAATGGGAGTAGGGATGATTTATATGCACACCCCCAAGCCACGATTCCATATTGAAGTACAGAGTGCGCCAGTGCATAATAAATATATTTTAGTATTTTTAATGATACAATATTTCTTAGTCTAAAAAATATATAGATCAGTTTTCTCATTCTGTCTACTGTGGAATTCATTTGACTTTTCCATTTGATGTTATTATCAATAATTATTCCAAGATATTTTATTTCTTCTTTACTACTAATGTGTATACAGTTTGAATTACAGGGTGCGAATCTAAGGAGGCAATTTCTTTCGTGAATTTTTATATTTAGATTTACATTTGAGTTATTCCCTGTTAGGCTATAAGGTATAAAATGGGTTTTTTCGACATTTAGTGTCAATAAGTTTTCGTCAAACCACAGTTTAACGATATTTATTGCATTATTAGCTGATACTTCGACCTCATTCCAAGAATTTCCTTCAATAGTTTTCACTGTGTCATCTGCGTAAGATACAATGTTACCAATGATTGGGAGTTGAAAAAGTTCATTAACATATAATATAAATAGTAAAGGTCCCAAAACAGTTCCTTGTGGAATTCCAAAATCTATATTTTCTATTTCACTTAATTCGTTGTTTACTTTAACCTGTTGAGTTCTTTGATAGAGATAACTTTTTAACCATGTTTTAGCTTTGCCAGTAATTCCTATATTATTTATTTTATTAATTAATTTTGAATGTGAGACACTATCAAAAGCTTTAACGGAGGTCAATGAATATACTTAAGCATTTTTTGCCTCTATCTAATGTTTTGTAAATAAGCTTAGTTAATTCTGCAATTGCGTCTTGTGTGCTAAGTTTATCTCTGAAACCGTATTGACTAGGGTTAATACTTTTTTGGTTGTCTGTATAATCAGTTATTTGTTTTTTTATTACTTTTGCGTGTATTTTTGCAATGTTGGATAATAAGGATATTGGGCGGTAATTGTTTACTTCTTTTGAATCTCCGGATTAATATACTGGGATTATAATGGCTTTTTTGTAGATAGACGGGAATATTCGGTATTAAGTACTTACATTAATTATATGCGTAATCGTTTTGGTTAGAAAATTACAGTATTTTTTCAAGATTTCTGTAGTTATACCGTCGTATCCTGGCGCACTACCATTTTTAAGTGATTGTATTATGTTTTCAATATTTTTTTCTGAAGTCGGTTTAAAAATTGAAAGATTGCTATTTGTTATTTTATCTTCATGTATGTCATCAGGTTGATAATTTTGGTCAATTTTATACGCAAGTTTTTGACCGACGGTAGCGAAAAATTTGTTGCAAATATTTGCGCACATTTTTGGTTCACGGATAGCATTTATTTTAGTTCCATTATTGTTTATGACATTTATTGTAGACTTATTTTTATTATTTTTATTCATTATTTCATTTATAGTGTTCCATGTTTTTTTAGGGTTTTCCTTTGTGAGGATTATTTTCTCCCAGTAATATTTTTCTTTTGTGTCTTTGATAATTTTAATGAGTTTGTTCCGGAATATTTTGTATTCGTTTTTTACTTGGCTATTGATAGGGTTTTTTTTGTATCTATGAAAAGTTTTTTTTTTTCCGGATAGATATGAGTAATCCTTGCGTAATCCATGGTTTGATTTTCCTTAATTTAGAACTAGGTTGATTATTTATAAAGGTTGTACAGTCTGCGATATGAGCATTTAAAGTTTCTTCAAAGAAGTTTGCGCACATGTCTGGGTTTTGGCAATTTAGTTTAATTGAAAATTGTTGTTGAAATGCCTTCATGCAATCATACATTTCGTTACGTGCTTAAAGCAGATATAATGCCGTTAAAGCGTTTTCAACAAATTCGTAAATTTTTACACTTTGACAATAGTTATTAAGATTATTCTGGTAAAAGCTATTGCCAATTGTAGAGAAAATTAGGAGGAACTGTCTGTGGCACGAGAATGAATTATGTATTGATCCTGTGTAATGTAGTAAAGCAGGGAACAGAAAACAGTATAGTGGGGTTTGTAAGGGTTGCAATGCCAATGATCTATGATTTTATTTGAATAAAACGAAAACTTTTTCATTCCAAAAAAAAGTTGAAAGATTCTTGTTTCTGTAATTATTAGTAGTAAATACAGATAACTACTTATTCGTTAACATTTTAATTTTAATCTAACTTTACCAACCGCATTTGACGTTGTTCTCCGTAGTTAATATTTGAACTCTGATATTACTGAAGATTTATAAACATACTTATTGCTATTTTCTTCAAGACCTCTTTTAGACCCAAAATCCTAATAACTCGGTTTATCTATAAACTTTCATTTTTGATATCCTTGCCTAGTTAACAGTTAACAACTAATAGGATAGTAATGTGTTTGCCCAAGTTTTTAAACCAATTTTAAGCCTTATGTATAAAGAAATTGTATAAAGGACAGTTTCCAAATCGCTTGCACTAAATATTAATTTAGAAAAACTTTTTTTAATTTTATATCCAAATTTTATTGTGATTTGTTTTCAAGGTTGCGGACTTCCCACAGTCAACAGGTTGAAGACCTGCTAGCACTGTAATATTTACATTACTCAATTGTGCGCGCTTTATTCACAAAACAGTCGTTTTTTCCTGGTTCCAAACTCTATTCAAACCGCGTTGTTAAACTTATCATCCCATTCCTGTGATGGTTATTGGTAAGTACTTATGCATATATTCATCGCTATTCATTTTGGTAACGGTCGTTATTCCGGTTTAGTTAGAGAATCATTGTGCGTTTTCTTTGTCACACAGCGGAACTTGTAAACTGTCAATTTGACGTCTACCTACTAATTATTAGATGAGTATTTCGAAGACATTTATTTAAAAAGTCACTTAAATACGGATTAACGATATTTTGTTAAAATCTAAATGGCGGTTGACATGGTAAATAAATATAAAGTTATCCGACGATAAACAGCGATTCTCTAAACCGTTGTCATAACTTCAGTTCAAAATACCTGACAATTTACATTATTATTTCCCAATATGTGTTTTGGCTACGTTACTTTTGCTTGATTTTCGAACCGAAATCAAATACATCCCGTTCAAATTAGAGTTCTGTTACAACTACGTTCTGTTTCAGGTATATTTTTTTGGCTAAAATCCAAGGTTCGTAGAAAACATAATTAACAAGGTAAGCTCATCGTGGGGGTAATGGTGACCTAGATGGAAGCCCATTTTCCACTGGGTGATTTGAATGTACTGTAATAAAAGTGACAGAATCCATTTGCAATGATTTATTTATAATGCGTTGGTAATATTATACTAATTATTATGTTAAAACTAATGCTCGGAATTAAATGGTCTAATCCCAGGAATATTTGCATATACCTAAATATAAAATATTCAATTGATAAAATTGTACCAGAAAAACAAACTAAGAACCAATCAAAAAATAAATGGTACAACAATAAACTTAGAAGAATGCAAAAGGAAAGAGACAGATTGTATAAAATAGCAAAAATAACGAGGAGCTGTGACAGCTGGGAAAACTTCAAAATCTATAGAAACAGGTATACCACTCAATTAAAAAGCATAAAAAATGAATACTACAGAACTAAAATAGAGGAAGAAAGGGGAGATCAGAAGAAAATGTGGAAAACAATAAAATCGTTACTGAAAAATGAAAATAACAGTATTGCATATGAAGACATAATATTCCCCCCTGGAACAGATGGGTTAAATATAGCCAATAAATTTAACAATTATTTTATAAAAAGTATTGAAAATATTAACGAGAGTATATTGAAAATATTAACGAGACAATTCCAAAAATCGTCTATAATGTTCATGATGAAAATGAAGAAAGAAATATATAGAATTGGAATTTTAAAAAAATAACAAAGGAGGAATTAAAAGTTATTCTGAAACAAATGAAATCATAACCCAGTCCTGATGAAATAACAATACAATTAATAATTCAATCATTACCAATCTTTGAGAATTACTTACTTAATTTTATAAATCAATCTATCACCTTAGGAAAGTTCCCTCAATCATGGAAAATATCAAGAGTCATCCCAATAACGAAAATAAAAAATACAAAAAAATTTGAAGAATATAGACCAGTGAACACGCTCCCTAAGTATGAACAAATACTTGAACATATAATAAAAAAAACAACTTGTTGATTTTATAGAAAAATGGAATATATTATGTGAAGAACAGTGTGGATTTAGAAATAACCAATCTTGTGAAATGGCTCTCAATCTAGTTCTGGAGGACTGGAAACAAGACTCAGATAAAAATAAATATGTGATCGCGGTTTTCCTGGACTTTCAGAGAGCTTTTGAAACGATAGATAGAGATATAATTATTAAAAAAACTATCTAAAAATGGAATAAAAGGAAAGGCATTGAAATGGTTCAAGGATTATTGAAGTAATAGATATCAAACCACAAAAGTGGGTGAGACAATATCCGAACCTGTAAAGATTACACTGGGAGTACCACAAGGGTCGGTTCTCGGACCTATTATTTTTTATAATGTACATTAATGATATGGTATAAGTATTGAAACATTGTAAAATAAGATTATTTGCAGACGACGCACTGATATATATAACAGGAGAAGATTATGAACTCATAATGAACCATATAAATGAAGACCTACATAATATATCAATATGGCTGAAGAAAAATAAACTTAAATTGAGTGAAAACAAAACTAAATACATGAACATTGGAAAACGAGTAACGCAAAAAAATACATATTGATAGACGGTTAAGTATCGAAAGAAGTATTTGAAATGAAATATTTGGGGGTAATAATTGACTCCAAATTAACTTTTGCTCAAAAAAAAAAAAAAAACAAATTATTAAAAAGATCGCCAAAAAAATCTCACTGTTGGGAAGAATAAGAAGATTCCTTAACACAGTTTCCAGTAAAAATGTGTACAACGCTATTATTGTACCACACATAAATTACTGTAGCAGCATCCTATTCTTATCCAACGACGGTTTAATGAAACAAATGACAATTCTACAAAATAGAGCAATGAGAACCATATTGAAGAAAAATAGATACACAAAAATTAAGAACATGTTGAAGGAGTTAAATATCTTGTCATTTAAACAAATTATTTACTTTGATACCATATTTTTAATCTACAAGATAATCAATGGCCATATGTCTAGTGAATTCCTAAGAAAAATTGATAAACTACAGAACAAACACACACATGAGACGAGGAAAAGAAATGAATTGAGACTCTCCTTCGGGAAAAAAACACAGAGTCAAAAGTTATTGATATCTGGAGCGTTGAAGATATTTGGAGAGCTACCAGAAGAAAACATAAAAACATTTAAAATTAAATTAAGAAAATATGTGATTGATTCATTTTAAATGTGTTACTATAATTATATGTACCTGGAACTATGTACCTACTTAAAATACCACAATAAACAATAAACAATAAACTTACATATACATTTCATAACAGTAATTCAGTCTACATAATTCACAGATAATATACCAATTGAAATTTAGACAATTCGGTAGGAATCAGGCAAGCGAAGCTAACGAGTCCGGGTTGCGGATCACCACTACATGCGCAGAGTGTTCATCTTTACGAACAAGAATTTTACCATTACGGAACCACACGAATTTATAATTAGCTTTTTTCGCTTTAATCCTCGTGGCTGCATGCAGGACCTTGTTTGCTGGTGTGAGGTGTTCGCTGACGTATACCGGTGATTTGATGCCGTCGATGCCTAGATGCGTTGAGTTTAGCTTGGAGTACATGTTTTTCTTGTTGTAGCTGACGACTGCAGCCAGGACTTCATCCGTTGCCCTCACGCTCGGGAGCTTCACGACGATTGACTTGGGCCTTCTGGAATCTGGTTTGATCTTGGAGACTCGATGATGGATCAATGGGGCGGGAAATCACGGTTCCAAGTTGTTTTACTATCGATATCAGGTTCTCAGATTTCTGCTCAGGTACGCACTGGATCTCGACGTTGGTTTCCCTGGCTGTCTGTTCCATGTGGGACATGCGCGCGTTAAGATCGCGCACTTCTGTGGTCAACTTAACATTCTCAGCTTGTAGACTTTTTATTGTGCCCAATGAATCAGATAACATTTTTTTTAGGTTTTCGTACTCGGTGGAAATTAAGCCGATGGAGTCTTTTATATCTGGCAGAATATTTAGTTTGGTATTAATTGTTTCGTACATTTCTCGAAAGTTTTTGTCGATATAAGTAATGATTTTACTGTCATTTTCCTCGGCGTCACTAGATGACGTTGATTTCTTTTGTGCATTCCTCTGTCGACTCATGTTTAGAGGAATTAAAATATTTATTTTGAATTTGAATGTAGCTGTAATCTCACAGTATCGCGACTGATGCACAGAGGGAGAATAAATACAACAAAAATCTGTTGGTTGGTTTGAGAATCGAACTGGCGCCGTCGATATAACGAACTGAATAGAAAATCGACCGCTTAACAAACTGAGCTACGGCCTGGTTGAGAGATAGTGTCAATTTAGATCTTTATAATGTATGTATTTCAGTTTGTAACAGTGAGAAGGCTACGGCCTGGTTGAGAGATAGTGTCAATTTAGATCTTTATAATGTATGTATTTCAGTTTGTGACAGTGATGAGGCTACGGCCTGGTTGAGAGATAGTGCCAATTTAGTGCTTTATAATGTATGTATTTCAGTTTGTGACAGTGATGAGGCTACGGCCTGGTTGAGAGATAGTGCCAATTTAGTGCTTTATAATGTATGTATTTCAGTTTGTGACAGTGATGAGGCTACGGCCTGGTTGAGAGATAGTGTCAATTTAGATCTTTATAATGTATGTAATTTCAGTTTGTGACAGTGATAAGGCTATTTTGAAAATAACTTTGTTTTTACTGTACTTAATTCACTGTCAAGTTACTGACTGTTTTAACTTTTATAATTATTGAATGTGATTGTTAAGTAACTTGGCGAACTGTTACATTAAACATAAAATCACTTATCACGTTTGATATAGTTTAGGCACTTAGCACACTTTGCTTTGACAGCTTCTGATTATTTTTATTTCATACACTTTTAATGAAATGTAATGCAGAATTCGGCTATTATTAATCTAGCAGGTTGTTGATATTTAAAGTCTGTACCGTTTGATCATTTTTAAAATGTAGTTTGTTTACTTTTGACTACGATTTATTAATTTTTTTTCGGAGCTAAGTACGTAAGTTATTACGGAGCTAATTGTTCAGTTTCAGTGCCGGCAACCCGGGCGTTTATTTAAGGTTGGTTCTGTACAGATGTTTTTTTTCATTACCCTCCTCACTAGACAAAGTCTGATCTGAGGCTGGTAATTAACAATTTATATATAAACCAAATGTTTAGTAAATAATAGTAAAATAAAAATAATAAGAAAAATAGTAGTAAAAAAATTAGTAATAGAAAAATAAGTGTAGTACTATATGTGTTGAAAAATTATGTATAAAAATATGAAGTGAGTATTTCGTATTATAATTAATTGTGAAATTTTGTTAGAATTTGTGTGCAGTATGGTTTGTAAAATGCATTAGATGTTTAGAATATTTTTAATATCTGTTCTTTCTTTTACTATCAAACAGTTTACAAATCTTTTGAACACCCAATTCAAATTATTTGGTAAGACGTAAGTTTTAGTTTGGGTTAGGAACATGTTGAATATGTGAGGAGCCAGGTAAGATTCATGTCTTGTAGCGAAATTTGATTTGATATACGGTACTTGTAATTGTTTGTGTGTGATTGCTCTCGTGTTTTGCGAGTGAGTTATGGGATGTGGTAATTTTTTTATGAAGTTTTTGTAGATGATCTTCTATGAACAGTTTATTTATGTCTAATAAGTTATTTTCAATCATTAGCTGTTCTGTCGGATGTTGATAAGGCTTTCTAAACATAATTCGAATTATTGATTTATGATTAATTTTAAGGGATTTGAGATGAGTTACATATACTTTACATATTGTTACATTGAATGTAACAATATCTAAAGGATAAAGTAGTTTTTCGATTTCACCAACGCACAAAAACACTTATGTGTAAGATAAAGTCCCTCTTTACTAAAGGATACTCGAAGCAGGTAATAGCGGTTTTATATCGGACAAGTTAGCCGAGTTTTCTACCTATTGCCTTTCAGTACGTTTTGACTTGACACTTTTGACAGCTGTGAACTTTACTCTTTTATTTAGAGTTCATTTTTATTTTACAATAAAATTATATAAATTTGTTTTAGATCACAAGTGGTTGTATTTGTGTGTTGGTATTTTTATTGTAACTTATGACGAGCCACAAAGTTAATAAATAATTTTAAGCAATAATTAGTCATCCGAAATACTAATATAAATTGAAAACATCTCCCGAGAAAAAATAAATGCCACCAACGGGAATTGAACCCGTGCCTTCTGATGTCCGGTCAGGTGCTCTGTATCCACTGAGCTATGTCGGCAAAAAATAAAGTTGGTTTTTACAGGTGAAAAAATATAATAAGCAGTAGGTAATTGTTGATTGAGGTACTAGTACATATTGAATCATTTGGCGGGTTAGAAATAAGCCGACAATAGCCAAATTACACGAATTTTTTATTACCTCGTTTTCTGTAATAAAACGCACCCAGGTTTATGAGCATGTTCATCCAATGCATTATGTTATGTGACACATAGTTATAATCAACTTTATAAGAGTTTGGTGAAAAAACCCCTTAGGGGCTGTAATAGGTAGGTACTATCAACATTAATTATATTATTTCACAAAATAAAAAATGAAGTTATCAGTTAAGTCAGCTTAATTTTAAATGTTTTCAAGTTACAATTGAAAATGTGTACATTGACAAACTGTAAGTTTTGAACAACACTACTGCGTTGATTTGTTATTTTCGATAGTTTAATTTTGGCAAATCTCTCAGGTAATTACAAGGAACCCATACGTCCGCTCGGCAAATCTCTTAGGTAATTACAAGGAACCCATACGTCCGCTCGGCATATCTCTAAAGTAATTACAAGGAACCCATACGTCCGCTCAGCTGAAATGCTTTCACGACACTCGTTGGCATAAATAAACCACTTTCCTCGTTGGCCTACCTTAGTTACACCACATTTTTACACTACACAATTAGTTGCATTAATGACTGGTGTCATAAATTGGTTTGCGATTCGTGTTTTGGTGCATAACTATGTTAATTCGTGAAACTAGAAGTGCAAATAATGTAACTTGAGCGCAACTAGTTGTGTAATGTATATTCAGTTTTACACAGCGCGGTTTTACTTTTCAGCATGCAAAATACTTGACTAGAAATATCTATATGAGAACTTACCAACAACAATCAAAATCATTGTGTTTTGTTTTGAAATCACAGTATGCATATTTCTTACCGGATTGTCATTTATCCAATTCTCAACTCCCATCTCCAAGCATCAACATGCTGAATAAGTATTTGAAATTAAGAACAATGACAAGAACACTTTCCAAATTTCGAGAATAATGTCATTCCTCTTAATTGGGTAAATTCTTATCATCAACAGGGATTTTTTTTAGGTGAATACTGCAGAAGTGTCTCAACTTCTCCCTGCAAATTGGGGTATGTTTAGGGTTGCCATATTCGGCCAGGGTCTCGTCGGGACGTTTCAGGATGGAGCAAATAAAAATTTTGTAATAATTAAACAATTTCTATATTTTATAGTAAATAAGTAAATATGTTTGTTTTATAGGTTACTTTAAGTGGTACTAGCAGAAGTACTTAGCTGGCCATACTTTTCAGAAGATTTCGCTTTTCTCAACAACTCTGGGTACCTTTTAACATAATTGTAGAACTCTGTACAAGTCATGTTATAATTGACTTGACACTGTAAAATCGACTCCACAGTCTCTGGGCTATGGGACGCACGGAAAATTAAAATTTGCATTGCGTAATTTCAATCGGGACATTTAAGGCTTTTGTCGGGACGTCGGGACAGATAGCTCAATAAAGGTGACAGTCCCGATATATCGGGACTGATGGCAACCCTAGGTATGTTGTAAGACTGTTGGATATGGGGAGGGAAAAGAGACGCCGAATAAGAAAGTGGGATGGTAACTTTTTATTTATATTTGTCACCAACAATGGCTTAAGCCATTTCAAGCAACTTTTCAATTCTGGAATGGTAGTCTCACACCAGTGGCGATATTGAGAGTATCTTCCACTCTGGGACGAGCCGCAAATAAACTATAATGTAGCGTACTTTGTAGCTTTGGAAAGACCAGAAGAAGAATTAGAAGCAAGTCGTTGATGTATATAATGTGTATAATCTTTACCTAGATTAAAAGCGCTTAAACATTCGTTGTGTTGTGGCTATAATGATTACCCCGAGGTATCGCGGTGGAACTCATGTGATTGTGTTGTGCTTTAACTAACTACATTATGATGTATGCTTCTTCGTGGTCAGTGATTGGCCTACCTTGTTTTCTTCTTACACGTATGATCACTCAATTCCAATAGACATCATTCAGTTCATTTCAATTCATTTATAGTTCATCATTCATGTTTACCTGAAGCTGTAATTCGGAAACGCGTTCGGATGCAACATATGGGATGATAAATTTAACTGTGTGGGTTAAAACGTGTAACGGATATTGTGTAAAATTTGCGCGTAGAAACAGAATGAAACGATTGGCAGATGATAAAAGAAAGTTTGTCCACAATGTTAGGTTGTGTAAATAACAAAGATGATAATAATTCAGAGCTTATAAATATATTTTAGTTAAACAAAGATCTGAAAAATGTCACTTCTTCACTTGATTTTTGTAAGTATATAGAAAATAGGGACTCACTTAATACGGACATTTTATTTCGACGCTCGTATTTTTACGTATCTACGATTTAAAAAAATACTTTTTGTCAGATGGACAGGAATAAGAAGTAAGTATTTCAGTTTCCGGAAATATAAAATAATTTATTTCATAGCTGCTTAGCTAAATACTATATTTTGCTTTGGGAAAATGAAACTCTTTTTTCTCATCAGTGAGTAATCACGTGTTTCTTCCAATCTTCCTTTCGAGAACACGAATAGTTGCATTTGGAACACGAAAAAGGTTTTTCTTCTATGTGGGTTAGCATGGGGCTCGCAAGAAGACCCTTTTAAGAACATGAATAATTACACTCGAAACGTGAGACAAGTTTTTCTTCACTGTAAAACACTATGTAAAACATCAAATTTGTCTTTCGTGAAAATGATTAACCGCAATCGGAATATGAAGAAGGTTTTTCTTAACTATGAGTCAGCATATGTCTAGTCAAATAACTCTTTCAAGAACTGGAATAGTTGCACTCAGAACATGAAAAAGGTATTTTTCTCCACTGTGGGTCAGCATGTGTCTCGTCAATTGACCCCTTTGAGAACATGAAAAGTTGCACTCTGAACAAGAAAACAGTTTTTCAACATTGTGGGTCAGCATGTTTCTTGTCAAATTACTCTTTCGAGAACATGAATAGTTGCACTCGGAACATGAAAAAAGTTTTTCTACACTGTGAGTTAGTATGTGTCTCGTCAAATCATTACTTCTAGAGCATGAATAGTTGCACTCGGAACAAGAAAAAGATTTTTCGCCACTGTGGATCACCATGTGGCTGGTCAAATTTGTCTTTCGTGTCTCGTCAAATCACCCCTTTGATAACATGAATAGTTGCACTCCGAACAAGAAAAAGGTTTTTCGCCACTGTGTGTCAGAATGTGCCTCGTCAAATGACTCCTTTGAGAAAACGAATAAATGCACTCGGAACATGAAAATAGTTTTTCTCCACTGTGAGTCAACATGTGTCTCTTTAAATTTACCTTAACAGAACATGAATAGTTGCACTCATGACATGAAAAAGGTTTTTCTCCACAGTGGGTCAGCACGTGTCTTGTCAAATTTGACTTATGAGAGCAGGAGTAGTTACAATGAGGACGATATGATTGTTTTTCCACAGGGTGTGTCTTCGAAACTGGCAATAAAAAAAGAAAAAAAGGTTAAATACTCAATAAGTTTTATTACCTACAGAAAGTGTTGATAAGCACAGTAAATTCCTAAAAGCGTTAATAAAATAGGACAGTACGATTTGATAAATCAAACAATGAAAATCGGTTTTACCTGCTGTCTGGGAAATTCTTTCAAAACGTTCAAAGCATTCCTTTTTAACATCCGGCAGGTCTATGTCAATTTTCACATTTGGACCTCTTTCATCTTCTTTTCGGGGTCCTGGTTCCAGCTTGAAGGGAACAGTTCCCGCATTAAAGCTACCTAGAAAAACAAAATTATAATTCGTACTTTGATCATTGATACGAAACAAAACGTATTTTTAAATAAAAGGAATAAAGATACCATAGATTAAACACGTAGAAGCGGAATTTTGTAAAAAAGTATTTAAGGTCAATTGACGGTAAAATAAAAACACAAACACACTCATGACCAATAAGGTGAATGATCTGGGCAACAAGTATGGAGGTACTACTGAAATATTTATTGACTGCTGAATCCTACAAATTAGAGTGGCGTTGTTAGTGTAGTTTTAGTGTATTGTCTTATATGTAGTGTGGTTTTAATTTTATTTTTTTGTTGCTCTTACGTTTTACTTATATTGTTAAATATTAAGTTTAAAAAAATATATATTTTTCAAAATATTCTATTATTCTTTTAATCACAAATTTATATTTGTGAATTCATAAATATACGTTGTACGTGCTTTATGATGGATTACATATATATACTCTTAGGATTTCCAATATAATACATATATTCTCAAATGTACACTGCTTCTTGTATCAATTTATGTAAAAGCCTTTTTAGGCGTATGACTCCAGATGTCCCCAGGGAACGATGTTTCAAGAAGGAAAAGCGATGCTCTTGAGCGCTTTCAATACGGTTGTTTTAAGTCGATGGAATCTAGCATCAATAAATGTAAAGTTCAAATACACGTTTGTTTTAAGTATTCTACTTCCTTATTTCACACTAATTTTCGTATTTTAATATAGAGTATTTTAAATAAGGAAGTTCCCGAACTGCACCACGTAAAATAACACTTGAAACTTACCTCATATCCCAAATAAAACGAGGTGAAAACTTGAGGAATCAAAAACTTATTTGGAGCAATATAATTAAGTTAAAAGAGTACTCTAATTTGGCAGATTCCAGCAAGGACGAATTTTAAGATAAATTCCAAATATACTCATGTACGACAAAAGAGGGTATTGTGCACAAGCATAGTCTGTCCTGTTCTCACGACATTTCAAAATGGACTTGGTTTCCGAATATCCAAATTAAACATCCTACATTTTCAATAAATTCAATGAAACTAACTAGCTGACCGACTACAATCCGCATATTGCGAACATTTCTTTTTTAGATCTGGGAGGTCGAAATCCATATCCGTATACGACATTTCACCTCCGCCTTCTTCTTGGGGACCTGGTTCCGTCTTGATAGATATAGTCTCTGGATTTAGTAGATCCATTGCATTGCTGTGGTAGCGTTTGGTAATTGGTTTGACCTCAAACAAATATACCTGAAACAGAACATAGTGTTAACGGCACACCAAATTAAATGACTTTTTAAAATTTGGTCACGATTGGAATATTCTGTCGAACAATGAAGAAAATGAAAAAAATTATACAAATTGTGACTTTTAAGTTATAACAAAGGTTGAGAGAATCGTTTGGAATATAAACAATCCTTCTTACTAATAACTATCACAATTTTGGATTAAGTTAAACAAGTTTAGTTACAGGAAGTAACCACTGTCGGTTTAGAAAACATGCGTCAACAAAATTTGCAGGTTATGCATAGACAATAATGTTTTCATAGACAATAATTAATTCCATGAATCTAGTATTTCAGGTTCATAGTAATTTCATTCAAATTGCGTTTTTTTTACTGCAGGGAATGCAGATCTTCAATTTAAGGCGATTTAAGAAAAAATGACATTCAATCCGCTCAATCGTCCATAGATGTATAATTTCCTAAGTACTATACTAGTGTTTCAAAAAAAAATCGATAATCCGAGAATTCTTTACATCTAGTATTGAGTAAGACACAATATCAGAATGAGTTTGAATAAGGTTATCAATTTCCAAAATGAGGTGTTGAAGTATCCAACCTCAAATGAGGTGAGGTGTCACAATATTAACCTATACGTCAGGAGGGGTTCATTGAATTTCAGAGAAAAAAAATTGGATCGTCTAGTTCCCACTCTAAAAAATAAATATTTTAGCATATCAGAATTACTAACCATGAAATGAAACGATTTCAATGTACTAAATGCATTATGTTGTCATAAATGCATCTGCACTGGATATCGGTAGATTTAGTAGTTCATCGTTCGTAGTGATGGAATGGATCGAAACATTAACATGATCGCAAGATCAAAAGAATCGAGTGATTAATCGATTTAATTGCTGTGACTTCATCGGGAGTACTAGCTGTGGGCAGAGCCAGATTATGATGGGGTGGAGTGAGGGGGGCACATAGACAAAGCGGGAGTCGCTATATGCACAGCGACTAGTCGACAGGGGGCGTGGCCAACATATCCGAGCATACCCGAAGTGAAGTGTTTCGGCGCTTTATTTGAAATTGATTCTCCGCTCAGATTTTTTTTGTGACGTCACGGCCGAGCATTTCCGAATATTGCCGAGCAGCCGATAGCTAATTTTCATCTTTAGTTTCATACAATTCTTGCACCGTGATTTTATTTGGTTAGATTACATTACTATATGGCCAATATCATAAAGTCGATTAGAAAGCCTCAATAAAAACTGTTTGGTATGGCAACCACATTCTAATTCCTGCAAATATAATTAATTTTGGACAATAAAAGACTTGTGGTAGGCCCTATGTTCAACTTTTGTACAGATTCGTACTAGGCCTATAATATATACTCAAAGTATCTAATCTTTTTACATTACAAATCAGTACACCTATGGGAAAGTAAAACTAGCATTATTTGGAGTCTATGTGAAAATTTGGATGCCATTAAGTATATTGAAGGATAAGTGAGCAATGAAGGAAGTTGGGCAATTCATTGATTCATCAACATAGAAAAATTAAGCATTAAAGACCAAAAACAATATGGCTTTCAAAAGAAAAAAAAGCACAGAGAATTTATTACAGGATTTTTCAAATTATATTAATAATGAATTAAACCATAAAAGACATGTTTTAGTACTATTTATAGATAACTCCAAAGCGTTTGATGCAATTGACCCACAGAAATTATTAAAAATCTTAGAAGCAATTGGAATTAGAGGTAACCTACTTAATTTGTTTAAAAATTATTTATTTAATAGACATATCTGTGTAAAAATATTAGAAAAAATGAGCTGGAGGAAAAAAATCTATGCTGTAGTCCCGCAGGGGTCGATTTTGGGTCCAACCCTTTATGGGGACTACTTTAACTCGTCCCACATATGATAACACTAAAATAATTACTCCGCCGCCTGAAGCCCCGGGAGAGCTTGGCGCGGACGGGAACGCAACTCTCTACCATTCTAGTTTCAACTTTCGACCAGCCACCACCCTCCACTTCCACCGTCTCTGCGTTCGCATAACTTGTAAATTCATTTTCGCAAATAAATTCAACAAAGATCGCAGACCTTTATCTTTCAATCATCCGAATTCCTTGAACACAGATTTACGATACCGGCAGCCATCGTAAATTACAATCCACACATCGCTATCATACTGGCGACTCCACTCTGCCATACTGGTGATCCCGACGCTGCCATACTGGTGACCCTCGACATTTCTGGTGATAATAATATTTAGTGGACACGGTAGGTCGATCGTTGAAGCTGCAATCCTGGACAATCGAGTAAGTAACTTCCAATCTCATTAATTTCAATCTCATTTTCAACATTTTTAAGTCCAGTATTTTTATTAGAGTCTGATTGTCGAATCATAAAGCACATTTCAAAAAAAATTATTGTCCCACCAATTCTGATACTTAAGTATATCAAATATACCCACTAATCTGAACCAAAAAACTCGAACTCTGTCAATCGATTGTTACATACGGCATACTGGCTTGGGGAAGCGCTACAAACACTGCAATCGACCCAATACAAAAAATTCAAAAGGCAATAATTAAAATCATCTTGCAAGTACCATTCTACACAAATTCAAGCGAAATTTTCAAAACATTAGACGTCATGTCAATAAGACAACTTTATGCCAAATCTACACTACTAAATTTCCTCCAACAGAAACTACACATTCCAATGCCACCTCAAACAACAATAAAAACAAGGTCGACAACAAACAATACCCTGAACATACCGATAACATACACCACACACGGACAAAGACACTTCCAGTATTACGCTACAAAACTTTTTAATTGTATGCCCACCACTCTGAAACTACTACTAATGGGAAATACAAACACAAACATTCACAAAAAACTGATCACAGCTTGGATCAAAAAACAAGATATCCATTTTATAAAAAACATTATAACACCAAACCAAACATAATCGTAGATGAATGTGTATGTATGTATGTATGCATGTGTTTACTTATATGTGTGTATGCATGCATATTTATCCCCTCTCGTACTATGTTGATCTCGAGCGACGGTACGCCAGGTATATGTTGATCCGTTTGCATTTGTTGATCCACCCCGGATATGTTGATCCATTACCCAAGCTGGCATACATATGTAAATCCCTACAGATCAACTTGTGTCATCGAGATTTAGCTGTAAGCCACGCCCATTTTTCGGTCGCATATACATTTTACACGATTTATTTTGTTGATCTATATATTTCTGACAAACTTGACGGCTTGCATGCGTTGTAACTTAACCGCCAATTTCGCGCGCGTTGTGGTACTTTTTAGATTCTGTTAGAACATCCATATTCTATGAAAATGACTTTGTACTTCAAGAGGATAGACTGCCTCACGCGTATTTATATTGAAATGGAACTTTCGCCAGCGTCAAATCCATGCTTAAAAAATTTTTTGAACTCGATTAAACAAAAATATAACTTTAATGCATCATTTACTACGTTTCGTGACTAAGCAGGGGTGCCCGGGTTCATGGGGTGAGGTTCATTGAGTCATTTTAAAAGAGAAATTTTGAACATTGATTGAATGAGAAAGTAATCGGATCACAAACAGACCGCACGTCAAATTTCGCTCTTCAGAAATCACCTTAATTAAACCTTACAAAACTCAATTATCCATGCAATTCTTCGTTAAACGTGTTCCTAAAAATCAGTAAAGTGAATTTTCTACTTTAGTGAATTATAAACATTCGGTTTTATTCTCATTTTAAGTGTTTTAATACATTGTGTTGTGACAGAAGTGTTGTTGCCCAAAACAAAAAATTATCATCCGATTCACCAAATAATAATATACAAGAGTGAGCCAGTTAATATTACTCTTATTTGTCGAGTAGCCGTAACCGGTCCGTGGTCTAGCGGTAAGAGCGTTCGGATAGCTAGCGGCATATATTGCACTCGCACAGACATCTGAAGGACCCCGGAACGATCCCAACTGCCGCCAAAGATTTTTATTTTTATTTCTTTTTCCTTGTAAACTGAAATCATTAACAAGAAAGAGAACGGAATAAACTCGAAAAAAAATCGAACTACAATGAACTGTGAAGCATGCTTGAACATCATTTCCAAAAATGACCATGCACTTACGTGCGCCATCTGCAATATTGCCTTTCATAATAACTGCCTAAATATCTCCGATACCAACTTTAAAAGAATGGCATCTAAAAATAAACAAACATGGAAATGCCCAAAATGTAAAAGCCGGCCGAGCTCACCTGCTCCGTCGGCATCAACATTAGGTTCAGAAGCCGATGTATTATTTGATCGCCTCACTAAACATTTCGACAACAAAATAAGTGAAATAAAAAAAATGTTTGAGGAAGAAATCAGCGATCTTAAGAAAAGCAGTAATTTTATTTGCAACCAGTATGATGACCTGATCACACGCTTTAAAGATTTGGAGGAGGGCCTCAAAGGTATAAAATTCTTAAAAGAAGAGAATGAAAAAAAAAATACAAGAATCTCATCCTTGGAAAGCCGTCTTGCAGATCTAGAGCAAGTGAAGCTCTCCGACAGCTTGGAAATGGCGGGCGTGGAATTGCGGCCGGGAGAACAAGCCTCGGAAGCAGTACTTCGAGTAGCCAACTCACTGGGACTGCCCTTACAACCACAAGATATACGCATGGTGACCAGGACTCAAGATCGAAGACAAAACACCCCGGACAAACTCCACATCACCCTCTATAGTCAAAATATAAGGGAATCTATGCTCTCAAAAAAAAACGCGGCCAAAACCATATACTCAAATTCTCCCATTTTCATCAGCGAGGTGCTGTCACCGTACTTTAAGGAACTTCTATGGAAAACTAAGCAGACGGCTAAAGAAACCCACTACCAATACGTGTGGTTTAAATCAAATAAATTGCTTGTCCGCAAAGCAACTGGGGATAAAATCATCCAAATAAAACAAGAAAATGACCTAAAAAAAAATGGGGTAACAAACTTAGACGACTAATCCACCTGAATCCAAGTAAATTAAATGTATTGCTAATTATTTAATATGGCAGAATTACTAAATACTATCCACTCAACTAGCACTCACTCACATTATTCAACCAATAATACAAAACTATGCGATTCTTTATTTAGCACCCCAGGCACCCTTACTATATTAAATCAAAACATAAGATCCCTAAACAAAAACTACGACGAACTAGACATACTATTGTCCTCCTTTAAAATAGACTTCAATATTATTATATTAACAGAATGCTGGATCCCAACCTCTTTTACTGTAAAATACAAAAAAAACTACTCCTCATATTTCACAACAAAATACAAAAACCAAAATGATGGAGTTGTTGTTTACATAAAAGATAATCTTAACGCTTCTGTCTCAGAATTCACCCTAGAAAACTCAAACTGTTTACAAATAATCGCTCACCCAGATACGTGCATACTCGCTATTTACAGATCACCTTCATCACACAACATTACACCCTTTCTAATAGCTCTCGACTCTCACATAAAAAAATTACCCACTTCAAAAACATCATCGTAACTGGTGACATAAACATAAATATACTCCCACAAGGCCATCCCCAGAATATCGAATACCAACTGATGCTCCTGGAACATGGCATAATAAGCGCCATCAACACTCCAACCAGAGTTACCAGAGACTCGGAATCATGTTTAGATCACTTAATGATCAAATCCAAAAACAAATTCTGTAGCGTAGTTTTCGAATCCACAATCACAGATCACTACACAACAATGATAGGACTGACCACACAGGCATTGAACCCAACAACTCAAAACAACATCACAAAATTTGAAACTGACTACGTGAACCTAAAACATTGCCTAGAAAACCAAACATGGGAACACCTTAAAAAAATTAACAACACTGAAGAAGCCTGGAATTACCTTATTACATACCTACAAACGCTCATCACTCAAAACACCACAAAAACATTCAAATCCTTCACGCACCGCAAAATAAGACTCAAAAAATGGATTACCCAAAGCATAATAAATAGCATTAAAAAACGGGACAAACTGCACAAACAAGTCAAACACAACCCAAATGATACTTTTCTGAACTCTTTCTATAAAAGGTACAGAAATACTTGCTCTCTAATTATACGAAAAGCCAAAGAATTATATTACAGAAACAAACTGGTAACTGCTAACTTTGACCCGAAAAGCGTTTGGTCTATTCTGAGGGAAAGTACAAATACACAAAAAAACAAAGATGATGAAATAAAAAAAATACTTATCAACGACGAAGAAGTCGACTTCCACAAAAATCCTACACTTATCCTGAACTACATAAACAGACATTACACAAATATTGGAGCTAGCCTAGCCGAAAATATAAAACAAAAATCGTCTAGTAACGATAATCAAGAAACTCAAAAAATTCCGACTCAGTGCACACACAAAAATAGTGACAGTCTATTCAAATTACATAGAGTAACTCTGGAAGACACCAACAAATTAATACATTCCCTAAAGAATAATACAACATCAGGTCCCGACGGAATAGACTCTAAAACAATAATTACACTAAGCCAACAACTACTTACTCCACTAACATACGTTATTAATCTTAGCCTGAAAGAAGGAATTTTTCCGAGCATCCTAAAAAAAGGTTTGGTTATTCCTATTCATAAATCAGGACCTAAAAATAATGTAAACAACTTTCGACCCATTACACTATTAAACACATTGTCAAAAATTCTTGAAAAAGCAATAAAAGAACAGCTGCAACAATATCTGGAAAACATGCAAATACTCTCAGTTAACCAACATGGCTTTAGAAAAAATAGGAACACAGAAAACGCAATTGCCACTGTAACCGAGTTTATTACACATAATTTAGATGCAAAAAAAAGTTATTTCAATCTATTTAGACTTATCTAAAGCCTTCGATACAATTTCGCACAAAAAACTTTTCAAGAAGCTAAAAAACATTGGCATAAATGGAGTAGAATTTGAATTAATGAAAAGTTTCATGTCTGACAGAACACAACAAGTTAAAATTGATAACAAGACAAGTGAACCACTCTTAATCACATACGGAGTCCCACAGGGGAGTGTCCTTGGTCCATTAATATTCCTCATATACATAAACGAATTATGTGACATTGAAATTGATGGTAAACTCGTGACCTTCGCTGATGATACAGTTCTTCTGTGTCAAGCAGCCACATGGAAAGATTTATTCATAACAGCTGAAAAAAGTTTGTCTATTGTCATAAAATGGCTAAACAGAAATACTCTTACCGTTAACACAATCAAAACAAAATATATCACACACAGTATTACACAAAGAGGTCAACCTCCGTCTAACTTGGACTTGTTTTTGCATGAATGTAAACAAACATCATCCAATTGCCAATGCGAACACATTGAAAGGGTTAAACAAATAAAGTACCTAGGAGTTATTATTGATGCATACTTACAATGGACTGACCACATTACTTTTATTACCAATAAACTAAAACGAGTCTTACACCTAATAAAATCCATTAAAAACATTTTCCCACTAACAATACTCAGATCAATATATTTTGCACTGTGTCAATCCATTGCCACTTATGGAATATTAGCTTGGGGAAGCGCTACAAACACAACAATTGACCCAATTCAAAAAGTTCAAAAGGCAATAATAAAACTCATACTGCAAGTACCATTCTACACAGACTCAACCAAAATCTTCAAAACACTAGACGTCATGTCAATAAGACAACTTTACGCCAAAACTGCTCTCCTACACCTCATCCATAATAATCTTCATATTACAAATCAAGCAAAAGCCATAATAAAAACCAGGTCCTCGACAAATAAAACACTGAACATTCCAATAACACACACCACACACGGTCAAAGACACTTTCAATACTACGCAACCAAACTTTTTAACAGTATGCCCATTACTTTGAAACAATTATTGACTACAAACACATCTACAAACTTTCTCAAAAAACATATCATAGCCTTGATAAAAAATCAAGATATTCACTTTATTCAAAAGATTATAATTCCAAACCAAACATAACCAAAATATAACAAGTAAAATTAAATATTATACACGTTCATCAAGAATTATCCACAAATTCATACACTCACATATAAAAGTGTGTTTTCATGTTTCAATATATGTCTGTGAAAAAAAAAAAAAAATAATAATAACTTTCTACCATAACACATAAATACCTGTCACCCTTAACCACAAACACGTTAACACCTCAGCACAGGTTCTCCTAGTGAGGTGCTCACGTTACATATAATATCACACACACACACAGTTTTACCTAAATCAACCTATGTTCTTCATTTTTTATACCTTTTTTCTTCATTTTTTATACCTTTTTTCTGTACTTTTTTTTCTCTGTACTGCAATATAAACCACTGTAATAATTTGTAAAACGTGTATTCAAGAATAGACATAAATAAATAAATAATTAAAAAAAATAAAATCAAATTTTATTTTAATGTATCTTTTACCATCTCTCCCGACGTAAGTTTCTTGTAATGATTAAGTTGAAACAAAGCGTAATATCCATAATTTGTGCCTATTAAAATTGCGGCGATTAGATTGGTGAGAATTTAATTTTTCTAATTTTAAATTAAAATTGCTGAAAAATTTATTCCAATTTGTTTTTTTATTAAACATGTCTAAAGTCATTTCAAGCACCGATTCCAACCAACTATGTTTTAGTATATGTTCGTCAATCAACAGGAGCCATAATGTCTGTACATCAGAGCCCTCGAGAATTATTACAATTATGTATACCGCCGCCCCGGGAACCATTTATTAGATAACCAATACCCCTACCATTAGTCACCGCCAACGATTTAGCGAGATAGTTGTTTATTTTTTGTATTTTTTTACATCGTCTCCACACAGGAGGCCCTTAGGAAAATTTTAACTCTCAAGGCCTATGTCATCTTTGTGAATGCTGTGTTGGGGTATTTTGAAAGAAAGGAAGGACAGTGAGTTCTGGGAAGGAAATAGGTATGATGGGTGGGTAGTAATCTGAGGGTCAGTGTGTTCGAGTGATAAACATAAGAATCCAACTCTCCTACTGCGTTGCAAGGCGATGCGTTGAAAGAGGATTAATCGATCCGGCCCACCACGCATTTGGTAGGCAAGCGCATCCGCCGCCAAGAACCGAACAAACCTCACCCTATAAACCCGGGCACTCCTGCTAAGTCACAAAACATATCAAACTACTTGAGGTGGCTCTCGACTAGCAATCCGAAGGTCGCGGGGTTCAAATAAATTTTATTAAAATTAATTTGCACTATTTTACAATTAGTGTTTGGTGACCATAAATGAATAGCCAGGTTCTCTCCCACCTTCCTCCTCGTCATCTCCTTCGAGGTTTCCTTTGAGGATGCCATTGTCTCACTGGCTCCAGACGGGAGCGGTTAGGACTGTATGACTCTGGTGCGGTATTCACACAAGTTTTTATTTGTAAAAAATGAAAACAGAAATATTATAATCAGATATCATATTTCCTACAAAAAGCCACAGCTGCTAGCTTTGAGAAGTTGAATAAAGTATTTTTAGCACACAAATGGCAGAAGTAGAACTAACACGTGCAGTTTATAGTAATACCAACTAAAAGATAAGATAAAACACTTCAATATATTTTTATTTAAATTTTGATTATTCCTTCATGCTTCATATTAGTGTTTAATAAAAAAATACAAATCATATCACACTACATCTTAACTTAAAAGCAGATATGTTTTTATACACAAAAAAGGTTTATTTGTATATTCTCTGTATGAAAACTATTTTCGTTAAAAAATAATACTGTATTGAAAATGTGATCAGTCCAAAACTTCGTTGTTAAGACAATGCAGCTGCGGACTGCCGGGCTTAGAGTAATATTATTACTCAAGATGTTTTTAACAGAAATTGTTTGTCTCTGTTTTTTGTACATTAATGGAACCGAGCTGAAAGGGAGAGCTTTATTTTGCGAGTATGTCAACGATTTGTACAAATATTAGTGCGGTCTCTAGTATATTATTACTCTAAGGTGACAACACCCTGATTATAATACATTTAACCCATATAATAATTATAATTTTATTTGTTTTGTCTTTGATAATCAACGGCTATGGAATTCTGCGTCTTGCCAACGCGATACTATTGATTACTAAACATGACGAAATATTTCAAAACGACTTATTAACGATTCCAGAATGAACTTTATTCATAATTGTTTTAAAAATTTATCTGTTTCTTTAGACAATTTTTTTTAAAAGTGCTTATAAAATACGTTTTATTACTTATCCACTGGAGCCATTTCTGCCATATTTTTGCCAATATTGTGCAATATCTTAGTTTTACCTCTAGGTACACAATAGAGTGGGTACTTATGGAATCTAAAAATATGGGATTATTGATTAAATCTAGGTGGATTCGTTAGCTTTGAACCGCATTTAGTAGTTTATATGGTTTCTATGTTAATGTTTTTGGGGGATGATTATACCGGTAAAATTGACCCCGTATTACAACTAAACTCCAGTTTCAGTGAGTACAGCTCCCAAGTTTTATAAGCTCAAGTGCATGTCCGTCCGTAACGGGAAGAGGACAATATATATATATTTTAAATTATCAATTTTACGCCCGTAATATATCTTCAAACGAACCCATCATTTATCGTAAGGCAAACACTACGATTTGATCCTAAATGTAAATATAATATATCAAATCATAAATTAGGAGAATAAAGAATTTAATACCTTCATAAATATCTAAACATTCTATAATATTCGCAATAACATCCGTAACCAGTTTAGTAGTGGTAGATTTATAGAAAAATATTTAATATATAATAATTTATAAAAATATATTCATCATTTACAGACCACCCTGTGCTACTAACTAGCAAAGTAGCTACGCTACGCTGTAATCGCCTATCGCCAGTCGAGATTCAGAATCATGGAGTTGTTCCCGTTGTCGGCCCGCCTTCCCTGTTTTCTATGGAAAAATGCGAATTCTTGTCTTAATTCATTAGAATATTAACTTTGATTGTATTTATGAAATTATTTAGATAATGACTACTGAAACATGATGAATATACTCCCCCTAATTATTGATAAAACAAATTACATAAGATTATGTCACTAACATCCTTTAATAAGCAAAACAAATTGGGGAACCCTAGTGACCCCCCTTCGGATCTAATGTGATTTTTTTCGTTCCGGGACGAAAAGGTTAAAATCAAACGACGCTGTCCCGGCGGGTCTGATGTCTGTCGGCTTAAAAACGAAAAAGGGACACATTATTGACATCTGTGTTTAAAATTTTAACTGCCAATCGCTCTGTAGATAGTTAAGCGTTTATTTCGTAGTAATTGGCAGGACTACGTTGGTAAAATTTTTTCATGATATTTAGGATTGAAATTTTGTTATATTTCAGTTTCATTGAATTATTTCAAAATGGCGTGTGGTTCGGGAATAAGGAAGTTGAGTGAAAAATATTTTGACTTATAAAAAATATGTTCATGTAGATAAAAAAATATCGATTCTAAATACATAAATATATTTCTTTATTATTATTCTTAGAATTAGTTAAACGTTCTTGAAAAAGCATTGAATAGCAATAAACTATATACGCTCCACGATTGGTCGAAAGAATTCTGACGTCACATGTGTCGTGACTTGTACGTACAACGGATCACCTATGGTGCATCTCTTTCTATTACATGAGAGATGGTCGGTTTAGATGAGAGAGGTATATAGGCCAAACGTCTATTTGAGTCAAACCAAACCAAAGCCTTATGCCACAGTCGGTCTTCAGTACAAACGGTCTTGCTTCCTATCTCGTAAAATACTTTTTAAGTTTAGTAGTGGATGGTTTGGTGTTCATGTAATACAAAATCTGTTAAAAAAACTACATACCATGTCAGAAATCGGATATATTCAAGCCCAGTCTGACAACCTACCAATAGTTGATTCTCACATGTTGATTTTATATCTAAGAGATAATACTGATTACATTAGTGCTGAAATTCGTGGAGTTAAAGCTTCCAAGTAAGTATATCAAATTATTAATTGTGTTCATTTGTACGTTACGATAAATAATATAATACATTTTTACAGTATAATAATCATTGCGTATTCTACCCATCTGACATTTCGCCATAACCTAACTAGTTTTGTGCAGGTATGTTTATTGATTTCGCATGACATGATAATTATTCTCTACTCATTATAATATATATTATAATGTGGTGATGGCTTTTAAATATTTCCTCTTTTGTTTACCATATATTATAATAAGGCACTGCTGAAAACCAGCTGCATTCCCGTAGAAACCCCTTTGTCAATAGGATCTATGTGAAAAAAATAGCTCCCATCTATTGTCACATATATGCAGGCATTTGTTGTTATTATTATATGGATTGTATTTCTAAAGATACATATTCGTATAGTGCTTTATAATAATATGTTGTTTATTGCATAGCTTAGAAGTTTTTATTATTAAACATGTCACATTACATGTGATTACTTATTATTGATTTGAACTGTTGTTTGTGGCATAATAATAATGTATTTTTCTATTTTCAGATCAGCCCGAGAAAGTTATGGTGGCAATGCCATTGGGTATGTGCAGTTGAAGCGATCAGGAGACTTATGCACTGTAAAAGCAAAAATAACGCCTGAACATAAAATTAGGAATAAAGGTTACAATGTGGAATGTATTTGCGATGAAAAGGAGTCATCCATTGTAAGTTTAAAATGTGAGGATTGCGTGGCGAGCCAAGGAGGTTGCAAACATTCAATTGCATTTCTTATGTGGCTGAATCGACGGACCCTGGAAGACTCCAGAACATCCGTCAAGTGTTATTGGGCCAAATCGAAACTTTCGAAAGTGGGTAGCTCTATTAAGTTTATTAAAATAAAAGATATGGGGCCTAAAACTGTGACAAAGTTGCCTGCTAAAAGTGGTAAATTTTTGAATTCCTTTTTAGAGAAATCTTTTGAGGTGGGGGTCACTGACACCCAGCTCACAAAATTTTTTAATGAGCCAAGTACTATTGAGAAGTTATCCTTGCATTTTCTAAGTGTTGAAGCCAAAAGCCAAAATATTTCAAATATTGTAGATTTGTTGCAATTTTACTCAGTGAACATGAGTGAAATCACATGTAGTGAGGCTGAAACTGCGACAAATCTACAATCAAATAGCAGTTTATGGTTCGAGCTGAGATATGCAAGGATAACTGCCTCTAAAGCTTATGAGGCTGCCCACTGCAAAACACTTGACGGAGTGTTGGTCGAAACCATTCTAGGAGCAGTCAAGATAGAAGACAACGCAGCTCTGAAACGAGGAAGGGAATTAGAAGGCTGCGTTATTGAAGAGGTGGGGAAACTCTACCATATGAATTTTAAAAGGACGGGGCTGTTTTTGTGTAAATCATGCCCATTACTTGGTGCGTCACCCGACGCTATTAGTGAGGACTTCGTGGTGGAAGTGAAGTTTCCCACACAACAAAAAAATATCATTAGATATATTAAGGATGGGAAACCAACTTCCAAATATTTTGCCCAGATCCAGATGCAGATGTACTTTTGCAACAAAAAAAGGGAATTTTTTGCGTTGCCCATGAAGACTTTGAAGTGACAAAACAAATAACAACGCTGCTTGTAAAATATGATCAAAAATATTGTCTGGATCTGATAGAAAAGTGTACTACGTTCTGGTCTCTGGCAATATACCCCAAAGTAATGACACATTGAAGGATCAATATTGTCCATGTTTTAAATTTGTATTCTTTGTAATAATGTATTTACCATCACCACAAATACTGTTTTGTTGGACGTAGCGTGGAACATTCATTGCTCCCTTTCCTTGTAATTTGTTTGCTTTAGAAGTAGTATATTATGAAAGTGTCCTTATTTATTTATTGGATGATTTGTATAGCGCCGCTTTTGTGAGATATCATCTCAGGGGCGCTTTACAGTTGATGCAGGTATTACAGAAAATATAAATATTACAAAAATAGAGTGAAGTTAATTTAAGTAAAATGAAGTATAGGAACAGGTGACACGAATATAATAATAATAATAATAACATAGCATTTATATAGCGCAGTTTTGTGTTGTTTCACTTCAAGTACGAAGATAGAAGATGGAGACTCTGCAGCAAGAATCCAAGGTGGTGAAGAAACTGGGCCAGCTGCTGCAGCGGAAGAGTCCACCGCGTCCACCAAAAGTGCCAGCACGAGGTTCGTCATCCGTCCAGGTATGTATCTGCTGCTAATAAACCGCTGACACCTCACATAGATAAGAATTAATTAATTAATTAAGAATAAATTATGTACATACTTGTGTTCTTCTTAAGTGGTTTCTTCCTTTCACTGGCTCCAAGTGTCCATGTTTCCACACCATATAGAAATGTGGGAAACTCAGCCTCGGACAAGACCGACTACAGTATAATGTTAAGGAATATAAGAAATAAAATAATTTTATTTAATAAACAAACATTTTAATGAACACATTATTTCATTTATAATCCATAGAAATTAATTTAGAATTGCTAAACTAATTATAGTATATACATACATACCAACAAAACACAATACCATGGTCTCTCATGATCAACCTCATAACAAGTACATAATAAACAGTTTCACACATGTATGAACACCATAAAAATATAATTTTTTTATGAAATAATTGCATTAAAAAACAAGAGAACTTTTTATAATTTATAGGTCTTATTAAATAAATAAAGGTCATACATCAACGTGATCATTAAAATGAAAACAAGAGATTTATGAAAAGTAAGTATTATAGTTATAGATAATTAATAAAATAGTGACAATGTGGGCAGCTATTTGATTAATTTATTCTGAACATTTATTATCCCGCAAGCACATACCATAATGTAATCTAGCTGTTGCACATGATGGTTGTCTGTAGTTGCATGAGGTGAGAGCATTCCCTCAGTCTCCCTATCACCCGTTCCACGTGGATGCGAATGGCGGCTATGCGCTTGCCTTGCTTCACCTCCTGTTTGGGTGTTTGCTGCAACACTGGGGGGTCTAATTAAAACGCACCCTAGCTGCTGCAGAACGCCGGCTATATTTTTAAAGCCTCTGTCGGCCAATACATGCATCCCAGGTTTTAAATAATTATAGTAGCCACAATCTTCAATCAAAGCTGTGTCTGTCACGCGCCCACTATACCCTTCAGAAACGTAATTCACAAGACCATCAGGCGTGCATGAAATAAAATATTTTACCGTGTTTTAATTTTTATAGGACGACCAGGCAGCAGATTGGTTTACTGAGTCACTTGGTTTCTCAATCTGTATCTCCATGCAGTCTATAATGGACTGCACTTGAGAATATCTTGCCCGAAAAGCAAGTGGCAATTTTTTTTTTAATTTCATTTGCTTCTGGCCAGATGATTAGTTCCTGAAGAGCTGTGGCTACTAATTTTAAAGTGGGCGTAAATATGAGGCTTACGTTACTTAAGGACATCCCGAAAAGTAAAGCTTACATGGCAAATGGTTCATTCAGCCTAATTTTCCGTAGCGTTAGTAATATATTTCTTAGGGGTGCGCGTACTTCCTTTTCTAACACTTTGACAATATAATAGCTAACAGAAGGTATGCCCAAGCAAAGTTGTGGTTCCCTTTCAATGGTCATCAGTGTCGCACAGACCATGTGCTCCTGGTATTCTTTCAGCTCAATCTCCGGCTCCTGGATGTATTCCATTTCCGACGGCACATAATTAGATGACTTATCAATGGAAGAGTCACTGTCAGTATATGTCATATATTCACCTTTGAAAGGTGATAAACCGCTATTTTTAACTTCTTTTTTCATAGGTGAAATAGCAATGCTCTTTGATGAAGATGGTAGTGTGTTCACACCTACACTCCGGAACTTACATCTAACAAACGCCTGTACAGCTTTGTCCACATATTTAGCAGCGTTTTCTTCAGGAAACGTTTCTTCCAAAACCATTCCCTCGGGTACCGTTTGTTCAGTAACCGTTTCTTCATCGACGGTCTGTTGGCTGTGCCCAGCTCTAGAAGTAGACGGATGCAATTCAGGTCCTTACAAATCTCTGATGACTTCCAAGCGACGACGTCTTGCTTCTGTCGTCCGTTTTGGGATGCGTGATGACCGTTGACATTCAAATATGTGAGGTAGAACATCCTTTTTTGCTTTTAATGTCCGGTTTCCCAGACCCATTATTTTGTGCTTCATAAAATTTTCCATGTCATTCGGGAGCTAAAAAGAAAATGAATGGTAATTAATAAATTATATTATAAAGCAAGGCAATTTTGAGGTTGCATCGTTATTAGTACATAGGTGAGAGGCAAATACAAACATGATAATAATATTATTTAAATAGTTATCTCACGTTTAAATCCGGACAACATACAACAGTTATTTCAACTACATTTATTTGATAACATGGGGTAAAACTACCCATTCATTCTATGCAATTTGACATTAGATTGGTGAATCTCGTAAAATTCACACCAGTATAGTATAATAATATTATTGTATGTAATATTTCCAGGAAATATTTAACAGACAACTTAAATTTTACTGTGGTACTTACATTGAAATGATCCTCGCAGCAATATCTTGCAGATTTACACGACAGAATAGAATTTCGCTTCTCGCATCTTTTCATCGCGAAACACCATTTTTTACGAATAACTGCATTTCTAGGAACGGCGATAAATTGCTTATCGGTTGCAGTAACACATGTATTTTTACACATCGGAACAATGCAATAATAATATGTATTATCTGCCGACATTTTTTAATGTTTTGTAAACAAAAGACAACACGCAACTGACAGCTATCTGACACGTCAACAAATAACTGCGAGAATATCGTGCCAGGCGGGAACATGGCGGGAAAAGCAAATATTCTAACTTAAAATATTTATTTATTTAACTATGAAATCTTAATCATTTTTTTTTTTTAATAACATCAATTCTAATAGACGGTTAACATTGGTAAAAAAATTACTGGAATTCCTTGTTGAAGAATTAAAAAATTTTCCATACAAAAATGCTTAAGCGACGTGGTTCACACAGTTCGAATGACGTCACACCCACACCCCGCCTCTTACCGTTCGGATTCCGCTCGTTTTGGCGGGCTTAGTAAAATTTAAACTTTGAGAATTAATTTAATTATGAAAACAAACTTTTAAAAAAATACCAGTATTTAAGTTTGAATGCGAACATTGATAAAAAAAAATAAAAAAAATGGACTCAACTTCCTTATTGACAAGCTTGTTCGTAAAACGCATGGTGGGCTGCTTACAAGAGCCCAAATGGCAAAAAATATATATTTTGGTAATAAGTATGATTAATGTACAACTTTTCTTAATCCAATTATAAAAAAAATGAAGTAAAAAAAATGGTTTTTGAAAAAAAAAAAATTTCATATCCTCGTTTAATCATATTAATTTTTTTTTAAACAATGCATATATTTTTTACATACCTTGATTCAATGCACAAGTAAATTAAAAAAGATTGTTTCGTTCGCATGTTTAGTTTAAAAGTTATAAAAGATTTAGTACACAACTGCACTTAAAACTTTTGGTACAAAATTAATTCGGATGTTAAGGACCATTTTTTAGCCAAACAATTCGGAGGCCAATGGGTTAAAAATCATTATTCTTAGTTAAGGTCGTTCTTAATAATAACCGTCCTGATTAATTATCATATGATGAATATGTATGTGTTCAAAAGTCACATGATGAAAATGTTTTTTTTTTTAGTTATCTGGTCGCCATGAATGACTATCTATGACTTCATTCTTGTCTATGCATAACCTATAAATATTTTTGACAAGTGCTATCTTCTCCGAGAGCCGTTTCTTCCTGTTAAACTTACTACCCCACGCCTGTGATGGTTATTGGTAAAGTAAGTACTCATTCTTATATTCATCGCTATTTATTTGGTAGCTGCCGTTATTCCAGTTGAGTTAGGGAATCATTGGGCGTTTTGTCACAGTAGAATGTTTAAACTGTCAATTTGACGTCTACCTATTATAAGATTAGCATTTCGAAGGCATTTATTACAATGATCACAAAAAAACATATGGTTAACATATGGCTAAAACATATGGTTATTTTGTTAAAACCGGAATGACGGTAAACATTGTTAACATAAAGGTATATAGTTTTCCCACGATAAACAACGTTTCTCTTAACCGTTGTCTTATCTTCAAGGTTTTCAAATGTGTTTTGGCTACGACTTCGTTATTTTGACAGGATATTCCAAGCGAAACCTTAATTTCACTTGCAAGGGCTCCTGCCAGGGAGTAAATTGATAGAAGTATAAAATATGTAATTATTCGAAGAAAACTTCTTCAGAAAGGTTTTCACTTTGTGATGGCATTATTTATTTTAGTAAAAAGACAAATAACTTCGTTTACATCACTTTATTTGAACACAATCAACATGTTTCGTGAACACTTTTCACTTCTTCAGGATCAAACGTATACTAAACTTAAAAATTAAATATAGATTACATATGGGCGGAAAGAGAAGAGTTTAAATTTCATAGATTTAAATTTAACACTGATAGGTTATAAAATAGATTTCAATATATTCAGTAAAGATACGTACACCGATACTGTTATACATAATTCATCAAATCATCCTTTCACTCAGATACTCGCGGCCTTTTCCTCTATGGTTAATAGATTAGTTACGATTCCTTTGTCTGTTCCTAATTTTACTTTGGAATTAAATCTCACTAAACAAATAGCAGTTAATAATGGTAATTCTACTAAACTAGTGAATCAAATACTTAATAAAAAGAATAAACAGAAATTCTTAAAACTATATATCTACCCTTTTTCTAAACATAATAATAATAATCAATGGCGAATAATTCTATTTGTTAATAACGATATGTCGAAAATAATTAGCTAAAGTATTTCCGGTAATATACAACCAGCATTTTATGCAAATAGCAAATTTAAAAAATTCATCCTTGACAACAAAGACAGCGACATCAAAACAAAAAAGTCGGGCGTTTATAAACTCGATTGTAAAGATTGTAATAGGTTTTATATAGGTAAAACAAATAAAAACTTTGAAGTAAGGGTTAAGGAACATATCAGGGCATTGAATGGCAATAGCGAGTCTGAGTTCGCAGATCATTTAATAAACGATAATCATAATTTTGACAAACACCATGGACTTAATATTGACAAAATATTGCATACAGGCCATAAGGTATCACAGATAAATAAGTTAGATATTTTAGAAATCAGAAAAAATGTTTATAATAAGGCAGACATAATAAATAAACAGCAAATTTTTGTAAACCCTCTTTTGAACCTTTTCCCATTTAATCGGTCTTTCCCTGCTAATGGCTTTGAAATCCCTAATTGATAAACTTTCCCCACTCTTACCCCTCTCCCTCCCTTCTGCCGTTTCCGCCCATATGTAATCTATATTTAATTTTTAAGTTAAGTATGAGCAGCGTCCTCGTGTGGAGTCCAGAAGCCTCCAGTCAGTTTGTAAGGCTGATCGGCTTGTGTAGGCTTCTTTCGTATCACGACAAGGATTGGCTTGCCGTTGAGATAGATGGAGGTTCGCTTCTCATTAAAAACACTTGTGTTTTTGGTTAATATGTTTAATATGTAACACAGAAGAGGGTAGACATTAAACCGAGAGAGAGAAGCGAGAGTTGGGTGATACTGGTAATGTAAAATTGAATGCTAATAAGAATAAAACAAAAGATCTCGATCACAACAAACTATATAAAACAAAACACTAATATTTGACGTGAATACAGACACAAGATATTATAGATGCGAAATTAATGACAATATTACACTATGACGTGCCATAGACAAAAAGATTTAATATAAAAGGTGGCACAGACAGAAAAAGATAATGTAAAAGGCTCTACACATCGAGATTATAAAATGAAAAAGTGAAAGAGTTTAGGCTTGAATAAAGTTAAATAAAAAAGGACAATCACAAGATACGACACGCAACATACTCCCGGCTTTGACAAACTAAGTTTGTTAACAAAATCATGATGAAGTCGATGAAAGTAAAGTTCACTGGGTTTCACTGTGGAGAATGTCACTGGAGAGTCATTGCAGGAAAGTCACTAAGGTGACAGAGATGATGATGATGCTGATGACGATGATGATGTTGTCTGGTCAACGGGTAGTAGACAGAGCCGGTTGACAGCCCTTGTTACTGTCGATTTAGAGGTAGCGACAGTAGCTGCTCGTGTGATGCCATCAGTGCCAGGGTGTAGTGTCAGAATGCGACCAAGAGCCCACTTGGTAGGAGGTAAGTTATCCTCAAAGAGCAGTACCAAGGAGCCTGGTTGCAGCACGTCTGGGGTTTTGGTCCTCCATTTAGCTCGTTCCTGCAAGAGAGTGAGATACTCCTTAGACCACCTTTGCCAAAAATGTTGAACGAGCTGAGTGGTTCGTTCAAATCTGGAGAGCCTTCCAGAATTCGTAGCGGTCAGGTCCAGTTGAGGTGCAGCAACCAAAGATTCGCCAATAAGGAAGTGACCCGGGGTGAGAGGAGTGAGGTCAGATGGATCGGTGGAAAGGGGGGTGAGCGGACGAGAATTGAGGCATGCCTCGACCTGCGTTAAGACAGTATACAGCTCCTCAAAAGTCAATGACAAGTTACGGAGAACTCTAGTCAAATGATGCTTGGCTGACTTCACTGCGCTTTCCCATAATCCGCCAAAATGAGGAGATCTAGCTGGAATAAAGTGCCATTGAATAGAATGAGAACCGAAAAAATCCGAAAATTCATTCTGAGTCGAAGAGTTCTGCAAAAAAGAGGTTAAGGACTTGAGATCATTTGAAGCTCCTGCAAAATTTCCAGCATTGTCTGAGTAGATATGAGCACATTTTCCACGTCGTGCGATAAAGCGATTGAAACATTTGAGGAAACCCGTAGTAGATAAATCAGTAGCAAGCTCAAGATGAACTGCCTTGGTAGAAAAGCACACAAAGATACACAAATAAACCTTGAGAGTTGTTTTACTGCGAATATTTCCAGATTTAATGTAATAAGGTCCTGCGTAATCAACACCACACGTAAGAAACGGGCGTGTTGGTTGCAGTCTAGACTGCGGTTGGTTCACCATTAATGGTTGAATTGTTGTAGGTTTTGACCTGAAACAAACTATACATTTACGAAGAACACTGCGTATGGTGCGTCTTCCACAGAGTGGCCAAAATTGTAAACGAATGGATGCGAGTAACGCTTGCGGTCCAGCATGTAATAATTGACGATGAAAATGATTTATAATTAGGTTAGTAAACTGGTGATTGGAAGGTAAAACTACAGGATGTTTTTGATTATAGGTGAGGTTTGCATTTGATAGACGTCCGCCAACGCGCAGTACGTTCTCCGAGTCTAAAAATGGGTTCAATGAGAGAAGTTTACTATTTGACAAAAGACATTTTGATTTTGACTGTAATGCCTTTATATCTGATGCAAAGCATTGCCTTTGAACTATTTTAACAAGCGTTGTCATTGCAGTAGTTAGTTCAAGTACAGTTAGTGTGGTTGTTTGAGATTCAAACTTGCGGAGAGCATTAGTTTTGAAACGAATACAATAAGCTACTACTCTTTGCAATTTATGTAAAGTAGAATAACGATCAAAGATGTCAGTGTTATGTATTTGTGTTATGAATGCTTGAGTAGTGGTTTTCTGTTCCGGAAGTTCTGGTGAATCTGGGATGACGGTAGTTGGCCAATGTGTTTCATTTTGAGATAGCCATAGAGGACCATTCCACCAGAGGTTGCAAGATGCAAGATCCATTGGAGAAACGCCTCTAGATATGAGATCAGCAGGGTTTAGTTTGGTTGAAACATGTCTCCATTGTCCATGAGAGGTTGTGTCTTGAATCTCCGATACACGATTGGCGACAAAGGTTTTCCATCGTGCAGGCGATGCGGCGATCCACGCGAGAGTTATCGTAGAATCGCACCAGTAAGAGGTGGATCCTTGAAATGTTAATGAGTCTGTTACCTTCTTCATGAGTTGAGATAATAAAAGAGCTCCTGATAGTTCTAATCTAGGCAAGGAGATTTTTTTCAGAGGCGCCACTCTTGAGCGAGCGCATAGCAATCTGCAGATCCAGATGCCGTTTTCGAATGTCCGTATGTAAATTCATGCTCCATATGCGCGTTCTGATGAATCGCAGAATCCGTGTAATTCAGAATATTCCTTAATTGTAGGTACATGTCTAGGTATAGATATTAGATTAATGTCTTTCAACTGATGTTGAAAGTTGAGCCATGAAGTTTGAATATGACTTGGAACGTCTGAATCCCAGTCAATTTTTAATTGCCATAAATCCTGGATGAATAATTTTGCAGTGATATTTATTGGAGCAATTAGACCGAGAGGGTCGAATAGTTTTGCGATTTGTGACAAAAGATTTCTTTTAGTTATAGATGAATTTACAGATGACGTAGCAGGTTGATATCTAAGTGTATCCAGAGTAGAATTCCAACTCAGACCGAGTGTTTTTGAGGTTTCAGATTTTCCCAGTAATGTCGAATCGACAGACTGATTGAGGGATTTTTCGTCTGCGATGAGATTGTCGTCATTGGATTTCCATTTTCGTAGATTCATACAGGCAGAACTTAATATAGAATTTATACTATACTTGAGTTTTAGCGTTGTCTCAAAATCATTACTTCCTGTAAGGAGATCGTCGACGTAAAAGTCATGTAGGATGCGCTGACTTGCGTCTGGCGACGATTCTTGTGAATCCAGTGCTAGTTGCCGTAAACATCTTGTCGCTAAATACGGAGCAGATGCCGTACCGTACGTAACTGTGTTGAGTCTGAAATGAGACAATTTGTTTGAAGATGGATTTGACCAAACAATTCTTTGTAAATCACGATGTTTGGGAGTTATTAAGATCTGACGGTACATTTTTTCTATGTCCGCAGATATTACATATCTGTAAGTTCTGAAACGTAGGATTATTGAAAGGAGATCATCTTGAACGGTCGGTCCAACCATGAGGATGTCATTTAGAGAGAGCCCTGAGGAGGTTTTCGCAGATCCATCAAACACGACCCTCAGTTTGGTGGTTTCGCTGGATTCACGTAGAATAGAATGGTGAGGTAAGTAGAAATGATGGTTAGAGGATGAAGTGTTGTCCTTAATAGATATTTCAGACATATGGTTTAGGTGAATATATTCATTCATGAATTCAGAGTATTGCAATTGTAGTGGAGGTGAGAGTTTCCGTTCAACGGAGAGCCATCGTTTTGTAGCTGTGTTTAGCGAAGAACCCAAGTCTTGTGGGTTTCCCTTGAGCGGAAGCTCCACGATGAATCTACCATCTTCATTTCTGTAATGTGTGTCAATGAAGTGTGATTCGACAGCCTTTTCTTCCAAGGACTGAGGTGGATGAGAAAGGTTTTCTTCCATATGCCAGAATTTAGTCATGAGATCATGAAGGGCATTGTTGTCTTTAATAGAAAATAAAGAAATACCTTCGTCAGCTGGTGTGTCGGTGTGTGTAATTACCCAGCCGAAAGCGGTTTGTTGAAGTTGCATTCCTGAGATGTTTGTTCGCCTTTGTTCTAGGCAACTCCAGAACATGTCGCAGCCAAGAAGGATGTCGATTGATGCAGGTTCATGATAGGTTGGGTCTGCTAGTTTCATGTGAGATGGGAGCGTAGCTGTTGCGTTGCTGGTGATTTTGTGTACTGGAATGTTTGGAGTAATTTCATTTAAACAGATGCAAGATAATTGTTTTACAAAACGCTTTTTATATTGTGAAGCGATGGTTATATTAGTTTTGAAATTACTGTTGAATGATGCGCCGGTTATTCCAGTAATTGGGCTATCTGACTTTATTAGCTGAACACCTAGATGCGTAGCTAATTTTGTGGTAATGAAGTTGCTTTGACTGCCAGAATCGAGTAAAGCTCTGGCCTGGATGAAATGTCCTTGCGCATTCTTCACATTGAGAATAACAGTAGATAGTAAGGCATGAGATTCGTTCGCCATGGATGTAGCGGAGATGATTGGACCTTGTTCAGATTCAGTTTGAACTTCTTTGTGAAACAGAGTGTGATGTTTTTTGTTACATGTTTTGCAACGGAATTTGCTTTGACATTGTTCATAAGAATGACCCTTTCCTAGACAGTTGTAACATAATTTAAAAGTCTTAGATGCATTTATTCTGTCTTGAAGAGTCATTTTCTGAAGTTTAGGGCATTGATAGATAGAATGATTTTCAGAACAGACATTGCAACAATAATTTGGAGATGTTACAAAAGTGAAATTTGTTTTTTTGCTAATAATGTTATCAGATTTATGAGCTGTTGCAGATGACTTTGGAATAGATTGAAGCATATTAGATTTATCGGTTAAAAACTTTATGAATGTTCCCATAGAATGAACGTAAGTATTTGGTTCAGGAATGGGAATTCGTTCCCACTCGCGAGATGTTATTGGATCAAGTTTTTTTGATAAATGATGAATTAGTAAGGCATCCCAATGTTCTGTAGGAAGGTTTAAATTTTTCAAAGCCCGTAAATTAATTAAAATTTGATCTAAAAAGGCTTGAATTTCTTTGGAAGATTCAAATTTAATGTTTGCAATATTGTATATAGCTTGGATGTGATTTTGAATTATTAAGCGTTTATTTGCGTATCGATCTGTTAATAAATTCCATGCAATATGATAATTATTTGATGAGATTTCCAGAGATGTTAATAATTTGGAAGCGTTTCCGGTTAAGCACGATTTAAGATAGTGAAATTTCTGAATTGCAGATAATTCATGGTTTGTTTCAATTAATGATTGAAAAGATTCTTCGAAACAAGTCCACTCAGAGAATGTTCCAGAAAAAGTAGGTAGTTTCAAAATTGGTAACTGAATTTTCGAATTTATATTTAATTGTGATTGATGTGAATTAAGTTTGGAATCGCTCGTCAGACGCGATTTTGCTTCGGAGATGGCCTTGAAATACATTGTTTCAAAGCGATCGGTTTCATCATCCGAATCGAAATTCAAACTTTCATCACACATACTGATTTTAAGTTGAATTTCCATGAATAAGTCATGCAAAGGTTCGATTTTTGCCAATCGGACTTGGATGATCGACGGATCCGTTTGGTTTTCATCTAACAATGACTGAAACTTTGTTATCAGCCCTTTGATCTGACCTCTTCTGGCTGTTAGAGCCTTCAGGTTGTCCGCCATTGTCAGATGATTAGAGATCCGTGCCTGTTATGATTGAGAAACAGCAAAAGTTTTAACACAGTAAGGAGGGAAAGTTGAAAGGATTGACTTAACTTTGGTGCTTGCTGTGATGATTGCTGATTTCTCCTGTGGTGGCTTGGGTGATGATTGCTGGTGCAATCCGGCTCGAAGGACCATGAGCAGCGTCCTCGTGTGGAGTCCAGAAGCCTCCAGTCAGGTTGTAAGGCTGATCGGTTGTGTAGGCTTCTTTCGTTTCACGCAAGGATTAGCGTGCCGTTGAGATGGATGGAGGTTCGCTTCTCATTAAAACACTTGTGTTTTTGTTGATGCGTTTAATATGTCATAAAGAAGAGGGTAGACATTTAAACTTGGAGAGAGAGAGAAGCGAGAGTTGGTTGATAAAGAATGTTGAATTGAATGCTAATGCTAGAATCCCTGTAGAATGATCACACCAAGCTATTTATAAACAATTCACGAATATTTGACGTGACTACAGACACAAGATATTATAGATGCGAAATTAATGACAATATTACACTATGACGTGCCATAGACAAAAAGATTTAACACAAAAGGTGGCACAGACAGAAAAGGATAATGTAAAAGGCTCTACACATCGAGATTATAATATGAAAAAGTGAAAGAGTTTAGGCTTGACTGAATTGACTGAATTTAAATATAAAGCAGGACAATCACAAGATACGACACGCAACATAGATGTATATCATTTTCATTAATCGACGTTTCACAAAGCGTGATTATATCAATATTACTCAGTGAGCTAGAGATAACGACAAGAAACGTATCCCAATATTTTGAAAAGGATCCAATATTTAAGTTGATTGCAGTTAAATTATTATTTCCCGAAACATGTTTTTTGATAATCCAGTTCTCAAAACTTTGTGTGCGTTCATAAGCGATTTCAGAGGTGTCAAAATCTACGTTCAAATAACCCATATTGAATAATATTTTAATAAGCGGCAATAGTATATAAACAAGTGTGAGGATTTATCAAGGCAAATAAATTGTATAAATATTTTTACGGAAGTAAACATTACCAATATATGTATTCCTAGTTAGAATTTTGCTTTGTTCAGAAAGTTTTTGGTTAAATAATTGACAACAATAAATATTTTTTCTACATGTGTGAGTATACCTAGGATAAACTAACATCAATATACATTTTAATACTCCCGTGTTAACACTATAGTTACCGGACAATAAATTAGAATATAATATATTTAAAGAAGAAAAAAATATCAAAGATATGAGATACTCATATTTCGGAAGTAAAAGATATACATTATTGTGCTTATCAGAAGAAGATGTTAAGTATTTAAATAAAGTTTTGGTTAGATGCATTGATTTTTTAGAATAATAATACATATAAACATACCTAATCATAGTCTATGCGACTTTGCGCGATATGCATCATCTTTTTAAAGTAAGTGCAGTTTGTGTTGTTTGCTTTATGATTAGTGTTAAGGGTCATCTTAAAAGTATTGTTTTGGTAAATACAGTTGCTACATGTTTCTTCCGAGTTTTTGTTTGGGCATTCCTTCCATTCGTGATCCTTAGCACAATGTAAGCAGGTCGCGCTTTTGTCTTTGCTCAAACATTTCAGTGCAGTGTGTCCAAATTTCAAGCAGTGGTAGCACTGCGTCAGGGGGTTGGCATCTTCCACTCGTACTCTGCTGAATCCTATATTGATTTTTTCCTTTTCAATGAGGTAGGACCTCAGTGCTCCGCTAGTTTACAGTATATAGTTAGTGAGTCCATTTTGTACTTTAGGTTTAAACATTTTTATTAGTTTTACAGTGTTTTTTGTATCATTTTCCATTATATCTTTGATACCTTCATTTCGGGTTTTTAAAGCATCGATTATATCTTCTTCTGTCAGATCTGCCTGTAGATTTCTTAGGAAAATTTTTGGGTTTTTCTTTTTTAGTTCTTCCGCAACCATATTTTTTTTGAGCGTTTTGTTAATTTCATCCGTCAATTTTTCTGCGTGGAATTTAGTAGGGCAAGATATTATCAGTTTGTTTTGGGCGGCTTTACGAACTTCATTTACTGCAATGCCTAAATTTGCTATTTTTATTTTTTTGACAATTTGTTCTTTTATTGCGTCTGATGTCATATTTGAATTTTCACTTTTAATAATCAATGAATATTTCGATTCCGGGATTTCTTTTAGTCGACTTGCATAGGTTTTTTTTCCATATAACTTGAATTTTCAATTTTTTTTTCTAATTTTTCTATTAGTTTGGTTTGCAGAGAAACAATCTCGTTTTGAAATGAAGTTTTTTCGTGCATTCATTTTTTTTCTAGAAGTTTGATGTTTGTTTCCAGATTAGTTTTGGCCTTGGAGTCCTGTTTGGTAGAAATATTTGAGATTTCTAGTTTAATATGTTCTATTATTTGTAGCACGTCCATAATGGGTTGGGTTTAGTGACCGCAGTCACCTCACTCGCGGCAAAATACTAGTAACGGTGTAACAATACTCTAATATTGTAAAGACGAAAGTATTTACGTATACGTCCACACACCACCGCTGTGGCGAGTGTAATGTTAACTACGGTGAACAACGCTAAATGCGGTTGGTAAAGTAAGATTTAAATGAAAAATCGTAGCCAATAAGTAGTTATCTGTATTTACTACTAATAATTACAAAATCGTAATCTTACGTACGTAAAGTACCTGTCGTGTTCTGTTAAGCTGTTATTTATACTAAGAAAAACACAAGTTTAACTAATCCGCCGAAAGTAAAAAACTATCTATCGTGAAAAACAACGAAAGTTCAACTTGTGGAAGTGTTATCTTTTAAATCATTTGCTTTTAAGCACATTTTTAAAGTTATAAACTAATCATCCATAATAATTGTTTCACTAACAGAAGAACCTACCAAGTGATATTTAAAACAACAAGTGCATTCATTGGCTGCCTTTGATTATGAGCTCACTTCTCTGGGCTCCAATTGGTTGCCTTTGATTATGAGCTCACTTTTCTGGGCTCCAATTGGTTGTCATAGTGTTTTGAAACTTTAAATAACTTCTGCATTCTAACAAATCGAAAATAATTATTTTATTTTAAAAATACTTTGTTTAACCTTTGCCGTTGATGCATATGTTTAAAAATTATGGGGAAAAAAAAGAACTCTGTTAAAAGCCCTATAATTGCTTCCCCTTACACCTCCCAGTCTGAAGAATCGGACTCCGACGCTGATTAGATTGAAGCCGAAAATAACCCTGACCTGAGTCATGTATCAGGACATAAAATATTATCCGGGACCCAAATTGCCCTAAAAGCCTTACAGGACGCATTGGCTGAAAAGCCATCCAAAGTGTCTAAAGAGCAGCAGCTCAAAGTATCGAGAAACGTGACAAATGTTCTCGGTTCCGTTGCCCAACTTTTGCTGGAGAAGGAAGAGCTTAGAGGAGACCTTAATTCGGCCCTAGCTAATATCAAGGTCTTGCAGGCCGAGAAAACAATGGCCGAAAATTATACAAAACAGCTACTGGACAAAATTCAACAGCTTGAGTCAGATCTGGGTCCAGTAATGCGTCGTGTGGCTGATGCAACAGAGGCTAGCCTTTCATTTGCTGAAGTTACAAAGAAAAAACTCCCAGTGCCTCCACCACTCACTCGTACCAGTATCAAAATAGGGAAACCAAGACCATCTGTATGTTTTTTTCCCAAACTACAGGGGGTCGATGATAGCGATGGGAATAAAAAAATTATTAAAGAAATCGTTAAACCATCGCAATTATGAGTGAGGATAACGGGAGTAAAAAACATAAAAAACAAAGGAGTCATTATCCACACTGCCAGCAGCCAGGAACAAGAAAGGCTTTTAAATGATCCTGTTATATCCAGCTCTGACTTGCTGAGTGCCCGTCTTCCAGTTAGGAGGCAGCCAAGGTTAATATTTTTTAATGTGCCCCGTGAACTATCGGATGAGAAATTTTTAGAGAATACCCTCTCTGGAATCTCTGAAGGTGACAACTTTAAAGAGTGTGCATCCAAGTGCAAACTTAGTCATATGGCTGGAGCTCGAACCGGACCGTCTTGCCACAGAGTGTACTCGGTGCCCGCTAACATTCGTCATGCATTGGTGCAACAAGGTCGTGTATTCGTGGACTGGACCGTTTGCGGTGTGCGTGACTTTGTAGGACTTACAGTGTGTCTGAACTGTCAAATGGTTGGACATTCTCACAAGTACTGCAAAGATACAAAGAGATGCTCTCACTGCGGTGTAGAAGGACACGCGCGCTTGGCCTGCCCCGCTGCTGCTGCAGCACCCAGTTGCGCTACATGCGCACGTTTCGGAAAGCCTGCAGCTTCCCGGGCCCACCCCACTGGAGATAAGGACTGCCCGGCGTACAAAGCGGCTTTATTGAAGGATCTCTCCACCATCGACTATGGCGTTTAATCATACGGAAAAAGATGGCGAGGCAGTTGCTGTTGATGCATTAAATATATTATATCAAAACGTGAGGGGTATTCGAACAAAGACCGTAAGTGTGCGCAATGAAATTTTAATCAATAATTATGACATTATTTGTTTTTCTGAAACATGGCTGAACTCAACAGTGTTTAGTGAAGAACTGTTTGATGACAGATATATAGTATTTAGGAGAGATCGTGAGTCAACCAAATCTGCGTCTAAAGAAGGTGGCGGAGTTCTAGCCGCCGTTTCTAAAAAACTTCTTGTGTCCAGAAAAACGGAATGGGAGAGTGACAATGAAGATTTGTGGCTTTTAATTAAGTCTCGTTCCAACTCGCTCATCTTTATTTGCATCCTCTATATTCCTCCTAGTGTAACTGTAGACAATTATTGTAATCAGATGGAAAAATTACAAGATCTGTATTTAAAGTATTCAATTTCCAATTCACAGTTTATTATTATTGGTGATTTCAATTTGCCCGAAATAAAATGGTTAGCTGACAATTCATTTAAAAATAATGTACTTTCACCTTCTAACTATAAAAGCATGAAAGCACACAGTCTTGTCAACCTTTCATCAATTTGCAACTTGTATCAATTCAATAATGTACTAAATACAAATGAAAATTTATTGGATCTTGTTTTCTCTGATAAAGTTAACATAGATATACATATAGCACCAGGATTAACCAAATTGGATCAATATCACCCTTCATTTGAAATAATGGTGAAACAAAATAAAGATCAATTTTTAGAAATCAATAGAAGTGACTCAAAATATAACTTCAGGAAGGGAAACTTTCATGAATGTCGACAGGATCTATTATCTGTTAATTGGATAACTCTTTTTAAAAATGAAAATGTGAATAGTATGGTGATCTTGTTCTATGAAAAACTATGGGAAATAATTGATAAACACTTTAAAAAATATATCACTAAAACAAAAAATCAATATCCTGTCTGGTTTAATCAGCAATTGATTGCTCTTCTTAAGAAAAAAAACAACATTAGACTTAAGGTAAAAAAAACATGGTAACGAGTCAGATTATAGAGAATTTTCTTATTTAAGGAAAGTTACAAAAAAAATACAAAGCGAATGTTATAAATAATACATCAACTCTGTCAAAAGTGGTCTGCAAGGTAACATAAAGGTGTTCTGGTCATACTCAAAATCATTACGAAAAACCAATTGTATTCCTAAAGTAATGCATCTTGACGATATTTCCGCAAATGACGGTGAACACATAGCAAACATATTTTCTAAATATTTTTCATCTGTTTATACCAATTCGGAATCATCCACTAATGGTTCAATGCCAAACATAACTGAACATAATCAAAGCAATTTGGGTAAAATACATATTGGTGCAGATGAAATAAAATGTTTTTTGAGTAAAATAGATTCCAACAAGGGTTCAGGCCCAGATAATATTCCTCCTTTCTTTGTCAGTTGCTTTGCAGACTCTTTATGTTTACCGCTTTTTATAATTTTTAATGCATCCCTAACCACGGGAACCTTTCCTGATCTGTGGAAAAAAGCACATGTGGTACCAGTATTAAAATCGGGAGACCAATCTTTAGTAAAAAATTATAGACCAATCAGTATATTATCCTGTTTTGCTAAGGTTTTTGAATCTTTGATATATAAAAATATTTTTTCGCATTTTAAGCCCCTTCTCTGCACTAGGCAACATGGGTTTGTTCCTCAAAGATCTATTAACTCAAATCTTTTGTAATTTTGTCATTATGTATGTAATTCTTTTAATGAAAGATTACAAGTAGATGCAATTTATACTGATTTCCAAAAAGCTTTTGATAAAGTTAATCACTCCATCTTTTTAAAAAAAACTTGAACAAATAGGAATACATGGAGATCTACTTCGCTGGGTGAAATCATATTTGTATAACAGAACTCAATTAGTTCTTATTGATGGATACAAATCATCCCCTATAATTGTAACTTCCGGTGTACCACAGGGTTCAAATCTTTGCCCCCTGCTTTTTCTTATATTCATAAATGACCTTGGCTCGAAATTAAATTGTGATTATGCTTTTTTCGCCGATGATCTTAAAATTTTTCGTAAAATCAAGTCTGTTTCCGATCATCAACTGCTTCAAAACGACCTCGACACACTTAATAACTGGTGTACTGTCAATGATATGCACTTAAATGTTGAAAAATGTTACATTTTAAACTTCACTAGAAATAGAATTATAAAGGATTTTTCCTATGTTATTTATAATATTATTCTCAAAAAAGTATCTTCAATAAGAGATCTAGGAATCACTCTTGATTCTAAATTCATATTTGATGTACACATTAACGACATTAAGTGCAAATCATTAAAAATGATGGGATTTATTCATAGAATATGTAAACCTTTCCAAGATCCTCAATCAATTCTAACTCTTTACAATGCCTTAATTAGAAGTAAACTTGAATATGGAAGCTCTATTTGGAATCCACACTACTGCAAATATGAAAATATTGTAGAATCCATTAAAAAAAAATGCTAAGAATGTTATCCTTCAAATGTGGATTACATGACCATCTAAGATCATATGACGTACGTCGTGATTACTTCAAGATTGATACACTTAAAGCTAGAAGGCAATTGACTGATCTCATATGTTTACATAAAATTATTCACGGTCAACTTGATACTACATTATGTCTTAGCAATATTAAAATAAATGTCCCCAATTCGCATTGTTTAAGACGCCATAATATTTTTCACCTGAATACATTTATAAATAATATCGCCTACTTTAGCCCTCTGACCCAGATGTGTCGACTATATAACAAGATAGAGTGTGCTGAAATAGATATTTTCGTCGATAATTTGTACGGATTCAGAAAAAAAGTTCTGGCGCTATTAAAAAATATTAGCTAATTCATTGTGTCAATTTTCTCTCTATGCATACCTCTCGTATTTCTTATGCCTCTTACCACTTGTTGACGCAACTATCTTCCTTTTACATTCTCCTTGATATTGGTCCCATCCTATTACCTACAAGTACCTGTCATTATCCGACAATACCCACGTTTGTGTGACATGTACAACAATAAACTTAACTGTCAAATCAGTTTATTGATGAAGCCTGTGTGATGAACATCTCTTTTTGATCAGTGCCTTTATTGATATCAACTCGGGGTAGAATACTGTGACGTGAACATATTCGGTTCCCTCAGTGTGTTTCTTACCCAACCCAGATGTTGTGGAAGTTGCGTGCAATAAATCATCTCCTGTGAGTGAACCAACATCGTTGACGAGCATCAAAGGGGTAAGTCGGATTCCTTCCTTATTCCCTGTTCACCATCTCTAACCATCGTTGTGTCAACTTCAAGTTCACAATAATTTTACAGTCCATTCTTGATTCGCCTTGCGATTACATTATTTGGTCCATTTCGAGCAGGATTGAATTAGAAATTAAATTCATTAGATTCAAAATTATTATTGTCGTTGCGTATTGGCTGTTTTCTGTGTAAAATCATTATTCTTACAAATTGATGAGCAAAATGGCAGATAAGAAGGTTGCTATATTGAAGGCTCGTAGAGATCGTATGTTAGCAAGAATTCAAATTACACATCAATTGATTCCTTTTTTAGACCAAGATGAGAAGAAAAGGGAAATCTTTTTAAGCCGTTGTGACAAAGTCTCTGAGTGGCTCGGGGAAATAGAATCATTACATAATGAAATCGAAGCTATATTTATCGAATCAGACAAGGCAGGCGATTGTTCGGAGATTACCACAGTTTCCGGGGAATTGGATGTCTTGTATTTTGAAATTTTATCTGAAAAAGAAAACCGTAAGAATTTAAACATAAAATTAGAATCAAGTTCTGCAAATAATATTAACAACTTAAAACTACCCGCAATTCAAATCACACCTTTTGATTCCAATATTAAAAATTGGCATAGTTTTCATGCATTATTTGCGAGCTTGGTACACAATAATGCAATGTATACAGACATTGAAAAATTCCACCATTTAATATCGTTACTGCGGGGAACCGCATTGAATTTAGTAAAAACATTACCTTTAATTGCCGAAAATTATCCAATAGCTTGGAATATTCTACTGCAGAAGTATGAAGATAGTAGATTATTATTTACATTTTATGTAGACGAGATGATGAATTTTAAACCTTTACCTAATGAATCGATAAATGGATTAACACATCTCTTAAATACTTTTCAAGAGAATTTATCTGCCTTGAATGCAATGAAACATGAAAACTTATTTAGTAAATTTGTTGCCCACATAATTGTACGATGTCTGGATCAAGACACCAGACGAGAATTCGAAACTTCACTTATGCGAACACAATTACCGGAGACATCTCAATTATTTGAATTTTTACACAATCAAATTAGAATTCTTGAAGCATCAAACCCAACAACTACGAACATACCTAAACTAAAGGCGTCGGTTGCGAGAAAGTCCTTATTGACTGCAAGTCCTAGCTCTGACTTGTGCGCTATATGCAGAGAAAATCACTCCATTTATAAATGTACTAAATTTCATGAAATGTCTCCAATTGAAAGGAAAAATCAGATTAAAGAGTTAAATCGATGTTTTAACTGTTTAAAGTTGCATAGATTCGGTGAATGTAAAACACAGTCTAACTGTAAAATTTGCAACAAACGACACCATTCTATGTTGCATTTTGAAACACCCTCAAAGGGTGAAAATGTGACTACCACGTCATTGACTGCAGTCACAAGGTCAAACGAACATGTGAATAAAGCACACACTGTACTATTGAGCACAGCAGTTGTTCACATGCAAAATAAAATCGGAAAGTATCTACCTATTCGAATTATTATCGATAACGGGAGCCAAGTCTCTCTTATAACTCAGGGCTGTGCCAAGAGGCTAGGTTTATCTATACGAAAATATAAGATTCCATTAAATGGATTAGGACAGACAGCTGTCAACTCATGCACAGGTATAACATCATGTGTTATCAAACCTGTTAATCAGCAATCACCTACGTTATCCGCGACACCCATAGTGATTCAGGAAATTACTTCATGGATGCCATTTGTGGCACTGGATAAAAGTGTGAAATCGCGATTTCTCAATTTAACGTTGGCCGATCCAAGTTTTGATCAGCCGGGTCAAATAGATTTTCTACTCGGCGCCGATCTGTATCCAAATATTTTGGATGATCAATCGCATATCGTTCGGGGTAACCCTAGTGCTTTAAATACAGTTTTTGGCTACATTATTCTCGGTAAAGTTGGATGTCAATCAACCGATTCATCGCCAATGAAAAATTTCTGGGAAATTGAAGAAGCTCCGGTCATTTCTGAATTGAACCCCGATAATACCAAAGCGGAAGAAATATTTCAGAAGGAGCATTACAGACAGACAGATGGAAGATATGTGGTTCCGATTCTTTTAAAATCGGACAGTCATTTACCGCAAAATACCTACAGCTTGGCCGAATCACGAATGCGCAAGTTGGAAAATCGTTTTAACCGGGATGCGACGTTGGCGTCAAATTATGCGGATTTTCTTGATGAATATGAAAGTCTAGGTCACATGAAACGTGTAACACCCCACTCTGGGGCAAATTATTTACCCCATGTTGGGGACGGAAACGCACCGTCGCAACGCGGAATCATAGGATTGGAAAATGTTCGGAATGCCGACTTACCCTTTTCTATTCTTCCACGGTATTCTTTCCTTCTTTGCGCTGGTTCACAACAATTCACAAATTTCACCACGCGCGAGCTCACGGTGGCTTTGAATTTTCGACACGGTCGATAAAGGGGGCTCCGTAATCAAACGATGTTGACAGGACGAATATTTTAACTCAACTAACGTCGGCATAGGAGAGGAGAGGGGAGGGGAGTTGGGTAGATAGGCCACAATAATTTTAGAAAGGATATAAAGGTAGGTAGAACGATGCTAGGTGCCAACATTTCCGCCCACCTAATTTGAACGAATTAATAATTATGATACAAAATTTAATAAAAGGTAAATTTAAATATATACATAGGTAAATTGTTCATTCAAGTTGTATCCGTAATGCCTCGCAGAAAACAATTATAAAAAAAAAAAAATAACTTTTACTAAATTAAGTATAACTTTTCAAAGAATGGTTCCTGGACCATAACAAAAATTTTGGTTTTGAAAAATATTTAAAATTGGTAATATTCCTTTGGTCTAGAATCTGAGTAAGAAACAAAACGAGAATTAGAGTATAGACATCTAAACAACAAAAAAAAAATATAGATCCCAATGGTAAATAAAATAAAAATAAAACACAACAAAAATATGGAAAATGAAAACGTATTTTTATTTTAGATGTATATCTTTCTATCTAGATTTATCACTAATAATAATTTTATTCTTCCGGTAACGGGCAAAGCTTTATCACTGGTCGAACCAACGAACCAGATTGAGTTTTAACAGTAGCTACCCTAACTATTCCATCCTTACCGGGATGAACGTGGATAATTCGTCCTAATACCCACTTCATTGGTGGAAGACGATCGTCCTTTATTAACACTAATTTAATGTTTGGATTGATTTTGCACCACTTTGATCGTTGTTGAAGCGTATTTAAATATTCTAAATGCCAACGTTTCCAGAAATGTTGCGACATCTTTTGGAGATGTTGCCACCTACTTAAACGATTAGACGTGGTGTCAAGAAAGTCATATTCAGGCAAACCTAGTAGGAATCCACCGATTAAAAAGTGGCCCGGGGTGAGTCCATTCACATCCTCGGGGTCTGAGCTCATTGAACACAAAGGGCGGGAGTTGAGGATGGCCTCAATTCTAGTGAGAACTGTCGCAAATTCTTCATAAGTTAGAACGGTCTCACCTATCACCCGTTTTAAATGGTATTTTACAGATTTTATCCCTGCCTCAAATAAGCCTCCGAAATGAGGACTCGCTGGAGGGTTAAAAGACCAAATAATGCCGCTCTGAATTAGATGATTAGATATAACATCACGCTGTGATGCCAAGAATTTATTTATACCGAGTAGGTACCGATTTGCACCGACGAAATTGGTTCCGTTATCGCTTATGATTTCAGAACATAACCCTCGACGATCTGTAAACCGGCTAAGGGCTGCAATAAATGCTTCAGAAGATAAATCAGACACGATCTCTAAATGAACTGCTTTCGTCGCCATACATACAAATAGACATAAATAACCCTTTGACGTTTTTGCTCCCCTACGTTTGTGATCTTTCAAAGTGAAAGGTCCTCCGAAATCTACACCAACTCGAGAAAAAGCACGGCTTTGTTGCACTCGAGAGGGAGGTAAATCACCCATTAGGGGAGGTAGCACCGAAGATTTCATTTTATAGCAGACAATGCATTTCGACAGTTGTGAGCGAATTTTATTCCGTGCAGCCACTATCCAAAATTTACGCTGAATAGTGAATTGAAGGCTTCGTGGCCCAACATGAAGATATAGTTTATGATAATAATCTATAATTAAATAAGCTAAATGACAGATTTTCGGCAGTAAGATCGGAAATTTACTTTCATATGACAAATTTGAATACTTGAGTCGACCGCCCACCCTGATAATACCGTGGCTATCAAGAAACGGTTTCAAGTTTTGAATTTGCGTTGAACATGGACTGCCATTTCGCATATTACGTATATCAACAGAAAAATACGTTTCCTGTTCAATGCGTACGATTTTCATAAGCGAATCATTTAATTCGCGAGAACTTAGATAAGTCGAGTTTGAATTTCCACTACCAGGACGTTTCTGACAATTATTTACGAAACGCATTATCCAAGCGACGACGCGTTGCAATTTATAAAATGAAGAATATTTACTAATAATCGAATTAGGTACTATTTGAGATGATACAAACGTTTTAAGGTTGCATGTTTTGAGTTCTTGTATTTCTCCGTCAGATTGATTGTACACAGCTGAACAAGGCCAGAGTGCTATTGGTTGGTGAAGCCATTTTGGTCCCGTAAACCACAAAGGGTGTGATATAATGTCTGCTGGGAAAAGCCCTCTTGAACCAGAATCGGCACAATTTTCCTCCGAGACAACATGCTTCCAAACAGCATTTGGTGTATTTTCCAGTATTTGCACAACCCTATTAGCGACAAATGTTTTCAATAAATATGGCGGCGTTTTTAGCCACGCTAGTACAATAGTCGAATCTGTAAATAGAAAAACGTTTTCTATTTGTTCGGCAAACTTTACAGATGACATAATATACTTTACAAGTTTCGTGAGAAGAACGGCCCCACATAATTCTAGTCGTGGAATTGACAGGGTTTTCAAAGGAGCGACCTTCGATTTTCCCATTAAGATGTGAGTGGTATTGCTACTCCGCTCTAATAAATATACCACTGCTGAATAACCCAATTGTGAAGCGTCACAGAACCCTACGAGGAAAAGACGACTTGTCATCACCGTGTTGTAATATCTAGGAATATTCAATGTTCGAAGTAATGAAAGTTGACTTACAAATTTACTCCACGTATTATGAATATGTGGTGGAACATCACGATCGTCCCAATCGACACTTAACTTCCATAGTTCCTGTAATAGACATTTTGCGAAAAATGTCACTGGGGTGATGATCCTAAGTGGGTCGAATAAACGAGCTACCGTTGATAAAATTGTTCTTTTTGTGCATATCTCATTTAAAGGTAGATCGACCTTGTAGGTAAAATTATCAGTCGTTGGACTCCACTGAATGCCTAATATTTTAACAATTTGATCAGTTCCGGCGTTATCAAAAGAATGACCATCTTGCTGGTGCTCTTGCGAAACGTGATCCAAAAGTGAAGGTGTATTAGATTGCCATTTACTAAGTTCTAATTTCCCAAGATTTAACAATCCAATGATATCTTGTTTTAGTCTGAGGGCTGTGCTAATCGTTTCTGTCCCTGTTACCAAATCATCTACATAAAAATCATCGCATAGAACCTTGGCAGCGTCAGGATACTTTGATCCTTCATCTTGTGCTAGCTGGCGAAGGGTACGAATGGCCAAGAATGGTGAACTAGACAACCCGTACGTTACAGTTTGTAACTCGAAATCAATAACCGGTTCATTCTGAGATTCTCTCCACAAAATATTTTGGAATTTACGCTGAGATGGAATAATTAATATTTGCCTATACATCTTACAAATATCAGCTGTAAATACATACTTATGAAAACGAAAATTTAAAATCATACGTGGAATTTCAGTTTGCAATTTTGGACCGTTCAATAATAAGTCATTTAGAGATAAGTTATTTGGTTGGGTTTTTGCCGACCCATCAAAAACCACACGTAGTTTTGTAGTTTTACTGTCAGGATTCAAAACACAATGATGAGGTAAATAGAATGCATCTAAATTCCGAGGTACCCGTGTCATGTGTCCCAGACCCTCATATTCTTGTATAAAATTTCCGTAATTAATTGCTAACATGGGATCCCTTTTAAAACGAATTTCTAGTTTGTTCAATCGCGATTCCGCAAGTTTTAAGGAATTTTGAGAAGGCATAATTTCAGATTTTGTTAATAATGGTACAACATATCTACCATCACATTCTCGATAGTGATTCGAAGCGTAGATTGTTTCGGCTGATACGTCGTCCGGATTACTCGTCACAATTGAAGGTGTTTCTTCAATTTCCCAAAATTTTCTAAGAGTATTGCTTAACGAATTTGTTTCAACAAATAAAGACGAAGGCGTTTGAAATGACGAATTTTCCATCTTCCTCATTATAATGTAACCGAATACACTGTTTACAGCACATGGAGAGCCGTGAATTATTTCATGGCCACTATTAAATATATCCAAGTATACGTCAGCTCCTAACAAAAGGTCTATTTTGCCTGACTTGTAATATGATTCATCAGCTAATTTTAAATTTTTAAATTGTGACGTTCCACTCGATGGTAAATCATATGCCGGATGATTAGAAGTGATTTCTGTAATCACGACAGTTTGACATTGAAGAATAGGCCCTTTTTTATTTCGAGGTTTTATAAAACATTTTGTTTTTCCATGACAAGAATTTATACTAGAATTTCCTAAACCGTTCAGTGAAATACGATGTTTTTTAATTGACAAACCCAAGAGCTTAGTACATCTTTCCGTAATCAGAGAGACTTGGCTCCCACAATCCACGACGGCGCGGATAGGTATATAATCATTATACTGATTTCGGACCTCAAGTTGTACAGTTCCTAACAAAACTGTAGAAACGCTCGGAATCGTTGTTGCGGCCAGGGCTGCACTTTTTTTTTTTTTTTTTTTTTATTAAATATCAAAATAATATACAAAAAAATCAAAAAGTCCCAATAAACTACTTTAAAGTAGTTTGTCATTGGGTGCTTTTAACTTAAACAGATTATATCAAATGTATACATTCATATCATGAGAGGTGTAATACAATAAAAATAAAAACAAAAAACAATTAAAGCGTATGCAGTTAGAAATAGTTTGTATTAGAGTCTAGTACAAACTATTTCTTTCAGCTAGCCAATTTTTCAACAAAAAATTTCTTTTTATATTTGTACATTTTTTGATTTCTGCAGGTAACATATTTAAACAATTTGGTATCATGTAGTCTAGCGTTCTTTGTCCATATTTGTTTACATGCTTTGGTACGATTAGTCCTTCATTTAATGTAAAACAAGTATTTTAAGTGTGTTCCAGTCTATTTATGTACATAGGGCTATTTATGTGCTGAAAAATTATTTTATACCACATAATTGCTCTTACCGAGAGGATTTTCAGATTTTGATAAAGGTATGGAACATTATGCCTTTGTTCATATAAACTTTTATGAGCTAATAATTTAACAAGAGAATTTTGAACTGATTGAACATGATTTATATTTGTTTTAGAGGAAAATCCCCAAGCTGTAATTCCATACCTTATGATAGATTCAGCTAGTGATAAATAAATTATTCGAAGTGTGCATATTGGAACATAAAATTTTAATTTATATAATCTACTAATAATAGATCTCAGTCGTTCACAGACTTTATTTATCTGTAAATCCCATTTGAAAAAACAATCAATAATAACACCTAAATAAACATATTTTTTAACCAGTTCAATATTTTCACATGTACACAACGCAGGGATACCAACATGTAGGCAATCTGAATTGTGTGTTTTAATTTCGGGTATAATAGTATTTACCTTGGCATTTGGTGATCTAATGTGTATCAATTTAGTTTTTTTTGCATTTATGATTAGGCCAGAGTCGTGAGACCATTTTAAAAGTTCAATGTAATCTTTTTGTAAAAGTTCAATACATAATTGCAAATCACTGCAAGAAAACACCAATGCAGTATCATCCGCGTACACAAAGTGTTTTACATGTTTAAAAATAAATTTAATAAAAGATACATAAATTATATATAAAATAGGACCTAATATGGAACCTTGAGGAACACCTGCTAAGATTTTTCTTTTTTTACTTAATGTGTTCAAAAGCTTTATTTGCATGCACCTGTTGTTCAAATAATTTTCAAATAGTTTTAGAAGTTTCCCTCTTATTCCTATGATTTCTAGTATTTTCAACAATTTTTTATGGTTAATAGTGTCAAATGCCTTGGAATAATCTATAAATAAGACTAATACATGATGTTTATTATTTAAATTATTATTTATCAAGCTGGCAAACTTTTGAAGTAGCACTTCAGTGCCCTTTTTTTTTTGGAATCCATATTGGTTAGTATCAATAATAGAAAAATCTTCCAAATATTTTATTAATTTAATTTGAATGTATTTTTCAAGAATTTTTTCGAGTGATGGCAAAATACTGATTGGTCTATAATTACCCAAAATGGTGTGATCACCTCCTTTATAAATGGGTCTGATAATACTACATTTTAAATCATCTGGAATTTTTGCTTCAAATAAGATTCTGTTTACAAAATGGGTTATAATTGGACCTAATGTTAATATATGTTTTTTAATATCGCTCATTCTGATATTATCGATTCCAGGAGAAGAGCTTTTAAGTTGTTTCACAATGTTTTCTATATCAGCAATTTTAGCCCTAGGTAGGTACATGCTTTGAGGCATCTCCTCTGGTTCAAACCCAGTTGTCCTGTGATTACATTTATGTAACATATTGCAAACATTGTCAGAGAAATAATCAACAAAGTCATTTGTTACGCTTTCTTCGGTCCGATCTTTCATCAAATATTTGGATGCAACTTGGTCACAATCATTTTTACATTTCTTTCCTAAAATTTGATTACATTCGTCCCATGTTTTTTTTGAGTCTTGAAATATATTTTTGAATTTATCATTATAGTATGAGGTTTTTAATTTTATTAACAATTTATTTAAAATATTTCGAAAACACTTATATTCTTTTTCATAGTATTTGTTCGTTGGAGCATTTCTCCAACGTTTGTATAAAAAATCTCTTTTTTTAATTTTATAAAGTGCATCAGTAGATATCCATTCATTTATGGCATGCGGTCGGTTTTTTGATTTTTTGCTTATTTCAATTGTGCTTTTTTTATACAAGTCATCAAAATAATTTTTAATTTTCAAATAAATAACAGAACATTCGGTTTCCTTTAGAAGCGATTTCCAATCATAATTACAAATATGTTTATCAACCAGTTTTTGCGAAAGAATTTTAACTTTATTATAATCATTTGAGTTTAAATTATCTACCGAGTTATAGCGTATACTTATAGCTGTTGTGTTGTGATCGGCAATGTTATAGTCACATACACATGCGAAGATTGTACTGGTTAATCCAGCGGGCAGTTTACCGCTTATTCGCACGTAGAAATGATCGATACATGAACTATTTATTTTCTGTTTAACAATTACTTCCCTAGTGACGCCATCTATACATTTTTTCAAATAGTTATTTGTAAGAATATTTTCATAATTTATTATGATAGGATCATTTTTGTTTAATAAATTTAAATTTATGTCGCCGAAAAATATTACACTTTCATTTGATTTAATATTGTTTTCAAACACAGAGGATATTTCTGACAAAAATGATAGCTTATTTAGATTCGGAGGTCGGTATATTGCTAAGACATTTAAAGTGCTCTTATTTGGAAGTGTCAATATTCCAAAAACGTTCTCAAAAAATTTGGTGTCCAGAAATATTTGCGAAAAGGAAAGGTTATTCTTTATATATAACAAGATGCCTCCACCGGATTTTTGTTATCTACAATAGTGATACGAATTGTATCCGGTTGAATTGTACTTGAATATTATTAAGTTCATTTTCGCCCGATGGTTCGGCGGCAATGTGCAACATTGAATGGTGGTTTTTATTACAAACCTGGCATGTAAATTTTGATACACAATCTTTTACATGGTGTTGTTTCAAACAATTGAAACAACGGTTTAAAGTTTTAATTTTGTCCCTCCTTTGATGGGGACTTAAAGATGTAAAAGATGCACATTTGTAAAGAAAATGTGCACCTTTACATAATGGACAATTAAGGTTATTATAATTCTTATTGGCAGATAACAACGTTTTAAACGAACCTTTTTTCTCTTTTGTAGTATGTGGAGATAACATTTCTAAAATACGCGTTTGATTTCTCAGAAACTCGAAAATTGAATCCAACCCTGGAATCTCTTCACCGGACAATTTGGATTCAAATTGACGTTTAGTAGTCAGATCCATCGATCGTATCATAATATGACCAACAAATTTATCAAAGATATTTTCTATATTCATCGCTTTTATAGCGGCGCAATTCTCTTGAAACGTACTGAGTAACCGCGCTATACCTGACGCAGACTCGTTTTGTAATATTTTGAAATTAAGAATTTCATCAACATAATGCGTGAAAAGAATTCTAGAATTTTGGTATTGATTTACCAGAATATTCCAGGCAATGTCATAGTTCTCTTCGATAAGAGGCAATGATTGTATAAGTGCCAGTGCCGGCCCTGTAATTACCGATAAAAGATAATGGTATCTTTCTACATTCGTATATGCATTGCTGTCATGTATAAGACTTTTAAATAATGAATGAAATGAGCACCAACTTTTAATGTTACTATCAAAAGTAGGCAACTTTATCACTGGTGCACGAATCACCGAATTACTTGCCGTTTTAGGAATTGAATTTTCATCATTACTAGTGATAACGCTTTTCATTTGCATGATCTCGAAATACATTGAATCAACATTATTCGCAATGTTTCCTAGTTCCGACATTTCTGTAATCTTGTCTAATGACAGTAATTGTTCCTCAATCTCGTTTTGAACTGATTCAAATTCTTCTAACCAATCTTTTAACTTTTCACATCTAGCAAGAAACGTATCTTTTTTCTTACTATCATCATAAGTGCTCGTTATGAGCTCTTGCGTAATACGAATACGAGATACTATTCGCTCACGTCGGGATTGCAACAAAAGTACTTTTTTCTCAGCCATTGTTTTGAGAAATTAATCTGCACAAAAATGCCGAGTGAATACAACAATTTATTTTAAATATTAACAAATTTGTCACCAGTTAAGTATTTTTTACTACCTACAGGCAATTTTCGCGAACAGCACGGCTGACGCGAATTGTACACATAGATCAACTTTTATGAACAATTTAACCTTGAAATAATTAAATTAACCACAATTTTTTCAATTAATATAAATTATCCGGCTCGAAGGACCAATGTTGGGGACGGAAACGCACCGTCGCAACGCGGAATCATAGGATTGGAAAATGTTCGGAATGCCGACTTACCCTTTTCTATTCTTCCACGGTATTCTTTCCTTCTTTGCGCTGGTTCACAACAATTCACAAATTTCACCACGCGCGAGCTCACGGTGGCTTTGAATTTTCGACACGGTCGATAAAGGGGGCTCCGTAATCAAACGATGTTGACAGGACGAATATTTTAACTCAACTAACGTCGGCATAGGAGAGGAGAGGGGAGGGGAGTTGGGTAGATAGGCCACAATAATTTTAGAAAGGATATAAAGGTAGGTAGCACGATGCTAGGTGCCAACACCCCATCACGCTGTAATTAATGAAAAAGGTAAAATTCGCGTGGTTTTCGACGGGTCTGCGAAGGCCTCCGATGTGTCATTAAACGACATGCTGTATAGCGGTCCAAAACTACAAACAGAAATACCATACATGATATTAAATTTTAGATTTCATAAGTACGTCTTTACTGCCGACATTTGTAAAATGTACCGGCAAATTTTGATTATTCCTGATCACCGTAAATATCAGCACATCCTTTGGCGCAATTCACCGCATGAACCGATGAAAGATTATAACCTACGGTTTAACATCTTCTCCGTTTTTGGCCATTTCGATTCTACGTCAATTGGCCAGAGATGAGAGGGAAAGCTATCCTGCCGCTTCGAGCGCACTGTTAGAGAATATTTATGTTGATGATTTGGCGACTGGTGCGGACTCCATTGAATCGGCTCGCCACCTCAAGGATGAAATTGTAGCCATTTTAAAATCAGCCAAACTAGAGCTCAGCAAATGGGCAAGCAATTGTTCAGAATTACTCGAGCATGATTCTGAAACTCAACAACCATTAATGAATTTTAACAAAACTCAATCGAATGTTAAAATATTAGGCGTGTATTGGAATCCCGAAGTGGATTATTTCTCTTATCACATTTCAATACCAAATTCGGCAGTATATTCGAAACGGAATATATTGTCAACCCTTGCTCGGATATACGATCCACTAGGGTGGTTGTCTCCTGTAATCTTCACGGCAAAAAGGATTATGCAGGAATTGTGGAAGTTGAATGTGGGCTGGGATTCCGAAGTTCCACTCCACATCCTTTCCACGTGGAAAAGCTTTGTGGAACAACTTTCATTGCTACAACATTTACGAATCCCACGTCATTACCATACGAACCTAGATAGTCATTGTATTCTCGTAGGATTTTGCGATGCATCCCAACTAGGTTACGCCGCTGTGACATATTTAGTTGTTAAAAACGATAACTCCAGCCACTTGTTGATGGCCAAATCCAAGGTCGCACCTTTAAAGTCATTAACAATCCCTAGACTAGAGTTATGTGCAGCTGTGCTGCTATCAAAACTTATCAAGTATATATTGTCGTCAGTACATTTTGCCACGCAAATTAAAAATGTTATTCTCTTTACTGACTCGACGATTGTCTTATCCTGGCTCAAGACGCCACCACATTTATTAAAACTTTCGTCGCGAACCGTGTTGTTCAGATCCTTGACAATACACCAAGAGCAATTTGGAACCACGTTAATTCAGAGGATAACAGTGCTGACTATGGGTCCCGAGGTACCCTTCCCGTTCATTTTATAGAACATCAATCTTGGCTTTCAGGTCCGTCATGGCTCCGTAATCCATTCGAGGATTGGCCTACGGCAAGGCCACCATCTATTCCAGTAAGTGAATTACCGGAAATTCAACCCCAGAAACCTACCGTTTTTAGTGTAGAATTAAAATCATCTTCTATTATATCGATGTATTCCTCATTACCAAAATTAAAGAAAGTCATTGCTTGGATCCTTAGGTTCAAAACAAATTGTCTATCTGACGTTTCCCAAACGGCAAAACAGAGCCTGAATCATGCGGTACTTACTATTGACGAACTTGACAATGCACTCATGAAGATGATTAAACTCGAACAGGAAGTCTTTTTTCACAACGATCTTATTCTATTAAGTTCTAATCAAATGTGTTCTTCTGGTCTTCAAAAATTAAAACCTTTTATTGACCACCATGGTATTCTCAGGGTGGGCGGTAGGCTAACAAATTCTGCACTTCCATCCGAAATTAAACATCCCATTTTACTACCTAAATCTAGTCATTTGACCAGATTGTTAATTGATTACTATCACCGCGCATATCTTCATGTCGGACCGCGCACTCTCCAATTTCTTATTCAACGCAAATATTGGATTATGTCCGGTCGTACCGTCATTCGATCTCAGTTATCAAAATGTGTCACTTGCCACAAGTTTAGGGCCACCGCACATCCACCTATGATGGCGGATCTGCCATCCTTTCGTGTCCAACCTAGTCGACCCTTCTCTCGTGTAGGTGTCGATTTTGGTGGACCTTTTCTGCTAAAGGATCATAAACGTCGTGGAGCCAAAACCACCAAGGCTTATTTATGCCTATTTATCTGCATGGCTACCAAGGCATTGCACCTTGAGGTCGTGTCAGATCTCTCCACTGATGCTTTCATCGCATCCTTAACGCGACTTACTAATCGACGGGGTTTGTGTTCCGAGGTCTACAGTGACTGCGGCACAAATTTTGTAGGAGCAAAACGATACCTAACTGGGGTATTCAAATATTTCATTCTTCACCTCAACGTGAAGTAATTTCAGACTACCTTGCCCAAATGGGCATTCTGTGGACATTTAATCCTCCCGCCAGTCCGCACTTTGGTGGGCTGTGGGAATCCGGAATCAAATCGGTAAAACATCATTTAGTAAGAGTTGTCGGTGATACTTCCCTAACATTTGAGGAGTTTAGCACGCTTCTTACTACCATCGAAGCTATTCTAAATTCACGCCCTCTCTGCCCCTTATCGGTCGATCCAGAAAATGTCGATGCCCTTACACCCGGCCATTTTCTGATAGGAGGATTCCTTTTGGGACTTCCCGAATATGACCTGTCCGATACTGAGTCAAACCGATTAAGTCGTTGGCAACACATACAAAAGATGTCTCAGCACTTTTGGCGACGTTGGAAAGTAGAGTACCTTAATACTCTACAACAACGTGCAAAATGGTTGAACGACCGACCCAATTTAAAGATTGGTCAATTAGTGCTAGTCAAGGACAAACGACTTCCTCCCATGCGATGGACTTTAGGGCGAATTATCGCAGTTCATCCGGGGAAGGATGATATTGTTCGAGTTGCCACACTCAAAACAAATAAGGGCACCCTTGTTCGTCCAGCGGTTAAATTATGTCCCTTGCCCATAGAATAACTCATTTTACTTCAATACTCAGCAACATTTTTATCATAGAGCCATAAGTACTAGGTTGCTCTATATGTTTATTTTTTTTTCATTTTTATAATTATTTTAATTTTTTTTCGATACATACACAGAGGATAGCCAATATGCTTGCGTCTCCTAATAGTATTCTTTATTTTTTTTGGTTGATAACATAGTTCGTGACTATTTGTATCCAAAAGACAGCCGGTGTGCTTGCGTCTTCTAATTTTTATTATATTTTGATTGATCTCATATGTAGTACCGGGGCTATTTTTTGTTTGTTAATTTTGTTCCAAAATTAGGTGGGCGGAAATGTTGACGCAACTATTTTCCTTTTACATTCTCCTTGATATTGGTCCCATCCTATTACCTACAAGTACCTGTCATTATCCGACAATACCCACGTTTGTGTGACATGTACAACAATAAACTTTACTGTCAAATCAGTTTATTGATGAAGCCTGTGTGATGAACATCTCTTTTTGATCAGTGCCTTTATTGATATCAACTCGGGGTAGAATACTGTGCCGTGAACATATTCGGTTCCCTCAGTGTGTTTCTTACCCAACCCAGATGTTGTGGAAGTTGCGTGCAATAAATCATCTCCTGTGAGTGAACCAACATCAACATCAAAGGGGTAAGTCGGATTCCTTCCTTATTCCCTGTTCACCATCTCTTACCATCGTTGTGTCAACTTCAAGTTCACAATAATTTTACAGTCCATTCTTGATTCGCCTTGCGATATGTAATAATGTATAATGAAATGTGTTACTTGAGCGAGCTTGTATATGATTGTGTATTTTATTTTTATTTTTTGATTTTTTTGTTTTCTAATTGTATATATCTGTATTTAATTGTATGTATCTGTATTTAATTGTATGTATCTGTATTTAATTTTTTGTATCTTTATTTAATTGTAGATTTTTGTAATTGTACAATAACTGAGTTTTTATAAGTAAGTGTGATCATCTGTAAAACCCAGTATAAATAAATAAATAAATAAAAAAACAAGAACATTTCAATTTTTTTTTTAAATAAAAGATTTTTCGTTTTTTTCGAATAAAATCATAGATTATATTGTGGCATTGCAGACTTTACAAACCTCACTTTAAAAATTTAAAAAAAAAATTCTAAGGTTAAAATTTGTTCTGTTGTGTACGGAGAAAAATACTTACATTTTAAAATATCTAAGAGGAAAATGGTCATCAGTCAAATCAATGGAACTTTTTCTGTCTGCCCAGGTAGTAAGTTCTCGAGCGGTTAAAGTACCTAGCAGTTTTGTTTACCAAAAAGTTCTCGTAGGTACAAGGTGCGATCTCCGCAGGGAAATAGAAAAGAAAATATTCTAGAACGCACTAATAGCTGCTGCTACAGTTCTACAGTTTTGAGAGTGAATTTAGAAGGGTAAAAATATAATTTGAAGAAATAATGAAATACACGGCCGGCGTGGTCTAGTGGTATACGCTTTTGACTACAGATCCGAAGGTCGCGGGTTCGAACCCGGCGTGCGCAAATAAATTTTATTTGATTAATTTGTGTTATTTCACAATTAATTAATTAAAAATAATATATAGTATATTTGCGGCACGTTCCAGAGTGGAAGATACTCTCAGTATCGCCCTGGTGTAAGACCACCATTCAGAATTGAAACGTTGCTTGAAATGAATTTAGCCGTGTTTGGTGACCAGATCTGAATAGCCAGGTACTTCCCCACCTTCCTCTTCCCCATCTCCCTCCCCTCCCCAATATACCCTCAGCCTCACAACATACCCCAATTGGGGATGCCATAGTCTCACTGGCTCCAGACGGGAGCAGTTGGGACTCTTGTGCGGTATTACTGTAAAAAAAAAAAAAAAAAAAAATTACTGTACACATATTCATATATATTTTGATATTATAGTTAGTAGTATGACATAATTTTCTTTTTTACACATACATTAACATTAAAGTTACACGTACATTTAAGTTTTAAAAAAATCAAATCACTTACAAAGCGATTCAGAACAAATTCAAAGAAATCTCAAGATTATTAATATTTTGACCGCTATAAAATTATACTAATTTTATATACTGGAAACACTCTGGTGAAACATATCAAATCAATTACTAGAATTTATTCTGTAAATAGTTTTCGTGAAGATTAATGGTAACGCAAGGAAGAATAAAAGTGTCCAGTCAAAGAGTCTTTTCGAGAAAACGCAGAATTGAATATGAAAAAAAACTGCAAGTGCACACGCGTTTTTTCAAATCTCTTTTCAGCCAGAAAACGAAATAAAAAATTTTCAGCTGTCAGTCAGTTATTTCACTTCAAGGGACACTGTTGATAACTTGCATAGTTGCACTCGGAACAAGAAAAGGGGGTTTTTCTCCGTTCTGAGTCAGCATGTGTTCTAGCAAATGTTTTATATGTTTTTATCCACTGAGAATCTGCATGCGTCCGTTTAGTTCGCTTTTTTGATAACATGCATAGTTGCTCCACTGTGAGTCAGCATGTGGCTCTTTAAATTACCCTTTCGACAACACGCATAGTTGCACACGGGACATGAAAAAGATTTTTCTCCACTGTGAGTCAGCATATGGCTCTTCAGTTGACCCTTTCGATAACATGCATAGTTGCACACGGAACACGAAAAAGTTTTTTCTCCGCTGTGAGTCAGCATATGGCTCTTCAGTTGACCCTTTCGATAACATGCATAGTTGCACACGGAACATGAAAAAGGTTTTTGTCCACTGTGAGTCAGCTCATGGCTCTTCAGTTGGCCCCTTTGATAACATGCATAGTTGCAAGCGGAACATGAAAAAGGTTTTTCTCCACTGTGAGTCAGCATATGGATCTTCAGTGGACCCTTTCGATAACATGCATAGTTGCACACGGAACATGAAAAAGGTTTTTGTCCACTGTGAGTCAGCTCATGGCTCTTCAGTTGAAACCTTTGATAACATGCATAGTTGCACACCAAACATGAAAAAGGTTTTTCTCCACTGTGAGTCAGAATGTGTCTCTTTAAATTTACCTTCAAAGAACATGAATAGTTGCACTCATGACATGAAAAAGGTTTTTCTCCACTGTGGGTCAGCATGTGTCTCGTCAAATCACCCCTTTGAGAACATGAATAGTTGCACACGGAACATGAAAAAGGTTTTTCTCCACTGTGAGTACGCATATGGATCGGTAGGTCGCTCTTTTGATAACATGCATAGTTGCACACGGAACATGAAAAAGGTTTTTCTCCACTGTGAGTCAGCAAGTGTCTCTTCAGGCTACCCTGTTGAAAACTAGCATACTTGCACTCCGAACATGAAAAAGGTTTTTCTCCACTGTGAGTACGCATATGGTTCGTTAGGTCGCTCTTTTGATAATATGCATAGTTGCACACGGAACATGAAAAAGATTTTTCTCCACTGTGAGTCAGCATGTGCCTTTTCAGCTGACCTTTTCGACAACTCGCATAGTTGCACACGGAACATGAAAAAGGTTTTTCTCCACTGTGAATCAGCATGTGGCTCTTTAGGTGACCCTTTCGACAACAGGCATAGTTGCACACGGAACATGAAAAAGGTTTTTCTCCAGTGTGAGTCAGCATGTGGCTCTTTAAATGACTCTTATGATTACATGCATAGTTGCACACGGAACATGAAAAAGGTTTTTCTCCCGTGTGAGTAAGCATGTGGCTCTTTAAATCTCCCTTTCGATCGGTACAGTAAAAATATTTTTCTCTTTCATGGGTGCGTACGTTTATTGCAAAATTTGACTTAGGAGAGGAGGAATAGTTGCTATGTGGAGGAGTGAATCCTTTTTCGACAAAATGCGTCTGAAGATCTGTCGACAAATTTGAAAAATAACATGGGTGAAAATGACTCAGTTAAACACATTTTTTCTAAACTTAGAGTTAATAAGCGAAGTAAGTTCGTAGAGAGGTTAAAAAAATAGGAGAGTCCGAATCGTTCAAGTTTACAGTGAAAAATTGGTTTTACCTGCTGCCTTGGTAATTCTTCCAAAGCGTTCTAAGCATTCCTCTTTTACATCCGGCAGGTCTATGTCAATTTTCATATAAGTAAGCCCCGCTTCATCTTCTCGGGGTCCAAGATCCGCGTTTACGGTAACTGCCTCCACATAAATGCTTCCTGTAATAAAAATGACAGTAAATAGAATGTATTTTTGCATGGCCAGCCCTGGACCAAACGGCGCCAGGCGCGAGTTAAATTTTGACTGCCCTAACAGTCTCAATAACTACAAGCCAAAGCAGGATATCACTGTAATCAATAAAATGATGATTTGTGTTTTTTTTTAGCGCGGTATTTATCAAAAATAATATCAAAGGCGATGTGTTAGGTTGAGCACTCGACGCCCGGAGCGAACTGCTCCAATTGCGCCAGGATAGAACCAGCCCTGTATCTTCTTAAAATTGATATAAACGAGAATTTTGTTAAATTGGAAAACAATAAACTATTTTTTTACGAATAAAGATACCATTCATCAACGGGGTCAATGTTAGATAAAAAATGACCTCAGATGTCCGCTTCAGTGACCGATTCTTCAAAAAACAAAAACTTTCTCTAGAGCACCCGTAGTAGAGAGTTTGATTGTTTCCAGTCAATGGGATATTGTTTTTCCAATCAATATTTATGTATTTATAACGTATAATAAATACGTGTTATTTATATCATGTCAAAAAATGAAATTAGGTGAAAATTGAGGAACCGAGAACTTATTGTGTATAATATAATAAAGTTTAATGAGTGCTGTATTTTGGTATTTTCCGGCAAGGTAAATTAAGGTAAAAACCCAATACACTTCATGTATTATAAGAAAGGATGTTGTGAACAAGTATGTGTCCTGTTTGCACGACATTTCAAAAGAGATATTGATTCCGGACATCCGAATTTAAAGTTCTATATTTTGCAAGTATGCAATGCAACAAACTGGCTGTCTGAGTACTCTCCGCATATTGCGAGCATTCCTTCGTTACAGCTGGGTGGTCGAAATCTAAATTTGAAAGTGCAATTTCACCTCCATCTTCTTCCTGGAGCCCTGATTCCGTCTTGATGGATATAGTATCTGGCTTCAGTAGATCCATGGTCTGCTTTGGTAGAGTTTGGTTATTGGTTAAACCCCAAGAATATATCTGAAACAGAACGTTGTTAAAATAAAATAAAAATCCAAAAGTACAATTAAAGCAGGATTCATGATTTAAGGCTCAACTCGTTAAATCATTCCTCCTTACGTACCCTTAAAAATTGAATATAACAACCTGCAAATCCTTATACATTGATAAACACCTAACTTTTAAACAGCATATTCAAGATATTAATGATAAAATCAACCCTTTAATTAGCCTACTAAGCCGGATATCGTATATGTTACCAAATAAAATTTAAAAAGGTCTATATTATAGCCTCATACATTCACATTTAAACTACTTGATTGAAATCTGGGGAAATGCATATGAAACATATGCATATGATCATTTTATTGAAATATTTAAAGAAAGATTATGTTTACCAAACAATGTACATGTTTATATGTTTATAAAACTATTAGCACACACGAAGATGTGAGCTAACTTAAGATTAATAAATAAAATAAAATAAATATATAAATGAACTACACGTAAAACAAAACAAAGTAATCAAAAAGCTATTTCACTTCAAACCTAGAACATCAACAGAGAAATTATGCATGGAAACAAAACTATTAACATTAAGAAACTTTTTATGAATATTATACATGTCTCCTTATATGCAAAATAAATAATAAACTCATACATCCAAATTCAGAAATCATTAAAACATACCAAGTACACACACACTTTACACGGCATCACGACAAAATACATTAAAACACCATACATACTCATTACGGCAAGCAATCCATTGGTTACGAGGGGAGCAACATATCGCACACCTAGATAAGGGGTAGCACAACTAGGAATAATTCAAAATTGAGTTATTGCGGTTGTCGGAATCTGCGTCGAAAACTACACAAACTACAAAGACACCTGTCTAAAAATCTCCATCAATAATAATGTGATGGCGATGTAAGTTAGTCTTTCTGAGTTGCTCCACGTACACCCACCACCAACAACAGTAACATATCACCAGTTACAACATACCAGCCGTAGGGGAAGGTGCTGTCAATACGCACAAAGACTGGATTATTTCGACTTAGTTGTATACGTGATTAACTGCAGTCATAAAGCGTGAATTATTTTAGTTGATTTGGTATTTGTGATTGAACCTGTCTTGTTTCTCGGGCGTTCTACATATCAACTCCACTTACTCCGGTTTTGTTTACAAAAGTAAGTAATTTTAATTTTACTTATTCATAATAGTTTAGTGTTGTTGAAATTATTTTACAATATTTGAGTTAGTCTGGTATTGCTGGATAAATTTAAATTGGCTCTAATTCTAAAGCAATAAATGCTATTGTTTATTTTGACAGAGGCATATTTAAAGTTTTCCTTGTATGTCTGAAATCGATTTTTATAAATTTTAATTATCAGAAATACTGTGATTTAAAAACATTTTTTTGGGTGAGTATAGTATTATTAGTATAGTAACTACTTCGCATTTTTGCTACAGATCATGGAGGGCCTTGGGCTTTTACTTCTACAGAAGGCGATTGAGGCTAGCTCAAATGAGCCTGAGAGCAGTTATACGAAGATGGAGCTTCAAGAGAACTCAACAATACCCTCCACGAGCACCAAGGTGATGAAAAAAATGTTGAGAAATGACACTATGGAGTTTCGAAAGAACCCAACGACGGTAGCATCACCATGAACCAGTACCCAGGTAAAACTATCGCACTGTATTTCACTAGTTAACGCCGATTATACGGAGATGGAGCTCCGAGAAAACTCAATAACACCTTCGACGAGCACCGAGGTGATGGAAAAACCTAGAAAAATGACATCATGAATTTACAAAAGAATCCAACAACGGTAGCATCACCATCAACCAGTACCCAGGTAAAACCATCTTACTATATATTCACCGGTTAACAGCGATGGAAGCGATTTCGACGATTCGGATGCGGATCCGCTCTTCAACCCACCTCCCACAGAGGTAACTCACGGTCCATCACTCATCGTTCCAAGAATAAAGTCTCGTTCTTCCAGTACTACCTTCTCCTCCAGTTCTAGCTCATCATCTAGTAGTTCCAGCAGCAGTTCTTCAAGCAGTTATAATACAGAAATAGATAGTAACGCTGTGCCATCTGCCAATCTTTTAAACGAGAATTCGCATGCTGAAGCTTCCACCTCTCAACCGATCATAGAGCAGTCTGTTAATTCTGAAAACCTTCAAAGGAGTACGAAAAGGATAAGAAACCCTGCCGGCTGGTCCTCAAATATTAAGAAATCTCGGCGAAACACCGGGAAGGCTTATGTGAGTTCAACAAATAAGAGCGTCCCTGAAAGAGCAGTCAAGCCTCCATGCCAAGATAATTGCAAATTGAAATGCAAAACTAAAACAGGTTTCCCGATTCCTAGCGCTCCACAACAATACGCTACCCCAATAAGAACTGCTAAAAAGACTGGGAAACCTTATAATGTGGAAGAACTTACACGTGACAAGTTCTATGATCTGAAAGCACTTCAAGAAGAATAGGGAAACAATTTCACTATTAATATTGACAGAGAACAAATAAAATGGCATGGTATCAAACAACTTCGCGTTGAAAAGCAGCAACCGATGAAATTTTTTTATAAAACTTCTTACGAACAGACGGTTTTTAAAAAAGCGTTTGTAAGGAATCAAAGGCGAACACAAGATCACCAATTTTCTCTAATTTTTGATACAAGCCTATTTGCAAAAAATACCATTGGGTGGCAATAAAAAGCGGGACATTATGGAATCAATTGACAAGAAAATTATTCAACAGAGTTACGTCGATTCTTATTACAAAAATGCACTAGGTATAGAATAAAAATTTCAGGACCTATGTATGTAGGTATACATGATTTCAAAGAAAGTCAGAATAGTTATGTTTTTGATGATTATATAATAAAACATTAGATATTAGGTAAAACGTTCAAAATAAAAGTCTGATTTAATTAAGTAAATTAAAATCCTCTCGGTGAGTCTGATTATAATAATAATATGTAGTAGTTATGTGCTTTAGATGCCTTTATTGTCACCTTTTCGATGTCGTTTTTTGGTACCGAATTGTAAACAGAAAACATTTTAGATATTTTTTTCTAAAATATCTATCAAAGAAGAGCTGTGTTTTTAATAAAATAATACATTTCCTGTTATTTATAGACTAATGATGTTAAAATACTGGTTAAAGATGTTAACACCTAAACTATAAGAGAAATGTCAACTTTGTTAAACGTTAAACTAATCTATTCAAAGTTTAATAGTTTTCTAATAAGAATTATGTACCTCAGTGTTCATTTTATTTTCCAAGCCATTTCCTAAACCTGTTGTGTTTTGTTATTGTCTTCATTCGTTTGTTATCTTAATATTAAATAAAGATGTTTTGTGACAAAAAATGTTTTACTTTATGATTACATAATACAAATAATCCAAAACATATTTTAGATGCACTACTCTTTCTGTGAAGATTATAGAACAAAATATACAGAATAAGAGTGCATTAATTCAAAATTTATCACTAATGTGGAAACAATTTGGGTTGATAAAATTATTAAACAATGATTTAGTCACGAATACTAAAATAACACGAAATTAATTAATAAACAAGTGATACGTGTATTTGATGATAAGTAATTGAGCAAATAAATATCCTAGTAAAATAACATACAACATTATATAACAATATTTTTAATCGGTCACATAAAAATCGAGTACCTAAAATGTTTTTTGCTGTTCCTGAAAAAAGAGGTATTTTGAGTTGTACTACTCTTTATCTAGGTGTGCGATAAATAATTGCCTCCCAGACGAAATTAAAAATGAAAAAAAGTGTAGGTAAATTTAAAAAAAAGTTGTTCAATTTTATGCTCAGTCAACAAAACAATGATCGTGGATAAAATCGTAATGTAAAATATTAATATGTAATCTATTAGTTTTTTCTAGTTAAATAAGTGAATATGTAATTTTCTTTTATTTAGAATAAAAAAACATTAAAAAAATAAAATGTGGTTTCGCTTAGAATATCCTGTCAAAATAACGAAGTCGTAGCCAAAACACATATTTGAAAACCTTGAAGATATGACAACGGTTAACAGAAACGTTGTTTATCGTGGAAAAACTATATTTATATATTTACAATGTTTACCGCCATTCCGCTTTTAACAAAATATCTGTTAACCATATATTTTTTGTTGTGTAATTGTAATAAATGCCTTCTAAATACTAATCTAATAATAGGTAGACGTCAAATTGAGAGTTTAAACATTCTTCTGTGACAAAACGCCCAATGATTCCCTAACTAAACTGGAATAACGGCAGCTACCAAATAAATAGCGATGAATATAAGTATGAGTACTTACTATCAATAAATATCACAGGCGTGGGATAGTAAGTTTAACAACGCGGGATAAACAGAGTTGGGAAACAGGAAGAAACGGCTGTCGGAGAAGAAAGCACTAGTTGACACTTGTCAAAAATATTTATAGGTTATTCACATAAATAAACCACTCTCTAGATCGATATCTTCGTGCTTTTTGTATGGCCCCATTTTGTCACCCCCTTAACCACAGACGACCACAGATAAAACGGTCGTTTGGTCCAGACAGGTAAATATATCGTGGACCATAAATAAATCTCAAGGCCATTTAAAAAGTGCAAATATAGACAATATAACTGCATCCAGCTAACATCGTTAATTCACTAGCCCAAATAAATTATATTTTAAAAATAAAAATATTGGAATGCAGGAACAGGAAAAAAAAACCCACAGCTATGCACACATCAAAATATTTTTTTTTTCAAAAAGACAATGGACAGTAATACAAAACAGGGTCAGTACAACCGATGTAGTGAGCATTGATTTATCATTGAAGTAGAAGATAATACTAATATATCTAAACAAAACATGAAACAGAACAAGACACAGAAAAATAAAAAGTAACGGTCTCAACTAGGAATCGAACCCAGTCTTACTGCAACAACTTAATAGGATTTAATTTGACCTTGCACAAAAATACAAGAACATATATACAAAATATTAAATTCAACAAATTTAAGTGTTAATTTTTATTGCCACTGCACTAGAAGTTATTCAAATTCTCCTGCAAGGGTTTCATATAATTTCCACAGCTTTGTCGTCAGCAAAAATCATGGAATATGCTAGTTAAATCTGAATACTTACATGATGCATTCTGGAGAGGTTTAAATGACCTTGTATGATGTAATCGTGGCTTTTTTTTAGCAGTTTTAGCATCCTAATACGTGGTATAGGATCGCGTCGGAATACGGATAGGTCTGAAAAGGAAAATTAATTAAATTATTAGCCAATGAAGTACATTCAGGAATCAGGAACATTGTATCAAAGAATGATAGGTTAGTACCTGTTGTTGCGTGTCGTATCTTGTGATTGTCCTGTTTTATATTTAAATTCAGTCAATTCAGTCAAGCCTAAACTCTTTCACTTTTTCATATTATAATCTCGATGTGTAGAGCCTTTTACATTATCCTTTTCTGTCTGTGCCACCTTTTATGTTAAATCTTTTTGTCTATGGCACGTCATAGTGTAATATTGTCATTAATTTCGCATCTATAATATCTTGTGTCTGTAGTCACGTCAAATATTGGTGTTTTGTTTATAAATAGCTTGGTGTGATCAATTCTACATTGCAATTCTACATTAGCATTCTTCAACATTCATTATCAACCAACTCTAGCTTCTCTCTCTCTCGTTTTACTGTCTACCCTCTTCTGTGTGACATATTAAACATATCAACAAAAAACACAAGTGTTTTAATGAGAAGCGAACCTCAATCTATCTCAACGGCACGCCAATCCTTGCGTGAAACGAAAGAAGCCTACACAAGCCGATCAGCCTTACAAACTGACTGGAGGCTTCTGGACTCCACACGAGGACGCTGCTCATGGTCCTTCGCCGGATTGCACCAGCAATCATCACCCAAGCCACCACAAGAGAAATCCGCAATCATCACAACAAGCACCAAAGTTAAGTCGATCCTTTCAACTTTCCCTCCTTACTGTGTTAATACTTTTGCTGTTTCTCAATCATAACAGGCACGGATCTCTTATCATCTGACAATGGCGGACAACCTGAAGGCTCTCATAGCCAGAAAGGGTCAGATCAAAGGGCTGATAACGAAGTTTCAGTCATTGTTAGATGAAGACCGAACGGATCCGTCAATCATCCAAGTCCGATTGGCAAAAATCGAACCTTTGCATGACTTATTCATGGAAATTCAACTTAAAATCAGTATGTGTGATGAAAGTTTGAATTTCGATTCGGATGATGAGACCGATCGCTTTGAAACAATGTATTTCAAGGCCATCTCCGAAGCAAAATCGCGTCTGACGAGCGATTCCAAACTTAATTCACATCAATCACAATTAAATATAAATTCCAAAATTCAGTTACCAATTTTGAGACTACCTACTTTCTCCGGAACATTCTCTGAGTGGACTTGTTTCGAAGAATCTTTTCAATCATTAATTGAAACAAACCATGAATTATCTGCAATTCAGAAATTTCACTATCTTAAATCGTGCTTAACCGGAAACGCTTCCAAATTATTAACATCTCTGGAAATCTCATCAAATAATTATCAAATTGCATGGAATTTATTAACAGATCGATACGCAAATAAACGCTTAATAATTCAGAACCACATCCAAGCTATATACAATATTGCAAACATTAAATTTGAATCTTCCAAAGAAATTCAAGCCTTTTTAGATCAAATTTTAATTAATTTACGGGCTTTGAAAAATTTAAACCTACCTACAGAACATTGGGATGCCTTACTAATTCATCATTTATCAAAAAACCTTGATCCAATAACATCTCGCGAGTGGGAACGAATTCCCATTCCTGAACCAAATACTTACGTTCATTCTATGGAAACATTCATAAAATTTTTAACCGATAAATCTATTATGCTTCAATCTATTCCAAAGTCATCTGCAACAGCTCATAAATCTGATAACATTAATAGCAAAAAACCAAATTTCACTTTTGTAACATCTCCAAATTATTGTTGCAATGTCTGTTCTGAAAATCATACTATCTATCAATGCCCTAAACTTCAGAAAATGACTCTTCAAGACAGAATAAATGCATCTAAGACTTTTAAATTATGTTACAACTGTCTAGGAAAGGGTCATTCTTATGAACAATGTCAAAGCAAATTCCGTTGCAAAACATGTAACAAAAAACATCACACTCTGTTTCACAAAGAAAGAAGAAGTTCAAACTGAATCTAAACAAGGTCCAATCATCTCCGCTACATCCATGGCGAACGAATCTCATGCCTTACTATCTACTGTTATTCTCAATGTGAAGAATGCGCAAGGACATTTCATCCAGGCCAGAGCTTTACTCGATTCTGGCAGTCAAAGCAACTTCATTACCACAAAATTAGCTACGCATCTAGGTGTTCAGCTAATAAAGTCAGATAGCCCAATTACTGGAATAACCGGCGCATCATTCAACAGTAATTTCAAAACTAATATAACCATTGCTTCACAATATAAAAAGCGTTTTGTAAAACAATTATCTTGCATCTGTTTAAATGAAATTACTCCAAACATTCCAGTACACAAAATCACCAGCAACGCAACAGCTACGCTACCATCTCACATGAAGCTAGCAGACCCAACCTATCATGAACCTGCATCAATCGACATCCTTCTTGGCTGCGACATGTTCTGGAGTTGCCTAGAACAAAGGCGAACAAACATCTCAGGAATGCAACTTCAACAAACCGCTTTCGGCTGGGTAATTACACACACCGACACACCAGCTGACGAAGGTATTTCTTTATTTTCCATTAAAGACAACAATGCCCTTCATGATCTCATGACTAAATTCTGGCATATGGAAGAAAACCTTTCTCATCCACCTCAGTCCTTGGAAGAAAAGGCTGTCGAATCACACTTCATTGACACACATTACAGAAATGAAGATGGTAGATTCATCGTGGAGCTTCCGCTCAAGGGAAACCCACAAGACTTGGGTTCTTCGCTAAACACAGCTACAAAACGATGGCTCTCCGTTGAACGGAAACTCTCACCTCCACTACAATTGCAATACTCTGAATTCATGAATGAATATATTCACCTAAACCATATGTCTGAAATATCTATTAAGGACAACACTTCATCCTCTAACCATCATTTCTACTTACCTCACCATTCTATTCTACGTGAATCCAGCGAAACCACCAAACTGAGGGTCGTGTTTGATGGATCTGCGAAAACCTCCTCAGGGCTCTCTCTAAATGACATCCTCATGGTTGGACCGACCGTTCAAGATGATCTCCTTTCAATAATCCTACGTTTCAGAACTTACAGATATGTAATATCTGCGGACATAGAAAAAATGTACCGTCAGATCTTAATAACTCCCAAACATCGTGATTTACAAAGAATTGTTTGGTCAAACCCATCTTCAAACAAATTGTCTCATTTCAGACTCAACACAGTTACGTACGGTACGGCATCAGCTCCGTATTTAGCGACAAGATGTCTACGGCAACTAGCACTGGATTCACAAGAATCGTCGCCAGACGCAAGTCAGCGCATCCTACATGACTTTTACGTCGACGATCTCCTTACAGGAAATAATGATTTTGAGACAACGCTAAAACTCAAGTATAGTATAATTCTATATTAAGTTCTGCCTGTATGAATCTACGAAAATGGAAATCCAATGACGACAATCTCATCGCAGACGAAAAATTCCTCAATCAGTCTGTCGATTCGACATTACTGGGAAAATCTGAAACCTCCAAAACACTCGGTCTGAGTTGGAATTCTACTCTGGATACACTTAGATATTAACCTGCTACGTCATCTGTAAATTCATCTATAACAACATCTTTTCAACATTACACCTACCTACCAAAACAAAGTGTCGTGCCACTGTCATCTCCTAGATTATTAAAGATAACAACAGAAAAAGTTAAAGTGATCGAACCGTAAATTGCTGAAGTTACTAAATCCAATATTGCGCATCGACTGTGCCTACTTCTAATTCAAATTGGTGTCTTTTTTCGGATTTATCAGGCGCTAAAAATCTCATACACAGTGACTAAACAAAGAATATAAATATTCAGAAGAATCTCTGAAACCCAAGTGAACACTTAACTAATATCAGTGAAGCAGTGTATAAACCACTTCGGTGGAACATTCAACACAAAAAACAGTGTATAAATTGTTTAATTAATTGAAATTTAAACAGTGTAAATTTCGATACGGATTCTTAACCTAGTTGTCAGTTGGAATATTTATTTGGGCCTATAAAAGTGCGCTACTTCGCAAAAAGTGCAATCAAATTGATTATAATCATTTTATATTTTTTGTTCCGTGTGATCTGGTGATAAAATTTATATTTTTGTATTTACTGACATTACTGAACATCAGCCTAGTAGTGTCTGTCCCACCTACTAGATCAGGTGTCAAATCACGGCGCATTGCTCCTCTTGATAGCCCGTCCGACGTCACGGGCTCAGAGCCAGACTTAAGTAACTCACTAATTTCATTCAAAGATGAAATAAAACACGAAATTATCAAAGTGTTTACGGAGTTAAAAACATTGAATGAGCAATTAAGAGAGTGTCATAATATAATTAATGATCTCACAATGAAAAATAAGGACCTAGAAACGAATTACAATCTAGTTCTTACCAAATTAAGCCGCCTGGAGCAAACATCAATAAAAAACAACATTGAAATTATTGGCGTTCCAGAAAAAAAAATGAAAATTTACTCGATTTAATTAAAACAATAGGAACCAAGGCTGAAATTGATATTCTCCAGATGGATATTGACGGTATTTCGCGTACAAGGGTAAAGGAACTACCCTGAGATAATCCTAAATTTACTAGGCCTATCGTAGTGAGGTTCACAACCAGCCGCTGCAGAGACAACTTTCTTGCTGCTATTAGGAAAAAAGGCAGCCTCAACTCTGGTGACCTGAAGCTTCCAGGTGATAATAACATATATGTCAACGAGCATCTGACGGCTGCAACCCGTGCACTTTTCAAGAAAGTACGAGATTTAAGCAAAGAAAAAAACTTCAAATTCAGGTGGATTAAATATGGTAAAATCTTCATACGCAAAAATGAAACTAGTCCAATTATTCAAGTGACACTTGAATCTGACTTAATTAAGGTTTTTTGCTGATCATTCTCTTAGTTTTAGCACCGTCTCGTATGGTTTCTACATACTTACAACTTATTTTTCATATTTACTATGTCTTTTCTTCTAATTTAAAATTTCAACCAATGCAATCCTTTCACTTTTTGAACATTGTCTCAACAAATAACTCTTCTAACACTACCAACGTAAATCAATATTATCTTCTTAATAGTTTTCTTGCTTTACTACAACACAATTTACTTCAATATACCTACAACTTTAAAAGTTTTATATTTTATATATTTTACCAAAATGAACTAACATGTTGAATGTTTATTACCAAAATGTAACCGGACTGCGATCAAAAACAGATAGTTTCCATTTTAATGTCACCAATAGCAACTATGATATTATTATGATAACAGAAACTTGGCTTGTCGACAGCATTGCCAGTGAAGAGCTATTTGACAACCGTTACCTGGTATTTAGGCGTGACCGTAATGAACAAAAACGGGGAGGAGGTGTAATGATTGCGTTGAAGAAGCACCTCATAGCTCATGAACGTAAGGATTTTAACACGAATGCTGAAGACATCTGGGTGACTGTTACGATTAATAATTTCATCAAAATTCATTTATACTGTGTTTACATACCTCCGGGAGTCAATCACTCACAAAATATAAATGAATTCATGGATAAATTATGTGAACTTCGAGGACTACATCACGATGATCATTTTGTCATATCGGGTGATTTCAACTTACCTCAAATTAACTGGTCTTTAAGTAATGGTAATAGTATGCAAATTACGAATGCCTCTAAATCTGAAATTATTTCCAAACTATCTGACACCCTTTCATTTACTGATCTATCACAGTACTGCACCTTTCCAAATAATAATCATACATACCTAGACCTTGTTTTTAGCTCGATCCCTGTAAATGTATCAAATACTGACCAGTATCTCATACCTGAATGTAAACATCATAAAAGCATTCTTGTTGACATTAACATGTCTCTGGAAACTCCTATGGTGGACAACAAACGAACAATCAATCTTTTTAGGAAAGCTAACCATGAAACAATAAATAACGTCCTTAGCAGTATTGATTGGGATGCAGAATTTTTAAACCTATCAACCAATACTGCTATTGACCGCTTTTATGCAATTTTATATGAAATCATTCGATTAAACGTCCCGTCAAAGGAAGTTCATATTAATAATTCTTATCCCTATTGGTTTAGTCCAGCCCTAATAAAACTGACTAAGGAAAAATATAAAGTGTTTAAAATAATACAACAACAACAATACGGAGAGTGCACACGCATTATTTTTATCCTAACAAAATCATCTAAAGCAGTCATAAAAAGTATTAAATTTAAAGTGTTTCACCTAATTATATTAAATTAACACTGGCTTAAAGTTTACTAATTGTCAGAAAAGTATATAGTGCATTAAAAGTGTTTAAAACAAGGATTAGTGTAATCAAGTGACAGTTGCTATAAGCCCCCCGCGCCCGCATCTACACCGCCCGCGCCGCCAGCGGTAGTACTTACACGCCCTACCAAAAATCCAGGGGTTCACAACTGTTTTAAAAAAAAAAAAATAAAAATAAAAATAACAATGGCTCTGAGTGATAAAGCTTCGCAGTACATTACCAAAGTAAATGCGATAATCAGTGGATTGATCTCAATCGTTCATGAGCCTAGCAATAAATTCTCTAAGGAAAATATCGTAAAAATAATACCAAAAACAACCGAACTTATGGCTACGATTGCAGAATTGGTAGTCGATTTTGGAGTAATGCAAGGAGAATTAAATTCAATGAAAAATAATACGCAACTCAGCAGGACCAACCCGATTGACATTAATATGGGTGATATTGTCACCGAAATGGAAGATAGGGCCATCAGATCTAACAACGTCATATTATATAACGTTCCCGAGAGCTTGTCTGATGAAAAGGCAGTCATCATTACGGAAGATAGAGATAAAGTTTCTTCGGCTATAAAAGCTATCGACCCGTCATTAGATCTAATCAACGTCAAAGTATTCCGACTGGGTGCCAAGAAAATTGCCAACAAAAATCGTCCAATTAAATTGGAATTTACAAACAATATCGCACCGAGAACTCTCCTACGTAATAGCACCAAATTTAAAGACGGAATCAAAGCAAGTAATGACTTAACCATCCTCCAAAGGAATCAATTGGTGGAGCTTAGAAAGCAGTTATTGTTCCGTCAAGAGAATGGTGAACCAAACCTTACCATAAAGTACATAAACTCCAAACCAACTATTGTTACAACCCTTCCAAAAAACGACACAATGTAAACAAACTGAAGTGCTATTACCAAAATGTCAGAGGCATGAAAACTAAACTTAAGGACTTTAAAATACATGCCCCAACACTGCCACATGACATCCTCATTCTTACGGAAACCTGGCTGGAACCATCCATCAACTCTGCTGAGCTTGGTCTACCCCACCATCATATTTACCGGTCTGACAGAAGTCAACAAACCCGCGCTAAATCTAGAGGCGGTGGCGTCATGATAGCTGTCAACAAGATACATCCTTCAAAACTTCTGAAAACCAAAAATTCTAATGTGGAACAAGTTTACATTTTACTAAACGGCAAAAATCAAAAAAATATCATAGGCAGTGTTTATATTCCGCCATCATCAGATATAAGTGTATACAAAAGTCATTTCGAGGATATTGAACAACTGTCGTTTAAATTTCCAAATAGTAAAATCACTATCATCGGTGATTACAATTTACCAAAAATCAACTGGGGTACCCGCGACAATTCTACATTATCTCAAAACTCTAGCTTAACTGACACAGAAAAAGAAATAGTTGAATTATGTGATTTCCTTAACCTAGTTCAATTAAACAATGTAAAAAATGACAATAATAGATTACTAGATCTTGTTCTTTGTACCGACTTGTCAACTGCGGTTGGAAAGTCACTCGATTCAGTTCTTCCCCCTGATTCTCATCACCCACCTTTAGATATTACTGTATTATGTAACCCTATAAAATGCCAAATTAAAAACCAGACACAATATCTTAACTTTAATAAAGCCAATTATGTTGCAATACGCGATTATCTATATAACACTGACTGGTCTATACTAGAAGGAGGTAATCTCGATGAGAATATTAAAGCCTTTTACGATCATCTATATAAAACCATAGAAAACTTTGTCCCAATTAGTTATAAACTATCTTCAAATTTCCCTCGCTGGTTTAGCAAGGACCTCATTAACATAGTAATTGAGAAGAAAAAAGCGCATAAAATTTACAAAGAAACAACAAATCTTTCTGATTTTATAATTTTCAGCAAGCTGCGAAAAGATTGTAATAAATTATCAAACATTTGTTATAATAATTACATTAAGAATGTGGAATTTTCGATTGGTAACAATGTAAAATATTTTTTCAACTATTTTAAAGCTCAAAATAACAACAACCTTGGCATACCTGAAACTATGCACTATAAACTGAAAACTTCCTGTAAAATCAAAGATATTGTCAATTTGTTTGCAGATTTTTTCAAGGATGTATATGAAACAGATATCCCTGATGAAGACATTCCAAACTTTGAGTCCGATATAAATTTACAACTATCTCAGATACATATTGAGATTAAAGAAATTGCAGCATGTATCAAACTACTGGAACCTAAATCGTGCTCAGGGCCAGATAAAATTCCCCCCGTATTTCTAAAAAACAGTGGGAGTAGTGTCTCTTACCCTCTGTACCTACTATTTAATCAATCACTTTTAACAGGCAAGTTCCCACAAATATGGAAAAATAGCTTTCTCACTCCTATATTCAAAAGCGGAGACAAGTCTTTAGTTGAAAATTACAGACCAATATGCATACAATCGTCAATACCAAAAATTTTTGAAAAGTTAATTCTCCAAAAAATATGTTCTTGCATAAAATTTAATATCTCATCATTTCAACATGGTTTTATCTCTGGACGATCTACCTTAACTAACCTTACACTGTATGAACATTTTATCTCTGGTGCTCTTGCTAATAGAGAACAAGTTGATTCAATTTACACGGATTTTAGTAAAGCCTTTGATAAGGTTTGCATTAAAATTCTTATAAATAAATTGTCTAAATTAGGAATAAGTGGTAATTTATTATGTTGGATTAAGAATTATTTATCAAAACGTGTACTAACTGTCTGTATTAAAGAACACTTATCTTACGAATTTGAAGCCACTAGTGGTGTGCCTCAGGGTTCGCACCTTGGTCCAATATTGTTTATACTATTCATAAACGATGTCACTTCCATATTCACTGATGTTAACATATTATTATTTGCCGATGACATGAAAATATATAAAATCATAAAAAATATATACGACTGCTTGTCCCTCCAATCCAATTTTATAAAATTCGTAGAATGGTGTACCATTAACAAACTTACACTTAATATAAAAAAATGTCAAATCATGAGTTTCTTTAGAATTAAAAACCCTATCAAATATAGTTACTCTTTTAACAATCACAGTTTATTGTCAGTACCTGTAATAAGGGACCTTGGAATAACCTTCGACTCTAAACTACTATTTACCAATCACATTGATATAATAACGGGTAAAGCAATGAAAATTCTGGGCTTCATTGTAAGAATTTGTAAAGATTTTAAAAATATCCAAACATTTAAAATACTATATACAACTCTGGTTAGGAGTCATTTAGAATACAATTCCCCCATATGGAACCCTTTCTACAAAAGCCATGCAAACTCCATTGAAAGAATCCAACGCAAATTTCTCAGATCAATTAATTTCAAATTAGGTATTCCTGCGGTTGACATAAACTATGAATCTTTATTACAAAAAATGAGACTCTTATCGTTAAAAGATAGAAGAATACTCAATGATCTTATTTTCTTATTTAAAATAAACAATAACTGGTTTGACTCCCCTGAATTGGTCTCATTAATAAATTACCATGTACCTAGTAGACCGACTCGACTCAAAACACCTTTTCACTGTGACAATACTATGACGAACGCAGAACAAAACTCAACCATCAATCGCTTGCATATTTTAGGCAATGAATATGCTAATATTGATCACGCTGCCGGTAATCTGTCTTCATACAAAAGATGCGTTAAACTAAATTTGTTTGCTAGTACCACGTAAACACATCATGTAAACATAATATGCCTACCAGTACTTCTAAAACTATTAATGCACTTGAAATCATAAGTACTTGTAAAATTTATCATATCGGTTAACATAATCCAGGATTTATTACTTTTTATATTTAAATCATTGTCGGTACCTTGAGATAGGTATCTTATTGGTACATTTTATTGTTTTATTTCAATCTTTAAATTTTTATTTTTATTTATACTTTTTCCTAATAAATTATGGTTTGTACTTTAATACTTTATATTTTAAACTATTCACTTTACAATTTACTTTTATACATTATAGTTTTTATACACTACTTATTACCTTACTTTTTACCTATTTTCTTAAATTTTACTAACATTATACTGTTATTCTTCATGTTGTTGTACTATTATAAGTATGTCAATTATGTTAATGGCACGTGTTGTGCCGTATATGTGTAAATAAATAAATAAATAAATAAAAATAAAATGTGGAAAAGGTGGTCCAATCCTTTAGACTACCATGAATTCTGTATCCTTCGATCAAGGCAAAAGAAATTGTCTAGAGAATGTCTTAAACAATTTATAACAAACGCTGAACTTAATATATCTCGTAACCCTAAAAACTTTTGGTCTTATGTTAAAGGAAAAAGAAATAATTCTGGTTTGCCTCATGTTATGAAACTGGGCGAAGTGACTGCTGAAAATCCTTTCGCAATATGTAACCTGTTCTCACAGCATTTCGTCTCCACCTTTAATTACAACACTATTTCCGATGTACACTCTACCAACTATCATTTTGACAATCAAGTTAATATCTCCTCGGTATCAGTTTCAAAACAAAAAATAGAAAAAATAATCGATACTATTTCTAGCTCACTGGGTGCGGGTAGTGATAAAATTCCGGCTTTCTTTATCAAAATGTGTAGCAAGGTAATCTCGAAGCCCCTATTATTGCTCTTTCAATCCTCATTGAAAGAAGGTATCTTTCCTGATCGTTGGAAGAGTGCTCTCATCACACCTGTTTTTAAGTCTGGGGCTAAAAATGATGTCCAGAACTATCGACCGATATCTAAATTACCAATCTTTAGTAAAATTTTTGAAAAAATTGTTCATGAACAACTATATAACTGCATCGAGTCTGTAATACTCGTGAACCAACATGGCTTTATGAAAAAAAGATCGGTTGTATCTAATCTTGCCATTTTCATTGAAAATATTACTAAATCAATGGATGATCAAATCCAAGTTGACGTAATCTATACCGACTTCTCAAAAGCGTTTGATAAAATTGACCACAGTCTTCTTTTGTCCAAATTACTAGCTTTGGGAATTCATGGGGATTTATATAGATGGTTAGTCTCCTATCTTAATGGACGCACTCAGGGAGTAACAATAAATGGCTTCATCTCTGAGATTGTAAATATACCCTCAGGTGTGCCCCAAGGATCTCACCTGGGACCGTTACTGTTTACAATTTTCATCAACGACATTATAAAATGCTTTAATTATGCAAATGTTCTACTTTTCGCTATGAAAATATGAAAATATTCCTGCCTATTAATTCTATAATTGACTGCTTTAAACTACAAGAAGATCTGTATAGGCTTAATGATTATTGTATCCGCAATCGTCTCAACATGAACACTTCTAAATGTTATGTAATTACCTTCACTAGAAATAAAATTAAATTTGACCATAATTATCATATAGCTGGCCAACTACTCAAAAAAGTTACACAAATTCGTGATCTAGGTGTTATACTTGACAGTAAACTTACATTTGAAGCTCATATTGATATGATTGTTAAGAAAGCCCTTAGAATGCTAGGATTCTTATTCCGTATTGGAAAAGAATTTAATAATATCATAACACTTAAAATATTGTATTTTTCTTATGTTCGCAGTCATCTTGAATTCGCTTCTCCCATATGGAATCCTCAATATAATATTTAAATAAATCGCATTGAAGCCATCCAAAGAAAATTTGTCCATCATTTAAATTTCAAATTAAATTCAAACCTTGACGTAAACAGCTCGATGGACCTTTATGGAATTAAGCCATTAAAAACTAGAAGAGACTCCGCAGATATAATATATCTCCATAAAATTATCAATGGCTTTATTGATTGTTCTCCCCTTCTGTCTGAAATTAATTTTAGAGTCCCGAGCGTTAGAACTAGAGAAAAATCACTTTTTCATCTCCATAAATGTTCTACTAATATCAGACAAAATGCGTTTATATTCAGAGCCTGTAGTATATTTAATAATAAATTTAATGATATGGACATATTCACAAGTAATTTAGGAACCTTTAAAAGATATGTAATAACTAACATGAAATAATTTTAAATATTCTACTGGAAGTTATCATGTTATTGCTTTGAATCCTTTCCAGTTACTTACCTTCCAATTTATACTCATGTGTTCAATTTAGTTGTAGGTATACATTTATTATATTGTTATTATTGCTATTGTGTAGTACTTTTATTGATTTTATTGATTGCTGCTGTGTTGAATTTTACATTACATTATGTTTTGAATTTTAGCTGGTTATTAGTATATCAGTTAAATTTAAATTTTTGAAATTTAGCTGGTTATTAGTATATCAGTTAACTTTAAATTTTAATTTATTTGTGTTCCTAGATCTGTTATTATTTTTTATTTATTATTTACAATTTTATATTTTTTGTAAATTTCTCAGGCCACGGGTACAGAACCCTTAGTTTTTTTGTTTTAATATTCTTTATTATTATTATAATTTTAAGTGAAAATCTGTTATTGGATTTTATCTTTATTATTTAGTTTATTCTTATATATGTAAATAATCTGTTGATTTTCCCAAATAAAAAAAAAAATAATAAAAAAAAAAAAAAAACTAAAAGAAATCTTTTGTCACAAATTGCGAAACTATTCGACCCTCTCGGTCTAATTGCTCCAATAAATATCACTGCAAAATTATTCATCCAGGATTTATGGCAATTAAAAATTGACTGGGATTCAGACGTTCCAAGTCATATTCAAACTTCATGGCTCAACTTTCAACATCAGTTGAAAGACATTAATCTAATATCTATACCTAGACATGTACCTACAATTAAGGAATATTCTGAATTACACGGATTCTGCGATTCATCAGAACGCGCATATGGAGCATGAATTTACATACGGACATTCGAAAACGGCATCTGGATCTGCAGATTGCTTTGCGCTCGCTCAAGAGTGGCGCATCTGAAAAAAATCTCCTTGCCTAGATTAGAACTATCAGGAGCTCTTTTATTATCTCAACTCATGAAGAAGGTAACAGACTCATTAACATTTCAAGGATCCACCTCTTACTGGTGCGATTCTACGATAACTCTCGCGTGGATCGCCGCATCGCCCGCACGATGGAAAACCTTTGTCGCCAATCGTGTATCGGAGATTCAAGACACAACCTCTCATGGACAATGGAGACATGTTTCAACCAAACTAAACCCTGCTGATCTCATATCTAGAGGCGTTTCTCCAATGGATCTTGCATCTTGCAACCTCTGGTGGAATGGTCCTCTATGGCTATCTCAAAATGAAACACATTGGCCAACTACCGTCATCCCAGATTCACCAGAACTTCCGGAACAGAAAACCACTACTCAAGCATTCATAACACAAAAACATAACACTGACATTGTAATGTATTAAATTCAACGGCCAACGGAAGACAGGAAACCCCTCACCCCCGCTCTCTCCCGGACCCCGCAACACGTGCCCACCAAATATTCAATGGCATAACAACACGATTCGGACAGGAAACCCCTCACACACCGCTCTCTTCCGGACCGTCGCTAGGGAGCCATACGCACGTAGGCCATCGAGACTATAAAAACAAAGAAATGCACCCGTTAACGACAGATAGGTACGAAAGCCCAAGGAAGCAGGTCACGCAGAGCCGCAGCGATATCCCGACTAGAGCGCGCATTCTAGATCATACGATATACTTACAACACAAGCTCCCGCGCAAATAACGATAGACCGGTACGGCTTGCCAACAACGTGTGCAGCGATGAACATTTTACAAATACCTATCTAATCGGACCTCTCGGACACAGTGCTTGAACGGTACCATAGTAACAAGCTTGTGCAGTGATGAACATTTTACAAATACCTATCTAATCGGACCTCTCGGACACAGTGCTTGAACGGTACCATAGTAACAAGCTTGTGCAGTGATGAACATTTTACAAATACCTATCTACTCGGACTTCCCGGACACAGTGCGAGACACCCCAGCCAGCGGCTCCCACACCGGGCTAAGGTAGCCCTAGGCGTCACCACGGCGTCGTCCACCACACCGCGGGTTCAACACCAAACCACTACAATCACCAAGTAACGTACTACGGAATCCCCCTTTAAGTCGTTGACATCCTCGAACGATAATAGAGCCAATATAGGTAGGGACTATATTTGTATAACCTGTCCATAAAAATCAACAATATATATGTATACTTCAATGTCTAAAAATAACTTGTTTCTTTTAAAAACCTGTCAATACAATGATGCTTGGGTTGAGGACTGCACGCCTGAGAAATCGAGCATAGCCGCGGGACGATTAAGTAACACAAACCAAAGGTAAGCCAGTAAGGTTTGCAGAGGTGAGAACAAACGATATTAAAACGTTACAACATCTTTGATCGTTACTCTACTTTACATAAATTGCAAAGAGTAGTAGCTTATTGTATTCGTTTCAAAACTAATGCTCTCCGCAAGTTTGAATCTCAAACAACCACACTAACTGTACTTGAACTAACTACTGCAATGACAACGCTTGTTAAAATAGTTCAAAGGCAATGCTTTGCATCAGATATAAAGGCATTACAGTCAAAATCAAAATGTCTTTTGTCAAATAGTAAACTTCTCTCATTGAACCCATTTTTAGACTCGGAGAACGTACTGCGCGTTGGCGGACGTCAATCAAATGCAAACCTCACCTATAATCAAAAACATCCTGTAGTTTTACCTTCCAATCACCAGTTTACTAACCTAATCATAAATCATTTTCATCGTCAATTATTACATGCTGGACCGCAAGCGTTACTCGCATCCATTCGTTTAAAATTTTGGCCACTCTGTGGAAGACGCACCATACGCAGTGTTCTTCGTAAATGTATAGTTTGTTTCAGGTCAAAACCTACAACACTTCAACCATTAATGGGGAACCAACCTCATTCTAGACTGCAACCAACACGCCCGTTTCTTACGTGTGGTGTTGATTACGCAGGACCTTATTACATTAAATCTGCAAATATTCGTAGTAAAACAACTCTCAAGGTTTATTTGTGTATCTTTGTGTGCTTTTCTACCAAGGCAGTTCATCTTGAGCTTGCTACTGATTTATCTATTACGGGTTTCCTCAAATGTTTCAATCGCTTTATCGCACGACGTGGAAAATGTGCTCATATCTACTCAGACAATGCTGGGAATTTTGCAGGAGCTTCAAATGATCTCAAGTCCTTAACCTCTTTTTTGCAGAACTCTTCGACTCAGAATGAATTTTCGGATTTTTTTGGTTCTCATTCTATTCAATGGCACTTTATTCCAGCTAGATCTCCTCATTTTGGCGGATTATGGGAAAGCGCAGTGAAGTCAGCCAAGCATCATTTGACTAGAGTTCTCCGTGACTTGTCATTGACTTTTGAGGAGCTGTATACTGTCTTAACGCAGGTCGAGGCTTGCCTCAATTCTCGTCCGCTCACCCCCCTTTCCACCGATCCATCTGACCTCACTCCTCTCACCCCGGGTCACTTCCTTATTGGCGAATCTTTGGTTGCTGCACCTCAACTGGACCTGACCGCTACGAATTCTGGAAGGCTCTCCAGATTTGAACGAACCACTCAGCTCGTTCAACATTTTTGGAAAAGGTGGTCTAAGGAGTATCTCACTCTCTTGCAGGAACGAGCTAAATGGAGGACCAAAACCCCAGACGTGCTGCAACCAGGCTCCTTGGTACTGCTCTTTGAGGATAACTTACCTCCTACCAAGTGGGCTCTTGGTCGCATTCTGACACTACACCCTGGCACTGATGGCCTCACACGAGCAGCTACTGTCGCTACATCTAAATCGACAGTAACAAGGGCTGTCAACCGGCTCTGTCTACTACCCGTTGACCAGACAACATCATCATCGTCATCAGCAGCATCATCATCATCTCTGTCACCTTAGTGACTTTCCTACAATAACTTCTCCAGTGAATTCCTATAAAAACTTTCTCCAGTGAAATTTATGCAATGACTCTCCAGTGACATTCTCCACAGTGAAACCCAGTGAACTTTACTTTCATCGACTTCATCATGATTTTGTTAACAAACTTAGTTTGTCAAAGCCGGGAGTATGTTGCGTGTTGTATCTTGTAAATGTCCTGTTTTATTTTATTTCAGTCAAGCCTAAACTCTTTCACTTTTTCATTTTATAATCTCGATGTGTAGAGCCTTTTACATTATCTTTTTCTGTCTGTGCCACCTTTTATGTTAAATCTTTTTGTCTATGGCACGTCATAGTGTAATATTGTTATTAATTTCGCATCTATAATATCTTGTGTCTGTATTCACGTCAAACGTTGGTGTTTTGTTTTATATAGTTTGTTGTGATCGAGATCTTTTGTTCTATTCTTATTAGCATTCAATTCTTCATTACGAGTATCACCCAACGCTCGCTTCTCTCTCTCGTTTTAATGTCTAACTTCTTCTGTGTGACATATTAAACATATCAACAAAAAACACAAGTGTTTTAATGAGAAGTGAACCTCCATCTATCTCAACGGCAAGCCAATCCTTGTCGTGATACGAAAGAAGCCTACAAAAGCCGATCAGCCTTACAAACTGACTGGAGGCTTCTGGACTCCACACGAGGACGCTGTTCAACGTGAACAATATTCTACTTATGACTGATTATTTACACAGTGGTCACAAGACTCGTGTTCCTGGAAAAGATTTGCACGAGGGAAAATATCACATACCTCATCATTGCATTCTTCGTCCATGCGGCGCTAGCACTTACTTAAGAGTGGTTTTCGACGCCTCAGCGACGGATGTGAACGGATCCTCGTTAAATGATACCTTGTTTATCGGTCAAAAGCTTCAAAAGAACCTGCTGGAGCTTTTGCTAAAATTCCGTACACCATCGGTAGTGTTTACTGCTGATGTACGACAAATGTATCGCCAAATATTGGTTCAAGAACCAGATCGTGCTTTTCAAAGAATATTTTGGCGTTTTCATTCGTCGGAACCCATCCAAGAGCACCAATTGCTTCCGATCTCCAATACATTTGCGTGGTCGGATTCAACCATCGTGCTCGCCTGGTTACGTTCTCCTTCGTGTCGCTGGAAGACTTTCGTGGCCAACCGTGTCAGTCGCATTCAAGATGCCCTCGAAGGGACTCCTTGGCATCACGTGTCATCTGGAGATAATCCAGCGGATGTCGCTTCTCGTGGTCAATCTCCAGCCGATCTAATCGATAACACGTTGTGAGGGGCGGGGCCTTCGTGGCGGATCCAGTCATCCGATTCTTGGCCGTCTTTCGATGGCAATGTCGACGAAATTGAACTTCACTCTGAGGAACGAGTTCGATCGTTATTTGTCCAACAGGACGAAAATCTGGTGGACCTATTCTTAGTTAAATTTTCTTTGATTCGGAAGATCCAACGCACTCTCGGTTACTGTCTTAGATTCATCTACAACCTACAGAATAACGAATCTCGTCGTTCGTATCTTCCATTAAACCGTGCCGAAATTCACACTTCAATTTTGACATTAGTTAAACGCCCTCAACATTTACATTTTAATGATGATATCACGCGCTTGAAGGATGGCAACCTTTTGTCGAAACAAATGCGGAAGCTTAATCCCTTCATTGACGACCACGGTGTGCTCAGGGTGGGTGGCAGGTTATCTCGATCTGGGCTCGAATTCGAGCATAAACATCCTGCCCTACTTCCTCGCGAATCTAAGCTTACTTCTCTTGTGATAGACGCTCTACATCGAGAACATTGTCACTCAGGCATTAACAAAAAGCAATGTTTCTTGACACAGCAGTTCTGGATTCTGTCCCCCAAGCGCGCCATCCGACATTGTCTGTCAAGGTGTATACAATGTTATCGCATAAATCAAGCACCTCTAGAACCTTTCATTAGTGACCTACCCGCTGTAATCAGGTTAAACCATTCTCGATTGCGGGCATTGATTACGGTGTGTGTGGTATAAAGGCCGGCAACCATCGCAGCGCTAAAATAAAGAAGGCTTATCTTTACTTATTCGTCTGTTTTACCACCAAGGCTCTACATCTTGAAGTAGCTTCTGACCTGTCTTCCGAAGCTTTTATTGCAGAGCTACGTTGATTTGTCGGTCGACGATGTCGTGTAAACGTCATACACTCAGATTGCGGCACGAATTTCGTTGGAGTTAAAACTCATCTCTATCGCTTAATCGGTAACCAAACGTTAACTTTAGAGGAGCTGACGACACTATTCGTGCAGATTGAGGCCATGCTAAACTCTCGGCCTCTCTTCCCGTTGAGTTCTGACCCAAACGATTTGCGCGTGTTGACTCCAGGTCATTTTTTGACTTTGGAACCCTTGACTTCCGTGCCGGACGAGGATTATACTGATCTAAAAATCAACCGTCTGAGTCGCTGGCAACTCATTCAACGTTTCCAACGGGATTTTTGGAAACGTTGGAAGTTTGAATACCTCCAATCGCTAACTCAGGGCGCCAAGTGGACCAAAAATTGCAACTCACTCTCTGTGAATGATGTAGTGATAATCCGAATCGAAAATACTGTCCCTTTGCACTGGCCTCTCGCGCGAGTCGAAAAATTGCACCCAGGTCCCAACGGCGTTGTGCGTATCGCTACGGTTCGTACATCGAATGGTTCTCTTCTCACGTGACCATTAACCAAATTATGTCCATTGCCTAGTCAATGTGACTAATCATCTTCGCTTTCGCGGCGCATTCTCTCTTACCGATTTTCGTTATTCTTATTTTCATTATTTTATTTTCTTATTATTTTCATTATCATTTTTTTTCCTTTTCTTCCCACTTTTCACTGTTTCTTCATTCACGCAACGTTCCACAGCATTGCCCGTTTTGGTTAAATTTTATTAAAAATACACGTTGTTGTATTTTGGTGGGCGGAATGTTCCGTCACGCCGTTTGCTCCTGACAGGCCGTGTGCTAACCAATCGTACCGTCAGAATTTAAACTGTATAGTTTAAATTTCGCACACGTCAGCTGGAACCACGGAGGCCGTGGGCCGAGCAGTCGCACAAAAACCGTTCGTCCTGTCAAAACACCATCGCCGGTTGTCTTATCGGAATAATCATAATACGTATTTTTTATCGCAATTTAATTTAAAATAACGAGTGATAACGAACCACAATCCCGTTCCAGTGCTGACAGATGAGGCTTATGCAGATTTCACCATCATTTCACCGGTAAGTTGATTGTGAAGTAACGTTACGCATTGTTTTTCCGCATTTGCCTGTCACAAGCCATAGACTTCATTTATACTTTATCTGTTTGGAATAGCCTTTTAAAGTGCGGCTATTTCAACCCTTGTTTGTTCCTCGAATTCATTCACTTCTTACAAATTTGCGGCATCAAGTGGAGTACCGCAAGTATCTCATTTGGGCCCAATATTATTTTGTTTGTTCATCAATGACATAGTAAATATTTTTAGCAAAGTCAAAGTTCTGTTATTTGCCGATGATCTTAAGATCTACAGAATAATTAAAGATGATAATGATCGCGCTATTTTGCAGTTGAACCTGAATAAACTATTTGCTTGGTGTTCAGAAAATGATTTGCAACTAAATATTAGTAAATGCCAGATTATTAGTTTTTAAAAAGGTAAAAATCCTCTTTTCTTATTTCATTAATGGCGCTTATCTTCTTTGAGTTTCACAGATTCTAGATCTCGGTGTTTTATTCCACGAAAGTCTACAGTTTAACTAACACATCGATGAAACTACAAGCGATGCAATGAGAATGCTCGGTTTTATTTTGAGAATGAGGGCAAAGTTTAAAAATTTTTTAACCTTAAAACACCTACCTATATTGCTCATTCGTACAAAGTAAATTAGAATATAATTCAAAATAATGGTCTTCGTTCTACAAAGTCCATTCTCAAGCCTTAGAAAAGTTACAAAATAAATTTCTTCGGTACATCAATTTTAAAATGAATATTTCCATCGAATTTATAAATATAACAAATACTTAATTAACTTATAATAACTAAAGTACCGAAACCAGACTTCTCAAACTATCAGATAGAAGAGTTTTAACTGAAATTTGATTTTTATTAAAAATTATCAATTCTCTAATTGACAGCCCTGAATTATTGGAATTAATTTATATGAATGTACCTGCCAGACAAACTCGAAGCAAAGACACTTTTAAATGTAACAATAACCTCAATACTAACTACTCTATGTATTCACCAATTCCAAGAATTCATCACCTTGCAAACAAATACTGTGAACTTGTTGATTTATTTGGTGTTAATATTTTTTTTGTTTCAAAAGGTAACTAATTTCAGGCCTATTTGCTAATTATTAACTGTATTATTTATTGGCTATTTAAAAAAAATCTTATCTCTATACCTTCCAACATTTAACTCACATACTCCTTAGTTTATTTGTTATTTATTTATTTTGACGCAAATATGCTTTAGACTGTATGCATGTACGGTTATACTTGATATGTATATTATACTTAAATTTACTTTACTATTTCAAGTACTATTATTTAAATTCGATATTTATTACGGCGTTGGTATTTTGACATTACTTATGAGTTTTCTTTCTTTATATAGATGAAACACACATTATTTTACTTCTTTTTTTAAACATTTGTTTTATATTACATATCAGTATATTATAATTATTTATTTTCTATTTACCTGACGAGTAAATTATTTTACCGTTTTCAGTCTTACTTGGTTTTTCAACAAACATGAATAATTAAATGCATTGTGACGAATCAAATTTCGTCACAAATAAATTTGAGTTGTAAACTGAGAGTGTCCCGCAGTGTGCGCCCAAAGACAAGTGTTGACAGACGGGTGGCTTAAAAAAAGAAGGAGAAGTGCGGGGTAGGGCGACGCGGGGTAGAGCGAGAGGTCCTACGAGCTCAGGAATGAAGACAGTCAAGATCGAGGCGGGAGAGAGAGGAGACCGAGACAGGAGTGGTGGTGAAGTACGCGTTCCCCGTCCAGCGGTGTGATGCTAGGCGGTGGATGAAGAGTCGAGTTAGAGAAAGTGATTTTCAAGATATGTTATGTTTGTGAGGCAAAGAGAGTGCGGTGACCAGACGCAGTCGGTAGGCGAAGAAAGTGCGGTGATCAGACGCGGCCGGGAGGCGAAGAAAGCGCGGTGACCAGACGCGGCCGGGGGGCATTGCATTTGGTTGCAGAAGATGCCATCTAGGACTTCGGCCTTACTAAGGCCAACGAACGGAACCAACTCAGTGACCACAGTGTAGTAACTGTAAACAATGACAATGTGAATAGTGGAGAAGTAATCCGAACCATATGACAACTAGTTAAGTTATAGATGTAAGTAGATCTAAGTATAATTTAGATTTAGTATTAACATTTGACAAACCTTATTATAATAGAGACTCATAATTAATAGATGTTCTTAATTAAATTTACCTCCCTAGTCCCCACCCAAGCAACCCGAATTGGTAAGTATAAGAAGTAAGCAATATATTCGGGTATTATTCAGAGCTAGTTGCGGAGGAGATGTTTATCGTGAATTGTTACAGCATATATGAATCTACATAATTACTTTATACTTGAAACTTTTCTTTATTTACAATATTATTTTATTTGGATTTTATGTTAAGCTTAGTATTAGCATTTGATTTTTATCTTTTTTGTATTTAGTTATGCTATTATCCATGTATATTATGTTACAGTTACATACAAAAACTGTCAATTTACCCTCTAAAAGCCCTATAGGGCGTTAATGAATAATACAAAAATAAATAAATATGATTCATTGTGCGAGATAAGTCTCAAAAGGATTCGGCATGTGTGAAAACAGATAAATATTCATTTTCTTAATTATTTAGTGTAAGAAAGGTTTTTGGTGGTACGCCTGCTTGTTAAATGTGTAAGAGCGAGATGACTGATAGAGGTATAAAAGATGACGGATGCATCTGCTCGCTCTCTTTACCCAACCGACAGTTCAGAAGATAGACGTAGACAATCCGTACTTAATTGTTAATAAATCATTATATTGGAACACGCGTTCTATTATTGTGTTCCACCAAGTCTGTAAATAACATTTAGGTATATCCATTAAGACATCCATTTATCGGAGTAAAACTAATAGTTCAATAAAAGTCATTCAACTAAAATCGTTGTGTCAAAGGGGCAATAGCAATGGGCACAATCGATGAATCATCGATAATTTACTCCATTTTTTTGGTGATTGTAAAATTTTGATTCATTTTCATGGACAAATCGATTCTGTCAAAAATCATCGCACAATCCGAGACAATCGTTTTGAAACGCCATCAAACAAGGAATTGATTCTTTCAAAAATCATCACACAGTCCGAGACAATCGTTTTGAAAATTATTCGAAACCACAGCCGTCACGTCATTGGTCAGAATTTACTCGAAAACCTAAATCGATTTCCAATTCCGAGAAACGTGAAACGTGAAATAAAATGTACCGGAAGGGAGTACCCTAGGACCACTTGTTCAGTATTTATATAAATGATTTGTGTGACAGTAATCTCTCCAATCACATCATAACATTTGCGGATGATACTGTCTTAATATTTGAAGGAAGAAACTGGAATGTTGTACACAACAAAGCAGAAGACGGTATTAACCAGCCTAAATATTGGTTAGATTATAATCTTTTGACTCTCAATTCAGAAAAAAACAAAATTTATACGATTAAGTGCGACAGAAGCGGGCCAACCCAAAGAATTATACAATATTTTCATACATAAATGCATCGAATCAACTATCTGTAATTGCTATAAATTAGAATGCGTGAACAGTATAAAATATATTGGTATTGTTATCGACAAACATCTTAGATGGGACGGACATATAGACCTTGTGACTATAATTTCAAAAAAGCTAAGCAAAAAAAAGTTTTTTTTCTGTTCATCAAAATGAATATCGAATACATAAATAAAACCATTAAGGGCGTATCGTTTAAAAAAAGTTGTCCTATTAAGGGATAACTTGTGAATAACCTTTCATTTATTGTCAATTTTGGGTTATAACTTTTTTTATTTGAGCTTTCGTTTTCGAGAAAATCGAAGGTGGATTTATTTGGTAAATTTCTTAATTTTAAATTTGATAGAATATCTATACATATTAATAACATCATTAATAAATTGACCTCGAGAAATAAAAGAAATTTTATTTTTTTATTTATATATTTGTTAAATTATTCTGTGTTATTTAGTACAACTAAACAATAATCTTTTTTCATTTATTCGTTACATGAAGCATACCTTGTTTGGAGTATTTTTTTCCGGCTGCCATGGATAAATCATATATTGATCTACAAAGAGAAAAATAATATTATTGTTTGGAACTTTACAACACAACACATGGATAGAATATCTTTGATTTGACAACGTGTGAATGGTTACGTGTTTATACGAAGGCGATGGTATTGTTAATTTCCTTAAAAAGATTTTTTTACCTGTTTAATCAAAAGATAAAAATAAAAAACGGTAATAAACTTGTTTACTCCTCATAACGAAAATCGTCATTTCTCTCCCATAGTGCCATGACGGTCACCGGTGACCGCAGTTAATTTTCTTGATTTTCATGGAAAATTTTGGTAAAAAAAAAAGGAATACGTTTTGATGGTCGCCGATGCCATCTGAGTATTTTTTTTTTTTCAAATTTAAAATGGTAATGTTTCTTCATTTCCACAATGGCGTTCAACGTGTTAATACCCCTTACCATGAAAGGTAGGAACAGTGAAAAACTTGACTTGTTTTCACTTAAAACGTCCGATTTTACCAAACCAACAAATGATCTGGCGTGAGATGGTAATTTTTGGTTTAATTACCAAACGTGCCATATGAAAAAACGTTCACTCTCCCACTTAGTCAGAGCGCGTAAAGACAATGAATTCTCTCACACACACTTGCATAAAGATGCCGCCAGTAAACATCATGACGTTCGTGCTAACCGTTAGGAAAAGGAACGCATATTAAATGTTGTATTTTACGCCTTTTAAAAAAATTGACACTTGAAAAAATACAATACGTCAAATTTACATGAAAAAAGAGAATTTGTGAGTACTTATTGTTAGCTTCCTTAGTTTATTGCAATTCTTTAAGTGAGTCGGTATTCTACTTTTAGACAAATTAATGAAACATTTTGATGGCATTTTCGAAATATATACGTCGTCAAACAGGGAGCGTGTAGTTTCACCGTCATCACCGGGGGCTTCAATCCCGGAATAAGTAAAAAAAAAACTGTGAAATGTGTAGAAAATTTGGTGCAAGATGAAGTATTTATTTAATTGTTAATATCCACAGATAGCATAACGATAATAAAAGGCCGTACTTCTACAGATGTGTGTGTTATATACATATTTAAATTAAAAATATTGTGTAAAGCCGTTATTAACCTTTCCTCATCTGTGGTGTGTATTTACTACACATTGCTTCTAATATCTTTAATAACTCTATAAATATAATAAATTCTGGGTTCAGATTTTAGGTATTCCTCCGTTATACATTTATGCACTGAATTAAAAAATAATATTTAACATAGTTTTCAAATTCAATTAAAAATCTCTCTTTTTTTTTTTTTAAGATTTAAAAAGAGTTTTTTGTAAGAAATCGGGAGCAAATATACCAATACAATCAACCGTGTGCCATTGCTACGCGAAGAGTGTGCGAGGAAATGACACGCTATTGATGTCCCGCTTTACTTCGCTATGCGTGCACATGAGAAATCCACTTGTCCCCAGTTCTATTTTTCTATTTAGACCATCGATACCTACGGCCGCATTGTGTAGCTTCGTCTCGTGACCAACTTGTGCAGGGGTACTAAAGTGAATCATTATTTCCGTTCGATAATTAAATTAATAATTTTTTGTAAGTACTTTTTCATTTATTTCCGAATACTGTGTTATACTATTACCTTATATTATAGTATTGAAAAGTGTGTATTACGTAACTATTTATCCGTGCGCTTTCGTCATTTAATCATTGATCTAAGATTTATTTTTGAATATTTATTTCAAATTTTAGATTTTTTTTCTTATTCGTTATAATATTCAGTTAAGCAATACTGCGTTTTACATTATTTACAAAAACCCTTCCATTTTCAGGAAGAATAATGACTGACAGAAATTTAACAGAAGAAGAGATAGCGCAAGAACTTGATTATGATAGTGATATTGAGTTTGAAATGAACAATGACATATCAGATACTGAAGATTTGGTTGAACATTTAGAAGAATCGGACTCGGAATCGACTAGTGAAAATGAAGACGAGGGAGAAATACTAGTTTCAAAACACGGATTCGAATGGAGTGTATTACCACCATCATCATCGAGACGTCGGCAATGCAATATTGTGAATGAAACTTCCGGCCTGAAAAATGGTAGTTTATTATCTAACACAATAAGAGAAATGTTTGCTTTATTTATAAGCGCAGATATGGTGACAGAAATATGCCAAGAAACGAATCGTCAATTGAGGCGTTTACCCGGGGATATGATTGAGCAATCATCCGAAGATGAATTTTATGCTTTCATCGGTATAATGCTTGCTTCCGGCAGAAATCGCACCCGAAAACTAAGTTTGAATGAGTTGTGGACAAGTGAAAGTTCATTTTGTCAGCCGTTTTTCACGGCAGCTATGTCTCGAGACAGGTTCATAAATATTTATAGTCAGATCCGTTTTGATAATATAGATACAAGACGAGAGAGATTTGAAGCTTCTTCAGACAAGCTAGAGCCAATTAAGTCGATTTTCAGTAAATTGGTAGATGCGTGTAAATCAAATTACTCTCCATCGCTTGATATAACCGTGGATGAGCGTTTGGCGGCGTTTAGAGGTAAATGTCCATTTCGGGTATATATGAAGTCAAAGCCAGCCAGGTATGGCATCAAAATATGGATCGCTGCAGATGCTAAAACCGCATATATATGTAACATGCAAATATACAGCGGTATGATAAATAATAAAAGAGAAATAAATCAAGGCAATCGTGTCGTTATGGAATTGGTGGAACCTCAATATGGCACCAATAGAGGCATAACCACAGATATTTTTTTTACGTCAGTACCACTGGCGGACAATCTTCTGTCTAAAAATCTGACCATAACTGGCACTCTTCGCAAAAATAAGAGGGAAATCCCTAAAGAGTTTTTGCCATCAAAAGAAAGGCCATTGTATAGTAGCCAGTTTGGTTTTACATCAAATAAAACACTTGTGTCATATGTGCCTCAGCAAAATAAAGCAGTTTTGCTGCTATCAACTCAATTCCTTGGAAATGAAATAAGCCAAACTGATACAAAAAAACCAGATATTATTTTACATTACAATAAAACCAAAGGTGCTGTTGACACAGGGGACAAAATGACCTCCGAGTATTCGTGTGTAAGGTCGACAAGAAGATGGCCGTTTCGCTTGTTCATGGAAATGTTAGACATTGCTGCACTGAACACATATTTATTATGGATTCAAAAGTATCCGGAGTGGAAAAAAAATAATAGAAGTAAAAGGAAATTATTCATAAGACAGCTAGGTTTAGAGTTGGCTAAGCCCAATGTAATGAAAAGAAAAAAAACAGCACGGTCAAATTTCACAAACAACAACAAGATGCTTTCGAGACAGTTTTGTCATATTATCAAGAAACACCACCGGCAACTGCTGTTACGAATGATATTACGAGTGATTCAAGAAATGTACTAGTGTCCCGAGCACCGTCGAAAACTTGCAGATTTTGCCCATACAACACAAAAAAAAGAAGCACCATAGTTTGTCATATTTGTCAAAAATCTGTATGCAAAAGCCACAGAAAAGAAAAAAATATATTTCCTGCCACAATTGCGATGCAATTTAGATTAACAATTTTATATATTTGGTTTAAATTTTTTATTATTTTTAATTTCGCTGTATTGTTTTGTTCTTACATAATTTTTCTGTTATATTTAAATATAATGCATGTGGAATTTTTAATGTTTAGTTTCTCAATATAATATTTCTTTTTACACATTTGTTTATTTCATTTAAAAAAAAAAATAAGTTTGAAACCCCTGCAAGACTGGCAGCGTAAACACGCAAAGCTGTATGCGTATAGTCCAGCGCCCATCAGCGGAATCAGCCGCCATTCGGTCACGGACCGTCGTTAGATAAGCACTCCTCGCACGTTTTTTTAGGATCTGCCGATGGTTTTTTCATGTTTTCAGCTATTAAATTACAATTATTATCACTTTTGACATAAAATATAATAAACATAAGCGATTGGCTATGAATATTCATATTTTTCCGATTTAAAATCGCTTATTTTAAGATGTGTATTGACTACACAGCACCGGAACGCGTGTATTTTTTTAGCACAGTAAGGGAAAGGTTAACGCGATAATCATAGATCCAAGTTTTAAAAGTGGGTTGTATGGTGTATCAATGTTTTTATTTTTTATGGTCGAATGCCTACAACAACTACAAAAAAAAATAGGCAGACTGAAAAATAATAGTCCATTAATTGGTAACAAAGAATATGAAATCTGAGAATGACATACGAAAGGTAGTATTAAGCCGTTTTAGAGAGCCGTTTTCCAGCAAATCACCATTCTGCCCTATAACCCACTCTTAAGGCTTTATGTGCCTATAAAATAGATTAGGCTTCTCGGGCTAAATGCATGGGCCTCGTAAATCCTAACCTAAAATATGAATTAATTGTTTACACACTCGTAGCTTCTTCGGTTGATAGATAATATCACAATTAAACATTTTACAATTAGCAAAGAATATTTGCATAATCCCAGTTCCCAGTGGATATCAAATCACATTAGGTGGTATGTAACATTATGTACAACTGGAAAAATATTTCATTCTATGATCTCGTTCGTCAAGCAATCCGAGATTTATTTATTTATTTTTATTTATTTATTTATTTATTTATTTAGTACAGGTGATGATACAATGACACATGTACATATACATAAAAAATACTTTGACTGCCCAACTAAGAGGAATTCCCGTTTTAGGACAGTCAAAATTGAGTTAGTATTCATGCACGCATACATATTTTGTAAGAACAAAAACAAAAAGGAAAAAAAGAAAAGTAATATAATATAAAAATAAATAAAAAGTAAAGAAGAGTATTTTAAAAATAAAATATTGTCTTCAGAAAATAACCATAAACAAATGTGGAAAACCGTTAATTTCGCCATAGAAAACACAAAAAAAACACAAAACATTAAGTACATTGAACATGATAAAAAAATTATAGATGCCAATATACAGCCTAAACAATGTGCAAACATATTTAATTCCTTCTTTGCAAATGTTGGGAAAAATCTTTCGAAAAATATTCACAAGCCTTCAAACCAAGAAAACCATAAAAATAAAAATATACAGAAACGTAATATACTTTCAATGTTTGAAACAACAACAGAATGTGAAATTTCGAAAATAATAGAAAATATGAAAGGAGGTTCGTCTCCCGGTTTTGATTATATTACAACGGACATGTTAAAAACTATGAAACCTCACTTTATAAAACCTATCACTCATTTAATAAACTTAAGTTTAACAACTGGAATTTTTCCAATGAACTACAAAACCACAATAATCTCACCTATTTACAAATCTGGAGATCCACATCAAGCAACGAATTATCGCCCAATATGTCTAATTTCTAATATAGGAAAGATCTTTGAAAAAATAGTAAAAAAACAATTGGTAAATTTTCTAGATAATAATAAAATATTACACAAAAACCAGTTTGGCTTTATAAAATCTCTCAGCACACTTGTGCTATTGCTAACGTAACTTCATACATTTCCGAATCATTAGATAAAAGTAAAAAATGTGCGGGTATATTTATTGACCTTAGAAAGGCATTCGATAGCATATCCCAAGAGATGCTATTAAAAAAATTGAATAATATCGGCATAAAAGGCAACGCGATTAAATGGATCACCGACTACTTAAAAAACCGTCCTCAAGTAGTAAAAATCAATCGTGTTAATAGTGATCAAGAGATTACAAGCTTTGGAATCCCCCAAGGTACAGTGCTTGGACCATAGACATATGAATATTAGTAGACCTGCCCTAAGTGATTAAAAGCGTATTATCCCCACTCCCCATACCGGTTCCATTGGAACCGGCTGTGCTGGCGGATGGCCTCAAGTGAAATTTGAAAACGTGACGTCATCATTCTTGTGCGAACTATGGTCGAGGCATCATCGGTTCATTTTACGAAATAACACGGCAAAATGTTGACTTGTACTATGAAAACTTGTAAAAATAGATGTGAAAAAGAGAATAAACCCAATTGTCGTATTACATTCCATATATAAGCATTATTTTACTTTATTTTAAGCATATTCACATCGTATAATATAGATCAGTTTTAGAAACATATTATACTATCACATCGAGAAACGTCTGGACGCGAAACACAAAGCTGGTTGGTTGCTGGGAAGTAAATTATGAACATTTATAAAAGTGTCTTCCAAATACTTAAGCGAAATATTCGACTCTGAAAATACAACCGAATTTTTTTGCCGAATTTGGACTTCGCAAATTTGTTCATAACGTGGCGAGTAATTTGCGCTCCCATGTACAAATGTCTATTCATTCAAAAGCAGATTTTACTTTTAAGAAGTAAATGGTGATATTATAATGCGAGATGCCTATTTACTGTCAGATTGATTTATTGACGAATCACAGTCAGCCTTACGCCCTTCGTTCTTCAACAGTTGATTTTACCCCTCGCCATTATCTTCTCGTCTATTAATTCCTATGTCTGTGGCGTGGACCAATTCTATTTACTATATATGTACACGATATTTTTTTTCAACCTTTACATGGTCAAACAACGTCATACGCTGATGATACAGTATTAATAATAAGTGATAAGACTTGGGAAAAAGTAGAGTTAAAGGCCACAGAAGACATCAACACGCTCAAGAATTTTTTCGACACTAATTTACTGTCACTTAATAATGAAAAGACATTTGTAATTCCATTTGCAATCCATACAAATGATACTCCTAAAAATTTGAACATTGTCATACATAATAATACTAAAATTCACAGCCAAAACTATTGCAAATCAAACTGTACAGTACTAAAAACAACAAATAAAATTAAATATCTAGGAGTAATTATTGATAAAAATCTGAAATGGAAGGAACAAATATGTCAAGTAGTAAACAAAATTAGAAAATTAATATATATATTTTTAAGAATTAGAAACTGTTTGTCGATAAAAAATCTATATTTAATTTACTATGCCTTAGTTCAATCCACTTTACAATACGCTATTATTAGTTGGGGATCCGCGTATAAATGTAACCTTCTTCCAATTGAAATTATCCAAAGAACAATTATTAAAATTATATTAAAAAAACCCTTTGACTACCCAACAGAACGCCTGTTTGAAGAATTTCAAGTACCTACATTTAAAGACCTATATATTAAAAACTCACTAATCCAAATTATAAAAGAAAAAGATAAATATCAATTTTTAAATGAAAACAGAACGCGACTTAGACATGTTTTTCTATGCCCAAAACTAAATACGTCTTTTGCATAACATCATTATACTTACCAGGGAAGAACCTTTTTCAATCGTCTACCAGAAGAAATCAGAAGCATTAATGATAAAACCCGAATACTGCTCTCTGTCAAGAGGCACTTTAAAAATATTCTGAAAAAAAAACTACTGTCACTTAATTAATCTCACAAATATCCTTAGTTTTCCATAACTTCCTTTCTTTTTAAAAAATTATTATATCAATATATTATCCTTCACTACTATCAACAAAAAAATACTACAGCAAACATACATTTATGTACAATGAATTATTTAAGTACTAACTAACAACAACATTTATGTACACTCCCCTTCCATACACAAGCAAATGCTTTCAATGGAAGAGTAGTTAAAAGACCCAAGATGTAAAATGAATTATGTACCATGTAAACATATTATTAAAAATAAAAAATAATTACAAAAAAAAAATATGTACATAACTAAAAAAAAAAAATATATATAACAAAAAAATAATGATACATAAAAAAAATATTATTATAAAAGATTAAAAGCAAAAAGTTATAAAGTTAACTGATGTTAACTTGTTGTTTGGTTTGTTTAGTTTGGTTTATTTTCTTGTTTTCTTAATGTGTTTGATATTTTGTTTGTTTTATTTTTGGAAAAGTGTGAGTTCACACTCTTTTCTCCCTAATTGGTGAAACCAGACAATGATCGATTTACAAAGAGCACCTATGCTTTCATTTTTCCAAGCATCAGGTATAAAGTTGTAAAGTTTTGGGCCTAGGAATGAAAAATGTCTTTGAGCGAGTGAATTTTTGATTGTGGGTGGTACGATTGGATTTCTCCGTGAGTGTCGGGTGTCGTGAGAGTGGTCGATAGATGGGTAGAGATGACGTTTTTTATGAGTGTTCAAAATTATTTTCCTCACGTACTTTATAGGACAACTTTTTTTTAAACGATACGCCCTTAATGGTTTTATTTATGTATTCTATATTCATTTTGATGAACAGAAAAAAACTTTTTAATCTTATCTTTTTTGAAATTTTCGATTTTCCAGCGTGTTTTATTCTGACCGGTGTCCATTTAAAAAAAAAATTATAGAAAATTATTGTTTTCATTACAAAACGACAGGTTGGTAAGGAAAAATGTACTTTTATTTATTTGCGTTACAGGGGAATAACTGCTTTGATAATTTTACAGAGAAACTAACCAGGACGCGATTTTCGTAAATTTTCTGTGCGTTACCTCAGAATGATTACAACCCAAGGGCTTATAACATGTAAACATAAAGAAATATAAACCTTAATGTTGCAGGTCTCAAAACTATCCGTTTTTAGCTTATGACCTATAAAGGGTTTTACCGTTTATACCAAGAGTTTCCGAACACCGTGTAAAACAAACTATATGTATCGGAAATGTTCCTCAACACTAATGACAACAGCAAGTGAATGATGAAACATTTATAAAAAATGTCAAATTAAATGCTTTACCAAAATAGTAGGTTCTGCAAATAAGTCATACCTTTTTACTAAGTTGTTTGTTTTACTTAATATTTCACATACATATTACACGTTCATTGCTTTGCGACAAACGCACACGTGACGTTATATTTTAACAAGTTCATTAATGTACAACTACCGCCCTCTAGTGACAAAAAAATGAAGACATTTTGACAGTTTGCGAAAATTCGCTATCATATAACAAGCGCTTAACCTACTCAGTTCATTAATTTTATCATCCCATTCTTATGATAGTTATTGGTAAGTACTACTACGTATATTCATCGGTATCCCTTGTTGGTACCGGCAGTTATTCCGAACCAAACTGAGCGAACACCTTCTTGAATTTGGGCTAGGTCATGCTAAAACTTTTGTTTGAAAAATGATTTATCAGTCAATCTGACGTCTACTTATTTTTAGATTAGAGTTTCTATGGAATAATTAAATTGGTACTTTGACTTGAGTTTACTAGAGTGAGACAGCAACAGTCTAGGGTTTATATTATGCAGTAGCAATTGCTCACACTTTCTTCTTCTAATCCCAAATGTCCGATAGCAGAGACGTCAGTCACCTTAATTTCCGTTGTTGATCATATCGCGCACTGAATAAATCAGTTGCGTACGGAAGACTTTTTAAACCCTTCTCTGAATAATACGAACAACGTTGGCGTAGCCCGTTTTGGTAAATACGTCGCTCAATAATATTAGCGGATTACAGTTTTAAGTTTGCATTGATTTAAATACTCATATTTTAAAAAGATGGATTTCCGATATTCTGTTGAAAGCCGAATGGCGGATCTAATATAAGGTAATACTGTTTTATCTTTATATTTATATATTAAGTTGTAAATTTTATAATCTAATTATATTCTTGTTCCCAAAAATTGTGAACCAAGAATTGGAAACCAAATATTCAAAGGTTACTTTATCACAATATTTAGTTTCAGTTACATTTGTTTGGGCTTGAACCAATCACAAATTGCCACCACAGAACAGTGCCATGGATATACTTAATCCAGATACTGTTTCCATCAAGACGGAACCAGAGCCCCGGAAAGAAGGCGGAAGTGATAAACCATATACAGACATAGATATCGACCTACCAAATGTAAAGAAGGAATGTTTGCAACATGCGGAGAGAACTCGGTCAGCCAGTAAGTTGAATTTCACCTGTAAAAGTATGTAGGATGTTAAATTCGGAGGTTTGAAATTCATTTCCGCTTTGAAATGTCGTGCAGACAGGACCTCAGGTTTCACCTTATCTTATTTTTGACATAATTGTTTATACATTTAAGATAATAAACTTTAAAGTCTCTTTCGCAAATTCCTGCTTCTACGTGGTGAATCAATGGTATCATCACTCTTTAATATTTAAATTTAAATAGTATATATACATTTTACTGTACATCAATTATCAATATATGTATTGTTTATGCAGCTAGAAATAATGTGGAGACAGTTACCTTCAAGGCTGATCTTAAACCCCAAGAAGACGCTCAAGGGAGATATCCGTACATGGAAAACGTAGACCTGCCAGATGTTAAAAAGGAATGCTTAGAACGTTTTGAAACAACTATCCAGACATCAGGTAAAACCTGTTTTCTATGGAATATTTAACATTTCAAGCTATTCCTGGGTGTATTTACATTGTCTTCAAAATCAGGGAACCAGGGCCCCAGAAAGAAGGCGGAGGTGAAATGCCATATACGGATATTGTTTACGACCTCTCAGATGTAATGAAGGAATGCTTGCAATATGCGGGGAGTTCTCGGACAGTCACTTAGTTGCATTCCATACATATTAAATGTTGAATTTTAAATTCGGGTGTTCGGAATGCATGTCCGTTTGGAAATATCGTGTTAACAGGACACATTTACGTTCTGTTTGTATGTCAGTTTATTTTTTAATGAACATTTGTAGAAAACTGCCAAATAACTACACTCTTACAACTTATATATCGGTCACGGTCATGATCAAGGTTACAAAGTTTCCATTGACTGAAAACAACTCCGTACTGAAGATTCTCAAGATTAAAAGATTTTTCCTTGAATCATGCATCTGACGATCTGAAACGGACATCTCAATTTATTATTTTTCTCAAAAATATGCAGTCTCTTCTCAAAATTCACGCTTTTCATTGTTTATAAAGGCGTTCTCAATCGTTGAAAAATAATTTAAAGGTTTTAAATAAAAAATGCATTTTGTCGTTTATCTTGTACGTATTATTGATTTGTTTTTTCAGGTAGCGTTAATGTTGAGGCTGATACCATAAAGGCAGAACTAACGCCACGAGAAGAAGATAAGGGGGGTTTTCCTTATATGGAAATAGACATAGACCTGCCTGATCTTAAAAACGAATGCTTAGAACGCATTGAGACTATTACCCAGACAGCAAGTAAAACCGATTTTCCTAGTAATATTTAAAAAAATTTGAAAATAATGTAAATGATATCCATTTTTTGAGTATCCTATCATATTTATGAAGTAACTGCGCTTATCTATACTTAGTGTATCTAATTAGTCTTAACTGAGCCTTATTTAACCATGTAAATTTTCATTTTGTCTACAGAGCTGAAGATGCATCTCGCGGAAAAGCTATTCGTATCTCCCGATACTAACTACTCCTGTTCCGACTGCAACTATTCATGTTCTCAAAAGAGCGATTTAAAGAGCCACATGCCGTTTCACACTAAGGAAGTACACTTTACAAAAAGCACCATAAAGAGCCACGTGCTGATTTACATTGGAGAAAAACGATTTTCATGTTCTGAATGCATCTATACATGTTCTCAAAAGGCCACTTTAAAGAGTAACATGCTGACCCACAGTGGAGTTAAACCTTTTTCATGTCCTGAGTGCAACTATACATGTTCTCAAAGGACCAATTTAAAGAACCACATGCTGACTCACAGTGGAGTAAAACCTTTTTCATGTTCTGAGTGCAACTATACATGTTCTCGAAAGAGCAATTTAAAGAGCCACATGCTGACTCACAGTGGAGTAAAACCTTTTTCATGTTCTGAGTGCGACTATACATGTTCTCAAAAGAGCAATTTAAAGAGCCACATGCTGACTCACAGTGGAGTAAAACCTTTTTCATGTTCTGCGTGCAACTATATATGTTCTAAAAAGGCCACTTTAAAGAGCCACATGCTGACTCACAGTGGAGTAAAACCTTTTTCATGTTCTGAGTGCAACTATATATGTTCTCAAAGGACCAATTTTAAGAACCACATGCTGACTCACAGTGGAGTAAAACCTTTTTCATGTTCTGAGTGCAACTATACATGTTCTCAAAAGAGCAATTTAAAGAGCCACATGCTGACTCACAGTGGAGTAAAACCTTTTTCATGTTCCGTGTGCAATAATTCATTTTCTCAAAAGAGCGGTTTAAAGAGACACATACTTACTCACAGTGGAGTAAAAACTTTTTTATGTTCTGAGTGCAACTATTCATGTTCTCTAAAGGGCAATTTAAAGCGACACATGCTCACTCACAGTGGAGAAAAAAGTTTTTCATGTTCTGAGTGCAATTATTCGTTTTCTCAAAAAAGCACTTTAAAGAGCCACATGTTGACTCACAGTGGAGTCAAACCTTTTTCATGTTCTGAGTGCAACTATATATGTTCTAAAAAGGCCACTTTAACGAGCCACATGCTGACTCACAGTGGAGTAAAACCTTTCTCATGTTCTGAGTGCAACTGTACATGTTCTCAAAAGAGCAATTTAAAGAGCCACATGCTGACTCACAGTGGAATAAAACCTTTTTCATGTTCTGAGTGCAACTATACATGTTCTCAAAATAGCAATTTAAAGAACCACATGCTGACACACAGTGGAATTAAACCTTTTTCATGTTCTGAGTGCGACTATACATGTTCTCGAAAGGGCAATTTAAAGAGCCACATGCTGACACACAGTGGAATTAAACCTTTTTCATGTTTCCACTGTAATTAAACGTTTTTCATGTTTCCAGTGTAATAATTCATTTTCTCAAAAGAGCAATTTAAAGAGTCACATGCTTGTTCACAGTGGAGTAAAACTTTTGTTTATGTTCTGAGTGCAATTATTCATTTTCTCTAAAGGGCACTTTACAGAGCCAAATGCTGACTCACAGTGGAGAAAAACATTTTTCATGTACCCAGATTCACTATTTATCTTCACGAAAAGGAGATTTGAAGAAACACACACATTAATTATTTGAATAAAGCAATTCAGAAATGTAAAATGTTGACGCAACAAGCTTCCTTTAACATTGTCCTTGATATTTTCCCATCCTATTACCTAGAAGTACCTGTCATTATCCGACAATACCCACGTTTGTGTGACATTTACAACAATAAACTTAACTGTCAAATCAGTTTATTGATGAAGCCTGTTTGAGGAACATCTCTTTATGATCAGTGCTATTATTGATATCAACTCGGGGTAGAATACTGTGCCGTGAACATATTCGGTTCCATCAGTGTGTTTCTTACCCAACCCAGATGTTGTGGAAGTTGCGTGTGATCATCTCCTGTGAGTGAGCCAACATCAACATCGTTGACGAACATCAAAGGGGTAAGTCTGATTCCTTCCTTACTCCCTCCTGTTCACCATCTCTAACCATCGTTGTGTCAACTTCAAGTTCACAATTAATTTTACAGTCCATTCTTGATTCGCCTTGCGATTACATTATTTGGTCCGTTTCGAGCAGGATTGAATTAGAAATTAAATTCATTAGATTCAAAATTATTATTGTCGTTGCGTATTGGCTGTTTTCTGTGTAAAATCATTATTCTTAAAAATTAGTGAGCAAAATGGCAGATAAGAAGGTCGCTATATTAAAGGCTCGTAGAGATCGTATGTTAGCAAGAATTCAAATTACACATCAATTAATTCCTTTTTTAGACAAAGATGAAAAGAAAAGGGAAATCTTTATAAGCCGTTGTCACAAAGTGTCTGAATGGATAGAAGATATAGAGTCATTACATAATGAAATCGAAGCTATATTAATCGAATCAGACAAAGCAGACGATTGTTCGGAGATTACCACAGTTTCCGGGGAATTGGATGTCTTGTATTTTGAAATTTTATCTGAAAAAGAAAACCGTAAGAATTTAAACATTCAGATAGAATCAAGTTCTGCAAATAATATTAACAACTTAAAACTACCCGCAATTCAAATCACACCTTTTGATTCCAATATTAAAAATTGGCATAGTTTTCATGCATTATTTGCGAGCTTGGTACACAATAATGCGATGTACACAGACATTGAAAAATTCCACCATTTAATATCGTTACTGCGGGGAACCGCATTGAATTTAGTAAAAACATTACCTTTAATTGCCGAAAATTATCCAATAGCTTGGAATATTCTACTGCAGAAGTATGAAGATAGTAGATTATTATTTACATTTTATGTAGACGAGATGATGAATTTTAAGCCGTTACCTAATGAATCGATAAACGGATTAACACATCTCTTAAATACTTTTCAAGAGAATTTATCTGCCTTGAATGCAATGAAACATGAAAACTTATTTAGTAAATTTGTTGCCCACATAATTGTACGATGTCTGGATCAAGACACCAAACGACAATTCGAAACTTCACTTATGCGAACACAATTACCGGAGACATCTCAATTATTTGAATTTTCACACAATCAAATTAGAATTCTTGAAGCATCAAACCCAATAACTACGAACATACCTAAACTAAAGGCGTCGGTTGCGAGAAAGTCCTTATTGACTGCAAGTCCTAGCTCTGACTTGTGCGCTATATGCAGAGAAAATCACTCCATTTATAAATGTACTAAATTTCATGAAATGTCTCCAATTGAAAGGAAAAATCGGATTAAAGAGTTAAATCGATGTTTTAAGTGTTTAAAGTTGCATAGATTCGGTGAATGTAAAACACAGTCTAACTGTAAAATTTGCAACAAACGACACCATTCTATGTTGCATTTTGAAACACCCTCAACGGGTGAAAATGTGACTACCACGTCATTGACTGCAGTCACAAGGTCAAACGAACATGTGAATAAAGCACACACTGTACTATTGAGCACAGCAGTTGTTCACATGCAAAATAAATTCGGAAAGTATGTACCTATTCGAATTATTATCGATAACGGGAGCCAAGTCTCTCTTATAACTCAGGGCTGTGCCAAGAGGCTAGGTTTATCTATACGAAAATATAAGATTCCATTAAATGGATTAGGACAGACAGCTGTCAACTCATGCACAGGTATAACATCATGTGTTATCAAACCTGTTAATCAGCAAGCACCTACGTTATCCGCGACACCCATAGTGATTCAGGAAATTACTTCATGGATGCCATTTGTTGCACTGGATAAAAGTGTAAAATCGCGATTTCTCAATTTAACGTTGGCCGATCCAAGTTTTGATCAACCGGGTCAAATAGATTTTCTACTCGGCGCCGATCTTTATCCAAATATTTTGGCTGATCAATCGCATATCATTCGGGGTAACCCTAGTGCTTTAAATACAGTTTTTGGCTACATTATTCTCGGGAAAGTTGGATGTCAATCAACCGGTTCATCGCCAATGTCACTTTTGACTTTTTCCGACATGTCATTAAATGATACAATGAAAAATTTGTGGGAAATTGAAGAAGCTCCGGTCATTTCTGAATTGAACCCCGATAATACCAAAGCGGAAGAAATATTTCAGAAGGAGCATTACAGACAGACGGATGGAAGATATCTGGTTCCGATTCTGTTAAAATCGGACAGTTATTTACCGCAAAATACCTACAGCTTGGCTGAATCACGAATGCGCAAGTTGGAAAAGCGTTTTTACCGGGATGCGACGTTAGCGTCAAATTATGCGGATTTTCTTGATGAATATGAAAGTCTAGGTCACATGAAACGTGTAACACTCCACACTGGGGCAAATTATCTACCCCATCATGCTGTAATTAATGAAAAAGGTAAAATTCGCGTGGTTTTTGTCGGGTCTGCGAAGGCCTCCGATGTGTCATTAAACGACATGCTGTATAGCGGTCCAAAACTGAAAACAGAAATAACATACATGATTTTAAATTTCAGATTTCATAAGTACGTCTTTACTGCCGACATATGTAAAATGTACGGCAAAATTTGATTATTCCTGATCACCGTAAATATCAGCACATCCTTTGGCGCAATTCACCGCATGAACCGATGAAAGATTATGAACTTCTAACTGTAACCTACGGTTTAACATCTTCTCCGTTTTTGGCCATTTTGATTCTACGTCAATTGGCCAGAGATGAGAGGGAAATCTATCCTGCCGCTTCGAGGGCACTGTTAGAGAATTTTTATGTTGATGAATTGGCGACTGGTGCGGACTTCATTGAATCGGCTCGCCACCTCAAGGATGTAATAAATAATAATAATTGGATAATTTGTAGAGCGCCGTTTTTGTGAAAAATCACCTCAAGGGATTGTAGCCATTTTAAAATCAGCCAAACTAGAGCTCAGCAAATGGGCAAGCAATTGTTCAGAATTACTCGAGCATGATTCTGAAACGTTCATTTTCGGGTTCTGTGAAAGTCCTATTCAAGTTCTGTTATTATTAAATTATAGGCTAGTTGCTTCACAGAACTAAAATAATAACAGAACTTGTAAAAATCTTACACAGAACTTGAAAATTAACTTTGAAATTTGAAGAATTATTCAAATTCTCCGAAACAACCCGTCCTAACTGTCACTTCACAGAACTTGAACTAATCTCTTGAAATAAGAATAAGTACGACCGTTTAGACACTAGTTCGCTATACTGTTCAACAGGAAATCATTTACCTATACATTGATTGATTATTATGTATTCTAGACCCTGAATGCGGGTGATTTTTATAGAGCGATTTTTTGACGTGCTTTCTGTTTGAATACTTGTTTGAACGTTGGTGAAGAAAACATGCACAATTAGGCATTTTTTATTATTTTTATGATACATTATACACTTTAAAAAATAAGGTAAAAAGTCCCGATAAACTGCTTTTTAGCAGTTTGTCTAACGGGTTCTTTACATTATAAATCTTTTTATATTGAATTTACAGTTACATTTTTACAATTATACGTATAAAACAAAAAAATTACAGAAATATAGCAAAAGTAAAATTATGAAAAACAAACATATCAATTTTAAAAGTCATTAGAATAACATATCATTGTTAGCTAATACAAATGAATTCTTTCAGTAAGCCAAGTCTTCAGTAAGTTCACCAATTGTTTGTTTTGGGCATAGTTTTTAATTTCAGCAGGTAACATATTAATAACAACTGGGAATCATATAATTTAACGTTCTTTATTTATAAATATTCGGGCCAGCAGATCTTCAACCTGTTGACTGTGGGAAATCCGGAAACTTGAACACAAATCACAGTAAAATATGAAAACAAAATTTAAAAAACATTGTTTCTAAAATAAAATTTAGTGCAAGCGATTTGGATACTGACCTTTACACAGTTTCTTAATACATAAGGCTTAAAATCGCTTTCAAAACTAAAGGCAAACAAATTTCTATCCTATTATTTGTTAACCCTTAACTAGGCCAGGATATAAAAAATGAAATTTTAATAGTTAAACCGTGTTATTAGGATTCTGGGTCTAGAACAGTTCTTGAAAAACAAGCAAAAAAATAAATAGGTTTTTAAATTATCAGAGATATTAGTGTTCAAATGTTAACTACAGTGAACAACGCTAAATGCGGTTGGTAAAGTAAGAATTAAATGAAAAATTCTAGACAATAAGTAGTTAACTGTATTTACTTCTAATAATTTCAAAAACAAGAACATTTCAACTTTTTTTAATGAAAGAGTTTTCGTATTTTTTTAATAAGACATATATTATATTGGCATTGCAGCCTTTACAAACCCCACTTTAAAAAAAAAAAAAATAAGGTTAAAATTTGTCGGTTCTGTTTTGTACAGATAAAAATAATTACATTTTGATATATCTGATAGGAAAATCGTCAAATCAGTCAAATCAATAAAACTTTTTTCTGTCTGCCTAGGTAGTACGTTCTCGAGCTGTTGAAGTACCTAGCAGATGTGTTAACAAAATAATTCTCGTAGGTACAAGGTGCGATCTCTACAGGGTAAACAGAAAAGAAAATATTCTAGAACGCACTAGTAGCTGCTGCTACAGTTCTACTGTTTTGAGAGTGAATTTAGAAGTGTAAAAATATTATTTGAAGAAATAATTAAATACATTACTGTACACATAATCATATATATATTTTGATATTCGTGTTAGTAGTATTGTTCGGGCATAACGCAAAGAAATTATAATTATTTTATTACCTACATCCTATTGTTCCCACCTTGCCATCGGGATATAGGGATTTGGTCTGACCGGCGCTCACTAGTACAATTTCTACCACCTACCAATACGCGTCTCGGGTCATACATTTCATTGGACATTTCTTTCGTGGTCGATACCTAGTGACGGAAATAGATTAATACTGTGTGAGATTGGTGCCATCACGGAAGCTGTAAGGAGATACCAGTACAAGGTAGGACTTTCCTTTAATTCTGGTGGCATCCTCAAATTCCCATTCCCGTTCCCGTATATCGATCACTTTGCACCCGACACAGACGCTAAAGTTTTTCAAGAGCTATCGAAACATTGGTCTTCAGCCGGATAAGATTAGTTTTGCGTAGTAATTGTATTCAAATAGTTTAAATGGTTCAATAATCGTACGATTAAAAGATTATTTCAAGTAGTAATTATTTCTTACCGCGCGCCGCGGTTGCATTTCATAGGTGGGTAGTAATTTCAGTACATATTTAAAATGGACAAGAATGAAACTAAGATTGTTTCTTTAAAGTTAAAAAGGCAAAGATTATTTGGGCGTATACAGGCCGCATATGATCTTATTAAAGATTTAAGTATAAGTGCAAAGTTATGTCAATTTAAGGCTAGAATGGATAAAATCGAGTCGACATATGAGGAATTTCAAAGCATACAATGCGAACTGTCGGACCTGGTTTCACTTCCCGAATTTGAGTCAAAAAATGATATTTTGGAAGTTTCCCGTGTTTTTGATGAACTGTACTTCGAGGTCACGTCGGCGCGTGATACTCTCGAGGCGAATAAGAATGGTCATAATGACTCATCAGGCGAGGAATTGCAGCGCCCGGGACGAAGTTTTCTGGCCCCAGAAATAAAAATACCTTCTTTCAGTGGCCACATTAGAGATTGGCCTCCGTTTTTTAATTTATTTAGGAGTCTCGTTCACGAAAATACAGTTCTCACTAATATTGAAAAATTTCACTACCTACTAAGTTCTTTGAAGGGCACAGCACTATCCCTGGTTAAAACAATTCCAATAATACGAGAAAACTATGAATTAGCCTGGGAAACATTATTAAATCAATTTTCGGAGTCGAGAGCATTATTTATACACTATGCAAACTCTATTTTAAATTGCGATTTCACTAGCAATGTGGAGATATTAAATGGTTTACGTGAAAATCTTTCCGGTCTATACGAACTAAAACGACACAAATTATTCGAGGAATTTATTTGCCATTTTGTTTTACAAAAAATAGATTGAATACGCGGCGATCCTTTGAATCTAGAATTGAGAAGGATGAAATTCCGAATGTCGAAAAATTAATTGATTTCTTGGCAACGCAAAACCGCGTAAATATGCTTTCAGATTTAAAAGAAAATCGTAAGTCTAAACGGGTTCTATTTGTTAAAAATGATTACACGAAGAAAATTATTTGCAATCATTGCAAAGCCGATCAACACATTACAAAATGTAAAATATTTCTTGGATTACAAGTAGACAGTAGGAGGGACTTCGTCAAAAGAGAAAGATTATGTTTCAATTGTTTAAATCCACATCTAATTTAAAATTGCCGATCTAAATTTCGATGTAGAAGTTGTAACAAGTCACACAATCCCCTTTTACATAGTGACGAAAGGTCACCTTCACCGAACCGCGATTCTGAAAACTATAACTCAGCAAACTGTAATGCTGCATACACAGTGACAAAACGCTCTATTTTACCTACCGCGCTGGCAGAATTCCTTGACATTTCAGGACGCAGAAAACGCGCCAGAATATTAATTGATTCTGGCAGTGAGATTTCGTTCATGTCTGAAAAATTATATAATGCTTTGGGATTAAAATCGAAGAAATGGTTAGGTACTGTCACTGGGGTCAATAATGCAATAGTCAACAATGTGCAAGGTTTAGTTACTTGTAAAATATATCCCATTCAGAATCATTCTTTTGTGTCAGGACAAGCGATAGTTATTTCAAATATTACGTCCAAGCTTCCGCCCGTTAATATGCATGAACCGTTTGAAGAATTCAAACAGTTGAAGCTGGCGGATCCAGATTTTCAATTTCCAGGCGATATCGACTTCTTAGTGGGAACTGACTTGATATCAAAAATATGGAGACCAGGATGTATTTCAAGCCGTAAAGGTAATTTGCTGGCCGTGAATACAATATTCGGATACGTAGTCATGGGTTCATGTGTAGCACAAATGAATGATGAAACACAGGCTTTTGTGACGTCAGCTTTAACTGCAGTCGAAAACAACGACTTAAATTACGCGGTAAGACGTTTCTGGGAAGTCGAAGAGATTTCTAACGAAATTATTCATAATAAAGATGATAGTGAATGCGAAAAGATATTTAAGGCAACGGTTAAACGGGATATTTGTGGCAGATATGTAGTAGCGCTACCTTTTAAAAATAAATCGGAAGTAAATTTAGGAAGTACATATGATATCGCTCTTAAGAGATTATATAATTTGGAAAAACGTTTGTCGTTAAATCCTACCTTAGCGGAACATTATCGTAAATATATGAAGGATTTTATAGAGCAAGGCTTCATGTCAAGAGTTACCCAATCGACTGAGATACGGAATACCAATTACATTCCCCATCATCCGGTCGTGCAAAAAATTAGTAATGATATTAAAATTCGAGTGGTTTTTGACGCTTCCTGTAAATCAGACCGACAAATTTCTTTAAACGATTGTTTATATTCAGGTCCCAAATTACAAAATGAGATAGGACAAATTTTATTAAAGTTTCGTATATACCCGGTAGTATTTACTACGGATATTCAAAAAATGTTTTTGCAAATTCGAATAAGAGAAGAAGACACTAGCTATCAAAGGATTCTTTGGCGTTTTTCTCCTTTGCAGCCGGTAGGGCAATACACACTTAGCACAGTCACGTTTGGTGTGACTTCTTCGCCCTATTTGGCAATCAGAACTTTACATCAGCTAGTGCAGGACTAGGGTGCACAATTCCCAAAAGCTTCCAAGGCACTGTTGTCGGATACATACGTAGACGATATTGTTACTGGTGATTGGGAGCCAGACAGCGCCTTTCAGCTTCAGAGGGAGCTGAAAGAACTACTTGCGAAAGGAGGCTTTCAATTAAGAAAATGGATGAGTAATTCGCTGCCGGTATTAAAGGACATCCCGAGTGAACATCGGATCCACTCAAGTGGTCAGGTTGTATTTAATGATGAAACATCTGGTTCGTTAAAAATTTTAGGCTTAATTTGGGATCCAGAAAAGGATACCTTTTCATACTCCGTGGAAGAAAAGTTAACGGTATTTTCAAAGCGTGCAATACTAAGCTGTGTTGCTCGCATATTCGATCCTATTGGATTAATAACCCCTGTGGTTTTCAAAGTAAAATGCCTTTTGCAAGAAATATGGAAAATCAAGATAGGTTGGGATGACTCGCTCCCTGAAAATATTGTCATTTTGTGGCAAAATTTCTTAAATGGATTACCATCGTTACGTTTTTTACAAATACCTAGACATTGCAATACAATTAAACAGTCAAACTGTATTTTAGTAGGATTTTCAGATGCTAGTGAGTTGGGTTATGCTGCTTGTGTATATTTGGTTACGAAGGAAGCACACCCTAAAGTGACATTACTTACTAGTAAATCTAAAGTTGCGCCACTGAAGACATTGTCAATACCGCGCCTTGAGCTCCTGGGAGCTCATCTGCTTTCGAAACTGATAAAAATGACGAAATCGTCGATTGAAACTCTTATACCAATTACAGATATAATATTATTTTCGGATTCTACAATTGTTTTATCATGGATTAAGGCACCTCCTCATACCTTAAAAACATTTGTCGCGAACCGCGTAATTAAAATACTCGATCAAGTCGAGGACGCAAGGTGGTATCACGTTGTTTCAAAGGAGAATCCAGCAGATTTAGCTTCTCGCGGTTTATATCCGCCTCAAATAATAGATAATGAATTATGGTTTCAAGGCCCTCCGTGGCTAGTTCAGTCGTTACAGAAGTGGCCGTTAGCTTTACCGGAAACATTAAGGGTTGAACAATTGCCAGAGGTAAAGTCTCACGTCTCAACGGTTCATGAGCCGCATGACTATTTTAAGGGTCTAGGATTTTTCCGGTTTTCATCGTGGACACGTCTCGTGAATGTAGTTGCTTGGTCCCTCAGATTCATAAGCAATGCTAGGCAACAGAGCAAGAGCGGTTGTAAGCGTGGAATTCTAACCTGCTCAGAAATAAACCACGCGACTATGGTCTTGTTAAAATGCGATCAGCAGTTTCATTTTCCTGCTGAATTCCGAAAGCTCAAGGGAGATGGGGTGACCACAGTGGCTTTTCAAAAATTAAATGTTTTCATTGACAACGAGAATTTACTTCGCGTTGGCGGGCGGCTCTGCAATTCTCGTTTAAATTACAATACTAAGTTTCCAATAATCCTTGCGAAGAATAGTAACGTTCGTATATATATATTTTTTTGTATTTTGCACGTGTAATTTTAGTTTCGCGTGCATCTAGTTTGTAAGTAATAGACTAACTGTTAGGATTAAGTTTCTTTTCACATACCTACTGTTTTTTGTAGCTTATTTGTTTTTATTTTTTTTTTCGGGTTCGACCAGTTTCGATGGGTATTGAAAAATTGTTAATTTTGGCGGGCGGTATATGTTCGGGCATAACGCAAAGAAATTATAATTATTTTATTACCTACATCCTATTGTTCCCACCTTGCCATCGGGATATAGGGATTTGGTCTGACCGGCGCTCACTAGTACAATTTCTACCACCTACCAATACGCGTCTCGGGTCATACATTTCATTGGACATTTCTTTCGTGGTCGATACCTAGTGACGGAAATAGATTAATACTGTGTGAGATTGGTGCCATCACGGAAGCTGTAAGGAGATACCAGTACAAGGTAGGACTTTCCTTTAATTCTGGTGGCATCCTCAAATTCCCATTCCCGTTCCCGTATATCGATCACTTTGCACCCGACACAGACGCTAAAGTTTTTCAAGAGCTATCGAAACAAGTATGACATAATTATTTTTTATTTAAATTTAAGTTTTAAAAAAATCAAATCTTTTACAATGTAAAATGTATGGTGTATTGAAGCAGGTGAAGGTCGTACTCAATAATGATACTTGATCTATGTACTGGTATTTATTAGGGAGCTGCTTGTAACAAAACGGGACAATCCTTGTATGCATCGCTTTATTTAGCTCTCGCAAGCATGCTATCTCGCTCGCACTTACACACATTCATACAGACATAACACAAAGCGATTCAGAACAATTTCAAAGAAATCGCAAGGTTATATATATTTTGACCATAATAAAATTATACTAATTTTATATACTGGAAACTCTCTGGTGAAACATATAATATCTTTTGCTAAAATTTATTCTGTAAATAGTTTTCGTGAAGGTGAATGTTAACGCAAGGAACAGGAAAAGTGTCCAGGCAAAGAGTCTTTTCGAGAAAACGCACATGAAAAAAAACTGTGAGTGCGCACGCGTTTTTTAAAATCTCTCTTCAGCCAGGAAACGAAGAAGTTTTTTCTCAGCTGTCAGTTAGTTTTTTTTCTTCAAGGTACACTGTTGATAACTTGCATAGTTGCACTCGGAACAAGAAAAGGGGGTTTTTCTCCGCTCTGATTCAGCATGCGTTCGAACAAATGTCCTATATGGGGGGTAAGGTGGCCTTTCCTAGAAACTGAATATGTGCACTTGGAAAATGAAAAAGGTTTTTCGCCACTGTGGGTCAACATGTGGCTTTTTAGATATGCGTTTTGAGAATATCCATAGATGAACAAGGAACAAGAAAAGTTTTCTTCGTAGTGAGTCAACATGCGCTTCAGATTGCCTTTAAAATAATATTAATATGTGCACTTGGAACATAAGACAGGTTTTCCGCCACTATAAGTCAGCACGTCGGTCTTTAGATGGGCGTTTTGATAAAATGAAATGTTTAAACGGAACATGAAAAAGGGTTTTCCCCACCGTGAGTAAGCATGTTACACTTCAGATAACATGTATAGTTGCACACGGAACATTAAAGAGGTTTTCCTACGAAGTGAGAGAGCATATGGCTCTTCAGTTGGCCCTTTTGATAACAAGCATAGTTGCACAAAAAACATGAAAAAGGTTTTTCTCCACTGCGAGTCAGCAAGTGTCTCTTCAGGATACCCTGTTGATAACTTGCATAGTTGCATTCCGACCATCACAGAGGTTTTTCTCCACTGTGAGTCAACGTGTGCCTCTTCAGCTGACACTTTCGACAACACGCATATTTGCACACGGAACATGAAAAAGGTTTTTCTCCGCTGTGAGTCAGCATGTGGCTCTTTAAATTACTCTTATGATAACATGCATAATTGCACACGGAACATGAAAAAGGTTTTTCTCCACTGTGAGTCAGCATGTGGCTCTTTAAATTACTCTTACGATAACATGCATAGTTGCACACGGAACATGAAAAAGGTTTTTCTCCACTGTGAATCCGAATGTGTCTGTTAAGGTGGCTTTTTTGGTTCGATGCATAGTTGCACACGGAACATGAAAAAGGTTTTTTTCCACTGTGAATCAACATGTGTCCGTTTAGGTTGCTTTTTGAATAAAATGCATAGTTGCACAAGGAACATGAAAAAGGTTTTTCTCCACTGTGAGTCAGCATGTGGCTCTTCAGTTGACCCTTCTGATTACACGTATAGTTGCAAGCGGAACATGAAAAAGGTTTTTCTCCACTGTGAATTAACATGTGTCCGTTTAGGTTGCTTTTTGAATAAAATGCATAGTTGCACAAGGAACATGAAAAAGGTTTTTCTCCACTGTGAGTCAGCATGTGGCTCTTCAGTTGACCCTTCTGATTACACGTATAGTTGCAAGCGGAACATGAAAAAGGTTTTTCGCCACTGTGAGTCAGCATGTGGTTTTTTAGATAATACTTTCTATAACATGCATAGTTGCACAAGGAACATGAAAAAGGTTTTTCTCCGCTGTGAGTCAGCATGTGGCTCTTCAGTTGACCCCTCTGATAACACGCAAAGTTGCACTCCGAACATGAAAGAGGTTTTTCTCCACTGTGAGTCAGCATGTGCCTATTCAGCTGACCCTTATGACAACACGCATAGCTGCACACGGAACATGAAAAAGGTTTTTCTCCACTGTGAGTCAGCATGTGGCTCTTCAGATGATGCTTTCGATAACCTGCATAGTTGCACAGGGAACATGAAAAATGTTTTTTTCCACTGTGAGTCAGCTTGTGGCTCTTCAGTTGATCCTTTTGATAACATGCATAATTGCAAATGGAACATGAAAAAGGTTTTTCTCCACTGTGAGTTAGTATGTGTCTCTTTAAATTTCGCTTTTGAGCATATGAATAGTTGCACTTGGAACAAGAAAAAGGATTTTCTGTTAAATGGGTGCGTACGTTCATAGCAAAATTCGACTTAGGAGAGAAGGAGTCGTTGCGATGGGGAGGAATGTATCCTTTTTCCACAAAATGCGTCTGAAGATCTGTCGACAAATTTGATAAAAAACATGGATGAAAATGACTCGGTTAAACGTATTACCTAAACTTAGAGTAAATAAGCGAAGTAAGTTCCTAGAAACGTTCAAAAAAATAGGAGTGGCCGAATCGTTCAAGTTTACAATGAAAATTGGTTTTACCTGCTGCCTTGGTAATTCTCCCAAAGCGTTCTAAGCATTCCTCTTTAACATCCGGCAGATCTATGTCAATTTTCATATAAGTAAGCCCCGCTTCAACTTGTCGGGGTCCGAGATCCGCGTTTATGGTAACTGTCTCCACATTTATGCTTCCTGGAATAAAAAAGGACAATTAATAGAATATATCTTTGCATGGCCAGCCCCGAACCAAACGGCGCCTGGCGCGAGTTTATCTTGGCTGCCCTAACAGTCTAAATTAGCACACGCGAAGGCAGGATATCACTGTAATCGATAAAATGATGATTTGTGTTTTTTTGTAACGCTAAAAAAATAATATAATGGGCCATGTGATAGGTAAAATATTCGACGCCTGGATCAAACTGCTCCAATTGTACCCACATGGGGGCAGCCATGTATCTTCGTACCATTGATATAAAACGAAACATTTTTTTAATTGAAAAAATATAAACTAATTTTTTACGAATAAAGATACCATTGATCAACAATGTAGAAATGGGAATTTGGATGGAAGTTTTAAAGGCCAATTTCAGATAAAAATGACCTCAGACGTCCGCTTGAGGGAACTTCTTCAAGAAATAAAAACCCTGCTCTAGAACACCGTAAGTAGAGAGTTTTAAGTCAATGAGATAGTGTTTTCTCAATCAATATTTATAAATTTGTAGCGATCGATACTGCTAGAGTATTAGAGAAAGCCGACCGGTTTAAAACGCATGAGATGAGAATGTACGAGACTTTTTATGCAACAAATTTCATCGCGTAATGTAAATAGGTTCCAACTACCTGTCTAAGAGCTACCTATTCGCGACGTCCAAGCGAGCTACCTACGACAATAATTTGCGAGTTGGACTATGTATATTTCGCGCATTCTCTAGAAGGTTCTAGCCTTTTGCCTAGGCATAATTCCAGCGCCATCGAAACTACCAGAAGAATCTCGCTGAAGCGAGTGACCCGTAGTTTACCAGCGGTCTCGTGTATTTAGTACCGCCGCCGGCTGGGCTATATAAGTAGGCCCAACGCAGCGAGTAGTTAGTCATTTTTACCCAGTTCCCGAAATTAAGGTTCTATATTTTACACGTATGCAATACAACTAACTGGCTGTTTGAGAACTATCAGCATATTGCAAGCATTCCTTCTTTACAGCTGGGAGGTCGAAATCTAAATTCAAAAATGGAATTTCACCTCCACCTTCTTCCTGGAGCCCTGGTTCCGTCTTGATGGATATAGTATCTGGCTTCAGTAGATCCATGGTCTGCTATGGTAGAGTTTAGTATTTTGTTTAACCCCAAACAAATATATCTGAAACAGATAAAAGTTGTAACGGAATTCTAATATAAATCAGTTTTTAAAATTTGGCTTCTTAAGTCTTAGCAAAAGTACACATTAAAAAACCTTGAAGTTTTGACAATGGTTGAGAAAGACGTCGTTTTATCTTGGGTAAATCTTTTATTTATTAACTGTTATGTCTACCGCCATTCCGTTGTAATCCATCTGTAATAAAACATCTGTAATACGTATATTTTTTGTAATTTAAAAAAATGCATTTGTAATTATAATCTAATAATATGTAGATGTCAAATTGACAGTTTAAACATTCTGCTGTGACAAAACGCCCAATGATTCCCTAACTAAACTGGAAGAACGGCCGCTACCAAAATTAATACGATGAATTAAAGTATTATTACTAACCAATAACAATCACATGCATGGGATAATAAGTTTAACAGGGCGGGATTAACAAAGTTTAGAAACAGGAAGAAAGACTGTCGGAGAAGAAACCATATGTCAAAAAATATATAGGTTATGCATAGACAAGAATGAAGTCATAGACAATTAATATAATTTTCATGAACCTGGCCTTTTAAGAACATTACAACTTCTTTCGACTTGCGTCTTGTAAATATTATAGCGCTAGCATATCTTCAATCTATTAACAGTGAGAAATCCGTGACCCTAAAACAAAACACAACAAGAAAAACGAAATCAAATCGTTTCTAATCGAATAGGTATTTAGGTCAAGCAATTCTGATGTTGTCCATTGTACATTTCTTTTACACATATGGGTCAAAATTCCTTTAAAATTCATCAAAACACTCACTTGAGTCAAGTTAGAGAAGGGGTTTCCATAGAAGTTTTCTGTGAAAAGTAATTCCCCACAAAAATTTCCGATATTTGCTTCACCACAGTAATTTTTCAAATCCATGTAGGGGCAGTTATTTAGAAAAAAAAAAATCTGAAGGAAGTAATTTACGCCAATATTTATTCGACTCCATGGGGGGGTTGTAAATAGCTCATAAGTATTTAATTCTTGGTCCCAGTATAAACTACTTTTGAGTTTTTTGGAACAAGGTATTATGTTGATTTGTCCAAAGTACAAAGTACCACATGAAAATGCCCGGTTCTTTTACTGGCTACGATAAAAACTCCTCTCCTAGTAGTAGTTCAATATATGTTAATCATTTTCCAAGAAAAAAAATGAATGAATAAAATTATATTTTAATCAAAACATAAAAGAATCGTGACTTCCTTTTTAGCAGGACAAAGAAATTCTATTTTCCGATAAAGAATTCATGACTTATCTTGAATTTAATTTCTTAATATAAATGTATAAATGTAATTCTAAGTAAACGAAATAAAAAATTTTGTGTTCTTCAATTTTCTGTTAAAAGTAAAGAAATTACATAATTCGATTACGTCGTAAAAAGCACGTCTTCATATTTCATATTTGATAATCTAAATGACGGGTTGCTTAGAAGAATTTTTAGTATTCTACAAATTTCAAAATTAATTTTCATGTTCTATGAAAGATTTTTTTCAAGTTCTGTTATTATTTCAGTTCTGTCAAGCTACTAAACTATTAATATATACTTACAGAATTTGAATAGGACTTTCACAGAACCCGAACATGAACGTTGAAAATGATTTCTCAATAACAACCCTTTCCGATGAATGATAAATCAAATCCTTTATTTAAAGAGTTTCAAATTTCAAGTCATCGTAGATTATTTTTTAGACAGATTGATTGTTCATCTTGGAGCAAGATTTTACATTACTTGCGCTGTCCTGAAAAAATGAGCACTAAAGAAAGACACTTTAAGCTCGTTTTTGCAGGACAGCACTTTGTTTTAACCCTAAAAAGATAATCATATTGTGTAGTACGGAAAAGAAACTCATGCATAAAATTGACGCATATGTTTTATGCAGCTGCAGGTCGAGGTTTATTTATTTATTTCAATAAATTTTATGTGATTATTTATTAACACATATTTAAGAATATTTATATTAAAGATAGTTTACTTATACTCCTTTATTTATTAAAAAAGAAAAAAAAAACTTTATACTTCTTCTATAAATCAACGAAATTTTTGAACACTTACTCTTTCATACGAAACTTATTTTTTACTATTTATATTTTATATTTCTATGGATAACCGTAAACAAACAACAGCTGATTCTGACAGCTCCAAACTTTATACCGAAATAAGTGACAATTAAGCAAATCAACACAGTAATCCAATAAAAACCTAAAAACCAGTGTTACATAAAACAAAGTGACAGTTTATCCGGTAGTGGCAGTGTAAAATAACTACACATTTTGTTAAAATAAATATATTTCAAACTACAAGTCATTGTAAACCAAAGACAATTTATGGATTTGAATTTGTGAAAAAAAAGAAGAAAAAAAAGTGTCATTTTTGTCATAGACTAAACAACTAAATTATATATTTTAAATTTTAATTATTTTAATAAGGGGCATTTATGAAAAAACAATAGAAACTTTCCAACGAATTAAATAAATAAATACAAAATCAAGAAAATGTCCAAATCTCGCAGCAAGTTTTCCAACGTGAAGAAAGTACTGACAACATCGTCACCACTAACAACCGCGTCTGGCACAATGGACTCTCCGTCGGAGGCTCATCAGTCGATGATTAACATTGACAGCGACTCTATCTTGGAATTTATCAATTCCAAATTTGAAGAAATGAAGGAAGTTATGCTCAACAAAATTGCATCAGAGCTGCAAGAAATAAAAAGCTTTACTAACTTCGTTAACGAAAAATACGATGACATAATACACAAACTGTCAAAAATCATGGATACACCAAATCAAGTAAATAAACTCAAGGAAGAACTAGCCGAAAAAGAAAAAAGATTGGCTGCAGTAGAAGTTCACCTGGCAGATCTGGAACAATCAGCCCTATTGAACAGTATAGAAATAAGCGGTATAAAATTGCTAGACAACTTAACCCCAGTTCATACTGTGACGCGGATCGCGGAGCTCGCGGGCGTCATAATGGCACCAGAGGATACCTACAAAATTATAACCAACAAATCAAATGATCAAAAAAAAATCATGATTAATTTCGCAGACATCACAAAAGCACGCACCATGTTAGCTGCTAAATATAGTGATCCGATAAAAAAAATTCAACGGGGAAGGAGCCCAATACGTTTACCTAAATGCAGCACTAACGCCTTATTATAAAAATCTACACTGGAATGCCAGAAAAAGGGCACAAGAAAAAGAATATAAGTACGTATGGGTGAAATCGGGAAAAATTTTGGTAAGAAAAACAAATGACTCAAAGGTGGTTGAAATAAGACAAATAAACGATTTACCTACTAAGATGATTTAAAAAGAAGAAAAAAAAACTTATTACACTATTTACTCAATATGTTTATTATGGCTTCTACAAAGATAAAAACCAATTTTTTAACGGTAACTAACCGTAATATACCAACACCTGATATACCAAAAAAATTTGCATCTCTGAGAAATGCAACTCCAAAACTGATTATAATCAAATTTAAAAATCCAAATGGTCGAGATAAGTTTTTGGAAACAGATAAAAATTGCAATAAAAAAACAGAGAAAAATGAAGTGAGACGGAACATTAACAAAACAGGATTCGCAAGACGGCGTGGACCTATACACATAAATGAACATCTAGCCACTCACACAACAAGAAGACTATATCTCTACAAACTATTTGCAAGAAACTACCTTTTCACCTACTTATGGAGTACAACAAGGCGAGTATATATTCGCCATCGATCAACCGACTCGCGAGCAATTCAATCTAACTCAGAAAATACCACCAACCTCATTGAAGAACAACTAGAGGAAAACCAACAAATTGATGACATAAGTACAACAGCGGAAGAAATTGTTCCTGAAGTAGGCGCCAAACTGTATCCTTATATTACTTCGTACTTAATAATAACCATAAACATTCCCAAATCTTATGAAGATTATCATGTTTGGCTTTCCATCCAAATTTCTATTTTTATCCTTGTAACAAATGGTTTCTGCACTGAATTTTGACTAAGAAACAATAAATAACACAGAATACACTTTTAACCAAGCAAAAGAATACAAACTCCTTGTCTCAGGAAAACACAGTTTAAGCATAATATGTCAAAACATAAGAAGTATTCAAAAGAACTTTGATAGTTTCTGTGTCCTACTAAATGAAATAGATATAAGTTTCGATATCATTATCCTAAGTGAATGCTGGTTAGGTGATTCTTACACCAACTTAAACTTAAATGACTATACCACATTCCAGACCACAAGACACATAAATCAAAATGATGGTATAGTAATCTTTGTCAAAGATTCAATTAAATCTTCCATATCAGAAATTAACATAACTGAAGCAAATTGCATTCAAATATCCCTTGGCCCATGTTTTTCTATATTTGCTATATACAGACCACCTTGCTACAACAATCTCTCCCCTTTCTTAAATTCCTTAAATAAACTTCTTGAAGAACATAAAAAAACTCAACAAATAATTATTGCTGGTGACATGAATATTAACATATTAAACTGCCTAACAAAAACTATGGAATTCTTAAATCTTTTTACTCACTACGGACTTAAATCTACAATAAACTCGCCAACAAGAACTACATCACACTCCAAATCCTGCATCGATCATAATATATTCGTTAAAACTAGAAGAAAAACTTTTTCATCCATTATTCGCTCAACTGTCACTGACCATTTTACAACTACATTAAACATACATATTAACAAAGAACAAAGTAAAAACAAAAATGACAACATGCAAGACAAAATAAACTTTAAGTCCCTAAAATCGGATATTCACGATGAACTTTGGACTAACGTACTAAATGAAACAGACCCAAACACAGCTCTGAACACATTTATAAATACGGTTGAAACCTACATAACCAAACACACCACAAAAAATCCACAAAAGAACTACACACAAAGAAAAAAAAATAACACCATGGATCACAAAAGGAATACTCAACAGTATTCATAAAAGAGATGCAATGCATATGCGAGTCCACAAAAACCCGAATGATAACAAACTAAAGAATGATTACCTACTGTATAGAAACCTGTGTAATAAGTTAATTAAACAAGCCAAATACAAATATTACAAAAAAGAAATAAAAATCGCCAAAAATGATCCTAAAAAAATTTGGGAAATTGTAAGAAATATTACTTATTCCACTCTGAAGAAAGATTCACATATCAAAGAACTATTAATAAACGGAGACAAAGTCTTAACAAACAATGAACCTAATAAAATAGCTAATTTTATTAACACACAATTCTCAAAAGTTGGCTCTACCTTAGCGGAAAAAATTCTTAAAAAAAACTGTACATCAGAAGACTCTTTATCCAAACTTTGCTCTTCCATACGACCAAATCACTCGTTTAATGCTTATCAAGTAAATACAAAGGAAATCTCGGATCTTATTAAATCTCTCAAACCAAATTGCGCGATGGGACCGGATAACATTTCCAATCAAATACTGATAAATCTACGAGAATACATACTTATACCGCTTCAACAAATTTTCAACCAAAGTTTTAGGCTCGGAATTGTCCCTGATCACTTAAAAATAGGATGTATTACTCCAATACATAAATCGGGAGACAAAACTCTGATATTAAATTACAGACCAATCACTTTGCTAAACTCACTATCTAAACTTCTAGAAAAATCTATGAAAAAAAGATTACTTGCGTACCTTGAAAAACACAACCTGCTCTCAAGCCGTCAATTTGGATTTCGTGCCAAAATGGGTACAGAAGATGCTTTATCAGAATTAACCAACTACATAGTGAAAAGCATAGATGGCGGATCAAAGGTGATTGGGGTGTTCTTAGACCTAGCAAAAGCTTTCGACACCATTTCGCATAACTTACTACAACAAAAACTCAAAAATATCGGTATAACTGGTCAACCGCTAAAATGGTTTGTCAGCTACATTGAAAAGAGACAGCAAATAGTAAAAATAAATAAATACAGCAGTGACAAAGCAGATATCAGGTATGGAGTACCGCAAGGCAGCGTTTTGGGTCCCATACTATTCCTCATATATATAAATAGTCTAACTGAGATAAACCTAGGAAAAATTGAGTACAAAGTAATCAGTTATGCAGACGACACTGCAATTTTGTTCAAGGCACAATCATGGGAAAAGGTATTCAAAAACACAGAAACAGGGATGACTGTAGTAAATAAATGGCTACAAAATAATCTACTAACACTGAACATTTCAAAAACAAAATATCTAACTTTTAGCAAAACAAAGGCTGGTCAACCACATAGCCAACCACAACTACATCTTAACCCCTGCACCAATATTTCGTCAAATAACACATGCTGTACTTGAGACAAAATTGTCTATGCAGACAATATTAAATATCTAGGTTTAACTGTTGACCATAAACTAAAATGGGATCTCCATATTAATATATTATCAAAAAAAATACGAAAATTATCATACATCTTCAAAACAATACGAAACATCATGTCATTAAATCAACTAAAAAATATATATTTCGCACTCTGTCAAAGTATTTTAACGTATGGAATATCAGTTTGGGGAGGCGCAGCAGATACTAACCTCAATTCTCTTAAAATAAATCACAAAACAATAATTAGAATTATGTTTAAAAAAACCTTACCAACATCCGACGGAACAGCTAATGATCAAAAACAAATTACTAGACGTAAATAAACTATTCATAAGGAAGATCATTTACAAAAACTTTATCAAAACTTCACATCTCCACATACCTCACTCGCAAAACACAAGAGCAAAAACTAATAAGCACTTTCAAGTTCCCCATATCAAATCAACTTTTGCAAACAAACACGAATCTTACCTAGCACCACACATTTTCAATACCTTCCTAACACAAACAAAAACTTACGTCACCCCAAATAATTTGAATTGGCTGTTCAAAAGATTTGTATTATGGCTGAATGAAAAGGAAAGAACAGATATTCAAAATATTCAAAATAAATAACATTTCATACAATTTCTCACGAAATTATATAATATTCAAATAAAACAAATGCGAGAAACTGCAATTTTGCAATACTAATTATCATGTAACCGCTATATCTATATTCAATTGTCACAAAATTTAATTTTACTTTTACTTTTATCTATGTTACATAGGCAATCTTCTCATGGAATGTAACTAATAAAAATAAAAAAAAAGTATGTATGTAAATATTTAATATACCACCACATAATTGTATCTTTTTGTCTTTTTACATACATATATACATTTTTTTTTAAATACATACATTTCTTTTGGAACAAATATAATATGTGATTTACCCGCCTCGGAACAGACTTTGTCTAGTGAGGCGGGTAAAAGAAAATAAAACAATGTAAACAACCTTGAAATTAAATAAACGCCCGGGTTGCCGGCACTGAAACTGAATAAAAAAACTACAATAATCAGCTTTTTTAGTACAATAGCAACAATTAGCATGATATCTTATTTATATTAGAAACATATTATATTATGGTTTTATAAAAATCAGTTACAAACAGCTTTGGCACATATCATCAAAGTAACGTAATAGATAATCATGAGTAATTTTGACTTACGCGCTCGTTATATTTCAAAACAGGTGACACTTACCTTATCGACACTTACACTACATGACAGCTCTCAGCGACAAATAAGATGTCCTAAACGCACAGCTATGGATTCGCGCTATTTAGAAAGAGAGAGCGATATTTCGCAAACGCATGCGTAAATTTTACGCAGACTATCTTTCTAGGGTTAAAGATCTTTCTTGTTGTGATGGAATATTTGGACATTTCAAACATTTTTATTTTTTAAATAATGTTTTAGTCCAATGAATGGGGTAGGCTACGAATTAATATTTTATTGTCTATGGTCGCGCCTTTTTTAGTTTCCTCTGTCCCAGGGGCGTATAACTCCCGTCTGACCTTGTAACCCTGATGGGAAGAGTTATCCCCAACCCAGATTTTTACAGACAAAGCTGTTGTAGCTGAAAGCTCAGATCTCATTGGCTCAGAGCAAAAGTTGTAGTTTGATCTCTCGCTCTCTACCATAGCGACTTGTGTAACAGAAAGAGAAGCTAAGCATGGGTTATGCTCCGATAAAAATTAACGGTAATTTCCAAGACGCCATTTCGAAAGTTGAAGTCAGTTGAAGTTTTTAGCGTGAATATTTTGAATTTTCTTTCACCATCTAAAAATAATGTTGCTGGCTAGAATTCTTCAAGGTGATAAATTAATGCCGTGTTGTGTTAAAGGTTGCTCAGACGGATTCGATAATCCAGTGCTAGCAATAAGCAGCAAGAAATACGTTTGTTTGTGGGTGTCATTTCGCGATTGAAAGCAAAAATACGGTGCTTTTGGGATGAAAAAAGAATGCGTTGCAAACGCTTAATCTTCCAGTCATCATAAAATATCCGGTCTATCTCCACCAATTGAAAGAAGGACCCGAACCCGTTGTTAAATACAGGTACTGACCTCTCGTTCTTTGATACAATGTTCCTGATTCCTGAATGTATTTCATTGGCTAATAATTTAATTAATTTTCCTTTTCAGACCTCTCCGTATTCTGACGCGATACTATACCACGTATTAGGGTGAAAAAACTGTTAAACAAAGCCACGATTACATCAAACAAGGTCATTTAAACCTCTCCAGAATTGCATCATGTAAGTACCTTATTCAGATTTAACCAGCATTTTCCATGATGTTTGCTGACGACAAAGTTGTGGAAATTATATGAAACCCTTGCAGGAGAATTTGAATAACTTCTAGTGCTGTAAAATATGATTTCAGATTTTCACGGCCAAAAGTGTTTTTGTTATTTGTTTTTGGGGTGTTATGCGGTGTTGCGCTAACTCCTTATTTAGCCAACGTTTCGAACAGCATTGCAGTGTCCATCAGGGCAGATGTGTTATTTGTTCTAGTGCTGTGGCAATAATAATTAATATTTAAATTTGTTACTCTCTAACTAATATTTATAAGATGTAAGTCACCTACATTACGCTTCAACGGTGTGGAATCCTCATTTGAAGGAATATTCTGAAGGTGTACACCTAATTTATATTGTAGTGAAACTCGCTCAAGAAGTTTTGTTTTCGCTCCCTACAAATTCTGAAGAAACTGCATAAAACGCGATTTTTTCCCTTTCAAGAAAGTTCAACAGTGAATTAATCCATCACCATTAATGTCCCCTTTTTCTTAAAATATGTTTAATTAATTTTATCTATGAAATTTATTAAATATGTGTACAATACTAGAATAGTGAAATTATTGGTCTCAAATTTTGTCTTTTTCTAGGTAAGACGAAGGGCATTTTGAGCTGCATTGGTCCGACGGCAGCCCTTTCTCCCAGGAAACAGAAGACGCACTTGGAGATTTTGGGGACCAGACGGCAACTGCGATATGTATAACGTTTGTATATATATAACAGACTTTTCTGTGGGCATTTTTAAGGTATACAATTCCGTAGTACATTATTTTGATATTCTCATAAGGTCTCGCCAGCGTTAACAATGGAAGCGGCCAAAAATAATCTTTATATCGACTTTTCTCTGCTTTTTATCAATATGTGTCAATGCATGTGTTATTTATCTAAACCTTCCGGAAGAAATTCCCTAAATGATGCTGAAAACCTTATCGAAATCAGTCGCATAGTTAAGACGAACTAAGCGCACAAACAGACAGACGCGAATGTCACTTTATTTTATACTATTTATAGATAATTGATTCCACCACGAATTGTCAGTATCCAAAATAGAAACATTATTATTTTACTTTTTTTTATTTTTTATTATCAATATAATGTTTTTTTTCAGGTTTTTTTTTTCGATGTCTGCCTCACTAGGATAACCCTGTGTCGAGACAGACGTATTTGATACATGAATTAATTTTTACATATTTTTTTTGATACATAAAATATTTCATTACATTAAACATTGTGAAAAAGATAAAAAATAATAAATAATAATAATAATAAATGATAAATTTGTTAATCAGCATCTAGTTGGAGTACATACTTATGTAGGGATTTTTATAAAATTTTTGATCATGGATCTGTCTTGGCTGATGATCCAAGACTTGATGTCTGTTTTATATTTCAGAAAAAAATCGTTCAGTCTAATGGCTAGTGGGATAGCATTATATAGCCTTGTTGCAAAATATCTAAAATTTCTCTGGCCAAAAGTTGTTTTAGCGAAAGGGATTTGTAAGAAATTATGTCCTTTGGTTCTAGTATCACGAGCAGTTTAGATATTGTCAAAATAGTTTTGTGTTTGAAGAGGTATGTTAGTATGTTTTTGGCATAAAGTTGCCTTATGTCCATAACACAGATTTTCCTAAAGATTTCATCCGAACTGCTTGTGATTGGTAGTTTGAGGATAATCTTTATTATAAGTTTCTGAGCTTTAGATATTGGATCAATGGAGGCAGCTTTTGCTCCTCCCCATGCTATGATACCATACTCTATTAAACATTGACAAAGTGCAGAGTAGATTGTTTTGAGCTGGCTTAGGTTGAGAAAGTTGCGAGTTTGTCTAAAAAAGTAAATGAATTTTCTAAGTTTGTTTGCTGTAGAGGTTATAATGTTGTTTCCACTTTAAATTGCTGTCAAAAATAATACGTAAGTATTTAATTTTTGTTACCTGTTCTAAATAAAGGCAATCACATATTATCGTATTTGTCAGGTTGCAAGCACATATTTTAATTTGATTTTCTGGGTTTCTTAAGGAAGGATTAATACTAAATTCAATGTATTTAGTTTTGGTCACATTCATTGTTAGTGTATTATTGTTTAACCATCTTTTAACCACAGTTATGCCCCTGTTAGCTTTTATGTATACATCATTCCAATTTCTTGATTTGAAGAGGAGAATCGTATCATCAGCGAAACTTACAATTTTGGCATCTATTTGAAGATTGCATTTAATTACATGTTCTTAACTTCTATTTCATAATATCTTTTGCTGTTTTACAAGCTATATTTCTTTACAAGCTTTTATTATGTACACGATTTTTATTTCTTATATTATGGTTTATGTATTATGATTGAAATTATACCATGTAAAAGTCAAAAGGCGTTACTATTGTTGTTCGTCTAGTCAGGGCTGGTCCTGAGCCAAATGGCGCATGGCGCAAGTAAAATTTTAGCGCTCCTTGTCAAAACCAATAGATGCCTAGGCCCTAGGAAAAAGATAGGCGATCACTGTAGGTAATCAATTATATTTTGATGATTTGTATGTATGAGTAGCGTGGTTTTTATGAAAGATAATCTTACGGGTGGTGTGTTAGTTTAGGAATTATCACTCTTGGAAATTCACCGCCCATTTTGTATTTGCCTCCAGAGAAATTCGGAGTGAAAACGAGTTCTTCGCCTGCTGCTCCGCTTGCGACACAACTTGCGCCACCCTTGGGGATCCTTGTACTACTATCAACAAGAACTGCAGCAAAAATTGCTACTGCAAAGCAGGCTTCGCAAGAAACGCCAAGAACGTCTGCATTCCAGTCAAGCAGTGTCCAGGTTAGTCTCAACAACAATCATCAACTATCAGATCTGTGTGCCTTTCTGTGATATCACTTACTAGTGTTGCACTATCATCAACAAGGCTTTCGAAAAGACTTGTTACTGCAAGGTGGGCTTCTCCAGGGACGCGAACAATGTCTGCATTTCAGTCGAGCAGTGTTTAGACCAGTCCAATCAACATCAAAACAACTACCAAACCTAAGTATCCTAAGTAACTAAGTAACTGCGTTATTACTTAAGTAACCTAAGTAACTGCGTTATTACTTGCTAGTGTTGCACCATCAACCTAAGTAACTGCGTTATTACTTGCTAGTGTTGCACCATCAAAATCAAGCAACAATAAATGCTATTGTGAGATGGGCTTCGCCAGGGATGCCAGGAACATCTGCATTACAGTCAAGCAATGTCCAGCTCAGTCCAAACAACTACGATACCTGTGCCTTACTGTGATATCATTTGCTAGTATTGCACCATCATCAACAAGACCTGCAACAATAAGTGCTTCTGCAATGCGTTCCACTCGAGCAGATGTGTTGTGAAGCTGGATATATAGTGGAAACGTTAAGGAGATAGGTGAGAGGAAGGTGGAGGAATACTTGAGTATTCAGATCTTGTCACCGCATACCATATAAATACATTTCAAGCAACATTTCCATTCTGAATGTTGGTCCTACACCAGTGTGATATTGAGAGTATCTTACACTCTGGAACGTATCGCAAATATGCATTTGATGAAATAATTGTCAAAATTTCAAATTATCTTTACTTGTGCGGGATGGGATTAAATTCGAACCAGCGAACTACAGATTCTTAGTCTTACCCCTCGACAACAGAGGCCGTCAAATATTTCTCTTTTACCCAACCAAAAAAGCCAAACGAGTAGGTACATTGTATTATAAGTGTCATACATTTTTACATAAGTATGTAAAAATTTCTTATCGATGCCTTTGCATAACTCTTTTTGCAGCTAAACCATGCCAGGGAGACTTGAACGAAAACCGAGCCGATGGTTGCAAATGCAAGCGTGGATTTGTCAAGGACAAGGGCGGGAAGTGTATTGCGCGGCCAAGTTAGTTCTTTTAGATGACTTTCTTCTTAAATAAATGTTTATAAACTAGATCAAGGGCTTGGAGGAATAATATCCTCCAAGGTCGAGTGAGATAATGTTTACTTTGTTTTTAATAGCGCAGAATCAAATGAGATCACAACATATTTTCCACTCTGTGCAGTGGTCACTTGTATAAAATCAATGGTCCTTTGATTACATACATAATCACACAATTTACACACCAATTAGTCATTATTATTATTTTCATAAAACTAATTAAATAATAATATTATTATCAACTATCTTATTTTAAAACACCCCAATGTCTTCTTATTCACTTTTTTTTCAAATGCAATTTTTGTGGTCTATTACTATTGAGGGGGACGCAAATTCAATGCATTGCAGCCCATTTTCATTTGAATTTGCATATTATTACGAATTTCCTAATATTTCCAGTCCCTCAATGTGGTGCGAATGAAGTAGTTGACACCTGCGCGCTGTGCGCCGACCGGACTTGCGCAATGGTGTTTTCAGGTGAAGAAGCCAAATGTACCAAGCCGCCCGGTTGCCCTGTCGCGTGTCGCTGTCTGCCTGGATTCGTGAGAGGCCTGTCCAATCAGTGCGTCAAACCAGAACAATGTAAGAACAAATTGATAACTTACAAATACTCTCATTATGTGAGGCGGTTATGGATACCGCCGCCCCTGGAACTATTGTGCCATAAGTCACCCCAGTGGCGACCTACGGCTGGTAACTTTTAAGAAAGTTACAAACAATGTTGGACCCAATACTAATCCTTGCAGTACCTCTTGTGTGTTTCCTATAGAAGCTATACATTTTATTTGTTAGGCCACCAAAAGGCACAGAAACTTCAAAGGCTCAGAGGGCGTTGACCCAGAGAATGCACAGTTACATCAAAGGTTTTTCTTTGGGTACGAACCTCATTTTTAGTGTCTGATTATGACTAAAAGGTATCGATTTGATGGTATAGCGGCATCAACTGATACAATCTTTCCAATAAGCATTCCGATTACATCATTCCTGTACCAGTGTCATGCCTCACTGCCATACACCGGGGTGTGTACCAACACTCCATTGTGGACTGTTAGCCTTGCTTCTCTTGACAACTTTTCACTAGCCACAATCGCTGTCAGTCCTACATTTATCCTTCTTTCAACATTTCCATCTCTCAATACACAAACTCGTCCACCAGCTACAAGTGTTCATTATTCACGACGAGAATTCGTACTGCTTTCGTACTCTCTTTTGTAAAAATATAACTGTGGAGTTATTGATATTTATCATTAACTCATTCTGCATTGTATCTAACTACACAAGCATTTGGTTCATTCTAAACACAAGAAACTGTAGATGGTGTCAATCTTCCATACTGTTAGCACCGCATATTGAATAAGCAATATCAATTCAGATTGTTCATTTTTGCACCCAAGCCCACATGTTCAACATTGTAGCAAATAAACACTCTGATTCCAGGCTGCACTGACCCTAACTCCGAACTGGTGGCCTCTCCGAGTCCCTGCGCCAGTGGCACGTGTGAGTGCCCCACGGTGGCCCAATGCAAGGACAAGGTGCCAGCAAAGGGGTGCCGCTGCAAGATCTTCTTCCTGAAGAAGAGTGCTGCGGATGCCACCTGTGTGGCCCGCAAGAATTGTCCTAAAAAGGCCACCAACTACTAAATAATATTTTAAATAATCTTGAATAACATAAAATGTTGAATAACATAATCTTGAATAACAATGAACATATTAACCACTCAAACAGATGCGCTGATTCTATACAGCATGTTTCAAACTACCTTTTTGAAATATTAAAAATAATATTTTTTCCCCTATTGTAAAAAAAAATATTAATGAGTAAACATAAATTCTTTGCGCAAACCTGTATTTAAGTACATATTTCTGTTATTAAAATTGCGAGATTTAGCAAATAAAAATTAATACATTATTGCTGTGTTTTTTCGGATTCAGTTTGGGCTGATTCTGTTGTATTGTTCCAAATTCTCATCCTGAAATTCCTACTAATAATTTGCCAACACAGTTCCACCTGGGACCACAAACCTGAGTTTTACATCATCCGTCATCAGAGCAGGAATTACTCAGCAAAGAGTTAGAGTAAAGTTCCAACCTGATCTGTAAAACAATTACGTAAGGAAGTTCTTCAAACTCAAACTATGTCGCTTCTGTACGATCTTTTTCACTTCCCATTTCCAAATCTTAAAATATTTCTCAAATGAAGGACGCCAGTCTACTATAAACTACTACACTGTCTACCGTAAGCCTGTAATCTATATTTTATCATACCTACTTTCTACTATAGACTACAGCACTGTCTACTGCAAGCCATTAATCTATATTTTCTCATACCTAATGTCTACTATAGACTACTGCACTGTCTACTGAAAGCCTGTAATCTATATTTTATCATACCTACTTTCTCCTATAGACTAAGCACTGTCTACTGCAAGCCTTTAATCTATATTTTCTCATACCTAATGTCTACTATAGACTACTGCACTGTCTACTGAAAGCCTGTAATCTATTTTTTATCGTACCTACTCACTGTCCCAGTTCTTGTATGTTCAATAGACCTTTTTTTGCAAAACTGAGTTATGAAAGCCAATATATTCATTAGCCTATTGCGCATTAATGAAGCTAAAAAAAACATATTTTTTTGGTTTTTAAGTGACATTTTCAGAATTTTTCGTGTGCCAATATCCACTCACGGAACAATGTTTTAGCACTTATTTGTTCAACTCCCGGATATTGAACATTCAAATACTCAACGTTATGAATATAAAATATTTTTAAAAGTTAATAGTTATTTGTTCAACATCCCGCCAAACGTTGAGGGCTTGAATGTTCAATCTCCACTTTCAACCAATCAGGAGTCGGTTAGTTCAAATGAGCGGCCATGTTGATTTTTATTTGTTTTCTAACAACTAAATTGTTTCACTAAAAATACATTTAATTGCGAATATATGAATTGAAACTTCAATTTCACTACTCAAGAATCAATAAACCTTAGACCAGTAGCTCAAATAGAAAGGTAAGTCTTAAAATAATGTCATTTATCACCAACATTTATTTAATTCAATTCAATTCAATTCAATTTGTTTATTCCTTTAAAAACATTACAAAATTACATTTTATTTCGTTTTTAAGTATATTTGTAAAATTGTATTACATAATAGTTAGCGGTGTATAAACTATACCAGCATCAATAGAGCTTGCCATTTAAAGGCAGCTTCACCGATGCTAAATATGTCGATATCCGAATTAATTCTGTTCAACAGCAAGACTGCTCTCCCCACTGGCATGACCATTGGCAAGTTAGTCCTGCAGGCCGGGAGATAAAACAGTCTATGCTGTCGGTGACGGAGATAACCATCAGGAACATAGAGACTAATACTCTCCATGATAGTCGGATTTACTAACCATCCACGAATCAGTTTGAAGAAGTGTGATACAATATGCACATCTCTTCTGACCCGTAGATGGTTCATACCGAGCATGCCCAAGAGAAAGTCAGTAGGATAGAGCCACGGGTAGTAGCCATACTCCCTCAGGTAGAGGAATCTCAGAAATTTCTTCTGCACTCTCTCCAACATGAGGGAATACTTCACCTGATGTGGGCTCCAAACCACCGACCCACTCTCAAGCCTACTCCTAACCAACGCAATGGATCCAACGGATCAAACGGATCAAATTTACCGGATCTCTAGTCAAGAGCGTTACCCCATGGACACGGAGGCCGTAATACGTACTATGTTAGAATATTTCACATCACGCATGCACCGACAACCGATAGTAGTATATTAGCGGTAGGTACTTTTGTACTTGTACGTTGTTTTCAAACTTACATAATATTTGGATGATTCAAGGACGCTGATTGTATATTTTAAAGTAATACTTTAAGTCAACTACTACCCAAGATAAAAGAAAAGTGTTAAAATCTGAAAATCACCCTGTACCTATATACAATTTACCACTAATTGGCTAATTTAACAAAAAAATACCTAAAACTTATGGGAGCCGAATTGTTCAATCTCCAGACGATGTGTTCAATATCCAAAATAATCATTCATAATTTTCAAGCCATGTTCAACGTCCACCTTTAAAGTCATAATATGGGCATATTATAGCTTCAATCTTCGAAAAATGATCTTTAAACATTTCCTGCTACTCATATGCATAAAACGAAATTACCAAAATCGAGAATATTTCAGAATTTGCCTGTAAAAACAAAAAAAAAGTATCCTGTAAAAGTTGCTAAATGGTCTATTGAACATACAAGCACTAAGGCAGGGTACTGGGTTTATTCAGATATTTCACACGTGCGAAAACAATTAAATAACAACTCAGTTTAAAGATGGATGTAATTTAAAGATGAAAGGAACATAATAGATAAACCATACAAAGGAAAGGAAAAATAGGGATAACATAAATAGTATTTAGACATATGAGAATAATAAATAGACTGATATAAATGAAAATAAAACATTTATGAATATTAAAATATACACAAAGAAATAATAACATACTTCGGTAATAATAACTATTGAGGTTAGCATAATACATCCCTTCTGCACTCCTTCTATATCATTTTACTTTTGATTTCTGTTTCACTAAATTATTAAATCACCACACTACAACTAGTATGAAGTCCAGTGTAAAAAAAAGTGAATTAAATATGTTTGCATAAACATGTTGCGGAGAATTGTAAAACTTGTAATAGATATTTGTAATAAGCATTTACTTTGTGGCTCGTCATAATTTACAATAATATTCTAATTCTATTTAATATTCTCCTGACGAAGGAAGAGTGCTTCCGAAACCGGTAGAGTACAGTTAAAATTAAAGTGGTCTAAAACAAATTTATATATTTTATTGCTTGTAATAGATAGCTGAAAATAGAAGACACATATATATACATACATACATACATACACACATACATATACCCGGTCAGCGGCTGAGTTGGCATCACGTTTGGGTCCCTCCCAGGCTTTGTAGACAATATTTTCCGCTCAAGGTGATGGCAGTAAAAGATTTTTAAATATTGTCAAATTATTCGTAACTCAGGAATGTTTGTCTCTCTTTAAAAAAAATATAATATATGTTTGTAAGGTAACTACAAATATATATGTATGTATTTATAATTAGTATTATATAAATTATTGATGTAAAATAAAAAAAAATAATAATGTAAAATGTATATGACTGCACTGCTTTTGGCTTATGCAGAAAACAATATTAAAGAGGTTTGCATTAACAGTTCTCCTTTGTTTATAATAGTTTGGAAAGAATCTACAAGAATTACACGACTGTATTTTTAATTATTTAAAAATCTAATGCAAAAATCATAAAAACTTTCTTCAATCTTAGAATCTAGATTGTGAATCTAGTTTTGTATTTTTACAGATTCTAATATAATCATCAATATTAACTTGATTAGTAACAATTTATTGTCAGTATACTTTCCCAAGAGACAAAGTGAGCCATCGTACTGCACAACACAATTACGAAACAAGGCATTCAAATCAAAGTGAAAATACAAATATCACGTACGGACAGATACTATTTTCAGACTTCAAATTTAAACAAATTCAATTAAAAAATCCAATAAATAATGTAAATCTCAGACACAAAATTCATGCATTGATAGTCAAATAAGGCTTTACATACAATTCGAAAGGCATGGCCTCGTATTACAATCATTGGCGGCTCTAGCGGCCCCTGCTGTTGCATGTCGCCAGTATTTTGACGAAATTGTGCCTACGAAAATTTTCTTTTGTAAGGGACAACGGCCATACAGACATATTTGTATGTCAGTATTCCACATATTTCAGAATGTGTCTCGTCAATTGTCCCTTTTGAGATCATACATAGATACATTCGAATCATGGAAAGGGTTGTATCGCTGTGTCAGAATACGTCTCTCAAATCTCTCTTCCAATATTATTAATAGTTACAGTTGGAAGAAGTAAAAGGTTTATCTCCACCGTGAATCATCGTGTGTTTCGTCAATTTGCCCATTAAATAACATGGATAACTGCAGTCGGAATACAAAAAAGGTTTTTCTCGGCTCTGAGTCAGCAAGTGTCATATCAATTGTCCCCTTTGAGAACATGAATAGTTACAATCGGAACATTACGAAGGCTTGTTTCGACTGTGAGTCAGCATGTGTCTCTTTAAATCTGCCCTTCGAGAACATGAATAGTTACAAGTGCAACATGGAAAAGGTTTTTCTCCACCGTGAGTCAACATGTGTATCGTCAATTGTCCCATTTGAGAACATGAATAGTTACAATCTGAACACGTAAAAGGCTTTTCTCGACTGTGAGTCATCATGTGTCTCTTCAAATCTCCCTTTCGAGAACATAAATATTTACAATCGAAACATGAAAATGGTTTTTCACCACTGTGAGTCAGCATGTGTCTCGTCAATTGTTCCTTTCGAGAACATGAGTAGTTACAATTGGAACAGGAAAAAGGTTTTTCACCACTGTGAGTCAGCATGTGTGTCGACAAATAAACCTTTCGAGAACATGAATAGTTGCACTCAGAACATGAAAAAGGTTTTTCTCTACTGTGAGTCAGCATGTGTCTTGTCAAAGATGACTTACGAGAGCAGGAGTAGTTACAATGAGGACAAGATGATCGTTTTTCCACAGGATCTGTCTTCGAATCTGTCAATAAAAATTGAAAAAAAAACGATAAAGGCGCAACAAGTTTTATCACCTACAAAAATGTTAGGTTATTTTACAGTAAATTTGTAAAAAATTTAATAAAATAGGAAAGCGCGAATTGATAGATAATACAATGAAAACCGTTGTTACCTGCTGTCTGGGCAATTTTTTTAAAACGTTCTAAGCATTCCATTTCAACATCCGGCAGGTCTATGTCAATTTCCATATTAGGACATCCCCTTTCATCTTCTTCTTGGAGTCCTGAATCCGCATTGATGGTAACAGTTCCCACATTAAAGCTACCTGGAAAAACAAAACAATAATTTGTACATTGATCATTGATACGAAAGGAAACATATTTTTATTTATTAGAAAAGCAATAACAGGAAAAGGGTTATTCTCCAGTATGGGAGCGCAAGTTCTGTTCTAACTCTGACTTATAAGAGCACGAGTAGTAACAATGGGGAGAAGATAATAGTTTTCCCGTAGTATGCTTTTTTAGATCTGTCAATAACTCAGGAAATGATTACGGATAAAGCTTAACAAATGTGAAAAAGAAACGAAATTGTTGAATGAAACAAAGTAAGTTGGTTTTACTTGCTAAATGTGTAATGCTTTCAGAGCGTTTTGAGCATTCATTTTTAACACCCGGCAGGTCTATGTCAATTTCAACTTTATAATAAACTCTCCCTTCATATTCTTCTCGGGGTTCTGGTTCAGGCTTGATGGTTACAGTCTCCTTATTAAGGCTACCTGGAAAAACAAAACAACAATACAAACACTGATCAAATGATCATATGAATGCCAAGACGAACATCAATAACAACAAATAAAGCATTTAAGATTCCGATCGCCCCACTGCGGGATCTGCAATTATTATTTTTTTTATTACTACGCTTAAATATACAACTGAATAACTATGTACATGAAAAAAATTGGATAAGAGACTATAAGAAATAAAATAGGCCAATGTTTCAAGAAGGTTGTGCAAATAGTTGTCTTTTATAGTAATTAAGTTGAGTCAAATGGATTTTTTCAACAAAATACTTACTGAGCATGGCCAGCGATCCTAAAAGTTGACCACAGAGTTTAAGTAACTAACCATGACACCGTTTTTCCACAGAGATAGGCAGTGAGAATGGACCTCAACAGAACACACTATGTCTTGTCACATTCAAATATCGCCTCATACATAATCTTCTATTATTCTGACTTTTGACATGACCCGATTCAAGTATTTGATTTACTTTGGTCTACCATTCACAACTGAATCAGGGATAGATATATCGGTTTTACTATGCGAATTGAACGAATTGTCGAATGAAACAAAGTAAATCGGTTTTACCTGCTGACTGTGCAATTCTTTCAGAGCGTTTTAAGCGTTCAGTTTTAACACCCGGCAGGTCTATGTCAATTTCGATTTCATAAGGAGCTGCCCCTTCATCTTCTTCTCGGGGTTCTGGTTCCACCTTGATGGTACAGTCTCCGTACTAAAGCTACCTGGAAAAACAAAACAAACAATACATAAAGAGATCAGATGATCATATGAATAATACAGAGACGCACATCAATAACTTCAAGCAATGCATTTAGGATTACGATTGCCCCTCTGCGAGAGATCTGCAGTAAAATGTTTATTAAATACAATTTAGAGATACAACTGAATAACTCCTTAGATGGGGGAAATTGGATAAGAGACTATAAGAAATAATAAGTAGGTACTCAAGATATCCGCTTAAGGGACCAATGTTTCAAGAAGTAAAAACCATTAGCTCTTGAGCACCTTCACCTGCACGGAGTTTTGTTGTTTACAGAGAATGGAACAAGGGTTTTTTAGATGAAAAACTTGAGAAATCGAGTAATTTTATTAGCAAGATAAATATTTGCCTTAGTTTGACAGATTTCTGTAAAGATAAATTAAAATGAAAATATAAAAGTAACTAATACATGGCAAAAGAGGACGTTCTAAATAAGCACATGTCCTGTCTGCGCGACATTTCAAAATGGACATGGATTCCGAACATTTCAATTTAACATTTTTTTTCATAATATACGATGCAACTTACTGGTTGCGCAAGTACTCTCCGCATACTGCGAAAATTCCTTCTTTACTTTTGACAGGTCAAATTCTATATTCGTATATGATATTTCACCCCCGACTACTTCCTGGGGTCCTGGTTCCGTCTTGATTGAAACAGTATCTGAATTTAATAGATCCATTGCACTGCTGGGGTAACGTATGGTAATTGGTTTAATCCCAAAGAAATATACCTGAAACAGGACATTGTCATAATGAAACATTCATTTGTATGAGCATTCAATATTTGGTGTCAGTATTATGTGTTCAATACTTAGATTAACATGTCCCGGAGACTTACCAGCCTTAGTGCCTATTATGGCCTTCATTATACTACTTTCAGAGAGGTAAACGTTTTGTCCATCATATTCCATAATATCAGGGACAATCTGCTCGTGCGCAGGATCGGAACTGATCGTGCGCAGGATCGAATTGCATACGCTGCCGCAGCTTACGAAAACAATATGAATATTACGAAAAAAATTGATAAATTAATTATTAATGAACTTCTAACGTTTCTTCAAAACACAATCGATGTCTTAGACGAACTAACCGCGATTCAAATATGCTCCAATCATTTCTCAGAAGACGAAGTGGAGGCTGCGAAAGATATTCTGTGCAGTGAAACAGTTGAACGCAGGATTATGAGGAAAGGCGAAGGTAGGAAGTGTAATAATTTATAATTTTTCGAAGAAAACTTCTTCTAACTGCTTTTCACTTTGTGATGACATTATTTATTTTTTATTAAAACACAAATAACTTAGTTTACATCACTTTATTTCGATACAAAATCTCAACATGTTTCGTGAACCAAGTTCACATCATCAGGAGCACAAGTATACTAAAGTTATAATTAAAAATTAGGTCTAGAAAGAAGAGGTAGAAGGAGCGGGGAGGGGTAAGAGTGGGGGAGGGTTATTCAAAGTAGGAATTAAAATGTCATTAGACGGGAAAGACCGGGTAATTGGGAAAATATTTTAGAAAGAAATAAATAGAAATATTATAAGAAATATTATAGAACATCTTAGGGCTTTAAAGGGAAACTGTGAATCAGAATTTGCGGATCATTTATTAAATAACGACCATACTTTCGATATTAATTCAGGTTTTAAAATACTACATTCTGGTTACAAGGTATCTCAAATCAATAATTTTGAAATCTTAGAAATGAGAAAACACGTGAATATGAAAGCAGATATTATTAATAAACAAAAATTTTTTATTAACCCCATTTTAAATATTTTCCCAATTACCCGGTCTTTCCCGTCTAATGACATTTTAATTCCTACTTTGAATAACCCTCCCCCACTCTTACCCCTCCCCGCTCCTTCTACCTCTTCTTTCTAGACCTAATTTTTAATTATAACTTTAGTATACTTGTGCTCCTGATGATGTGAACTTGGTTCACGAAACATGTTGAGATTTTGTATCGAAATAAAGTGATGTAAACTAAGTTATTTGTGTTTTAATAAAAAATAAATAATAATTTATATATATATTTTTTTTCGTTATTTAATATTAAATTTACAATTACATGTTATTACATTACATTAAGTTTGTTTTCTTTTTAATACATTTTTATTTTTTTTACTTTATTTATTTTCATTTCTTTACATATATTATACATAATAATAGACAGAAAATAGTAACATAATATATATTACCAAAATTGTATAAAAAGAAATGAAAACCCACTAAGGCACTGCCTGAGTGTGGGTAATATAAAACCATTACTATATTTCAAGTACCTAAGCATAATATATAAGTAGAAAAAGTTTTTTTTTTTTGTTTATAGTTATTATAAAAGTAAAGATAAAACATTATGTACAATGGTTTAAAAAGTTTCAGCAAGTGAGTTGTAGAAAGGATCAATACATTTATATAAAAAGCGTTTCAATATCTGCGTCATTCAGCCATAATTTTACCTCCTTAACATATTCTATTGTTTTGTTGAGTTTGCAGTGGTAGAAGGTTAAATGTACGAGGACCAATGAAACTGCTATGTGTCTGCATTAATTTAGTATTTGTTTGGGGGGTGTAAAATATATTATTTGTTCTTTTGCTCATTCTGTTTTCATTTATTTTGAAATTATTTTTGTTTTTAAATAAATATTTCACTGTTTGTGATATAAATAATTTACGAATGCTAAATAATTTAGATTCTTTGTATAATAGGTCGGTCGAGAATGTTTTATTTTTGTTATATATGACTTTAAGTATGTGTTTTTGAATTATTTGTAGGGGCTTAATAAATGTATCAGGTGCACCACCCCATCCTATTATGCCATAAGTGATTGCAGATTGCACCAGGGAGAAGTAGATCATTTTCAATTTTTCAGCGTTTAAAATTTCCTTGAGTCTATAAAATATGTAGGTAAGATATCTTAGTTTAGAAGTGGTTTGATTAATATGTGATTTCCAATTTAGATTAATATCTATTGATACTCCTAAATATTTTATATTTTTGACATTAGCGAGTTCGTTGCACAGGAAGCACATTTCTTGATTGCAAGTTGTATTATGGATTCTAATTTTAAGGTTGTCTTTTGGTTTGTTTTTTATGTTTTCGTAAAAAGGTAAGTAAAATGTTTTGCTGTGGTTTAAGACAAGTTTGTTGTATTTTAACCATTTTGAAACAAGTGAAATACATTCAGTTGCTTTCGAAAAAGTTTCTGTCCAATTATTACCATCCACCATTACTGCCGTGTCATCGGCGTAAGAAACATTACAGTACATCGTGATACACCTTTTTTTAAGAGCAAATGCTCGTGTTAAAAAGGCGGAGAAACGCGTGTAAATAATAATTTAACATATTTTTTCAGAGAGTGTAAAAATAATGAAAAGAATTTTTATTTTTTTTTACATATGACAGAATTATATCAAATAGAAAAGAGAATAGGATGTAAAAGAAAGAAAACGATAAGAAAAAGAAATAAAAGAAAAGGAATTCAATATAATATAATCAGCTCCTGCTAAAATATTAAAAAAAATAACTAATTTAAATAGACCCTGATCATAAGTAATACGTTACTCTAGTGCTAATTTAGTAACAGTGCAGTGAAAGTAGTGCATTACTCCACATACGTGTTGTGTTAACTCGAAACCTAAGTTAGGTACCTAATTCCACCGAGCGCGACTTACTACTCTAGTGTGACTGTGTGTGTATCCGTACTAGCCGCTCAGCGCAAGTACTCACTCCTTCCCGCCGACACAAGTCAGGGCAGCTAAACCTTTCTCGCCAGCTATTTTATCATGGACTCCTGCGATACATATGCATTCATCACATTAGCAAACAATATTATACGTGATTTAAATACGACCATCATGGATCCCACTAATAAATTTACTAAAGAACAAATGGGTAAATTAACGCCTCAACTCTCAGTGCTATTAGGCAATATTAGTTTGATTTCCACAAAAGTTGGTTTTCTTGAAGGTGAATTGAATGCCTACAGGAACATTTCACCTAATCATTCCAAAAATTTGTCAACTACCAACATCGAAACGGAACAACTAACAGGAATTTGCGAAACTTTGAATGAAATGGACGAGAGAAAATCGCGATCTAAAAATGTAATAATGTTCAATGTTCCTGAAAGCTCGGGTAGTTCTCAAACTGCAACAATGAGCGAAGACCTGAATAATGTCAAGAATGTTCTTAACCATGTTGATAATGTAGATACCTCGCTAATTAAAGTGTATCGATTGGGTAAGAAGGACACTAATAAAACACGCCCCATCAAGGTCGAACTGTCCGATAAATATCAAGCCAGAACTGTTCTACAGAAAAAAGGAATACCGTATGGAAATTTAATTATCAAGACCAAGAACGACTTAACAATGCTTCAACGGCAAGAAGTACAAAACTTGTGGAAGGAGCTGGAGGATCGAAAATCAAGGGAGAAAATAATTTAACTATCAAATATATCAACAATAGACCCAAAATTATAACAAATATACCACAAAACTTATAACCGCGCCACGTTACATCTTCTACCAGAACGTCAGGGGACTTCGGACTAAACTCAGTGACTTTAGAACTAATGCACCCACCATCACACAGGACATCATAATACTCTCTGAGACCTGGCTGGAACTATCGATATACTCAGCGGAGCTCGGTCCTCCTAACCACAGTATCTACCGAGTTGACCGAAATCGGAACACCAGCTCCAAATCAAGAGGAGGAGGCGTCTTGATAGCAGTAAATAAAAAAATTTCATCGAAATTTTTAAAAATCAAAAAAAATGATGTTGAGCAAATTTTTTTAATGTTAAACAATAAATCCAAAAAAACTATCATCGGATGTGTATACAAGGTGTCCGGAAACTCGTAGTACAAGCGGGAAACTGGGGAATCTACATCACATTTGGAGTCGATTTTGTGGTATAACTTTTTTTGATTTGAGCTTTCGTTTTCGAGTAAATCGAGTCAGAAGTTGATTTTTTTTTTGGTCAAATTCTTGTGAATTATTAGTGACGATCAAAGTACCTAACTAATTAAAACTATTTAAAAGAAAAACAAACAAAGAATTGAGGATTTAAAGCATAATTTTGAAATCGCCCATCATTTAATTCTTTGTAATAATAAAATATTCGGTCGCTCCACGGTTAAAAACATTTCAACAGATGTTAGGAGGTCGACAGACGTAGCTATCGTCAAAATATGACAAAATTATAGCTGTTTCTATTTGCTCGGTTCAAGAAGCACGTGCAAGAGAGACGAACTATAGTTTCCATAAAATAACACGAAGCAGATCGCACATCCGTATCCTTCAACAAATTCTGTACCCGAGAAGCATACGGATGCAAGTCCAAAAAGATAAATGTTCAGGAGAGCCAAACTTAATAAGTTGTAGAAGAATGCGAAATTATTTTTTTACTTTTAGTTCATTTTTGAAGTCGTTTTTTGTTTTGTCAAAATTTTTGTTTTATTTTTAGTGATCGCATCGATTACCGTTCGCATCGATTACCTTTCGCAAGACATTTTTCGTAACAAGCACCACTTTTCGTAACGCATTCACCAGCTTACCCACTAAGTGTCGAGCGTGCGTAAAGAAGTTTTACTTCAAAAAAGAATCATCGAAATCGGTTGGCGTAATATTAAGTTATTCGTCCATTTGTCGCGCACATGATATTGCAAATTTAAGACATAATATAGTTTTCTCATGGATATCATTGTCAGATCTGTACCTAATTAAAATAATAAAGATATGATAAACATGATAATTTACGGTAATTTTTAGAGATCGCTGTCAATGGTTAATACGCTTTTATTTATTTATTTATTTATTTATTAATCTTAAGTTAGCTCACATCTTCGTGTGTGCTAATAGTTTTATAAACATATAAACAAATACATTGTTTGGCAAACATAATCTTTCTTTAAATATTTCAATAAAGTCACAAAAAAAGAAACATTAATAATTGAGATAGACATATTTTCTTAATTCATTTTTGAACTTATTAATATTTTCTATCACAGCAATTTCCTTCGGGATTTTGTTATAGAGTTGAACGGCTTGGTACATCAGAGATTTTTGGGTGCTTGTTTTTTTTCTTGTTGGCAATCTAATTTGTTTAGAATTTCTCGTCCCGTGTCCGTGCATCTCGTTATTGTAATTTATTTTTCTTTTCAGTTCCTTAGACATCATCCCTAAGTTAATTTTATGTATAAAAATAAGTACATTCAAATACACAGTTTGCTTCACCGTCAAAATATTCAGCTCCTTTAACATGTCTCTTATCCGTGTGTATATGTTGCGCTTAAGTATTATTCGCATTGCTTTATTTTGCAGTATTTGCATTTTTTTCATTTTCTCTTTATTGCAGAGAAAAAGAATACTTGAACAGTAATTTAAGTGTAGTGATATAATTATTATTATTTATTAAAAAATCTTTTGATTCACCTTAATTACATTAAAAGACAACTATTTGCATTGGGGGAAGTGGAAAATATTTCATTCTAAATTTCAATTACGTAAAGTTAAAATTAGCTTTCGTCTTGTGAGATTGTACGCCATTAGTTCATTCGCTGTCACTTTGGTTTGTTGGTATTCCTGATACACTTGAATGTATAACGAACGGCTAGAAGATTTTGAAGATACTACGAAGTCTGGAAAATTAGGTAAGTGTTTAACATGTAACATGTTTTTAATTTCGGTAATTATTTTTTAATACATTCACTTTTGTATCAAAAACCATGTCACACAAACCTAGCGTAGCCGTTAAACTACTTGAAAACTGGGATGTTTTTCTTGCCTTGACGCGAGCAGGTGGTATAAAGGAGGCACTTTATTTTGTATCATAAATCATGTCACACAAACTTAGCGTAGCCGCTCAACATCGCAGAAATATTTCACTTACAAAAATAAAATTTTAATGTAAAAAAAAAATTCAAGCTAATAAATTTTAATCAACGCACGCAATGCATGCTTGTTAGGTAAATACTAATTAGGCGGAATTTTAGTTTTTTAACATTAAAAAAAACGCCCGCGCGATTAGAGATTTTAATGTAAAAAAAATCAAGCTATTAAATTTCAATCACAATGCACGCAATGCATTCTTATTAGGTAAATACTAATTAGGCGGAATTTTAGTTTTTTAAGATTAAAAAAACGCCCGCGCGATTAGAGATTTTAATGTAAAAAAAAATCAAGCTATTAAATTTCAATCACAATGCACGCAATGCATTCTTATTAGGTAAATACTAATTAGGCGGAATTTTAGTTTTTTAACATTAAAAAAAACGCCCGCGCGATTAGAGATTTTAATGTAAAAAAAATCAAGCTATTAAATTTCAATCACAATGCACGCAATGCATTCTTGTTAGGTAAATACTAATTAGGCGGAATTTTAGTTTTTTAACATTGAAAAAAAAAAACTAATTTCTTCAAATTTTGGACTTATACCCGTATTACTGATGGGCTGAAGCCAAGACAATGGCTACGTCCGGTTTTGGACCACCCACGCGACAAAATATTCGCGAGGATATTCTATTTGTCTTCAGTTTGCTGATAACGCTATTGTGAAGTGGTTGTGTCAACAAGCTATAATTAACCCTTTTTTTGTTTTCAGATTAATTAACAAACATTTAATCAAAGTATGTGTTATTTTGATATATTAAAAAAAGTGTGAGTTACTCGTTGAAAATTTTAATTATTATTGTGGTTTAAAATGGAATACAGTAACGCCGAATATTACGATATGCTGATGTGCTTAGGTCGCGCAAACGGAAACTCAACCGGAGCTGCCATCGACTACATGGAGAGATTCCCACATAGGAGACGCCCAGATCGAAGGGTTATTGATGGTTTGGCGCAAAGACTACACCTTACGGGAAATATGCGGCCGAATATGGCTGATACTGGACGTCCAGCATTACGTAATCCACGCATGGAAGAAAACATATTAAGAAGTTTTAATCAACAGCCAGGACGAAGCGTTCGATCCGTTGGGAGAGAATTAAATATTCGACACCAGGTAGTCTGGAATACCCTCAAGAATGATGGACAACATCCGTATCATTACCGTTGCGTCCAGGCGCTATTGCCAATAGATAATATCCATAGGAGAGAATTTTGTGAATGGATTATTGAGATGGAGATAGAAAATGTGGCATTTATCGAACATATTCTGTGGACAGACGAGTCAACCTTCAGTCGAGATGGCATGTTCAACTCTCGAAATGAACACCAGTGGGCACATGTCAATCCTCATGCAAAGCGGCCAAGACATTTCCAACACCGGTGGTCTTTAAACGTGTGGGGTGGGTTGATTGGCGATAGGGTGCTGGGGCCGTGTTTTCTTCCAGCAAGAATGAGTTCAGAACTTTATTTGCGTTTTTTACAGATTGAACTGCAGGAACTTCTTGAAGATATTCCTTTAATAACCATAAGGAATTTGTGGTTCCAGCAAGATGGTGCTCCACCACATTTTGGGCTTCAAGTTCGAAGATATCTAAATGAAGAGTTCGGAGGTCGGTGGATAGGACGTGCTGGACCTGTCGCATGGCCAGCAAGGTCACCGGATCTGACACCAATGGACTTTTTTATGTGGAGTTATATTAAAAGCAAAGTCTACAGGACAGAATGTCCCGATATTGATACTTTAAGATTGCGTATCATTGACGCTTTTGACCAGCTGAAAATTAACCCAAATATTATTCGAAGAGTTCAACAATCAATAATTCGACGGGCCCAACTGTGCTTAGAATGTAATGGTGATAACTTTGAACAATTTTTGTGATGTGTTTTGTATTTACCTGTGTAAATAAATGACCTTACGTACTTGGTATTATTGCGTTTAGATAATGGTGATCATTTTTGAACAGTTTGTGTGATGTGTTTTTGTAAGTTTTGCTTAGAAGTGTGTGGACTAGCTGTGCGTGTGAAATAAATACCTTCGTTAATAATAAGTGTGTGAAATACCTGTGTTAATAATTAGTGTGTGAAATACCTGTGTTAATAATAAGTGTGTGAAATACCTGTGTTAATAATAAGTGTGTGAAATACCTGTTAATAATCTAATACGCTAATAATCAGGGACACTGGGGGTCTAGATTCGTTCAAAATTAAATGTAGATTCGTTCTTTCAAAGAAATCAGAGTCCTTGCGTGAGCCTTGAAGGAGTAACCATGGCGGGAATGTGGTGGGTAACCTCCAATGTCCTTGATTATTAATTGTGATAAAGTTGAAAAATTGGCGACAATGTTTGTGTTGTGTTTTTGCCTTGTAAAACAACGAGATGACTGGCTGCTATCAAATTAAACAGGTACGCTAATTAACCATAATTGTAATGCTTAGAAGAGGTGAAATTAGAAATGAAAATAAATAAACTATGTACACGAAAAGAGATTAGATTTAGCAACTTATAAATAATTTTAGAATAGTATCTGTCATCTGTCATCGTGACATTTCCGCGTTTCTGAAAAAATTTAACCCTAAAAAAGCCGAAATTTTTTTTAAATATTTTTTTTTTTTTAATTTTAAATTTAAAAATGCTTAAATAGAAAATCTTTATGTTTATTTGGGTTCTCTATGTGATGTAGGTTCACCAGTTGTCCGCTTATACTACGAGTTTCCGGACACCGTGTATATTCCACCAAATTCTAATATAATAATGTATAAAAATCATTGTGAAGATGTCGAGCTACTCAAATCTAACCACCCTAATCATAATATTATAATTTGCGGTGATTATAACCTACCTAATTGTAAATTTAATGATTTGGATTACTTACCATTAACGGCGTGCGAGAGAGAAATTTTAGACATGTCGAACTATTTAGGTCTATTTCAATCTAACAATGTGCTGAATTGTAGTAATCGGACACTTGATTTAATTTTCTCTACTGATGAGGATATAAAAGTCTATGAGTCAGCCGAATCCTTTGACCCAATTGATAATCACCACCCTCCACTTACAATACTAGTACCTATTACAATAGAGTGTGACCCCCTAATTAAAAATTGTAGTCGTAATTTCATTAATGCTAATTACCAGGACATTAATCATGCACTAAACAAAGTAAATTGGTCTTTTCTCAAGGAAGGTGATCTCAACTATAGCATAGAACTATTTTACTCTCAACTGAATAGTATCATTTCCGACACAATTCCTCTAATTCATCATAAAGTACGTAAGTATCCGATATGGTTCAGCAAAGAATTAATTCAGTTAATTGTTATTAAAAAAGAAACACATAAAAAATATAAAGAACACAGAACAATTCCCAACTATATGGCATTCAACAATATTAGAAGAGATTGCAAAAAAATGACAAAAAGATGTTATAAAAATTACATTCATTCGGTTGAGAACACGATACTTCATGATGTAAAATACTTTTGGAAATACACAAAATCAATGAAAAAGAATGATGCTGGTATTTCTGGTAATATACGTTACAGACAAAATAGCTCCAGTAAAATTTATGAAATTGTTAACATGTAAGTTTTTAGATTCTCACGGCCAAAAGCATTTTTGTTGTTTGTTTTTGGGGTGTTATGCCGTGTTGCGCTAACTCCTTCTTTAGCCGACGTTTCGGACAGAGTTGCAGTGTCCATCATCAGGGCAGATTGATCTGCCCTGATGATGGACACTGCAACGCTGTCCGAAACGTCGGCTAAAGAAGGAGTTAGCGCAACACGGCATAACACCCCAAAAACAAACAACAAAAATTGTTAACATGTTTGCTGATTACTTTAAGGACGTGTATGAACCTGATATTCCAGATGACTTAATTCCTTACTTCAATTCGGATATAAATTTACACTTATCGCAAATACACATTGATATTGAAGACATTATAGTCTGTATTAAATCACTTGAACCTAAAACAAGCTCGGGACCTAATAAGATTCCCTCCATCTTACTTAAGAATTGTGTCCAAAGTTTATCTGTTCCGCTTAATATACTGTTTAATAAGTCACTCTCCACAGGACACTTCCCACAAATATGGAAAATTAGCTACCTAACTCCTGTATTTAAAAGTGGTGATAAATCCTTTGCTGAAAATTATCGGCCTATCTGTATTCAATCGTCCAGACCTAAACTTTTTGAGAAATTGATTCTTAAGAAAATCAGCTTCTTTGTAAACTCTTGTATCGCAACTTGTCAACACGGCTTTATCTCCGGCAGATCAACTTTGACTAACCTAACATTATATGAAAATTTTATTTCCAATGCACTTGCCAACAAACAACAAGTTGATTCTATATATACCGACTTCAGTAAGGCGTTTGATAAGGTCTGTCATAAAATCATCATTAATAAACTTTTGAAACTCGGAATTAATGGAAACCTTTTATCTTGGTTTAAGAGTTACTTACTTAGGCGTCATTTAACTGTCTGTATTAATGATCACTTATCCTACATGTTCGAAGCTACCAGTGGCGTACCCCAGGGTTCGCATCTTGGTCCTATACTTTTTAATTTATTCATTAACGACGTAACAAACATATTCACCCGTGTTCTCATTGTAATGTTCGCTGATGATATGAAGATATATAGAATTATTGACAATATCGAGGACTGTCTAACACTTCAATCTAATATTAATAGCTTTAACGATTGGTGTCTTAAAAACAAATTAACACTTAATGTAAAAAAATGTCAACTTATGAGATTCCACAGAAAAAAAACCCATTGTTGTTCACCTACTTTCTCAATAATCACACCTTATTATCTGTTGATGAAATAAGAGACCTTGGTATAACCTTTGACACTAAATTAACATTCATTAAACATATTAATAATATAAACAGTAAAGCAATGCAAATGTTAGGATTTGTCTTACGGATTTCAAAGGATTTTAAAAATTTAAAAACTGTCAAATTACTTTACACTTCACTTGTTAGAAGCCAACTAGAATTTAACACCACCATTTGGAGTCCTTACTACAGTGTACATGAGAATTCCCTTGAGCGAGTCCAACATAAATTTTTACGTTATATTAATTTTAAATTGGGAATATTCATCGAAAACATTAATTACCCCTCTCTGTTACAATTATTGGGACTCGATACATTAAAAGAAAGAAGAATTTGTTTTGACCTATTTTATTTATTTAAAATCGTTACCAACCTGTTGAACTCCCCTGAACTTCTTTCGTTAATATGTTTCCGTGTACCTAGTCGATCAGTTCGTTTCAAATTACCCTATCATTGCAACAATGCAGGATCTAACGCTGAACTCAAATCCATAATGAATCGCCTACATGTACTTGGTAATAAATATGTTTTGGGTGAATCTATAAACATTACTAGTTTATCCTCATACAAACACCACTTAATTAAAACTGTATGTTAGCGCTTCTCTGATTGACTATAACCAAATACAGTTTTAAAGTACGAGTATTAGTTTATCCGGGATTTATTGTAAATTAATTGTTTATATATTTATATATACATATTGTTGTATTGTATTTATAATAACTATTACTATTGTTCTTTTTATGTATTTTATATTCATATTTTTTTATCTATGTATATTCTGTATTTATAATAAGTAAAACAATTGTTATTCTTTTGTAAAAGCCGCTATAATCGGCGTTAATAAATAAATAATAATAATTGAGAGATTATATTGTATTTTTAAGTATAAACGATTTTAATATGCTATTGATAAAGTGTTTTTATTGAGCTTTTGAATTTTTTATAATTCGTTTCCAATCTTAAGTTAAGAAGTAATTGGTTAATTGGTTAATATGATATCATTAAAATACTGAAGGAAACAGATAATGAAGCTCTACCGACATTTCTGGCTCAGAATCTACTCAAACTACCGCCTGTCAATTTCGATCACGTAGATGTCACATGTCTCCTTAAAGATATCATGGCATTAAAGGGTGAACTAACCACAATTCAGTCACAAATGTCCAAATGAAGCGATCTGGAAGTGTTGCGCTCTGAAATAAGGAATGAAGTGAAAATAAATAAACATAACCGTATCCCGAATCAAGACGTAAACACATCGCCGTCCTTGAACACATTGAAGGTCACCATACCGGTAGCGGTAGATAAGAACCGCTCAAACTCACGGTCGCCAACTAATGAATTACATTTCGACAACAATGCGCACTGCAGTAATGTGATAACCCCGCCCGCGCCCCTCGCATTACCTGCCCCACCTGTCATGCACTCTCCTCAATCATGGAATAAAGTAGCGGCGTCTAGATTTCTCACACAACAGCAACAGGTCATACTACAGACATCACAGGTACATCAACCGGGTATGGATGAACTAGCCAAAGTTGCACGCACAAAATCTCACAAAAATACATTTAAACCAGAGACAACCAATTTTAATACGGATGGTTATAAAACTGTTATGCTACGTCCAGATCCTTGCGACAAGCTGCTTGTCGCAAGCTCAGGCAAGCTCTGGCAAGCGAATGGCTGGCGACCCCACACTTGCAAGCGCGCCAGTACATTTGCACTATTCGCAGCGCCCAAAGATGGCGGACGTCGAAGCAGCTGTTATCAGCTGTCATTTTTGCGCTAACCTATTTCTATTTTAAAGCGAAACAAAACGAAAGAAAGCGAAGAATTCGAAAGAGAAGATGGTGGATGATTAAAATCCATAGAAAGCGTACCAAATAATTCATTTAATATTCTTTCTCAATTCAGTGCCGGCAACCCGGGCGTTTATTTATTATTAGTTATGTACATACATGATTTTTCTCCTTACCCTCCTCACTAGACAAAGTCTGTTCTGAGGCTGGTAACTAACAATTTCTAATTACATAAAAACAAATAAGTGGTTAAAAAAGAAAAAAAAGAAATATAAATATTATAGTAAAAATAATAATAATAAAATAAGAGGAAAATCAGAAATTAGAAACAGACTAGAAAAAAGAAAATATATAATTTTAGATATTAAGAATATTACTTATCTCTCTTCTTTCTTTGACATTCAACCAGTTTAAAAATCTTTTGAATACCCAATTCAAATTATTAGATGCGACATAGGTCTTTGTTTGGGCTACAAACTTATTGAATATATGTGGTGCCAAGTAAGATTCATGTTTTTTGGCAAAATTTGATTTGATATATGGTACTTGTAATTGATTGTGTGTGTTTGCTCTTGTGTTTTGCGAGTGAGTTATGAAGTGTGGTGATATTTTTATGCAGTTTTTGTAGATGATCTTCTTTATGAATAGTTTATTTATGTCTAATAGGTTATTGTTGATCATTAGCTGTTCTGTCGGATGTTGATAAGGCTTTCTGAACATAATTCTGATTATTGTTTTATGATTAATTTTAAGTGATTTGAGATGAGTCTCTGCTGCTGCTCCCCATACTGAAATACCATACATAAGAATACTTTGACAGAGTGCAAAATATATATTTTTTAGCTGAGGTAGTGACATAATGTTTCGAATTGTTTTGAAGATGTAAGAGAGTTTCCGTATTTTTTTTGTAATTAGGTTGATTTGGAGATCCCATTTTAAGTTATTGTCAACAGTTAAACCGAGATATTTAATATTTTGCGCATAATCAATTTTGTCACAAACACAGCGTGAGTTAGTTAATGAGGTAACTGTGCAGGGGTGAAGATGAAGTTGTGGGTGACTATCTGGCTGACCAGCTAATGTTTTACTGAAAGTTAAGTATTTAGTTTTAGAAATATTTAGTGTCAGTAGATTATTTATTAGCCATCTATTTACTTCAGTCATCCCTGTTTCCGTGTGTTTGAAGACGTTTTCCCATGATTGGGCTTTGAATAAAATTACAGTGTCATCTGCATAACTGATTACTTTGTACTCTATGTTCCCTAGGCTTATCTCAGTTAGACTGTTAATGTAGATGAGAAACAGTATGGGACCCAAGACGCTGCCTTGGGGTACTCCATACCTGTTGCCTACTTTGTCACTTTCTTGATTATTTATTTTTACAATTTGTTGTCTATTTTCAATGTAGCTAATGAACCATTTTAGTGGTGGACCTGTTATGCCAATGTTTTTGAGTTTTTGTTGGAGTAATTTGTGTGAGATGGTGTCGAAAGCTTTTGCTAGGTCTAAGAACACTCCTAACACCTTTGAACCGCCATCTAGGTTTTTCACTATGTAGGTGGTTAGTTCCGATAAGGCGTCTTCTGTTCCCATTTTCGCTCTAAACCCGAATTGACGGGTGGAGATCAGTTTGTGTTTATCAAGGTATGCGAGCAGTCTTTTTTTCATAGTTTTTTCTAGTAGTTTCGATAGCGAATTTAGCAGAGTGATTGGTCTGTAATTTAAGATAAGCGTTTTGTCTCCCGATTTATGTATTGGAGTAATACAACCTATTTTTAGGTGATCGGGGACAATGCCGAGGCTGAAACTTTGGTTGAAAATATGTTGAAGTGGTATAAGTATATATTCTCGGAGACTAATCAGTATATGATTGGAGAGGTTATCTGGGCCCACAGCGCAATTTGGTTTGAGAGAAATAATTAAATCTGAGATTTCCTTTTTAGTTATTTTGTGAGCATAAAACGAATGATTTGGTTGTATGGTAGAGGATAGTTTGGTTAAAGAGTCTTCTGTTGTGCCGTTTTTTAGAAGAATTTTTTCAGCTAAGTTAGATCCGACTTTTGCAAATTGGGAGTTAATAAAATTAGCTATTTTACCAGGTTCATTTTTTGTAAGGGTTTTGTTTCCATTTATTAACAGTACTTTGATCTTCGAGTCTTTTTTCGGATTGGAGAAAGTAATATCTTTGACGATTTTCCAGATTTTTTTGGGATCGTTTTTGGCGGATTTTATTTCTTTTTTGTAGTACTTGTATTTGGCTTGTTTGATTAATTTATTACAAAGGTTTCTATATAGCAGGTAATTATTTTTTAGTTTGTCGTCATATGGGTTTTTGCGCACTTGCATGTGCATTGTGTCTCTTTTATGAATGCTGTTTACTAATCCTTTCGTGATCCAGGGTGTTATTTTTTTTTCTTTATGTGAGTAGTTTTTCGGGGTATTTTTTGTTGTATGTTTAGCAATGTAGGTTCCAACTGTGTTCATAAATGTGTTCAGCGCGTTGTTTGGGTCGGGTTCATTTATTACATTTGACCAAGATTCCTTATGTATGTCCTCTATTAGGCACTTAAAATTAATTTTGTCTTGTACGGAGTTGTTTTTTTCATCTTTTTGTTTCTCGTTATGATGTATGCTAAGTGTAGTAGTGAAATGATCTGTGACCTTTGATCGAATAATGGATGACGATGTTTTTTTCCTAGTTTTAACAAATATATGGTCAATACAGGATTCAGAGTTTGACGTAATTCTTGTTGGTGAGTTGATTGTCGAATTTAATCCATAGTGAGTAAGTAGACTTAAGTATTCTGTGGTTATTGGTTGCCCGTTTAGTAAGTTAATATTCATATCCCCTGCAATAATTAATTGTTGTGTTTTTTTATTTTTATCGAGAAGTTTATTTAAGGAGTTGAGAAAAGGTGAGAGATTGTTATAGCTTGGGGGTCTGTAGACGGCAAATATGGAGATGTCTGTTCCGAGGGAGATTTGGATACAGTTTGCTTCGGTTAGGTTGATTTCTGTTATTGATGGGTTTAGTGAATCTTTGGCAAAGATTACTATACCGTCGTTTTGATTTAGATGTTTAGTGGAATGGAGAGTTGTATAGTCTTTTAAGTTTAGGTTTGTGTACGAATCATCTAACCAGCATTCAGTCAAGATAATAATGTCGAAGCTTATGTTTATTTCGTTTAAGAGGACCGAGAAATTATCGAAGTTCTTTCGAATACTTCTAATGTTTTGGGAAATTATGTTTAAGTTGTGTTTTTCTGTAAACAGAGAATTAAATTCTGTCGCTTTGTCAAAAGTGTGTTCTGAGTTGTTAAATGTTTCTGTATCAATATTAAGTTGAGTGATCATGTTGCGGTTGCGAAGTTACATAAGTTGATCCATACAAAGTTCACACATTTTGCTAGTGGTGGTAAATAATGAGTAGTATAGGAGTAAAAATTGAGAGTAAAATTAATCAAATACTTTGGATAATATAAACTTTTAAAAACATAAAATTTCATGGTAAAATAATTAGAATACTTTGGATAATAAAATAAAATCCTTTTAAACCATAAAATTCGATGGTAAAATAATTCAAAGATTTTGGATAATAAAAAATATTTAAAACAGTTACATTTGATGTTAAAATAATAGCAGTATTTTGGATAATAGAAACCTTTAAAAACATAAAAATGGATGGTAAAATAATGAAAATACTTTGGATAATAAACACCTTGAAAAGCATAAAATTTTAAAGGGAAATAATTTAAGTACTTTGAATAATAAAAACCTTTAAAACAACGAAATTTGACAGTAATATTATTCAAATACTTTGGATAAAAAAAACCTTTGGTACAATATAATTTGATGGAAAAATAAGTTGAATAATTTGGATAATAAAAACTTTTAGAACAATAAAGTAATATGGTAATAATGATGGTAAAATAATTCAAATACTTAGGATAATTAAAACATTTTAAGCAATAGCATTTGATGGTATAATAATAAAAAAACATTGGATAATGAAAACCTTTTAAAACATAAAATTTCATGGTAAAATAATTAGAATACTGTGGATAGTAAAATAGAATCCCTTTAAACCTTAAAGTTTGATGGTAGAATAATTCAAAAACTATGGATAATAAAAAATATTTATAACAGTAAAATTTGATGGTAAAATAATAACAGTACTTTGGATAATAGAAACCTTTAAAAACATAAAATTTGATGGTAAAATAATGAAAATACTTTGGATAATAAAAACCTTCACCAACTACCTTCCCAAAAAAATTCTAATTTTTGTTTATTAGTCCGTAAGTTGTACCAACGTGTGGATGCCACGCCAGCGTTTGCCGCAAGCGCTTGCCGCTTGGGCCAAAATATCCGACCTCGATCGGATCGGCGGCAAGCTCTCGCAAGCTCTTGCAAGCCTACGCAAGCCAAGCCACACGCGCGGCACCAGACGCTGGGACTTGTGGACGCTTGCAGAGGCTTGCCACGTATTTGGACGCGGCTTTACAAGAAAACTAAGGAGATCGAGAAATATTATTGCAACTGGAACAGCAATGGAGAACTCCCTCAAAATAGCTGAGTTAAAAAAACGCTCTATGTGTCGAGGTTCGACAATAGTGTAACTGAGGACAATATTCGAAACTTTATCAATTATATAATAAAAGGAAGTAATATCCAAATAGAAAAAGTAATACAACGAAATCCCACGTAGTTTGGATCTTTCAAGTTGACTATACTGAATACGGATATCAAAACCTACATGAACAAAGAATTTTGGCCGACTGGTAATGTTTTCCGAATATTTATTAAAAAAAATACAATGGAATAGAACAAAATTAAGATAATTTCAATAAACTGCAAAAGTTTTAAACGAAACATCAACTTCGTTATAGATATGTGCGATATCTACGATGTAATACTTTTGCAAGAAACGTGGTTATTACAAAACGAAACATCGAATCTATCCAAAATTTATCGGAACTTCCAGGGATGGGGTACCTTATCAAACGGACCACTACGAGACCGACCCAGTACTTCGGAGAAACGAGCTGCAAGCTTCAATAATACCGTGTGGAGATGACCGCATCGCTGATATTCAGATAACCACCAACGAAAGGACGATAAGCATACTGACTTTCTACGTGCCGGTATGTCATGCGGACAACCTTACCGACTTCACCAACTACCTTCCCAAAATACATACGATCATCCAAGATAACGAACACTCTGAAACCATTGTTATGGGAGATTTCAACGTTCACCCATCCTCCATATTCGGGAAAGAACTCTCTCATTTCTCCACCGAAAATAACTATAATTGTATCGATATTGAAAGACTACCGAATGACACGTATACATATATTAGCGATGCACACAATACCACTTCCTGGCTCGATCACTGTATATGCACTAATAATCTTAAGAACAAAATAGACAGTCTGAAAATACACTATGATACCGACTGGTCCAATCACCGTCCGACTTCTTGCGTAATCGCTGCTGAAAAATTACCTGCAACTATTTTTAATATTCCACAACAGCCTAATAACATAATATGGAGAAGGAATAATAATAAGAAAATCATTGAATATGAGTCTGTAGCAGAAGCATTACTTAGTGTGATCTATCAAAGACACTCCGAATCCATTTGTAATTCGGATACTATATGTGACAGATGCGACCATATACAAAACATGGAAAATATGTACACAGACATCGTTAAAGCCTTAAGTAGGGCTGCCTATACTGTATTTCATCGGGAGAGCGATCAAAGCAAACAAAAAACACGTCGTGACATTGCTGGGTGGAATCAACAAGTTAAGGAACACTACGAAAATTCCAGATCGGCGTTGATGGAGTAGATTAAGAATGGGAGACCATTACTTGGTCCCATTGCGGATGAAAGAAAACGAAAAAGGAAGGAGTTCAAAATAGCTCTTAAACACTGCCAAAGCTCTTCTGAACAAACGAAAATGGATATTCAATATTTTCGATTCGCCAGTTGTTTAATGTGTTAAAATCCAGTTTTTATTTTCTAGTAAGTTGTTGACCAAGTAAAATATAGCAGTATCATGTGCGTTTAAGTCAATTACGCCATTTAGATTTAAATGACATATGTCATTTACATATATTTGAAAAAGGAGTGGCCCGATTGTGGATCCTTGAGGAACTCCGTAGTTTGTGTTGGGTAGACTGTTTTTGTTATCTTAGCTGACATATTGATTCACAGGTCACATTGACAGTTCATCAAACTAAATATATTCCATAACTTACCGATTAGTGCTATAAGCTAGTTCACGTTAGCGTTAGACATAGCGCAGTTGTTTGTTTAGTAGCCTCAGTTCAAATTAAAGAATAGTGTTCAGAAAATAGGCTCAGATTGACTTGGAATAAGTGGCGCTGCCAAAACGAATAGCGTCATTAGAAAATATATATCATCTTTAACGCTTACCAGTAATTCTTATGCATGTGGTGATAAATTTAACTTCCAGGGTTAAGCAGTGTAATGTATATTATGTAGAAATAGATTTGGAAACAGGATGAAACCGTTGGCCGTGAAGAAACCATGCGTCATAAATTTTATATTGATATTCAGTGTTGCCAACTCAGTAATTAACGCTGAGATACAAAAAGACCTAGAAAGGATTTTATCTCGTAACGCCAAATTTCCCTGCAATATTTTCGTTTTATTTCAAAATTTCAACACATAAATGTTTGATTGAGTTCAATATTTAAATATATAAAAAAACCCACAAACTAAACCATTTAAAATTGCGTTAGTTCACTTCTTATGTTAGTTATAAATCACTAGTTGCAAGTACCTAACAGTTGTCATACGCTGGTTATTAGTTGTTATAATACACGCATGTTATATTTATAGAAAGCAGAGAAGAGTCGATGTTTTGTAATCAAATCGTAAATAACCCCCAGCGATGCCGGGTACACGTCAGCAAGTAAAATAAATAAAAAATAACAAATTATTATAAGCATTAATTACTCGCCTGAAATATCCATACAAATTGAAAATATCTCCCGAGTAAAAATAAACGCTGCCGACGGGAATGGATATTTCAGGCGAGTAATTAATGGTCGTAATAATTTGTTGTCCTTTGTGCTATGCATAAAAACCTTGTCGCATATATAGTCTATGTCTATGATTTCATTATCTTCTATGCATAACCTGCAAATTTTGTTGACGTATGTTTTCTAAACCGACAGTAGGTACTTCCTGTAACTAAACTCTGTTTAACTTAATCCCAAATTGTGATGGTTATTAGTAAGAAGGATTGTTTATATTCCAAACGATTCTCTCAACCTTTGTCATAACTTAAAAGTCACAATTTGTATCATTTTTTTCTAAATAAGTCATTGTTTTGACAGAATATTCCAATCGTAACCAAATTTTAAAATCTCATTCAAATTAGTGTGCCGTTACATCTTTGTTCTGTTTCAGGTATATTTGTTTGAGATCAAACCAATTACCAAACGCTACCACAGCAGTGCCATGGATCTACTAAATCCAGAGACTATATCTATCAAGACGGAACCAGGGCCCAAAGAAGAAGGCGGAGGTGAAATGTCCTATACGGATATGGATTTCGACCTCCCAGATCTAAAAAAGGAATGTTCGCAATATGCGAATTGTAGTCGGTCAGCCAGTTAGTTTCATTGAATATATTGAAAATGTAGGATGTTTAATTTGGATATTCGGAAACCAAGTCCGTTTAGAAATGTCGTGAGAACAGGACAGATTATGCTTGTGCACAATACCCTCTCTTGTCGTACATGAGTTTATTTGGTATGTATCTTAAAATTCGTCCTTGCTGGAATCTGCCAAATTAGAGTACTGTTTTAACTTAATTATATTGCTCCAAATAAGTTGTCGATTCCTTACGTTTCACCTCGTTTTATTTGGGATATGAGGTAACTTTCAAGTGTTATTTTACGTGGTTCAGTTCGGGAACTTCCTTATTTCATACGAAAATTAGTGTGAAATAAGGAAGTAGAATACCTTAAACACACGTGTATTTGTACATTACATTGATTGACGCTAGATTTAATCGTCTTAAAACAACCATATTGAAAGCGCTCAAGAGCAGTGCTTTTTTTATTGAAACATCGGTCGCTGGAGACATCTGGGGTCATTCTTATTCATTTATCTGTACGCCTAAAATGCTTTTAAATAAATTTATACAAAGAGCAGTGTTTATTTGAGAATATATGTATAACATACGAAATACTAACAGTATATAGGTGTAATCTATTACTAAGCACGTACAACATATATCTATGAATACACAAATGTAAAATTGTGATTACAAGTATAATAGAATATATTTCAAAATAATTTAAAAAAAAAACTAAATACCAAAATATTAGTAAAACGTAAGAATAACATAAAAAAATAGAGATTAAAATAACACTACATATAAGACAAAGCACTAAAACTACGTAACCAATGCTACTCTACTTTGTAGGATTCAACAAAGCGTTGGTATAGATTAAGCATAATTCTATAAATGGGGTCAATAAATATTTCAATAGTGCCCCCTTACTTGTTACCCAGATGATGCACCCTATTTGTCAGTGAGTGTGTCTGTGTTCTTATGTTATCGTCAATTGACCTTAAAGACTTTTATACAAAATCCCGCTTCTACGTGGTTAATTAATGGTATCTTTATTCGTTATTTAAATGGATATTGCTTTTTTTCTTAAAATATGTTTCGTTTCGTATCAATTATTAATGTACGAATTATTATATTGTTTTTCCAGGTAGCTTTAATTCGGGGCCTGTTACCATCAAGGCAGAACCAGGACACCGAGAAGAAGATGAAAGGGGATGTCCAAATATGGAAATTGACATAGACCTGCCGGATGTTAAAAAGGAATGCTTAGAACGATTTGAAAGAATTGCCAAGACAGCAGGTAACACCGATTTTCATTGTATGATCTATCAATTCGTGCTTTACTATTTTACTTACGTTTACGTTTTGACGAATTTACTGCGCTTATCCGCACTTTGTGTTGGTAATAAGACTTATTGAGCCTTAATTCGTATTTTTTTGAATTTATCTACAGATCTGAAGACGCATCCTGTGGAAAAGCGATTATCATGTCCTCATTGTAACTACTCATGCTCTCATAAATCAAATTTGGCAAGACACATGCTGACTCACAGTAAAGAAAAACCTTTTTCGTGTTCTGACTGCAACTATTCATGTGGTCTAAAAGGAGCTTTGAAAAGACACATGCTGAACCACAGTGGAGAAAAACCTTTTTCGTGTTCCAAGTGCAACTATTCATGTTCTCAAAAGCGTTATCTGACGAGCCACATGCTGACACACAGTGAAGAAAAACCCTTTTCATGTTCTGTGTGCAAGTATTCATGTTCTCGAAGGGGTCATTTGAAGATACACATGCTGACTCACAGTGGAGGGAAACCTTTTTCATGTTCACACTGCAACTTTTCATGTTCACGAAAGACATATTTGACGAGTCACATGGTGTCTCACGGTGCAGAAAAACTTTTTTCATGTTCCGAGTGCAACTTTTCATGTTCTCGAAATAAAAATTTGAAAAGACACATGCTGACTCACGGTGGAGAAAAACCTTTTTCGTGTTCTGGCTGCAACTATTCATGTTGTCAAAAGGGAGCATTGACAAAACACATGCTGACCCACAGTAGAGAAAAACCTTTTTCATGTTCCGAATGCAATTATTCGTGTTTTCGAAAGAGTAATTTGACGAAACACAAGCTGACTCACAGCTGAGAAAAAGGTTCCCATTGCATTTAATAGTTATATTTATTGGAGTGATTTTTTTAATTTGTTTAACTTTTGCACAGTCAAAAAAAAAAAAAAAAAAGATTGCTGGTTGGCTTTCATTTATTCAATCATAAAAACTGATTCGTCACAAAGTGTGTTTTAAAAAAATTGAATATTGTTTTAATTTAATGTCAAAACAAGACGTGGATAAAAGAGTCAAATTATTATATGTTTAGCTAAATAACTTTAAAATACATTATTTTCCTTTACCAGAAACAGAAATACTTACTTCTCTTTATTGTTAACCTGATAAAAAGTATTTTTTTTAAATAAAATGTGCTTCTGGGTCCTTATTTTCTAAAAAAAAAATCAAAAAACAGTTCATAAGCGGGCCTCACAAAAAAGTGAAGAAGTGTCATTTTCACAGATCTTTGTCTTCAGTACCTACTCGATTGAATTAATTATAAAATAATTATAGACTATGACTAATTATGTTGTTATTAACATAACCTAACATTGTGGACAAACATGCTTTCGTCATCTTCCAATCGTTTCATCTTGTTTCTAAGGGCTAATTTTACATAACATCCCTTACATTGTTTAACCCACGCAGTTAAATTTATCATCATATATGTCGCATCCGAAATAAGTTATGAAAGAAGAAAAAAAGGAAGGCGGCCAATCACTGACCACGAAGAAGCACAAATCATAATGTAGTTAGTTCAAGCACAACACAATCACATGAGTTCCACCGCAATACCTCGGTGTAATAATTGTGTCCACAACACAACGAATGTATAAGTACTTTCGATATAGGTAAAGATTATACGCACGATTAACATCAACGACTTGCGTACAATTCTTCTTCTGGTCTATCCCAAATAATAACACTCGAAAATTGCAAAGTATTCTTGTCCTTGTTCTTAATTTCAAATTCTTATTCAGCAAGGTGGAGTTTGGGGATGGGATTTGCGTATTGGATAAATGACAATCTGGTAAGAACTATGTATTTTGTCATTTCAAAAGCAAACACAATGCTTGTGATATTTTTGTTGATAAGTTTTAATACAGATATTTTCTAGTCAAGTATTTTGCACGCTGAAATGCAGAACCGCTCTGTTTAAAGCTGAATTTTCACTACGCAACTAGTTGCGCTCAAGTTGTTTATGACATTAGTTGTACTTCTGATACAACCTATTAACATAGTTTAATGCAACAAAATAAGAATCGCGCTACCGCGAAATTATGGCATCACACACTAATGCAATTAATTGTGTAGTGTAAAAATGTGATGCAACTAGGAAAGTAGTTTATTTATGCCAACTAGTGTCGTGAAAGCATTTCAGCTGAGCTGGCGTATGGGTTCCTTGTAATTACGTGAGAGCTTTACCACCATTTTACCATCGAAAATAACAAATCAACGCTGTGGTGCTGTTAAAGATTTAAAGCAGCTTCAGTACGAAAATATAGATTCCCGTGAAGCGCCCTTCAAGGCAACTATTAGAGCCGTGGAAATGGAAACTGTAAAAGATGTCATTTGAAAAATAACATTTATTTAGTAAAATAATATTCCAGAGCACCTCATGCAAAAATATTGAAACACTAAATATTACGTCGACAATAATTATTTTCAGTTTTTAAATATCTTAGCGTAATTTATAGTTTCAATTTTTGTAGCAATGCTTCCCGACATTTTTTATCCTGTTAGATATGTTGTAGGGAAATTTGTTCAGTAAAATTATAAAAAGAAGTTAACAGGAACTTAGTTTTTATAGCTTTCAGGATCTTCATATGCTTATTCAAAGTTTAATCCAGACGCTTTTTTCATAACCATCCCAGAATACAACACCGTATTTTCTGTCGTGACAGTCTTTTCTTTATTTTGTACATCGCCATATTATGTATACAAAACATTGTTCATTGCAGAAAAAACTTTAAACGTACATAGATGGTTGCATGGTTTCTGTGATACTGAAGGTTGTACGACACTAAGTTTGCCCAATTTACACCAACTTTTTGGTGTCATGCAATTATTTGGAACGTAGCCAATATAACATTTATCTATTTTTAACAAAATAACCGAATTTAATCCGTTATTTAATGTTTTATAGAATACTCTTGTGTTTTTATATACTTATATTATAAAATGTCACCTGTGACATGAAAAATGCCATATGTTGGACGTAAAAGTATAACGCGCTATTTTTTCTCTATCTGCACAAACAGAATAATATATGAGACAGGGGTACAGCAAGTAAAAAAACTATGTATACACGGTGTCCGGAAACTCGTTGTACAAGCGGGAAACTGATGAATCTACATCACATTTGGAGTCGATTTTGTAGAATAATTTTTTTTTATTTGAGCTTTCGTTTTCGAGTAAATTGCAAATACTGTCTTCAATACTTAAATATTACAAATTGGGGCTTACTTTTCTGTAACTTTCTAAACTGAAGTACATATTGCTTTCTCTTTACTTTTTAAAATAACTAAAAAAAAAAAAACATTTTCGTACTTTTTTATTTTATACTTTAGGTACATGGAAAAATAGTAATCGTTTTTATATTACCCACACTCAGGCAGTACCTTAGTGGGTTTTTATTTCTTCTTTATACTATTTGTTTTTTTTTGTTTTTTTGTTTTTTTGTTTTTTTTTTAATTCCTTTATTTTTCCCAATTTTTACATTAATTACATACAATATTATATAAATCAATATGAATAATGGGAACCCACTAAGGCGCAGCCTGTGCGTGGGTAATATATTTAAATTATTATTTTATTGTACCTAGAAATAAACAAAAATTATAATAAAAACAAGATTACATTTTGTCTAAGCGGTTTGTATAAAAAGTGTTTATAATAGTGTATAGTGAAGTTATAAGTGTTTAGTGTAATATATGCTGAATATTTTATGAGAAACATAAATTGATACAAATTAAATAAAACAAGTTTCAACTGCTGTTTCGAAAAGCCATAATTTTAATTCTTTTAAATATTGAGGAAGTTTAGTAATCACTTGAATATTTTTCGGTAAAAGATTGAAAGTACGAGGTCCAATGAAACTGCAGTGTGTTTGCATTTGTTTCGTGTTCGTTTGGGGGGTATAAAATACATTATTATTTCTAATGTTGGTTCTGTTTTCATTTATTTCGAATTTATTTTTGTTTTTAAAGATGTATTTCATAGTTTGCAAAATAAATAGTTTACGGAGACAGAATATTTTAGATTCTTTGTATAACTCATCTGTTGAAAATGTTCTTTTCCGACTATACATAACTTTGATGATATAATTTTGAATTATTTGTAAAGGTTTGATATGTGCATGAAGCGCACCGCCCCATCCTATTATTCCGTATATAAGTGAAGATTGCACCAGAGAAAAATAAATAATTTTCAGTTTTTCAACATTGAGCACTTCTTTTAGTCTGTAAAATGTGTATGTAAGATATCTTAATTTACAGACGGTATTATTAATTTGTGACTGCCAATTTAATTTTGTATCAATAAAAATACCTAAATATTTAATCTTTTCAAGTTTTCCGAGTTCAAAGCAAGATGAGCATATTTCTTGATTACAGTTAACGTTATGTATTCGAATTTTAAGGTTATTGGGGGGTTTATTTTTACTATTTTTAGAAAAGGTTAGGTAAAATGTTTTATTATAGTTTAAGAAGAGTCTATTACTTTCTAGCCATGATGAGACATATGTAATGCATTTTGTTGCCTTCAAAAAAGTTTCAGGCCAGGATTTTCCATTCACTATTATTACTGTATCATCAGCGTAAGATACAATTTTACCAGGGATTATAACATCACACAAATCGTTTATGTATATTAGAAAGAGAATTAGGCCAAGCACAGTTCCCTGTGGTACTCCATTTTTTATTCCTGTTTCAGTACTATAAAAATCCCCTATTTTTGTTTTTTGTTTTCTGTCTTTGAGGTAGCTAGTAAGAATTTTTAGTGTATCATTTTTTAAACCTATTTGATTCATTTTTTTATAAGTAGATTGTGATTTACCGTATCAAAAGCTTTTCTTAAGTCTAGAAATATAGCTAAACTTTTTTTATTTTGATCAACAGATGTGTATAATTTTTTAGTCAGATCGAATATTGCATCTTCAGTGCTTAGTTTTGTTCTGAAGCCATATTGATTTTGGGACAGAATTTTGTTTTGTTCTAGGTAATTCATTATTCTATTTTTGATACATTTTTCAAATATTTTTGAGAGGTTTGAGACCAAGGAAATGGGTCTGTAGTTGTCTTATATGTGCGTTTCTCCCGATTTGTGGATTGGTATTATGATAGAGGTTTTTAATTGTTCGGGAAAATTTCCCTCTTTTAAAGATATATTAAAAATATGTAGCAATGGAGTCAAAATGTAATGTTTTATTTTTTTAAGTGTGTTACCTGATAAACCATCAATTCCTGTAGAATTTGTTGATTTTAGACCGTCAATGTGTTTATCAATTTCATCTGTTGTGATGGGTGAAAAATATTCTAAGGAGTTAATTGAATCGTTAGTTGAGTCTAAGTGTAAATATGAGTCTACGGGTATTGTATTATCAATTTGACTAGAAGATTCAAGTACTTGATCTGTGAAAAAGTTGTTAAAGTTTTCTGCAATGGCCGATTTGTCAGTTATAATATTTTCATTTATTATAATCTCATCGACATCAGTCGATACTTTTTTTTTTTGTTCGTGATTTCGTTAATAATATTCCACGTTTTTTTTATATCATTTTTTGCACTATCAATTTGTTCACAATAATACTTCTTTTTGCAATTTCTTATTAACCTATTTAGTAAATTTCTATACATTAAATATTTCGTTTTCATGAAAGGCATAATTCTTGTGTTATTTTTTTGACAGGCTTTTTGATAATTTAACATATCTTTGTTTAATAGAGACTATTAGTCCTACAGTGATCCAAGGCTTAATTTTTTTATAATTTCTCTTAGCGATGACAATTTTATTTGTACTCTTCGAAATATAAGCTTGTAGAGTTTTATAAAATAATTCTAATGCTGAATTTGGATTAGCTATTGATAGTATGTTGTCCCATTTTTCTGAAGAAGTAAATTGTTTAATGTGATGTAATTAATTTCATTTATTTCAACAGTGTTAGAGTATACTTATGAATTTGTGGTTAAGATGTTGTGTCCGTAGAATGTTGGGTAGTGGTCAGTAATGTTTGTTTTTAGAGTTGAAGATTTAGTTATAACGTGTTTGTGTGTTTTGATAAATATGTGATCTAGAGTCGTGGAATTATTTAGATTTTCTCTTGTTGGTGAGTTTATGTATGATTGATATCCTGCATGTGACAAACAATCTAAGTATTCATTTATACATTTTGTTCTTTTGTTGTTTTCATTTATGTTTATATTAATATCACCAGTTAATATTGCAAAGTAAAAGTTATTTCTGTTAGTCATTTTTATAAGTGAATTAAGTTCATTATTGAATAGAGATTCATTTAAGGAAGGTGATCTATAGATAGCTAATAGCAAATAAGTGCAATTACTATGGGTAAATGTTAATTTAATTGCGTTAGCTGTTTTAAAGTCTAGAATTTCGAAGGCAGGTTTTGTAAGACAATTTTTTATAAATAAAGTGATTCCATCGTGACCAGTATGTTTACATTCGGATGAAATAGTTACATATCCTGGCAAGTTACAGAGAATTACTTCTTTCATTTGCGTTTCTGTTGATAATACTAGGAGAAAAATCAAGACTATCGAGAAGAATACAAAGCTCATCAAAGTGCCTTCTTAAGCTTCTAATATTCATATTAAGAATTGAAAAGTTAACGTCCTTAAAGTGATTATTTAGTTCACTCGTGTTTTTACAAATGTAATTTTCATACAAAAAATTTTCATCAGACATTTTGATGGATATAAGTAATTTTCACATGCAATGCGGTTAGATGGTCCTTTATTCTGAAGGGATGTCATTCGGCTGCCTTATATGGATGATTGGAGCTGTTTCATCTTTTCTCATCATAACGTTACCGTTTTTCGCCCAGATGAATTTGTAGCCGAGTCTTGAGGATTTTGCCAGAAACAGGAGGTGTTTATTTAGTTGCGTTAATTGTTCGTTTATGAAAATTTTGTTATCTTCCGGAAAATTTATATTTTTAGTGTACAAGACACCATATTTTCTTTTTTGGTCGATGATTTTGTCCTTTGTTTCTTTGTTTTGGAATGATACAATTAAGACTGGATATTTGTTTAAAGGGTTTCTGTTTCTGATACGATATATATTTGTTATTTTTGATGATTCCATTTCGCATTTTATGGTTTCCATTATATTATTGACTATTTTTGGTAAGTTTTCATTTTCTTTAAAAGGAATACCTTGTATCTCAATGTTATTTTGTTTGTGTAATTGTTCCAGTTTGTTTATTTGCTGTTTTATTTCGTTGTTTTCTGATTGCAGTTGTTTGATCAGTGTATCTTTCTTTTTATTATTTTCTTCATATTCATCAATTTTATTGCAACAAAATTCTACAGATTTCTTAAGATCTCTTAGTTCATTTTTAATTTGTTCTCTAAAAGATTTCATCAATTGTTCCGATAAATCTTCAAACTTTTTTTCCATGAATTTAAATATTTTATTTTAACTTTACTTACTGACAGCTTGAGCACGTTTTCGAAATGGATGATACTTGTCGCCTATTGCTGGATCTGTTGGACAGCTCATCCTCAGATGATGATGCCGCCAGCAGTGCTCAGTTGACGTTAGCGGGTTCGATGCTTAATCGACGGATGTGGGTGGAGCGACACATCCCTTTCAAAAAAGAACATGGGGAGTTCCACCTTTTTTACGAGCTCTCTGATGGGAAATTTTTTAATTATTTTCGAATGAGTAGAGAGACATTCCACCATGTACATAATTTAATCATGGACGACGTAAAGAAGGAGGACACTGTTATGCGTGAAAGCATCAGTACCCAAGAAATACTAGCCATCTGTTTAAGGTAACCAAAAAATAATATTTTTCGTTGTGCTCTGTTTATTTATTTTTTCTTTTAATGCAACATACACTTTTTGGGAGATGAGTTCCCAAAATGATTCTTGGTATATATTTTTTTGCAATAGCTCCCACATAGGGGGCCCTGAGGAAAATAATTTCCCTTAGGGCCTATATCACTTTTGAAGATGCTGTGTGGAGGATCTTTTTGAGGAGAGGAAGGAATGAACATGGGTCTTGAAGAGACCCATGTTGTAGGAAGGAGGAAACGCAGAGGCCGGCAAATCGATCCATAGCCAAGCTGTTGAACTCAAGAACAAGTCTATGGAAGTCAATTTCTATGGAAAGGATAAATGGCTAAAGCACCATATTGTAGCTGGAAAATAAGAATGACTGAAGCACCGTACGCTTTAGCCATTTATCCTTTCCAGCGTCCATATACTTGTGCTTTTTATTTATCAATTGTTTCCTAAATGCTTAACGACCAAGTTGCATTGCCCAATATACAAATAAAAGTCATTTTTTATTTTAATTACGCATAAATAAAATAAGAACACAGATATGATTTACTTATATTTATTAAAAAGATTATTGGTTTGTTACACATCTCGATACATTTTTGTTTTATTAACACATTTTGTTTCTTTTAATAACACAGGCGAATACAGGGAACCCGTTCAGGGAAAATGGATTGGCACTTTTTCTATATATATCTTTGAAAATAATTCACATACCCCAACTGTAAATGTATATTAAATATAATTAAAAACTACATTGTATAATACAAACAGAAGTTATTGGGCCATTTAGTGATGTTTTATGTGTAAAATATGACACATTTTATTACATTATAAAAAATTGGTTTTCACTTTGGCACAAATCAGAACAATTTCCACATTTCAAGTACCATGAGTGTGTGAATTTATTACACATTCTATGAGTTTCCTATAATTTTCTTTTGAAAAAATATTCTTACACCCAAAAAACAAAAATATAGTTAAGATGGGGAAGACATGCATATATATATAAGTCTTCAGATCAGAGTTCAGCAAAAAATATTATTTATCTATGTACGGTACATGTATGTATGTACCTTTAATTACACAAAATAAATAATTAAAAGAAGATTACTAAACAACTGTAAACATATGAAAATTATTAAAATTAAGCCACATTTATAATGAGGCTTTAGAAAACAAAATGTTAACTAATATTAGGTAATTATGAACGCTCAGGAAGAAAATTTCAGTCTTCAGATCACAAATTCTGTCAGTAAATATACTATAAGAAAAATATATCTATTTCAGTCTTCGGATCACAATTTCTGTCTTAACGGTAAATACTATAAGAAATATATATTTTTTAAGTCTTCAGATCAGAGTTCAGCAAAAAATATTATTTATCTATGTACGGTACATGTATGTATGTACCTTTAATTACACAAAATAAATAATTAAAAGAAGATTACTAAACAACTGTAAACATATGAATATTATTCAAACTAAGCAACATTTATAATGAGGCCAGAGAAAACAAAATGTAAACTAATATTATGAAGTTATGAAGGCTCGAAAAGAAAATGTACTAGAAATTATCCAGATGCAAGATCAAAATAATCATATCAACGCTGGAAAGTAAAAATGGCTAAAGCGCCATCCAGCTCTGACATTAAAGATGAACACAAGTACAAACAAACAATATAGCTTATTTTGTTGGTTCATTTATTGTCACAGCTGTATGGCGCTTTGGCCATTTTTACTTCCCAACGTCGAATATGGGAATACCTAAAACTAAACTAAAAACTAAAACAAAAAAAAAACTATTCGCTGAAGTTGACTTGTGCAACATATGTACGCAAGTCAACTTCAGCTTCACTATGCTGGCTATCGCCTTCTAGCTCTTCCGGAGAATAAAACGGCAATATTTCATCCAGGTCACGTGATGGACGGGGAGTTGGCTTTGGCAGCCGAAACGGCACATCGCCTCTCACCGTTGTTACTACTGTGCTTGGGTCTAAATAATTCGGACAAGCATTTTCTTTTCGAGCCTCCATAACAGTACTAAAAAGATCATGCTGGACCCTCATCTGAAGGTCTTCTCTAAGCTCGCTTGTCGCTTTGTACATGCTGTTAAAAAAATTTTAAGAGAGGACTCCTCCTCGGAAGACCTATTTAAAATTTCCATTCTAAAAAGATCCCTCTCCTCCGACCTCTTCTCCCGTCTTCTTCTCTCATTTTCTAAAAGCGTCCTAACCGACTGCTTTCTTGCAGGCACTGCAATTTCTTCAGTGTCAGTATCCTCCGTGGGTGTGGGTGTGAAGTTTGTTTCACGGGGTCTGTTAGTGGCGGTCGGGAGAAGAAATTCCATGAGGTCAAAATACCTCCACTTGATATTGGAAGTTGCCGCTTGTCCGGTGGATGTTTTGTTTCTGGCAGCTGCCTGCCGGTACCCATCCCTCAGTTTCTTCCAGAGGTTCTTGGCTTCTTTGACTGAAACAAATTTTTTATTGATTTACAGGTACTTGGCAACAGGCGATAGTTTCACGACCATTGCATACAATTATAGGATTGGTAGATCAACCGTTTCAGAAATTGTAGATGAGGTATGTGATGCTATTTGGAAGCACCTCCAACCAACGGTAATTTTTTAAATTTTGATTTTATGCCCATCTTGGTTTTTACATAGATTATAAGAAGAGAATATATGTTGATTAGGACTCTATGTTTGTAATAATCTCTTCCAAGTCTGAAATAATTCTCTTGTCAGGCAGAATGAAAATAAATAATTAGAGATGATTTCAGGTAATGGCAGAACCAACCCGAGATGAGTGGAAAAGAATCGCTGCAGACTTCAAGGAAATTTGCCAATTTGACCATTGTGTCGGAGCCATTGATGGAAAACATGTGGTCATAAAGGCTCCACCTAATTCGGGGTCAGATTTCCACAATTACAAGCATGCCTTTTCAACTGTTTTACTAGCAGTGGCTGATGCGAGAAGAAAATTTATCATGATAGATACTGGATCCATGGGAAAATTCAGCGATGGGGGAATTCTTAATGATAGCAACTTTGGACAACAACTAAAGAGCGGTAATCTACAATTGCCTGAAGAGGAACCACTGATCCCAGGCGGAGTCCAAATGCCCTATGTTTTTGTGGGTGATGAAGCCTTTCCTTTAATGACTAACTTAATGCGAGCTTATCCAAAAGTAAGATTAACAGAGAGTCGCAAAATTTTTAATTATAGACTCTGTAGAGCACGCAGAGTAGTTGAGAACGCTTTTGGAATATTGTCAGCACGATGGAGGGTGTATAGGAGACCATTCGAGTGCAAGATTGAACTGGTCGACAAAATTGTCAAAGCCACATGTGTGTTACATAATTTTCTGATAGATAACAACAATATGCAATACAACATTAGTGATGACACAATTGCAGTCGAAGGCGATAATCAACTCACTGAGTTAACGCACAGGGGATATAGAAGTTCGAATGAGAACTTCTTCATAAGAGAAGAGTTCTGCAGGTATTTCAATACTGTGGGAAGTGTGCCATGGCAAGCGACTCGCATTCAGGAAAGGTTGGATAGAGAGTGAGTACTTATCGCCCACAACAACATGAGGCATTTGGACTCCGCCTGGGGTCAGCACCGTCAGCAGTTACTCTTCGGAGAAAATCTGAATCTCCATAAGAGTTCTCAGATCTAAAACCTTGCATTTAAAAATGTTATCTGATAATTATGTATTACGAGCACCTTTATTTCATTTGTTCCAAAATTTTACTCTCTTTTTCTTTTTCCTTTATATTGTTTTACTTGTATCCAAAATTAACAAAATTGTTACTAAATTTAGGCAGAACGAAGTCAGAAACATTATTAAAAAATGCTATCTGATAATTATGTATGACGAGTTATACATATTTCTTTTGGTTTCCTCACAAAGTCGATTGGAAAATGGGAGTCAAAAAAAATTCTTCAGTTCCTATCGAACTTGTATTCAGTCTAAAAATTTTTTTTAAAAATAAACTACATACCGTCTGGCAAATCACACTCTTTGACGACCTTCCTCCATGCTTCTTCCTTCAATTCATTATTTCGGTATTCATTAGAGTCCATCCTCCATAAACATGGGAATTTTCGTACACTCTCAATGAGGTGCTCCATGGTGTTGGCTGGAACGCTGAATATGGATGATTAAAAATAATGTATTTTCTTTCCAAAAACAAAAACACAGCAGCCGGTAACTTCAACAGATTATATTATACTAAATACTAAGCAAGTACCAGAGTGAAATGATAAAACAGAAATAGGGAAAATTGTATCTATGTATAAAAATAAAAGAAAGTTTCTCAGTACAAATTTATTTAGTTTTATTGAAATGCAACATTGTAAGTACAGCATGTAGGAACTTATAAAACTATGGCAGAAGATTTCTACCCGAACACAGATTTCTACGGCAACACACACAACAATATTTAGAATAGATCATATTTAATGTTCACATTATTATATTGATATTGAAGTAGCTACGTATTATATGTTCTGGGTCATGTAGTTGCTGGAAAGAGATCAGCTGCTGGGCTGGATAATGGGTGGGGTTCAGGTAAAATGGACCTGAAAATAAAATAACTTTTAGTAATACACACTAGATCTGGCATTAAATTTATAACCACATCGGCATAGAAAGTCAAACGGATGTCCACGCTGTGAATGTATTTACAACAAATAATTAATTCAAAACATTGCATTTATATTGTTTTGGCTACGTATTATCTTATTAGCAAAAAGCTATAAAAAACAATAAACCTAGACTATGAAATTAGACGTTGTAAAATCGTATTAATATGAATACGAGTGCTATAATCACATTACAGTTATAAAATCACTGTCAATAAACATTGAGGTTATGGACAAAATCCCCAATGTTATTGATATTTGCTTAAAAATTGATACATTCATTTGCATAAACATTGAACTTACCTTTGCATATTAGTTGGTGTAAAGTCAACGTCAGTACTTTCCATTTTCAACGCAATATTAGGTTTTGAGAAACGATATTATGTACGTCGTTGTTCGACATTACCTAGGTACAATCACGTAACGAAATGTTGCAATTGAAGACCGTGTAATTTACCATTTTTACGTGATGAACACTTCTGCACATTAACTATATAATTATAAATGCTATTTATAAACTTTTTAGATTTTAAACAATCTGCGCGTAAATAGCGCATTTTCACATAACCTGACATAACCTCTCCGTCGAATCAGGAAATTCGCAGTTCGCACGCCGATCGACGAAAGCGACATATAATAAATTATTGTAAAATAAGCTCACGTCGATTTTCAAAAATGTCGAAGGCAAAGGCGGCAAAGACTAACACCAGGGCAGGGAACGAGAAGAGAGCACGAGAACTGACGAGAGCAAACCAGATTACCCAGGAAAACAATCAACAATCGAACAAACTAGAAGCTTCTCTATGTAGGTATCAGGCCGTCCAACTTTATAAAAAAACCGAATGATATTACCATATAAACATACTGAGATTAAAAATATGATTAATTTTGAAAGGGCGAAAATTTGTTTACTTCAAATTCAAATATTGATTATATTTTAAATATATGTTAAGTATGTTTGCCAAATAAAGTTTTTTTAATGTTTCTAAATTTACTAGCACACATGACGATATGAGCTAACATAATAAATAAGAAATGCATTATTAGGCTGCTTATGTCATGGCCATAAATAAACCAATGGTCATGGCTGTCAAACGGAACACGGAACTTAGTTGGTAGCTCCGTAATTAAAATGACCCCCTCTCCTTTTTACGGCGGAGAGGGGGACGCATAACTTTTCAAATATCGCTTCGGGAGCGGATACGTAAAATAAATTCGGTTAGCGAAGTTCAGAACCACACTTATAGCGCGTTATCTTTTTACGTGTGTCGGGTCTGTATGGGATTGTATGGCGAGCGCTATTGTGCTTTATATTATCTGTTGATGTGAGCTTTGCGTGTGTACCAGACTTTATTGTGAAATACCGATATGCAAATATGGCGCTATTATTATATAGTGCAATAATAATTTAAATTTGTTATTACAAAATAGTATGATGTTAAATTACCTCAAAGTAAGGTTTGGCAATTATTGGACAATAACCTTGATATCACTACAATAATGTACATCTAAAACATGATTATGTAGGTATGCTGAACAATTCATTGTTTTGCGAAATGGCAATAAGAAATCGTGATATAGGTTACTTGATTGAGATATGTGGGTAGGTTGGCTTGTTCAACTGCAGGTTGTCCACGTGGATTGTTGCGTCATCTTCCTTGTCCGGGGAGTAGATGCTGCCGTTGTAGTGGGTAGGTTGTAATTCATCGCAAGATTATGATGCCATGGTTAGCCACGTTGTTGACAGCCTGATTTCAGGATCGTTCTCACTGAAATTAATTTTAACACGCACTTAATTTTCATAAAAATAGTAAAACATTTCAAGCTAGGGATTGATTGACAAAATAGGGTATTGATGGGAACTATACCACGTGTATATTTCCTTAAATTACCGGGACATTTACTAGCATTTATATTAAAAAATTGATTTGTAAGAGATATATGAATTGGATTTTACTTACTGATCTTGCCCGGGATTGCTGTTTCTCTTTTCTGATCCTTGGCAGTGACGGAATGTTGCAAAATGATTTTAAAATACTAAAGTCGATATATTGTTCTGAGTCGAAGGGTCACCAATTTGGCTAGCGTGTGTGTGTGTTATACTTACCTGTATAACGGCCAATAAATGTGTATAGTGTAGGTTGTGATAAAGTGAAACAGATGTAATTGATAATTTAAGTTTATTGCAAACACGTTACACTATTACACGATTTGAATATCAGAAGGATTTAGTAGGAATCAAGAAATGTCGACCGCCAAGGTAGATCAGAGAAACAGGAATGCTCGTCGGTAATGAATTGGCAGCGAGCTCTGTTTCACGTCGGGTTGCCATCCGTGAAACAGTGTTTCCGTATTAAAATATTAATTTAGGCTGGCAGACAGTTCTTGCCCCCACAATTGTATCTCAATATAGAAAAATCTTGTTTTTTTCTCACAAAAATCAACTTCACTAGAACATAGCCTGTATCGAGGATAATAATTTACATTTGAGTGAAGCAAACATAGAGTAATCACAAACATAAAGTAATACTATATAAATACACAAAAAAAATCTAAAAGAAATAGAAAATATGTTGAATTTTTGTTTTTTTTTATATTAACTCCACACAGGAGGCCCTGAAGAAAATAATTTCCCTCAGGGCCTATGTCATCTTTGGGGATGCTGTGTGGAGGGTCTTTTTGTGGAGAGGAAGGAGTGAACATGGGTCTTGAAGAGTCCCATGTTGTAGGAAGGAGGAAACACGGAGGCCGGCAGTTCGTTCCACAGCCGAGCTGTTGAACTTAAGAACGAATCGTAGAAGCGACCCGTTCTCATGTGACAAGTGTCAACTGTGTACAAATGTTGGGCGCGCGTTTGGCGTGTATCCCGACTACGCACCGGTGCCGAAGGGATCAATGACCCTAGTTCCTCAGAGCATCTTCCATTGTAATACCGATAGAACAAGGACAGCATACCTACCTGACGCCTGTGCTCTAAAGATTGCAGTCCGTTTGTTAAGATTGGGGAATCTATCAAACGGACCGCCCGTTTTTGCACAGAGTCAAGGGTTTTTTTCCAGGTATTTAGGGGCTCCGGACCAGAGATAGCTGCCAAATTCGACAGTAGGGCGCACTTGCGATTTGTACAGGGTCAGTAGTTGTGTATTATTAAAGTATCTGCGGGCCCTGTACAGTACGCCCAGCTTCTGAGAGGCCAACTTTACTCTGGCTTCAATGGAGCCCCCGTACCTGAGCTGGTCACTTATAGTTACACCAAGCATATCAATGGAAGGCCTGTTCGGAAGATTGCTTCCGTTGAAGGAGACAAGATTATCATTTGAATCCCTTTTAGACGTAATCAGACAGGATTGGGTCTTTGAAAAATTAAATTCGACGAGATTATTTTTACCCCAGGAGGAAATAATCTCGAGATAACCGTCCATTCTCTGCTTCAAAGCCCTCCGAGCCGTTGGAGTTTGTGTGCCCTTTGGGGGCTTGTCAAACAAAAAGCTATCATGAACTGTACTGTCATCCGCGTAACAATGAATCGGTGCATATGTCAAAAAGTCATTGATGTGCAACAAAAACAAAGTCGGAGACAGAACCGATCCCTGTGGGACGCCAGCATTTATGGAGTGCGAGGAAGAGATGAAACCATCAGCAACCGCCTGAATCGACATATCCCTTAAAAAGTCAGCAATCCACGTACACATTGAATATTTTATGGAAATAATTAATTGCAAACTATGGAACTAGGTCTTATAGCATAAACAAATAACACTCAATTCAGAAGTGCCATAAAATAATAATAATTATATAATCAAAATATTTAAGGTTCATGTTAGAACTGTGACGTAGAAAAACTAGAAAATAATGGTTTCTGGTGTTGATCTGGCTTGTAAGTCATACAGACCATCAGGGAATAATTAATTCCCCATGAAAAAATTGGTTGATTACAAAATTCACTCTGCAGGAAAAATAATAAATTATAATCCAGCCACCAAATACATTAAAACAGAAGACTCACCGAAAATATCACTCGCATTGAGTTTACAGCGATTCCTTAAATCTCCAAATTCGGCAGCGGACGGCAATCGGCACAATAATAACTTGCATTCGCACCAAAAACTTATAATCTATCACGAACAGCTCTCAAGAGAGTAGAATTTAGAATAATCTTGAATTAGCACATTGTAATTCCAAAAGTACTGCCACATTATTGTGACAAAAATATTTTAATCCTTTAGTCTTAAATCGACCAAACAGGAATAGTGGTGCCCTCTTTCGTCAAATAATATAATTCGGATGAATCCAGCTGATTAATGCATGACTGAAATATATTCATTATCACTTTACCTGCAGAGCAAAAAATTAAATTTGAATACTTGAGAATCCCTGGTGTTACGACAGACAAAATTTATAATCGCTAGTTTTGAGCAAGTATATTCTTTAAATGGGTCCGTTGTGTCTTGCTAAGGCACACTTTTATGCAAATGTATACTAACACACGGAACGAGAAATATGTTTTTCTCCACTGTGAGACAGCATATGTATATGTGTTGCATGCATGCATTTCGTCAAATCGCTCTCATGAAAACTTGAATAACCGGATTTCTAACGTAAAAAAGGTTTTCCTCTGTGAGTTAGCATGTGTCTCGTCAAATGTTCTTTTTGAGAACATGCATAACTGCAGTTGGAACATGAAAAAGGTTTTTCTCTACTGTGAGACATTATGTGTCTTTTCAATTGTCCCCTTCGTGAACATATATAGTTGCAGTCAAAACATGAAAAAGGTTTTCCTCCACTGTGAGTCAGCATGTGACTCGTCAATTGTTCCTTTTGAGAACATGCATAACTGCAATCAGAACATGAAAAAGGTTTTTCTCCACTGTGGGTCAGCATGTGTCTCGTCAAATTGCCCTTTTGAGAACATTAATAGCTGCAATCGGAACATGAAAAACGTTTTTCTTTTGTGTGATTCAGTTTGTGTCTCGCCAAATATCCCTTTAGAGAGCATGAATATTTACAGTCGGAACATGAAAAAAGTTTTTTTCCACTGTGAATCAGCATGTGTCTTGTCAAAGCTCCATTTTGAGAACATGAAAAGTTGCAGTCAGAACATGAAAAAGGTTTTTCTCCAGTATGGGTGCGCAAGTGACGTTCTAACTTAGATTTATAAGAGCAGGCGTAGTTACAATGGGGACAAAATAATGGTTTTTCCGCAGAATGTGTCTTCGAATCGGTCAATGTGTCTGCAAAAGATAACGAATAAAGGTATAATTGAAAGTACCGTTGGTTCATAAAAATGTAATAAATAAACCTAATACCTGTTGTGTAAGTAATTCCTGGTTCCTTCTTGATGGTAACAGTTTCCACATTAGTACTACCTGGGAAAACAAAACAACAGTAGGTACAGTGATCATTTGCATTCCAAGACGAACAATACAACTCGAATAAATTTACAAAATACATTTTGAATTGTTACGATCGCCCTCTCCGAGAGATTTTGATTAAGTTACAATGGGGACAAGATAATAGTTTTTCAGGATGTGTCGTTAGAACTGTAAATGAATCTGAAAAAGTTAACGAATAGGTAAATCTCTAAGTTTATGCACCGTTCACAAAAACAAAAAAAAAGATAGCACGATTCGTTATTTACCTGTTGTCTGGGTAATTCTTTGAACGTGTTTTAGGCATTATTTTTCTGTAAGTTCTTTGTGAGTTTCCACATAGGGAATTCCCTCTCCACCTTCTTCTCGTGGTATTGGTTCTACATTGCAGGTAACAGTCTCCACTTTTACGTCACCTAGTAAAACCAAACAACAATACGTACATCGATATGCCCAGCTTGCAACGAAATAACAGTCATACGAAAGAGTGAATGATAAAATCTTTAAATATGATTTAAGATTTTCACGGCCAAAAGTATTTTTGTTATTTGTTTTTGGGGTATTATGCCGTGTTGCGCTAACTCCTTCTTTAGCCAACGTTTCGGACAGCATTGCAGTGTCCATCATCAGGGCAGATGTGTTATTTGAGGTTGTGTTAAAATGTGAGCTTATGTATGAGGTTGTGATACCGTGTTGCCAGCTCCAACCCTCTGAGCTAAACATTAACGTATCATTTTTTTATTTAAAGTGGTTTTCTTCGTTTAGCTCTGGTGTATCCGTCAATTACCGGATACCAAGAACTATTAAGCTTAGCTCCATCGTCTCTATTAATGTTTACGGGATTTTTATGAATTTCAATGGCCTCCGTAATCAGCCGTGCTCTATAAGTTTTCGGTCTCCCCAGGATTTCAGGAACAAATCCAAAGTAATGCCCGGTGTCAATCAAATGCTCGGCAATTGCCGATTTGTCAGGGTGGCCGAGTTTACAAGCTCTGAAATGTTCTGAAATCCTTTTGGAGATAGTCCGCTCTGTCTGGCCTACATAGACCTTGTCACATCCGGAACAGCTGAGTTTATACACTCCATCTGTTTCCAGAGGAAACTTAGTCTTTGCAGACCTCAGTAAGTCCTGTATCTTTGTTGTTGTTCCGAAGACAGTCTTGATATTTTCCTTTCTCAATAGCCTGGCAATTCTGTCTGTCACATTGTGCACATAAGGCAGGAAGGCACAGCCTTTCGACTCTTGTTCAATTCTGTCTTCGTTTGGTGCAGATTTGGCTCTTATGATTTGCCTTGTCTGACTTGCTGGGTAGCCGTTACGCTCCAGTGCATCGGTCAGCTTCGTAAGTTCCGCTCCGCTTAATAGTTCTTGGTATCCGGTAATTGACGGATACACCAGAGCTAAACGAAGAAAACCACTTTAAATAAAAAATGATACGTTAATGTTTAGCTCAGAGGGTTGGAGCTGGCAACACGGTATCACAACCTCATACATAAGCTCACATTTTAACACAACCTCAAATAACACATCTGCCCTGATGATGGACACTGCAATGCTGTCCGAAACGTTGGCTAAAGAAGGAGTTAGCGCAACACGGCATAATACCCCAAAAACAAATAACAAAAAAAAGATAAAATCTTTTCTTATTTAAAAAAAAGTGCATTGATTGAAGATACCATTGATTTACCCTGCAGAGGCGGGAATTTGGATAAAAGGCAAACAGCTTAATTTAGGAAATAACAAAGACCCCCGATGTCCGCTTCAGGAAGGAAGTACTAGCTACTCTTGAGCTTATTCTGTACGGAGTTTTATAAATCTAGAGAAATAATGTTTTAATCGATATTTTATGTGTTTTTAATGCATCTTACATTATATCAGAGAATTCTGGCCTAGTGGACGGCTGGCTACATTCGCAGGCCCGGAGCGTGGATGTCTTTATGTTTAACTCTTATTTGCTGATTGAAGACCAAAGTAAAAGGATTTCCCATTTACCTGATGCTTTGTCAACACTTACTTGAGGGTTTTAAACTTTACTTTTTTTAATTTTTATATTAACTCCACACAGGAGGCCCTGAAGAAAATGTGTTTTTGTTTTTGTTCAAAAACAAGCTTTTTTTGTAACAAGTATCTCACAGAAATCTCTTAACGGAAGATATGCCACACAACAGTTGCGTTTGAGCTTGCCTGTGTATTGGTCACGTCGCGGTCGCTTGTCGCTACACGCATTTGATGTGTGTTTGTTTACACCACAGGGAACCCATTATCTTGATCTAGTTTTAGGGCGCCAGTAACCGGAGATTGTTTACAATTTGATTTTATTTTATGTTTTTAAACATTCAGATTTGAAAGAATTCGTCATGCTTTGATATGTGAACTTTATTATTTATATTATTGTTTTTAACTCAAAGAGACAAACATCGTACCGGCGGTGTTTTGTTTGCAACATTAAAACAAACGAGTACAGACTAGACATTGGTTCAGTGACCGAGAAGTTGCCTTATGCCTTACAAAATAAAACACATCCATTTTATGAAAATACCCAAAATATTGTAAACACGAGGCACAAAACCAAAGAACTTATACAAACACCTAAAACAAACACAACATTTGGTCAAAGAAATTTCAAATACATTGCGTCAAAAATATACAATAACCTACCTGAAAAAATAAGAAAATCGAATAATATTAACAAATACAAAATCCTTATCAAACAATGGATCATCGAAAAAGGTCGTGCAATAATTAGTCACCTCACCCAAATATAATCCTCTATCTCATTATTGTTACCACTACCTACCAACCTGAAAATTTTTGGCAAATATTTTTGCTTTATTGAAAAATGTACTATACTTTAATATTATAAAATATTTGTAAACTAGTCTGTCTCGGCACAGGATTTCCTAGTGAGACAGGCAAAGTAAAAAAAAAAAATATGTAAACATTTTTATATAGATGGACATAATAAAAAAAAAAAAAAAATAAATAAAAAAATGTTGTAAAATATATCACAAGATTCAAAAATATTATTTGAAATAGCTGTCTTGGCCCTTCCAAACTTTAAACCGATTTATTTTACAGTCTAAAAAACATTTGCTTGCCTATTTTCGTTGAAAAAAATAGTTTTCATGATTTCACAATATGTAGAAAAGTAAATTTATGACCTACACTAATTAACACTTTCGAAGTAAATTCAAGTTTATTTATTTATTTCCAAATTAACCACGGATCACATTCTGTTATTGTTCTTTTATACGTATTCAAAACAATTGATTGTCTTGCACAATTTATTGTTTTACTTAAAATCGTCAGATTGCAAAGAAAATAAAATATTAATAAATGCAAAACTGAAAAATCACGCCGTTCCTGGGAAACAATCACAATGGATTTTGAATACAACTTTTTTTTATTCTACATTTTTACATATGCATCAGGGTGGATCGATTTTTTGTTTTTTTGTTTTTCTTAGTAGCGGGGTGTGGAATGGGTGCTCTATGGGGATACCTTTAAAAGTCATTATGACAGCATTAAGATATTTCGAGTGCAAGTACTGCCCCAAGTCAATTTAAATTAAAAAAAAAACAGCGAGAAACTAGAAAAAGAAGGGTTTAATCTTTGCTCAATAAAAGTAGTTAAAATATTTAAAAAATTAACATTTCATTTACAAATAATATTTTATTTTTATTTTTTTTTATTTAACAATTTTTTATATAAGATAATGTGTCCTTACTGGGGTACCCCGTTCTAAGGTCACATTGTACATGGTTATATGTTTGAAATATTATAAGTACATATGCTAAAATACTACATAGAAAATTAAAAAACAATATTTAGAGAAAAAATAAAACATAATACAAGCTTTAGTCTTTGTTGGGTTGCAAAATTATATCTATATTCTTCCTTCCCTTATACATAATCCATTTCTTAATGTTTCTTTTGAAGTCAGTTATTTTTTTAATGTTTTTTATTTCAAAAGGGAGGACATTAAATAATTTTATAGAATAATACTGCATATTTCTTTGTCCAAAAGTTGTTTTAGTTGTAGGTTGGTGTAACATGTGTTGTAATGTGGATCTTGTGAGTCTGTCTGAGTTTGTCTGTGTAAAGTTGTCCTGGTTTTTGAATGCGTAAATTAGTATATCTTTTGCGTATAATTGTTTTGGTGTCATTACATTCAGGGTTTTAAAAACATAGTCGGTAGGAGTTCTGATGGGGATCCTAAGTATAATTTTTAGAATTGCCTTTTGTGTTACGAGGACTGGTTTTATAGTGGAATCGCATGAGCTTCCCCATCCGATAAGACCATATTGTAGTTGAGATTGGGCTAATGCGTAGTAGATTTGAATTAATTGTTCTTTATCTAAAATGTTTCTTATTGTTTTGAAGAAATAGGTAAGTTTTTTTAATTTGTTGCTCACATTTTCTATTTGGGAGTTCCAATTTAAGTTTTGATCAATAATTATCCCAAGGTATTTTATTGTTTGAATTTCAATCAATTTTGGGCAGTTGCAAGGAATTTCATGGTTCGCGGTTAAACAATTTTTATGAATTTTTATGTTTAGGTTTGAATTGACTTTATCTGTCTGTTTGTTGTAAATTTTGAATTTAATATGTTTAGTTTTTGTATCATTTAATGTTAGTGAATTTGTATCAAGCCATTGTTTTACCTGATTCATCCCTTCTTCAGCTTTTACGAATACTGTCTCCCACGACTTTCCATGGAAGAGAAGAACTGTGTCGTCTGCGAAACTAATTACTGAGCCGTGACAGTTTAGATTACATAGATCATTTATATATATCAGGAATAAAATCGGCCCTAAGACACTGCCTTGTGGAACTCCGTATTGAATTGGTATTGGTTGACTTGATTCATTTTTAATCCTGACTAGTTGTGACCTTTCTGACATATAGCTTTGAATGAGATTCAGTTCACGACCTACGATTCCAATCTTTTTGAGTTTTTCTAGAAGATATGTATGATCAATTGTATCGAAAGCTTTACATAGATCTAAAAATATTCCGATACACTTATTACCATTATCGAGACTATGTTTTATACTTTTTACAATAGAGGCGATGGCATCGGAAGTTCCCATATTTTTTCTAAAGCCGTATTGATTTTCAGATAGTATGCGGTTTTTTTCAAGATATTGAGTGAGCTGTTTCTTAATAACTTTCTCTACTATTTTTGAAAGATTATTCAATATTGTTATCGGTCTATAGTTACTTATATCCGCTTTATTTCCGGCTTTAAAGATTGGTATAACAGAACCCAATTTAAGCGATGCAGGAAAGATACCATCCTTGATACATCTGTTCACAAGGTGGAGAAGTGGTTGGATTAGTTCATCTCTAGTTGATTTAATTATTCTCATTGAAATGCCATCTGATCCGGAAGTGAGTGTTGGTTTCAATGAATCTATAATGATTTTAATGTCATCTGCCGTAACTGTATTTAATTTAAAGGTGATATTATTAGTAAGTGCGTTGTTATTCTCATTAGCAGTACGAAGAGGTTTAATGATTTTTTTAGCTAAATTAGAACCGACATTGGAGAAATATTCATTTACAAATTGGACTATTTCCCTTGGATGTTCTTTCATATTTAATTTTTGTTTTGGTGTATCCAGTTCGGAAATATCACTGTTTGTATTGTTGTTAGTATATGTCATCTCCCTAATAATTTTCCAGACAAGTTTAGGGTCGTTATTACAGTCTTGAATCTGAGTTTTATAATAGTTACCTCTGGCATATTTCAGAAGTTTGGAACACATATTTCTATAATGTTTATAAAGATTTAGTAATGAAAGATCAAGTGGGTTTTTTTTAGTTTTCAAGTGTAATTTGTCTCTAATTCTTATACTTTTTAGAAGTCCTTGAGTAATCCAAGGTTTTTTTATTTTACGTTTGTGTGAAGTCTGTGTTGTGAATGATTCTGAACATTTATGAATATTTGTTTGAACAATGTTTGTAAATGAGTGCCAGCAATCTTGAAAATCTTTAATTTTAAGTAATTCTCCCCAATCTTCCGATTTTAGTAAATCCTTTAATTTGTTAACATTAATTCTTTTTTTAACAAGTGTGTTTTTAATATATGTTTGTGTATTTTGAAGTTGAATGGTGAGTAGTAGTGTAAAGTGGTCAGTAATATTGGATTGGTGAACGGCGGTACAGTATGGTTTATTTGTTTTTACCATAATGTGGTCAATACAGGAGGCAGATACAGTTTGAGCGTTTTCGTTATATCCTAATCTTGTTGGTACATTAACTGCACTGATCAGTCCATGATGCAGCAAAAGTAGTTGGTAGTCATCACACTGCGGGTGTTTCTGTCCTGTATTTAGTAGATTAATATTAATGTCCCCAATTAAGTACACGTTCCGAACATCTCGTAGTAGGGTTAGCTCATCATCCAGGGAATTAAGAAAGGGAGATATGTCTCTTGTTGACGGTGATCTGTATATCCCGAATATTGAGATGTCATTATTAATGTTTATCAGTAGACAGTTTGCGTCTCTGAGTTGAATTTCCTTTACAATTCCTTGGATCTCATTTTTAAGATAAATTATCACTCCGTCATTCTGACTTTTATGTTGCGTGGAGTTATATACCTTATATTTGTCCAGATGTTTTGGTGAATATGTTTCTTTTTTTATACGACATTCTGTGAGTATGATAATGTCGATTTCCTCATCAAGTTGCTCTAGCATCACTGTCAACTCTACGAAATTTTTGTTGATGCTTCTAATATTCTGGTGGAGTATTTTTAATGTTTTTGTTTTTTTGTTTTGTATGTAGTCATTAATTTCTCGTATTGTTGAAGTTGTGATGGTTTCGGGAGAAGGGTAATCGAATTCAATCTCCGTTAATGGATCCATTTTTGGTATAAGTGTTCAATATATTATAGATGGTTATGGAATTTATTGTTTGTTTACATTATTTTATTTTCGAGGTCGTAATGATTTTTTATTTCAAAAATTGGAGAGTCTTCGGATTTTCGTGCGAGTAATTTTCCATTTTTAAACCAAATGAATTTGAATTTTTTTTCTTTTGCCCTTATTTTAGTGTTCCATAGAAGATTTTTGTAGTATGGCGTCAGGGCTTCATTTACGTAAACCTTTTTATTGACATCTGCTAAAAGAAGGGAGACATTGTTATTTTTTCTGGCATTCATCATGGTTATTTTTTTTGTGTCATCTTTGAAGGTAAATATTAGACGTGGTGGTTTTATTTCAGTAGGTTTTATATATTTGTATTGGTCCACTGTTTCTAAATTAATTCCAAAGGCTGAGCTAATTCTGTTGGCTATTTCTTGTGGTGGTTCGTTCGGCGATACTCTGAATCCGTTGACTTCTACACAAGTTTTTAATTCCCTTTGTTCAGATTCAGATATTTTCGTTTCAAGAGCAACTATTCTTTTTTCTTTGTTTTCCAAATCTTCCATTATTTTTTGGTGTTGTTTCGGAAGGTCGAGAATTTTATTTAATTTTTCATTTATGTCATCATATCTATCGCTCACAAATTGAGTTGATTTTTTTAGATCGGTTAATTCCGTCTCTAATTTTGTAAACAATTGTGATTTCAACTCACCCAGTTTACGATCAATGTATTCGGTGAGCGAGTCCATGATTTTTTGAAGTTCAATGGCGGATCTTGTTGCTGACATGATGTTTGTAATGACACAATTAAATAATTCCAATAGATTGTGGAGTAATGCACTGTAATCACACTTAGATTTAGAAATTTTGCGCCTGTCAACTGGCAAGTAGGCAATATGGCTAACTTGTCGGTCAGCCTGGAAATAAGTATATACCTAGGTACTTTGCGTGTTGACAAAAACAATGACGCTTTGATACGCTTCGAAATTTAAATGTTTGTTATTTTTATTATTTTATCGATTTGAGCACTCTTTTTTGAATTATGTGTTCAACTGAAATGGTATGTCCACTAGGTACTTCACTGATATGAGTTAAATTGTTTTTTGTAGAATTATAAGATTGAACAATCACTCTGTTTTGTCACTGAATGTATATTTTTAAATGCAGATAATGCCGGAAGGTGATATTCTTTAGAAATAGAATTAAGCACAAAGTTTCACTTATGTGATGTATTCACTTTTTCACTAATATTTGTTGTTGGTTTCCTTGTGATTGAGAGAACCATAAGTTTGTTTATTCTCTTGATAAGTAACTGAATAATGCCAGACTTAGTTCCAGTATTAACTGCTGTTCCGTCACACCCGTTCTCCACGATGCACGCTAAAACAATGAATTTTGCCACAAAATATGCAAACAATTTGTGAGCTATTGTTTTATCATCACCAAACTAAACGCCTATGTGGTCAATGTATTGTGAGCCAGGTTCTTTCAAAAGACTGATATGTTCTTCTATCACAACTTTTCTGCATCCATCCTCCATGATCAATGTTTTATCCTTTCGACCGTCAAACGATATGCAAATGCACGAATCAAAATGGGGCTGATTGATGGCATTCAGTGTGGTCCTAGCGTGGTCCTCATTTGCAAGCAGCGATATCAAATAACGTCTGGCTGCGTCTTTTGAAATCATCCAGTTTTTTAAGGTAACTCTCACTATGCTTTCTACCGTAGTCCTTTATTCGCGCCAAAATTGTGAGATGTTCCACGATTGGTAGTGAAACTCGTTTCCAAATATTTTCTATTTTAGTAGCAACAATTTCACCAGTATCTCTTACCAAATCCTGGAATCGTTTTTCTGTGCTTTGCGAGACGTGAATAAAATATTTCATCATGTCTTCATAACTTGGTAACATACAAGCTGCTAATTACAATTGTTTACTGATGATTGCAATAACGCATGCAACACCCCCGCGGCCCCGCGTCACTGCGCGCGGAAATGCGCGGTGCGCGAGCGAGGCACGAAAGTGGACTCAGCAATTTGTCAAATTTTCGCAGGAAAATAAATATTATCACATTTTTTTAATATTATTATTTAAGGCGCGGCAATTTTTATTCATTATGAAATGTAAAAGAAAAAATTAAAGTATTAATATTGACACAAAACTGTTTTATAAAGGGACAATTTTTTACCAGATTTTAAATAATTCAACTGCTTTGGGGCAGTACTTGCTATCAAAATTTTAAATTGATATTTTGTATGCTTAATTGTATGTACCTAGAGCATCTATTCCGCACCCCGCGAAATCTGATTTATAAAAAAAAAAATTCCATACAATGGCGATCCACCCTTATGCAATGCAACTTACTGGCTGTGAGAGTACACTCCGCGTACTGTAAACATTCCTTCTTTACATCTGGGAGGCCACAATCCATACTCGGCATTTCACCTCCGTCTTCTTCCTGGGGCCCTGGTTCCATCTTGATGGAAACACTCTCTGGATTTAGTAGATCCATGGCAAGACTGTGTTACGGTTATGGAATAGGTTTAATCCCAAAAATACACCTGAAACTGCAGGAAAAAGAATGTTGTATCAACAACGCAACTCTTATTTGATGACCTTTGAAAATTTTATGTAGGTTAGAATATTTTGTATAAACAAATAATAAGTGTAAGTAAATAATTGGAATAGAGGTTTTAAGTTTGACTAAGTAGACATTCAAGTTAAGACAATTGAAAATGGTTGACAGAATCGTCGTCAATCGTAAGATTAAATCCATCAATAAAATGGCCCCACCCTACATCTCTGATCTATGCGTCCCGGAAAACACTGGTCTGAGGCAGTCAACTCTTAGATCAGCAACATCAGCAGCTGTAGGCAGACTGATGGAACCTAAGCGCAACCAAATACTAAGTTTGGTGATCGCGCTTTCGGAGCATCTCCTCCGGAACAAAGAACCATAACACGTCCAACAGAATTCAGGACTAAACTAAAAACTAACATTTTATAGCTGTCTTTCCCTTAAAATATATTTATCATTCCCGATAGAAAGTCCAATTATATCCAAATGCCCAATAATGTCCTAAATCCTGTATCTAAATTTCGCTGATAAACAATTTATTAATGTTAATTAAGTGTTAATCTTAAGTGACCTACCAGGCAAGTATGGTATTGTATATTATCTTCATATACAGTTAGTAATAACATAGATCATTGTATAAATGTATTATATAATTGTACAGCGCCCTTGAGGTGATTTTGCGCAAAAACGGCGCTATACAAATCATATAAATATTATTATTATTATTAAAGTAATCTGATGCCGTCTTGCTCTACATCTCTATACAAAATGACACAATCGGTATATTCGACCGGCTTTTAATAAATGTCGGTACAACCAAGTATTCCGTATTTTTTTGAAATTGTGATAATTTTAATCGAATCCTTCGAAATACAAATCAATAAAAAGGTACTTCTACGTCAAATTGACATTTAAAAGTTTCTCAAACAGAATGTAAAATAATGGATTTCCTAACTTACGTGTACCGATTGGTGTAAGTCATGTAAGTTAAGCATGGTCGCGTCAGACACAGCGCAGTTCCGCATTTGATTATGCTGAATACTTGGGTAGAAAATATCAGCATTAGAACTTACCAATAACTGTCAAAGGATGGAATTATAAATTTAACTGCGTGGGTTAAACAGTGAAAGAAAAATTATGTATAATTATAGTTCAGAAAAACAGGACGATACGATTGGCAGGTGACGATAGCATAGCATATGCATATATAAATAAATCACTCACGTGAGCACGTGTCTACTGTCTCCAAATATAAGGTTAGGTATACGTCAAATATATGTTATGTAAGTAAAAAAGATAATAATTAGTCATAGATTATGAAGCTTATTTCTATTATTTGATTCCAGTACAGCGTAGGGCACAATCGAAGAATCATCGATGATTAATTAACTCGATGTTTTTGACCATCGTAAAATTTCGATTCATACGACGTAAAACACGATTCTGTCAAAAATCATCACACAGTCCGAGACAATCAAAATTCACTCGAAAACGTAAATCGATTCCCAATTCGGAGAAACGTCAAAAATAACTCGAATTGCTTGAAAAACCTAATATTATTCCCGTAGTACATTGTGTTACCTACTGCCTTTGATTTTAAATCCAACGGAAACTGAGAATACGCAATTATTCTTTGGTAATTGTAAAATGATTACTAAAAATATTATCTACCAACCAAAAAAGCTGCGAAAATAGTTACGTTATATGAGCGATCGATTTTCTGTCAGCAGTTAATTGCAAAGTAGTTCTAACAATTTAAGTTTAAAATAAAAATTCCTACATTACAGTATTTTTTCCGGAAAAAAAACAGTGAAAATAACCTTCGAAAATGTTTAACAAATCAATCTTGGAAACTTAGTAATAACCAAACTTTTTGCAGGACTTCACTTTAATCGAGGTAAAAAAACGCACAACTTACTTTACACATTTGACAGCAGACACATAAAAAAAGCTGTTACAAAACAGCACTGACTATTTGCCATATTATATTCACTGATGTAATTAAAAAAACAAATTTCGGAATGCCCAGAAGTGCTTGCCCGTTTAGAAATTGTGAAATTCCATGTAGTTCGTACCAAGGTACCCGATTAAGGATTTTTAACAATCTAATGGGCAACACTGACTATACATTTTTATATTAAACTGGTTGATGCATTGTACTTCACTGCAAATAGTTTCACCCTGTTTCCATTTATAGTAAAATAATCTTGCACTATTTTTACCCTGGCAGTTATATGTTTCATCACTAGCTTGTGATAGTTACTGGTAAGTTTTAATGCTGACTTTTTCTACACGAGTATTAATCACGGTAGGTATTCATTTTGACAGCGGCTCTTATTCCAAATCAAACCAAGCGGCCACTCTTCTTTAATTTAGACTACGGTTTGCTCAAATGCTGCACTGTTGAAAATTGCAGCGTTTTAAATGTAAACTAGCTTAACTTGTGCCAATCGGCAAGTTTGGCCCAAGGGAATTCACTTAGCTTTTTGTTTGCGGAACGTATTGTCAATTTGACGTCTACTTATTTTTAGATTAGTATTTTCAAGGCTTTGATTCAAATTATAACGCATATGGATTGCAGATTTTTAATTAAAAATGGTATGGCGGATCCAATTCACTGCAATACCTGCTCATTTAGTGTAATCCGACTACTGTCTTAACCGTTCTCAAAAGATTTAACTTCAAGGTCACAATTTCAATAAGGACAAATGTTTTTAATGCATACGCCTTCACAGTTTTTGACCGAATGTTCCAACCGATACAAAATATGCAAAGCTCACGCAATTTTAAGTTCCTTCATCACAATATTCCTTTTCAGGTATGTTTCTTTGGCCTTTAACCAATTACCGATCTTCACCCCAGCAGTGTCATGGATCTATTATATTCAGATACTGTTTCCATCAAGTCGGAACCAGGGCACCAGGAAGGAGTCGGCGGTGAAATACCCTATACGGATAGAGATGTCGACCTCCCAGATGTAAAGAAGGAATGCTTGCGGTGTGCTGAGAATACTCGCACAGCCAGTAAGTTCGGTTGTATATGTACAAAAATCTAAATGTTCAATTCCGATGTTTGGAATCCATTTATTTTTTTAGATGTATCGCAGGCAGTGCATACATAATACGCTTATTCAGAACCTCTTTCGCCATACGTAAGGTCGTTTGGTATTATTCGTTTTTACTTATCTTACAGAAAATTACTAAACTTATTTGGACGTGATATAAGTTACATGTATTATACATTGAAAATACACATAACAGTGTTGCAAGAAAACATTGTTCCATCTGCCATAAACAACAAAATTTCAAAATTTATATCAAGAGCTAATGGTTTTCCTTCTCGGGACATTGGTCCCTGAAGCGGACATCTGGGGTTCTTCTTATTTCTTTAGTGTCTTATCCAAATTCACACATATACATGGTTATTTAATGATATTTTTATTGTAAATCTTTTCTCTAAAAATAAAAATTAAGTCATGTTCAGGATCTCTGGAAGAGAGCAATCATAATAATTTGAAATGTATTTTGTTAAGTTATTGGAGGTGAATTCTTCATATTGGCATGCAAATGATCACTGTACCTACACTGTTGTTTTGTTTTTCCAGGTAGCATTAATGTGGAGGCTGTTACCATCAAGAAGGAACCAGGACCCCGAGAAGAAGAGGAAGCTTTACAAAGTAAAGCCGATTTACTTTGTAAGTATCTGTACTAATTCAGCTTCTTGGACAAGCATGATACGAAAAAACGATTAGCTTGTCCCAATTGTAACTATTCGTCCAATTATAAGGCAATGGTAGAACCGCATTTGAGCATACATAGCTTTATCATGTTCAGACTGCAATTTTTCATGTTCTCAGAAGGTATATTTAAAGAACCACATGCTGAATCACATTAAAGAAAAACCGTTTTCATATGACGACTGCAAAAATTCATGTTCTCGAATGGGAGATTAAAGGAAACGCATGCTGACCCACAGTGGAGAAAAACCTTTTTCATGTTCCAATCGCAAATAGTCATGGGCTCATAAGGAATCATTAAACATGTTAAAAATAATGAATAATCTTATTTTTTCGAAAATTTCTTTAAAATCTTTTTAATATAAGTTTTGATAATATCTGTAGTGAAGCCACTGACATCCGACCAGTGCGATTGCTACTTAGGTTGGTACTTTGTACTAAAAGGTAAGGCATTTAAAAAAAACGCTTGTTTGTGCAGTGGTACACTGGACACATATAAAACATTTATTTTATAATAATTGTTGTAGAACTCTCTGGGAAAGGGACGACTGTTCTTTCATTTTAAAGCGCTCTTCGTCTTCGGATTGCATTGTTGTTTATTTTTATTGACATACCCCTATATTGCGCCAAAAATATCGAATCGTCCCAATTAAGCATTTTATTAAATAAATTAGAATATTAATTGATTGAAGAACATATTTTGGGTAAAAGGCTTTAGTCGGACGAAGTCGGAGGCATGACGGTGACCATGAACAAGGTGACAGTTGGTTTAGTGTTGTTTGGCATATTTTTTATATATTTTTTTTATTGTGCAACAGAATTTTTTTTTCAATTACAGTACAATTTTACATTTTTCAGCATTTAGCTAGGTGACTATTCAATAATTGTTTTAAGTCATTTAGAGAACAGTCACTTACATCCAAATTCTTTGAAAGTTCGTTTAATATCCTAATATCCCAAGAGAAATGGGCTATCGGTAAAATTGTTCCTAATTTTGAAAGACATAATAGCTAAATTTGCTTTCCCTCCTATATATTGGTAGAAGTTACCACTCGCGTGGAATGACTCGCAACTTGCGATGAATATGAAATGTTCTTAAAAATCATTATTCTTAGTAACGATCGTTCTTAATAATAACCGTTCTTATTAATTACCGTGATTAATTATCATATGATGAATATGTATGTTAACAATATGTATGTGTTCAAAAGTCACATGATGAAAATGTTTTTTTCTTTGAGTCGCCATGAAAATTATAATAATTGTCTATGACTTCATTCTTGTCTATGCATAACCTATAAATCTTTTTGACAAGTGCTAATAAGTGCTTTCTTCTCCGAGAGCCGTTTCTTCCCGTTAAACACACTATCCTACGCCTGTGATGGTTATTGTTAAAGTAAGTACTCATACTTATATTCATCGCTATTTATTTGGTAGCTGCCGTTATTCCAGTTTAGTTAGGGAATCATTAGGCGTTTTGTCACAGTAGAATGTTTAAACTGTCAATTTGACGTCTATCGATTATTAGATTAGTATTTAGAAGGCATTTACAATTACACAACAAAAAACATATGGTTAACAGATATTTTGTTAAAAGCGGAATGGCGGTAAACATTGTAAATATATAAATATAGTTTTTCCACGATGAACAACGTTTCTCTTAACCGTTGTCATATCTTCAAGGTTTTCAAATATGTGTTTTGGCCACGACTTCGTTATTTTGACAGGATATTCCAAGCGAAACCACATTTTATTTTTTTAATGTTTTTTTTTATTCTAGATAAAAGAAAATTACATATTCACTTATTTAACTAGAAAAACAAATAGATTACATATTAATATATTACATTACGATTTTATTCACGATCATTGTTTCGTTGATCGATCATAAAACTGAACAACTTTTTTAAAAATTTATCTACACTTTTATCATTTTTAATTTCATCTGGGAGGCAATTATGTATGTTGCTCCCCTCGTAACCAATGGATTGCTTACCGTAATGAGTAAGTATGGTGTTTAAATGTATTTTATCTTGTTGCCGTGTAAAGTGTGTGTTTACTTGGTACGTTTTAATGATTTCTGTATTTGGATGTATGAGTTTATTATTTATTTTTCATATAAGGAGACATGTATTATATTCATAAAAAGTTTCTTAATGTTAATAGTTTTGTTTCCATGCATAATATTTCTGTTAAAGTTTTAGGTTTGAAGTGAAACAGCTTTTTGATTACTTTGTTTTGTTTTACGTGTAGTTCATTTATATATGTTTCAGATGTATTTCCCCAGCTTTCAATCAAGTAGTCTAAATGTGAATGTATGAGGCTATAATATAGACCTTTTTTAATTTTATTTGGTAACAGATATGATATCAGGCTAAATAGGCTAATTAAAGGGTTGATTTTATCTTTAATATCTTGAATATGCTGTTTAAAAGTTAGGTGTTTATCAATGTATCAGGATTTGCAGGTTGTTATATTCAATTTTTAAGTGTACATGAGGAGGAATAATTTAACGAGTTGAGCTTAAAATCGTGTATCCTGTTTTAATTTTACTTTTCGATTTTTATCATTTTATTTTATTTTAACAACGTTCTGTTTCAGATATATTTTTGGTGTTAAACCAATAACCAAACTCTATCAAAGCAGACCATGGATCTACTGAAGTCAGATACTATATCCATCAAGACGGAACCAGGTCTCCGGGAAGAAGATGGAGGTGAAATTGCATTTTCAGATTAAGATTTCGACCACCTAGTTGTAACGAAGGAATGCTTGCAATATGCGGATAGTACTCAGACAGTCAGTTTGTTGCATTGCATACGTGTAAAATATAGAACTTTAAATTCGGATGTCCGGAATCAATATCTCTTTTGAAATGTCGTGCAAACAGGACACATACTTGTTCACAACATCCTTTCTTATAATACATAAGGTGTATTGGGTATTTATCTTAATATGCGTCCTTGCCGGAAAATACCAAAATACAGCACTCATAAAACTTTATTATATTATTCACAATAAGTTCTCAGTTCCTCGATTTTCACTTAATTTCATTTGGGACAGGATGTAAATAACACGTATTTATTATACGTTAAAATACATAAATATTGATTGGTAAAACAATATCCCATTGACTGAAAAAAATCAAACTCTCTACTACGGGTGCTCTAGAGAAAGTTTCTGTTTTTTGAAGAATTGGTCCCTGAAGCGGACATCTGAGGTCATTCTTTATCTGACATTGACCTCGTTGATCAATGGTTTCTTTATTCGTAAAAAAATAGTTTATTGTTTTCCAATTTAAAAAAAATTCTCGTTTATATCAATTTTACGAAGATACAGGGCTGGCCCTATTCTGGTGCAATTGGAGCAGTTCGCTCCGGGCGTCGAGTGCTCAACCTAACACATCGCCTTTGATATTATTTTTTTGATAAATACCGCGCTACAAAAAAAAAACAAATCATAATTTTATTGATTACAGTGATATCCTGCTTTGGCGTGTACTGATTGAGACTGTTAGGGCAGTCAACTCGCACCTGGCGCCGTTTGGTTCAGGGCTGGCCATGCAAAGATACATTATATTTATCGTCCTTTTTATTACAGGAAGCATTTATGTGGAGAAAGTTACCGTAAACGCGGATCTTGGACCCCGGCAAGATGAAGCGGGACTTACTTATATGAAAATTGACATAGATCTGCCGGATGTAAAAGAGGAATGCTTAGAACGCTTTGGAAGAATTACCAAGGCAACAGGTAAAACCAATTTTTCACTGTAAACTTGAACGATTCTGACTCTCCTATTTTTTTTTAACCTTTCTACGTACTTACTTCGCTTATTTACTCTAAGTTTATAAAAAGTGTATTTAACTGAGTCATTTTCACCCATGTTATTTTTCAAATTTGTCGACAGATCTTCAGACGCATTTTGTCGAAAAAGGATTCACTCCTCCACATAGCAACTACTCCTCCTCTCCTAAGTCAAATTTTGCAATAAACGAACGCACCCATGAAAGAGAAAAATATTTTTACAGAGATTTAAAGAGCCACATGCTTATTCACACGGGAGAAAAACCTTTTTCATGTTCCTTGTGCAACTATGCATGTAATCATAAGGGTCATTTAAAGAGCCACATGCTGACTCACAGTGGAGAAAAACCTTTTTCATGTTCCGCTTGCAACTATGCATGTTATAGAAAGGATCAACTTAAAAGCCATATGATGAATCACAGTGGAGAAAAACCATTTTCATGTTCCATGTGCAACTATGCGTGTTGTCGAAAGGGTCAGCTGAAGGGGCACATGCTGACTCACAGTAGAGAAAAACTTTTTTCATGTTCCGCTTGCAACTATGCATGTAACCAAAGGGGTCAACTGAAGAGCCATGTGCTGACTCACAGTGGAGAAAAACCTTTTTCATGTTCCGCTTGCAAATATGCATGTTATAGAAAGGGTCAATTGAAGTGCCATATGATGACTCACAGTGGAGAAAAACCATTTTCATGTTCCGTGTGCAACTATGCATGTTGTCGAAAGAGTCAGCTGAGGGGGCACATGCTGACTCACAGTAGAGAAAAACTTTTTTCATGTTCCGCTTGTAACTATGCATGTAATCAAACGGGTCAACTGAAGAGCCACATGCTGACTCACAGTGGAGAAAAACCTTTTTCGTGCTCCGTATGCAACTATGCATGTTATCGAAAGAGCTACCTAACGAGCCACACGCAGACTCACATTGGAGAAAAACCTTTTTCATGTTCCGTGTGCAACTATGCGTGTTGTCGAAAAGGTCAGCTGAAGAGGCACATGCTGACTCATAGTGGAGAAAAACTTTTTTCGTGTTCCGCTTGCAACTATGCATGTTATCAAAGGGGTCAATTGAAGAGCCATGTGCTGACTCACAGTGGAGAAAAACCTTTTTCATGTTCCGTGTGCAACTATGCATGTTATCGAAAGGGTCAACTAAAGATCCACATTGCGACTCACAGTGGAGAAAAACCTTTTTCATGTTCCGTGTGCAACTATGCGTGTTGTCGAAAAGGTCAGCTGAAGAGGCACACGCTGACTCACAGTGGAGAAAAACTTTTTTCGTGTTCCGCTTGCAACTACGCATGTTATCAAAGGTATCAACTGAAGAGCCATGTGCTGACTCACAGTGGAGAAAAACCTTTTTCATGTTCTGTGTGCAACTATGCGTGTTATCAAAAGGGTCAACTAAAGATCCACATGATGACTCACAGTGGGGAAAAACCTTTTCCATGTTCCGTGTGCAAATATGCATGTTATCGAAAGAGCGACCTAACGAGCCACATGCTGACTCACAGTGGAAAAAAACCTTTTTCATGTTCAGAGTGCGACTATGCATGTTCTCAACAGGGTAACTTGAAGGCACACACGCTGACTCACAGTGGAGAAAAACCTTTTTCATGTTCCCTGTGCAACTATGCATGTTATCGAAAGGGTCAACTAAAGATCCACATGCTGACTCACAGTGGAAAAAAACCTTTTTCATGCTCCGTATGCAACTATGCATGTTATCGAAAGAGTTACCTAACGAGCCACACGCAGACTCACATTGGAAAAAAACCTTTTTCATGTTCCGTGTGCAACTATGCGTGTTGTCGAAAAGGTCAGCTGAAGAGGCACATGCTGACTCACAGTGAAGAAAAACTTTTTTCGTGTTCCGCTTGCAACTATGCATGTTATCAAAGGGGTCAACTGAAGAGCCATGTGCTGACTCACAGTGGAGAAAAACCTTTTTCATGTTCCGTGTGCAACTATGCGTGTTATCAAAAGGGTCAACTAAAGATCCACATGCTGACTCACAGTCGAGAAAAACCTTTTTCGTGTTCCTTGTGCAACTATTCATGTTATCACAAGAGCAACCTAACGAACCACATGCTGACTCACAGTGGAGGAAAAAAAAATCATGTTCCTTGTGAAAATTTTCATTTTAGTGAAACGCCTATCTAAAGACCCACTTGCTGACTCATAGTGGCGAAAAACCTATTTTATTTTCCATAAGTCCACATATTAATATTTTAAAAGGCAATCTGAAGCGCACGCTGACTCACTGTGGAGAAAAACTTTTTCTTGTTCCTTGTTCATCTATGGATGTTCTCAAAAAGCACATCAAAAAGCCACATGCTGACTCACAGTTGCGACACACCTTTTTTATTTTCCAAGGGCACATATTTGCTTTCTAGGAAAGGCCATATTACCTCTATATAAGATATTTATTGGACATTAGATGCATCACGTGCTGACTCACAGCTAAGAAAACACTTTTTCGTTTTCTGGCTGCAATTATTCATGTTCTCAAAAGAGAGATTTGAAACAATACCTGCACACTTACAGTGAAGACTAGTTTTTTTCATATGCAATTATGCATTTTCTCGAAGAGACTCTTTGACTGGCCCCTATTTTAGTTCCTTGTGTTAACATTCATCTTCACTAAAACTATTTACACAATAAATTTTAGTTATAGATATGATTTGTTTCACCAGAGAGTTTCCAATATATAAAATATGTATCATTTGTAATGTTCAAAATATTTATTACCTTTCGATATCTTTAATATTTTTTTAATCGAATTGTTAAGGATTTGATTATTTTTTACAACTTAAATGTACGAAGTTTGTGTGAAAAAGATATTAATGTCATATCTTCTACTTGACGAATATCAAAATATATATAAATATGTGTACAATAATGAATTTAACTATTTATTCAAATAATATTATTACACTTCTAAATTGTCTGTCAAAACTATAAAATTGTAGGAGCAGCTATTAGTGCATTCTAGAATATTTTCTTTTTTATTTACCCTGCGGAGATCGCACCTTGTTTTTTTTTTTTTTTTTAATGTATATTTTATTTAGTTATAAGAGTTTACATCTTATACCTAATTTATTATTTTCTATGACTAATACAATATTATTTACTACTTACATACTAAAATTTAGATTTCACAACATTGAGACATAATCCACGAAAAACTGCAAGACTTTTAGCTTCCTTAACAATTACCGGGAGTTCATTGAACATTTTAAAACTTTTATAATAAATATTGTTTTGTGTTCCCGATAAATGTGTTTTAGGAAGCCTTAAATCGTTGCAGTTTTTCGTAGGATATAAATGAACTGCACTATTAGTTCTAACATTCTTTGACATATAGTCAGGTAAAATTTTATTTTTTAGCTTATAAATAAACACTAAGGTATTATAAACTAATCGTTGCCACACACTTAAAAGATTGAGTTGACGTTGCATGGTTTTTATTCTGGTGTACCTGCTACAACACAGTATTGACCTCATGTCTCTGTTCTGGATTACTTCCATTCTCTTAATTTGTGTTTTGTTACTTAGAAATATTACACTTGTACAATAATTCAGATGGGATGCTACAGTGGTATTGTAGACCAATATCCTCGTTTTAATGTCCAATTTTCCTTTTATCCTACTTAAGAAATTAACCTTTTTCGCATTTTTTTAATTTAAAATTTCAAAGTTAGTGTTAAATGTTAACTTATTATCTATTATGAGTATTTAATTTATTTTACTTCTTCAATATTTTGATTGTCTGTATTTAGGACAGTATGTACGTTTAGTTTTTTCCCTAATACCATGAATTACTTTTAGTTACATTTAATTTCAATTTATTTATGTTTAACCACTTAGATAATTCATTAAGTTCATTTTGTATTTTTGACAACGCATCTTCAATATTATTTGCTATAATATATAAAAGTGTGTCATCTGCAAAAAGTTTGATGGAACAGTACTTTAAGCACTTCAGTATATCATTAATATATAAAATAAATAGGAGCGGTCCCAAAACAGATCCTTGAGGAACTCCATTGTTGATTTATTTATTTTTAGAGATAGCATCTCCAATTTTGGTATTTTTTTTTCTAATTTTTAAGTAATCAATAAACCACTGCAATTCATTAGCACGAATTCCTATGTTCTTCAATTTCATTACGAGTCTTTCTCTGTCTATCGTTTCAAAAGCACGTCTAAAATCTAAGAACACTGCTATTGTGATTTTATTCTGATCCATAGCTGTTTTCCATTCATTTATCACATAATTTATTGCTGTTTCACGGGAATATTTATTTCTAAACCCAGAGTGTTCTTTTACTAGAATGTTATTTTTTTTTCTAAATTTACTCATCTGTTCTTTCACAATGCATTCTAGTAATTGTTCATATTTAGGTAATCCATTTATTGGTCTGAAGTCTTCGAAATTTTTAGCATTTATTATTTTGGGCACTGGTGTTATTATGGAGGTTTTCCATGACTGCGGAAAAATTCCCTTAGTCAGAGATTCATTTATTAGTGCAACTAATCTGTCTCCTATAGCTGGTAGTGCATCTTTGATTATGCTTATAGTAATTCCATCCGGTGATGATTTTGGTTTCATTGTTTTAATGATTTTCATTAAATACTCATTGTCAATTTTACTAAACCTGAAAATATTTTTATTTTCTCTTTTTTCCGATGATTGAGAAGAGGTATCTGCGACTAATGGAATACTCTTATTTATGTTTTCGACACTAAGTACGAAATTTGTGTTAAATTTTTGGGCTATTTTAACTGTATCATCTTCAACTCCATCTGGAAACCGAACTTCCTTAATGTTTTCCCTCTGTTTGCCGCTTATAATTTCTTTAAGTGTAGTCCACATTTTTCTTGAGTCACTTTGAGAGGTAATTATTTTTTGCCTGATATACGAATTTTTGGTGTGTTTTATTTCTATACTATACATGTTTCTAAGTTTCTTATAGGTTTCCCACCTTTCTTCAGTGAATTGTATTTTACAGGCTTTATAGGCTGTATCCCGTTGTTTTTGTAGAATATGTAGGGATTTCGTATACCATTTATTTGTATCTTTTAATATAATATTAGTTAAAAGCATTAGCTCATTTACTACTGTTTTCAGATGTCCTACTAGTTCATCGGCTTTTCCGTCTAAATTTCCTTGGTTATCGCAGATCCATTTTTTGTTTTGTAATGCTGTACACAATGTATCGTTATTATAGTTATTTTTTTTCCTATACGTTATATTTCGTATTCCCTGTGGCTTCGGAGTTTTATATTTAATTTTAGTAGCAATAGTTTCGTGATCAGATATTTTGAGTTCTTCTACAGCATTAACTTCCGCATAAAAGTCATTTGAAATGACTAAATCAATCATTGTTTTAGAGTTTATTCCCATTCTTGTATAAGTGTTGACCAGTTGCTTCCAACCTAGGCAATTTATGATGCTTTGTAATCTCGTGCTTTTGTACTGGATTTCATCATATCAATATTAAAATCTCCACAGATAATTATTAAGTCTCTTGTATTTATTTGTTTGCGACACCATTCTTCAAAAAAATCTAAAAACTTTGTAACATTTTGATTTGGGGAATGATAAATAGAATGCATAGGTTCCCCGCTTAAAATCCTTTTGAATTTCAATAGCCAGCATCCAGGTATTATTATTATCTAGGACCGCATTTGTTATGACTTTGTAAGAGATATTGTTTTGAATTAAAATGATAACTCCACCTGTATGCCTGCTAAATGAGTCGCATCTAATTGTCGAATAACCCTGAAATGTTATTTCATTTTGGTTAATCTCTTCTGTAATACAGGTTTCGCTCATCATCACCATGTGCGGTTTGTATTCTTTTAGCATGTCTTCGACTTCTTCGATATGTGCTAATAAACTAGCGATGTTTAAAGAATATATTGTTATGAAATTTGAATTTAATCTAAAAAATTTACCATTCTGTTCTCTTGTTCAAGTTTACGACAATATACTGGACAGTCTTTGCTCCATACAGGGTGATTAATTTTTTAAAGTTTAATTGATGCAACAATCATACCCTTCGTCGCAGTTTTTGACGTCATGGGATTTTGCACATTTTGGACATGAAATCTCATTTTTACAATTTAGCGCTTTATGGTTAAACCCGTTGCACTTAAAGCATCTCATTATATTTATGTTATTGTACACCCGGCATCTGTCCCAACCTATATATATCTTTTAGGCCTTTATTATTCTCATGTAAGTGTTTCCGTCGACTTCCGCATTATACTGTATAATTTATCTGGTCTCTTTTATGTAAGTTACTTCAATATTTGAACTTTTTTCGAATATTTCTTCATTTTGTGATTTTATTTTTGTTTCGATTTCCTCTCTGTCTTGCTTCTGTGTTATTCCAACAATTTCGATACTTGGTTTCTTCGCTGTAATTTTTTTAATATCGTATTTGTCTCCTTATTTTCCCTTTACCTCTTCACACATCTTGTCTATATTCGACGCATTTTCGCATTCAACTATTGTTCCACCATCTTTTGCGTTTCTTACACCCATCACACCGCAGTTTATGGGATCAATATTTTTTTTAATTTCCATTGTAGTTCTGACATTTTCTTGTTTATTTTTCGGTTTAATCATTACCATAGGCTCATGTTTTTTTTTTACTTTCTCAGCATAAGATTCATTTAAAGTTATTTTTTTATGTCATTTTTCAGGTCGTCGCTTTTATTTTTTATGTTTTCGGAGAGACATTTATTCTCAATTATCATTTTCTCACATTTTGTATTTAGTTCATCATATTTTTCAGAAAAAAATTTCATCTGTTTCAAGATAATCAAGTTCTTTTCTAATAATTCATCCATTTTGTTCTCATAGATTTTGGATTGCTCTTCTAATTTATTTTCAAAACAGGTTTTCATTAAATCAAACTCCTTTTTGAACATTTTTTTAATATTGTCAGATAGATTTTTTTTCATTTGCATCTTGCGTCACATTTTCCCTGGTAGAGCGCGTAGTGGCGGTATTCTGATTGGTTGTCATGGCGTAGTGGCGGTATTCTGGGGCTCTATTCCTGAATCGAGGGCGCTCTTAATCGCCGTCGAAAGTACGTACGTTGGTCGTCGTTGCTATTCCCGAAATTGGTCGAAGGTACATACTTTGACGCCAAACGTCAAAAGTCATTCCACACAACATCTACTGGGTACAACCAGTAGAAACAGGGCAGCGAGTGGTAGGTTGTTGGCGTTTCTTTGAAATTGGCTGTCAAAATCTAGTCTAGCTGTCAATTTTTGTTTTACCGCGCGGATTCCGCAAATGTAAAAGTGGGTGAAAATTTCCCACTTACTAAGTCTTTATCGGAGCTTACAAGCTCAATTAAGAGTTGCTTTTGGCAATCTCCCGCATCCATTTCTGTTTTGAATAACGAATAAGTTGTCTGTTTGACAGTCACACCATAGAAATCCCAAAAACATCAGGAACATAGACAATATTCACAGGGGTGCCAATATAATCATCACTTCTACCAACTTCGACCGTTCGACGCTCAAGAATACGTAAAATTGAAACATTCGAAAAAGTTAGTCGCGACGACTAGTAGTTTTTCACTCGAAGACGGCGCATACGAAAACGATTGATCGTTTAACTCCAGAATCGCAGGCCTGATTGGTTGTCATGGGAGCAATAGCTGTAATTATAGCAGCACTTTTAATTCCCGACTGCACCTCGCGTAGAAATACGTTTCTCACTGCACCTTGCCGAGGTACTTTGTCTATGGTAGTTGTCACTTGTCACACACAGTACCAAACACTAATGTCAATGTTAAAGTTGTCAAAATTATTAAAACAAAATTACGAGTGTGCTTACAACAGCATTCATTTCTAACATTCACACAGGTAACTTGGCACTTTTATTTTATTTTAACAGCACAGTAATTACTGTATTACACCGCAATAAACAGATTACAGTTTATATTCCAAGAGAGCTACAATGACAGTTGTTGCGTATGTATTGGTCGATATCTTCCTCTTGTATCTGCGAGAATTATTTGGTAAACTCAGCCGCTAGGTACTTCAACCGCTCGAGAACGTACTACCTGGGCAGACAGGAAAAAGTTCCATTAATTTGACTGATGACGATTTTTCTCTCGGATGTTTTAAAATGTTATTTTTTTTTCTCCGTACATAACAGAACCGACAAAATTTAACTTAAGAAATTTTTTGAAAATTTTTACTAATTGAAAATTGTTGTCAAAATGCCTTCATGCAATCATACATTTCGTTACGTGCTTATAGCAGATATAATGCCGTTAAAGCGTTATCAACAAATTCGTAAATTTTTACACTTTGACAATAGTTGTTAAAAGATTATTCTGGTAAAATCTATTGAAAATTCTAGAAAAAATTAGGAGCATTTATAGCATGAATTAAAAATCGAACAAGTCGGGTTTGTAAGGGCTGCAATGCAAATGATCTATGATTTTATTCGAAAAAAATGTAAACTCTTTCATTAAAAAAAAGTTGAAATATTTATGTTTTTATAATTATTAGTAGTAAATACAGATAACTACTTATTCGTTACAATTTTTAATTTGAATCTAACTTTACGAACCGCATTTGTCATTGTTCACCGTAGTTAAAATTTAAACTCAGATATCACCTAAAATTTAAATACATAACTTATTGCTATTTTTTTCAAGACCTCTTTTAGATCCAGAATCCTAATAACACGGTTAAACTATTAAAATTTCATTTTTGATATCCTTGCCGACTTAAGAGTTAACAACTAATAGGATAGTAATGTGTTTGTCCTTAGTTTTTAAAGCGATTTTAAGCGATTTTAATGTGTAAAGAAATTGTATAAAGGACAGTGTCCAAATCACTTGCACTAAATATTAATTTAGATACCCTTTTTAATTTTTTTTACATATTTTATTGTGATTTGTTCTCAAGGTTGCGGACTTCCCACAGTCAGCAGGTTGAAGACCCGCTAGCACTGTAATATTTACAATGCCCAATTGTGCGCGCTTTCTTCACAAAACAGTTGTTTTTTCCTCTTTCCAAACTCTATTCAAACCGCGTTGTTAAACTTATCATCCCATGCCTGTGATGGTTATTGGTAAGTACTAATGCATATATTCATCGCTATTCATTTTGGTAACGGACGTTATTCCGGTTTAGTTAGAGAATCATTGTGCGTTTTCTTTTTTCACACAGCGGAACTTTTAAACCGTCAATTTGACGTCTACTAATTATTAGATAAGTATTTCAAAGGCATTTATTTAAAAAGTCACTAAAATACGGATTAAAGATATTTTGTTAAAAGCTGAATGGCGGTTGACATGGTAAATAAATGTAAAGTTATCCGACGATAAACAGCGATTCTCTAAACCGTTGTCATAACTTCATGCTCAAAATACCTCAAAATTTACATTATTATTTCCCAATATGTGTTTTGGCTACGTTACTTTTGCTTGATTTTCGAAGCGAAATCAAATATTAACATCCCGTTCAAATTACAGTTCTGTTACAACTATGTTTTGTTTCAAGTTAATTTTTTTTGCTAAAATCCAAGGTTCGTAGAAAATGTATTTACCAAGGTAAGCTCATCGTGGGGGTAATGGTGTCCTAGATAGAAGCCCATTTTCACCTGGGTGATTTGAATGTACTGTAATAAAAGTGACAGAATCCATTTGCAATGATTTATTTATAATGCGTTGGTAATATTATACTTATTATTATGTTAAAATTAATGCTCGGAATTAAATGGTAAAATCCCAGGAAATTTGCAGTGTTATTTATGCAATGATGATGTAGAATTGCGGTTATTTTTTAGCGCCTTGTACATATTTTCTTTGAGGACATTCAAATTTTCAAATAGAAATTCTCATTCAGCAAACTATCATGACAAGGACTTGATAGGGAAAGTGTTGGGAATAATAGTATTTATATAAAGAGATGCACTTGGTGGTAGATACTCTCAGCATTGCCTTCAGTAATTCGGGCATCAGTAATGCGAAGGCCAAGAGTGAACAATAAGCTTGTCAGTGTTGAATGGTGTAGTTTTCAATTCTCACTTTCGACTAATTATTATTAGTTATTCTGTGTACCCACATAATATTATATACCAACAATATTTTGTTAGAAGCGTGAAGTATAGATACACCATAGTATAAGTAAAACAGTATTGTCGCCTGATGGCATTGCCATTGCACTGAATTGATAATGTTAATTAAATTACTTTCCTTTGTTTGAGGTAATAAAATACCAAAATATATCTCAAAAGAAAGGGTGTATTCTGCATCAACGATGACAACGGATAACTCATCAAAATGACAACTCAACAAACCTATAAAAAAATGTTAAAAAGTTATGAAAAGTGATGAAACAAAAACTAGGTTAAGAGGAAACCGAGTGGTGTTTTTTCCATACAAACGTATTCCTCATTTCCCTCTCTGGATTTTGACACTAGAGAAAATATTTTTTTTTACATAATATGAATATTGACCGCAAGCGTGTCGGTACGTTTTGATTTTTTTTATAAGTTACTTTTTATAGGAGTTATAACCCTTCAAAAATTGTTAAAATTGCCTTTTTTTAACGCCATCAACAAACGTTCAGTATACAAATAAGACGATGTATTTTTAAAAAAAGCAAAACGTACAGACATAGAATGTTTTCTTCCAATACATTTGGTAAAAAAAATCTTGAAAATTGTTTCAGTTTTGGAGTAGAAAAATGAGGACTACAAAACCTCGATTTTGACAATTTTATTTAGGTATTATCAGGCTGAGGTGCATGTGTCCCTTTCTCTCAGTATTCGGGGGTGAGGGGGGGCGGAGAGGGTTTTGTTGAATACGTATACAGTCAACGAAGTGATGTGACATTCTCAATAATTATATCGATACACTAGTCCACTAGTGTTGTCATGTCCCGAGTTATCGATGTTTTTTTTAAATTATTTTTCTGTTTGGTGACTTATCTTGAGTGTGCCAATACTTACCGAGCTTATTTACTAAAGTTATTGAAAAAAAAAACACCTGTTACAGACAGACCCCGAGATGATTCCGTTCCATATTGCCGAGTTGGATATGGAACACAAAAATTAATTAAAATATTTTTTGATAACTTTTGAAGGTTGTACTCAACATAATATTATCCCTTTATAGGACACTTTTTTTAAGATACAACTACTGAACCAAAAAAAACCTTTATATTTGACTAAATATATTGTTCTAGATTTTTTTTTTAAATTATATTTTACAAGAAAATGTGTGATGGTAAGTACATACACCACTGATCGTTTGATGGAATGCTGGTACAGCGTATGTTCAGTGGTACATGCATCTACCACATGTTGTTGAATCGATTATGTTATTATAATATCATATTATACAAATGAATATTGAAATCTATGTATAAGAGGCACCATATTGTTTATTGTGCTACATATTAGGTACATACACATAACTAGTTTAGTTTTTATTTAACTTTTTTAATACGTTATATTATTACAGAAAAATGCACTTTTGGGAATACCTCCTACATCACTTGACATTTTCAATCTTCTTCAATGATCTAATATTTTTTTGTTTTTAAACGCTTTATTGTAAAAAAAAATACTGTTTAACATCTACACAATGAAATTAAAACAATTTATGGTCCAGACCTTTCCCTCGCCGGTAAATTTCTTGGTATGCGACCGTCAATTATTTCTGGTAAAAGGCATTATTGGTGGTAGAAATTTTCTAACAGTGGAACGATTTTTTGCCAGATTTCATCGTCCCTCTCAATTTTTTCATACAGCAAACCTTTTGGACTCCACACAACAAAATAACAATAATTACGACGAGTAATATGTAACTGGCCTTGTACTTGGTAGAAGTAATTATGATTCCGTTTTAATGTCAAAGAATGGTCTTCCAATTTACAGTAATCAATTATCTTTTGTGCAATTCCCTCTTCTGGTGACATATTTGCTATACTATAAGGGCATTTAATTTCAATTATAGAATCCTCACCGATAAGGCCATCCGGACTTGCCGCTAAAAAGTTTTTGGTTTTATCGATAAATAGCCCACAAGCGGATACCTGCAAACTTGTTTTTTTTTTTTTAAATTGATCTATTGCTAGGCTTTCATTTTCTTTTCCATAATTTGTGGCCATAGTTCCTTTGAATTGTGAGTACAGTAAAGAGTTTAATACTCCCGTAACTGAAGTTTTTTGCCGAAGCTTATATATTTTTCCAAAGTTAGACGCCGTTATCCGCTTACGTCTTTCAATTGCCCACAGATTGTTATTGCTTTGGCCTACCGTATTCCGTTCGAGCTCTTCCTTATTCGTTGAAGATAATTCTTTGAGAAATTCCTCTTTTTTCGTTTCAAATATTTCAGGTGGCATATCTGGTTCTAATTCCAATTGACCATATCTTTCATCGGGCCCTGTAACTTTTTTTCCTTTTTCCGTCGTATTTTCATTATACTTTAGTTTTTTTTTTCGACACATTTGTGTATTCTCCTTCGAACGTCGTTTTCTCTCTATAAAGTGCTTCGTGTATTTGCTGGGACTGTGGCCTTGGATTTTCTTTTGTATTCTTGAATGGGTTGCCAATTCACTATTCCACGAAGCTACTGCTCCAAAACATCTTGCTTGGTAAGATCCTCTTTTAGTAAAATTTACCCTTTTTCCACCTATAAATTTGGCGATAACGTTGTTGAATTGCTTCACAGTGTTATTTGTCACGTCAATAATAAGACTTTCTGCATTTGCTATTAGAGACAATAAGAATTGTTGGATATCAGTCCATATTCCACAATCTCGATGATCGCTTACTAAATTTGGATCATCAGTATACTTCTCCGGCTTGCAATAGTACGATGCACAATTTTTATGATCACCAAACACATGATTTGCGGTATTTTTTTATGTCCATTTTAAATTTTTTTTATTTTATCACTTTGTACTGTGTTTTCTTGCTCTTTCCTGTAATTTACTGCTCCAACTACAGCTCTTCTCATGCGTTAAACGTTTGCTTCAACCTTTTTCCTTATATTAACTGGTACAAAGCCTTTAGCGTTGTTGGTTTTTTTCCAAGTGCTTTCATTTTGTTGCAAAAATTGCGGAGTAAGTGATTTTTGCACTCTATTTTTTGTACTATAAGGTTAGGACCATATGGCATTTGTTGCATTATTTTTTTCATGATGCTGGAGTCGCCATCACCAACTAGTTTGTTAAATTTTAATCCATGCATTTCCATGCTTCTCGAGAACCCTTCTGCTATAATGTGGGCTTCCATGGCATTAGCACTGTCACGCCAGTTTATGAAGCACCTGTGCTCAGAAGCAACTATGTGTAGTTTAGTAGCTCTAGCACATATGCAGCAGTATGAGTTTCGCACTCCCAGAAATAAAACCTTTTTAGTTCGTAGTCCAACTATGCACCCTGCGCCAGATGAGGAGCTAAATCCACTTTTGTACGACCTCTTTGCCCAGGAGCCATCTGCAACCACCGTTACCAAAGGATAGCCACCCTCGTCTACGTCACCGTTTAAAATGGCTAGCCTTTTTTCTTCTTCACCAGCTGCGATCATTTTTTCTAAGGCACATTCTTCAATTGTTGGCGCTAAACATTGTTCTATGTTCGTGTAAGTCTTACAATCCATATTTGGCATATTTAAAACCCCACAAATTTCATTCCGTTGTTAATACCCATTTCCTGTACACATCACTCCTTCGACGACAGCAGTATTTATAGACATTTTCCGTTTCGGGTCTTCGGAGTGTACGTATTCTATTTTCTTGCACATTTTGCACTCGAAAACATACTGGCTTAGAAGACCATTTCGTCGTTCCTTCACAAATTTTAAATCGGAAAATGTGCAGTTGGTGTGTTCGTGCTTTATATTTGATATCTCCTTTTTATGTGTGCAGCAACCTGTATACACGCACCCACAAGTCTCATTTACTTGTGCGTGTGCAGAAGATGAGCTCGGAGCAGGCAGTCACATGTATATATAACTACGCACAAGTCGCGATGTGACTGAGGTGATGAGCGAACAGCAGGCGCTCTAGTTGCGAGTTTCGACGTGACTTTTTATGTGAATACCGCACAAGAGTCCGAACTGCTCCCGTCTGGAGCCAGTGAGACTGTGGATTCCCCAATTGGCGACTTAATTGGACTAGTATTACAAAACCCTGTAAGCTGATAGCTGATTTGGCCGTAACTAAGTCGCCGCGTGTATCATTATTTCTCCAGACAATTATTTTATATTATATTTAATTAATATTCTTTTTAATGAATATTATTTTTAATATTGTGAAACAACATAAATTAATAAAAATCAATTTACTTGCGCACGCCGTGATTTGAATCCGAGACCTCCGGACTCGAAGTCGAGAGCCTTACCCCTCAACCACGGAGGCAAAATAAATGTATCTACGTACATATTTGTAGTAAGTAATAATAATTATAAAGTTAAGTACAATACAATATTAAATAATGTAGACCTCGCTATTTTATTACGAATATGTACCTAGGCACCTACTTAATTTTTGGAATAAATGAATAACAGTAAATGAAATAATAAGAACTGATCGCGATAATATGACGCGAAGTCGCTATAGGGCGCGGCGCGACGATTCGTGCTTGCACCTGCAGCCACGCACACACACGCATTGGGGTTCACCAATACACCGATATCGCTTTTGCTGTCCCCGCTGAGATGAACGAAATAGATAGTAATAATAGAGTTAAAATTTCTCGGCGCTCCTGCGCGCCCTTAAATTTTATTTATTTTTATTTTATTTTATTGAATATACAAACACATTACAATAATTTACAAATGTAGATATTTCGAGGCTGATTGCGAAAAATTTAGAAATTTTTAACGAAAACTGCCCAACTCAATTGAGAAATTATTTCTCGTGTTTGAGTTGGGGAGTGTTGGGATTCATTGTGGTTTATAGGTTGTAAAATTTCACTAGTTGATGTAGCTAAAAATTAACATATAGTTATAAAACTAGATGATAAATTTGATAAACATAATAAAATTAAGAAAATAAGAAATTTAATTACAAACTAAAAAATATAACTTAAATAATATAATAGTTATTAAACTTAGAAAAAATAAGATATAAAAATAAAAATGTACTTATTAGGTACGAAATAATAGAATGTAGGTACAGTACTAGATGTAAATTGTTCAAAGACCGAGCTGGCAATCTTGTATGAAATGGGTACTTAATAAAATGCAACAACAATAAACGCATATTAGGAAGCGCATAATATAACTTTAGAGGATATGTAGCTTTTTTTTTTTATAAATTAAATCTTGTTTTTTATATTTTTTTTATTAATCATTAATCAATTTTCCTAAATTCATAAGTGAATTTAGGAAAATTTAATCAATAAAAATTACAAATGAGTTCACATAAAAAAATATTTGATAAATGTATCCAATGAAATTAAAACTTGTGATTACCGTTGGGTTTATCTAAAAGTTGTTTGATTTGTGATTTGAATGTTTTGTAATTTTTTTCAGTTTTAATTTCATCCGGAAGGGCATTAAACAATTTTATACCTTGATAAGTATAATGGTGTTGACCAGCACTAGTTTTACATTTAGGAATTTCTATGTTACCACGTGATCTAGATCGGTTACTTATTTTTGTAGAAATTGTTGAATTGAAATGGTCTTTGTGAATTTGTAACAGTGCATTCTTTTTAAAAATTTTGTTTAAGCTAAGAACCCTAAACGAGTCAAACAGCTGCGTGGTTGGAAATATCGATGGTTTTCTTAGGATGACTTTCAAAATTAACCTCTGAACCTTTTCTACAGGTGAAAGGTTAGTTTTGAAAGTCCCTCCCCAACCGATTATACCATATTGTAATATGGATTGGGCAAGAGAAAAATATATAATTTTAATCATACTGGATGATAGGATTGTTCTTAATCTAATAAATATATATATTAGTTTTCTTACTCTAGTTATAGTATTTTTGATTTGCTCGCTCCATTTTAATTGACTGTCAACTATAACACCCAGATACTTAATGCTATTTTTTCCCGTTATGGGTGAACATTTCACATGATTACATTCTTCTTTATTTTCACACTCGGCAGAGTGGATTTTAATTCGAACATTATTTTCGACGTTTTTTTCTTTCAATGAGAATGGGATAAAATATGTATATGTAATATGTAATATGTATGATAAAATATGATAAAATAGTTTTATCAGTGTTTAGTGACAGGAAATTTTGGTCAAACCATATTTTTAGAGTGTTTATGTTAGAATTTGCTATCCTCGTTGTTTCCTCCCATGTGTTTCCCTTTGTTATCAGTACAGTGTCGTCTGCATACGATATGATATCTCCAACTATTGGGAGTGTGAACATATTATTTACATAAATAGTAAAAAGGATTGGACCGATGACAGTTCCTTGCGGAATGCCAAAAGAGGTGGTTTCGGGTTCACTTAAGGTATTATTTATTTGTACATATTGGAGTCTCTCATTTAAATAACTTTGAAACCATGATAGCGCTATTCCATCTATTCCAATTTGCTTTAGTTTTTCTATTAGTTTGGAATGTGATATGCTATCGAATGCCTTGCGGAGGTCAATGAAGATACCGAGGCACTTTTCTCCATAATCTAACTTTTGCATGATTTTCGATGTTAGTTTAGCAATTGCATCTTGTGTGCTGAGATTGTCCCTAAAGCCAAATTGATGAGGACTCATTATCTTGTTGTATTTTATGAAGTCGTTAAGTTGTTTCTTAACAATTTTTTCATAAATTTTTGCTATGTTAGATGTAAGAGCTATTGGACGATAGTTAGAAATATTTTCTTCATCACCCGATTTAAAAATTGGGGTAACGATAGTTTTCTTATAATTATTTGGGAATACACCGTTTTTTAAACTGGTGTTAATTATATGAGCAATTGGTTTACTGATTTCCTTATGTACGGCTTTCAATGTTGTAACCGTTATATTGTCGTATCCAGGACTTGCTGATGCTCTTAAACTTATTATAATATTTTCGACATCTTTGTCAGTGACTGAAACAAAGGTTTGGAAACCTTCCCCAGAAAATGTGTTTTGTTCTTGTTGGTTAGTTTGTGTATTATCAAGGATAATATTACGAGCAAGGTTTGTTCCAACATTTGCAAAATAATTATTAAAAACATTACCACATAGTTTTGGGTTTTTTTCGGTGTCAATGGTGATTCACTGATATGAGATTTCCTTAGGTACTTTTCGATTTGTGTTTTTGTTGGTTATCGTGCTGATGATCTTCCAGAATTTTTTGCTGTCTTGACCAGCGTCTTTTATTTTGTCACGAAAGTACTTTTCTTTTGTCAGTCTAATTAGGAGCGTAAGTTTATTTCGATATTTCTTGTAAAAATTAACTTTTTTTTGGTCATTTGGGAATTTTTTGGAGTCCTGATAATATTTTTCTTTTTTTCTGATTGATATGACTAATCCTTTTGTTATCCATGGCTTTATTAATCTATGTTTAGATTTTGGCTTATAAACTGTTACTATTGTAGATAACTTTATGTGATCTTGAAAAATTGTTTCGAAATTTTCTGAACATGTATCTGGATTTTCCGATTCAAATACTGATGACCAGTTTTCCGTTTTAAGATTTGCTCCTAAAATTTCCAAATTCAAATATTTTTTTTCATATTTTTTTTCACCAATTTGATTAGATTTTATATTTCTTTTATCAATATTGTAAACAAATATACAAGTGTAGTGATCAGTAATATTGGTTTTCCATAATATTGACATGGTTTTTTCAATGTTATTTGAGTTGCACCATATGTGATCAATGCAGGAAGGTGTTTGTCCGATCACATTTCGTGTAGCATTATTTATATATGATTTGTAATTTAGTGATGTCATTACATTTATATAATCTTCTTTCACTTTACTACATATACTGTCATCAATATTTATATTGATATCGCCAATGACGATATTGCAAGTATCCTTCAGAGTAAGTAATAATTGTTCCATTTCTATTATAAAATTATGTTGATCAGATCCATGTGTGCGATAGATAGCAATAACATGGTGAATGATTTTGTTCACTTTTAAACTCAGTTTTAAGCAGTTCGCTAATTGCATAGTAATTTCGGTAACTGTAACATTGTTGTGTTTATTCAGTATAAACACCGCAATACCACTGCATTTGTTAAAATGAGTTGTAGACGAGTGATATGTATAGTTAGGTTTATCGTATCGGGCGTCAGCATTATATATATTTAAATGCGCCTCTGTTAACACAATGATGTCCGGTAATATTTCAAGAAGGCTTAAAGTTAGTAGAAACTCTTCCAGGTTTTTTTGTAAACTTCGAATGTTTTGATGTAGAACAACGAATGCAGTCGGGACTTTATTTAATAAGGCATTACATTGTATTGATTCATCGAAAGTATACTGTGAAACTTCAGTCAATTTGTCAATTTCCTCGGTTATAAAGTCATCCATGACTTATTCATAGTCGATTCTCTGCTGTGCTATGATGTACATTCTTTTTCGGTAAAGGCATTTTTCGCTATTTGCACTATGTTCAGTATTATTTTTTGTCCCAAACGATGCATTGTTTTTTTCACAATAGCATTTTACGATATCTTTGGTTTTTTCGCATTCGCTAAAATAATGATCTTTTGCACAGTGTATGCATCTGGGCTTGTTCATTTTGTTCAGACATTTTAGGGAAGTATGTCCGAAACCAAGGCAGTGGTAACATTGCATTAAGGGATTGCAATCTTCTATGTGCGCTCGGACGAAGCCAATATTGACCCTTTGTTTATCAAGTAATATCTTTCGGATTGGGCCTGTTGTTTCTATTATTACATTGCGCAGTTGGTCACTTTTCTTGTTTTTTTAATATTTTAGTTACTTTAATTGAATCATTTGGGGCATCACTTAGTTCATTGTTTTGCAACAGAAGGTCGTTAAGAAAAGTATCTTCTCTATACTCCCCTCCCACACCTTTAATGATCATGCACGGTCTCTTCTTTTTTAATTCTGTAGCAGATATTCCGTTTTTATTTTTATTTATTTCCGTTTTTAGTTTGTCTGCGTCTTCTTTTTTCGAGCAAGTCATAATTATTTTATTGTTTGATGCTTTTTTGATCCCATTTATACCAATTCCTAGGTTAGGTGCTTTGATTGTTTTAGTAATGATTTTCTTTATGTCCTCAGATGTTTCTTTGCCTTCTGCAGCAATCATAACGGCATATTTGGGTTCTTCGATTTGTATCGTTCGTTCTTTTAGTACCATAGCGTACGATTTTGGTTCATTATTTTTTTCGAGTTTGGTGATAACTTTTTTTTGAAGATCTATTATTTGTTCCTGGAAATTGTTCTTCTCTTGTTTCCAGGTTTCTTCTAATAGGTTTATGGTTAATTCGAGGTTATTTCGCACTTTCGAATCTTTTACGGTAGTTATATTTTTAGGTCACTTTTTATGTTTTCGATTAATTTTAGCACGTCCATAATGTGTTAAAACTTGAGCAGCCGTGCACACAATGCACGTCACTCCGGGTCAAACTATGTGACAATACTGTGAGTATTGTCTACAATGGGTTACATATGTAGCTATTTAACCTTGTTTTTATTTAAAGTTTATTTTAGTTATTAAATTGTATTGAATAGTCATTTTGAGGAGTTCTTACAATACTATTTCTTACCAAGCAGTATATTGTAAGAAATAATCAATGGATAAAGACAGAGGCTTGTCAATTTACCTTCGTTTCTATGATTTAATTATTACATGATCACTAATTTGTACCTATATCGTAAAATTCAATTAATATGTTATTATGAAATAGTAATACCTAGTTGTATAAAATATGTTATAATAATGCCAAATCATTAACCAAAGGATCTCTATCTTTAAACAAAACAACTAAATAATATGTTCCTCTACATCACTGAACGGATTTAAACTTATGACACACATAGTTCAATTTTTAGAAATCTTTTTGAAATTAATGTATATAACTTACTTACATTACAGAATAAAGGAATAAATGTAACACCCATTTGTACATGGGATTTTAACAACATATTTAAAACTGTAAATATTATAGTTTTAACTACAAATCTATTAAATCTTATCATTCTTAATTCAACTTTATGCTGTATACTTACATTGTACTTTTAACTATAAACCGTGTGGAAAACCGACCCATATCTTTTTTATCACACTAGCGACTCGTTCACTATAAAACATATGGTACAATTAATATAAGGAATCTTATTTATTTCATTTTAGTTCAAGATTCTTGAAAATATATTTTGATTTACTTAATATTTATTGCTTTAATTCCTTGAAACACTTCTACGCTCTAACTTTAATACTATGCGATACATCTATTCATTTCTTACTCGGAGATATAAATCTAAATAGGCTTAATTATCAAAATAATATCATATGAAAAGCTGGTAAGTATTATTTTATTAAGTACTTAGATGAAGTAACCAGAAAGGTAGTAGTAAATGAACAAATGAATCACACATGTATAATTAATAGTAAAGTAATGCAAATTATGTATAAAATATGGCACTAAGTATTTAGAAGAACACTCTGAAGTAGAATTTATACGGACAAAAGATCTCCAGCGGTGGATTCAAATTATAGAAAAGAGATTCAGGTGATTTAATTTGAATTTATTTAAATATTGGGAAGTATTACTTGGATAGTTAAACTTATTGGGAGAATGTAGATGTTTTAATGAAACATACGTGCTGACCTAATTAATATGATTCCGGGTTACACAAGTTATAACTACTGACGTACTAACAAATCAGGCGGGGGCATTGCGCTGTATTTTAAGAATAATCTGGTATTTTTAATCAAAACTATTAGAATCTCATTATTTTAAAAATGTCTTTGGAATAATTACTTTTCGAAATAAACACAGACTAACTATTTTAGCAGCTAATCAACCCCCCGAATCTTAGCAAACAATCGTTTAGCAGGGAAATAGAATCTATTTTGACAGATTTCATAGGTTCACGTGAAAATATATTGTTATTTGGGGACATTAATCTAAACTGGACGAATTCTCAAAATGCTGTTGTTCCTTCATATGAAAATATGTCTGCTAGCAATTATTTCGTCAAATGCATAGACGATGTGAAACGGGAAAAAATTGTGGACGTGTAATGGGACTTGGACACGGTCAAGCGGCTTGATCGCAAGCACGTAGTTTATTGTCTATGGCACTTTGTGTCAAGCATTTTGACCGTGTACCGAAGCTGGCTTGCAAGCATTGCGCAATTCTACGTGCTTGCGGCGAGGCTTGATGCGAATTTATATTTTTGTGGGAATAGACAAACGACAATAGACAAATAAATATCACGTATCATAAACCATGATATAAATTGAATAAAATTGTTATAAAATAGGTACTTAGTTATTGTTTTTGTGTTCAATTTGTAGAAATCCATCTAATTTAAAAATTCTGGAAGTATTTTAGTATTTTTTAATAATTATGACAGCGGTTTTCAAGGTCATTAATAATCAAACTGTAGAATAAATAATTTTCTGAATTTTCAATGGAGAAAACATATTTTTTGTATGAATACCGCACAAGATATTCATACAAAAAATAGCTGTAGCCTGTAATACACTTTGCAAATGCTCATGGGTAAAGCGGTACCTTAACTTGTACCATTCTTGACACCAAATTCGTTTCTTTTTATTATTTTATTCAAACATAAAGCTAACGTAAGAGCCAAGAACGCTTTGTCTTTGACAGATTCCATTTTGCCGCGAGTCACGAAATGACAGGAAGGCATAGAAGTACATATACATAGACCACCACGAAATCACAGGAAAGCGTGGCCATGCTTGACGGAGAGGCTTGATGCGGGCTGTCAAGCCGCTAAGCATAGACAATAATAGACAACAATAGACAACAATAGACAAAAAAACTACGTGCTTGCGATCAAGCCGCTTGACCGTGTCCCAGTCTCTTAACACGTTTGTGTATAGATCACATTTACGCTAGGTACAGTAATTTCAGATCGCAAATAATTATTTCGGAATTGTGTGAAGAATTCGCCAAATCAATCGGCTGTGGAAATGTCAATGGTAAGTCTTAGGACAGGTTGTTTTGAAGAATTTGAACAATTGAACAATCAAATTTCAACGTTTATTTCGGGTTATGAGAAAGTCCTATTCAAGTTCTGTTATAATTTCGTCACAGGCTAGTTTCTTGACAGAACTGAAATAATAACAGAACATGAAAAAATCTTTCACAGATCTTAAAATTTTTAGATATAAAAATTGAACATTATTCAAACTCTCCAAAAACAACCCGTCCTTGCATTCATAATTTGTATTTTTCACATTGCACATTTTAAACAAAAATACTTTATTATTTTAACCTAATTAGTAACGAAGGGTGTTATGTCACAGTATACCTATCGTGAAGTTTGTATTAAAAGTGAGTAAGCTAACAGACGTTTATAAAATAGGTACTTGCCACGAATATTCCCCATATGTGAGTTGAAAAGAACACATTTTGGGGAAAAGGCTTTAGTCGGACGTAGTCGGAGGCATGACGGTGACCATAACCCTTGGGACCTTCTAAGACCCAAACAGTCCCAAATGCCGTGCGCGCATTATACTCTCCTAAGACCATTTTTGTCCCAGAACGACCACACATTATTAAAATGCATATATCTCTCTTCCTCTCATCTAAAAATTAATTATTTCTTTTATGTCAGAAAGATAACGAAATAGTGCTTCACACCCCCACGTCACGCTATGCTTTGCCAGGACGTCGGTTTTGCTTTTTGGTACTCTGAATAGGTCATGGTATCGACTTCGGCTGTAGTGGTCTGGTACATATAAATCATAGCATCCCAAGAGGAATGGCATATCGTTAAAATTGTTCCTAATTTTGAAATACATAATAGCTAAACTTGCTTTCCGCTTATATATTGGTAGTTGGTACGACTCGCATAGAATGACTCGCAAATTATGCTGAATATTAAATATTCTTAAAAATCATTATTCTTAGTTACTATCGTTCTTAATAATTACCGTTCTTATTAATTACCGCGATTTTTTATCATATGATGAATATGTATTTTAACAATATGTATGTGTTCAAAAGTCACATGATGAAAATGTTTTTTTTCTTTGAGTTATCTGGTCGCCATGAAAATTATAATAATTGTCTATGACTTCATTCTTGTCTATGCATAACCTATAAATATTTTTGACAAGAGCTAACTAGTGCTTTCTTCTCCGAGAGCCGTTTTTTCCTGTTTCCCAACTCTGTTTATACCGCGTTGTTAAATATACTATCCCACGCCTCTGATATTTATTGTTAAAGTAAGTACTCATACTTATATTCATCGCTATTTATTTGGTAGCTGCCGTTATTCCAGTTTAGTTAGGGAATCATTGGGCGTTTTGTCACAGTAGAATGGTTAAACTGTCAATTTGACGTCTACCGATTATTAGATTAGTATTTAGAAGGCATTTATTACAATTACACAACAAAAAACATATGGTTAACAGATATTTTGTTAAAAGCGGAATGGCGGTAAACATTGTAAATATATAAATATAGTTTTTCCACGATAAACAACGTTTCTCTTAACCGTTGTCATATCTTCAAGGTTTTCAAATATGTGTTTTGGCCACGACTTCGTTATTTTGACAGGATATTCTAAGCGAAACCACATTTTATTTTTTTAATGTTTTTTTATTCTAGATAAATGAAAATTACATATTCACTTATTTAACTAGAAAAAACTAATAGATTTCATATTAATATTTAACATTACGATTCTATTCACGATCATTGTTTTGTTGACTGAGCATAAAATTTAACAACTTTTTTTTGATTTTACCTACACTGTTTTTCATTTTTAATTTCGTCTGGGAGGCAATTATATATCGCACACCTAGATAAAGAGTAGTACAACTCAAAATACCTCTTTTTTCAGGAACAGCAAAAAAACATTTTAGGTACTCGATTTTTATGTGACCGATTAAAAATATTGTTATATAATGTTGTATGTTATTTTACTAGGATATTTATTTGCTCAATTACTTATCATCAAATACACGTACCACTTGTTTATTAATTTCGTGTTATTTTAGTATTCGTGACTAAATCATTGTTTAATAATTTTATCAACTCAAATTGTTTCCATATTAGTGATAAATTTTGAATTAATGCACTCTTATTCTGTATATTTTGTTCTATAATCTTCACAGAAAGAGTAGTGCATTTAAAATATGTTTTGGATTATTTGTATTATGTAATCATAAAGTAAAACATTTTTTTGTCACAAAACATCTTTATTTAATATTAAGATAACAAACGAATGAAGACAATAACAAAACACAACAGGTTTAGGAAATGGCTTGGAAAATAAAATGAACACTTAGGTACATAATTCTAATTAGAAAACTATTAAACTTTGAATAGATTAGTTTAACGTTTAACAAAGTTGACATTTCTCTTATAGTTTAGGTGTTAACATCTTTAACCAGTATTTTAACATCATTAGTCTATAAATAACAGGAAATGTATTATTTTATTAAAAACACAGCTCTTCTTTGATAGATATTTTAGAAAAAATATCTAAAATGTTTTCTGTTTACAATTCGGTACCAAAAAACGACATCGAAAAGGTGACAATAAAGGCATCTAAAGCACATAACTACTACATATTATTATTATAATCAGACTCGCCGAGAGGATTTTAATTTACTAAATTAAATCAGACTTTTATTTTGAACGTTTTACCTAATATCTAATGTATTATTATATAATCATCAAAAACATAACTATTCTGACTTTCTTTGAAATCATGTATACCTACATACATAGGTCCTGAAATTTTTATTCTATACCTAGTGCATTTTTGTAATAAGAATCGACGTAACTCTGTTGAATAATTTTCTTGTCAATTGATTCCATAATGTCCCGCTTTTTATTGCCACCCAATGGTATTTTTTGCAAATGGGCTTGTCTCAAACTTGGAGAAAATTGGTGATCTTGTGTTCGCCTTTGATTCCTTACAAACGCTTTTTTTAAAAACCGTCTGTTCGTAAGAAGTTGTATAAAAAAATTTCATCGGTTGCTGCTTTTCAACGCGAAGTTGTTTGATACCATGCCATTTTATTTGTTCTCTGTCAATATTAATAGTGAAATTGTTTCCCCATTCTTCTTGAAGGGCTTTCAGATCATAGAACTTGTCATGTGTAAGTTCTTCCACATTTTAAGGTTTCCCAGTCTTTTTAGCAGTTCTTATTAGGGTAGCGTATTGTTGTGGAGAGCTAGGATATCGGGATACCTGTTTTAGTTTTGCATTTCAATTTGCAATTATCTTGGCATGGAGGCTTGACTGCTCTTTCAGGGACGCTCTTATTTGTTGAACTCACATAAGCCTTCCCGGCGTTTCGCCGAGATTTCTTAATATTTGAGGACCAGCCGGCAGGGTTTCTTATCCTTTTCGTACTCCTTTGAAGGTTTTCAGAATTAACAGACTGCTCTATGATCGGTTGAGAGGTGGAAGCTTCAGCAAGCGGATTCTCGTTTAAAAGATTGGCAGATGGCACAGCGTTACTATCTGTTTCTGTATTATAACTGCTTGAAGAACTGCTGCTGGAACTACTAGATGATGAGCTAGAACTGGAGGAGAAGGTAGTACTGGAAGAACGAGACTTTATTCTTGGAACGATGAGTGATGGACCGTGAGTTACCTCTGTGGGAGGTGGGTTGAAGAGCGGATCCGCATCCGAATCGTCGAAATCGCTTCCATCGCTGTTAACCGGTGAATATATAGTAAGATGGTTTTACCTGGGTACTGGTTGATGGTGATGCTACCGTTGTTGGATTCTTTTGTAAATTCATGGTGTCATTTTTCTAGGTTTTTCCATCACCTCGGTGCTCGTCGAAGGTGTTATTGAGTTTTCTCGAAGCTCCATCTCCTTATAATCGGTGTTAACTGGTGAAATACAGAGCGATAGTTTTACCTGGGTAATGGTTGATGGTGATGCTACCGTCGTTTGGTTCTTTCGAAACTCCATAGTGTAATTTCTCAACATTTTTTTCATCACCTTGGTGCTCGTGGAGGGTATTTGAGTTCTCTTGTAGCTCCATCTTCGTATAACTGCTCTCAGGCTCATTTGAGCTAGCCTCAATCGCCTTCTGTAGAAGTAAAAGCCCAAGGCCCTTCATGATCTGTAGCAAAAATGCGAAGTAGTTACTATACTAATAATACTATACTAACCCCAAAAAATGTTTTTAAATCGCAGTATTTCTGACAATTAAAATTATAAAAATCGATTTCAGAAATACAAGGAAAACTTTAAATATGCCTCTGTCAAAATAAACAATAGCATTTATTACTTAAGAATTAGAGCCAATTTAAATCTATCCAGCAATACCAGACTAACTCAAATATTGTAAAATAATTTCAACAACGCTAAACTATTATGAATTAGTAAAATTAAAATTACTTACTTTTGTAAACAAAACCGGAGTAAGTGGAGTTGATATGTAGAACGCCCGAGAAACAAGACAGGTTCAATCACGAATACCAAATCAACTAAAATAATTCACGCTTTATGACTGCAGTCTTCTTCTTTCGTATGGTGGGGGGTCAGAGGGGGACATCTAGATCTGCGAGCCATTTTAGGGCCTCAGGCGTCGCCATGTGGACCTCATCAATCCCGCCGGGGAATGAATGGAGCGGGCATTCGTTGACCACATGTTCGGTAGTCTGCACCGCACCACATTCACACATCGCCGACTCTTTAAGGCCCCATCTGTGCATCATGTGGGCACAGCGGCTATGGGAGCACCTTAACCTATTGATGGCGGACCAGGTTTTGCGAGGCAGTGAGAACCCAGGCTGTCTCTCGGTGGGGTCCTGTATGAGATGGGCATTTCCCACGTTGGCCGTTTGCCACTCAAGTTTCCACATATCTTCTGGGGTGAGAGGTAGTCGGAGGAGCCTCTCTCCTTCCGCCCAGAAGGGCTTTCGGGACTTCAAGCGGCATGCCGGGTGGGAGACGACATCTTCGTGTAGAGGTATTGCGCTTTTTTGCAGCGCCTTGTATTCCCTCAGTGTTGCAATTTCTCGCCTGATGTTTGGCGGGGTTATGTTTGCAAGTACGGGGAGCCAAGGGAGAGGAGTATATTTTAAAGTCCCGCTGATGGTTCGCATTGTGGCATTAAGCTGAACGTCTACCATGGAAGTGTGGGCGCTTCTAGCCCATACTGGAGCACAGTATTCAGCCGTTGAGAAAACCAGGGCAATGGATGCTGTTCTGAGCGTGGGTTAATCACGAATACAACTAAGTCGAAATAATCCAGTCTTTGTGCGTATTGACAGCACCTTCCCCTACGGCTGGTATGTCGTAACTGGTGATGTGTTACTGTTGTTGGTGGTGGGTGTACGTGAAGCAACTCAGAAAGACTAACTTACATCGCCATCACATTATTATTGATGGAGATTTTTAGACAGGTGTCTTTGTAGTTTCTGTAGTTTTCGACGCAGATTCCGACAATCGCAATAACTCAATTTTGAATTATTCCTAGTTGTGCTACCCTTTATCTAGGTGTGAGATATGTTGCTCCCCTCGTAACCAATGGATTGCTTGCCGTAATGAGTATGTATGGTGTTTAAATGTATTTTATCATGTTGCCGTGTAAAGTGTGTGTGTACTTGGTACGTTTTAATGATTTCTGTATTTGAATGTATAGGTTTATTATTTATTTTGCAAATAAGGAGATATGTTTTACATTCATAAAAAGTTTCTTAATGTTAATAGTTCTGTTTCCATGCATAATTTTTCTGTTGATGTTCTAGGTTTGAAGTGAAATAGCTTTTTGATTACTTTGTTTTGTTTTACGTGTAGTTCATTTATATATGTTTCATGTGCATTTCCCCAGATTTCAAACAAGTAGTTTAAATGTGAATGTATGAGGCTATAATATAGACCTTTTTTGAATTGTATTTGGTTACGGATATGATATCCGGCTAAATAGGCTAATTAAAGGGTTGATTTTATCTTTAATATCTTGAATATGCTGTTTAAAAATTATGTATTTATCAATGTATCAGCATTTGCAGGTTGTTATATTCAATTTTTAAGGGTTAATTAGGAGGAATTATTTAACGAGTTGAGCTTAAAATCATGTATCCTGTTTTAATTTTACTTTTGGATTTTTATCAATTTATTTTATTTTAACAACGTTCTGTTTCAGATATATTTTTTGAGATTAAACCAATAACCAAACTCTACCAAAGCAGACCATGGATCTACTGAAGCCAGATAATATATCCATCAAGACGGAACCAGGTCTCCAGGAAGAAGATGGAGGTGAAATTGCATTTTCAGATTTAGATTTCGACCACCTAGCTGTAACGAAGGAATGCTCGCAATATGCGGAGAGTACTCATACAGCCAGTTTGTTGCATTGCATACGTGTAAAATATAGAACTTAAAATTCGGAATCAATGTCTCTTTTGAAATGTCGTGCAAACAGGACACACACTTGTGCACAACATCCTCCCTTATAAAACATGAGGTGTATTGGGTATTTACCTTAATATGTGTCCTTGCCGTAAAATACCAAAATACAGCACTCATTAAACTTTATTATATTATTCACAATAAGTTGTCGGTTCCTCGATTTTCACCTAATTTCATTTGAGATATGATGTGAATTACACGTATTATACGTTAAAAATAATGATTGTAAAAACAATATCTCATTGACCGAAAACAACCAAACTCTCTACTACAGGTGCTCTAGAGAAAGGTTTTTCCTTCTTGAAGAATCGGTCCCTGAAGCGGACATCTGAGGTCATTTTTTATCTGACATTGATCTTGTTAATCAAAGGTATTTGTTCGTAAAAGAATAGTTTATTGTTTTTCAATTTAAAAAAATCTCGTTAATATCAATTTGACGGAAGATATAGGGCTGGCCCTATGCGGGCGCAATTAGTGCAGTTCGCTCCGAGCGTCGAATACTTAACCTAACACATCGCCCTTGATATTAATTTTGATAAATACCGCTCTACAAAAAAACACAAATCATCATTTTAATGATTAAAGTGATATCCTGCCTCGGCGTGTACTAATTTAGACTGTTAGGGCAGCCAAAATTAAACGTGCGCCTGGCGCCGTTTGGTTCAGGGCTGGCCATGCAAAAATTCATTATATTTATTGTCCTTCTTTATTCCAGGAAACATTAATGTGAAGACAGTCACCATAAACGCGGATCTTGGACCCCGACAAGATGAAGCGGCGCTTACTTATATGAAAATTGACATAGACCTGCTGGATGTAAAAGAGGATAGCTTTGAACGCTTTGGAAGAATTACCAAGGAAGCAGGTAAAACCAATTTTTCACTGTAAACTTGATTGATTCGGACTCTCCTATTTGTTTTATCCTTTCTACGAATTTACTTCGATAATTTACTCTAAGTTTAGGAAATAATTTAACTATTTTTCAAATTTGTCGACAGATCTTCAGACGCATTTTGTGGAAAAGGGATTCACTCCTCCCCATCGCAACTCCTCCTCTCCCAAGTCAAATTTTGCAATAAACGCACGCACCCATGTAAGAGAAATTTTTTTTTCATGTTCCGTGTGCAACTATGCATGTTATTAAAAGAGTCGCCTAATGGGCCACATGCTGAGTCACAGTGGAAAAAAAGCTTTTTCATGTTCCGAGTGCAACTATGCGTGTTTTCAAAGGGGTCATTTAAAGAGCCACATGCTCACTCACAGTGGAAAAACACCTTTTTCATGTTCCCTGTGCAACTATGCGTGTTTTCAAAAGGGTCATTTAAAGAGCCACATGCTCACTCACAGTGAGAAAAACCTTTTTCATGTTCTGTGTGCAACTATGCGTGTTGTCAAAAGAGTCAGCTGAAGAGGCACATGCTGACTCATAGTGGAGAAAAACTTTTTTCATGTTCGAAGTGTAACTATGCATGTAATCAAAAGGGTCTTTTAAAGTGCCACATGCTAACTCACAGTGGAAAAAAACCTTTTTCTTGTTACGTGTGCAACTATGCATGTTATCGAAAGAGCAACCTAACGAGCCACATGCTGACTCACAGTGGAGAAACACCTTTTTTATGTTCCGTGTGCACCTATGCATGTTGTCGAAAGGGTCAGCTGAAGAGGCACATGCTGATTCACAGTGGAGAAAAACCTTTTTCATGTTCCGTGTGCAACTATGCATGTTATCGAAAGAGCGATTTAACGAGCCACATGCTGATTCACAGTGGAGAAAAACCTTTTTCATGTTCCGTGTGCACCTATGCATGTTGTCGAAAGGGTAAGCTGAAGATGCACATGCTGATTCACAGTGGAGAAAAACCTTTTTCATGTTCCGTGTGCAACTATGCGTGTTGTGGAAAGGGTCAGCTGAAGAGCCACATGCTGATTCACAGTGGAGAAAAACTATTTTCTTGTTTGTAGTGCAACTATGCAAGTTATCTACAGGGTAACCTGAAGACACACTTGCTGACTCACAGTGGAGAAAAACCATTTTCATGTTCCGTATGCAACTATGCATGCTGTCGAAAGAGCGACCTAACAAAACACATGCTGACTCACAGTCGAGAAAAACATTTTTCTTGTTCCGTGTGCACCTATGCATGTTGTCAAAAGGGTAAGCTGAAGAGGCACATGCTGATTCACAGTGGTGAAAAACCTTTTTCATGTTTGGAGTGCAACTATGCAAGTTATCTACAGGGTAACCTGAAGACACACTTGCTGACTCACAGTGGAGAAAAACCATTTTCATGTTCCGTGTGCAACTATGCATGCTGTCGAAAGAGTGACCTAAAGACACACTTGCTGACTCACAGTGGAGAAAAACCATTTTCATGTTCCGTGTGCAACTATGCATGTTGTCGAAAGAGCGACCTAACGAAACACATGCTGACTCACAGTGCAGAAAAACCTTTTTCATGTTCCGTGTGCAATTATGCGTGTTATCGAAAGGGTCAGCTTAAGAGGCACATGCTGATTCACACGGGATAAAATACTTTTTCATGTTCCGTGTGAAATTATGCGTGTTGTCGAAAGGGTCAACTAAAGAGGCTCATGCTGATTCACAGTAGAGAAAAACTTTTTTCATGTTCGGAGTGCAACTATGCAAGTTACCACCAGGGTAACCTGAGGAAACACTTGCTGACTCACAGTGGAGAAAAACTTTTTCATGTTCTCTGTGCAACTATGCATGTCATCGAAAGAGCGACCTAACGAGCCACATACGTACTCACAGTTGGAAAAAAACCACTTTTATGTTTGGAGTGCGGCTATGCAAGTAATCAACAGTTAAAACTAAAAAGACACATGCTGATTCACAGTGGAGAAAAACCTTTTTCTTGTTCCGTGTGCAAATATGCGTTTTGTAAAAAGGGTCAGCTAAAGAGGCACATGCTGATTCACAGTGGAGAATAACCATTTTCATGTTTGGAGTGTAACTATGCATGTTATCATATGGGTCATTTAAAGAGCCACATGCTGACTCACAGTGGAAAAAAACCTTTTCATGTTCCGTGTGCAACTATGCATGTTATCGAAAGAGCGACCTAACGAGCCACATTCTGACTCACAGTGGAGAAAAACCTTTTTCATGTTCCGAGTGCAACTATGCGTGTTTTCAAAGGGGTCATTTAAAGAGCCACATGCTCACTCACAGTGGAGAAAAACCTTTTTCATGTTCCCTGTGTACTTATGCGTGTTGTCAAAACGGTCAGCTGAAGAGGCACATGCCGATTCACAGTGGAGAAAAACCGTTTTCATGTTTGGAGTACAACTATGCGTGTTGTCAAAAGGGTCACCTGAAGAGGCACATGCTGATTCACAGTGAAGAAGAACCGTTTTCAGGTTTGGAGTGCAACTATGCGTGTTGTCAAAAGGGTCAGCTGAAGAGGCACATGCTGACTCACAGTGGAGAAAAACCTTTTTCATGTTTGGAGTGTAACTATGCATGTTATCGAAAGAGCGACCTTAAGAGCCACATGCTGACTCACAGTGGAGAAAAACCTTTTTTATTTTCCGTGTGCACCGATGCATGTTGTCGAAAGGGCGACCTAACGAGCTATATACGTACTCACAGTGGAAAAAAAAACACTTTTATGTTTGGAGTGCGACTATGCAAGTAATCAACAGGTTAAACTAAAGAGGCACATGCTGATTCACAGTGGAGAAAAACCTTTTTCATGTTTGGAGTGTAACTATGCATGTAATCATAAGGGTCATTTAAAGAGCCACTTGCTGACTCACAGTAGAAAAAAACCTTTTTCATGTTCCGTGTGCAACTATACATGTTTTTGAAAGAGCGACCTAACGAGCCACATGCTGACTCACAGTGGAGAAAAACCTTTTTCATGTTCCGTGTGCAACTATACATGTTTTTGAAAGAGCGACCTAACGAGCCACATGCTGACTCACAGTGGAGAAAAACCTTTTTCATGTTCCGTGTGCAACTATACATGTTTTTGAAAGAGCGACCTAACGAGCCACATGCTGACTCACAGTGGAGAAAAACCTTTTTCATGTTCCGTGTGCACCTATGCATGTTGTCGAAAGGGTCAGCTGAAGAGGCACATGCTGATTCACAGTGGAGAAAAACCTTTTTAATGTTCCGTGTGCAACTATGCGTGTTGTCGAAAGGGTCAGCTGAAGAGCCACCTGCTGATTCACAGTGGAGAATATATATACATATTGTGTTACAGAAAACTTTTAAAGATCATTTATCAATGATTGAAGCTATAATATGCCCATATTATGACTTTAAAGGTGGACGTTGAACATGGCATGAAAATGATGAATGATTATTTTGGATATTGAACATATCGTCTGGAGATTGAACAATTCGGCTCCCATCCGTTTGAGGTATGTTTTGTTCAATTAGCCAATTAGTGGTCAATTGTATATCCATGGTGATTTTCAGATTTCAAATACTTAACTTTTATCTTAGTTAGTAGTTGACTTAAAGTATTACTTTAAAATATACAAACAGAGTCCTTGAGTTGATTTTTCACAAAAACTGCTCTATATAAATCATCCAAACATTTTGAAAGTTTGAAAACAATGCACAAGTACAAAGGTACCTACCGCTAATATACTACTATCGGTTGTCAGTGCGTGCGTGATGTGAAATATTTTTACATCGTTCGTATTATGGCCTCCGTGGTCTAAGGCTACTCTTGACTAGAAATCCGGAGGTCGCGGATTGAAACCCCGGCGTGAGAGAGTAAATTTTATTTGATTCATTTATGTTATTTCACAAATTATTCATTTAAAATAACATATAGTCTATTTGCGGCATGTTCCAGAGAAGAAGATATGGTGTACAGACCACCATAAGAATTGAAATGGCTTTAGCCATGTTTGGTGATCAGATCTGAATAGATACTCACATACCATCTCTCTTCTCTTTCATCCTCCTTCCTCTCTTTCTTCTCTCCATCTCCTTCCCCTCCACACTACCTTCAGCCTCACAATATATAAATATATCCCAATTGGGGGTCCATAGTCTCACTGGCTCCAGATAGTTGGAAGCAGTTGAGACTGTGCGGTATTCCATTAAAAAAAATCCTGAGTGATGCGTAAAATTATTGAAGTTCAATTTTCACTTGAAAATTTGTTTTTTTTTATTGTTCCGTTGGCTACATTTGACAAATGTTATTTAAGCTTACTTACTTTAGAAAGATTTTTTTTTCTTTCGGAAGGTCTTATTTGCCGTGAGCTTATTATTTATGTTGACTATCGTGGGTAAAATTTTATTTTTTTAAATACTTTCAGCTCTTAAAATCCTAAAATTATAATATCCCGCGATTTGAGTTATGGGTGTGCGCTATTTAACATTACATTTATTGTTTTTAGTCGTTTGCCTAGTTGGTTTTATTGTAGTTCCTACATAAGAATATGTTTATTGTTTTTATTTGACTTAAAAAAAACTAAAATTCAGTAACTTTTAATTGAATGAATTCAAAATTGAAATATTTGGACGTTTTCATCATCGATCTCAGCAGTGATAACGGACTAAATATGTGTCGTAGATTTCTTTCAATCAGACTATGAGGACAGTCAACTTTTTGCACATTTCCATTTATAGTCATTAGCAATGCCCTTAAGTATTATAGTTGGTCTTTTATTTTTAATTTCTGTAGCACTGATGTCTTTGAACTCGTCTCCGATAGCTTTACTCATTTTTTCCGCATCGTACTTTGTCGAACATTTTATAAGTATTCTATTTTTAGATATCGCATTAACACCAATCACTTTGGCACCAACCTTACTTAAGTTAATTTTCTTCCTGATTTTATTTTGTATATTTTCTGAAGATTCGTCAGCATTTTTCGATGAAACTATTAATTTGTAATCACTTTCCAATATTTTATTTTGGTTTTCAGCTACTTTCCCGTATCCAAATGTTGGTTCGATTATTTTTCCCTTTGCTTCAGATAACTGAAGAGTTAGATGTCCCATCCAGTTAAATATAGCACTTGTTTTCGTTGTAATTAAGTTAATTTGTTCTTTATTAAATTTATTCACTTTATCTTGAACACAATTCAATAAATCATCAATTGCCTCCTTCGCAGAATCCATGAATTGATGTGGATTCATATTTTTTTGAAGTAAAAAACACCGTTTTTTAATAAAAACCTTAATAAGTTCTAGATTTTTAGGATAAACTTTAAATTTCGTTATGTTACACTTTTTTTTAATTGTTTAATTCACTAAATTGTTGTGTCTTATTGTCCTTTTTTCACAAACAATGAAATAGAGCACAGATTCACTTTTTTAAAGTTTGAAAACGCACAAACAACGCACGATCGTGAAATCAATGTATTCTGCACTTTTTTACTGCTTAAATATAGCTTTATTTGCGTTTATTTCTTTAAATTAGTATGAGCAAGGATGAAACGTCAAGTCTGTAGGTAGATAAAATTATTGTTCTGGAATACATTCTTACTAAGTATTTATAGTCAACTAAATAACATTGATATTATAATACTCTGTGAAACCTCGATAGACGAAAACAGTGTAAATCTATACAAAATATCAGGATTTAACTCGTTCTATTATTGCCGAACAAAAAGATCGGGAGGCGGGATTATGGTTTATATTAAAGAAAACTATATATTCGAAAAAAAAGATATAATAGCTACTTCATTCAAGTGCGTCTACGGAACCTTCTCCGTAAACAAACACAAACGCATACATCTATTTGCATTATATCGACCCCCGAACACGAACAAAAAAACCTTCCTACAACAGCTTGAAAATGTAATACGAAACATTGATATTAAGGAAACCATCTTGATACTTGGAGACATTAACTTAAACCTATTCACATTAACTACGGAGATGTTTGTTAAAAAACTGCCACTTGCGGCGGGCGAAATTAGATCGCAATCCCACTACCGGATGTATGTCAGCAAACTTCAAACTGTGGAGCTTATATCAATTAAACAAAAATTACTAATAAAAAATATTTAATAAGTTTACTTATTACAATAATATAATAGGAAAAAAATATAATAAGATAAAATAAGATCGGAAAAAATAGAACACGTTCTAAAACTTTTTTTTTTTTTTTTTTTTTTTTGTTTTTGGGGTGTTATGCCGTGTTGCGCTAACTCCTTCTTTAGCCAACGTTTCGGACAGCATTGCAGTGTCCATCATCAGGGCAGATGTGTTATTTAATAATATTCACAATGAATAAGGTGTAAGAAGGCTTTTTTGGTCCACTTTAAAGATTTTCTGTATATTGGATTGTACGATAAATATTGGTCTGCAAGATCAACACCATTCATCAAATTATTGTAATCTACAATGCATTTTGGTTTTTTGATGGGCAACCCCGTTGTTCTATCAATTTTTCCCGTATCCACTATATCCGCTTGGTGTATCGTAGAGATCATCCTTACATCTCTCTTCTTGTTGGTTTTCCACATTTGAAGAAGTACATCCCCTTTTCGTAGATATGTGGTTTCTTGGACTTTAAGGCGTATATTTTTTAGTGTTGGCGGTATGCCACGATTTTGTCTAAACGCACACTATTGTAATAATTATCCGCATAGATATTATACTATTTATTTAGGTATGGTGACAGCAATTGGATTATTGTGGAATCTAACGTAGCACTTATACCTGAATATAATTTAAAATTACAGATATATTCACTCTTTGATTCACAAATCATCCTATTCAGGATTCCATATTTTACAATTTTCATGGGATTGTACATGCGACATTTCAGACGACCTCTCCACGGAATCATCCCTTCGTCTAGAGATAGATTTTGATTTGGCGTATACACTTCCTGGAATTTCTTGGTGAAGTAGTCGATTACAGTTTGAATTTTGATCAGACGGTTTGTGCTAGCAGTCGGAATTTCGTCATTATTAGAAAAATGGAGATTTCGTAAAATTTGTCGAAATCTATCGCGGCTCATTGTTTTTCGGAAATATGGGGTCTCTATCCGAGAATTTCTGGACCAATAATCGCCCATGGTATTTTTTCGGACTAGCGCCATTATAAGAACTAAGCCAAACCATTTTTTTAATTCTTGAATAGTTACATCTTTCCATTTTAGGGCGTGAGCTGATGTCGCATAGTTGTGATGATTTCTTTCATGGTATATGTTTGTTTCATTGGTTATTTTGTCGAACAAATCATCTCCTATACATAGCGATGTAACATCCCCTACACTTGATCGATTTTCAGGGAAAACTTTTAGACCCGGTACACCTTCGAAATCAGGCAAATTCTTAGGAGGATCAAATTCTGACCAATCCAGGCTTATATCAGGGATGTCTTCTGAAGATTCTTCAGAGGATGATATGCGCATGATACGCGGTCTTGAACTTTTACGTAAAATTGGTTCATCATCTCTTCATCATACAAATGTAATTGTTTATTTATTTTTTTTTTATTTATTTAATACATGTTACATTGTTTCGAAATTTACATAAAGTAGATATAATGAATCACCATACTAGGCGGCTGCCTGTTTCATGGTGACCAATTGAGTGTAATTACTTTGTATGAAATATGAAATCTAGTTTAAACATATGAAATAAGTAACTATAGATGAAGCTAAAATTTTGGAAAAATTGTAATAAAAAGTAGAAGATAGAAATTAGAAAGGAGAAATAAGTAAATTAGCATTAGATTGTAAAAATGTACATAATTATATATATAATTTTTAATATGTGTGCATACAAGCACACATGTGTATATAGCAGCAGACATACCTATATACATATAACAACACATGTATACATACAACCATATGACGCATCCTCACGCATATAAACAATATAGTATACACCTCTATCTGAGTACTTGGAATAGGCTACTAACACTATAACAATCGCACATCAAAAAATTCCCGAGCGCTTTCCTGAAACTGTCGTATTTGGCTATTGATTTTATTTCTAACGTTAAATTATTGAATATTTTTGGAGCAAGAAAGTTAAATTGTCTTTGTGCCATTGAGGTTTTTATTGGGGGAATAGTATAATTGGATTTGTTGGAATATCTTGTATTATGGGTCGATTCAAAAATATTTTTTTTCGTATGTTTGAATTTATAGTAGGAGGATATGTTTTTGACGTATAAGGTTTTTATGTTGAGTACTTTGAAGTCGTTAAATAAGTCCTTCGTGGGGTGAATATAGTGTACTTTGTAAATAGTCCGCATTATCAATTTTTGAGCTTTAATTAATGGATCTAATATCGTGTTAGAGCATCCTCCCCAGACTACTATACCGTAAGATATAATTGATTGGCATAAAGAAAAGTATACTGTTTTTAGTGTATTTTTATTTAGAATATTTCGTAATGACCTGAAGATATATGCCAGTTTCCGTATACGGTTTGTAACATTTATTACGTGATCTTCCCATCGTAGTTTATTGTCAATTATTACACCCAAATATTTAATGGAATCTACTCGTTCTAGTGGATTGCACAGACAACTAGAGTTATCTCTACAAGAATGTATTTTTAGTGTACGATTGATTGAAGGCTGACTCGGAATATTAAGACTAAACGTTATATATTTCGTTTTAGTAATGTTTAGGGTGAGTAGATTATCATCCAACCACTGTTTAATAATTTGCAATGTTAGATCCGCTCTATGAAATGTTTCTTCCCATGTCTTACTTTTTAGTACTAGGGCAGTGTCATCGGCGAAAGTGATTATATTGCCATCAATAATAGATAGTTTACATAAGTCATTGATATAAATGAGAAAAAGTGTGGGACCGAGTACACTGCCCTGTGGCACACCAAAGTTAATGCTAGTTGAGTGGGATGGTTTATGCGATGGTAGCTTAACACATTGCTTTCTGTCTGTGAGGTACGATTTGAACCAATCAAATGCCTTATTCTTTATTCCGATTTTTTTGAGCTTGGCTAGAAGGATTGGATGAGATACTGTATCAAATGCCTTAGCTAAATCCAGAAATACTGCCAAACATTTATCACCTTTGTCTAAGGCTTGTGTTATATGTGATGTTAGTTCTAAAATAGCTGAATCTGTATTTAGTCCTTCTCTAAAGCCATACTGGTTTGACGAGAGTATGTTATATTTTGTAAGATGGTCGATAAGTCTTTTTTTTACTATTTTTTCAATAATTTTTGATAGTGATGATAATATAGAAATTGGTCTGTAGTTTGTTATGTCAGTAGGATTTCCGGACTTAAAAATTGGTTGAACTAGGGCAAGTTTGAGTTTGTTTGGGAATTCACCTTTAGTGAGACTAAGGTTAATGATATGTACTAATGGATGGATTATAAAGGGTTCAACTGTTTTTAGTATAGTTGAGGAAATTTTGTCATGATTGCACGAATGAGAGGGCTTTAATTGTCTAATAGTTTGAGAAATTTCATCGTAGTTGGTCGGGTTTAAGGTGAGTATATTATCTGTTTCACTGGCACATTGATTGATAATGTCGGCAAGGGCATTTTCATCGGTTGATGTCTTATATAAAATCTTTGATGCTAGATTTTTACCGATATTGCAAAAGTATTCATTTATGTGATTGGTCACAGTGTCTGGATGGTCATTTAGGGAGGTGTCTTGGCCGTTGATGTTTAATTTATTGATTGGTTGTACTGGGTGGTCAGTGTTAGATATTTCTTTGACGATATTCCAAATTTGTTTGTTATTATTACCGACTCTGGACAGTTTTTCTTTGTAGTAGTTTTCTTTTGTGGTTTTAATGATATTATTACATATATTTCTGTACTTTTTATAAAATATTTGGGCTTGAATGTCTGGATTATTGAGTAAGTTTTTGTGAAGCTTGTCCCGTTTTTTAATACAAAAAATTAGGCCATCTGTTATCCATGGTTTCAGTTTTTTATTTTTTGAATTATTCACATGGGATTCTTCAGTGACATCCTCAATATGTTGCAAGAGAGTTTCAGAGAAGGTATTAAAAGCAATGTCTACGTCTGTGGAGTTTAGAGTGGAGAGCCAATTTTCTAAAATAATTTTAGAAGTTAGTTTCTCGAGATTAATGTGTTTCTTTTTTATATTACTACGTGACGTTTCGGTAGTGGGTTTATTATGCATAAAACCAATTGCTATTGAGAAATGGTCCGTTATGGTTGATTGATATATAATTCCCTTTGCATTTTTTTTTGATCGTAGAAATATGTGATCAATACATGAGTTACTAGTATCAGTTACTCTAGTAGGAGCATTAATATAAGAAATAAGCCCGTGTTGAGTCATGAGATTTTTATAGTCGAGTGTTTGTGATGCTTTTGGTTTAAGTAAATCTATGTTAATGTCACCGATCACCATTAGCTCTTCATTTGGTGTACAGTTAAATAAGGCCAAGTCTAAGGATTTAAGGAAGGATGAAATATTTTGGTGTTTAGGTGACCTGTATAGTGCAAGAATTGTGGTTTGGATGGTTTTTATTTTAAGGCAGTTGGCATTATCAATGAATAATTCAGAGATAATCGGGTCCAGCTCAGATTTTACATAGACAATTACTCCATCTGACTGTGTCTTATTATTTTGTGTATTGAAAACTGTGAATCCTGTAATGTTTTTGTGAGTGTAATTTGATTTGATCCAACATTCAGTTAAAATAATTATGTCAAAAATATTATTCAAATCGGCAAGTGTTACAAGTAGGTCATTATAGTTCTTATCAATGCTTCGAATGTTTGTTGAGAATATTTTTAATCGTTTATAGGGTTTTAGAATATTTATGCACTTTGAGGCATCATTGGTTTCAGTAGAAATCACGTTACCGTGGTTTTCTATTTGTAGATTAATATCAATCATTTCGTTTGACTAGTACCAGCTAATTGTATCACGAGCATGTATGAAGAGTATGAGAAAGTGTGATAAATAGATAAGAACAAGGTTAGTGAACAAAGATGTAATTAGAACAGAGTTAGAGCATTTCCAGTAACTTTCTTTCCAAGATAATAGTATTGAGGTAAATGTATTAAGTGTTGTCAAGAAACAACCGCAAATATTAATACTGGTGAGAAATATTCGTGTTAATAAAAGTGGTATTATTTGTTTATATGGTGAGAATATCGAAAAATAGGGTAAAGCATTAGAATTTGTGACAGTAGTTATGTCAAAACTAGAGGAATCTGTTAAGGAAGGTATGAACACATTATTTTGGGTAAATACATTATTGATGGTGGTGTAAATCATATAAAAACATGTGAGTAGGACAATACGTATGGAATGATCTACTGTTTTCTTATAGAATATTAAAGAGGCTTTACTTTTTACCAAAATTAATAAACTATGGTAAGAGTAATTACAAGATAGATTAGCAATTTTTGCAATAGTTATGCTGTTACAAGAAAGTACGAATATGTTAATTTGAATGGTTAATAAATGGAAAATAGTTGTATGGATCATACAAAAACATGCTAGGAGAAAAATATTTACAGAAAGATCTATTTTTTTCTTAAATAATGTTAAAAAATGATGTGTTTGGGTGATAAGAAGTAAAATATGGTAAAAATGTTTAACAACAATATTAGCAGTTATTATAAAAATTATGTTCGTACAAGAAAAATCTACTAAAGAAGGTAAGAATACATTATTTTGAGAATTTAAATTGTTAAGAGTGATACGAGACAAATAGAAACTTGCAAGGAAAATAATATTTACGGAATGAACAAATTTTTGCTTAAAGGGTACTGAAAAAACTCGAGTTTCAAACAAAAGAGATAAAATATAGTAAGAATAGTAAGTAGCAAGATTAGCAATTATTACAATAATCGTTCTGTTATAAGATAAAAATACTAAAGACAGTAAAAAGGCATTATTTTGGGGATATACTTTGTTACTAGAGATCCGGCACATATAAAAACTTACGAAAAAAAAGATATCAGCCGAATGATTATTATTATTATGCAGCACAGTAAAGAATGAAATACCTTTTATCAACCGTCACAGTGATTGACGTTTTTGTCGATCGAGATCAAGGAGATTTTTTATTGTGATGATTTTGGAGGTGTCTGTTTGTCTCAGCAGAATACGCCCTGAAGCCGTCCAGGAGTGTTTATAATCGTTTTCTTTGGAAAATTTTTTTGCTTGCGAAAGTAGATATTTTCCTTTTTGTGTCAGGTGTTCGGACACATAAATACGTTTGGCTTCTTGTGACAGTCCTAGGTCCGCTGTGTTTAGTTTATTTGTGGTGGTCGCAGTGGATTTTTTATATGCTTTAATTTTGTTTAGAAAATCATCACGTGATTTAATATTATTGAAAGACACTATTAATGATCTGGGATTCTTCTCGGACAGTTTCGGTCCTAGCCTATATATTTTCGTAATTTCAGATTGTAAGGGTAGTGCGGTATCTCCATAGTTAATAATTTTTGATATTTTTTTTAGTGTTTCAATATGATTTTCAGTGTTTGATTCTGGAATACCTCTTATATCGATATTGCATATTTGGTTAAGGTACTCCAGTCGGTCAATTTTGTCTTCTTGTTGGGATATGGTATTTTGTAGGATAGAATTACGCTTATTTAATTCCATCATATCAGTATTGACTGTTTTCTGTGATTGTTCAATGTCAATTATGCGTTTTTTTTAATTCATCGTGTTGTTCCGATATGAATTGTATGGATTTAATAATTTCTTGATTTTGTAAGATAATCGATTCATATTTTTGGGCATATGAGTCTAGTTTTTTTTCAACAAATTCCATTATAGCCGTTTTAAAATTGGATAGTTCATTAATAAATAATTCTGAAGTAAGAAGCCCATTGCCATCTGTGGTTGTAATTGATAAACTATCTGTGCCTTTTGGCTGGACGGGTGCAGTTTTTGGTGATTCACTCATATGTTTACCTTGTTTGACGATAGATGGCAGTTCATCACTTAATAATAATATATCATTTTTTGTCGTCTGCTTCAGTTTATTTTTTGGATGTTGAATGCATTTTTTACACTTCCATTGTGTATTTCTTGCACTTCGACGGGAGGATTCCACAATTTCCGCACAGCCGAGATGATAATTGCTTTCACAGAGACAACAGCATACAAAGTCTGATGGGGTGTCAATATTTTGTTGACATATTATGCACTGAGTATTCATTTTGGATGTTGTTATAAGCGAAATCTATGTAAAAATGATTTTTAGATGATAACTTTCAATATAAGATGGTAATCACTTTAGTTGACACTTGTTTACTTTATAACGGCAGAGTTTTTTTTTCCGAAAAGATTGACACTTGGTGACAGTTTTGTACTTGGGGTAAAAACAGTAAAAAACGCAACTCCGTGAGATAAGAATACACAGGTGTGATGCGCGATCCTCAATTTATTATAAATTAAATGGTAGTAATCACTTTAGTTGACACTTGTTTATTTTATAACGGCAGAGTTTTTTTTTTCGAAAAGATTGACACTTGGTGACAGTTTTGTACTTGGGGTAAAAACAGTAAAAAACGCAACTCCGTGAGATAAGAATACACAGGTGTGATGCGCGATCCTCAAGTTATTATAAATTAAAACTTTAAACTTAGTACACTATTTTTTTGTTTGTTGATTTTGTATTTGTTTAATGTGGACATAGAGAGACGTCAACACTAGACTGGGTGGGTATGTTATTGTATGAATTAATTAATTGTAAATGTCTAACGTCTCAAAATAAAATCACATAAGTCCACAAATCATAATAATAATAAAAAGTCATATACGCGTTTTATAATGTTTAGAATATATATTCCATAATAACAACACAGTTTAACAAGCGCTGAAATCACAACAGCTGAGAATAAAAAATGATATTAGGGCTTGAGTTTATTGCGTCATAAGTATCAACTAACGACTAAAGTATAGGTCAATGTTCTACATATTTTATTTCATTTTTTGACGAGGAAGAAAAAATACCACCTATTGTCTTTGTTTAAAATTAATTTCCAATATTTCATTGAAATTAATGATGACTTTTATCAATGTTTTGAACCAGAGAAGAATCCAAAATGCTGTGTTTATTATAGCGACACCTAACTTATACACAGCAAAGCCAATATAACAGAAGAAATTACAAGTTAAGACGTGTTTTTTGTATGTGAAGTTGAAGGTCGTAGAAATGCACAAAAATGTGCGCCCCGCCGCAATGTAAGGTTTCTGAAACGCACAAATATGTGCACACCGTAAGCAACGTGTTAAATAAACACGACTCAATATTTCTGCAATACGAAAATTTAATGGCTAATTACGGTCTAGTGAAATGTATATATGACATAACGAAAGAAGCGGTGGTAAATACCTACACAACTGCGACGTGTCTGGATCACATATATATTAGAGAAAAATAAAAGTGTGAAATTAACTCATGCGTATGTGAAACAAGGATAGCAGATCATTATATAACTGCCGTGTCTGTATACCTTTATACTAAGGACAAAAGCAAAATATCGCACCATGAATACAACACTGTACTATCTGAAAAAAAAGTTGGAGAAATGAATACAAAAACTGATTCGAACTCTATTCAAATTCACACTGATCCGGATATCATATATCAAGACATTAAATCACACTTTAAAAAAATCTACGAGTAAAGTAGTATCACAAAATTAGTAAAAGATACGTATCGCCATAAGCAAAAAAGTTGGATGAACGATATTCTCATAGAAAATATACAAACGAGGGATAAATTATGGAGAAAATGGAAAAACATGCCAACAAACAAAAAATATGAAAAAGACTACAAAAAATACAGAAATAATCTAAATAAGCAAATATTAGATGCAAAAAAGACACACTTCAATAACAAATTCAATACTTGTTTTAATGATATAAAAAAACGTGGAACAAGATAAACAAAATATTAGGAAGAAAAAACAAATCCAGTTGTGACGCAGTTATATCTAAATACTTCTTGAAGACCAAACCGACGGATGAAGTTGCAGAAAATTTTGCTAACTTCTTTGATGAGGGAGTAAATGAGTTACTACACAAATGTGATGTCCGTGCGTCTCCATACCCGTGTACCTACCCAGAGCTAGCGTTAACCAAATCGAATCTATTATCGGAATATTGAAAAACTCAAAAACACCAGGATTGGACCAAATACGTATGTATGATATAAAAAAAAACATGTAATAATACTGAGCCCAGTAATTACTCATTTTATAAACACAATAATTGATACTTGCCAAATACCTGAAGAATTAAAAACTAGTATTGTTAGACCTATTTTTAAAGGCGGTGATCATTCAATTATAAATAATTAAAGACCTATTTCCCTTTTACCTGCCTTGGAAAAAAAAACTAAAAATATGTAGTAATATACCTAGATGGATATTTCAATAAATTTGGTATCATTGACGAATGTCAGTACGGGTTCCAGAAAAAAAGCTGTGACGCACTACTTAATAATTTTTCTAATTTCATAAACACCCAGCTCAACTCTCAAAAACATGTACTTGTACTCTTTATTGATTTCTCTAAAGCCTTTGATACATTATGCCATAAACAAATAATAAGATTTCTACAAATTATTGGAATCCGTGGTAAACTGCTAACTTTTTTTAATAACTACTTATCAAATAAAAAAATGAGGGTAAAAATATTAAATGAGATGAGTAAATCTAAATTTATAAGGTCTGGTGTCCCACAGGGGTCAATTTTGGGCCCAAAATTATATATTATATATGTCATAGCTATGTCGAAACTATTTAGAAAAGCGCGCAGATTCATTTTCCCAGATGACACCGCACTTGTAGTATCTAATGAAAATCCTCAAATAGCGATTCAAGAATTGCAAACCGACTTCGATGAACTGCTAAAATGGGAACACGATGTAGGATTGGTTATAAATGTAAAGAAAACAAAATGCATGTATATCAGATCTCCAAGTTTGAAAATGTGGAATATTCCCAAACTAACCGCACATAACTTTGAATGCATCCATAGAAAAATAGTATCTAACTGCCAACGTGAGAAATTGATTTTGTAAACGAGTATACTTATCTGGGATTAAAAGTAGATAACACATTTAAATGGGATAAGCAAGTTACTAAAATATGTAACCAGCTAAGAGCTCTAGCAAACAGTTTCTATAAATTAAAATTTGTCTTGCCTCATAGCACACTCAAACTAGTATATTTCTCATTAGTAGAATCTATTCTTAGATATGGAATTAGAAGCTGGGGAAATACAAGCATGACATATATTAAGTATGTAAAAAATTTTCAAACCTCTATCATTAAAAAAAATTGTATCACCTAATATATATAGACAAAGACACAATGTGCAACTCTTATATTGTGCTGAGGGCCTGCTCCCTATAAAAGGTTTATTTTGGTTCCTTACCATTAAAGATAACTGGGGCGATAGTACTTATAAAAAACCACTGGTACATAGTCACAGCACACGTCTTACAGAAAAAAGGGCTGAAAATACCTAAAATAACAAATGAGTATGGAAGCAGAACGCTGGAGTAGTGTGTACCAGTGATTTTTAAAAAGCTCAAAAATAAATTTTAAATGTTTTTTCAGAAAATAAGAGTTTAAGCATGAAAACTGTAAAGATGTGGCTTATAAATGAAAAATCTGTATATCTATAAAAAATAGAGCAAACAAAGAAGAAAAGGAAAGAAATTATTTGAAAGTTTTAATTCTAATATAAATTAATGTAGGTATTTTTTTTTCACTAACAAGCTTTTTTATTTCCAGAAAAAAAAATAAACATTTTTCACTCAGTTAACTAGAATTTTAATTCTATTACATTGTGCTACAGTACGATGTTATTCATTTTCAATGTGTGTTATAGTATATGTCTTACTTTTGAATGTGTGTTATCTGTGTGCTATATTGTATTGTACTTTTGAATGTACGTTATCGTATTGTCATTCAAAGTGTTAGTGTACTTGGGACGCTTTAGTGAGTTCTATGATTGTATGTAAGAGTCTGTTATTTATTTTGTATAACGGGAGACTTATATTGTATTATAATTGTATATTGAGATAGAACCTGCAGACAAGCAGCCATGTGGCAGCTTTGTGGGACTATCTTTACATTGTCTAAAAAAAAAAAAGTAAAATTTTCAGTCAATAAAGATCAGTGTTAAAAATGTACGAGCTATTAGCTAAGTTCACAACCAGTTATTTTACAGGCTCCTGCCTAGCACCTAGCGGTCAGAAGTAAAACTAGGGCCTATAGATAAAACAGGTGTTTTAATTACCAATTGGCTTCTTCGACAGTATTTGTTTTGATAATTAGCTTGTCAGTGTGTGTTATTTGATTAGGTTGTAAAAAGCCTCGCCGAGTGGATTTCTCACTTCTTCTCTCCTAAAAATAGTAACAAGCAGTCATTATGGTCAATTGTCCACCTGTAAAAGTGTTTTGCCCGGGTCGGGAATATTTTTAAACTCGTAACATTAAATAAAGTAAAAATGCAGTTTGTGCAGTAAAAACGAAAACCATGCGTATGTTATTTTGAAGACTTCATCAAACCCCAAACAAATCTCAACATGGTCCTAACGAGCGGATGGATATAATCAGAGGATTTACCAGAAAAAATGAACCAGCAACAAACAAAAGGCTTTGATGGAAAAAATTGATGCCAATTCCAGAAAAAAATCAGATGAGTACCTTTGTGCCTTCCTATCTTTGTAATCATTTCCAAGTTCAAACAAGCTATGTTTTACTGTGTATTTTGCTAATATAATAATTTGAAAAAGAAAAAATCGGCTACCCACATGTATTATTGTATAATGTGTATTATTATTGTTGGTTTTTTAAGGTTAAGTAGCTCAAATATATTATTTGTAAAAATTTGTCAAGGTACGGCTGGATTTGTTTATTTCATTATTTGTGTTTTCAATTATAATACGATTGCGCAGAAAATATTTTAAAGGGAACATTTGTTTTTGGTTTTTACGCAATTAAGATGGATAATATGAAATCGCTAATCGCCAATTGAGGGGTTTTAAAAGGGAAACTCACGAGGTTCGGGGATTCAATACATAGTTTATCGTTAAATGAGATCCAAATTAGGTACGAAAAAATTGAAAACATATTAAACCAGTTTGAATTAATTCAAGATCAAATAGAATCTCTACCAGATTCTGACGACATCGAGAATAATTCCCAAAGGGAAAGTTTTGAGAATAAATATTATTCGATTTTAGCGAAAGCAAAAGAAATGTAACAATCCGTTGAGCAAAACAAGGTAGCAATAATACTTCCTAACCTCCAATTAAGGGAATTCAATGGTGATCAAAAAACATGGGTAAACTTCTTAGAGACATTCAAAACATTAGTGCATAATAATCAAACGTTAAGTAATGTGCAAAAATTCTATTACCTGCAATCCTGCTTAAAGGGGAATGCAGCGAAAGTGATCGCCAATTTCGAAGTATCAGATTTAAATTACGTGTCAGCCTGGGAATTGTTACAACAAAGATTTTCAAATTTACGAACTACCGTCCATAAGCATATACAAGCTTTGTTTCAACTTAAAGAAATGAAACAAGAGGATCCGGTAGCCATGCGCTTTTTAATTAATGAGACTAATGTGAACCTAAAGGCTCTGCAAAATTTAAGCTTAAAAACCGATCAATGGGATGCATTAATTATTTATATAGTTTCTAATAAATTAGACGCAATATCGCGAAAGCATTGGGAACAAACAACATTACAAGAAGAATTACCGACGTTAGGAGAATTTCTAAAGTGTCTAACGTCAAGGACGCAAGTTTTAGAATTAATGTTACATACAGAATCGAAAAAAAATGTTACCTACCCGAAAACAAATGGCGGCAACAATAAAATTCCTAGAAAGGAATCAGTTTTCTTAGCAGCCGCCCACAATAATTGTATATGTTGTCACGATAAAGGACATAAAATTTATTATTGTAAAAAGTTTTTAAAGTTAACTTCAGGAGAGAGAGGCGAGATGATAAAGAGGTGTGGGGCCTGCTTCAAATGTTTGAGGTTAGGGCATACGGCCCCATATTGTAAAATTAATATGCAATGCAAGCTATGTGGTAGCGATAGCCACAACACGTTATTGCATAAGGGGAATCATCCGAGTAATGATTCCGATAAAAATGGTGAAGCCCGCCCTGGAGGCGGCGACCATATGGAAACTGAACGAGTTTCAGTGTCCAACCACTCCGCCTTGGTGAAGGCGGAAAAAACTGTGTTATTGTCGACCGCAATCATAGGAGTGTTGGATCGCAATAATGAAATGCATAAAGCAAGGGTATTAATTGATTCAGGAGCCCAATCAAATTTTATGTGCGAAAAGTTCGCAATAAAATTGAATTTGAAGTATGAAAACATAAACAAACCCGTGTCGGGTATACATAACAACGTGACACATATAAAAAAAAAACGGGTTGCAATTAAAATGAAATCTTTAAAAACAAATTATAAACAAGATATCACATGTCTAATATTGCAGGAAATAACTACAAATTTACCACAAGCAACGGTGGCCAGGAAGGATTTTAAGCTTCCACCAGGATTGGAATTGGCGGATCCAAACTTCAACATAGCAGCACCCATTGATATACTGTTGGACGCTGAGAGTTTTTGGGAGATCTTGAAGAATGATCGGCTAAGATTGGATACCGGACCTACGCTCCAAAGGCCAGAATTAGGATGGATCATCTCAGGCCCGATCAACGCTCACCATAAAAAAGGCCAGTACCAGAAATCTGTAGTTTATCAATAAATAAATTGTCAAATCAAGTTGAAAAATTTTGGAAAATGGAAGAGGTGATCCCTCCAAGTTTTTATAACCACGAGGAGAAGGTTTGTGAAGCCGACTTCATAGCCACGCACGCCAGAGAGAGCGATGGTAGATACGTAGTGAGTTTGCCGCGCCGCCCGTGTGTCAACCAGCTTGGTGACTCATTAGGCACAGCGGAAAAAAAGATTCAAAGGTTCGGAAAGAAAATTTTTAATGAATCCTTGAATTGAAATCTCAGTATGCTCAATTTATGAAAGAATATGAGCAATTAAATCACATGGAGCTATGTGAGAAAACAAAGGACCATTCCTATTTTTGCCGCATCATGCGGTAATAAAGGAAGCGAGCAGCACTGCTAAACTGCGTGTAGTATTTGACGGATCGGCTAAAACGTCGACCGGTATTTCCCTGAACGATGCATTAATGGTAGGAGCTGTTATTCAAAAAGATTTTTACACTCATCTTTTACGTTTTAGGAAACATAGATACGTCATGACGGCGGACATAGAAAAAATGTACCGTCAAATCAACGTACGCCCAGAGGATCGCAGCCTGCAGAAGATTTTATGGCGCGACTCTCCAGAAGAGGAGCTCAGGCATTATAAATTGAAGACAATCACCTACGGTTTGGGACCTTCCTCTTTCCTGGCAACTAGATGTCTACGGCAAATCGGTATGGACAATCGCATTAAATTTCCCGTAGCAAGCCAGGTAATAGAAAACGATTTCTACATGGACGATCTGTTGACCGGAGAGGACGACTTGGACGCATACGTCAGGTTGAAACAACAGGTACATGATATTTTACTGTCCGCCGGAATGACCCTGCGGAAGTGGAGATCTAATATTTCGGAATTGTCATCTGGGTCGGGCCAGGGTGAAATTGCTGGGAAAAGCAATAGTGAACAAATGATCACTAACAATTCCAAAATTGAAAAGATCCTAGGGTTGATCTGGGATAATGAATCAGATTGTTTATCATATGAAATTAAAAGACCGTCAAGTAAGACGGAAAGTAAGCGTCAGATATTGTCGTGCATAGCTTCAACTTTTGACCCATTGGGACTCCTAGGCCCCATAATAGTGGTGGCCAAATTAATTATGCAGAAATTATGGCAATCAAAAGCAGCATGGGACGACACACTACCTGATGAAATTTTACTACCCTGGAGGGCCTATCTAGGTGAACTATCACAACTAAATGTATTGAAAATCCCGAGGGGAATTAACCACGGAGCGCCAAGGAATATACAATTACACGGTTTCTGCGATGCTTCGGAAAAAGCATATGGAGCCTGCGCTTACGTCGTCTCAACTGATCAAGAGGGTAAGCGACATGCACATCTACTTACTTCTAAGTCTAGAGTAGCACCACTGAAATGTATTTCACTGCCCAAGTTGGAACTATGCAGTGCGGTGCTACTAGCCAAACTGATTAGGAATATCAAGTTGGAGCTAAGTATAGAGGAATCGGCCACTCATTACTGGTGCGATTCAACTATAGCGTTATGCTGGTTGAAGGGTCAACCAGCTCGGTGGAACACTTTTGTGGCTAACCGGGTAGCGAAAATCCAGGTTATCGGCGATCCAAACCAGTGGCGACACGTATCATCGGCCGAAAATGCAGCAGATATACTGTCCAGAGGTGCCACAGCTGAAAGGTTAGTCAACGCTTCAATTTGGTGGAAGGGACCAAGCTGGTTGACAGAAGAGATCAGCGTTTGGCCACTATCCAAGGTGTCCTGTTTGAATCCCCCTGAGATCAAGAGAAAAAATGTATTACTGGCAGCTAATGTTCAAGAATGGGAGATTTTCGAAAAATGTTCATCGCTAACCAAATTGAAGAGAATTACCGCTTTGGCGTTGAGATTTATAAATAATTGTCGGAATCCTAAAGGGAAATCGGAGGCAATATAACTGTCACCGAACTAGAAGCAGCCTTAAAATGTCTGCGGAAATCATCTCAAGAACATTCCTTTAAAAGAGAATTGAAGGACTTGAAAAATCACAGGATGGTAAACAAAAATAGTAGATTGAAAGCCCTCAATCCTTGCTTATTAGATGGTTTAATTTGTGCAAATGGTAGACTAAAACTAGCTACGTACTTATCACATCAACAAAGGCAACCTATAATATTATCGCCTACACATAAATTAACCAAATTAATCATAAGAAATTATTATTATGTGCATTTACATGCCGGGCCACAAGCGCTGTTAGCGGAAATACGCTTGAAATACTGGCCAATACTAGGAAAAATACTGTTAAACGAGTCTTACATAACTGTATTATATGTTTTAGATACCAACCTCGAGTTTGCCAGCAGATTATGGGAAACTTACCTGTTGAAAGAATCACTCCCAGTCGACCATTTGCGGTGACAGGGCTTGATTATGCTGGATCTATTGACATGAAGAGTGGAGCGCTGAGGAAGTCTCCACTTATCAAATCGTATCTTTGCATATTTGTTTGTTTTTCTACTAAAGCTGTTCATTTAGAACTTGTAACGGATTTGTCAGGCGATACTTTTTTAAATTGCTTAAAGAGATTTATCGCCCGGCGGGGTCAACCTGAAAAAATATTTTCTGACAATTCAACTAGCTTCAGAGGAGCTTCCAACAAGCTTCAAGAGTTGTATGCCAGTCTAAAGCTGAACAATAACAAAATTCATAGGTTTTTAGCAGATAAAGGCATAGTTTGGAATTTCATTCCTCCTAGGGCGCCAACTCACGGCGGGTTGTGGGAAGCTGCGGTTAAATCTACCAAGTTTCATTTATATAGAATTACCAAAAATAATCCAATACAGTTTGAATTATTATATACCTTACTTTGTCAGATAGAGGCTTGTTTGAACTCCCGTCCCGCAAGGAAGTTAAAGTTCCTTGTCTGATGACGTCAACGACCTACTCCCCCTCACCCCCAACCACTTCCTTATGGGCACTGAGGCTTCTATCATCCCTGAATTAGACGTCCGCGAGCTACCAGAGAACAGACTAAGCCAATATCAAAAATTAAATGCCTTAATTCAATCTTTCTGGTGTAGATGGAAACGAGATTACCTTGCTGAACTACTAAAACGGACCAAATGGCAGGCCAGCAGCCAAGAAGTCATAAAAAAGGACGATCTGGTCATCTTGAAGGAGGACAATCTGCCTCCTGCATTATGGAGAATGGCGCGCATAACAGTAACTCATCCAGGACCTGATGGCGTAGTGAGGGTGGTTACCCTCAAGACGTCCCAAGGCATTTTTGTGCGACCTATTAAAAAAATATGTTTGATGCCAATAGAATCAAACCAGGATCTGCATCTCCCGACCAGGCAAACTACAGACCTTCCCAAGGTCACAGCCTAATGCAACCAGGGCTGAACCGATGCGAACACACAGGACTAGTGACCATAGAGCATCGCTGTGGTTGACCAACCTATATCCAGAAGCCACTGGGGCTTCCAGTCAACCAGGACCAGGGGTATTTGCTGCCTACTAGGACAGGGCACCCTTAATATGAGACTCAATCCCCTGAGTTAACATGTACCACCCTTGACAGGATGATCACCACTGGACCGAATGCAGTCTACACAGTGCAGTGATTACAGTGTTTTGTGCTCTATTAAAAGAAAAGAGTTAAGTATGAACTCATAAAAAAAACAGGCTTCAGTTTTTGAACTGCTCTATACGGGAGCTAGAATATTAGTTAATTAAGTGATCTATATGTGTAAATGTTATTAATTTTATCAATCTTATGATTTATCAGGTTTTGGGTTTATTAATTTAATTTTATTTTTTTTAATTTTTTTATTTTTTATTATTTTAAATACATAAACGGCTATACTGCCTTTTATAAATAAACATATAACAGAGTACAAAAGTAAGAAAAATAATATAATTACATAATAATAGTTTTAAACTTAAAAATAACATACAATTATTTTGTGTATCACTACCAAAAATAACAAAAAAGAACAATGAGAAATATCATCATTTCATTTCAACATGTCCATATTGTGTATATAAAGTTACATTATGGAAAAATAATTTTTGAGTGCATGTTTATATTGCGCTAATTTTAAAAAATAAATGTCGCCGATGTTGGCATGTGCATTTCCCAAAATGTGTAATCGACTGATTGGTGAGTAATAATGTGATAATGTGTGTGTGTTATTATAGTAGAACGGTAGAGTCAGTCTATTGTTAGCGCAACCAGGGCAATGAAATCGTATTAGTTCTATTAAATCAGGGGTATCCAGGACCGAGTGAATTATTTTATATAATATTAATAGATCACAGATTTTTCTGCGATCTGATAAATTTACGAGATTAGTCCAGTTTAATAACAAATTATAGTCCACGGATTCTCTTGGAATACCTAATTTAAAATTAATATACCTAAGGAATCTATGCTGGACTTTTTCAATCGCTTGAATATGGATATTGTAATGTGGAGCCCAAATCGTAGAGTTATATTCCAAAATGCTTCTCACTAACGTTATGTATAAAATGCGAATAGTATCAATGTTACAAAATTGTTTGGTTATTCTAATAATAAATCCTAAAAACTTCATTGATCTATTAATAATATTAGTTATATGGCTAATAAATGTAAGTTTTGAGTTAAAAATAATACCTAGATCATTTATTGTTTCTACTGAGTTTAATATAATTTTGTCAAGATTGTATTCATAAATTGTCGGTTTCTTTATTTTATAAAATCTTATTATTTGACAAATACTAATGTTAAGTGCCAGTTTATTGCATATACACCAATTAAACAAGTTGTTTAAATTTTTTTGTAAAATTATGCAATCAGAAATATTTTTAATTTTTTTATATAATTTTAAATCATCAGCAAATAACAGGATATCAACATCGGAAAAAACGTCTACAATGTCATTAATAAATAAAATAAACAGTATTGGTCCTAAATGGGAGCCCTAGTGGCAGAAAAGGCATCCGATATTACGTCATTTAACTTTACAAACAGTTAAACTAACTATTTGTTAAATAACTCTCTACCCATTTAAGAAAGTTCCCGGTTATACCCACACTCCTTAATTATTAATATTTATATTATTTATTAATATTTTATGACAAACTTTATCGAACGCCTTGCTGAAGTCAGTATATATCGAATCTACTTGACATTTATCTGCAAAGGCGTTCGCTATAAAGTTTTCATATATTAGTAGATTTGTCAGAGTTGATCTATTCTTAATTTTATGGAATAATGTGATTAACTTTATGTATTTGTATGAGGGTTATTATATTTTTGATTATTTTATAGGTTATATTCCCGATCCCTTAAGGTTTAGGTAGTTTAGTTATTATGAGCTAATTTAATATTTGTTGAAAGTTTTTTGTACTGATATCAAAAAAACCACTAGTTTTTTTCTCGGCGGTGGCAATATGTTAAAAATGTACGAGCTATTAGCTAAGTTCACCACCAGTTATTTTACAGGGTCCTGCCCAGCACCTAGCGGTCATGAGTAAAACTAGGGCCTATAGATAAAAAATATGTTTTGATTACCAATTGGCTTCTTTGACAGTATTTGTTTTGATAATTAGCTTGTCAGTGTGTGTTATTTGATTAGGTTATAAAAAGCCTCGCCGAGTGGATTTTTGACTTCTTCTCTCTTAAAAGTAGTAACAGTCAGTCATTATGGTCAACTGACCGTTATTACAAGTGTTTTGCCCGGGTCGGGAATATTTTTAAACTCGTAACATTAAATAAAGTACAAATGCAGTTTTGTGCAACAAAAACGAAAACTATGCGTCTGTTATTTTGAAGACTTCATCAAGCCCCAAACAATTCTCATCACAGATACTAACGACATATTGTTAATGGAATAATGAAAAAATATTGGATTAAAACATCATAATATGACATTTGCTTATGTTAAGTTGCAAGCGGTTATCACGACACCATATAATAAATCTCGACAAGTTATTTGACAATATATGGCAATCGTTAATGTTTCTTTAATTTCAGGTCGTCTGCAAACATTAATAATTGAACATCATTGAAAATATATAACACATCATTAACAAATAATAAAAACAGGATTGGACATAAGAGTGACACCTGGGGAATACCACTCGTAGCAGTGAATTTGTATGAAAATGTACCATCGATTTTAACATCCAGTAACCTGTTGATCAAGTAACTATTAAACCACTTATATAGTGAACTACCTAATACACTGGGAACATAAAAACTTTTTTCTCAGCTGTGAGTAATCATCTGTTTCTTCCAATCTTCATTTCAAGAACAAGGATAGGTGCACTTTATAGGAGCATAAGAGCATTAAAAAGGTTTTCTCCACTGTGGGTCAGCATGGGGCTCGACAGAAGACGCTTTTAAGAACAAAAAAAGTTTTACACAGAACACGAAAAAAGGTTTTTACACTGTAAGACACCGTGTGGCTCATGAAATTTAACTTTCGTGTACATGAATAGTTGCAGTCGGAAAATATTTTTCTCTAATGTGAGTCAGGATGTGTCTTCTCAAAAATCCACTTTGAGAACATGAACAACCGCAATCAAAAAATGAAAAAGGCTTTTTTCAACTGTGAGTCAGGGTGTGTCTTGTGAAAGATCCCTTTTGAGAACATGAATAACCGCAATCGGAACATGAAAAAAGCTTTTCTCTACTGTGAGTCAGCATGTGTCTCGTCAAATCGCTCATTCGAGAATACGAATAATTGCAGTCGTAACATGAAAAAGACTTTTCTCCACTGTGAGTCAGCATGTGTGTCGTCAAATGTACCCTTTGAGAAAATGAATAGTTGGACTCGGAACATGAAAAAGATTTTTCTCCAGCGTGAGTCAGCATGTGACTTGTCAATGCTCCCCTTCGTGAACATGAATAATTGCAGTCGGTACATACAAAAGGTTTTTCTCCACTGTGGGTAAGCATGTGTCTTGTCAAATTACTCTTTTGAGAAGAGGAAAAGTTGCACTGGGTACATGAAAAAGGTTTTTCTCCACTGTGGGTCAGTATGTGGCTCGAAAGACTAGCCTTATGAGAACATGAATAGTTGCACTCGGAACAGGAAAAAGGTTTTTCTCCACTGTGGGTCAGCATGTGACTTTTCAAAGCTGCCTTCTGAGTAGATGAATAGTTGCACTCGAAACAGGAAAGTGGTTTTTCTCCACTGTGGGTCAGCATGTGTCTCGTCAAAGATCCCTTTCGAGAACATGAATAATTGCAGTCAGAACATATTAAAGGTTTTTCTCCACTGTGGGTCAGTATGTGGCTCGACAGACTACCCTTTTGTCTGCATGAATAGTTGCACTCGGGACATGAAAAAGGTTTTTCTCCACTGTGGGTCAGCATGTGACTTGTCAAAGTTCCCTTTCGAGAACATGAATAATTGCAGTCGGTACATACAAAAGGTTTTTCTCCACTGTGGGTAAGCATGTGTCTTGTCAAATTACTCTTTTGAGAACAGGAAAAGTTGCACTGGGAACATGAAAAAGGTTTTTCTCCACTGTGGGTAAGCACGTGACTTGTCAAAGTTCCCTTTCGAGAACATGAATAATTGCAGTCGGAACATTTAAAAGGTTTTTTTCCACTGTGGATAAGCATGTGTCTTGTCAAACTACTTTTTCGAGAACATGAATAGTTGCACTGGGTACATAAAAAAGGTTTTTCTCCACTGTGGGTCAGTATGTGGCTCGCCAGACTACCCTTTTGAGTACATGAATAGTTGCATTCGGAACATGTAAAAGGTTTTTCTCCACTGTGGGTCAGCATGTGAATTATCAAAGCTCCCTTTAGAGAACATGAATAATTGCAGTCGGAACATATAAAAGGTTTTTCTCCAATGTGGGTAAGCATGTGTCTTGTCAAATTACTCTTAAAAGAACATGAATAGTTGCACTGGTAACATGAAAAAGGTTTTTCTCCACTGTGGGTCAGTGTGTGTTTTGTCAAAGCTCCCTTTAGAGAACATGAATAGTTGCACTCAGAACATGAAAAAGGTTTTTCTCCACTGTGGGTCAGCATGTGACTTGTCAAAGCTCCCTTTTGAGAACATGAATGATTGCAGTAGGAACATATAAAAGGTTTTTCTCCACTGTGCGTAAGCATGTGTCTTGTCAAATTACTCTTTTGAGAACATGAATGGTTGCACAGGGAACATGAAAAAGGTTTTTCTCCATTGTGGGTCAGCATGTGTTTTGTCAAAGTTTCCTTTTGAGAACATGAATAGTTGCAGTCGGAACATAAAAATCGTTTTTCTACGCTGTGAGTAAGCATGTGTCTTGTCAAAGCTCCCTTTTGTGAAAATGAATAACTGCAGTCAGAACACGAAAAAGGTTTATTTCTACTGTGAGTCAGCATGTGTCTTGTGAAATTTGACTTATGAGAGCAGGAGTAGTAACACCGAGGACAAGATAATCGTTTTTCCACAGTATGTGTCTTCAGATCTGTCAAGAATTTGAAAAAAAAACGGATAAAGGCTCAACAAGTCTTATATTATTTGCTATTACGAAGAAAATTCGTAAAAACGTTATTAAAATGGGATAAGCACGAATTGATAAATCTTACAATGAAAATCGGTATTACCTTCTGTCTGGGCAATTCTTTCAAAACGTTCTAAGCATTCCTTTTTAACATTAGGCAGGTCTATGTCAATTTCCATATTTGGACATCCCCTTTCATCTTCTTCTCGGAGTCCAGGTTCCGCCTTGATGGTAACAGGCTCCAAATTAAATCTACCTGTAAAAAATACAACAATTCGTGAATTGATCATTGATACAAAACAAAATACATATTCTTAAAATAATAAAAAGTAACGAATAAAGATACCATTAGAAGCAGGATTTCGTTTAAAGTGTTTAAGGTCAATGAAGATAATATAAGAATGACCCCCGATGTCTCTTAGGGACCGATGCTTTAGGAATAAAAAGCGCTGCTCTTGAGCTCTTTCAATACGGTTGTTTTAAGTTGATGGAATCTAGCATCAATTATTGTAAATCAAAGTACAAATACACTTCTTTTAGCAGATGTCAATAAAAAAGTTTACGTAAATGAAGCCCTGACGCCATACTACAAAAATCTTCTATGGAACACTAAAATAAGGGCAAAAGAAAAAAAAATCAAATTCATTTGGTTTAAAAATGGAAAATTACTGGCAAGAAAATCCGAAGACTCTCCAATATTTCAAATAAAAAATCACTACGACCTCGAAAATAAAATCATGTAAACAAACAATAAATTCCATAACCATCTATAATATATTGAACACTTATACCAAAAATGGATCCATTAACTGAGATTGAATTCGATTACCCTTCTCCCGAAACCATCACAACTTCAACAATACGAGAAATTAATGACTACATACAAAACAAAAAAACAAAAACATTAAAAATACTCCACCAGAATATTAGAAGCATCAACAAAAATTTCGTAGAGTTGACAGTGATGCTAGAGCAACTTGATGAGGAAATCGACATTATCATACTCACAGAATGTCGTATAAAAAAAGAAACATATTCACCAAAACATCTGGACAAATATAAGGTATATAACTCCACGCAACATAAAAGTCAGAATGACGGAGTGATAATTTATCTTAAAAACGAGATCCAAGGAATTGTAAAGGAAATTCAACTCAGAGACGCAAACTGTCTACTGATAAACATTAATAATGACATCTCAATATTCGGGATATACAGATCACCGTCAACAAGAGACATTTCTCCCTTTCTTAATTCCCTGGATGATGAGCTAACCCTACTACGAGATGTTCGGAACGTGTACTTAATTGGGGACATTAATATTAATCTACTAAATACAGGACAGAAACACCCGCAGTGTGATGACTACCAACTACTTTTGCTGCATCATGGACTGATCAGTGCAGTTAATGTACCAACAAGATTAGGATATAACGAAAACGCTCAAACTGTATCTGCCTCCTGTATTGACCACATCATGGTAAAAACAAATAAACCATACTGTACCGCCGTTCACCATTCCAATATTACTGACCACTTTACACTACTACTCACCATTCAACTTCAAAATACACAAACATATATTAAAAACACACTTGTTAAAAAAAGAATTAATGTTAACAAATTAAAGGATTTACTAAAATCGGAAGATTGGGGAGAATTACTTAAAATTAAAGATTTTCAAGATTGCTGGCACTCGTTTACAAACATTGTTCAAACAAATATTCATAAATGTTCAGAATCATTTACAACACAGACTTCACACAAACGTAAAATAAAAAAACCTTGGATTACTCAAGGACTTCTAAAAAGTATAAGAATTAGAGACAAATTACACTTGAAAACTAAAAAAAACCCACTTGATCTTTCATTACTAAATCTTTATAAACATTATAGAAACATGTGTTCCAAACTTCTGAAATATGCCAGAGGTAACTATTTTAAAAGTCAGATTCAAGACTGTAATAACGACCCTAAACTTGTCTGGAAAATTATTAGGGAGATGACATATACTAACAACAATACAAACAGTGATATTTCCGAACTGGATACACCAAATCAAAAATTAAATATGAAAGAACATCCAAGGGAAATAGTCCAATTTGTAAATGAATATTTCTCCAATGTCGGTTCTAATTTAGCTAAAAAAATCATTAAACCTCTTCGTACTGCTAATGAGAATAACAACGCACTTACTAATAATATCACCTTTAAATTAAATACAGTTACGGCAGATGACATTAAAATCATTATAGATTCATTGAAACCAACACTCACTTCTGGATCAGATGGCATTTCAATGAGAATAATTAAATCAACTAGAGATGAACTAATCCAACCACTTCTCCACCTTGTGAACAGATGTATCAAGGATGGTATCTTTCCTGCATCGCTTAAATTGGGTTCTGTTATACCAATCTTTAAAGCCGGAAATAAAGCGGATATAAGTAACTATAGACCGATAACAATATTGAATAATCTTTCAAAAATAGTAGAGAAAGTTATTAAGAAACAGCTCACTCAATATCTTGAAAAAAACCGCATACTATCTGAAAATCAATACGGCTTTAGAAAAAATATGGGAACTTCCGATGCCATCGCCTCTATTGTAAAAAGTATAAAACATAGTCTCGATAATGGTAATAAGTGTATCGGAATATTTTTAGATCTATGTAAAGCTTTCGATACAATTGATCATACATATCTTCTAGAAAAACTCAAAAAGATTGGAATCGTAGGTCGTGAACTGAATCTCATTCAAAGCTATATGTCAGAAAGGTCACAACTAGTCAGGATTAAAAATGAATCAAGTCAACCAATACCAATTCAATACGGAGTTCCACAAGGCAGTGTCTTAGGGCCGATTTTATTCCTGATATATATAAATGATCTATGTAATCTAAACTGTCACGGCTCAGTAATTAGTTTCGCAGACGACACAGTTCTTCTCTTCCATGGAAAGTCGTGGGAGACAGTATTCGTAAAAGCTGAAGAAGGGATGAATCAGGTAAAACAATGGCTTGATACAAATTCACTAACATTAAATGATACAAAAACTAAATATATTAAATTCAAAATTTACAACAAACAGACAGATAAAGTCAATTCAAATCTAAACATAAAAATTCATAAAAATTGTTTAACCGCGAACCATGGAATTCCTTGCAACTGCCCAAAATTGATTGAAATTCAAACAATAAAATACCTTGGGATAATTATTGATCAAAACTTAAATTGGAACTCCCAAATAGAAAATGTGAGCAACAAATTAAAAAAACTAACCTATTTCTTCAAAACAATAAGAAACATTTTAGATAAAGAACAATTAATTCAAATCTACTACGCATTAGCCCAATCTCAACTACAATATGGTCTTATCGGATGGGGTAGCTCATGCGATTCCACTATAAAACCAGTCCTCATAACACAAAAGGCAATTCTAAAAATAATACTTAGGATCCCCATCAGAACTCCTACCGACTATGTTTTTAAAACCCTGAATGTAATGACACCAAAACAATTATACGCAAAAGATATACTAATTTACGCATTCAAAAACCAGGACAACTTTACACAGACAAACTCAGACAGACTCACAAGATCCACATTACAACACATGTTACACCAACCTACAACTAAAACAACTTTTGGACAAAGAAATATGCAGTATTATTCTATAAAATTATTTAATGTCCTCCCTTTTGAAATAAAAAACATTAAAAAAATAACTGACTTCAAAAGAAACATTAAGAAATGGATTATGGATAAGGGAAGGAAGAACATAGATATAATTTTGCAACCCAACAAAGACTAAAGCTCGTATTATGTCTTATTTTTTCTCTAAATATTGTTTTTTAATTTTCTATGTAGTATTTTAACATATGTACTTATACTATTTCAAACATATAACCATGTACAATGTGACCTTAGAACGGGGTACCCCAGTAAGGACACATTATCTTATATAAAAAATTGTTAAATAAATAAATAAAAAATAAAAAAAAAAAAAAAAAACGTGTTTAAGGGTGCAAGTTGCGGAGCGGGAACTTCCTTATTCCGCACTACACCCTGTAAAATATCACTTGATACTTACATCATGTCCCAAATAAAACGGGGTGAAAACTTGAGGAATCGACAGCTTATTTGGAGAAATATAATTAAGTTAAAAGAGTACCGTAATTTGGTAGTTTCCGGTAAGGACTAATTTTAAGGTAAATGAGTTTCGCCAAGAGAGGGTGTTGTGAATAAGCATAATCTGTTCTGTTCGCACGACATTTCAAAACGGACATGGATTCCGAGCATCCAAATTAAACATCCTAAAATTTTAATAAATTCAATGGAACTAACTGGCTGTCAGAGTACTCTTTGCATATTGTAAACATTCCATCTTTACATCTGGGTGGTCGAAATCTATATCCGCATACGACAATTCACCTTCGCCTTCTTCTTGGAGCCCTGGTTCCGTCTTGGTAGATATAGTATCTGGATTTAGTAGATCCATGGCACTGCTGTGGTAGTTAGGCAATTGGTTTAACTTCGAACAAACATACCTGAAACAGAACATAGTTGTAACGGAACTCTAATTTGAATAAGTTTTTAATATTTGGTTACGGTTGGAATATTCTTTCAAAACAATAAAGTCATAGCCAAAACACAAATTTGGAAAAAATGATACAAATTGTGACCTTGAAGTTAGGACAACGGTTGAGATAATCGTTCTCAATCATCGGATAACTCTGCATTTGGTATTTATATAATAAATCTTCTCGTATATCTAAAAAAAAATCGCTATTCTGCTTTTCACAAAATACCGGTAATCCATATATTTGAGATTATTTTAATAAATGCCTTCAAAATACTAATCTAAACATAGGTAGATGTAATATCAACAGTTTAAACGTTCGACTATTTACCAACAAAACGCCAAATGATTCCGTAACTGAACTGGAATAACGGCCGCTACAGAAATGAATAGCGATGAATATAAGCAATCTTACTTGCAAATACCTGCCTCAGGTTCGATGAAAAAATGACGTTAATTTCGCGAAATTATCCATAGATAAAAAACACTCACTAGACACAAGACCAGTGTTTCCTACTCCCGCGAATCTAACCATCCCCATGTCCCACCTCAAATGCGTCACAATATTTTCGTATGCGGCAGGAGGGTGTGTCGCTATCGAATTTCAGAGAAAAAAATGTTAAGCGTCATCTGCGTCATACGACTGCACGCATAAATAAACCACTCTCTAGATCGATATCTTCGGGCTTTTTGTATGGCGCCATTTTGTCACCCCCTTAACCACAGACGACCACAGATAAAACGGTCGTATGGTCCAGACAGGTAAATATATTGTGGACCATAAATAAATCTCAAGGCCATTTAAAAAAGTGCAAACATAGATAATATGACTGCACCCAGCTCACATCGTTCATTCACTAGCCCAAAAAATTATATTTTAAAAATAAAAATGTTGGAATGCAGTTAAAGGAAAATAAAAAAAACCCACAGCTATGCACACATAAAAATACTTTTTATTTTCAAAAAGACAATGGACAGTAATACAAAACAGGGTCAGTACAACCGATGTAGTGAGCATTGATTTATCATTGAAGTAGAAGATAATACTAATATATCTAAACAAAACATGAAACAGAACAAGACACAGAAAAATAAAAAGTAACGGTCTCAACTAGGAATCGAACCCAGTCTTACTGCAACAACTTAATAGGATTTAATTTGACCTTGCACAAAAAAAAAGAATATATACCTACACAAAATACATATTCAACAAATTTAAGTGTTAATTATTATTGCCACAGCACTAGAAGTTATTCAAATTCTCCTGCAAGGGTTTCATATAATTTCCACAGCTTTGTCGTCAGCAAACATCATGGAAAATGCTGGTTAAATCTGAATACTTACATGATGCAATTCTGGAGAGGTTTAAAGACCTTGTTTGATGTAATCGTGGCTTTTTTTAGCAGTTTTAGCATCCTAATACGTGGTATAGTATCGCGTCGGAATACGGATAGGTCTGAAAAGAAAAATTAATTAAATTATTAGCCAATGAAGTACATTCAGGAATTAGGAACATTGTATCAAAGAACGAGAGGTTAGTACCTGTATTTGACAACGGGTTCGGGTCCTTATTTCAGTTAGTGGAGATAGACAGGATATTATATGATGACTGGAAGATTAAGCGTTGCCAAGCATTCTTTTTTAATCCCAAAAGTACCGTATTTTTGCTTTCAATTGTGAAATGACACACACAAACAAACGTATTTCTTGCTGCTTCTTGCTAGCACCAGATTATCGAATCCGTCTGAGCAACCTTTAACACAACACGGCATTAATTAATCACCTTGAAGAATTCTAGCACACAACATTATTTTTAGATGGGTTAGACGATTTTCAAAATTCAAAATATTTACGCTAAACACTTCAACTGACTTCAACTTCCAAAATGGCATCTTAGAAATTACCGTTGATTTTTATCGCAGCATAACACATACTTAGCTTCTCTTTCTGTTACACAAGTCGCTATGGTAGAGAGCGAGAGATCAAACTACAATTTTTGCTCTGAGCCAATGAGATCTGAGCTTTCAGCCACAACAGCTTTGTCTATAAGAATTTGGGTATTGAATAACTCCTCCCATCAGGGTTACAAGGTCATGCGAGAGTTATACGCCCCTGACTGCACGTACTTACTGTAGTACTTACTGTACACTTACTGTAGTATTTTAAAAAACATGCAAACCTACCGCCCCCTCCCGATTTTACCTCCCGTCCCCCCCTCCCATACTCACAATCCCTCAACCCCCCGGGGAGAGTACCCCCCACCAACTTGAATGAGAGGTCGCGAATCGTCACACTGAAAATCCCGATGAATTCATTCTCATTATTTTCTTCTTGCATGATAATTTTTTCGGTTCATAGAGGATTTCTAAGGAACAGATTTTCAAAAATTTTCATCACAAAAAGAACCTTTTTAAATTGAGCTAATTGTCAGTAAAATGTAAAACTATTAAAATAAAAACGAGATTTATTACAAATTACTATGCGAATTGGTTAAAAAATGCGCCAATCAAAAATATTCGCAAAAAAAATTAATTTACAATAGTAGAATATGAATCTAAAAAAATGTCATTTTGTCCTGCGAAGCTGTAAGTCTTATGCGCGCTCTACACTCGCGGCGCGAACGGCCGCGAAGGCCGCGAAACGCGAGTGTGGATCTTGTTCACGCCTTCGCAATCTTCGCATTCGCGCTTCGCGCCATTCCCCGATTTTTGTCGGTTTTTTGGCCCGCGACAAAGGGTTTGCGGCGAACAAGACTGAAACTTTGCGAGTGTGGATGGACACAGTTCACGCGCGGATCGCGGCGTATATTCACGGCGTGAATTCACGGCGCGACTTCGCGCGCGAGTGTAGAGCCAGCTTTAAGCGCCCAAGTTACCGATCGCATAAAAACGCTACCACAATATAATTTATTTCAGCAGTCTTTGGTAAAAAGTAGCTTTAAACCTCATAAAGGTTGAGAACCCTTAACTTTGATTTTCGATTGAATACAAGATTGCGCAGTACATTCTGTCACATTTTGACTGGAAATTTCTTAAAAGTTGATTTTGCGGTAGAGTATTTTTATGATGTTTTAACAAGTGTTTTTGATTTATGTGTACCAATTAAGAAGTCAATAAATGTAAGTGCAACCAACCCGGTATGGTTCACAAAATCAATAATTGACAGAATAAAAATCAAGGAAGTCATCGCAGAAAGTATAGAATGCACAAAAAGCAATCAGACTACCTACCGTCAACTATGGCATCTTTACCTAATTTTTCAATAAAAAAGTTAATAAATCGAAAAAAAATCATCTTTTGGATATGCTATGGCTTTAGATAGGTTAGAGTAAGATATGACTTTAATTTTATCTACTCATTGGACTTTAAAACTGTGAAACTAACCGACTAATAATAAAAGTAGGAGGTAGGTAAAGAAGTCACAAACTTGGCAACTTTACCTACTCAAAATTTCTCAATGAAACTGAAAGTTTATGTATAAAATCGGTAAAATTGGTGTTCCTTCCAACGCTTGGATCTCGATTTTATGCTTTTTGCAAAAATAAAGAGCATTTTACTGGCAACACTGTTTAGTAGGTAAAGATGCCCGACATTCTGACTACATTTCCATACAAATGCAATACTTTCGTTAGGGCTGCCACCAAAATTGAAACTATGTAGGTAGCTATATCAGAAACATTAATATAAAAGATCCATCTTATTTTGTTTATCCAAACGTTTTATTATAAAATCTTACACAATTTTTATAGTATTGGCAATAAGAATAATTAAGTATTGGTAACTTTTTAATGAAAAAATAAGTATTAGTATAAAAACAAATGTATCATTATTCAACTTTGTGCAAAAATTTGACGTCAAAGTAAAGGATACCACGTCGAGTTTTGTCAGGTTCCGGTAAAAAATTTACATTGTCCACAGCAAATATAATGCTGACATCGTCGATCGTAGGCCAGTAAAATCCACATTTTCTGCATCTTAAAAACTTTGCTGAAATGTCAAGGCCGCTTATGTCTATAATTTGACCACAGTAATGTTTTTTTTATGTTTTTGGTGCCCGCAAAGCCAAATAAAATGTATTGCCCAATTTGTATTTTATCTCCTTCGTTTTCATGCATATCTGCCTGTAGCTCCACTTTTTTTCCATAATTTCTTCCCTCCCCATTTTCTGCTCATCCACGATCTGCGGCTCAACACCCCCTTCCATTTTAGTATCATTTGGTTCTTCTTCTTCTCCTATTTTTATTAAAATGTTCGACAGGATTCTTATTTCAGGTTTCTTTCTTAGAGCTAAGTCAGATGATCATGCTCGATCATTGCTTTTTTTAGGGATTCTTTGTGTCACTGCCTCTTCATTGATATTTTGAATATTTCTCTTTCTAGTTGCGTTTATATTTAGATTATCAATTAATAGCTCGTAACTGATTTTCCAGGTAAAACATTCATTTTCTTCATTCTCTCTGGATACTTCACCCCACGGCGAAATATACAGCGCCTGGGTCATCACTGACATTTGTTTATTCTGACGTGTTGCCAACCCTTCAACGGATGCTTTTCAATTTTCAAAGTAAATTTTGAACTCTTCGATTGTTTTTTCCGCTCGCGCTTTTTTATATTTTGTGTAGACCTCACAGTTAATTCATTGTCGTGTCTTTTTATAAAACTTTTTACCCACCAGTTGCCTGAAGGCTTATTATCAAATATATACTCTTTGTTATTTTTTGTTAGGTATTCATAAGCAACCATACGAAATTCCAAATGCGCCAAAGGCATACCGAATTCTGATGCGGCTATTAACACTTTAACAAATTTAGATTCTTCTACCTCCGTGAATCTGAACCTAGGTCCAGGTTTATCGGTGTGTAGATTTTTTATCCTTTTTTCAATTGTCCTACGGGGGATACCAAATTGCCTCTCTGCGTCATAAGAATTAATTGTTTTTTTTTTAACCAAATCAATGGCAATAGACATCATCTCTTCGGAGTAATTTTTATAAGGTCTAGCCCCAAGTTGCCTTCTACTCCGTATAGGTGGCATCCCGAATTAACCTAAAACAATAAAAATAAATGTATATAACAAAAATTGCTACAAAGTTAATCGCCCTAAAAATACAGTAAATCTGTCAATGGGATAATTTTTTTTAAAACTACATAAATAAAAAAATATTTTGAATTCTTCATAATAACGGCTTTATATAATTGATACTCAAGTATTTAAGCACTGAAAATAAAATCAGATTGTTAAATAAAGAAAAAAGTGCAAAAAATTATTATAAATATTTCTCATGATTTGGACAACCCTATTCATAGGTCAAGTTGCCACTCAACATAAAATGGTAACTTTACCTATCGTCAACTAACATTACCTAGACGAATTTCTTCATAACCATTTAAAATAAACGCTTGAAAATCACTTTACGTCTTCAGAAGAGGATGTTACTTAAAATATATAAATTCTACTCACCTCTGCTCAGCAGTTACGACAAAAATGATGAAATTTTGCACAGGAACCTCCAGCAGCAAATGACGCCATGCACTTCGAATTTTCAATGTCTTGACAACTAAGGCAGTGCTGCCAGTGAAAAGTTTTTTTAGAGTTCCCAGGTCCATCAAAAAACTATCTACCAGTCATTAAAGTACCTACCGTTTTCTGCTTTCAAGGAATTTTAGTTTTTCAAGCACTAGGTAGACGTAGGTAAAGTTAACCGAAGTAGGTAAAGATGCCATAGTTGACGGTACCTATTGTTTTTTGCGATGCGATCCGAGCTCAAATGCTTCTTGGATTTTATAAAATCACAGAAAGCTAACTCCAGGTTATACAACGGCCTGAATAGTGGAGAAAAGTTTATAACGGACTCAGAATCTATCTGTTTAAATTTGCAGATTACTTCCAATCTGTGTACGATAGTGAAACCCCTAATCTTAATACAGATTTTACGCGAACAGAGGTCCCACGGAACGTAGGTAACTTTTCCCTAATGTTAACGAACCCGACAGAGGTAGAATCTTATATCCGTAAACTGTGTAAACGATGCTTTTCACCCCAGACGGAAACGGAATTAACAACGTATTATGTCTGTGTACAATTGAACGATTGCATTTTCATCAAGCATTACTTGTAGTTATTGATGTTCGTTTGGCGTGATTTATTAGATCATTTGATCTTTTTACTTATTGTTGTTTTGTTTTTCCAGGTAGCTTTAATAAGGAGACTGTATGCCATTTTTTCCTTTTTTTAACTAATTCTTCTTACACTTGTTAAGCTTTATTTGTAATAATTTTCTGACTAATTGAAAGTTCTGAAGAAGCATTCTGCTGGAAAACGATTATCTTATCCCCATCGTAACCACTCGTGCAAAAGTCAGATTTAGAACGTCGCACCCATACTGGAGAAAAACATTTTTCGTTTTCTTACTGCAATTATTGATGTTCCGATTGCAAATATTCATGTTTTTAAATGAGACATTTGACGATACACATGCTGACTCAAAGTGGAGAAAAACCTTTTCCATGTTGCGATTGTAATTAGTCATGTTCTCGAAAGGGAGATTTGATGAAACACATGCTGACTCACAGTGGAGAAAAACCTTTTTCATGTTCCGATTACTAACTATTCAACTCTCAAAAGGGACATAGGTATGTCAAGACAGTCATAGAACAGACATGTACATAGTTACATCAGAGAGTGTCCAGTATACAATATTAATGTCAATAATAAGTGGTAGAAATAGCGAAATCCAAATTCTCTAAAAATTATGTTGAATCGCGTTGTATATTAATTTGTTTTATCTTTAAACTATGTGTAACATTATTTGTTAATCTTAAGTTATCATTACAATTATCATAGTAAAATCGTTATACATATTCATGATGCGGATTTGAATGGTAGAAAAAGTTGATGACTCCCAAGGAAGACATACCAAAATCAAGTAAACCAAATACTTAAATCGGGTCATGTCATATCAAAAGTCACAATAATAGAAGATTATGTATGAGGTGATATTTGAATGTGACAAGACATAGTGTGTTCTGTTGAGGTCCATTTTCACTGCCTATCTCTGTGGAAATACGGTGTCATGGTTAATTAGTTAAACTCTGTGGTCAACTTTTAGGATCGCTGGCCATGCTTAATGCAAATATTTTGTTTGGTAAAAAACCCTTTGACTCAACTTAATAACTATAAAAAACAACTATTTCAACAACCTTCTTGAAAAATTGGTCCCTGAAGCGGAAATCTGCGCCCATTTTATTTATTTTAGTCTCTTATCCAATTTTACTCATCTACGTAGTTATTCAGTTGTATCTTTAAGCGTAATTATTATAACAAAAAAATATATATATTTCAGATCTCTCGGAGAGGGGCGATCGTATTCTTAAATGCATTTTGTATAGTTATTGATGTTCGTCTTGGCATGATTAATATAATAATTTGATCAATGTAGGTATTGTTGTTTTGTTTTTCCAGGTAGCTTTAATATGGAGTCTGTTACCATCAAGCCGGAACCAGAAGCCCGAGAGGAAGATGAAGCGAGAGTTCCTTATAAAGTTGAAATTGACATAGACCTGCCGCGTTTCAATTATAAATGCTTAAAACGCTATAAAAAAATTACACAGTCAGCAGGTAAAACCAACTAGCTTTGTTTTATTCAACAATTCTTGATATTTGTTTGTTTTTTTTACACTTGTTATATTTTATCCGTAATCATTTTCTGACTTTTTGACAGATCTGAAGAAGCATACTGCAGGAAAACGATTATCGTGTCCCCATTGTAACTACTCGTGCACTTATAAGTCAGAGTTAGAACAGCACTTGCGCACCCATACTGGAGAAAAACCTTTTTCGTGTTCTAATTGCAACTATTCATGTTCTCGAAAAGTTTATTTGTCCACACACATGCTGACTCACAGTAGAGATAAACCTTTTTCGTGTTCCAATTGTAACTATTCATGTTCTCGAAAGGGACAATTGAAGAGACATATGATAACTCACAGTAGAGGAAAAGCTTTTCTATGTTCCGATTGTAACTTTACATGTTCACGAAAGGGTGATTTGTCGAAACACATCCTGGAGCACAATGGAGAAAAGCCATTTTTTTTTTTTTTTTTTTTTTTATTTATTTCATATATATCCCGTTAAACTACAGTTAAGTAGTTTGTCAAACAGGATTTTTATTACAACTTTTTACAGATTACAACTTAGACCTTAATTTATACAATAACAATAAACTTACACATTAAATCGCCTAATACAAATTATTTCTACCTAGTAGCCACGTTTTCAGCAAATATCTGACTCTATTTGGAAATTCGCATTTCTTAATATTACCAGGTAGCATATTATATATTTTAGGCACATTATACTCAAGGGTTCGCTGTCCGTATTTATTATTATGTTTAGGTACAAGCATGCCTTCATTCTTTGTGAACCTAGTATTGTGCCCATGTTCAACTTTCCTCTTATACTCAGAGTCAGATATGTGCTGAATTAATATTTTATACCACAATAAGGCCTGCACCGGCAAAACTGTTAAATTTTGATACAAAAGTGAAATGTTTCGTCTTTGCGAAAAAATATTTTTTTTAACTAGTAATTTAACACTAGAAAGACCGAAGCGGTCATTTTGACCGTTTCACGATGTAATATGACGATATTTTGCTTAAAATTTATGGTAATGATCTGATTTTTTTTTTTAATTTTCATAATTCATGATTTAACGACCATGGTGAAAAAAACAGGCACGTACCTTATTTATTTATCGAAATATAATGATTTATACCTACAAAGACCACCGCGGTCAATGTGACCGTTAGAGCCATTTTAAGCTGGGATTGTTTAGGATCTTCTTTATTCAAGTTTAAAATATACCCATTCCACCTTACACATGTTACTACTAATTATTGACCTTTCTCTTTCTTTCGGTATCATTCTTACTCGATCTGCACTGTGGTTGTCAGTTGTTAGTATTCTACCGCATGTTGGTCTGTGCGTATGTATTTCAAGTCACGAAAAATTTCGTTTTATTTTTGTAGATTGTGTTCTAATTATTTTGTTTATAGTTTTATTTAAACTTTGGAACGTAATATCATATCGATATGAGTACTCGTAGAAATCTTACCGAGTCGGATATAGTGGAAAGATCAGTTAGATGAAGAATGTCGTGCCAGTAAAATTGATGACACCGTTTTTGTTTTGGAGCCTAATATTTTTTCATCGGACATGAAGATCATGAAGATCTTCAGATGACATCGACATCTTTTCCTAGAAATCCGATTTCAAATCGTCATGGTCGAGGGGTTAGAATAAGAGGCATCGAGAGGCATCAGGAGGACGTTTTTTCTGCAAGAGTAACAGACCTTCCGGAAATTGGAGATATTCAAGTTGCAGTTGACGGTACAGAATGGACGTGTACATCACATACTCAGAGTACTTTCAGCCAGCAAGGATGACGTAATTGACAAAATGTACTCAGAGAAGTTGCAGGCACAACACCTTATGCGAAGCGATATGTTGAAAACAATAAAGTTCTAAAAGACTTATTATGGTCGACATTATGGGGACTCCTCATATTCAAAGAAACTATAAGTAATAATAGATTAAAAAAATTATTAAATATTTGCGTTTTGATTTGCGAACTACGAGATCTTTATAAATTTGCACTAGCATCGGCAATTTGGAACAAGTTCATTGAAAACTGTAATCTGTGTTACGTTCCTGGTGAAAATTTGACGGGCGATGAAAAGCTATTTCCTAGCAAAACTCGTTGTCCGTTTACTCAGTATATAGCAAATAAGCCTGACAAATTTGGAAAAAATATTGGCTTGTGGTGGCCGTAGATACTAAATACCTTTGTAATGGATTTCCATATTTAGGTAAAACTGAAGAAAGTTCAAATAGGTCACTACCAGAATATGTAATAATGAAACTATTACAACCGTATCTTAAGAAAAGACGAAACAGAGAAATTACGAGCTGAGCAAACAAGTATTGTCGAAACGATGAGAAGGGCCAAATACCAGCAGTTTGCAAAACCATTTGTACTCCACGTTATGAATCATTTATTTTGAAGGCTAACAATGGTATTACACTAACTGTTCATCACGGAAAACCGAAGAAAAATATAATGATATTGAGTACAGTATATCCGGATGTTCAATTTGGCGACAGAACAAAGAAAATTCCCAAACGATTGAATTTTACAATTCTACAAAATATGGTGTCGATATATTCGACCAAATAGCTCGTAAATATTCCGTAAGAGCTGGAAGTAGAAGGTGGCCTGTGCACGTTTTCTACAACATACTTTATCTAGCCGCTATAAATGCATGGATAATTTATAAAAAGATAACAAAAAAAAACATATCTCGTCACAATTTTATTCTACAGCTTGTTGGAGAACTACGGTCAGCATATACAAATACCAGCTTTGGTCAGCATATCAAAAAGGGAATCCGAAAATAAAAATTCAAAAAAAAAGAGAGTGCCAAATTAATAAAAGATGTAAGCAAAATAAAACAACTGACACATTTGATAATTGTAAGAAATCTGTTTGCGGAAAGTGCCTAGGATATTATAAAAAAAAACAGTTTGTACTAAATGGGAACCTAATCGATTAACTCTTAAACCCTACCACTCTGGGAATGTAATTATTCCTACCACGGGGTACTGCAGTACCCCGCGCAAAAAAAATGCATAAAATAAAAGTCTTTGATATTTTTTTAAATATTATTTTTATTATGGCAAAGTAATAAGAAAAGACAGTAAAATTTATTAATAAAAAGTAATAGACATTTTTGTTGTTCCATGAAGGACAGATTTTGTATTGATAGTCAACACAAATATGGCGGCGACAAGTGTTATACACAGATCGAGATTTTCTGTCCTTTGTGCGCGGACAAAAGCAGCAGCGACCAGGTTTGAGATTATCAGGGACCGGCCTATAATCTTCACTATGAATATTCAAGACTGCACGTATAGTTTCTCTGATATCCCGGGGTAAACTTGGCTATTGTAATTTTGCTCTCCTATGAGGCTTTATGAGTGCCATTGACAAACTCTTAAGAAATTCACGCCGCTTGGTTATTTTCTCTTTATCAATGTTAGTTGACAGCTTGAATAAGACCCACGAGTTGACACCAACAGCATTTAGCATCCCGTAGAAGAGACACATGGGTCACCTTTTGATCTTCCTGGACCTCAAGTACTTCTTACAAAGTTGGTCGAACACATCCACCCCGCATTTGGTTTAATTAAAGAAATGTATTATTTTTGTAAGGTACACTTCATTACCCTTATCAGGGCTGTCATGCATGGTGGACAGCACTTTCTTCTTAGCTGACTTCAGAGTACAATACGACAAAAGTGTGAGAGGTCCGTCGTAGGCTCTCGATTTTCAATGTCCAAGAAAACAGGAGGAATTTCTCGTTTATTTTTCTTTACAGTTCCAACTAATGTTATACCTTTTTCCAGTAACATCTTGGCTGTGGGTATATACGTGAACCAATTATCACGTGTCAGGTTTTTATTAAGACGTTACCAGGTGGGTGCAACAAAATATGCGGCGAGGCATTGTTGAGCGAGAAAGCTTAACACCAGTCCAGTTATGTCGATTATTATGACCTTTTTCGTACAGAACTAATCGAGAATCTAGCACACGAACCAAGCGCCTACCTTCTTCATTTAAACCAGCCCCGTCATTTTCAGGCACTAAATACTCTGCATCTCCTTCCACACTATCTTGATCACCGTCTTCGTGAGATGCGACTTCAGAATGGTCCCGATAATCCTCGATAACACCGACGGGCTCATCTTCTGAATCTTCTCCTAGGTTTAGCTCTTCGTCGTCAGAAACCAACAAAGCAGCTGCAATTTCACCCCCCCCCCCAAGACTTCGAGTCTGGGATGCCATATCTGAAAACAATACAACACCTCATTACACTGCAAACCCTGTCATAACATTCATAACACATTATTAGTCCATGAATGTCTCGTTATTGGGCGCAGGCCCTGCCTATCAACATTGTACTCTAACCATTATCACAAAGTAAAGTAAATCATGAATAATGTGTAAACTTACCAGAGAGATGTCGAAAAACAACTTCAGTAATTCAAGTATAACTGGAAGGAAGAACTAACACTATTCCTACCACGGGGTACTGGGGTACCCCGGAACACCTGTGGACGCGAATGCACTTGCCGGGCGGTCACGGCTTACTGACGTACTTACGCGCTAATTATCGAGAGTAGATTAGCCAGAGCGATTATTGCAACAGTGCAATATTGTTAAAATTGTTGACATTTTAAACACCAGTGGGGTACTCCAGTACCCCAGGTAGGGTTTAAGAGTTAAAGTAAATCATTTCGATACATAATAATTGTTTTATTTATTTAATATTAAGCCAAATATGACACAATTACAATAATAATAAACTCGCATGTTATCAGCGGTCAAAATGACCGTTGTGGTCTTTATAGGTATGGAGCAGTACCCGGTATTTCTAGTGTTAACGATAGAATTTTGTATTGATTGTGCGTAATTTAAATTTGTTTTGCAAGAATGTCCCCAAGTGGTTATTCCATATCTTAAAGTTGATTCCGCGAGTGACATGTAAATAATTCTTAAGGTATTCACAGGAACGAAACACTTCAATTTGTATATTCTACCCACTATCGCCCGCAGCCGTTTACAAATTTTGTGTATTTGTATGTCCCATTTAAAGTAGCAATCAACAGTCACGCCCAAATAAACATATTCGTTTACTAGCTCAATCGTTTCGCATGAGCAGGGCTGCACAATATTTTGATGGATGCAGGTTAGGGTGTGTCAATTATTTCAACTTTTGAAATCAGAAACGCCTGATGTCTCAAAAGTTGCGTCTTACAAAGAAAATGAGAACTACATTTAAAATTATTTTTTTAAAAATGGTTATTAGCTCGCTAAAATGCATTGAAAAACAGAAAAAAAACCTAAAACATGTATTTTTAAATAATGGTAATTAATATTTTCCTCACAATGATTTAACCTTTTAACGTTTGTTAATTATTAAAAACTGCGTATAGTTGACAAAAATTAAATAAAAAAATCAATTTTATTAATGCAAGTAAATCTACAAGAATTCCGAAATTAACAAAAAAGTGGTAAAAATCCACTAAAACGTCTTCCATTGCCATTTAGTTTGCTTTAATTTTCAATTATTGGACTTGGTTTGATATTTGAAGACTCAAATGAACATCTCCCCTTTCCTTTCGTCTGCTCCACCACCTCCTTCTCCTACCACTGTACCCCTACTCCTGCCACAATAAGATGTTTGTTTTTTGTCCAGTTTAAGTTGTTCTTTCCAACAGTTTTTCAGATTCTGACGAGGAACCAGCGCTAAGTGAAGATCATCAATCTGCAGTGGCTCATGATACATTATCTCCTCGAAATATACAATATTCGAAGATGAAGAATCCCTTGACGAAGTTATCTCAAATTTGTGATCGATACGGCGTATCACACAGAGCAGCAGCTGCCATTGCTTCTGCGGTTTTACAATATGTAAATGAAGCTGGTCCGTCTTCCGCTATAGATCATAGTAGATTACGAATAACTAGAAAGTAAACTAGAGATATGTTATTAAATAGCCGTAAACTGACAAAAAATATCGAAAGTTTATTTTTCGATGGGCGCAAGGACAAAACAATGTTTATTATCAAGAAAGGAAGTAAATTTTATCGACGAATAAAAGTTGAAGAACACATAACGCTTGTGCAGGAGCCAGGATCAGTGTATCTCGGACACGCTACGCCATCATCTGGTACTGCTAAAGACAGCGAAAATGCCATATGTTCTCTTTTGGAAGAGGAAAATAGTCAAATGGAGAAAATTGGTGCAGTTGGTTGTGACGGAAGAAATACAAACACTGGCCGGAAAAATGGAATCATTTCAAGATTGGAACAGAGACTTGGAAAGCCATTGCAATGGCTTATCTGCCAGCTGCACGCCAATAAACTACCATTGCGACATCTGCTATCTTCATTAGATGGACCGACTAGCGGACCTGTAGCTTTCTCGGGACCAATCGGAAGAAACTTAAACATGAAAATTATTCGGTTTTTTCCCATTCAATCATCCATACCGGAAAATATAACAGAAAAATTAAGCACGGACCAAAATTATTTATATAATATGTGTCTGGCTGTGTCAAAAGGTATGATAACTGCAGATTTGGCAAGGAAACAACCAGGGAAAATGTCTCATGCCAGGTGGCTAACAACTGCAAACAGAATATTACGGCTATATGTTGCAACGGAAAACCCAACAGAAAATTTGCTGATATTGGCCACCTTTATTATGAGAGTATATGCTCCAACATAGTTTACCATAAAGTGCAATAGTTCTTGTATAGATGGAGCCCGTAATCTCTGGAAAATGGTTAGCATTTCCAGATATCTTTCAGCAGAATTGAAAGCTATTGTCGACCCCGTGATTCAGAGGAACGCATATTTTGGACACCCGGAAAACATTATTCTATCAATGTTAACCGATGACAATAAATGTATAAGGGAGCTTGGATGTAGAAGGATAATTAAATATAAGGCCCTTCAAACTTCAGGAGTGAGAGAGTTCATAATTCCAAAAATTAATTTCAACTGCAATAGCTACATAGAATTAATTGACTGGCAGGCCACAAATTTAATTCTGACACAACCTCCACTCCTGAGCAACGTAAAAACGGAAATTACTTAAATTGTGTGATGAAGGAAATGTAATTTTTTTTTCCTAAATTTCCTTGCCACACACAATTAGTGGAAAGGTGTGTGAAGTTGACCACAGAGGCGTCTTCTTCTGTTGCTGGTTACAATGCTAGAAAGGTTATATTTACGCCAAGCAACATTCAAGAAAAATAATGCCAAATTTTAATTCTATGCAAGATTTTAAATAATTACTGTTTTAACAATATGTTATCATTCAATTTTGAGCATCCATTATTTTTTATTCGTTGTATTTTGGTCAAAAATGTTGTTGTACGTTATTGTTTAGTATCTTGAATTTAACCATAAAAAGTGTTATTTTCCCCTTTTATATTTTTAACAAACACATCACATATGTATAAAAAAATATTTATTTTTCGTTCTTTGTACTGCAGTTATGGAAATAAAATTAAGTGTGCTACAAAATATAAAATATGGACCCATTGTTTTATTTTTTTCCCATATCACGAAATCAAATTTTTTTCAAAACTTCCGGCCGTTTTAGCGAGCTAATAGTGAACACCATTTTCATTTATTTTTACGTTTTCGAATAGCTACAGATCATACGCAACTTTTGAGACCCCAGGCGTTTAAAAATAAGGCAATTTTTTTTTCTCTCTATGGAGAGCGACACACGCTAATGCAGGTAAAGTTATGAGAAATTATTTCAGGCATGATGGAAACTTTTGCATGTGGAGATCTTATGTGCATGAGTTTAGTTTTTTTTGTATTTATAATTAATCCTACGTCATGACACCATTTAATCAGAGATATAAAGTCTTCTTGCATATATTTAATCGCAGTATATAATTGTTCATCCGATATGACCAGTGCCGTGTCGTCAGCATATACAAAGTGTTTAACATGTGAGAATAGTTTACTCATTATTGATACAAATATTATATAGAGGGTGGGTCCCAAAATTGACCCCTGCGGGACACCGGCGTACATTTTTTTTTTCCACTCAGTTTTTCAAATATTTTTACACAGATATGTCTATTAGATAGATAATTTTTAAATAAATTTAGTAGATTTCCTCTGATTCCTATTGCTTCTAGAATATTTAATAATTTTTGCGGATTAATTGTGTCAAACGCCTTGGAATTATCGATAAATAATACTAAAACATGCATTTTTTATTTAATTCATTATTTACATAATTCGAGAAATCCTGTAATAATATTTCAGTACTCTTTTTCTTTTGAAAGCCATATTGATTTTTGTCTATAATGGAAAATTTCTGTAAGTATTTGTTTAATTTTAAAGAAATATATTTTTCAAAGATTTTTTCAAGTGCAGGCAAGATACTGATAGGTCGATAGTTTCCTATCTCTGAGTGTACTCCACCTTTGTAAATAGGTCTAATTATAGCACACTTTAGATCATCAGGTATTTCTGCTTGAGTAATAAGTCTATTTACTAAGTGCGTAATAATTGGGGCTAAAATATTTATATGTTTTTTTATGTCGTGCATTCTTATACTATCCATTGCAGCAGATTTTGAGTTTTTAATTTTTTTAACAATATTTGTTATCTCCGTGATAGTTGCTTTAGGTAGGTACATACTGTGAGGTAATTCTACTGTATCAATATTAGATGCTTTAAAATCACACTTGTGCAACATATGACATATAGTATCTGAAAAATAATTCACATATTGGTTAGTTACACTTTCCACTGTCTGATCTTTTATCACATATCGCGAGATGACTTCATCACAATTGCTTTTAGTTTTTCTTCCTAAAATTTTATTTATCTCATCCCACGTTTTTTTAGTATTATTGAAACATGTTTTAAATTTATCTTTAAAAAAATATGATTTTTGTTTAGTAATTAGTTTGTTAACATTATTTCGAAAGGCCTTGTATTCATTTTCGTAATTTTTATTGGTTGGTGAATTCTTCCACCTTCGAAATAGCAAATCTCTTTTTTTAATTTTCTCTAAAATATCAGTAGTTATCCAATTTTTGATCCTGTTTGGTCTTTTATTCGGTTTTTTCAGGAATGATACTGTGCATCTTTCGTATAGGTTAATAAAATTGTTTTTAATTTTTTGATACAGTGTAATACTGTCTTGTTCATCAAGTAAGGAATTCCAATTTATTTTATGTATTTGGCTGTCTATACGTTTTTGGGACAAAACAATAATCTCCTTCGCAATGTTTAAAGGTTCCTTTTGCTCGTCATATTTAATATTAACTGCGACCATGTAATGATCTGCTATAGCAATCTCGCATACGCACGCTGATAACGCGTCCACTTGTTTATGCCCGTTATTGTACCTAACATAAATGTGATCGATGCATGAGCGTGTAACGCGTCCGTCTACAATTGCTTCTCTAGTCACGCCGTCTATACACTTGATTAAGTAATTGCTAGCTAGAATATTTTCATATGAGATTACAGCAGGATCTTGGTAATTCATCAAATTTAGATTAACATCCCCAAAGAACAAAACATTATCGAGAGGATCTATGAAACTTGTCAAAACAGATGTTATTTCCCCAATAAATGATTGTTTGCTAAGATTCGGCGGTCGATATATTGCTAAAATACTAATATTTTCTTTATTTGGAAGAGTAATTACACCAAATACATTTTCAAAATAAAACGATTCTAGTTGTTTTTGTTTGAATACAATATTATTCCGAACATATAGTAGAATGCCCCCACCTGACTTGTTAGTGCGGCAATAGTTATAGCATGTGTAGCCCGGTATCTCATATAAATCAATAAGGTCAGTTTGTATGGAAGTTTCGCATAGCATTAAAATGTCTACAAACTCCCAGCAACTATTTAAGTATACATGTAATACATCCCAATATTTACATATTGATCTAATATTAACTTGGATGCAAATTAAATCTCCTATCTCACTTTTACGTTTCATTTTTACCCATTGATTCAAATTGTTTGTTCTTATAAAGTCCACTTCACAGTCATCTTCTATATAATTATTTAAAGCCATAGTCGATGGTTGCCAAGTCCCTGGATAGTGCTGCTTGATAAGCTGGGCATTCCTTGTCTCCCGTCGGGTGGTCCGCGGCCTTACCGAACCTCGTGCATGTTGCACATACCGGCTTGGCTTCAGCGCTTGGGCACGATTCACGTCCGTGTCCTTCCTTGGCGCAGTGAGCGCATCTTGGTTTTTCCTTACAAAATTTGAATGAATGTCCAGTCATCTGGCAATTAGAGCACACAGTAAGCCCTATAAAATCTCGTACACGGCACACCGTCCAATCCACGAATACCCGTTCCTGGGGCCTTAGCATGAGAAGTCGATATAGCCCTATAGCAATACGATATCGTTAAAATACGTCATCAATGAGCACTTAACGACATATGCTAGCACGATCAAAATATAACAACCGACGATTGTTAAAATTCCTTGTCTATGGTCAAAGTAGCGACGGTATCGTTAAAATTGCGAGCATGAGAATGTATCGATAGGATAACTTCCGACCGACGGTTGCTAAAAGCCCGCCGAATATAACGTGGGGTCTTGAGTGTCAGTTAAAACTTTGGTTGGCTGTCGATATACATATATTTTTTAATAATGTCGTTCATTATGCAAAATTTCTGGTTCAATGAAAGGAGGCAGGTTAGGGAAGATCGTAGGATTGAAAGGCGTCGTTTACGCGATCAATTGAATCCGTTCGAACTTGCAGAGACGGAATTCAGACAATTGTTTCGAATATCTCGCATTATGGCTAGAGATCTCATTGATGAATTAACTCCTTTTCTAGTGTCAAAAAATACATTAGGACTTCCAGTATACATTAAAGTGAGAGTATTAAATATTATTGATATCTTAGTAAAACAAAAACACAATATAAATCTATCCACCACTGGAACGACCACGTGAAATAAATAAATTTGTTTCGATTGCTGATGATAATTTTTCACAATAAAGTGATTAAAATGATCAAAAGTGAAGTTTATTAATTAGTTGTATTATTTATGATGTTGACAGGTACTCGCACCCATCAGCTTCTTTGCTACAGGGAGCTACCAACGTGGAGTAGGCCAAGATCACTTCTTGGCGATAGGGCAAACTACCGTTAGCAAGTGCATAAAACTGTTTATGAAAGCAGTTTTAGAACATCTGTACAGAAGATGGATACATTTTCCGGCTACAAATGAAGCCCGCAAGCAAGTAGAGAGTAGTTTTAGGGAAAAATTAAACTTTCCACATGTTCTGGGATGCATCGATTGCACCCACATCGCCATCGTCACCCCTTCCAGACACGAGGAGCAGTACAAAAACCACAAAGGATTTTATTCGCTGAATGTTCAAGTGGTAAATATTTTTTCAGAAATAAAACAGCCGGATTGTTGTTTTCAAATTTTATTGAAGGTTTTTTATGTTTGATAAACAGGTCTGCGATGCTACGTTGAAAATATTGAGCATCAACACACGCTTCCCGGGTACTGTCCATGACCAATTCATTTGGAATAATAGTTTAGTAAAAACTGAAATGAACAGACTATACAATCAGAGAATTGGGACATATTTCTTGCTAGGTATGTATTTCAACAACTCATTTAAAAAAAAGGCAAAAAAATCATAATTTAGTAGTTATATGTACCAATTATAATGGGTGTTTTGTTTCAATCAGGCGATTCTGGATATACACTCGAGCCTTATCTGATGACACCAATATTGAATGCAGTCGAGGGGAGTGCCCAATACAGATACACAAAGGCGCACTGTGAGGCGAGATGTTCCGTAGAACGCCTATTTGGGGCATGGAAGGCTATATTCCGTTGCCTCAGGAAAGACAGAGTTCTCCATTATGAGCCCGATGCTGCTGGTCAAATAATTATTACTTGTGCTATACTATACAACATGATGAAGCACTATAAGTCAGTTTCCTTGTTGAACTATACCTATGCATTTAAAAAAGTAAGGCAACAGTACAAAATATTAATAAATTTTTCTCTATTTTCAGATTAACAGACGATTATAATGATAATGTAGAGTTAAGAGAGGTTGAGCTGCTGCACCAGCCTGAAGATGTCAGCAGGGTTGTTGCAGCCCGCAGAGTGAGAGACGAACTAGTGCGAAAGTACTTCTCCCACGAATGATAATATATTAAACAAGGAAACTGACTTATAGTGCTTCATCATGTTCAAACATTGTATCGTATGTACCTACATTGTAAAAACAATTCACGCCTCATAGAGACATTGCAAGAGTTTGAAGAACTGCTACTAATCAAGTATACATATATGCAAAGCGCTGCATGCAATATTTCTCAAAAAGAACTTCAATAGTACTTTAAAACACTGTATTGTATGTACCAACACTGTAAAAACAATTCACGCCTCACAGAAACATTGCAAGAGTTTGAAGAAATGCTACTAATCAAATATACATATATGCAAAGCGCTGCATGCAATATTTCACAAAAAGAACTTCAATAGTACTTTAAAACATTGTATTGTATGTACCAAAACTGTAAAAACAATTCACGCCTCACAGAAACATAGCAAGAGTTTGAAGAACTGCTACTAATCAAGTACATATTCATATATGCAAAGCGCTGCATGCAATATTTCACAACAAGTACTTCAAAAGTACTTTAAAACATTGTATTGTATGTACCTACATTGTAAAAACAATTCACGCCTCACAGAGACATTGCAAGAGTTTGAAGAACTGCTACTAATCAAGTATATGTATATGCAAAGTGCTGCATGCAATATTACACAACACGTACTTTAAAATATTGTATTGTATGTATCTAAATTGTAAAAAAATGACATTTGTTGTTGAGTTTCACTTTTTCACAAGAAACATAAAAATTATGAACATACAAAACGTTAATAAAAATAAAAATTTAACACACAAAGTATACAAAAAACTTATTATCTTGAAAATTATAAAAAAAAACCTAAAAACTAATCGCAGTATCCTCCGACTCCAACTGCAACGTATAGTTGGGCGAGTTAGCAAATTATGTTGACGGTTGTTTTAGATGGTTGAGTTTGTCTAGAATTAGAAATGTTTTATTAGAGATCTCATTCATTCTACTTTCATCGTACCTCCTAGCTGGACTGCTTGCCTCTCCAAGGACAATTGTTAATAATCGTGTTCCATCCCTTGTGAACATACTTCGCAATCTCTCAAGTGACATATTAAATAATGCAATATTTAATTTAATTTGTTCAGTTTTGTACATTAAATGTTTTTAAAAGCCTGTATAGATGTATAGCAAATAAATACCTCGCCAACTGTCGTTGGAGTAAACAAACCCTTTCACGTTCCACTGCCGTGTATCTCTGAAACAAGAGATGATAATTCATTAATTTACTAACTTAATTTACCTTCTATAGTAAATGAGTTATTAGTGCCAGTGAGACGAGACCAGAAAAGCACCATGTCTATGTAGACACTGTATCTTGCCCGGTCTCGGGGTGCCCTGACAAATAATTACAAAAAGGAACAGGAAATACCTCAAAAATGTCAGCAAATCGATCCATTGAACTCTGAAATGATAAATAACAACTCATTAATTTAATTTAAATAACAATAGGTAGTCGACATACTAAAAGGAAGATTATAAATGAATTTATTCATTTTGAATTTCTCGCCAAGCTGGATTTTACACGTTTATTAATTTTTTTTAACACAAAGAATATCTAAACAAACAGAACAATAAAAACTCCACCGCGCAAAATGGAAAAATAGTACATTGGGAATAGTACAATAAATAAATGAAATAAGTCAAAGCTAATAATAATAGAAGAGTATGTATGAGACGATGTATGAATGTAAATGAGGCAAGGAGTGTGTGCCAAGACCGAGTTGTTTGGCGGTCCGTCCTCTCTGCCTACCCCTGCGGGGAAACGGCGTGATGGTTAGTTAGTTAGTTAAGTCAAAGCTGGGCATTTTATTTTGTTCTACTAAGATTTAATTCTAATTTAAAAGTACAGTGCCACACTTATAAGTTGGCAGTGGCCTAAACATGGATTGACGCTATTTCTTTATATTTTAATCTGGCAACTTACACGTGTAGCGCTGTATTTGGGAGTGATTCGAAGAGAAATAGGAAATACCTTAAAAATATTGGAGAATTTATTAATAGCTCCCACAAGCTCCTTGGATGATTCGTTACTAGCCTCCTGCGCCATCACCATCCGAACCCCCACATCTGGCTTGTCAGTTAGCTTCCTCTTCTTGCTCGGGCGAGAAGGGGAAGCTATGTCACGCCATGTCTGTAAAATGTAAAAATAATGTCAGGTTAAAAGTGATTTACCGTCTTATATCAAGTGTCTCGATGATAGATTATATTAGAAGGTCAGCAAAGTTTGCTGCAACCAGTTTGTATAGGTAGGTACAAATACTCACTGTTTTCCACTGCTCGGCTGACTTAGCAGGACATAATTCTGCCAGTTGTTCCGCCAAATTCCGAACCCCGAGGTCCCACAAACCTTCCAGCGGCGAACTCCGAATGGTCAGCCATATAGCTGGTTAGCAGTCCATTTGACTGGTCGTCGACCTTACTCTCTTCCTGAAATCATAATATCAGCATTTTGAATATCTTAAAATACTGCGTATGATTGAAATATTAGTAAAAATAACTTCAAAATTTTGACACAATAGAATGTAAGTATATCTCTTTGATAATAATGGAAATTCTTTCACATAAAAAGATAAATAAATAACTTACCCAGCTACCATTGCTTGCGACATCGTAAAATATTAAAAAAACAAGGCGGTTACAATGATCAAGCTTGAAATCTGACGTTTGACGTCTGACGTCTATCCAATTCATAGACAATTCCGTCCCAGTATTGCCAGCGTATATCGATTTGTATTTATTGCCTTATCGATGTCGTTAGAGATATCAATAGTGTTCTCATGCTAGGGAAGTCGTTATAAAATGGTCGGTAGATACGCTTAGCAATACGATATCGTTAAGTTCGATCGATTCTCATGCTAAGGCCCCTGTTCTACTAACAGATGACGTAGCTTAGCCGGAACCTCATACACTCGATGACAGGTTGAGCCAGATCGAGCGCCAGCCAAATGGCTGAGTCGGCAATTCGAAATCATCTCTCCATGTGGTGAATGTGGTGAATGTAACCATTCTTGTTCTCGAAAGGGAGATTTGAAGAGACACATGGTAACTCACAGGGGAGAAAAACCTTTTTCGTGTTCCGGTTGTAACTACACATGTTCTCGAAAGGAACAATTGACGAGACACATGCTGACTCACAGTGGAGAAAAACCATTTTCATGTTCCGATTGTAAATATTTATGTTCTCGAAAGGGAGATTTGAAGAGACACATGCTGACTCACAGTCAAGAAAAGCCCTTTTCGTGTTCAGATTGTAACTATTCATGTTCTCAATTGGGACAATTGACGAGACACATGCTGACCCACGGTGGAGAAAAACCTTTTCCATGTTGCAATTGTAACTATTCATGTTCTCGAAGGGCAGATTTAAAGAGACACATGCTGACTCACAGTCGAAACAAGCCTTCGTAATGTTCCGATTGTAACTATTCATGTTCTCAAAGGGGACAATTGAATTAACACCTGCTGACTCAGAGCCGAGAAAAACCTTTTTTGTATTCCAACTGCAGTTATCCATGTTATTTAATGGGCAAATTGACGAAACACACGATGATTCACGGTGGAGAAAAACCTTTTACTTCTTCCAACTGTAACTATTAATAATATTGGAAGAGAGATTTGACAAGACGTATTCTGACACAGCGATACAACCCTTTTCATGATTCGAATGTATCTATGTATGATCTCAAAAGGGACAATTGACGAGACACATTCTGAAATATGTGGAATACTGACATACAAATATGTCAATATGGCCGTTGTCCCTTACAAAAGAAAATTTTCGTAGGCAAAATGTCGTCTAAATACTGGCGACTATTTTTTATTTTACATCAATAATTTATATAATACTCATTATAAATACATACATATATATTTGTAGTTACCCTACAAACATATTTTATATTTGTTTTAAAGAGAGACAAACATTACTGTGTTACGAATAACTAGACAATATTTAAAAATCTCTTACTGCCTTCACCTTGAGCGGAAAATATTGTCTACAAAGCCTGGGTGGGACCCAAACATGATGCCAACTCAGCCGCTGACCGGGTATATGTGTGTATGTATGTATGTATGTATGTATGTATATATGTGTCTTCTATTTTCAGCTATCTATTACAAGCAATAAAATATATAAATTTGTTTTAGACCACTTTAATTTTAACTGTACTCTACCGGTTTCGGAAGCACTCTTCCTTCGTCAGGAGAATATTAAATAGAATATTAAATAGAATTAGAATATTATTGTAAATTATGACGAGCCACAAAGTCAATGCTTATTACAAATATCTATTACAAGTTTTACAATTCTCAGCAACATGTTTATGCAAACATATTTAATTCACATTTTTTACACTGGACTTCATACTAGTTGTAGTGTGGTGATTTAATAATTTAGTGAAACAGAAATCAAAAGTAAAATGATATAAAAGGAGTGCAGAAGAGATGTATTATGCTAACCTTAATTGTTATTATTACCGAGGTGTGTTATTATTTCTTTGTGTATATTTTAATATTCATAAATGTTTTATTTTCATTTATATCAGTCTATTTATTATTCTCATATGTCTAAATGCTATTTATGTTATCCCTATTTTTCCTTTCCTTTGTATAGTTTATCTATTATGTTCTTTTCATCTTTAAATTACATCTATCTTTAAACTGAGTTGTTATTTAATTGTTTTCGCTCACGTGTGAAATATCCGAATAAACCCAGTACGCTGCCTTAGTGCTTGTATGTTCAATAGACCATTTAGCAACTTTTACAGGAGACTTTTTCTTGTTTTTACAGGAAAATTCTGAAATATTCTTGTTTTTGGTAATTTTGTTTTATGCATATGAGTAACAGGAAATGTTTAAAAATCATTTTTCGAAGATTGAAGCTATAATATGCCCATATTATGACTTTAAAGGTGGACGTTGAACATGGCTTGAAAATTATGAATGATTATTTTGGATATTGAACATATCGTCTGGATATTGAACAATTCGGCTCCCATAAGTTTTAGTTATTTTTTTGTTAAATTAGCCAATTAGTGGTAAATTGTATATAGGTACAGGGTGATTTTCAGATTTCAACACTTTACTTTTATCTTGAGTAGTAGTTGACTTAAAGTATTACTTTAAAATATACAATCAGCGTCCTTGAATCATCCAAATATTATGTAAGTTTGAAAACAACGTACAAGTACAAAAGTACCTACCGCTAATATACTACTATCGGTTGTCGGTGCATGCGTGATGTGAAATATTCTAACATAGTACGTATTTAAACTTATTTCGATTCTATCGGCTAATAATTAACTTTTATAGCTTTAATAATTTTATTACATCTTCTCCCATTCGAAACCTTTCAAGTAAATTATATCCATATTTGTTTGTTTTTTATTTGCTCTACTATACACTTATAATTGTATGCATATACCTACTAACTACTTTTTATACATAACACTATGTTCCATCTCAGATCTTATTATTTCTTATTCATGTCGATATTGCTAAATTCTATTAGTTTTTGCTTTTTACAGGTGCAACTCTTATTTTGTTATTTTTTTTTTTTTTTTTAAATCTCTGTTATAATGTTCTTTACCTCACGAGTAAGTTACACTCTAATTTATATTGGTTTATCGATTTGTTAAACTCACAATTAATACTGGGTTTAAACACACCCACTTACTTACTTTTTATGTTGAACTTTCTTTTACTTACTATTTCATGCTTGGGTATATTTTATATTGAATCCATCTTATTAGTGTTTTGCTAATTTGCACAAAATTTTATTATATGTGTTGCTTTCTTACAATTAACTCCATTTATCTTCTTATGTTCAATTATTGTAATCAATGTAAATGTATATTTTCATGTAAAAGCCCATTAGGGCGTAAATAAAATAATAAATAAATAATAAATAAATAAATAAATTACGGCCTCCGTGTCCATGGGGTAACGCTCTTGACTAGAGATCCGGTAAATAAATGTTGGTGATAAATGACATAATTTTAAGACTTACCTTTCTATTTGAGCTACTGGTCTAAGGTTTATTGATTCTTGAGTAGTGAAATTGAAGTTTCAGTTCAATAACAGTATATATTCGCAATTAAATGTATTTTTAGTGAAACAATTTAGTTGTTAGAAAACAACTAAAAATCAACATGGCCGCTCATTTGAACTAACCGACTCCTGATTGGTTGAAAATGGAGATTGAACATTCAAGCCCTCAACGTTTGGCGGGATGTTGAACAAATAACTATTAACTTTTAAAAATATTTTATATTCATAACGTTGAGTATTTGAATGTTCAATATCCGGGAGTTTGAACAAATAAGTGCTAAAACATTGTTCCGTGAGTGGATATTGGCACACGAAAAATTCTGAAAATGTCACTTAAAAACCAAAAAAATATGTTTTTTTTAGCTTCATTAATGCGCAATAGGCTAATGAACATATTGGCTTTCATAACTCAGTTTTGCAAAAAAAGGTCTATTGAACATACAAGAACTAGGACATTGAGTAGGTACGATAAAAAATAGATTACAGGCTTTCAGTAGACAGTGCAGTAGTGTATAGTAGACATTAGGTATGAGAAAATATAGATTAATGGCTTGCAGTAGACAGTGCTGTAGTCTATAGTAGAAAGTAGGTATGATAAAATATAGATTACAGGCTTACGGTAGACAGTGTAGTAGTTTATAGTAGACTGGCGTCCTTCATTTGAGAAATATTTTAAGATTTGGAAATGGGAAGTGAAAAAGATCGTACAGAAGCGACATAGTTTGAGTTTGAAGAACATCCTTACGTAATTGTTTTACAGATCAGGTTGGAACTTTACTCTAGCTCTTTGCTGAGTTACTCCTGCTCTGATGACGGATGATGTAGAACTCAGGTTTGTGGTCCCAGGTGGAACTGTGTTGGAAAATTATTAGTAGGAATTTCAGGATGAGAATTTGGAACAATACAACAGAATCAGCCCAAACTGAATCCGAAAAAACACAGCAATAATGTATTAATTTTTATTTGCTAAATCTCGCAATTTTAATAACAGAAATATGTACTTAAATACAGGTTTGCGCAAAGAATTTATGTTTACTCAATAATATTTTTTTTTACAATAGGGGAAAAAATATTATTTTTAATATTTCCAAAAGGTAGTTTGAAACATGCTGTATAGAATCACATCTGTTTGAGTGGTTAATATGTTCATTGTTATTCAAGATTATGTTATTCAACATTTTATGTTATTCAAGATTATTTAAAATATTATTTAGTAGTTGGTGGCCTTTTTAGGACAATTCTTGCGGGCCACACAGGTGGCATCCGCAGCACTCTTCTTCAGGAAGCCGATCTTGCAGCGGCACCCCTTTGCTGGCACCTTGTCCTTGCATTGGGCCACCGTGGGGCACTCACACGTGCCACTGGCGCAGGGACTCGGAGAGGCCACCAGTTCGGAGTTGGGGTCAGTGCAGCCTGGAATCAGAGTGTTTATTTGCTACAATGTTGAACATGTGGGCTTGGGTGCGAAAATGAACAATCTGAATTGATATTGCTTATTCAATATGCGGTGCTAACAGTATGGAAGATTGACACCATCTACAGTTTCTTGTGTTTAGAATGAACCAAATGCTTGTGTAGTTAGATACAATGCAGAATGAGTTAATGATGAATATCAATAACTCCACAGTTATATTTTTACAAAAGAGAGTACGAAAGCAGTACGAAGTCTCGTCGTGAATAATGAACACTTGTAGCTGGTGGACGAGTTTGTGTATTGAGAGATGGAAATGTTGAAAGAAGGATAAATGTAGGACTGACAGCGATAGTGGCTAATGAAAAGTTGTCAAGAGAAGCAAGGCTAACAGTCCACAATGGAGTATTGGTACACACCCTGGTGTATGGCAGTGAGGCATGACACTGGTACAGGAATGATTTAAGAGGAATGCTTATTGGAAAGATTGTTTCAGTTGATGCCGCTATGCCATCAAATCGATACCTTTTAGTCATAATCAGACACTAAAAATGAGGTTCGTACCAAAATAAAACCCTTTTGATATAACTGTGCATTATCTGGGTCAACGCCCTCTGAGCCTTTTCTGTTTCTGTGCCTTTTGGTGGTACAACAAATAAAAAAGTATTACTTCTATAGGAAACACACAAGAGGTACTGCAAGGATTAGTATTGGGTCCAACATTGTTTGTAACTTTCTTAAAAGTTACCGGCCGTAGCTTGCCACTGGGTTGACCTATAGCACAGGTTATTCATTGAATTGTTCTCGGGGCGGCGGTATCCAAAATGAGAATATTTGTAATTCATCAATCAATTTGTTCTTACATTTTTCTGGTTTGACGCACTGATTGGCCAGGCCTCTGACGAATCCAGGTAGACAGCGACACGCGACAGGGCAACCGGGCGGCTTTGTACATTTGGCTGCTTCACCTGAAAACACCATGGCGCAAGTCCGGTCCGCGCACAGCGCGCAGGTGTCCACTATTTCATTCGCACCACATTGGGAGGCTGGAAATATTAAGAAATTCGTAATAATTTGCAAATTCAAATCAGAAGGGGCTGCAATGCATGAGATATGTGTCCACTCTCAATAGTAATACACCATAAAAATTGCATTTGAAAAAAAAGTAATTTTTCAGTTCTTAAGTGAATAATGGGAATTTCTCGCTTTTCAATGAAATAAGACGACATTGTGATATTTTAAAATAAGATATTTGGTAATTGTTCCGTAACGCCAATTGCTTTTGACAGGCCGTGTACTAACCAATTGTATCGTCAGAATTTGAACTGTGTAGTTTAAGTTCGCACAAGTCAGCTAAAACGACGGAAAGCCGTGAGCCGAGCCAGTTGAAAAAACACCGTTCGTCCCGCCGATTCTCGATCGCCGGTTGTCTAATCGGAATAATCCTAAGACGCATTTTTATCGCAATTTACTTTGAAACAACAAGTGCTAAAGAACCACCAGTTCAGTTCCAGTGCTGACAGATGAGGCTGATGCAGATTTCACCATCATTTCACCGGTAAGTTGCTTGTGAAGTAACGTTACGCATTGTGTTTTCGCATTCGCCTGTCAAAAACCATATAATTAATTTATTTGTTATCTGTGTGGAATAGCCCTTGAGTCGGCTATTCCAACCCCTGTTCGTTTTTCGAACATTTTTGGTGCCGAAACTAGGGAACTTTAAGATTATAATCTATCTATGCCAAAACGGATAGTGCTGTGGAATGTTTCTTAAATTTTGAATAATAATCAATTCGAACAGTAATTAGGTAGGTACCTAGCTCTTGAGTATTTACGACCTACCGCGCATATAATTATAATAGATTAAATTATTATCATTTATTTCGTTTCGTTTTTGGGTACGTTTCCAATCGCGTTCATTGAACATGGCCCCAGCCATTCAAACATTGCGCCGGAAACGGACATTAGCGAATAATAGGTTAGTCAAGACACATGAAATAGCAAAAAGCGCTTTGCACGATGCAACTAAGTGCAACTTACTGTTAGCGCATTATACTACTCTGGAAAAGATAGTTCTTGAATTTGAAACGTCTCACGCGGAAATATTAGCTTTAGATGACACAAACGAAATTGATGAGGATAAAATTCGCCAAACCTTTGACGAGATGTATTATCAAATTGTAGAAATTTACCAGGAGTTAACCAGTCAGCCTCTCGATTGTAAGACCGCGAATGCGTGCACAAACGTTAAATTACCAAAAATAAACATTCCAATATTTTCTGGAAATGTCAAGCAATGGCCCAAATTTTACGACATGTTTAACGCTCTGATTCATGAAAACAAATCTTTATCCAACATCGAACGCATGCAGTATTTGTTCTCATGTTTATCTGGAGAAGCTTTAGGGTTAATTTGGACATTTCCAGTACAAGGAGCTCACTACGTTGAAGCATATCAAAGATTAATCGCGCGCTATCGTAACGCGCGTGAACTCGCCTTTACGTGTTGGCGGGAAATGCTAAATTTAAATTTTCCGCCCAACGATCCTTTTGAATTCCGTCGCGTGCTCGATATATTTAACGAGGATTTAACAATTTTAAAGGAATTGGATCTCCCAACGGACAATTGGGACTTCGTGCTTTGTTATTTAATTCTATCGAAATTAGATTCACCTACAAGATGCGCATTCGAACAACTGCAATCTCCTACCGAGCTGCCTTCATATTTGAAACTCAAAGAGTTTTTTTACAACAAATGCGAAGCTCTTGTACGAGACTTACATTTTTCGACTCGCGATAGCAGTACTATTGACAAACCTCTTGCACGGAACTTTAATCAGGCTGCCAAAAAACGCACTTCAGCGCTTCTTTGCGATCTTAAGAAAGGACAGTCTGAAACAAATAGGTCCTCGACCTCCACCACTTATCTGAAGTGCTCCTGTTGCGGGGAAGACCACTCCATTTCCAAGTGCAAGGTATTTGCACTCAAGTCAGTTCAGGATCGCCTACAGTTTGCTCAATCACACCGTTGGTGTTTCAATTGTCTTCATTCTTCTCATTATCTCAAAGATTGTAAATCTTTGTTTACATGTCAAAAATGTCAGCAAAAACACCATACTTTGCTCCATCGAGACGAAAATGCTTCTTTGGAAGATCAGCATCAACACCCCACGACGTCTACGGACCCGGAGACTTCTTCTTCCGACTCTAAAATTCAGGTCCTCACCAATTTAGGAGACAAGTCCATAGTACTATTGTCAACAGCCAATGTTGGCATTCGCGATTCATCCGGCCGTTTCCAAACCTTTCGCGCATTGATCGATTCGGGCAGTCAAGCTCACTTCATCACCGATCGTGCTGCGGAGCTCGTAGGCATCCCTCGTCAAGCCAGTTCTCAGAGAGTTAGCGGCTTAGGCCAATCTTCCGCAACCACGTCGGGAGTCATTCAATTAGAGATCGGTGTTAAGGGACGGGTTCTCTTCAACATCAAGGCACTTACGCTGCCTAGTATCTGCGGCAACATGCCAACTGTTCGTCTAGATAAGTCATCGTGGCATCAGTTGAGAAACTTGCCTCTTGCCGATCCTGACTGTCACAAACCGGGACCGATTGATCTTCTTCTGGGTGCTGAGGTTTTCTCTTCTCTTCTGAGACCTGGTAATGTGAATGGTGGTCCACGTCAGCCATCAGCTTTCAATTCTGCATTTGGTTGGCTTCTTCTAGGTTCAGTTGGTTCGGACACTGCTCACGAAACGAAATCTTTCATCGTTACTAACGAGGACCGGCTTCACGAAGAGGTCCAGCGACTGTGGGAGTTAGACACCATTCCCCAGTCTTCACACCTTACTCCTGAGGAACAACTTTGTGAACAAATGTACTGCACTGACCACTCACGGGACGGATCTTCGGGAAGATACATCGTATCCTTGCCTTTCCGAGAAAGGGGAAGGGATATCTCTTTCCCAGGGTCGCGTGAGATCGCTTTACGCAGATTCCATTCACTCGAGCGCAAACTCATAGCAAATCCAACCTTACGCGAACAATATTCTGCTTTCATGACTGATTATTTACACAGTGGTCACATGACTCGTGTTCCTGGAAAAGATTTGCACAAGGGAAAGTATCACATACCTCATCATTGCATTCTTCGTCCGGGCAGCGCTAGCACTAAGTTAAGAGTGGTTTTCGACGCCTCAGCGACAGATGTGAATGGATCCTCGTTAAATGATACCTTGCTTATCGGTCCAAAGCTTCAAAAGAACCTGTTGGAGCTTTTGCTGAAATTCCGTATACCATCGGTAGTGTTTACTGCTGATGTACGACAAATGTATCGCCAAATATTGGTTCAAGAACCAGATCGCGCTTTCCAGAGAATATTTTGGCGTTTTCATTCGTCGGAACCCATCCAAGAGTACCAACTAAACACTGTAACCTATGGTGTCTCCTCTGCCCCATTTTTGGCTTGTCGTACTGTCAAACAGTTGACCAAAGATGAAGGTTATGATTTACTGCTAGCGCGTCGTGTGCTAACTTCGGATATTTACATAGATGACATCGTCACCGGTTGTAACAGCTTAGAACAAGCTCAACAAACGAAAACCGAAGTTATCGAGCTGTTCAAACGAGGTCAATTCGAATTGCGGAATTGGGCTAGTAACAAACCAGAATTACTCGCCGATCTGCCTCCGGAATACTGCCTCAATGACTTGGTGTCCATGGATGTTGATAACTCTCACATTCTCAAGGTATTGGGATTAAAGTGGGAGCCACGACATGATACATTTTCATTCGAAGTCCTGTGCCTCGATCGCGAGTGTACTAAACGCACTATCCTCAGTGAAGTCGCTCGGGTTTTTGACCCTCTCGGTTTTCTATGCCCTTTGACGTTTTTCGCCAAATCCCTAGTACAAAAGTTGTGGGTTCTAAAGGTTGGGTGGGATGACACCCCCCCTGTTGACATTGTTCGTCAATGGGATCGTTATACTAAACAATTACCGCTCTTGAAGTCGTTCAAAATCCCTCGATGGGTGTCATTCCCTCACATGGAGTTGTGTCAACTTCATGGCTTCTCAGATAGTTCGGAACTTGGATATGGCGCGGTAGTTTACTTGCGAATCACGGATGTTGACGATAAAGTCCAAATATATTTGGTTTGCGCCAAATCTCGAGTCGCCCCAACAAAAAAGATTTCGTTGCCTCGCCTTGAACTGTGTGCGGCAGTTCTTCTAGCAGATCTATTAAAATTCGTCAAAGATTTATACGTACCATTGCTTCCGATCTCCAATACCTTTGCGTGGTCGGATTCAACCATCGTGCTCGCTTGGTTACGTTCTCCTTCGTGTCGATGGAAGACTTTCGTAGCTAACCGTGTCAGTCACATTCAAGATACCCTCGAAGGGATTTCTTGGCATCACGTGTCATCTGGAGATAATCCAGCGGATGTCGCTTCTCGTGGTCAATCTCCAGCCGATCTGATCGATAACACGTTATGGTGGGCGGGGCCTTCGTGGCTGATCCAGTCATCCGATTCTTGGCCGTCTTTCGATGGCAATGTCGACGAAATTGAACTTCACTCTGAGGAACGAGTTCGATCGTTATTTGTCCAACAGGACGAAAATCTGGTGGACCTATTACTAGTTAAATTTTCTTCGATTCGGAAAATCCAACGCATTCTCGGTTACTGTCTTAGATTCATCTACAACCTACAGAATAAAGAATCTCGTCGTTTGTATCTTCCATTAAACCGTGCCAAAATTCACACTTCACTTTTGACAGTAGTTAAACGCACTCAACATGTACATTTTAATGATGATATCACGCGCTTTAAAAAGGGCAACCTTATGTCGAAACAAATGCGGAAGCTTAATCCCTTCATTGACGACCACGGTGTGCTCAGGGTGGGTGGCAGGTTATCACGATCTGGGCTTTAATTCGAGCATAAACATCCTGCCCTACTTCCTCGCGAATCTAAGCTTACTTCTCTTGTGATAGACGCTGTACATCGAGAACATTGTCACCCAGGCATTAACACAATGCAATATTTCTTGACACAGCAGTTCTGGATTCTGTCCCCCAAGCGCGCCATCAGACATTGTCTGTCAAGGTGTATACAATGTTATCGCATCCAGCACCTCTAGAACCTTTCATGAGTGACCTACCCGCCGCTCGCGTTAATCAGGTCAAACCATTCTCGATTGTGGGCATTGATTACGGTGGTCCGTTTCGTATAAAGGCCGGCAACCATCGCGGCGCTAAGATAAACAAGGCTTATCTTTGCTTATTCGTCTGTTTTACCACCAAGGCTCTACATCTTGAAGTCGCTTCTGACCTGTCTTCCGAAGCTTTTATTGCAGCGCTACGTCGATTTGTAGGTCGACGAGGTCGTGTAAACGTCATACACTCAGATTGCGGCACGAATTTCGTTGGAGCTAAGACTCAGCTCAATTCTTTTATGCAGACTGCTTCACAGTCAGAACAATTTGAGTTCCGTTTCAATCCACCATCGAGTCCCCATTTCGGTGGCGTATGGGAGATTCAGGTTAAATCGGTTAAAACTCATCTCTATCGCTTAATCGGTAACCAAACGTTAACTTTCGAGGAGCTGACGACATTATTCGTGCAGATTGAGGCCATGCTAAACTCTCGGCCTCTTTACCCGATGAGTTCTGACCCAAACGATTTACGCGTGTTGACTCCAGGTCATTTTTTGACTTTGGAACCCTTGACTTCCGTGCCGGACGAGGATTATACTAATCTAAAAATCAACCGTCTGAGTCGCTGGCAACTCATTCAACGTTTCCAACGGGTTTTTTGGAAATGTTGGAAGTTTGAATATCTCCAATCGCTAACTCAGCGCGCCAAGTGGACCGAAGATTGCAGCTCACTGTCTGTGAATGATGTAGTGATAATCCGACTCGAATATACTGTCCCTTTGCACTGGCCTCTCGCGCGAGTCGACAAATTGCACCCAGGTCCCGACGGCGTTGTGCGTATCGCTACGGTTCGTACATCGAATGGTTCTCTTCTCACGAGACCATTAACCAAATTATGTCCATTGCCTAGTCAATGTGACTAATCATCTTCGCTTCCGCGGCGCATTCTCTCTTATCGATTTTCGTTAGTCTTATTTTCATTATTTTCTTTTCTTATCATTTTCATTATTATTATTAATACATATATTTTTTTTTCTTTTTCTTCTCTCTTTTCACTGTTCTTCATTCACGCAACGTTTCACAGCATTGCCCGTTTTTGGTTTCTACATTTTCTTTAAAATACACGTTGTTGTATTTTGGTGGGCGGAATGTTCCGTAACGCCAATTGCTTTTGACAGGCCGTGTACTAACCAATTGTATCGTCAGAATTTGAACTGTGTAGTTTAAGTTCGCACAAGTCAGCTAAAACGACGGAAAGCCGTGAGCCGAGCCAGTTGAAAAAACACCGTTCGTCCCGCCGATTCTCGATCGCCGGTTGTCTAATCGGAATAATCCTAAGACGCATTTTTATCGCAATTTACTTTAAAACAACAAGTGCTAAAGAACCACCAGTTCAGTTCCAGTGCTGACAGATGAGGCTGATGCAGATTTCACCATCATTTCACCGGTAAGTTGCTTGTGAAGTAACGTTACGCATTGTGTTTTCGCATTCGCCTGTCAAAAACCATATAATTAATTTATTTGTTATCTGTGTGGAATAGCCCTTGAGTCGGCTATTCCAACCCCTGTTCGTTTTTCGAACAGGTAATAATATTGATATTTCAATTGTGAGTATTAGTTTGATGAAAATAATAGTAATTACTTATTGGTGTAAATTGTGTAATTATGTATGTATCAAAGGACCATTGATTGTATATAATGTTAAATATGTTGAGTGATCTCATTTGATTCAGAGTTATTGAAAACATAGTAAACATTATCTCACTCGACCTTGGAGGATATTATTCCTCCAAGCCCTTGATCTAGTTTATAAACATTTATTTAAGAAGAAAGTCATCTAAAAGAACTAACTTGGCCGCGCAATACACTTCCCGCCCTTGTCCTTGACAAATCCACTCTTGCATTTGCAGCCATCTGCTGGGTTTGCGTTCAAGTCTCCCTGGCATGGTTTAGCTGCAAAAAGAGCAAAGGCATCGATAAGAAATTTTTACATACCTATGTAAAAATGTATGACGCTTTAAATACAATGTATTCGATTGGCGTTTTTGGTTGGTTAAAAGAGAAATATTTGACGGCCTCTGTTGTCGAGGGGTAAGACTATCAATTAAGAATCTGTAGTTCGCTGGTTCGAATTGGATCCCATCCTGCACAAGTAAAGATAATTTGAAATTTTGACAATTATTTCATCAAATGTATATTGACGGTACGTTTCAGAGTGTCAGATACTCTCAATATCGCCCTGGTGTAGGACCAACATTCAGAATGGAAATGTTGCTTGAAATGAATTTATATGTTGTGCGGTGACAAGATCTGAATACTCAAGTATTCCTCCACCTTCCTCTTACCTATCTCCTTAACGACCCCACTATATCCAGCTTCACAACACATCTCACTGGCTCTAGGCTGTTGAAATTCTTGTGCTGTAATCCAATTATGCGACTGTCATGATACCGGGAGGAAACTAATATGGTGGTAGCTAGTCGCTAGTACCCAAAAAGCTTTGTAACAAGTGAAAAAAATTAAATGAGCAATGAAAACTTTTTAAAAATCACAAAAAGTGTAGAAAATCTGATGATGGTTGGTGTTTTTTAGGAATAAACTGTATACTGCTGGCCGGAACGCCTTGCAGAAGCATTTATTGTTGCAGATCTTGTTGATGATGGTGAGACACTAGCAAGTGATCACACAGTAAGACACTTAGGTTTGGTAGTTTTTTGGATGTTGTTTGGACTGGCTAAACACTGCTCGACTGAAATTCAGACATTGTTGCCGTCCCTGGAGAAGCCCACCTTGCAGTAACACGTCTTGTCGAAAGTCTTGTTGATGATAGTGGAACCCTTGTAAGGATATTACAGTAAGGCACACAGATCTGATAGTTGATGGTTGTTGTTTAGACTAACCTGGACACTGCTTGACTGGAATGCAGACGTTCTTGGCGTCCCGAGCGAAGCCCGCCTTGCAGTAGCACTTTTTGTTGCAGGTCTTGTTGATAATAGTACAAGGTTGCCCAAGGGTGGCGCAAGTTGTATCGCAAGCGGAGCTGCAGTCGAAGAACTCGTTCACTCCGCATTTCTCTGAAGGTAAATACAAAATGGACTTTATTATTTGGTAATATAAGGTCACTGGCGGTGGACTGATCTAGTGGAAAGCTCGCTGATGGGTGAGTTTGGGAACATAAATACACTGAACGGAATGCCTTAAAGAGAAGGCGATTCTTACACTTCCACGTTAAAAAAAAGTTTAGATGATTAGAGGCAGTCAGTAAACCTCAGTGCTTCTGACTCATTTGGGATGCTCAGTGAATGGTAATTTTTTAATAAAATTGAGAGTGAATCTAGATTTTGTGAAGACTTAGGTTTGACAGGAAACATTTCCCAGCTAATCTGCTGTACACAATGCCAGCAATTCCCCTTTTTTCATTCAGAAATTTCAAACGTTTTTCTGTGTTTTTTTATGTTTGTTTGTTTTTGTTTTTGTATTTTAGTTGCAGGGGGATTTAAAATTCTAGGTCGAAGTATAATTTCACTTGAAATCTGATGGTTGTCAATTGTTTTGCCATAACATGAAGAGAGAAGATCAAACAGTAAAATATAAATTTAAAAAGAAGAACGAAGGGTCTTCTTACGACAGTCAGCTTCCTTGATGCATTTCTTCTCGTAGTCCCTGACGAAGCCGGGTTTACACTTACAGCCTCCGCCCTTGAGGCAGGACTCCGTGCAGGCTGTAGTAGGGGGGTCCTTGCTATTGGCGCAGGTGCGGGGACATAGGTCTCCACAGGCTGAGAACATGGCGTTCACGTCTCCTCCGCAAGATTCTGTAACCAGCGAACGGTACATTAATAGTAGGTACCCTCTTTTAAAGATAATACTTCAAAAAACATGATCGAAACAGATCAAATATTCAACATGTTTGAAATGCCGACTATACTTCAAATAAACATAAAACACCACCTACTAAAACCATAAAATTTCAATAAACGTCCACCACGCAGTTGGTGGGCAGAAGCATCCGATGTTAACACCCGGAAAAACTTCACCTCCATGAACACAGGCACCTCTGCTCAGTCACCGACCATAGCTTGTCACTTGGGGTGACCTATATCAGAGGTGTTGATTATCCAATTAATGGTTTCCAGGGTGGCGGTACCCACGCCCACCTCTCAAAATGATTAACGGAAGACATTGGACTTGGCAAGATTGCAGTTCCGCTGAGTTTATGCTGCTGAATCCTTCAGAATAAAAATTGTCCTGCTGTTAGCCAACCTAAGATGGTGCACCAGGAGAATACGTAAGATTCACAACTTACGATATGGTTTATCATCAACGCACAGTCCTGTATCGTCCCTGCAGGCGCCTTTCGGGCAACGGCAGTAAGGACGGCAGACCAGGTCCGGTTGATCTATTCCCTCGCAACCCAAAGGCCCGTCTTTTACGCAGCGCTCGTCTAAGCAGGAAGGCTTGCAGGCATCATAAACTGAGGGCAGGGGACAGTCGAAAGGCTGGGCTGAAAAAATCTTAAGATACATGTCTTGATCATAGCGAATGCAAAATCATTGTTGGAATCCAGTGAATTTCGTTTTTTTCACAATATTACATACGTATGGGGACTACTTTAACTCGTCCCACATATGATAACACTAAATAATTACTCCGCCGCCTGAAGCCCCGGGAGAGCCAGGCGCGGACGGGAACGCAACTCTCTGCCATTCTAGTTTCAACTTTCGACCAAACCACCACTCTCTACTACCACCGTCTCTGCGTTCACTCAACTTGTAAATTCATTCTCGCAAATAAATTCAACAAAGATCGCAGACCTTTATCTTTCAATCATCAGAATTCCTTGAACACAGATTTACGATACCGGCAGCCATCGTAAATTACATTTATCCTGCCATACTGGTGATCCCGACTTTACGCCGCCATACTGGTGATCCCGACGTTCACGCTGCCATACTGGTGACCCCGACGTGATCCACGTATCTAACAAACTATCACTCACTTACTGAAGGGGTGGGCAGATAAGATGGACTGCCACACAACTCTGACTTGGTACGTACTCTAAATCGTACATCATTAAGTCTCTCATATTCTGTTATTCTGATTCCTGACATAGCCAGACCCAAGTTTTATTTCTATTTGGAGGTGGGTATCGGTACCGCCGCCCCAGGAACCATTTATTAGGTTTTGGATTTATCATTATACATTACACAAGCAAGCAGTCCCTGTGGGGAGAATTATGTTAAAAACATGCACCATGATATATTTTTGCGCATTACCATAACCATGACATAAAAGTATTTCTTAACTTACGACACTCCCTGATGTCAATGCAGTTGCCAAACCTGTCCCGCTTGAAGTTGAGTTTGCACTTGCAGGCGGGCGTACAGGGGATGTCCCGACTGCACCTGAACATGACTCCGATGGTATCACATGTCTCCGGGGGACAGGAGTAAGTGCACAAGTCAAGAACCTGGTTTTCTCCGCACACTGAAAACATCATATTTTATTTTACTTTTTAACCCTTCAAGCTGCAAGGAGATTTCCGGACACAAACCTTATATTTGTCCTATAGAGCCACATCGGGAGAGATACGGACGTCTATACACTATAAAAGTATTTTTTTCTATAATGCGGTGATGTTATTTGATTTGTTCACCACTAGAAATTATTCTTCTCAGTTTTTCTCAAACATTTACACCCAATTCCATGGATTAAATCCTAAAACATTGTTTTCTTACTGATTTCATTAACAAATTAATGTGTTTTCTAAATATCGCATACTCTCAAAATAGTGGAAGTTTTTGATTTTCGATATTAAAATGTCATTATTTAAAAACATTGTAATACAACACCTGAAAGATAATTTTATCTAGTTTTCAAAATGGTGTTTGTTTATACGACAACTTCAGGAAAATAAATATATAACCTATATAACACATGTAAAATATCTCGGAAACATTATGAAATTCTAAAAGAAATTTAACTGTCGTTTGGATTTGTAGACAAACACGTTTAAAAGCTTGAAGGTTTAATTTAATTACCAGCTTTATCATTCAACAGTCTCAAGTCCCAGAGACGGTAGGACTATGAGTCCATTAAACCCAGAGTCAAGTAAGCCTCACAGAAGCTGGGCGTACTGTACAGGGCCCGCAGATACTGCAGATAGTACACAACTGCTGACCCTGTGCAAATAGCAAGGGCGCCTCATTGGCAGCCACCTCTGGTGTAGAGCTCGAAAACCCTGTACTCTGTGCAGAAACAGGCATTCCGTTTGATACATCCCCCTATCTTAACAAAAATATTGAAATCTTTAGAGCACAAGTGTTGCTTTTATTGCTCTACCGGTATTTCAATGGCAAATGCTCCGAAGAACTAGCGTCAATGATCCCTTCGGCACCGGTGCATATTTGGCAAACACGCCAAACGCACACCCAACATTTTTACACGGTTGAAAATTGTCAACAAATGGGTGGTTTCTACAGCTCGGCAGTGGAACGATTTGACAGGTTTTGAAATGTTCGCTACAAGACCCGTGTTCACTCCTTCCTCTCCTCAAAATGTCCCTCAACACTGCGTCCCCGTAGATGACAGTAAAACACGTTTGTTTTAAACTATGACATACCAAAATAATTAAATAATTGAAAGGATTATATGCTTGACGTTTTATCAAATAACCTATCTTAAAATGTGATAAAACTGGGTGGTAAATAAAATAAAACCAGTGAAATCAATATACTCACCACATTGATCAGGGCTCACGCATTCCCCGTTGGCGTTCTTGAAGAAGCCAGCCTTGCATTCGCATGCAGGTGCGCCGGCTATATAGTCGCACGTCCTGTTCTTGCCGAGGTTCGCACAGTCCTCGGCGCATGCGCTCACGCAGGGGCTGTATTGCATATTCTTCTCGGGACAGACGTCCACTACTACAAACAGAAATTTGATGAGAACCTAAAAGAAAGACAAACGATCCCACGTTATGAATAATACAAAAATATTTTGAATTCTCCTACTTCAATCATTAAAATCAGTGAGGGAATGGTGTTTGCGCAATAATGGAGTTCTTACCTAGAAGAGACATAGAGCCCACATTACCTAGCTGGAAACAAGACGCATTGGCTATCTAAGCTATTAACTGAACACTTTGACCAAAAAAACTTATTTCAACATACACATACTATCATTAATAGATCAGTTAGACAAGTTTACAACAACAAAAACATATAAAACTCAGATGGTAAACACATGCTTTGGAAAAAGATACCACAAATACCAGGTATTAAAAGCATTCAACAATCTTCCACTCAATACAAAAACTGAGGGAAATGAAAAACATCTCAGATACAGAATCAAAAGATGGACAGACGATGAATAATTTGATGAGCAAGATGATGAATAAGACGATAAACAAGATGATAAACAAGACGATGAAAAAGCAGATGTAATAGACGATTTACAAGTCGATGAATAAGACGATAAACAAGACGATGAAAAAGCAGATCGTCGCCCCAGTGCTTAATTGTCCAAACGACCATTTTAGCGAAAATGACTTTTTAACGCAATATTGTTAAGGATCAAATTACGCGTCGTTCGATGAAGAAAAAATAGTTTTATCAGCCTGCTACAATTAGTTATAAGCATTTTAAAATGTCAATGTCCACAACGATATTCTAAAAGTGAGTCCTTGTTTGGCCAATCTCCTTACTAGGCCAACCTCCTAGAGTCGAGAATTAAAATTGCGTGCTAGTTTGTTCAAACTCCACCAACCGACCAATTACAGCACGATGCGAGGATCACGTGATGCCGCCATCTTATGTTTTTACATCCCAACTGTGTTTGTTTTATGGTGTTACGCGGAAGTAAAAAAGCATTTAAATATATACTAAGTAGTTTTTGATTGACAAAACAACAGGAAAATGTCAATAACTAATTACATAAGTGCATACATACGCAGCAGTGCGGAAATAGAGCGGTAGGTGTTAGTTTTAAATATCTCCATCAATACCAAATTTGTTTTGTTTTTTACATTGCAATGAACTTTGCTATACAGCGTGTTCATTTTTCTGTTTTCGCTCAGACTCTACTTTTTGCAAGTTTCTGCTGTCAAAATTGGTTTTGTTGACTGACGATTCATATTAAACTTAGTATTTCAATTCGAAATTTTCAGTATATCCGTATTTGTATGTAGCCGTTTGAGATTTACAAATTGATTTATAGTGATTAGGCAGTTTGATGAAATAAATTATAGATACCTATATAATAAATTGTAGTTATATAATAAATTATAGTTATATAATAAATTATAATTCTGATTTTTTCCTCATTTGTGTGTTTTGGGGTTTTGATTACTAATCTGAGTATTACAAACAAAAAGGGTAGGATTTTAAATTTTAGCCAAAAAAACATGTATAGGTATATTATTCACTGAAATAATTTGCATAAATTTCATATAATTTAAGTGATTTAGTTTTTTGGCCACGCGTACTGTTTAGGCGCAATTCCTAGTTGAAGTTTGATGAATGAATTTGAAATTGACGGCAAAAACGAAAAAGAGTACTAAATTTTACTTTTTATGTGTAGATATCACATATTATATTTTATGAAATCCACCCTAAATAATAAAATCTAAAAAAGTTACTTGTGGCTTGGTAAGTCAGTTCCTACTTTTGTACCTAATCATAGAATTAAGTTTTACTTTTTTTGAATGTTAAATATTCCATAAGCCGCCTATTGCTTAAATGTGCTGTATTTACATAATTTACCCAAACCACGAACCTAATAACCTATTTTGTGCTTGTAAATAGTTGTTTCATATAGTTATTGTTGAAGCGAAGTGTAGTTTCAATAAGTTATACCAAAAAGTAGGCGGCTTACGGAATAATTACCTTAATGAGTAGGTACTATTAGATTTTGTAAGAATGTTGTATTATTAGTGTTGATTCTCATCACTTTTGTGTGTTTTATCTACAGAATCACAAAAGTGAAAAAAAATATTGTTTTTTAACGACAAAAACAATGATGGACCCGGTGAACCTGAACCTGTTTGTCAAAATAATGTTATTTTCCTTCCTATAGAAACACCACATAATATTCCATCGTTGTCCCATGATGGTTTACATGAATACGATGATATTGTAAATAACGAAACAAAAATTAATAAACAGATAATATCACCAACGAGAAAAAGATTAAGGCAACCGGACAAATGGAAAAGAAATATATTTAAAAAAAACTTGAGAAGAAGGTGAGGAATATATAAATATTGAAGGGAAATTAAGACCAGAGAATAACGCATTGTGGGATGAAACAACAAATGGCAGAAGTGGAGACGATCTGGCAAGCGCCTTAGTAATTTTTTTAAAGAGCGTTATAGAACATTTACCATCCACTTTTAATAAATTAATATTACGGTCAGATTCGTGCCACAAAATCGCAACTCTCCCATCGTATGGGATCCACCCAACCCTGCAAAGTCGGACTGCGGACTTTCTGAGGGGAAGAACAATTCAAACCGTGGTTGACGGCTCCTCTTCCTCACCGCACCAAATCAATGCGGGGGTGCCACAAGGATCTGTGCTGTCACCGACGCTGTTTTCGCTGCACATCAACGATCTCGTTGAATGTGCACCAATTCCCTGCTACGCTGATGACAGCACCGTTCACGAGAGTTATCTTTTTGACAGGCTTCCTTCCACCTATGATGTCCGAACAGCTCGGGAAGTTTTGAAGTAAAAACGAGATGGTTCGTGCCTGGGGTAAGGCCAACTTGGTCAGTTTCAACGTCTCAAAAACCCAAGCGTGTCTGATTTCGGCAAAGAGGGAGATCAATATACTTCGCATCCACCTTCTTTATTTGATGACCTTTCTTTAAAGAAAGGTAATAAAGTCTCCATCATGAAAGTATATGACGACGCTATCGTTGGTATCTTCAATATATCGTTGATATATTGAAGATAAAGTCTGGTGCAATTTGATGGGAGCACTTTCCCCAATAAAGACTCCATTGAAATGCTTGGAGTTAGTATATCAGACCGGCTCAAGTATCGAGGATCCATAGAAGCCCAAGTAAATCAGGCTTCCAAGAAGCTGGACGTCTTGTACACGGCTAGGAGATTCTGCAACAGTGACCAGCTGCTGACCCTGTACAAGTCTCAAGTCCGCCCAACAGTTGAATTTGGGAGCCACCTCTGGGCTGGTGCCCCAAAATACTTAATTAACCTACTTGAATCTGTGCAAAGGAGGGCGATCCGTCTGATTGACAATCCGTTGTTAACAGACCGATTGCCTTCTCTATTGCATAGACGCAATGTGGGCATGCTGTGTCTGTTCTACAGGTATTTCAATGGACCTGCTCCAAGGAGCTAGCAGCATTGATCCCTGATGCACCGGTGCACGTGCGCGAAACTCGACGGACACGAGCGGAACACCCGTTTACGGTTGACGTTAGCTTCATGAGAACGTGTCGTTTTTTGTAAGTCGGCTCGTATGTGGAACGAGCTACCGGCATCTCTCTCCTATAATCCGAGCCTCTTCAAGGCCCGCATTAATAAATCCCTTCCTACAGCCCCTACCTTAACCCGCCTCACAACGCCGCCCAACCGGGTGGTTACATTCTTCCCCTGTCTGTACACTGGCAGGGACGCTCTTGTGAGGAGTAAGAGATCCAGCCTACTGAGGTCATCTTCAGACTGGTACAGATATTCCTTAAACTGTGGTTTATATACATTAAATTTAGGGAGGGGGATTAAAAGGGGTGGAATGCAATGATTTTATTCAAATTATATGGATATCCCATGTTTGTTGCTATGTCGTAACAACGAAGATGGAAGTCTAAAGATGGTTGATAGGCTAAACCCGGTCACGGTCATTAATAAAAAAAAGTTGGACATTGTTTAATATATTATTATCATGGAAGTAAATTATTATAATGGAACTGTTGAGTACCTGGCACGCGTTTCAATGCCACTCAAAGAAAGATTTGTCCCGCATAATAATAATAATAATAACATAGCATTTATATAGCGCAGTTTTGTGTTGTTTCACTTCAAGTGCGCTTAACTATAATAAACTTAAAATAAAATTTCCAATTGTGTTCCTTTAAAAAAAATTAATTACCCACAAACCCCCCCCCCCTCACTGATTACCCTCACCCTTCCCTCTTTCAGTCCCTACTGCTAAGCTACAAGAAATAATGCACACATTTTTATAACAACTCGAGCGCCACCTATTATACAATCTGAATGCAAATTTCATAACGCCAGAGTTCATATTTTGTATGGGAACCTTCGCCGGCGTGCGCAAAGCAACTCACCAAAGTTTCATCACAATCGGTTGAATGATATAGGAAATAATAAGAGAATCTTTATACAAATTTCACAACGCTATAGTTCAATATAATATAGGGAAACCTTCGCGGGCGTGCGCACAACTCAAAGTTACAAAGTTTTATCGCAGTCGGCAGAGTGGTATGGGAAATAAGATGTGAATTTGTATATAAATTTCATAACGCCAGAGCTCACTTTTATGTATAGAAAAGGTATAGGAAATAAGAAGGAACAAATAAAGAAAAAACCACTTTTATAAATATATATATATATATAGATTTCACCACGAATTGTCAGTATCCAAAATAGAAATATTGAAAAAAAACTCATCCTGTATATAACTAAAGGTGGTCGTTTGAACAAACAAGCACGGAAAGTTCTACGCAAAAGTTGCCCTATCTCCAATTCCAGTTTGTTCAATCTCCTTTTACAAAATTCTGGTGGTGCGTTTTTGTTCAATCTCCATTTTAAAATGTAAAAAAAAGTATCAAAAACTATCCTTAGTCAATTTACAAAGAATTACTTAAACTGGTGAGACCTTTAGCTTGACGGAAATATCTTCATCTTAAACACCTGTCATAATGTTTCATTGAAATAATTTAAGAAAACCTCCTCCTGTAAAATTTGCAAATGGTCGTTTGGACAATTAAGCACTGAGGTGACGAGATGTAATAGACGATTTACAAGTCGATGAATAAGATGATAAACAAGACGATGAAAAAGCAGATGTAATAGACGATTTACAAGTCGATGAATAAGACGATAAACAAGACGATGAAAAAGCAGATGTAATAGACGATTTACAAGTCGATGAATAAGACGATAAACAAGACGATGAAAAAGCAGATGTAATAGACGATTTACAAGTCGATGAATAAGACGATAAACAAGACGATGAAAAAGCAGATGTAATAGACGATTTACAAGTCGATGAATAAGACGATGAACAAGATGATGAAAAATATGATAACAAGAAGATTATGAAGAGATGATGAACAATATGTTGAACACGACGATGAACAACACAAAAAACACAAAAAGATGATGAACAAGATGACAGAAAATTCTAGGTAATTACAAGAAAAACGATAGTTAATATTAAATATTAACTCAATATCAAAAAATCAATATAATGTCTTTAAAAAATTTTTAAAGACATTATATTGATTTTTTGGAATAACTTAGTGAGTAAAACCTCAAATTGTAATATTTAATTATTGAATACAATATTATTTTAATAAAATATGAGAAAAATGAAGACAATGTTGGTAGTTCTTATATGAAGTATGATACAGTTAAATATGACCAAATGAGATAGAGTCCCATTAGATCAGTTGGTAGAGCGGTGCCCCGGCAAGGCAAGGGTCCTGGGTTCTAGTCCTAGATATGACCGTATCTTTTTCTGATTTTTCTGTTTCAGATTTTCATTTAAGATTCGCTAATATTGTCTTCAATAATTAAAAAATAAATTGACTTACTGCAGTCTACAATTGGTATGCACATTCCCCCAGCAGTTTCCCTCACGAAGCCTTCATCACAGATGCAGCCAGCGGTGCATTGCGAAGTGCAGTTGTAGTTGGTGATGCCGAAAGTGGCACAAGTCCTCACGCAATCGTCATTGCCGCAAGTGGAGTACACTTCGTTAGCAGCCGGACACTTGGGAACTGTAAGATCAAGATGTCGGGTGAACAATACACGTTTAAGCAAGTAGGGTGAAGAGATGTAACGCGTCCAAGCCGAGGTTTTGTCTGCGGTCAGGAACGGCTGCAATACATTAGTTTACCATATTGGCAATACTTTAGAGGTAAACTCTTTTCCTGCCAAAAACTCTTGTAGACAAAAATAATTTTAGTTTGTTTTAGAAATGTGTTTCATTTTGCAAATACGGTTCGTTCTACTCATTAAGTGCGATGTCTATCTTTTCATTACAATGTAATGTTACATTCTGAAGTGAACCTGCGTAAGTATGTAATAAGCATTTATGACGTCATGTTCATACTAATCAAACAAAAAATATGGCACCTTCCTGTTCCCAGATTGAAAAGAATATCTACAACAAATTTGTGTGAATGAATGAAATGGCTTCAAATAACATCATACATAGTTAAATGAACAGAAGGCATTAGAAAGAGATAGTAGAATATATATACCGGTGCAATGGTTATATTATTAATAACGCCCCTCGTTTCTCTTGCGGCCCACTGACTGTAAATAAGTGATTTTTGAGTACATGCAAATGAAAAGAAACTCCATCAGATTTGGTTTTTGCTCGAGAAAGATTTGTGCACATCTCAAAGCACAAGAAGGCTTTTTTTCACAAAAAAATAGCCTAGTGCGACGTGTTTGGGGCAGCCGGTGACAGCTTGTCTGACTGACGGACCTATGTACGATACTAAACGCAGTAAATCACCAGCTTGTCCACTGGACTCAGTTCAGTACAACCACGCACGTTGTCTCAGTAACATGTATTTATTTATTGTTCTTAAGTTTAATTTGTAGAACTTCATTTTATTTTATATATATTCAATAATATTGTTATTGGGTTTATAAAAACAGTTTATTTTTAAACAAGTTCTGCTGTGTAATTATTATTACGTGTGACAGCTGTTTCGCCCTCTGAAGGCATTATCAAACTGGGGGTAGCCCACTTACAGACGATACATTTATATTATTTCTAGGTAGGTATTTTAATTTCAATTACTGATTTCTTTATTGATTTCTGAGTAAAATATTAGAAATAATTAATGGTTATTACCCCAGCAAAGTTTCCCCAATTAGTGTAATGTTTATATTTGACTGAATGTCTTTATGTTAGTTATTCCCAAACGATGACTCATAGGGTTATTTTAATAGCATAATTAAGTACTTCATAGTGCACTCATAGTTGCACTAGGTTTGAAGATATCTAGTAGGGGTGAACATTCATTGACTTTTACACTTTTATTTTTAGATTAGACATTTTTTTAAAGTTTATTTTTCTAAGTTTTCAATTTATCAGATATAATTTCGCCGATGTGTTCACGAGTATCGTAATCCAGGGTATCAAATTTCCATGGATGCAGTTTAAAAGTTAATTCCGAATGCAATACCTCGATGAAGTGAAGTATTGTGTCCCTTTTCCGACAACATTCCTTAGTCTCCTCCTTCAGCCATATCCTCTGCGCTCGATGCACAGTTTTTATGGCTGCCGAGGATTTGCTTTTGGTAGAAATATGCACGTACTTGGGGATCACGTTTAAGGGCCAGCTTTCCGCGTAAAGAATTTAGATTTGGGTAACACCCACAAAATAAACAATATTTAGTGTTAAAAGAATCCGACAGAGGTGTCTGAATTCGTATTAGGAATAATTTTGGGGATTATTTAATAATTTAAATAACGAAATTAAATTACCGACATCTATTGCAATTTTAGAAAAAACAGACCCATTTTTAGTTAGCACCGAGCAAATTAGAACGAAGTCAAAATGAAGAAGGTTCTCAAAATATGGGTTTTATTACGGATGTAATTAATTAATTTTTTTTTTAATTTTACAAAAAACATTTACGAAAGTTATTTGTATAGGTATACAAATTACTTAACTTTACTAAAATACTATTATCACTTTTATAAAAGTAATTTATAACTTTTATAAAATCAATAAATATATTTTTACATCAATAAGGTTTTTCTTATATGGTTATCTTTATAGGGTGTCCGGGGGTAAAGTGCTCAAACTTCAGGAGGTTATTCTAAATGCTAGAAGAAGAAAAAAAGAAATGGAAATTATTCGAATTTCCAAATTTTTTCCACAAAAATTTATTTTCCGTAGAAGAAATTGTTTTTTTTTCTATACAAAAAATTAAACTTTTTTACTCGAAAACTATCATAAAACGTTGGAATTCCAAAAAAAGTTTTTTTTTCTTTTTTACTTGTACTATCAATTAGAATCACCTCCCGAAGTTTGTGCACTTTACCCCCGACATCTTGTATAATATGCGCAATATAATATGTATACACGTGTAATATCTACTTTTGTACATTTATATAAATTATATACACGTTTACATTTGCTCATCAAATTTATTATATTATAAAGATAGATAGAAAGATCCTTAGTGCTTCCTGAGGACTTACAAATCAGAAGACTTTTTTGTAATTATTTATTTATTCATTTAAACAATTCAATAATTATAAAGAGTAATAAAACATGTAAGCAACATAAAATTACATTCTAACATGTGAAAGGGGCTCTATTTATTTACATTTTTATGAAATTACTACTTTTAATAGTTTAAGCTTTCAGTGAACTTTCAATTTTATTTTTAACTTCTCTAAATATAATTTGTTTAAATTGTCAAATATAATTAAATCACAAACACAAGATTCACTCAAAATGAAAGATTGGTGGTTCTGAAATGTTCCCATAAATATGGTGAAAGAACCCTAAACTATAAACTTATTACCCTAAACATGCTTCGAGCGAAATGCGGATCTGGAAACCTTATCTTCAATCTGAGCAAAACATACCATGAACGTCAATATAGCAACAGCCTTTGTTCTGCTGCAGTTTCATTAAATGCCGAGAGATCCGTTTACAGTCTCCAAAAAGCAATACTGGGGCACAACCCTAGAAGCAAAGCTAAATGATTGGAATACAGAAAGATAAAAACACACCATTGTCAAAAATATCTTGGCCGTAAATGATTAAATAAAATTAGATTTATTCAGGAAGGCAAGCATTACAATGATCGATGTTAAAAATCTAACATAGCCCTAGAATAACTCCAGTATCTTTAAGAAAACTTTCTCTTAAAGCTCAGAAAAAAACTTTCCATGACAGTAAGATATACCACTCTACAACAAGACCACGTACGGTAAAACTGTAAAAAAATAAAGTATTAAATAACAAAATAAATATTTCACAACACAATAATTTCATCGAAAATCGTAAATCCGTTTCACCTTTCTACATTTTCTATATTCTCCTTAAGAGTTTAATCCTTAGATAATGCCTTTTCAGATTATTCGTGGAAGCTAGAAAAAAAAATCATTGATTATAACTGCACTTCAAGTGACTTTTTAAATAACAGTAAAGGGCTCAAATGATTTTATTATTACCTCCGTGCCTTTGCATCTTTACAAGACTTGGGCAAAACATTCTGTAGCGGAGTATAGATTTCACATCTGAAACATAATTAAAGAGTTTATTGAAAATAGAACACCAAGGTACGGTTAGTCAAAAAACGTACAATAAAGTTAATTCTGGGTAGAAATTGTACAGTTGACATTCAGGACAGGTTCACTCCCTCCTCCTCAAAAAAGACCCTCTATAAAGCATTCTCAAAGATGACACAGGCTCTGAGAGAAATTATTTTCTTCAGGGCCTCCTTCTGACATAAAAAATAACATCACTGAACTAAATTATATTCCCCACAGTTTCAGAACTTTCAATTGCTTTTTTCGCTGGCACGTTCATTATTTTTCTGGATTCCACGTTCGAGTATTGTTATTTGAAACAGATGGCCCATATATTATTATTACTAACTAACAAGCTAACTAACTAACCATCACGCCGTTTCCCCGCAGGGGTAGGCAGAGAGGACGGACCGCCAAACAACTCGGTCTTGGCACACACTCCTTGCCTCATTCACATTCATACATCGTCTCATACATACTCTTCTATTATTCTATTATATTATATTTCGGACATCGTTGCATTGTGAATCATTAGAGCAGATCTTAGAGTAATATTACTCTAAGGAGCAGATGTAAAGTGACGTGTGTATTTGTGTACGTAGAAAGTTAATTCACAAATAAATCACAATCATATAGTATCCTCAACAAGCAAACTTAATTAATAAGAACTTGCCCCGTTATTCCTAATGTTTTGGAATTAGTTTTATTTCCCAAAGTATGTATTCTGAAAAAAATAAAATAATAATTTTTATAACTTTTTACTACACAATACATAAATAAAAATATGAATTACAAATGTTTATAATAAATTATCGTTTATAATAAATATAAGCTTGTAAATCAAATATTGTACTTTTTTCTTCTCACCTATCATGCGTTGAACCCTTTGGAGATATATTGTTTTCTTTGGAATACGAGATGTCTTTCGCTTATTTCCCATCTTTGAAAAAACAATATTTATGAACTGATATACTTTACACGCTTAAAATTATCTTTATAGGTTCAAATATTTGCACGTAATTGCACGTCTGTATATCATAAAACGTTGAACGACACAACTGCCCCCAAAGCCCTCGAGTTGGCGAATGAAGCTTTGCAATGAAAGATAAGTTAATCTTCATGTTGGAGCGAGCGCGCTATAATAAATGTGATTTAAAAGCAATAAGCGTAAGCGACAGTTGTGAAAATATTTAATTAAACATGACTTATTAACAATAGAGCAAAAATTTCTTTAAAAATATCTTAAGTAGCATTTAAAGAAGCAATTTGAATTTTTTCATACCTGTAACTTGTAATATAACAGAAACAAATGTGTAAATAATAATTTTTGGAGCAAACTTTGCAATTTTTTTCTATCGAGGGAATTTTATGTAATTAACGTTTCGGCCCTACACATATTCAGATAATATCTTGAAAAATAGCATATATTTTTTTAAGAACTTAGAAACTTAAAGTGTTCAAGGGAAATATGATATAAATCGGTAGAATATCGGAATTCCGGCCCTTAACTTCAAACACTCTTGGTTAAACCAAAGGTTTTGCACTATTTTCCGATGTTTTAATTTTAATCGTCTGTAAAAAATCACTTGGGTAGCTATATCAGCAACCTTCAATTTATTTATTGTTATTAAGTTTAATTTATAGAACTCCATTTTATTTTTTATAAATTCAATAATATTGTTATTGGGTTTAAAAAAACAGTTTATTTTTAAACAAGTTCTGCTGTGTAATTATTATTACGCGTGACAGCTGTTTCGCCCTCTGAAGGCATTATCAAACTGTGGGTAGTCCACTTACAGATGATACATTTATATTATTTGTAGTTAGGTATTTTAATTTCAATTACTGATTTCTTAATTGATTTCTGAGTAAAATTGTTTTCATTTCTCAGTAACATGTCTTCCCTTTTAATTCATCTAAGGAACTGAGACTGGTAGTAAAGCGTTCGACGTGGTAGCACTGGTTGTTTCCCGTTAGGGGGAAGGCAGGCCAATATTTGATACACCTTCATTGCACTTGCTAGAATCACTTGTTGGGTCGTAACATTTCCGTAAACTGTTTTTTTTTATTTGGTGCCTTCTGAAAATGAGTGACAATGATTTAAAGCATTGCGATGGTGCGCTATCATGTTGTGTTTCAGATTAGGTATAGCCCATATCACTAGGTGTGTAACGCTTGTGTTGAGATGGCAGTTTACAGAGTGGTTTTTGGCTAGGTTGTTGTTTACACAATATTATGAAAATGACAGATAAAATCAGATCAGTAGCAGTAATGTAGAAAATTAAGACGAAGCAAGAATAATTTTGAAGTAATTAAATTACAGTTTGACAAAAATGCATAGTGATAAATGATAATAAAAGGCAGGTGAAACTTTAGTCAAATGAACATACATGTATTTCACAGTATGTAATGGATATGTTTATTTGAGTTAATCAATGATTTTACGTTTAAAGTAATATTATATATTACAGGGTAATAAATTTTTTTGCAAAACATCATCGTGCCCATGGATACTGGCAATATAAGATAAGTGACTGGAAAGTTCAAACATGCACTGAAGGCGCTTCAGATGTGGCCTGCCTCCTCCCTCAAACGGGAAGCCACCAGCGTTGCCACATCGAGCGCCATTCAACTAGTCTCATTATGTTATCTACACCGGTACAAGGACTTGTCAGCCTACTCACCGAAGTTGTCCCGATCCACGCAAGTTCCTGATTCATCCTGGCAGTTTCCTTCCGAGCAGCGGCAGCTCGGGAAGCATTTCTCGTCGGTGGCTTGCTGCTCACAGTTGGGCGGCCTCACCACCGTCGTATAGCAGCGCTGGTCCACGCAGTAGTCCGGGCAGGCCTCGTACGCTGTCAGCTCGGGGCACTCGATGTTAAGGGCTGCAATCACAATCATAATGTTAACGGAAAAGGAAACGGAGACGGAGAAGGAGAAGCAGAAGGAGAAGGAGAGTAGTACTCACGACACTCCCTGATATCGACGCATACCCCGTTGAGCCTGTAGAAGTTGAGTTTGCAGTTGCAGGTGGGTATAGGCGGGTACTTGGGGTCGTAGGCCAGACAGCTGGTGGCGGCGGCAGTGCCAATAAGGCTACAGGTCTCGTAAGGGCAGGGGCTGCCGTACTTGGATAACTCCTCGTTGACGCCGCACTCTGAATTCATTGAAGACGTCAAATAAGAGTTTTGCTCATTATATCTGGAAAAGTGTTTGGCAGGAAAAGCAGATGAAAACCGCCAATGTGTTTAACTGATCAAGTATCAATGGTGTCCTGGGCTAGTGCAGGACCGCGAGAAATGGAGGAGCCCTTTTTATAAGGTGTATTGGAGTGGGGTTCGTGATTTTCAAGAATGATGCAGTGACCCGAGAAGTAGTAAAGTTTTTCCAAAGCAAAATGGTTATCTCCCTTATCTTTATAAATTCAGTCAACCAAATAAGTAAAATTTATAGCTTACCACATTTGTCAGGGGTAACACACTCGTTGTTCGCATTCTTATAGAATCCATTTTTGCAATCGCAGCCAAGAGTGCAGTTCCTATATTCGATATCGCAATTTCTTTCCTCGTCGTTCCGGCCAAGAGTAACACACTTTTCGGTGCATGAAGAAACGCAAGTTGAAAATGTCTCGTTATTTCTGGGGCAGATTATTCCTGGAAATTGAAGGATAATAATATTTTACTGTTATTGTACTTTGAAATAATAGTCTAGACTCGTTGTAGTATAACATACATAAGATTTCATATAATTTTAACTGTATTTCTCAAACTGTGTTTTTATTTTTTAGTGAATGAAATCTTGCATTCATATAAATAAAGATACAAAAACAAATTTTAAAAAAACAAGTGTAGTGATTTGGGTTATCTTACCACACTTCTGAGGCTTCACGCAGACCCCATCAGCATTCCTATAAAAGCCCCCCAGACAGATACAGCCGGAGCCACAGCTCGGCCTGCAGGCGATGTTGGTAAGAAGTGTGGCACAACTTTTCACGCAGGAGTTATTGCCACACTCGGTCCACATCTCGTTACGACCCGTGCACGTCTTGGGGTCTAGAAAAATATATATAATCTCGAATTTCTTCGCACTTTTGAAGCATGGTATTTGATTTTATGTTTTTTTTTAAATTTCTTTGTACATGATTTCCTACGACTTAAGTGTTAATTACAGTAAGTAACATTATAGTGTACGACCACTGGAGGGATTATGGGCATAACACCCGCGAGCTTCTGCTGGCCAAAATGTGACCGATTTGAAGAGTAATTTAAAAACTGTTATTGGAATTATTTCAAAAGTTCCCGGACATTGGAATCTTTGTTTAATCATAAATATAACTAGATTATTTCTTGCTAGAGCAATCCCGTTGAGTTACAAAACTCATTGTATGGCGAGAGGAACTTACAATACACAGGTGGGAGTTAATAGGTACAATTTTACATTGGTATTTTGATATTAAAATTATAAGTTTCACCCACTAATACATTGGTTAAAAAAAAGGTTTCCTGTTCTGAGGTGGCCTGTAGTAGGTTTTGTTAATATTAAAATTGTATTAATAATGTTTGCAAGTTTATTATCGGTGAGCAATGAGCAAGTATTAGTTTCTTCAAAATAACTACATACGTTTGTACCAAAGGGTCAAAAGAAATGAATTGTGACTATTATTACAATCATTGAAGAAGAACAAAATACTAATAAATCTAAACGAAACATGATACAGAACAAGACACATAAAAACATAACAATCTCAACTGAGAATCGAACCAGAATCTCTGTCTTACCAGAACAATGTTTTTTAACCACTCGACCATTGGGACCAAATTATTATACGTCATTTTTGACGATCTGATATTTTAAATTAGGAATTAACAATATCATCTTGCAACTAATTTTTCCCATATTTTTGGCAGCCATCTTTTTGAATGATAACAAAGTTCTTAAGAATTGGTTTATAACTTAGATAGTGTCTCGGATTAGAATATTCGATTTTTTTCAATATGAGATACGTATTGAGACCGTTATCTTTTTTATTTGTTCTATGTCTTATTTTGTTTCGTGTTTTGTTTGGATTTATTAGTATTTTCTTCTTCTTCAGTGATGTATTGCATTGATGGGTATAACCTTTAACCTCTGGAAAACCGTTTGTGCACCAGTGATAGGAATTTTTTCCCGCCGACAAACTAATGTGCGCTGTTGGCATTGGATTAGGTGGAATTTTTCGAAAGGCGTTTTCAACCTGCATGCCGTGAGAAAGTTATTAAAACAATTTAACAGAATCGCTTGCGCTTTCATTTTTGATTGGACGAGTTGCATATAATATTAATTTCGCTTTTTCAGCTGCGAGTTGAGTTGGCATCGCGTTTGGATCCCTCCCAGGCGTACCTACGTAGTGTGTTCAATTCCTCAGCTGGCCAAGTCCAAGCAACATTTTCCGCTTACTATGGTGGTAATAGATTTAGATTTTTAAATATTGTCAGGTAACCCAGGAATGTTTGTCTTACTTTAAAAATTATAATAATATATGAATTATAGGAATGTGAGTGACCCCGTCTAAAGAACGAATCCTTGGTTGGGATTCACTATCAACCGAATACACCATTATAGTTACAATAATAATAACAAAATGGTTGATGGCTTGTGTAGAGTGAAGTCTGAAAAACTGCTATATAATATCAGAAAATTATACATATTTACCTATTAATGATACACTTGGTTCCTAGAACAGGCAATCTGCCTAGTAACGCTGGAACTAATAACAACCTTATACTGCGTGAACCATGATATTGCGTGAATCGTCTATTTCATCAAAACAATGTTCAGAAATAACTACTTCTGTATTATAGACTGGACTACACTGTACTAGAAAAGCTTATGATATTGCGTGAATCGTGTTATTCATAAAAACAATGTCCAGAAATAACTACTTCTGTATTATAGACTGGACTACACTGTACTAGAAAAGCTTATGATATTGCGTGAATCGTGTTATTCATAAAAACAATGTCCAGAAATAACTACTTCTGTATTATAGACTGGACTACACTGTACTAGAAAAGCTTAAGATATTGCGTGAAGCGTGTTTTTCAATAATACAATGTTAAAAAATAACTACTTCTGTATTATAGACTGGACTACACTGTACTAGAAAAGCTTAAGATATTGCGTGAAGCGTGTATTTCAATAATACAATGTTCAGAAATAACTACTTCTGTATTATAGACTGGACTACACTGTACTAGAAAAGCTTAAGATATTGCGTGAAGCGTGTATTTCAATAATACAATGTTCAGAAATAACTACTTCTGTATTATAGACTGGACTACACTGTACTAGAAAAGCTTATGATATTGCGTGAATCGTGTGTTCAATCAAAACAACATGTTTCGATAGCTCTTGGAATATTCAGGCGGCGAGTTTCTTTTTAAAATATAGAATATCGAAAGGGGAACGGAATAAAACTATGAGAGGATGCCACCAGAATAATGAAAGTCCTACCTTTGGTTCTGATGTTCTCAATGTTCCCTCTTTCCCTCTTAATCCGGAATCGCAACCTTACAACCTGTTAACAGAGGCGTTGCAGAAAAAGTACTGAAGTACTTTCCGTCTCCTTTTGACAAGGTAGCAGGACGGAAAGGTAGGAATAAATTATTCAAAAATAACAATTGCTTATATTCCCGAACACAACAGTTTTAGTGTCATTTGTCATTACTTTATTCAGATGTAGCTTATTTGTAGCTAGATTACTTGCCATTTTTGCATAATTACTACTGTTTTTCAAATTTGTATTGTGTAATTATGGGATAATAGGCGGTAAACAAATTGTAAAAAAATGTTTTGTAATGTCTTTTGACTGCATTTAATTATTTATTTCCTTTGTCAACTACAAAGGAACGGTGCGTTGTGCGACTTTATCTGGACGTAGCGACTCACCCCGCATACACAGGTAGCAGTTGCGGTCGGTAACTTTTTGTAAAAGGGATGCTGGACATCAAATAATTTTACTCAACAGTGCTCTAAAAGTTCAACAAATATTAACTAAAAATTTTCTCATGAATATTAGAAGCATAAACCATAATTTTAACGAATTATTGATAGTTTTCACAGACCTGAATAATCATTTTGAGTGAATGTTGGATCAATGGAAATTACCTTCCCAAAAACATAACAAACTACACCCACTTCAATACACAGAATAACATAACCCAAAACGATGGAGTTATCATATACATAAAAAATCACATATCTCACACAGTAAACCAAATCATAATCAGTAAAACTAACTGTCTCAAAATTGTAATAGATAAACACGTAACCATATTTTCTATATATCGATCACCAGGCACATCTAACATAACCCCTTTTCTAAATTCACTAAACCTATATCTCTCTTGTGTGAGTGATTGTGATAATCTCCTTATTATTGGTGACCTCAATATAAATATAATTAATTATATGCATTCTCAAGCCAATGATTATATAAATATGCTAACTCTTCATTGCATCGTCCCAGCCATAACAGCACCCACAAGAGTATCTGGCTCGTCTGTAAGTTGTATTGATCATGTTTTTTCAAAAGGTAAATTAAAAACTATATCTCTTGTATACCAATGCACTGTCACAGACCACTACGCTACCATAACTTCTCTTTCTTACAATGTAGATAAGCCACAACCGCATGAAATTCCAAAAAATAAAATATCCTATACCAAACTTTTTGAGCTTGTCTCACAAGAAAATTGGTCAAATCTTTACAAACAAAATGACCCTAATTTAGCCTGCGAATCTCTTGTCGAAACATATACACATAACCACCTAACCAACATATATACATAACCACCTAACCAACGCTACATCCAGCACACCACACAAAACAAAGCATTTTGACACTAAACTCAAACCTTGGATAACTGTAGGTATCCTTCATTCTATACGTAAGCGTGATAAACTCCACGCACTCTGTAAAAAAAATCCCAACGATCATGAATCCTACATATTTTACAAGAAATACAGAAATGTCTTAAAAAAATTACCTCTAAGGCCAGAGAAGATTACTATAAAAAACAAATCAAAAACGCCGAAAATGACAAGAAAAAAATATGGAGTATTATTAAGGACATATCCCACACTAGACAAACGACTACACCCATCAATAAGATTAAAATTGAGGGCCCATCATTAACAAATACACGTAATGACTCAATAAAAATCGCAGACCATTTCAATGAATTTTTCACCTCAGTCGGATCTAACCTTTCAAATAATATTCTAACTAGAAATAATGTTTCGGAACATGACCTTGCAAACGAAATAACCCTGGCTCATCTCAGTTATACTCCATTTATGTTCACACCTACCACAGAATTGGAAATTACAGAAATCATCTCAACATTAAAAAATAGTCACTCAACAGGAATAGATAAAATCTCTACTAAACTCATTAAACATTTAAAAACCCTTATTGCCAGCCCTCTCAAACATGTTATTAACTTAAGCCTCCAATCCGGTTTATTCCCAAAATCACTTAAACATGCCTCTATCATCCCTATTTTCAAATCAGGTGACAGATCTTCCCTAAATAGTTACAGGCCTATATCGCTATTGAGCACAATATCCAAAATCATTGAAAAAGTAGTAAAAATAAGACTCCTCAAATTCCTCGAGGACAATAAAATCCTTTCCAAAAACCAATACGGTTTTCGCAAAGACTGTAGTACTGCCGATGCAATTGCAACCTTTACCAATATTATATCAGATAACCTCGATAAATGCAATAAACCTCTTGCTGTCTTTCTAGATTTGTCTAAAGCCTTCGACACTATTTCCCACCACATTCTTCTAAAAAAACTGCAAAAGATTGGGATAGAAGGTACTGCCCTGAAATGGTTTAAAAACTACCTCACGCAGAGATCACAAACAACCGTCATCCACTCCGATCAAGAATACAGGAGTTAATGTTTACCCATCTCCTACGGCGTACCCCAAGGAAGTGTTCTAGGCCCGCTCTTATTTCTAATATATATGAACTCCTTGTTGAATTTGGATATTGAAGGTAATATAATATCTTTCGCTGATGACACGGTTATCATTTTTAAGAGTAAAATGTGGAGAACAACAATTGACAAGGCGAATTCTGGACTGAACAAAATTAAAAAAATGGCTGGACTCCAACCTCCTCACCCTAAATATTAAAAAAACACAATAAATACATTTTTCAATCCGAAAATTAACTCTCTCAGAAAACCTCCCTAAACTAATTATTCACACTTGCCCACAAAATCTAGACACTCCCCCACTATCTCTCACTACAAGCTGTTCATGCCCAATTATTAAACCGTCAACTGAAATAAAATACCTAGGTGTCATTATAGATAACCATTTACGCTGGGAGGCCCAAATCAACTCCATAACAAAAAGATTCCGTAAGTTATGCTATATTTTTTATTCTCTTCGATCAATCCTTGATATAAAAACACTCAAAAGTGTTTATTTTGCTTTATTCCAATCTATAGCTACGTACGGCATTATAGAATGGGGAGGTTGTGCTGCATCCATTCTCTACCCTCTAGTGACTGTTCAAAAACTTTTGTTAAGGATCATCTTCAAATGTTCTCGTTCTTACCCATCAGAGCCACTCTTCAAGAAACTAGCAGTCCTGGACATTCGCCAACTATATACTAAGATAGTTCTCATCCATATCTGGAAAAATGGTTTGATAAATTCTACTCAAAAAAATATACATACACGCTACTCAACGCATGGAAAATGCACAATCCCGATAACAAAAACCACTTTCTCACAAAGACAATACACATACATCGCACCAAAAATATACAATGCCCTAAATAACGACATCAAAAGATCCAGTACACGTACTCACTTTGCAGCCGGTGTCCAAAAATGGATATCCGGAAAGGGTCGAAATTTCTTTAAAGAATTTCTTTGAGGTATTTCTTTAAAGAATTTCTTTAAAGAACGTAGGTTATACCACCAATAAAAGTTTTTGTTTGTAAAGAACTATATATAATTACTATAATATTAATAGCCGAAAGTTTAAAAACTTTTACATAAATTACTTAAAACTGTTTGGCACCACTGTACGGCATACAAGTTCCACGTACCTACTGTGCCACCTTAGCTGCCAGCTGAGTAAACCACCGTAACAATAATAATTTACTCAAGTGTTCAGTGTAATTCGCCGGACTTGAAACATGAATTTTAACTTTGATTTATTTGTACAAAATTGCTGCAAAATAATGTACCTACCAATTTAATCAAGCACATATAGATTTCCATAGTAAAAATAATCCTTTCTCATTTGCCTACTCTATAGTACTATGTTTCATTTTATAACTATATACTTTTTATATTCTTTTTTATGTATCTATTTTACTTTAGGGAAATCAACAGTTTACAATGTGGTTCATTAATACATAATATGTAATTTACCTAACTGAGATTTCCTCAATATACTATTGTATTATGTATCTAAAAATAACACTTACAACAACTAAAAAATATAATATTATTATACTATTATATTATTATACTATATTATTATATTATGCTATTATATTATATTAATATTATGCTATTATATTTTTATATTGTACTGTATTCTTCCATACTTCCTTATATTACTATAGTGATTTACATTATTTTATGTTCTTAAATATTCTTTAATAATATGTTATTTTATTTTATATTCCCGCACATTCCTTATGTTAATGTATAGAAAATCGACCACCATAACACGGGCATGTGCCTAGCATGGTGGTCGAAAAATTCCTCAATGCATGTAACCAATAATTTTATTGAATAAAAAAAAAAAAAAAATCTTTATTGTTGGATTGCCAACAAGGAATAACACTACGTACTATAGAATAAACAATATAACATTACGTACCATAGAATAAACAATATAACATTACGAATTCCTCCCAAATGAAACAAGTGTTACATGTTGCCCAACCGCCTAGCATTCCGTCTCACTTACACTAGCCTGACATAGTAGATCTCCATCTCATTTTAATTTCAAAAGATGTTCGTAGGAAAATATAGGCACCGATTAGGCAAATATTTGAATCACGAAACACACCCCCAAGGCACTTCTTTTGTTATAATAATATCATAAAATGCCGAATGAAATTATTGCAAATAAAAAATTTCAATTTTAAAAAAGAAAATATTTCTGCCGCCCAACATTTCGACGGTTCCGAAGAAAAATGTCAGATGTGCATATTTTTAGTTTGGCAGGAGAGGTGTTAAAAGTTTCGTTTCTGCATTTTTATTGTTTTCGATAATCTATTTCTCCATTTAAATAAATAGCCAAATATCTAACAACACAACATTTCTTGATTTCACAACAGTTAAAATACACAAATGAAACTTTGAACAGCCTTGTGACATTGTTTTTCGGGACTGTCGATTTGTTAGGTTTTGTTATTGAATAAACTCACATTTAAATAAAAGGTTTTTAAAAACAATGTCAATTGACGAAAAAGTTATGGGACAGTAAGTTGTAGACAAGTGCGCAGTACTGTAACTTGGATTGGTCTCGTCAAAAGAGAATCACAAAGAAATGGCTCTCTGCAAGTGTCGATACCTGCAAATAACTACACAAACAAAATATTTACATAGCAGCGTCAAAAACAAATAAACCATTTACTTGCAAATATCGCGAACATGTTCACATTAAAACTCAAAATTATTTAGTTGCAAACAACATTGTTATTTTTTTCTGCTGAAACTCGGAAAATAAATGAAAATATAATTAATTATATATATATGAAATTATGATATACCGTGTTATTTAAGTGTATATCTAATATGTTCAGAACAGATCTAAATGTTTTGTACATTTCGGTACTTCATTAGGGTAAATAAAAAAACTAGAGCAAACACTATGATTTACTTCAACTATAGGATGTCCCAATTTTCTCTTAAACATATTTCTGAACCGAAAGATTTGGGAATAACCTTTGACGCACACTTAACATTTCACGTTCACATTGAAACGATGTGCAGCAGGGCTTTGAGAATGCTTGGATTTGTGCTATGTAACTCCAGGCATTTCTGCAGCTCTGCCGTGGTTCGCTTGCTATATTTTAGCCTAGTACGTAGTATTTTGGAAAGTGGCTCAATAGTATGGGGACCAGGGGATGCAACGTACACTTCTATGGTAGAGAAAGCACAAAAGAAGTTTCTACGTTTTTTTTTATTTTTATATTTTTTTATATATTCAATAATATTATTATTGGGTTTATAAAAAAAGTTTATTTTTAAACAAGTTCTGCTGTGTAGTTATTATTACGCGTGACAGCTGTTTCGCCCTCTGAAGGCATTATCAAACTGTGGGTAGCCCACTTACAGACGATACATTTATATTATTTCTATGTAGGTATTTTAATTTCAATTACTGATTTCTTAATTGATTTCTGAGTAAAATGTTAGAAATAATTAATGGTTATTACCCCAGTTTTATTCGTTCTATTTAAAATTTGTGTGGAAACCAACTACTTTGAGTTTAACAATAAATTCTATCAACAAAACAACGGATTACCAATGGGATCGCCCCTCAGTCCACTTCTTGCAGTGGACTGAGGGGCTTACATGGCTTATTCATGGATTACATTGAAAAACAAATTTTAAATTCAATCTTTAGCAAACACATCATTTACTATGTTCGTTATGTTGACGACATTTTGGTCTGTTGGAAAGGTACGAACAGACAATTAGATCTTTTTGTCACATTTGCTAACTCCTCCAACCGTAAAATCTGCTTTACGGTTGAAAGAGAGTGTAATAAGAAAATTAATTTTTTAGACCTAACAATCGGTAGAGAAAATAATAAACATACGTTTGAAATTTTCCGTAAGCCTACATTTACAGATACGACCATTAATTATAAATCTTTACACCCATGGTCACATAAATTATCTGCCTACCACTCAGTGGTACATAGGCTTACTAACATCCCACTCGACAAGAAAGCATACGAGAAGGAAAAAAATACAATCCTAACTATTGCTAAAAATAATGGCTTCAAGGGTAGAGACATCGAAAAAATAATTAACAATAACAAACACAAAAATAACCTTAAATTAATTTACCCAGCGACTAATAATAAGACGAATAATAAATTCGGGCGTTTAGAATTCATCGGACAGACATCTAATAAAATTGCAAAAGTCCTCAAAAAGTGTGGCTTAGATATTGCCTTCCGCACAAATAACAACTTAGGATCATCTCTTAAAAACTCAAAAAGTAAGGTACTCAAATTACAAAATAGTGGCATTTATAAACTCCAGTGTGATGAATGCAACGCTGTTTATGTTGGACAAACGGGCCGGTCCTTTAACACTAGGTTCAAAGAACATATAAGATCTTTTAAAAATAATAATAAAATGCAATCTCAATTTGCCAAACATCTCCTAGATGAAAATCACTCACTTAATGATAATAATAAACCAATTCCGTTACACGTACAAAATAAAGGCCGTAAACTGAATCTTTTAGAACAGTTAGAAACTAACAAAAACTTTAATAATCCGAAAGCTATTCTAATTAATGAACAAACAAATATAAATCGTTCACCCCTACTAGATATCTTCAAACCTAGTGCAAATACAAGTGCACATTGAAGTACTTAATTATGCTATTGAAATAACCCTATGAGTCATCGTTTGGGAATAACTAACATAAAGACATTCAGTCAAATTTAAACATTACACTAATTGGGGAAACTTTACTGGGGTAATAACCATTAATAATTTCTAACATTTTACTCAGAAATCAATTAAAAAATGAGTAATTGAAATTAAAATACCTACATAGAAATAATATAAATGTATCGTCTGTAAGTGGGCTACCCACAGTTTGATAATGCCTTCAGAGGGCGAAACAGCTGTCACGCAGAATAATAATTACACAGCAGAACTTGTTTAAAAATAAACTGTTTTTATAAACCCAATAATAATATTATTGAATATGGAATATTGAATATTCACTTGCTATATAGACTACCAAAAGGCTTTCGATAGTGTCCCGCACTCGTGGCTGATCAAAGTATTAAATATATATAAAATTAACCCCATTATTATTAGCTTTTTGGAAAATATTATGTCCTTTTGGAATACCAATTTACTTATCAATTTAAAAGGTAAGAAAATAGTAATACCGGGCATTTCAATTAAAAGAGGAATTTTTCAAGGAGACTCATTGAGTCCTCTTTGGTTTTGTTAAGCATTGAATCCTCTATCTAAAATGTTAATTAAAAGCAAGTTTGGAATAAAAGTTAAGGGTAATACAAGGGAGAGTAGTACGATTTCGCATTTATTATATATGGATGACATAAAATTATTTTCGAATTCTGAACAAAATTTAGAGAAAATGATCGAGGTAGTTAAAAACTTTTCAGATGATATCAAAATGACTTTTGGTTTAGATAAATGTAGAACGATCCATATAGAGAAAGGCAAAATTGTAGATGGGAACGAGAGTATATTTAGAAATTTCCAAATTACTAGTATGAAAAGGGATGAGGTTTATAAGTATTTAGGATACCCACAATCAAATAGATTAGACCATATTAGTATTAAAAATGATATTAGGATTAAATTTCAAACTAGGATCAGGAAAATTTTAAAATGCAATCTATCTGCTAAAAATTTAGTAAAAGCAATAAATACTTGGGCAATACCTCTATTAACGTACTCATTTGGCATAATTAAATGGTCTAATACAGATTTAGATAACTTAGAAAGATTAATTAGAACTAGACTAGACTTAACTAGACCGAGCGATTAGTCATAATAGACCCGATTTAGTTTTACATGACAAAATTAAAAAAAATAACTTATATCATTGATGTCGCTATACCAAATTCCTGTAATATTCAAAAATCTGTTAGCGAAAAAATAAGAAAATACACAGATTTAGGAAATGAAGGAAAAGAATTTGGCATTCTCAGACTAAAAAAATATAACCATTCGTTATTTCGGCTACTGGCATTATACCTAGCTCTCTAATTAAAAATTTAGGCGTATTAGATTTATCAAAGAAATTATATATAAAGATGCAAAAGTCGGTCATTTTGAATACATGTAGGATAACAAAAGATTTTTTAAATGTTTATGTTGAGGGATCAGTAGGATTTATAGGCCCCGTTAGAAGTTCTACCGAGCCGAACCCTCTGATATGAAAATATCTGGAGTCGGTGAATTATTTTCCCATTTGATCTCTGGTGAGTTTGTTGTTCTTGTATTGTTTTGTATTTATTTTGTTTATATAATGCACTTACATAATGTTGATTGACTAGATGATCATTTGTGGAAAAGTGAGTGGAAGGGTTAAGTTTTTCCTTTGGGGAAGATTTAACCCGGACAACTAAATCGGAAGTAGAAAATTAAAAAAAAATATATAAAAAATAAAATGGAGTTCTACAAATTAAACTTTAACAATAAAAAAAAATAAAAAAAGTTTCTACGTTATCTTTATCTTAGAGACTTCGGGTACTATCCCTATTTATACCCATCAGCCTTCCTTTCCGGAATGCTAGGTATCGATAGTCTTGTCAACAGGCGAAAAGCTGCGTTGCTGATGATGGCCTATAACTTGTTGAACGGTTATATCAACAATCCAGAAATTTTGAATAAAATTTTATTTTACGTCCCTGATAACTTCGCAAGAGCGAGTAGACACGAACCATTCATTCTTCCGAGATGTAGGACTAACTTATCATTAGCAATGCCTCTCGGAAGAATGATAGTCCTTCTAAACTCACTAGCCTCTGACATCGACATTTTCCACCTGAGCATTAATTAATTTAAATCCCTAATTAGGCAACTATGATTGTGTATTTGTATTGTATCTTTGTTATTGGAATTTTTTAATCTGTAAATATGCATATAAAATATAAATAGATAAATGTCAATATTTCCAGGTTACTGACTTGATTTATGTGAATTCGTTAATAGCAGAGGTGAGGTGCCTATATGGAACGATATTCAAATTGTTTCATTCACAGGAAATGTTCACTAACTTTGTTTTATTAATTTCTATATACAGCTGTAAAAACATCTTGAATTTGAAGTGAAAAATGTTGACATACCCCTATATTGCGCCAAAAATATCGAATCGTCCCAATTAAGCATTTTACTAAATAAATTAGAATATTAATTGATTGAAGAACATATTTTGGGTAAAAGGCTTTAGTCGGACGAAGTCAGAGGCATGACGGTGACCATAAATAAGGTGACAGTTGGTTTAGTGTTGTTTGGCATATTTTTTTACTGTGCAACAGAATATTTTTTCCAATTACAGGACAATTTTACATATTTCAGCATTTAGCTAGGTGACTATTCAATATCTGTTTTAAGTCATTTAGAGAACAGTCACTTACATCAAAATCTTTGAAAGTTCATTTAATATCATAATATCCCAAGATAAATGGGCTATCGATAAAATTGTTCCTAATTTTGAAAGACATAATAGATAAACTTGCTTTCCCTCCTATATATTGGTAGATGTTACCACTCGCGTGGAATGACTCGCAACTTGCGATGAATATGAAATGTTCTTAAAAATCATTATTCTTAGTTACGATCGTTCTTAATAATAACCGTGATTAATTATCATATGATGAATATGTATGTTAACAATATGTATGTGTTCAAAAGTCACATGATGAAAAAGTTTTTTTTTTGTATTATCTGGTCGCCATGAAATTTATAATAATTGTCTATGACTTCATTCTTGTCTATGCATAACCTATAAATATTTTTGACAAGTGCTAACAAGTGTTTTTTTCTCCGAGAGCCGTATCTTCCTGTTAAACATACTATCCCACGCCTGTGATGGTTATTGGTAAAGTAAGTACTCATTCTTGTATTCATCGCTATTTATTTGGTAGCTGCCGTTATTCCAGTTTAGTAAGGGAATCATTGGGCGTTTTGTCACAGTAGAATGTTTAAACTGTCAATTTCACGTCTACCTATTATTAGATTAGCATTTCGAAGGCATTTATTACAATGATCACAAAAAAAACATATGGTTAACAGATATTTTGTTAAAAGCGGAATGGCAATGATTTTCCCACGATAAACAACGTTTCTATTAACCGTTGTCATATCTTCAAGGTTTTCAAATATGTGTTTTGGCTACGACTTCGTTATTTTGACAGGATATTCCAAGCGAAACCACATTTTATTTTTTATTTTTTTTTATGTTTTTTTTATTCTAGATAAAAGAAAATTTCATTTTCACTTATTTAACTAGAAAAAACTAATACATTACACATTAATATATTACAGAACGATTTTATTCACGATCATTGTTTTGTTGATTGATCATAAAACTGAACAACTTTTTTTAAAATTTACCTACACTTTTTTCATTTTTAATTTCGTCTGGGAGGCAATTATGTATGTTGCTCCCCTCGTAACCAATGGATTGCTTGCCGTAATGAGTATGTATGGTGTTTAAATGTATTTTATCTTGTTGCCGTGTAAAGTGTGTGTGTACTTGGTACGTTTTAACGATTTCTGTATTTGGATGTATTAGTTTATTATTTATTTTTCATATAAGGAGACATGTATTATATTCATAAAAAGTTTCTTAATGTAAATAGTTTTGTTTTCATACATAATATTTCTGTTGATGTTCTAGTTTGAAGTGAAATAGCTTTTTGATTATTTTGTTTTGTTTTAAGTGTAGTTCATTTATATATGTTTCATATGCATTTAACCAGATTTCAATCAAGTAGTTTAAATTTGAATTTACGAGGCTGTAATATAGACCTTTTTTATTTTATTTGGTAACAGATATGATATCCGGCTAAATACGCTAATTAAAGGGGTGATTTTATCTTTAATATCTTGAATAAGCTGTTTAAAAGTTAAGTATTATTGTAGAAAGCAATCACTTTGTGGTTTGACATATTTAATAAAATAAAATAAAATATTTTTTTTTTGTTTTAAAACCACGATATTTATTAATTTAAGAACCGACCGGTTTCGCTTTACTTAAGCATCATCAGGGTACAAATTAATACTAAACAAGAAGTACATAATGTGTGTATATATATAACAAAATATAGAGGGAGACAACATGATACAAATATAAGCAACACAAAGACGGTCATAAAATACATTAACATAAGTGCACAAGTAATGGAAAAACCGCTAGATAATTATGTAGACTAATGGGTTATATCAATAAATCGGGAGAAACAAAGCATCAACTGGCATGGTGGTAAGGAGGTAAGGAGAACTGGGATTTTTTTATGGGTTTATTGGAAACAGACCTAATATTGGACTACTTGATATGTCTAATTGATTATTAAGTATCTCACTTTTGGTTTTTACAGCTTTTTTAATTTCTAGTGCCTCTAAGTTGTTTAGTCTGCTACCATGCCCGTTTTTATGTAAGATGTTAGCACCGGTGCTATGACAGAATGTATGATCTTTATCGATCAAATGATTTGCGAATTCGGAAAACCCATTATTATTGAGGCAACGAAGATGCTCCTTTATCCTAATATTAACATTACGTGATGTCTTACCGATATAGAAAGCCGAACAATTATTGCAATTTAATTTATAAATCCCCGAATGACTTAATTTATCGTCCTTATCTTTAGAATTAATTAGAAATTTACCTATATTGTTATTGGTATAAAAGGCCGGTTTGACTTCAGAAGGAAGGTTTTTTACACTTAAGGTAGAAAAGTGATTAATAAATAAAATTCGCCGCCATTGATAATTAATATTATTATCATTGATTTGAGGACAAGGACTAGCAAAGAGGAAGCGATTAATGGCGATTTGTTTTAGCTTTTTATTTAAGATTAAATCTATAAAATTTGATTCATAGCCATTATTTACTGCTATGTTTTTAATTAGTTTTAGTTCACTATCAAAATTACTATCGGACATTGAAATTGTGACTAAACGATGGACCATTAAATGGAATGCGGAGTGCCTATGTGAAATAGGGTGATTGGAGGTGCTGTGTATGACAACGTCAGTATAGGAGGGTTTACGAAAAATGTTAAAATTAATTCTGTTATTAACGATCGATAAGGTAAGGTCTAAAAAATTTAAGGTTGAATTTATGCCTATTTCTAATGTGAATTTAATCTTATTATGAAAAGAGTTTATAAGATTGAGGAAGGAATTCAGTTGACGCTTAGTCCCTGTCCATAAACACAAAACATCATCAACGTATCTTTTCCAGTACAAGACATTTTTAATAAGATGTGAGGTACTAGATAAAATTTTCTCTCTATATTTTGTTATATATATACACACATTATGTACTTCTTGTTTAGTATTAATTTGTACCCTGATGATGCTTAAGTAAAGCGAAACCGGTCGGTTCTTAAATTAATAAATATCGTGGTTTTAAAACAAAAAAATATTTTATTTTATTTTATTAAAAGTTAAGTGTTTATCATTGCACAGCCCAAGATAATTCTCCCGTATCAGGATTTGCAGGTTGTTATATTCAATTTTTAAGGATACGTAAGAAGGAATTTGTTTTAATTTGAATTTTTAATTTTATCATTTTATTTTATTTTAACAATGTTCTGTTTCAGATATATTTTTTGGGGTTAAACCAGTAACCAAACTCTACCAAAGCAGATCATGGATCTACTGAAGCCAGCTACTATATCCATCAAGACGGAACCAGGGCTCCAGGAAGAAGATGGAGGTGAAATTGCATTTTCAGATTTAGATTTCGACCACCCAGCTGTAACGAAGGAATGCTCGCAATATGCGTAGAAAACTCAGACAGCCAGTTTGTTGCATTGCATACGTGTAAAATATAGAACTAAAAATTCGGATGTCCGGAATCAATGTCTCTTTAGAAATGTCATGCAAACAGGATACACACTTGTGCACAACATCCTCTCTTATAAAATATGAGGTTTATTGGGTAATTTACCTTACTCAGCGTCCTTGTCGGAAAATACAAAAATACAGCACTCATTAAACTTTATTATATTATTCACAATATGATGTCGGTTCCTCGATTTACACCGGGATATGATGTGAATTACACGTATTATACGTTAAAAATAAATAAATATTGATTGGAAAAACATTATATCTTTGACCGAAAACTACCAAACTCTCTACTACAGGTGCTCTAGAGAAAGGTTTTTCCTTCTTGAAGAATCGGTCCCTGAAGCGGACATAAAAATGCAATTTTTCAATTAAAAAAAATTCTCGTTTATAACAATTTGACGAAGATACAGCGCTGGCACTATGTGGGCGCAATTAGTGCATTTCACTCCGGGCGTCGAATACTTAACCTAACACATCGCCCTTGATATTATTTTTGATAAATACCGCTCTACAAAAAAACACAAATCATCATTTTAATGATTGAAGTGATATACTGCCTCGGCGTGTACTAATTTAGACTGTTAGGGCAGTCAATATTAAACTCGCGCCAGGCGCCGTTTGGTTCAGGGCTGGCCATGCAAAGATTCATTTTATTTATTGTCCTTTTTTATTCCAGGAAGCATACATGTGGAGACAGCTACCATAAACGCGGATCTCTTACCCCGACAGTTGGGGCTTACTTATATGAAAATTGACATAGACCTGCCGGATGTTAAAGAGGAATGCTTAGAACGCTTTGGAAGAATTAACAAGGAAGCAGGTAAAACCAATTTTTCACTGTAAACTTAAACGACTCGGACTCTCCTATTTTTTTTAACCTTTCTACGAACTTACTTCGCTTATTTACTCTAAGTTTAGGAAATAAGTTTAACTGAGTCTTTTTCACCCATGTTATTTTTCAAATTTGTCGACAGATCTTCAGACGCATTTTGTGGAAAAGGGATTCACTCCTCCCCATCACAACTACTCCTCTCCTAAGTCAAATTTTGCAATAAACGTCCGCACCCATGTTAGAGAAAAAACTTTTTCATGTTCCGTGTGCAACTATGCATGTTATGAAAAGAGCCGCCTAACGGGCCACATGCTGACTCATGGTGGAAAAAAACCTTTTTCATGTTCCGTGTGCAACTATGCGTGTGGTCGAAAGGGTCAGTTGAAGAGGCACATGCTGAATCACAGTGGAGAAAAACCTTTTTCATGTTCCTTGTGCAACTATGCATGTATTCATAAGGGTCTTTTAAAGAGCCACATGCTGACTCACAGTGGAGAAAAACCTTTTTCATGTTCCGAGTGCAACTATGCGTGTTGTCAAAAGGGTAATTTAAGGAGCCACATGCTCACTCACAGTGGAGAAAAACCTTTTTCATGTTCCTTGTGCAACTATGCATGTTATCGAAAGAGCGACCTAACGAGCCACATGCTCACTCACAGTGGAGAAAAACCTTTTTCATGTTCCGTGTGCAACTATGCGTGTGGTCGAAAGGGTCAGATGAAGAGGCACATGCTGAATCACAGTGGAGAAAAACCTTTTTCATGTTCCTTGTGCAACTATGCATGTATTCATAAGGGTCTTTTAAAGAGCCACATGCTGACTCACAGTGGAGAAAAACCTTTTTCATGTTCCGTGTGCAACTATGCATGTTATCGAAAGAGCGACCTAACGAGCCACATGCTCACTCACAGTGGAGAAAAACCTTTTTCATGTTCTGTGTGCAACTATGCGTGTTGTCAAAAGGGTAATTTAAGGAGCCACATGCTCACTCACAGTGGAGAAAAACCTTTTTCATGTTCCGTGTGCAACTATGCCTGTGGTCGAAAGGGTCAGTTGAAGAGGCACATGCTGAATCACAGTGGAGAAAAACCTTTTTCATGTTCCGTGTGCAACTATGCGTGTGGTCGAAAGGGTCAGTTGAAGAGGCACATTCTCACTCACAGTGGAGAAAAACCTTTTTCATGTTCCGTGTGACACTATTTATGTAATCATAAGAGTTTTTTAGAGAGCCATATGCTGACTCACAGTGTAGAAAAACCATTTTCATGTTCCGTGTGCAACTATGCGTGTCGTCAAAAGAGTCAGCTGAAGAGGCACATGCTGACTCACAGTGGAAAAAAAGCACTTTCATGTTTGGAGTGTGACTATGCATGTAATCAACAGGATAAACTAAAGACGCACATGCTGACTCAAAGTGGAAAAATACCTTTTTCATGTTCCGTGTGCAACTATGCAAGTTGTCGAAAGAGTGACCTAACGAGCCACATGCTGACTCACAGTGGAGAAAAACCTTTTTCGTGTTCCGTGTGCAACTATGCGTGCTATCGAAAGGGTCAGCTAAAGAGGCACATGCTGATTCACAGTGGAGAAAAACCGTTTTCATGTTTAGAGTGCAACTATGCGTGTTGTCAAAAGGGTCAGCTGAAGAGGCAAATCCGGATCACAGTGGAGAAAAACCCTTTTCATGTTTCGTGTGCAACTATGCGTGTTTTCAAAAGGGTAATTTAAGGAGCCACATGCTCACTCACAGTGGAGCAAATCCTTTTTCATGTTCCGTGTGCAACTATGCGTGTGGTCGAAAGGGTCAGTTGAAGAGGCACATGCTGAATCACAGTGGAGAAAAACCTTTTTCATGTTCCTTGTGCAACTATGCATGTATTCATAAGGGTCTTTTAAAGAGCCACATGCTGACTCACAGTGGAGAAAAACCTTTTTCATGTTCCGTGTGCAACTATGCATGTTATCGAAAGAGCGACCTAACGAGCCACATGCTCACTCACAGTGGAGAAAAACCTTTTTCATGTTCCGTGTGCAACTATGCGTGTTTTCAAAAGGGTAATTTTAGGAGCCACGTGCTCACTCACAGTGGAGAAAAACCTTTTTCATGTTCCGTGTGCCCTATGCATGTAATCATAAGGGTCTTTTAAAGAGCCACATGCTGATTCACAGTGGAGAAAAACCTTTTTTCTTGTTCCGTGTGCAAATATGCGTGTTGTTAAAAGGGTCAGCTAAAGAGGCACATGCTGATTCACAGTGGAGAAAAACCTCTTCCATGTTTGGAGTGCGATTATACAAGTTATTACCAGGGTAACCTGAAGGCACACACGCTGACTCACAGTGGAGAAAAACCTTTTTCATGTTCCCTGTGCAACTATGCGTGCTATCGTAAGGGTCAACTAAAGTTCCACATGCTGACTCACAGTGGATAAAACTCTTTTTCGTGTTCCGTATGCAACTATGCATGTTATCAAAATAGCCAACTCAAGAGCAATATGCTCTCTCACATCGTAGGAAAACCTCTTTTATATTCCGTGTGCAATTATACATGTTTTCTGAAGTGCAACATGCTAACTCACGGTGGAAAAAAACCTTTTTCAACCCCCGTGAAACAATTAATTTTATCAAAATGCCCATCTTAATACCCACATATTGACTCACAGTGGCGAAAAACCTGTTTTATGTTCCAGAGTGCACATATTTATGTTATTGTAAAGGCAATCTGATGCGCACGTTGAGTCACTACGGAGAAAACTTTTTCTTGTTTATCTATGCATATTCTCAAAACGCACATCTTAAAAGCCACATGCTGACTCACAGTGGCGACAAACCTTTTTTACTTTCCAAGTGCACATATTCAGATTCTAGGAAAGGCCACCTCACCCCCCATATAGGACATTTTTTGGAACACATGCTCACTCAGATTGGAGAAAAAACCCCTTTTTCTGGTTCCGAGTGCAACTATGCAAGTTATCCTTTATGTTCCTTGAATAGAAAAAACTGACTGACAGCTGAAAAAAAACTTTCCCGTTTTCTGGCTGACGAGAGATTGAAAAAAACGCGTGCGCACTCACTGTTTTTTTCGTATGGAATTATGCATTTTCTCGAAAAGACTCTTTGACTGGACACTTTTCTTGTTCCTTGTGTTAACCTTTCCTTATCTGTGGTGTGTATTTACTACACATTGCTTCTAATAACTTTAATAACTGTATAAATATAATAAATTCTGGGTCCAGATTTTAGGTATTCCTCCGTTATACATTTATACACTGAATTAAAAAAATAATATATTACATAGTTTTCAAATTTAATTAGAAATCAGAGTTTTTTGTTAAAAATCGGGAACAAATACACCAATACAATCAACCGTGTGATACTAAATACTCGATGAGTGTTCGAGGAAATGACACGCTATTGATGTCCCGCTTTAATTCGCTATGCGGGAACATGAGACATCCACACTTCTGCAGTTGTAGTTTTTGATTTAGACCATCGATACCTACCGACCACACAGCTGTGTTTGTGCCAGCCGCCAGCCGCGCCGCTAGCCAGTTGGCCGCGAACCGTCGTTAGATGTGGACCTCTCGCACGTTTCTTTAGCATCCGCCGATGGTTTTTTCATGTTTTCAGAAATTAAATTACAATTATTATCAATTTTGATATAAAATATAATAAAAATAATCGATTAGCTATGAATATTCATACTTTTCCGATATTAAATCGCTTATTTTGAGATGTGCATTGACTACACAGCACCGGAACGCGTGTATTTTTTTAGCACAGTAAGGGAAAGGTTAACATTCACCTTCACGAAAACTATTTACAGAATAAATTCTTGTATTAGATCTGATATGTTTCACCAGAGAGTTACCAGTATATAAATTTAATATAATTTTATAATGGTCACAATATTTATAACCTTGCGATTACGTTGAATTTGTTCTGAATCGCATTGGAAAAGATTTGATTTTTTTTAAATCTTAAATGTACGTGTAACTTAAATGTAAATGTATGTGTAAAAAAGGTAATTATGTCATACTACTAACACGAATATAAAAATATATATAAATATGTGTACAGTAATGTATTTAATTATTTTCAAATAATATTTTTACACTTCTAAATTCACTTTCAAAACTGTTGAACTGTAGCAGCAGCTACTAGTGCGTTCTAGAACATTTCCTTTTCTGTTTACCCTGTGGAGATCGCACCTTGTACCTACAAGAATTATTTGGTTAACACATCTCCTAGGCACTTCAACCGCCAGAGAATGTACTACCTGGGCAGACAGAAAAAAGTTCCATTGATTCGAATGATTTGACGATTTTCCTCTCAGATACATTAAAATGTAAGTATTTTTCTCCCTACAAAACAGAAACTTATTAGAAGTTAATACAGATAATTACTTATTGGCTGCAATTTTTCATTCAAATCTAACTTTAACAACCGCATTTAGCGTTGTTCACCGTAGTTACCTTTTGAACTCTGATATTACTGAAAATTTAAATAACCTATTTATTTTATTTCTATTTTTTTCAAGAACTGTTTTAGACCCAGAATCCTAATAACACGGTTTAACTTTTTAAATTTCATTTTTGATATCCTTGCCTAGTTAAGGGTTAACAACTAATAGGATAGTTATGTGTTTGCCTTTAGTTTTGAAAGTGATTTTAAGCCTTATGTATAAAGAAACTGTATAAAGGTCAGTGTCCAAATCGCTTGCACTAAATTTTATTTTAGAAACAATGTTTTTTTAATTTTGTGTAAATATTTTATTGTGATTTGTGTTCAAGGTTCCGGATTTCCCAAAGTCAACAGGTTGAAGATCTGCTGGCCCGAATATGTATAAATAAAAATAATAAATAAATAAATCTAAATTTCTGTAATTTTTTGTTTTTTACATATAATCACTAGACACTCAAAGTATTGCTAACCTTTTTGCTGATTTTTTTAAAAGCGTTTATGAATGTGAGACACCAGTTTCTGCTAGTACAGTATCAAATTTTACTACTGATCATAATCTTAATTTATCTTTTATCTACATAGAATATAATGATATATTGACTGAACTAAAATTACTAGATCAAAGCAAAAGTGGTGGACCAGATAAAATACCTCCTGTATTTTTGAATAATTGTGCTACCAATCTGGCGTATCCTTTATATTTGCTGTTAATCGGTCTTTACGAACAGGATGTTTTCCTACTAAATGAAAATTCAGCTTCCTTTCGCCTATTTTTAAAAAAGGCGAAGAACCAGAAACAGTAATTTCTCGCCAAACATTTCGATTTTACTATAAGTACCTAAATGCGACTGATGAATAAATTTCAAAACTGATTCCTTCAATTCCACTGGAATCACTAGCTTGTTATTATAAAACAAACACGCATTATGAACCGACAATTTATCTCTCATTAATCAAAATTTTAATAAATCAGCATTTAAATTTTTCTTTTCTGGCCATTCTGTATTTAAATAATTTATAATACTTGAAATAATTATATCCTTTACCGAACTTATCTTTATGGCTTCCGCATTTATTTCCATTTCTGTAGATATAGTATTTAAATGATCAGATTCTATACATTCAATATTTAAATCACTAATTAAAACTAAAAAAATAATAATAACCCTGCATTGGCAATCTTGATAGAAAATCGGCTTTGTTATCGCCCGAACTAATTTACTCAATAGTATAATCAAATGTCTGTAAAATCAACGCATAACGTTGCAAACGGTTAGCCGCCAAAACAGGTACTTGCTTGTTAGTATCTAAAATATGTACCAACGATTTATTGTCGCATGACAAAATAAATTTCTTTCCATATAGGAATTGGAAAAATCTCTTTAAACCAAATATGATGGCACACGCTTCTTTGTCTAATATCGAATACTTTCGCTCCGTATCCGATAGTGTCCTACTAGCAAAAGCAATAGGGCGTTCTATCCCGTTCTCATATACATGACACAGCATAGCTGAAATACCTATATTGCTGACGTCAGAAATAAGTTTGATAGGTAAACTAGGATTAAAATGTACTAAAATGTTATCTGACACTAAATGTTCTTTCACTAAATTAAAAGCAATATTATATTCCTCCGACCATATGAACTCGGTTCCTTTCTTTAACAAACTGTAGAGAGGTGACAAAATATCTGAGATATTCCGTATGAACATTCTATAGTATGATATTGCCCCTAATAGACTTCGTAGTTCCGAGACATTTCTCGGCAGGGCTAAATGCTTAATCGCCTTGATTTTGTCATCCAACGGAATAATTCCTTCCTGAGAAATTCTAAAGCCTAAATATTCAATTTCCGTTTGATAAAAATAACATTTACGTTCATTAACGGTCAAACCACAATCATTTAATTTTTTAGTACCGTTTCGCAAACAGAATTTAATTCCTCTTTCGAGTTACCGAAAATATCGTCTAGAAATACACGAACATTTTTAAAACCACACATGAAAGATCTGCATAAAAATAGCCGGACTTGTTGATAGTCCGAAAGGTAACACCTTATACGCAAACAAACCAATATGAGTTGAAATTACAGACAGTTTTCTCGACTTTTCGTTCAACGAAATCTATGTAAAAGCATTACGCAAATCAATCTTTGCAAAATATTTCGCCCCATTTAACGATGAGATTAAATCTTCAATTCTGGGTAAAGGATATTTCAAAGGTGCTAACATTGGATTTAACGTATTTTTAAAATCAGTACATATTCTTATTGAACCATCCTTTTTCTTAACAATAACAATCGGACTAGCTATATCACTAATTTCCACTTTTTCAATAATACCCTCCTTTAACATTTTTCACAATTCACATTCGACTTTATCACGTAAACTATATGGAATCGGTCTGGGGTTAATAAAATTTGGCCTGAAGTCTGACCTAACCTCAATATTTGCCTCGTAGTTTTTGAAACGTCCCGGCTTATCAGAAAAAACTTTAGGAAATTTTAACTTCAAAACACTTGGAATATTATGATCAACTTCCTCACTATTCACTAGATTTATTCCACTTAATTTAACACCAAAACATCTCAAAAAATTTCTACCCTCGATGCTTGTACTACCGTTTTTAATTATGATGAATTCCGTGTCAACAAATTTATAATTAAACGCGACCTTAACCGACATTTTACCTACAACATTTAAAATATTATTATCATAGCTTAATAATTTTTTTTCGTAATTCACTAATACCTTATGAGCAAAGTTTTCCATATAAGTTTCGTAAGAAATTGCATTTACACTAGCACCTGTGTCGACCACAAAACGTAGCGTAATGTTGTCTATAAATAAATGCACGTATATAGGCTCGCTATCAGAGAATTAATTTACCGCGTATATCGTATTTATCGTATGTGTCAACACATTTATAATTAAACGCGACCTTAACCGACATTTTACCTACAACATTTAAAATATTATTATCATAGCTTAATAATTTTTTTTCGTAATTCACTAATACATCATCTTGTCCAGACTTTCTGGAATCGATGGCGAATGGAGTATGAACACGCTGCAATCGCGTCAGAAATGGAATACAAATTCGAATCCAATATCGAGTGACAATATCGCACCACTACAATGGCCTATTGGCGTAGTGGTAAACGTCCACCCCGGCGTAGATGGGGTGATCCGCGTTGCGGACGTTAAGACTAACTCCGGAACATATCGCAGGGCAGTCGTTAAACTCTGTCCCCTGCCTTCACAATAACTTTAACGTAATCTTAGATTTAGTTGGTTAATTTAGATCTACCACAAGTTTAGTATTGTTATCTTAGATTTAGTTAATTTACAATTTAGTTCTACCGCAGGTTCAGAATTGTTTACTAAATCCTTTCATAACGTGTTTCTTTGTTATATTAGTGACTTTGACCATTGTTCAAGGCGGGGGGCATGCTCGGGCCAGTTATAATTGTTGCATATAATATTTTGGTTCGGTTGTCTCCCGCCCGCGTCCCGCGCATTTTACCTACATGAGTCAGTTGTGTTAAAATTACCGCGCCGCCCGCAAGGTTCAACAGACCTACCGCTTCCGCATAACCTATCTTTAGGTATTAAAACCACCGCGCCGCGCTGTAAACAGCAAATGTTATACCGCAAAAGATCGCCGTGACAAAATGCATAAAAATAGCAATCTCTAACGCATTGACCATTTCGCAAAACCAATATCACCATTTCCCTTTCCTGACCTCTCTTCCAATACTAAAAATTACCCTACCGGTGATTAAAGCAGAGAAAAGTGGAAGGTGCCGACAGCTTGGAGATATTGGTAAGTCAAATCAAACAAATTCACAAAATATCGCAAATTACAGTCCATTCACGCCGCAACAATGAGAAAATCAAAATGTAGTAAGTTAAATATTATACTAATTTGTATGTTAGTGATTTATACCTAAGTATCAGTATGTTAGACTAGATAAGCCGTTCGTAGAAGGGAATGGCCGACACAGGTGTGGATGAGGCTCGCTATCCATCACATCGCCAACCCTTCGGTGGCGCAAAGAGGAGGAAGGAACTCGAACAATGTCGAATTGGTACGTGGAATATTAGAGGAGGTATGGAAAGAAAGATGAATGAATTGTGTGACACGATGGTTAACAAATATTTGGACATACTTTGTGTAACAGAGAGTATGAAAAAAGGGAGCGGTACAATGCAGCATAATGATAGGCTCGTCATTTGGTCTGGGAGACCAGATACAGAGAGGGCGTGTCAGGGTGTTGCAGCACTACTGTCTCCCAGAATGATTGAATGTATGTTGCAGTATGAATGTGTAAGTCCGAGAATAATGTGGATTAGGTTCAAAATCGGTTTGACAAGGGTGTTTCTTGTTGTTTGTTATGCCCCTGTCAATTCTGAGAGTGACGAAGAGAAAGATGATTTTTGGACTGGTGTGAATGATGTGATGAGACTGAAAAATATTAATGAAAGGATTATAATGGCAGGCGATTTGAATGGGTGGGTAGGAATTAGACGTGACGGATTTGAATCGGCCTTAGGTATGTTTGGGGATAAAAGAACGAATGACAACGGGAACAGAATACTTGAAGTATGTTTAGAGTGGAACCTGTTTGTGTCCAATACTTTTTTTCGATCATAAAGGTATCCACCAATATACGTGGGAAAGAGGAAATGAAAGGTCAATTATCGATTTTGTAGTAATTGACTCTAGGTTGAGAGCCGTTACCGAGGACACGAGAGTTTTCAGAGGGGCAGAGGTTGAAACTGACCACTTTCTGGTGGTGTCGAGAGTAAACCTCTTTCGCGGTTGGCGCTCTAAAGTGAAAACGGTACTAACTCCAACAAGAATCAAAATAGAAAAACTACAAAACGATAATGAGAGAAGTAAGTAGGTATGTGAATTGTGCAGAGATGAGATTGAATGAGAAAAAAATGGATGGTCTAAGCATAGACGAAACATGGAACCACATAAAAGTGAGTCTTTGTGAATCTGCTAGAGAGGTGTGTGAAATAAGTACGCAAGGTAGAAAGAAAGGTGATGCATGGTGGGATGATGATATCAAAGCACTGGTCTCAGAGAAGAAGAAAGCATGGTTATGTCTGATTGCGGCTGGCAGTGCTTCCAGCGAAGAGAAGGATCGAGCGAAAGAAGTATATAAGGAATGTAAGAAAAAAGTAAGAGTTGGAGTGAAAGAACGAAAGAAACGCCTGGAAGAGGAAGGAGGAATGAAAATGACAAACCATTTCCAAGAAAACATTAAGTTGTTTTGGAAGGAAGTCAAAAGGTCCCGGTGTGGCCCTGAAACCGGAAGCATGAAAGTGATAAAATCGAAAGATGGAAAAATGTTGACGAATGAGGAAAAAATAAAAGAGAGATGGATGGAGTATTTCGAGGAAGTCTTTGAAAGCGAAGTGAGTGACAGTGATTCTAGCGGAGAATCAGATATGAATTATGATGGACTGAATGTTACTGAAATTAGCATAGATGAGATAGAAAGATCAATTAAGTGTATGAAGAATGGTAAGGCTGTCGGTTTCGACAATATTGCTGCTGAATATTTTAAAGGAGGTAGCCGTATAATTCTCACATGGTTGTGCAATCTTTTTAACCAATGTTTAAAGGAATGTTACACGCCTTTAGATTGGAGAAGGGCAGTGATCATGCCATTATACAAAGGTAAAGGGTCACGTATGGAATGTGGGAATCATAGGGCTATTAGCCTGCTAAGTTGAGTTGGCAAGCTGTATGGTAGAATTTTGATTGAAAGGGTAAGAAAGGAAACAAAGGATAAAATATGGGATGTGCAAGGTGCCTTTATGAGTGGAAGGGGGTGCATGGACCAGATCTTCTCATTGCGTTTGCTCACCGAGAAGTTTCTGGCAAAAAAACAGAAACTTTTCTGTGCCTTTGTAGATCTACAAAAAGCATACGACCGAGTCGACAGGAAAAAGCTATGGAAGGTGAGGTCCAAGTATGGAGTGAATGCGAATCTGACTCGGGCAATTGCGTCTCTATATGAGGGAAGCGTTGCATGTGTTAGGGTGAACGGTGGTTTTACGGGGTGGTTTGATATCACAAAAGGTGTTAAACAAGGCTGCGTAATGTCACCGTGGTTATTCAATCTATACATGGATAATTGTATGCAAGAATTGAAAGAGGTGGGATTGGGCGCGAATTTGAGTAATCTGAAAGTATGTTGCCTGTTGTATGCTGATGATACGGTGCTGATTGCTAATAGTATGGATGATCTGCAGTCTCTCGTGTCTAGGATGAACGAAGTATGCGTGAAGAATGAGTTAATGATGAATGTAAGTAAGTCTAAAGTAATGGTGTTTGAAAGAGAAAGTACGAAAACAGTGTGCAATATAGCTGTGAATGAGGAATACTTGGAGCAGGTGGATGAATTTGTGTATTTAGGAAGCATGTTTACGAGAGATGGGAAGGCTGACAGAGATATTGAAAGAAGAGTAAATGCAGGTAACTCCATTCATGGAGGACTGAACGCAGTTGGCGCTAACAAAAAATTGTCCAAAGAAGCGAAGTTAGCAGTCCACAATGGAGTGCTGGTACCTACCCTGATGTATGGAAGTGAGGCATGGAACTGGCAAAGAAAGGATGAAAGTAGATTGAATGCTGTTGAAATGAGATCCCTGAGGCGTATGTGTGGTAAAACCATGTATGATCGTGTGAGGAATGTGGATATCCGCAAAGAGTGCAAGACTGATGTAAGCGTAATGAGTAAGATCAAGAAAGGGACGCTTAGATGGTTTGGGCATGTAGAGCGAATGAGCGAAGAAAGGAGTGTAAGGAGAATATACGATGCAAATGTGAATGGAAGCAGAAGTCGGGGACGCCCGAGGAAGACATGGCATGACCAAGTGAATCAGATACTTGAGTCGGGCCATGTCAAGAGTCAGAACAATAGAAGAGTATGTATGAGACGATGTATGAATGTGAATGAGGCAAGGAGTGTGTGCCAAGACCGAGTTGTTTGGCGGTCCGTCCTCTCTGCCTACCCCTGCGGGGAAACGGCGTGATGGTTAGTTAGTTAGTTAGTTAGTGTTAGATTTATAAAATTTGACATGCTTATAACTTATTTGTTTATAGTTGACAAGCCAGCGTTTTCTATACCTGTCAATTCCATAAAGTTTTGATTCCAAATGATGTTCGGAAGATTAAAATCGCCAGTTATAATTATTTTTACTTTTGGATATTTTAATTGTAAAATTTCAATATCTTCAAAATGCTTAGTATAAATACTTAAATCCGATTTAGGCGGAATGTACACATTACCCAATAAAATTATGTTTTTACCTGTATTAATCATAACAAATAATTGCTCTATTTCAACGTTTTTTGTATTTAACTGTCTGGAGAAAATATTTTTCGCTACTGCAATCAGAACTCCACCACCTCTTCTTTTATTGTTTTTAATGTCATCGTTTGTATATTGATTTCTATCCTGGCGGAAAACGTTGTATCTTGACATTCCTAGTTCTGCAGTGTGAATATCCGGATGTAACCAAGTTTCTGTGAAAATCAACACATCAAATATTGAAGTAGTTATTTCTAGTCTGAGAGTGTCCAGCTTAGTTCGAATTCCTCTGACGTTTTGATAATATAGGTAACAGTGATTTAGTTTATTGTGTAGTTTTTTGGTGTATGCTGTTGAACGATTTTCGGAATAGAATGAACATATTTTATCGTGAGATTTGTTTCACCGCTATTTTTCCGTTGTTCTAATTCTATTATCAGATTCTTCATGTGATTTCGCTGAGTTATTATCAAGTCCGGTTTTATCTTTATTCCATCGGTAATTTTTAATTTATTCCGAAGAATGTATTTTACTTGGAAAGAATCTTCAAATTCCACTTTAATTGGTCTGATGACTCCAGGTTTTTTAGCACCAAGTCTGTATATTTTTAGATTTTGTGTTGGTATGTCATCAATTTTTTTGATAGTGGATATTATTATTTTTGAGTCATTTGTCAACTAACTTTGTAAATAGACTTATTGTACAAGGGAAAATGCCTGATGACCTTAAATGTGCTATTGTTAGACCTATATAAAAAGGAGGAAAAAACTCGGAAATAGTCAACTATCGACCTATTAGTATCTTGCCTGCACTTGATAAAATTTTAGAAAAGTATGTTTTTTGTTTAAATTAAACAATTACTACATAAATTTTGCATTATAGACAACAAACAATACGGATTTCAAAAGAAAAAAACCACAGAAAAATTATTACAGGACTTCTCGAATTATATACATAAAGAATTAAACCGTAAAAGACATGTATTAGTACTATTTATCGATAATTCCAAAGCATTTGATACCATTGATCGACAAAAATTATTAAAAATCTTAGAGGCAATTGGAATTAGAGGAAACCTACTTAATTTGTTTAAAAATTATTTATTTAATAGACATATCTGTGTAAAAATATTAGAAAAACTGAGTGGGAAGAAAAAAAGTGAGCGTTGGCGTACCTCAGGGTTCAATTTTGGGACCCACGCTTTATATAATATTTGTATCAATAATGAAAAAACTTTTTGTTATACATAAAACATTTTGTATACGCAGACGACCCTGCTCTTGTTATATCTGATGATCAATTATCTAATGCTATTAAATATATGCAGAATGACTTTATGAAAATGGTCACACGACGCAGTCCTAACCATAAATACCAAAAAAAAACAAATTGATGCACATACGATCTCCACATGCTTCAGTTCTGAATAAGCCTGAAATAATATCCCACAATTTTTAATGTATTCATCAAAACATTTTGCAGAACTTCAAATGCGATAGTATTGAACTTGTTAATGAATATTTTTATTTGGGAGTGACTGTTGATTGCAACTTTAAATGGGACTTGCAAATAAACAAAATTTGTAAAAGGCTGAGTGCGTTAGTGGGTAAACTGTACAAATTGAAATGTTTCGTTCCTGTGAATATTTTTAAAATAATTTACTTATCACTTGCAGAATCTACTTTACGATATGGAATAACCACATGGGGACACTCTTGCAAAACTAACCTAAATTACCTACAATTAGTATAAAATTCTATGATTAAATTACTAGTTTTGACGGCCGGCGTGGTCTAGTGGTATACGCTTTTGACTACAGATCCGAAGGTCGCGGGTTCGAACCCGGCGTGCGCAAATAAATTTTATTTGATTAATTTGTGTTATTTCACAATTAATTAATTTAAAATAATATATAGTATATTTGCGGCACGTTCCAGAGTGGAAGATACTCTCAGTATCGCCCTGGTGTAAGACCACCATTCAGAATTGAAACGTTGCTTGAAATGGCTTTAGCCGTGTTTGGTGACCAGATCTGAATAGCCAGGTACTTCCCCACCTTCCTCTTCCCCATCTCCCTCCCCTTCCCAATACCCTCAGCCTCACAACATACCCCAATTGGGGATGCCATAGTCTCACTGGCTCCAGACGGGAACAGTTGGGACTCTTGTGCGGTATTACTGTAAAAAAAAAAAAAAAAGTTCCAAAACAGATATTTTCACAGAGGCGAAACATATCATTATTGTATCGGAACTTGACTGTCTCACCGGTACAGGCCTTATTATGGCACAAAATATTGATTCAGCATATATCTGACTCTGAATATTAGAGGAAAGTCGAACATGAACATAATACTAGGTTCACAAAAAATGAAGGAATGCTTGTACCAAAACATAACAATAAATACGGACAGTGAAACCTGGAATACAACGTGCCCAAAATATTCAACATGTTAACAAGCAATATAAAAAAATGCGAATAACCTCAGAGATTCAGATATATGCTGAAAACATGGCTACTAAGCAGAGATACTCTGTATTAGGAATACTTTTGATTATGGCAGTGGTTGGTGATAAATATGAGGTATAAGTTGTATTGTAATTAGTCATAATATTATGAAAATATGTTATATTGTAATTAAACATCAACATCCGGTTGAAAAACTGCTTAATTGCGGTTTAATGGGATTGTACTTTGAAGAACCATAAATTAATTCACAATAAGTTGTCTGTTCCTCGATTTTCACCTAATTTCATTTGGGACATGATGTAAATAACACGTATTCATTATACGTTAAAAATACATAAATATTGATTGTAAAAACAATATCCCATTGACTGAAAACAATCAAACTCTCTACTACGGGTGCTCTAGAGAAAGTTTTTGTTTTTTGAAGAATCGGTCACTGAAGCGGACATCTGAGGTTATTTTTTTATCTAACTTTGACCTCGTTGATCAATGGTATCTTTATTCGTAAAAAATAGTTTATTGTTTACCAATTTAAAAAAAATTCTCGTTTATATCAATTTTACGAAGAAACAGGGCTGGCCCTATCCTGGCGCAATTGGAGCAGTTCGCTCCGGGCGTCGAGTGCTCAACCTAACACATCGCCTTTGATATTATTTTTGATAAATACCGCGCTACAAAAAAACACAAATCATCATTTTATTCATTACAGTGATATCCTGCTTTGGCTTGTACTAATTGAGACTGTTAGGGCAGTCAAAATTTAACTCGCGCCTGGCGCCGTTTGGTTCAGGGCTGGCCATGCAAAAATACATTCTATTTATTGTCATTTTTATTACAGGAAGCATTTATGTGGAGGCAGTTACCGTAAACGCGGATCTTGGACCCCGAGAAGATGAAGCGGGGCTTACTTATATGAAAATTGACATAGAACTGCCAGATGTAAAAGAGGAATGCTTAGAACGCTTTGGAAGAATTACCAAGGCAGCAGGTAAAACCAATTTTTCACTGTAAACTTGAACGATTCGGACTCTCCTATTTTTTTAACCTTTCTACGAACTTACTTCGCTTATTTACTCTAAGTTTAGAAAAAATGTGTTTAACTGAGTCATTTTCACCCATGTTATTTTTCAAATTTGTCGACAGATCTTCAGACGCATTTTGTCGAAAAAGGATTCACTCCTCCACATAGCAACTACTCCTCCTCTCCTAAGTCAAATTTTGCAATAAACGTACCCACCCATGAAAGAGAAAAATATTTTTACTGTACCGGTTGCCACTATTCATCTTCTAGAAAAGGTGATTTAAAGAGCCACATGGTTACTCACACGGGAGAAAAACCTTTTTCATGTTCCGCTTGCAACTATGCATGTTATAGAAAGGGTCAACTTAAGAGCCATATGATGAATCACAGTGGAGAAAAACCATTTTCATGTTCCGTGTGCAACTATGCGTGTTGTCGAAAGGGTCAGCTGAAGGGGCACATGCTGACTCACAGTAGAGAAAAACTTTTTTCATGTTCCGCTTGCAACTATGCATGTAATCAAAGGGGTCAACTGATGAGCCATATGCTGACTCACAGTGGAGAAAAACCATTTTCATGTTCCGTGTGCAACTATGCGTGTTGTCGAAAGGGTCACCTACAGAGCCACATGCTGATTCACAGTGGAGAAAAACCTTTTTCATGTTCCGTGTGCAACTATGCGTGTTGTCGAAAAGGTCAGCTGAAGAGGCACATGCTGACTCACAGTGGAGAAAAACTTTTTTCGTGTTCCGCTTGCAACTATGCATGTAATCAAAGGGATCAACTGAAGAGCCATGTGCTGACTCACAGTGGAGAAAAACCTTTTTCATGTTCCGTGTGCAACTATGCATGTTATCGAAAGAGTGACCTAACGAGCCACATGCTGTCTCACAGTGGAGAAAAACGTTTTTCATGTTTGGAGTGCGACTATACAAGTTATCATCAGGGTAACTTGAAGAAACACATGCTGACTCACAGTGGAGAAAAACCTTTTTCATGTTCCCTGTGCAACTATGCGTTTTTTCAAAAGAGGCACCTACAGAGCCACATGCTGATTCACAGTGGAGAAAAACCTTTTTCATGTTCCGTGTGCAAATATGCAAGTTGTCAAAAGGGTCATCTGAAGAGGCATATGCTGACTCACAGTGGAAAAAAACCTCTTTCGTGTTCAGAGTGCGACTATGCATGTTATCACAAGAGCAACCTTACGAACCACATTCTGACTCACAGTGGGGAAAAACTTTTTAAGTGTTCCGTATGCAACTATGCATGTTATCGAAAGAGCGACCTACCGAGCCACATGCTGACTCACAGTGGAGAAAAACCTTTTTCTTGTTCCGTGTGCAACTATGCGTGTTGTCGAAAGGGTCACCTACAGAGCCACATGCTGATTCACAGTGGAGAAAAACCTTTTTCATGTTCCGTGTGCAAATATGCAAGTTGTCAAAAGGGTCATCTGAAGAGGCATATGCTGACTCACAGTGGAAAAAATCCTCTTTCGTGTTCAGAGTGCGACTATGCATGTTATCACAAGAGCAACCTTACGAACCACATTCTGACTCACAGTGGAGGAAAACATTTTTCATGTTCCGTGTGAAAATTTTCATCTTAGCGAAACGCCCATCTAAAGACCCACTTGCTAACTCACAGTGGCGTAAAACCTGTTTTATTTTCCATAAGTCCACTTATAATGTTTTAAAAGGCAATCTGAAGCGCATGCTGACTCACTGCGGAAAAAAACTTTTTCTTGTTCCTTGATCATCTATGGATGTTCTCAAAAAGCCACATGCTGACTCACAGTTGCGACACACCTTTTTCATTTTCCAAGTGCACATATTTAGTTTCTAGGAAAGGCCATCTTACCTCTATATAAGATAAATATTGGACATTAGATGGATCACATGCTGACTCACAGCGGAGAAAAACAATTTTTCTTGTTCCGAGTGCAACTTTGCAAGTTATCAACAGTGTACCTTGAAGAGAAACTTGCTGACTTACAGCTAAGAAAACACTTTTTCGTTTTCTGGCTGCAATTATTCATGTTCTCAAAAGATAAATTTGAAAAAATACCTGCACACTAACAGTGAAGACTAGTTTGTTTCATATGCAATTATGCATTTTCTCGAAGAGACTCTTTGACTGGCCCCTATTTTTGTTCCTTGTGTTAACATTCATCTTCAAGAAAATTATTTACACAATAAATTTTTGTTAAAGATATGATATGTTTCACCAGAGAGTTTGAAGTATATAAAATATGTATCATTTGTAATGTTCAAAATATTCATTACCTTTCGATTTCTTTAAATTTGTTCTGGATCGAATTGTAAAGGATTTGATTATTTTTTAGAACTTAAATGTACGAAGTATGTGTAAAAAAGATAATTATGTCACACCTACTACTTAGACGAATATCAAAATATATATGAATATGTGTACAATAATGAATTTAACTATTTATTCAAATAATATTATTACACTTCTAAATTGTCTGTCAAAACTATAAAATTGTAGGAGCAGCTATTAGTGCGTTCTAGAATATTCTCTTTTTTATTTACCCTCCGGAGATCACACCTTGTACCTGCGAGAATTATTTGGTAAACTCAGCCGCTAGGTACTTCAACTGCTCGAGAACGTACTACCTTGGCAGACAGGAAAAAGTTCCATTGATTTGAGTTATGACGATTTTTCTCTCAGATTTTTTAAAATGTAAGTATTTGTCTCCGTACATAACAGAACCGACAAAATTTTAATTTGAATTTTTTTTACTAATTGACAATTGTACAATTTTGTAACATTGATACTATTCGCATTTTATACATAACGCTAGTGAGAAGCATTTTGGAATATAACTCTACGATTTGGGCTCCACATTATAATATCCATATTTAAGCGATTGAAAAAGTCCAGCATAGATTCCTTAGGTATATTAATTTTAAATTAGGTATTCCAAGAGAATCCGTGGACTATAATTTGTTATTAAACTGAACTAATCTCGTAAATTTATCAGATCGCAGAAAAATCTGTGATCTATTAATATTATATAAAATAATTCACTCGGTCCTGGATACCCCTGATTTAATAGAGCTAATACGATTTCATTGCCCTGGTCGCGCTAACAATAGACTGACTACCGTTCTACTATAATAACACACATACATTATCACATTATTACTCACCAATCAGTCGATTACTCATTTTGGGAAATGAACATGCTAACATCGGCGACATTTATTTCTTAAAATTAACGCAATATAAACATGCACTCAAAAATTATTTTTCCATATTGTAACTTTATATGCGCAATATGGACATGTTGAAATTAAATGATGATATTTCTCATTGTTCTTTTTTTGTTATTTTTGGTTGTGATACACAAAATAATTGTATGTTATTTTTAAGTTTAAAACTATTATTATGTAATGATATTATTTTTCTTACTTTTGTACTCTGTTATATGTTTATTTATAAAAGGCAGTACAGCCGTTTATGTATTTAAAAAAAAAAAAAAAATTAAAAAAAAAAAAAAAAATGTTGTCGAAATGCCTTCATGCAATCATACATTTCGTTACATGCTTAAAGCAGATATAATGCCGTTAAAGCCTTTTCAACAAATTCGTAAATTTTTACACTTTGACAATAGTTGTTAAGATTATTCTGGTAAAAGCTATTTCCAATTGTAGAGAAAATTAGGAGGAACTGTCTGCGGCACGAGAATGAATTAAGTATTTTATTTTTATTTATTTTATTTTAGATAAAAGAAAATTACATTTTTCACTTATTTAACTAGAAATAACAAATACATTACAAATAAATATATTATACAACGATATTATTCACTTTCATTGTTTTGTTGATTGAGCATAAAACTGAAATTATTTTTTTTAAATGTACCTACACTTTTTCATTTTTAATTTCATCTGGGAGGCAATTATACATATATGTTGCTCCCCTCGTAACCAATGGATTGTTTGACATAATGAGTATGTAAGGCGTTTTCATTTATTTTATCGTATTGCCGTGTAAAGTGTGTGTGTATTTGGGACGTTTTAATGAGTTCTGTATTTGTATGTATGAGTTTATTATTCATTTTGTAAATAAGGAGACATGTATTATATTCATATAATTTTCTTAATTCCAATAGTTTTGTTTTTCATGTATAATTTTTTTGTTGATGTTCTAGGTTTGAAATGAAATAGTTTTTTGATTACTTTGCTTTGTGTTATATTCAATTTTAAGGGTAAATGAGGAGGAATTATTTTACGAGTTGAGCTTAAAATCATGTATCCTGTTTTTTTTAATTCATTGATAGGATATTTGATTGGAGCCAACTGTTAATTTTGTTTAAGTCACTCTGTGTATTTTCTAGTAAGATGTTTAAATCTTTACCCCAGTAGAAAATTGCAGTATCATCTGCATATAAAAAATTATCACCGTTTAAATCTATTGGGAGATATCATTTATATATGTATTTTTAAGAATCAGATTTTTTTTCTTTAAAAAACCTATATTTAATATATTATGCCTTGGTCCAATCAACTCTACAATATGGTATCATTAGTTGGGGATCCACATACAAAACTAACCTTACTCCAATAGAAGTGGTACAAAGGTTGATAATTAAAATAATATTAAGAAAGCCTTCCGATTACCCAACGGATCGATTATTCGAAGAATTTCAAGTGCCTTCATTTAAAGATCTTTATACTAAAAATGCATTAATTCAAATCATTAAAAGAAAAAGACAAGTATCAATTTCTAACTGAAAGCCGTACTCGACTTAAATATATTTTTCCATGCCCAAAATTAAACACTTCCTTTGCACAAAATTATTACACTTACCGAGAAATAGATTTTTTTAATCGACTACCTTAAGAAATTAGAAACATTAATGATAACATCCAAATAATAAACACTGTGAACAAATATTTTAAAGACAAACTTACAAAAAATAAAAATTCTTTCCAATTGAATTAATCCTAAGAATAAATCATCTCAATTAGTTTCCTTAAGTAACATTCCATTCTTCAAATAATTTTAAAATCATTTTACTTTTAATTACTTACTTACTCTAATAAAACAATGTATACTCCTCTTCCAGCCACAAGCTAATGCTTCTATGGAAGAGGGGTCTTGAAATATTTGATCATATGTTGTAACAAATAAACAAAAATGTACTTATATAATTTAAAAATTAAAAATTTAAAAATTTACTCGAAATTTTAAATAAATGAAACGAAAATACTATGTTTTGTCACTTTATTGATATAATTTATTGTCTACCGTTTTCAGTACCTCCGTACCATCATCAGGACTGTTATAAAACTAATACTACTAAATACAGAAGTACACATATTATCAAAAACAAAAGAGACTGTTTACTACAATGGGACAGTGCGTCAGTTTAACTGTCAGCCCAATTCTAAGTGTGTTCCCCGTTACTTCACTTATCCCACACTCCCCTCTCCACTTCTCTACCACAACTGACACACTGTCCCCCTTTAGTATATTGTCTCTTTCTTTTTTGATATGTGTACTTCTGTATATAATAGCATATGTTTTATAACAGTCCTGATGATGGTACGGAGGTACCGAAACCGGTAGACAATAAAATATATCACAAGTGACACAAAACCTAGTTTATTTTTTTATTATATAAATAGTTAAAACATATCAATAAACAAGTCCTGATAAGCCAATTGAATTGGCTTGTCAACAGGTGATTAAAGTTTAGTTACATATACATTTTTAAAAGTTATAATTTACATCTAATATCTACAGAATCAACATTTTTTATACAATTTTTCATACATATTAAAGTAAATATTTTTTTTCCAATAGCCAATTTTTCACCATATATTTAACCTTATTCATAGACTTACATTGCTTTATAGTGTCAGGTAATAAATTAAATATCTTCGGTATGTTTTATTCAAACGTTCTCTGTCCGTATTTATTATTAAATTTCGGAACTACTAACCGTCATTGCGCGCGAATCTTGTGCTGTATTTATGTTCTAATTTTTCTTTATGCTGCGGGGTAAATATATACCGAATTATGACTTTTTGCCATAGTATAGCCTTAACAGGTAAAATTTTGGCACTCTGAAACCACAACGGTGTATTATGTCTCCGTTTAAAAATATTAGGGACGACTAGTAATTTTACAATTGCGTTTTGTACAACTTGGACTTGTATTTTTTATTATTGGTATTTTCGTTAAAATTATTTAACTTAAAATATGTTTAATTATTTACGTAGTCGTTGGACTTAATATGAGTCTTGGGTATCAATTGGGTATAATCAACATAGTTAACTTCGAAATTATTCTAAGAATAGAACGCTAATATAATATTTTTATGTCTTATACAAATGTACTTGTTTCAATCACAACGATGTTGAATTTACCGCTGACCTTTGAGCAATTTACGACGTGAAATTTTATAAAAGAAAATCAACGTGCATTAAAGTTGGGTTTTCAAGAAACTAACAGCAATCGTAAGGTAAAGCGTTCTCCATGTTTCCTCGTTTTCCCAGTGATTTTAACCTGATCGGATGATCTTTTATTTTCATTTACAGTTAACCGCCATTCGGGTTGTAAACAATTGCGTTAATATTACACATTGTACATCATAACTTGTTGCTTCTTTCACGTGTATACTCAGCCATCAGTGGAAGATACTCTCGGAATAAGGAAGTTGAGTCCATTTTTTTAATTTTTTTTTATCAATGTTCGCATTCAAACTTAAATACGAGTATTTTTTTTTTTTAAAGTTTGTTTTGATAGTTAAATTAATTCTCAAAGTTTGAATTTTATTAAGCCCGCCAAAACGAGCGGAATCCGAGCGGTGTGGGTGTGACGTCATTCAAACTGTAAGAACCACGTCGCTTAAAGATTTTGTATGGAAAAAAAATTAATTCTTCAATAAGGAATTCCAGTAATTTTTTTACCAATGGTAACCGTCTATTAGAATTGATGTTATTAAAAAAAAAAAAAAATTGATTAAGATTTCATAGTTAAATTAATATTTTAAGTTAGAATATTTGATTTTCAAGCCCGGTACGGTATTGTCGTCGCTATTTGTTGACTTGCCCCGCGCGAATTCAGGACCACCGCGCAGAAAAGTAAAGACCAAAAGTAAAATAACGGTTTACAGCCCAGTTCACTGTGAGACTTTTCTGGGCGGCCGGCGGCCTGAAGTGTATCACATGTTATGTGACATGTATAATAATAAAAACTTCTAAGTTATGCAATAAACAACATATTATTATAAAGCACTATACGAATATGTATCTTTAGAAATCCATTTCATATAATAATAACAACAAATCGCCCTAGTTCTTGTATGTTCAATAGACCTTTTTTTGCAAAACTGAGTTATGAATGCCAATATGTTCATTAGCCTATTGCGCATTAATGAAGCTCAAAAAAACCATATTGTTTGGTTTTTAAGTGACATTTTAAGCATTTTTCGAGTGCCAATATTCACTCACGGAATAATGTTTCAGTTCTTGTTTGTTCAATCTCCTGGATATTGAACATTCAAACACTCAAAGTTATGAATTTAACATTTTTAAAAAGTTCATAGATATTTGTTCAACATCCCGCCGAACGTTGAGGTCTTGAATGTTCACTGTCTCTCCAAAAAAAAATCTCCACTGTCAACCAATCAGGAGCCGGCTAGTAAAAATGTGCGGCCATGTTGATTTTTAGTTGTTTTCTAACATCGAAATTGTTCCACTAAAAATACGTTTAATTGCGAATACATACTGTTATTGAACTAAAAAATGACTTCACCGACTCCAAAATCAATTTACCTAAGAACAGTAGCTCAAATAGAAAGGTAAGTCTTAAAATTATGTAATTTATATGCTTTTTCACCATGTCCCTGAAGTGTGGCACTGTGCCCTCTGGTTGGAAAAAAGCGGTCATTCACCCTATTCCCAAGAAAGGTGACCGCTCCAACCCGGCCAACTACCGCCCCATAGCGATCACATCAGTTCTGTCCAAAGTGATGGAACGTGTGATCAACGACAAACTGCTCACATACCTCGAGAAGAACAAAATTATCAACGACCGTCAATACGGATTCCGGCGGAACCGCTCGTGCGGTGATCTTCTCGCGTATGTGACGCATGTTTGGGGGCGGTGCCTGGAACGTCACGGTGAGACCCAAACGGTCGCACTAGACATATCCAAGGCCTTTGACCGGGTCTGGCACCGAGGACTTGTCAACAAATTGCATTCTTACGGACTTCCCGCATCCCTGTGTACGTGGATTGCTGACTTTTTAAGGGATAGGTCGATTCAGGCGGTTGCTGACGGTTTCACCTCTTCCTCGCACTCCATAAATGCTGGCGTCCCACAGGGATCGGTTCTGTCTCCGACTTTGTTTTTGTTGCACATCAATGACCTTTTGACATGTGCACCGATTCATTGTTACGCGGATGACAGTACAGTTCATGATAGCTTTTTGTTTGACAAGCCCCCAAAGGGCACACAAACTCCAACGGCTCGGAGGGCTTTGAAGCAGAGAATGGACGGTTATCTCGAAAGTATTTCCTCCTGGGGTAAAAATAATCTCGTCGAATTTAATGTTTCAAAGACCCAATCCTGTCTGATTACGTCTAAAAGGGATCCAAATGATAATCTAGTCTCCTTCAACGGAAGCAATCTTCCGAACAGGCCTTCCATTGATATGCTTGGTGTAACTATAAGTGACCAGCTCAGGTACGGGGGCTCCATCGAAGCCAGAGTAAAGTTGGCCTCCCAGAAGCTGGGCGTACTGTACAGGGCCCGCAGATACTTTAATAGTACACAACTGCTCACCCTGTACAAATCGCAAGTGCGCCCTACTGTCGAATTTGGCAGCCATCTCTGGTCTGGAGCCCCAAAATACCTGAAAAAAACCCTTGACTCTGTGCAGAAACGGGCGGTCCGTTTGATAGATTCCCCAATCTTAACAAACGGACTGCAATCTTTAGAGCACAGGCGTCAAGTAGGTATGCTGTCCTTGTTCTATCGGTATTACAATGGAAGATGCTCTGAGGAACTAGCATCATTGATCCCTTCGGCACCGGTGCGTAGTCGGGATACACGCCAAGCGCGCGCCCAACATTTGTACACAGTTGACACTTGTCACATGAGAACGGGTCGCTTCTACGATTCGTTCTTAAGTTCAACAGCTCGGCTGTGGAACGAACTGCCGGCCTCTGTGTTTCCTCCCTCCTACAACATGGGACTCTTCAAGACCCATGTTCACTCCTTCCTCTCCAAAAAAAGATCCTCCACACAGCATCCCCAAAGATGACATAGGCCCCGAGGGAAATTATTTTCTTCAGGGCCTCCTGTGTGGAGTAAATATAAAAAAAAAAAAAAAAAAAAAAATATTTTACATGTACTTCTTGAATTTGCTAGGCAAATATACAGGATGCTTCATTTATTATTTATTTACAAACTTAGGACCTTTACATAAAATGAGTCATAATAAATTAAATTAGTGCATTTAAACTTATTTTTATTCAAGAAATACAACAAAAGAGCCAGGACATGGAAATGTGCAAAAAGTCGACTATCCTCATCGTCTGATTGAAAGACATCTACGACACATATATAGTCCGTTATCACTGCTTAGATCGCTGATGAAAACGAAGTCCAAATATTTCAATTTTGAATTCATTCAATTAAAAGTTTCTGATTTTTTGTTATTTTTAGTCACATAAAAAAATAAACATATTCTTATGTAGGAACTACAATAAAACCAACTAGGCAAACGACTAACAACAATAAATGTAATGTTAAATAGCGCACACCCATAACCCAAATCGCGGGATATTATAATTTTAGGATTTTAAGAGCCGAAAGTATTTAAAAAAAATAATATTTTACTCACGATAATCAACATAAATAATAAGCTCACGGCATATAAGACCTTCCGAAAGAAAAAAAAAATCTTTCTAAAGTAAGTAAACTTTAAAAATTACATTTATCAAATCTAGGTAGCGAAACAATAAAATTGAACTTCAATAGTTTTACGCATCACTCGGGATTTTTTTTATGGAATACCGCACACAGTCTCAACTGCTCCCAACCATCTGGAGCCAGTAAGACTATGGAATCCCCAATTGGGGTATATTAGTATATTGTGAGGCTGAAGGTAGTGTGGAGGGGAAGGAGATGAAGAGGAGAAAGAGAGGAAGGAGAAGAGAGATGGTATGTGAGTATCTATTCAGATCTGATCACCAAACACGGCTAAAGCCATTTCAATTCTTATGGTGGTCTTTACACCATTTTTTCCTCTCTGGAACATGCCGCAAATAGATTATATGTTATTTTAAATGAATAATTTATGAAAATAACATAAATGAATCAAATAAAATTTACTTGCGCACGCCGGGATTTGAATCCGCGACCTCCGGATTTCTAGTCAAGAGTACCCCTAGACCACGGAGGCCGTAATACGTACGATGTAAGAATATTTCACATCACGCATGCACCGACAACCGATAGTAGTATATTAGCGGTAGGTACCTTTGTACTTGTGCATTGTTTTCAAACTTCCAAAATATTGGATGATTTATATAGAGCAGTTTTTGTGAAAAATCAACTCAAGGACTCTGTTTGTATATTTTAAAGTAATACTTTAAGTCAACTACTAACTAAGATAAAAGTAAAGTATTTGAAATCTGAAAATCACCCTGTATATACAATTTACCACTAATTGGCTAATTGTACAAAAAATACCTCAAACTTATGTGAGCCGAATTGTTCAATCTCCAGACGATATGTTCAATATCCAAAATAATCATTCATAATTTTCAAGCCATGTTCAACGTCCACCTTTAAAGTCATAATATGGGCATATTATAGCTTCAATCTTCGAAAAATGATCTTTAATAATTTCCTGTTACACATATGTATTAAACGAAATGACCAAAATCGAAAATTTTTTTAGAATTTGCCTGTAAAAACAAAAAAAAACGTCTCCTATAAAATTTGCTAAATGGTCTATTGAACATACAAGAACTAAGGCAGCAAAATGTCAAATCATCCAGAAAGCAGCACTTCATTTAAGGAGCCTTTAGTTAGTAATCATGCATCGAAAGCCTCCAACAATTTTATTTTATTATCCACTGCGGTAATTAATGTACGAAATAAAAAGAGAAATTTAATTAAGGCTAGAATTCTCTTGGATTCAGGTGCGCAATCTGATTTTGTTAGCAAAGAGTTTCCCACTAAATTACAATTAAAAATTAGGAAGGCGGATATACCTATAACAGGTATTCATAAGAAAGTTCTACATATCAAAAACATTACAGATTTAGAAATATCTTCCAATTATTCATCTTTCACAAAGAGGATTTAATGCCTAGTATTGGAGGAAGTGACGAGTAACCTACCACAAATCTCATTTCAGAAAAAGGATGCCAGCATTCCCGAAGGATTGCAGATGGCAGATCCTACATTTAATGAAACCGGCCCGATAGACATGCTGATCGGGGCTGACAACTTCTGGGAGATTTTACATTCTGACCGGATGAAGATTCAGGATTCCGGACCAATACTGCAACGAACTGAATTCGGATGGCTGGTATCCGGACCAATCTTCACTTCAGAAAAAAGGCCAATAAAAACATGTAATCTTTCACTCAGCTTAATACACAAGCAAATTGAAAATTTTTGGAAATTAGAGGAACTAAGTCCTACTAAGCATAGAAGTCACGAGGAGCGTGCATGTGAAATAAATTTCAAGGACACGCATAAAAGAAATGACGAGGGTCGTTTCACGGTAAGATTACCGCAGCGCCCCTGTATTAAACAGTTGGGCGAAACACTGCCTATGGCAGAAAAAAGACTCTGTAATCTGCAGAGGAAGTTTTCTATAAACCCTAATATGATGGAAAAGTACAAAGAATTTATGCAAGAATATCATGATTTAGGTCACATGACACGGTGTGAAGCGCCGTCTCTGGATAAAAATTATTGTTATTTACCGCATCATGCGGTGTTGAAAGAGTCCAGTACAACCACCAATACTCGGGTAGTATTTGATGGATCATCAAAATCATCTACTGGAGTATCTTTAAATGATGCCCTCATGGTAGGACCAATCTTACAAAAGGATTCATGCGCGCAATTACTATTTTTCAGAAAGCACAAGTATGCATTAACAGCTGATATCGAGAAAATGTACAGGCAGATATTGGTGCAACCTGAAGATAGGGATCTGCAACGCATAGTATGGAGAAACTCTCCCGATGAAGAAATTCAACATTATCATCTCAATACCGTCACCTATGGTTTGGGGCCTTCATCATTTTTGGCAACCAAATGCCTGGAGCAGTTGGCAAATGAAAATCTCGAAAAAAATCATAAGGTCAGTCAAATTATAAAACATAACTTTTATATGGATGATTTGATAACTGGCGATGAAAGTGAACAAAATTGCCTATTAATTAAAGAACAATTAATATCCATCTTGGCATCCGCTGGAATGAATTTGCGGAAATGGCGATCAAATATACCCTCATTATGTTCAAAACAAGAGGATATGTCAAGTATGATTATTAGTGACGAATCGAATGACGGAAAAATATTAGGTCTGTCATGGAATAATCAACAGGACAATTTTTTATACACAGTGAATCCAATAAATAAGCAAATTAAAAGCAAGCGTGAAATGCTGTCGGCCATAGCATCTGTATTTGATCCTTCAGGATTAATAGGACCAGTTACGTTGGTCGCAAAATTAATAATGCAGAGACTGTGGCAGACAAATATTCAATGGGACGAAAATATTCCAATTGACATGATGAATGCATGGGAATCTTATACAAACGAATTACCGCTATTAAATAACTTGAAAATTTCTAGAAAAATAATTTGTCAGAATCAAGTAAACTTGCAATTGCATGGATTTTGTGATTTTTCAGAAAAGGCATACTCGGCTTGCATTTATATGATATCTACTGATGAGTTGGGTAAAAAATATTCCAATTTAGTAATATCAAAGTCGCGAGTAGCGCCTCTGAAAACCATATCTCTTCCCAAATTGGAACTCTGTGGAGCTGTTTTACTATCAAGATTAATGAATTATGTTAAGGTGGCTATATGTATACCTGATATAGTTACAACTTACTGGTGTGATTCTCAAATAACCTTATGTTGGATCAAGGGACAACCTGCGAGATGGAACACTTTTGTTGCCAATAGGGTAGCTGAAATTCAAGAATCAAGCCAACCTGCACAATGGAAGCATGTGAAATCGGAAGATAATGCCGCGGATGTATTATCTAGAGGTATTAAACCTTCTCAATTATTGATATCTAAAATTTGGTGGCACCGGCCTACTTGGCTAACGCTAGAAGAATCCAGTTGGCCATGCGGTGAATCTACGTGTTTAGATCCACCTGAAGTGAAAACAAAAACTGCACTGTTGGCAACAGTAACACAAGATTGGGACATTTTTAAGAGGTACTCAAGTCTAAACAAATTGCAAAGAGTAACAGGTTATTTACTTAGATTTTTATTTAATTGTAGGAACGCATCGCGCAAGCGTTATGGTCAATTGACAGTAAGTGAATTGGATGACTCTTTGAATGTTTTAATATCCCGAGCACAAGCATATTCATTCAGAGAAGAGATACGAGCCTTGCAAGCGAGCAGGGATGTTTGGAGGGGTAGTAATCTACGTTCACTAAATCCTTATTTGCATAATGATTTACTTCGCGTGGGCGGCAGGCTTTCGAAAGGAAAATTGTTAACAATAAATCAACAACATCCCATCTTGTTACCATCACATCACTGTTTAACTAAGCTAATTATAAAAAAAATATCATTATTTGCATTTGCACGCAGGCACTCAGACTTTATTGGCAATAGTCAGATTGAAATTCTGGCCAATAAATGGAAAAAATATTGTAAAAAAGATAATAAAAAAATGTGTAATATGTTATAGATCAAATCCCAGGACGATGCAGCAAATAATGGCAGACCTTCCAGCCGAAAGGGTTACCGAATGTAAACCTTTTAGGATGACTGGTATAGACTATTGTGGACCATTTATGATAAAGTCGGGTATTCACAGGAAAACTAGTAACGTAAAGGCTTATATATGTTTATTTGTATGCATGGTATCAAAGGCCATACACTTAGAACTTGTACTGTCTTTGAACACAGATAGTTTTTTAAACGCTCTAAAACGCTTTATAGCACGTCGTGGAAGGCCAAGTAAATTATTTTCCGACAACGCTACTAACTTCAAGGGCGCAAACAACGAGTTGAAAGAAATTTATAATTTTTTATCTAGCTCTAGCGATGAAATCGAAAATTCACTATCGAAACTTGCAATACAATGGCAGTTCATTCCCCCAAGAGCGCGTCATTTTGGAGGACTTTGGGAAGCCGGAATAAAATCTGTCAAATATTGTTGTGTATAAAGCTTCGGGCTTTCAGACACAGATGGCAGTGCTCTTAGTTTTAGCCTCCGACGACAGAGGGCGTCTCAGCTTTAGGTTAGGTTTCATTGGAATCCCACTGGGAGACCGAATCTAGCGAGTACCGATAAAGGTTGACCAACGCGGTTATATTGTACACGCGATATTCTAAATAAACCAGTTAATAACAAGTAACCTATTTATTACTGAAAGAGGTATCTTCCATCCAAGGAGTGTTGGGAGTCTGTGGCAAGAAGTCCACGGCTGTATATCCCGAAGGATAGAACATCACAGCTGGCGCAGTCGAAGGATAACAGGAGAATTTTTTTTTTTGTTGTCACACGGCAGCAGAATTTTGTCAACCAGGAACGTGAGGGCTAAGTCACGGGGTGACTTCCAATTGTGTTTTCCTTCGTGGAGAAGGGAGACAAGATTGGTTATCCAGGGCCGTGGAGGCCTAGGATCGACGATTTCTGTTCTAGGAATTAAGAGGCAATTTACCAGAGGACCATTTTAACAAAGGAAAATAATCCATTGCCAAGGCGAGCGGTGGAGCTAATTTGGAACAATAAAACATTGCCAGGACGTGCGGTGTTTGCAGCATTTATCTATTGCCAAGGCGAGCGGTGGATAATAACAACTTTTGAAGGAATTTCTGAAAGACTGGCGGCGGAAAGAAGAGTTCCTGAGTTAAGTAGTTGTTTTTTTTGTTGGAGGTTATTGTTCCGGGTTTTGTTTTTTTTCTTGTGTGTTTTTATTGTGGTCTGTGCTTCGTGTAGATATGGAATCGGGAAGAATTCCGAGTTTTAATCATCTCGAGGGAGATTGGTTCGTGTTTAAGCTTCGTCTAGAACAGTTTTTCGTTATAAATGATGAGATTAACGCGGATAAAAAAAGGGCGTTTCTGTTAAATCTTTTGGAGCCGGATACATTCTCTTTGTTGATAAATTTGTGTTTTCCACTTAGAGTTACGGACGTATCGTTTGAAAAATTATGGGTACTTCTTGAAAAACTTTGCAGTAAAAAGCGTTCAGTATTCAAAGAACGCGAAGTATTTTTTTCAGCAAGACAAGAGGCGGGCGAATCCATTAAAGATTTTGGGGTTAGATTACGGTCTTTGTCAACTTATTGTGAATTTGAAGCTAGGTTGGAGAAAAATTTAGTAGATATGTTTGCCATTGGATTATTACCGGGTCGCATTAAAGACAAGATTTACTTGGAAGGGCTGAAATTGTCACTTAGCGAACTAGAGGAAATAGCTAATAGTATGTCAGTTTTAGACGTTCCAAATAATTCAGTTAAATCAGAAGTTAACATCATCAGTAAGAATACTAGCAATAGGCATTTTTCTAAGGGCAATAAACAAAAGTTTGCCGCGAGTTCATCTGTAAACAAACCGACGTATACAGTACCATCGGGTGCGAAAACCCAGTGCCGAATTTGCAAGAAAACGGGTCATTGTACTAATTCATGCAAATTTCGCAATACGAGATGCTACAAATGCAATGAAGTAGGTCATCTGCAAAAATATTGTGTGAATGATAACTTTTCAAATAGTGTAAATCCAATTGTTGAGGATTTTTGTTGTAATAATCATGTGATAGCTTCAATAAAACCGTTCACAGCAGACATTATAATTAACGACAAGCATTTTAGAGCGATGGTCGATTCGGGATCTTCGTTAAGTGTAATGCAGGAAGAAATCTTTAAGCGTCATTTTGGTTCATTAAAATTATTGGCGGATAACCGTACCATTACTGGGTATGCAGGGAATCCTTTGAAAGTTATTGGCAAAGTTATTTTTGACGTGAAGTTCAAAAATAAAAACAATAATGTTACATTTATAATTGTTGCGGGAGGTTCAGATCTAATTGTAGGTAGAGATTTCATGGATATTTTTGGGTTAGAAATCGCTTCAGTACAAAATACAATTAATTCGGTGGACCCTGAAGAGGAATATAAGGATAATTTTATTCGTGAATTTCCGGATGTTTTTACTGAAAAGCTAGGTTCCGATTTCATAGGCTATATAGAAAAGTGTGAACACTTAGATGTAAAGCGTATAGTCGCAGCGACAGGCTCAGACCCAGAAATTCAAGGAATTTTAGGGCATCTTCGTAGAGGGTGGCCCAAGTGGGTAAATCGCGACAGTTTTTTATGGAAATTCTGGATTAAAAGGAATGAATTATCTATTGAAAATGATTGTTTGTTTTGGCAACATAGAATTATAATTCCAAGTTCGCTTCAGAGTATAGTTTTAGATTTGTTACACAGATCGCATTTGGGCATTGTAAAAATGAAGGGATTAGCCAAAGGTTATTTTTGGTGGCCGTCAATGAACAAGGACTTAGAGAAAATCGTTCAAAGTTGCAAAAATTGTGCAGCAGTTAGGCCGTTACCACCTAAGAGTCGTCATACGATTAATTAGTTGAAGAGAATTTTTTCAAATTTTGGGTACCCGGACTGTATTGTAACTGATAATGGAACCGTTTTTACTAGTCAGGAGTTCAAAGATTTCTTAGAGTATAATAATATTGAGTTTTTAACAACGCCAGTGCGTCATCCCCAAAGCAATGGGCAGGCTGAAAACTCGGTAAAAACAGTGAAGAATTTTTTTAAGAAAATTCTTGTTAATAACGTATTTAAGTCAAATTATAAAGATAGATTATATGAATTTTTAAGTGATTATAGGAATATTCCACATTCCACAACTGGAATTGAACCCTCAGTGCTAATGTTTGGTAGGAGATTAAAATCAACCTTTAGTAGCCTTTTACCTAAAAGTTTTGAAGAAAACGTAGCAACCTCGACAGAGAATTTAGCGAATGCGAATATTAATAAAGGTCAGGAAAATCAGTTTAGGAATTTCGGTGGGGTTGTTTGTAGAAGTTTTCAGATAGGTCAGAAGTGTTTAGCGAGAGACTTCAGACAAGTGAATAAATGTTCTTGGGCAAAAGGAATTGTTGAAAAAAGACTGGGAAAAAAACTGTATATTATTAAAATTGTGGGGACACAGATGTCGTGGAAAAGGCATATTGATCAACTGAGAGGATGTCCGCAGCTCAGGGAGGAAGAGGCAGAGAGTGAACCTTTCGCGTCTGATATGACGAAATGCTGGGCAGATGAGGTTGACACGTCACTCCTTTTGAGAGATTTTAACCGGTGTTCTCTTGATTTCAGGTCTCCAGGGAGAAACAGAAGCCCACCACAAAAAGAACCAGCACCATGGGCGGGACGACTTCGTCCCAGACGTCTTTGAAATGACCTCCAGGGAAAGAATCAGCTACTTATAGAGTCAACATCTTTTTGGAGTAGAGTCAGTGCTTAATGAATTATTTAATTTTGTGTGTAATGATTTATTTTCAAATATTTAGTTCTTGATTTTAATAATATTGATTTAAGTGACATCTGTTTGCGATTGTATAGATTCGTGATTTTAAAAATAATACTGTAACAATGAAATATCGTAGACAGGTTTCTAGTTTAGCAGGGGGAAGATGTTGTGTATAAAGCTTCGGGCTTTCAGACACAGATGGCAGTGCTCTTAGTTTTAGCCTCCGACGACAGAGGGCGTCTCAGCTTTAGGTTAGGTTTTATTGGAATCCCACTGGGAGACCGAATCTAGCGAGTACCGATAAAGGTTGACCAACGCGGTTATATTGTACACGCGATATTCTAAATAAACCAGTTAATAACAAGTAACCTATTTATTACTGAAAGAGGTATCTTCCATCCAAAGGGTGTTGGGAGTCTGTGGCAAGAAGTCCACGGCTGTATATCCTGAAGGATAGAACATCACAAATATCATTTGAAACGAATAGCGAGTAACTCCTCACTAACATATGAGGAATTTAATACCGTTTTATGCCAGATTGAATCAGTTCTAAATTCTAGACCTCTCACTCCTCTATCCACTGATCCAAATGACCTTAATCCCCTCAGTCCTGGTCATTTTCTCGTTGGTGAAAACTTGGCAGCTATTCCAGAGCAAAATCTGAAAAATATATCATTCAACAGACTGAATAATTATCAAAAACTGTCTTTGCTAATACAATCATTTTGGTCGAGGTGCAGCAAGGAGTACCTGGCTCAACTCCAAGGCAGAACGAAGTGGACCAGCGGACTTCACAAGCAGCTGAAGCCTGGCGACATGGTGGTCCTGAAGGAGGACAACCTACCACCCTGTGTATGGAAACTCGGGCGTGTAACAGCAGTACATCCTGGAGCCGACGGAAGGATCCGTGTGGCTACTCTGAAAACAGCTCATGGAACTACGCAGAGGGCAATTTCGAAGCTATGTCTATTACCAATAGAAGACAACGATGAACTGAGGATGACAACATACCCACCCAACGGAGCAGGCGCAGTCCAAACGCGACAGAAAATTTAAACACAAGGCTTGAAAGTGTCTTTTGAAGTTTTAAAAATTAAAAGAAAAACTTTTTTTTTTGTTTTAAAATAAAAATAAAAAAAACATTATGAATTTAAAATGGTGAAAAGCAATAAAAACAAGTGATTAGAACGTGAAATAAAAAAAGGAAGATAGTTAAAAATTCATAAAAATGTATAAAAACACTATAACACAATCATTTTGAACTTAATTAATTGAAAACTAAAAACTTTTCAAAATGCAGTAATGAACAAAGAAGAAGGATGACCTGGAATCTATTAACCTTTGTTGTGTTGTCCATACTATATGTTTTTATATATGATTATTGTAATGTGGTTTTTTCTTTTCTCTTTTTGTTTTTTATGTAATATTTCTGTTGAGATTTAATTGCTACTACAAAATGTTTTGTATTCTAGAATGAATTTGTTTTAACAGCAGTAATTTTCTAATTTATTATTTCATAATTGGTTTGTATAATTCTTTGGTTGTTTAATTTGAAAATAGAATTCGATATTTTTTTGTTATGAAAAATATCTGCCTATTTTGGCCCGGAGTATGTTCGAATTTGCTCCGAGTTTCAAACCAATTATAATTTATATAAAGTAACTGATTTAGAACACAGATGGCGCTAGTTTACACCTTCTTTAAAGGCAGCCAAATTATGTTATTTAAGCCCCAATTTTGATTAGGGAACTCACTTCTCTTCGATAGTTTCTAGCTAAAGGAACCCAAAGTTACAATATATTTCGCTCTCCGTTGGTATAGTGATCTCTACAGAGTGTCGGTAGCAATATAGCTTTGAGAAAAGGCAACAATAAATTCGGTGTAATTTCAACTTCCACAAAGTGTTTTATTTATAGAAGGAATCTCCCTCTTGTTCTTAAATCCTAATTTAAACAATAACTGTACTATATTATGTAATGTAATTCGTGTATCTTTAAAAAATAAATATATAGGTATATATAAAAAAAAAAAAATAATAATAAAAAAAAATAATAAAAAAAGTGTAATAATATTATTTGAATAAATAGTTGAATTCATTATTGTACACATATTCATATATATTTTGATATTCGCCTAAGAAGTAGGTGTGACATAATTATCTTTTTTACACATACTTCGTACATTTAAGTTTTAAAAAATAATCAAATCTTTTACAATGCGATTCAGAACAAATTTAAAGAAATCGAAAGGTAATAAATATTTTGACTATAACAAATTATACATCTTTTATTTACTGGAAACTCTCTGGTGAAACATCATGTCTATAACTAAAATTTATTTTGTTAATAGTTTTGGTGAAGAATGTTAACACAAGGAACAAAGAAAGTATCCAGTCAAAAAGTCTCTTCGAGAAAATGCATAAGTGCATATGAAACAAACAAGTCTTCACTGTAAGTGTACAGGTGTTTTTTTCAAATCTCTCTTTTGAGAACATGAATAATTGCAGCCAGAATACGAAAAAGTTTTTTCTTAGCTGTAAGTAAGCAAGTTTCTCTTCAAGGCACACTGTTGATAACTTGCATAGTTGCACTCAGAACAAGAAAAAATGTTTTTCTCCTCTGTTGGTCAGCATGTGATCCATCAAATGTCCAATATTTGCAATAAGAGGTTGTACGAAACAATATTCCGTCCGTACAATACTGTAAATGCGTAGGTAGCTGGGTACACTTTTATTAGTGTTTCAGTCTTGGTGGATAGAATTTAATGTCAAGATCAGAGAGGGATTGATTCCCAAGTCTGAGTCGACGAAAGGAATTTAAGACTGGAAAAACTGAATTTAATACTGAATTAAAAAACACTTGAAAATATTTTCTTGAGATTTGTAGACTTTGGAGATGGTTTCTTCAGGAGAGACGTTTCTCTTCAGGGGTAGTTTTTGAACTGACTTTGTATGGAATTCGGTTCTCTATTTATAGAACGTTTTCAAATCGAACCCTCTCGGGGGAGTTTTCACCCCTTTCGTGAGGGGTGAGTTGGTTAGGTATTTTTCCTCTTTACAATTAATTTGTTTAGAGGAAAGTTATATTTTAATATTATACCTTTTACCAGGTCAGTTCAATTTACCCAAACCACCTCCTTCAGTCCCGTTTATTTATTTTATAATAAATTATACAAAGTTTCATATTGGGGTTGAAGCAAAATATCCTTGGTTTGAACATTTCCCAAAGAGTAAAAAACATATTTAGGTACAATTCTTTAAGTTATTATGTTAGTATATAATCATTTCTTGATGTTGATATTTATTCTGTGGTCGTATCTTCTGATATTTTCCTGTAAATTGAGTCTGATGTCATTATAGGTGGTCGCATCAATTTTCGTTATCAGTGTTTGATAAGAGTTTCAATGGAGTATGCGGAGCTGTGATTGGTTGAAAACTCGGCGGCCATCATGGAATTCCTTCCGGGCAGTATGGAGGGGGAGTCACGTAAATACTGGGTCGCCCCCTTAGAGTGGTTCATTCCGTGGATTGGTGGCTCTTCAATGGAGTATGTTGAGCTGCGATTGGTTGAAAACTCGGCGGCCATCATGGAATTCCTTCCGGGTGGTATGGAGGGGGGGTCACGTAAATACTGGGTCGCTTCCTTAGAGTGGTTCATTCCGTGGGTTGGTGGCTCCGAGTGAGGTGCTGGATGGTTATTTTCAGATGTATTTCAGGTTCTGCTGTTGTATTGCTATGTAATTGTCTTGATTAATCACATACAGCACATAATTTGATAAAGTAATTATGATTTGAAGATTTCCAATTGTGTCGGCGACACGGTATCGAGCGGTTTCGGGGTTTGAGTGTTTTTGTAATTTTTACGTAAATATGAATTCCTCTGAAAGATTCTGGAGGTCTGGATACGTATGATACAGAGGTGTTACTTTGAATAGCCCGCTATTTCGGTAGATGTTACTTTTGAAGCTGTCATTTTTTGATATTGGACAAGTAGACATTACGCCATTAATAAAAATGGAATGATACACGCTTCAACAAAAGGTCCTTGAAATGTGTGAAAATGATCCAGAATTTCATCGAAAAATCATCTTGAGTGATGAGGCCCGATTCCACCTCGGTGGCTTCGTCAACGAGCAAAATTGTCGCATCTGGGGCTCGGAAAACCCAAGAGATATTTTTGAAAAGCTTCTATATCTCTTTCCTCAACGTGTGACTGTTTGGTGCGGTTTATGGTCCGGCGGAGTCATTGGACCTTACTTTTTCGAAAATGAGGCTGAAGCAACAGTCGCTCTTTCGATAACATGCATAGCTGCACACGGAACATGAAAAAGGTTTTTCTCCAATGTGAGTGAGCATGTGGATCTTTAGTTGATCCTTTCGATAATAAGCATAGTTGCACAGGGAACATGAAAAAGATTTTTCTCCACTGTGAGTCAGCATGTGTGTCTTCAGGTTACCCTGATGATAACTTGTAAAGTCGCACTCCAAACATGAAAGAGGTTTTTTTCCACTGTGAGTCAGCATGTGCCTCTTCAGCTGACCCTTTCGACGACACGCATAGTTACACACGGGACATGAAAAAGGTTTTTCTCCATTGGGCGTCAGCATGTGGCTAGTTAGGTCGCTCGTTCGATAACATGCATAGTTGCACACGGAACATGAAAAAGGTTTTTCTCCACTGTGAGTCAGCATGTGCCTCTTCAGCTGACCCTTTCGACAGCACGCATAGTTGCACACGGAACATGAAAAAGGTGTTTCTTCACTGTGAGTCAGCATGTGGCTCGTTAGGTCGCACTTTCGATAACATGCATAATTGCACACGGAACATGAAAAAGATTTTTATCCACTGTGAATCAGCATGTGTCTCTTTAGTTTATCCTGTTGATTACATGCGTATTCACACTCCGAACATGAAAATGCTTTTTCTCTACTGTGAGTCAGCATGTGCCTCTTCAGCTGACCCTTTTGACGAAACGCATAGTTACACACGGGACATGAAAAAGGTTTTTCTCCATTGTGAGTCAGCATGTGGCTAGTTAGGTCGCTCTTTCGATAACATGCATAGCTGCACACGGAACATGAAAAAGTTTTTCTCCCCTGTGAGTGAGCATGTGGATCTTTAGTTGATCCTTTTGATAATACGTATAGTTGCACAGGGAACATGCAAAAGATTTTTTTCCACTGTGAGTCAAGATGTGTGTCTTCAGGTTACCCTGATGATTACTTGCATTGTCAAACTCCGAACATGAAAGAGGTTTTTTTCCACTGTGAGTGAGCATGTGCCTCTTCAGCTGACCCTTTCGACGACACGCATAGTTACACACGGGACATGAAAAAGGTTTTTCTCTATTGTGAGTCAGCATGTGGCTAGTTAGGTCGCTCTTTCGATAACATGCATAGTTGCACACGGAACATGAAAAAGGTTTTTCTCCACTGTGAGTCAGCATGTGCCTCTTCAGCTGACCCTTTCGACAGCACGCATATTTGCACACGGAACATGAAAAAGGTTTTTCTCTATTGTGAGTCAGCATGTGGCTAGTTAGGTCGCTCTTTCGATAACATGCATAGTTGCACACGGAACATGAAAAAGGTTTTTCTCCGCTGTGAGTCAACATGTGCCTCTTCAGCTGACCCTTTCGACAGCACGCATATTTGCACACGGAACATGAAAAGGTGTTTCTTCACTGTGAGTCAGCATGTGGCTCGTTAGGTCGCTCTTTTGATAGCATGCATAGTTGCATACGGAACATGAAAATACTTTTTCTCCACTGTGAGTCAGCATGTGCCTCTTCAGTTGACCCTTTTGACGACACGCGTAGTTGCACACGGAACATGAAAAAGGTTTTTCTCCACTATGAATCAGCATGTGTCTCTTTAGTTTATCCAGTTGATAACATGCATAGTCACACTCCGAACATGAAAGTGCTTTTTCTCCACTGTGAGTCAGCATGTGCCTCTTCAGCTGACCTTTTTGACGACACGCATAGTTGCACACGGAACATGGAAAAGGTTTTTCTCCATTGTGAGTCAGCATGTGTACGTTTGAATTTCGCTTTTGAAAATTCATGGCAAAATTTGACTTAGGAGAGAAGGAGTAGTTGCGGTTGAGAGGAGTGAATCCTTTTTCCACAAAATGCGTCCGAAGATCTGTCAACAAATTTGAAAAATAACATGGATGAAAATGATTCAGTTAAACTTAGAGTAAATAAGCGAAGTAAGTTCGTAGAAACGTTAAAAAAATAGGAAATGCCGAATTTTTCATGTTTACGATAAATATTGGTTTTACCTGCTTCCTTGGTAAATCTTCCAAAGCGTTCCAAGCATTCCTCTTTTACGTCCGGCAGGTCTATGTCAATTTTCATATAAGTAAGCCCCGCTTCATCTTGTGGGGATCCAAGATCCGCGTTTATTGTAACTGTTTCCACATTAATGCTTCCTGGAATAAAAAAGGAGAATAAATAGAATGTATCTTTGAATGGCCAGCCCTGAACCAAACGGCGCCAGGCGCGAGTTTAATTTTGGTTGCCCTTACAGTCTTAATTAGTATACACCAAGGGTAAATATCAATGTAATCAATAAAATTATGATTTGTGGTTTTTTGTAGCACGGTATTTATCAAAAATAATATCAAGGGCGATGTGTTAAGGTGAGTATTCGACGCCTGAAGAGAACTGGTCCAATTGCTTCCACATAAGGCCAGCCACGTATCTTCGTACCATTGATGTAAAACGAAATATTTTTTTAATTAAACTATAAATTATTTTTTAACAAATAAAGAAACCATAAAAGCTGGAATTTGGATGAAAGTTTTAAAGGTCAATATCAGATAAAAATGACCACAGACGTCCACTTGAGGGACAGATTCAACAAGAAAGAAAAACCCTGCTCTAGAGCACCTTAAGTAGGGAGTTGTAAGTCAATGGGATAGTGTTTTCTAAATCAATATTTATGAATTTTTAACGTTTAAAAAATACGTGTTATTTACATCATGTTGCAATAAAATTAGGGGAAAATAGAGGAACCGACAACTTATTGTGAATAGTATAATCATGTTAAAATAGTGCTGTATTTGGTAGTTTCCGGAAAGGATGCATTTTAGGGTAAATACCCAATACACCTTTTGTTTTATAAGAGAGGATGAAACAAGTATGTGTTCTGTTTGCACGACATTTCAAAACAGACATGGATTCCGGACATCCGTATTTAAAGTTCTATATTATACATGTATGCAATGCAACTACTCTCCGCATATTGCAAGAATTCCGTCGTTACAGCTGGGAGGTCGAAATCTAAATCTGAAAATGCAATTTCACCTCCACCTTCTTCCTGGAGCCCTGGTTCCGTCTTGATGGATATAGTATTTGGCTTCAGTAGATCCATGGTCTGCTTTGGTGGGGTTTGGTAATTAGTTTAACTCTGGAACAGAACAAAGTTGTAACGAAATTCAGTTTTTAAAATTTGGCTTCTCAAGTCGTAACAAAAATACACAATAGAACACCTTGAAGTTATGACAAAGGTTGAGAGAAACGTGGTTTATCTTGGGAAAACTCTTAATTTATTTACTGTCTATTTCTAGCGCCATTCCGTTGTAATCCACCTGTGATTAAACAACTGTTATCCGTATATTTGTTATCATTTTAATAAAATGCATTTGAAATACTTATCATTTAATAGGTTGATGTCATATTGACAGTTTAAAACATTCTGCTGTGACAAAACGCCCTATGATTCACTAACTAAACTGGAGGGAACGGCCGCTACCAAAATGAATAGCAATGGATTTAAGTATTATTTCTTACCAATAACCATCACTTGCATCGTATAATAAGTTTAACAGGGCGGGATAAACAGAGTGTGGAAACAGGAAGAAAGACTGTCGGAGAAGAAAGCACTTGTCAGAAAATATATAGGTTATGCATAGACAATAATGATGTCATAGACAATTATTATAATTTTCATGAACCTTGTCTTTTAAGAACATAATAATTTCTACTTTAATTTTACTGTGTACGATAAGTATGCCTCTCCTAGTAGTAGTACAGTATATATTAATCATTTACCAACAAAAAAATGTATTAATAAAATATTTTTTTATGTAAGACATATAAGAATCATGGCTCCCTTCTTATCAGGACCAAGATTCTTTCTTCTGATAAAGAATACATCACCAATAATGATCTTAAATTTAATATGCTAATATATACCTATAAATTTAACTCTTATTAAACGAAATAAAAAATACGGTGTGTTTCATTTTTATGTTAAAATCAGAGAAATGTCAAAATTCGATAAAGTCGTAAAAAGCACAACTTCATATTTCATATTTTATAATTTAAATAACGGGTTGTTCCAGAGAATTTTAATAATTCTCCAAATTTGAAAGTTAATTTTCATGTTGTCTGTCAAGCTACTAGCCTATAATGATATAATAACATAATTTGAATAGGACTTTCACAGAACCTTCAAATGAACGTTGAAATTTGATCAATTGTTCGAATTCTTTGTAACAACCCTTTCTTATTTATTTAATATCAACGGTATAAATATACCATAAACAATGATAACATGTCACAGTTAAAATCGTAAAAATATTTTTAAAAAGAATTACTATATATGTGGCATCTGATTGTGAAATAACATTAGAGAGTATGTAAGTAAGTAAACAAGAGATACAAGTACATAAGTTTCTATAGTGCAAATAAGGTAGAATAAGATTAAATTAATATTGATTGAAAAGATTTGATAGCATAGCCCTCTTGTACTTACCTTGCGTGCAGTTAAATAGATCTGCCACATCTGCGTATCTATTACTAACATAGCAAGAGTGTTTGGAATACTCAGTCCTTATATTGTTGCATTTAAACAAAATTTTAGAACGAGTAGCTCTCGTGGGTATATGAAATTCATTGAGGTTAATTAAATCAGGACTCTCTATACTACCATTTACAATTTTGAACATAAATATTAAGTCGGATATAATTCTTCGATCTGAGAGTTTTAATAAATTTAGATTTTTCATCAAGTAATTATAGTTTATATTTATGTTGAATTTTTTCGATTGAATCTGAATGTAATTTGTAGTGGGGGACCAGATCGAGGAGTTATATTCGACTTGACTACGAACCAGGGATGTATACAAAATTTTTAATGTTGAAATATTCTTGAAACCTCTGGAATTTCGAAAAATGAAGCCTAGCATTTTCATTCCTTTATTATTAATATTATTTGTATGCGATATAAAGTTTAATTTAGAGTCGAAAGTTATCCCCAGGTTATTAATTTCTTCGACAGAGGTAAGGATTGAGTTATTGAGTTTATATGAATGAATAATTGGTTGATTTATTCTATAAAATATTATAGAATAACACTTATTTATGTTCAGATGAAGTTTGTTAAGAGAACACCAATTAATTAACCGGTTCAAATTATTTTGTAGACAGATACAATCTTCAGCGCTTTTGATTTTAAATCAAATCCTTTATTTAGAAGATTTCAAATTTCAAATCATCTTAGATTATTTTTAAGACAGATTGATTGTTCATCTTGGAACAAGATTTTACCTGACTTGCGCTGTTCTGTGAAAATGAGCAGCAAAGAAGATACTTTAAGCTCATTTTTGCAGGACAGCACTTTGTCATATAGATTTTTCATGTTGTGATGGAATGTTTCGACATTTTAAACATTTTTTAAATAATATTTTAGGATTATGAATGGGGTAGGCTACGAATGAAAATTATATTGTCTATGGTCGCGCCTTTTTTTAGTTTCCTTTATCCTCGTCGATGGTGTGTGACGTATTTTTATTCCGCGCAATTTTTTTTCTTCACATGTTTATGGTTAAATTGAAGACCAATATGCTACGTACAAAAAGCCCGAAGATGTCGATGATAGTGAGTGGTTTATTTATGGGTCTGGCCTTGAAACCCATTTGAAACCGACACGCCCAACTCCGTTTTCTTTTAGAAAAAAATAACAGATCTCATTGGGAGTCATCGAACTACGGTAGTGGATAGTCGTGCTCTGTGTTTGACGAATTGCCTACCTGCTGTCGCGGACTTCGTACAGATAAGAAATTATTGTTACATTTTTGTTTTCTATTATTTGTTTGTTATATTTAGGTTTTGATAAATTCGTGTGTACAGTCAATCAAATAGACTGTATTATTGTTTTTTTTTGTTAATTAATTTATAAATATGGAGGAAGATGAAGATCGACCTCCTGACCCCGAGTCCATATTTAATATTGGAGATGAGTATGAATCGGATGTTTCTATAATACTCCCTTCCAGAAAACGAAGACCATCGCTCTGTCTTAATGTACCACCCAAAATTAAACCTTCGCAATCCGATGAAACCTCAAACCCTAAGGAAATTCGTAAGGATACCATATTATCAGAATCTAAAAATACTGAACTAAGTTATTCCCCATCCTCCTCGGCTCCATTCATTGTCAATGTCCAAAGTACTGAACAAGGAAAAATTATTCATCCTCTGGATTTCGGGAAATTCATTTTTAGTTCAAAAAACAATAACCTTGGCATAGTTAACGGATCTATTAAGCCGGAAGGCCGCTATAAGTTATCCCTAGAATTTAAATCCGCAAACTTTGCAAATGAATTTGTCCAAAAAATTGATACGCTTTCACACCACAAATTTAAAGTTTATATTCCAACTTACAACCTTACTAGAATGGGCCGAGTGAGAGGTATACCAACCGATCTCTCAGAATCTGAAATTGTTGATGCACTTAATGATTCTCAAGTGACCCCTTAGGTTTTAAAAGCACGTAGATTAAATTACAAAGATACATCTAATGGAACCACTACATGGAAACCCTCACAATCGGTTGTTATTACTTTTGAAGGCCAAACTTTGCCATCTCGGGTATTTATTTATTACAACGCACTCCCTGTGGAAGTATATAAATTCCCGACGATACAATGTTTTAACTGCTGCCGTTTCGGACACTCTAAACCCATATGTCGTTCCCCTCCACGTTGTTTTCATTGCGGAGAGGACCACCCCTTTGATCTTTGCCAAAAATCATCGAATGATCCACGTTGCATTAACTGCAAGGGAAATCATACAGCGGTTAGTGTGGCCTGTCCAGAATTGACCAGACAAAGGAATATTAAACAATCAATGGCTTCAGACAACATTTCCTATTTCCAGGCATCAAAATTATTCCCACCTGCAATAAAATCGTTTGCAGAGGTAACATCTACCTCAATTCCTTGCAATCTATCTTACTCTAAATCTCCTCCATCATCTTCTCACAGGGAAACAATTTTTATACCACTAAAACCAAAACCAAAATTTATTGCTTCTATTGATAAAAATCAACATAATGATATTTTGTTTAACCCAAATGGGAATTATAAATCTCAGACACTCAATGGGAGTGCTTTAAATAGTTCCCAATCTTCCCCTAATTTAGGGAAAGTGGTGAATGAAAATTCTGCTTTCATTCAGACTTTAATTACCCTCTTAATTTCTATTCTTTCAAACAACAATAATATACCGTCCAACGCTGCCGATTGCATTAAATCTTTATTATCCTGTCTTCCTAATGTCTCCGAAACTGAACAGAATTCTTCAGTGGAATATCAGAAGTCTAATCTGTAATAAATTTGAACTTGTAAAATTACTCGATGAACATGAAATTTCAGTTGCCGCTATTTCTGAAACGTGGTTTAAACCCTCGTATCTATTTAGGATTTCGGGATATAATTGTCTTAGACATGATAGACTGGATGGTAAAGGTGGCGCTGCCTTAATCATCCATGACTCTATCCCTTTCAAACCAATCATGTTTCATACTCTCTCTAACAATTTTCAGATAGTAGCAGCTGTTGTATGTGATATTACAATACTATCAATATATGTCCCTCCCTCCACTATTTTTGATGAAAACGAATGGTCATCATTTATGTCTCAGATCCGTCCCCCGTATATGTTACTGGGCGACTTTAACGCTCATTCTACCTCTTGGGGTAGTGAATTAACGAATCGTTCTGGCCGTAATCTTCTAGATTTTATTGATTCCCATAATTTATGTATTTTAAACGACGGATCTCCAACCCGATTCACCCCCCCTCAACAAAGGAAAAGTGTTGTTGATTTATCTCTCTGTTCATCTTCGGTGATACGTAAATGTTCTTGGAACATACTTAAAGACCCCCTTTCCAGTGATCATTTCCCTATTATAATCCTCTTTCACTATCTAACCACCTCGCATTCCTTTACAATTAACAATAAATTTAAATTTAAAACGAAAGATGCGAACTGGAGATTTTTTTCTTCTGTATTAGACTCTCTTGTTCACTCTGTAAAATCTTCTCTTGGGAACATCAGAACACAAAGTGAATTATTTCCTATTATAGTTATAAAAGCAGCAGAAAAATCCATTCCAAAGCGTAAAGTTAACATTAAAACTAAACATTCGACTCCGTGGTGGGACGAAGAATGCACTCGTGCTGTTAACTCTAGAAAATAAGCAGTTTCCATTTACCGCAAATGCATGTCTTTTGAAAATTTCTTATCAGTGAAACGCGTCCAATCAGAAACTAAACGTATTTTGAAAAATAAAAAGTGGTCTGGATGGCGAAAATTTTGTGAAAACTTGTCTCCTGAAACTCCCCAGTCATCTGTTTGGACTAATTTAAAAAAATTCGGTTCGTCATATGCTCCGGAGCGTACCAAACATATTCCGGAGGAAATTATTATAGGTTTTGCTGATAAGATTGCCCCTCCTTCAGTTGCCAGATGTGAAGAAATGCCCTCTTTTATTTCATATCCATCTCACTCTAACTGGCTAGACTCTCCTTTCTTAGTTAGTGAACTAAAACGAGTAATTAAATCTCTTTCTGACTCTTCTCCGGGTCCTGATGGAATATTATATAGCTTCTTTAAAGCATTCTCCGACATGTCGGTTGAATATTTCTTATCCTTAATTAATAACATGTTTGAAACAGGATTTATTCCGGATGTCTGGAAAGTTCAAAAAATCCTCCCGGTTTTAAAACCAGGGAAAAATCCGTCCGAAGTCTCATCCTATCGTCCTATTGCTCTTTCGTCGTGTTTAATTAAAGTAGTGGAACATTTGATAAAGAACAGATTAGAATGGTTTGTTGAAAATCACAGTATTATCCGTCCTAATCAATACGGCTTTCGGAAAAAGAAATCTACTATGGATAATTTAAGTTTGTTAACAACAGATATCCGTATTTCTCAATCCCTTAACTCTTGTACATTGGCCACATTTCTAGATCTTTCTTCAGCTTACGACGATGTATTAATTGATGTTTTGAAGGAAAAATTAATTAAAATAAAAATCCCTATAAAGTTAGTTCAATTTATTATCAACTTGCTAACAGACAGATCCATTATTATCCACTCTTCCTCAAACATATTGAAGCGCAAACTTTGGAAAGGGCTACCCCAGGGGTCTGTAATCAGTCCATTATTATTTAATATTTATATTAGTGATTTAGACATTGTAATCCCTTCGTCTATAAAGCGACTTTATTTTGCGGACGATTTTCTCATATATTTATCTCACAAAAATTTATCACATGCTGCGAAGGAATTAAATTTGGCCTTACATAATATTAAAGTTTGGATGTTGACAAATGGAATGAATTTAGCTACCTCTAAAACCAAGGTAGTGGCTTTTACTTGCAAAAGAAAACTGCCTCACTTTACAGTCTCTTTTGATAATTTCCCCCTTCAAATCGTTAAGCAAATAAAATTTCTTGGCCTGCTTTTGGACCATAAGCTTTCCTGGCTCCCGCATATTCAGAACGTTTCTGCTAAGTGTGAAAAGGGGCTTAATATGATGCGAGCTGTTTCCAGAGTATGGTGGGGATCCCATCCTACTCTTCTTAAACTAATGTATAATTCCCTCGTTCGAAGTCACTTGGATTATGGCACATTTCTTTTCGACCCACTTCCTAAATATCTGGATAAAAAACTTGAAAGAATCCAATCAAAAGGGCTCAGAATGATTATTGGGGCAATGAAATCTTCTCCAATTAATGCTCTTCAGATAGAATGTGTAGATCCTCCCTTATTTTTGAGAAGACAATACCTCGCGGATAGATATATCTTCAAAGCGTTATCTTTATCGCGTCACTCATTGGAACAGAGTCTCGATCGTTTGTTCAGTATTTTGAATAACAGAAGGAGGGTAATAGATAGAGATCGGTTCCCTCTCTTATTAAAAAGTTTTCTATCATTTAGATCTCTGTCTTCTAACCTTCAAAATCTACAAGATGATCCAATCCTTCCTATTTACAGTACCCCGTTTAATGCTATTAATTTTATCCCAAACGTAATAATTTCTGACTTCCGGACGAACATTTTATCATCAGCTAATAAATTTCAAAATGTTTAAGAACATTTTAAAAACTTTATATTTTCAAAGTTTCCTGGATTTTCCCTCATATACACAGATGGTTCCAAATCCGACCACAAAGAATGTGGCGCATCGGTATATATTCCTGAATTCAATGTTAATCTGTCTTATAAATTGCCTAAAGAAATTTCCATATTTACTGCAGAATGCTTCGCAATTGAACAAGCTTTAATTCAAATCCAACTCCTCAATATTCGTCGAGCCTTACTGTGTACTGACTCTCTAAGTGCAGTATTAAAAATTTCCTCTAATATCGTTCGATGTCCAGAAGACTATGTTATTTGTAATATTAAAAACATCCTCGATTCTTTAAACGAATCTATGTTTGAGACAATACTGGTTTGGGTGCCTGGCCATCTAGGAATTGAGGGTAACGAGCAAGCTGATTCTCTCGCTAAACTTGGAACTGTATCTGGTTCTATTCCTTTAGATTTTAAAATTCCTGTCTCTGACGTCTTCTCTATTCTTAAATCCAACATGTCTCGTTCCTGGGAAGAAAATTGGACAGTCACGAAAACTCAAACTGGATCTTTCTATGCTGGAATACAAAATCATATTCCAAGTAAACCCTGGTTTCACGGAATAAAAAAGTCCAAAAGATTTATTTCCTGTATCTCGAGAATGAGAATTGGCCACTGCTCTATAGCAACTCATTTGTTTAAAATTCGGGTACTCGAAAGTTCATTATGGCAGTGTGGTGTGGAGGATGAGACTCTTGACCATGTCTTCTTCAATTGTAAAAACCATTCTTCTTTCAAGGGCATGTATCGATTGCTTATTAAAATCACCCACCAGTCTCCCCTTAGTATTCCATATTTGCTGTCTCTCAACAACTCTCGCGTATATTCTATTATTTATAAGTTTATAGATTTGAATGACTTTAATATATGATATGTCCAGTCCCCTTATAGATAATTCACATCAGTTTAACCATATATCTTAACCCAATCGGCACAAAGCACTCTCTTTAGGGTGAATTGCCTAATACAAAAAAAAAAAAGATCTCATTGGCTTAGAGTTTGACATTTCGCTCAAGGCCACGCGGGAAACGTCATGGTCCCCGAAATTGATAATAATAATAATAATGTACTACTGGCATTATACCTAGCTCCCTCATTACAAAGTTAGGCGTTTTAGATCTATCAAAAAAATTATATATAAAGATGCAAAAGTCAGTCATTTTGAATACATGTAGGATAACGAAATATTTTTTAAATATTTATGCTGAGGGATCAGTAGGATTTATAGGCCCTGTTAGGAGTTCTACCGAGCCGAACCCTCTGATATGAAAATATCTGGAGTCGGTGAATTATTTTCTCATTTGACCTCTCGTGAGTTGACGTGTTGTTCTTGTATATATTTTGCTTATATAATGCACTTGCATAATGTTGATTGACTAGATCAGGGGTCTCCAAACTTTTCAGCCGGAGGGCCACATTGACTACTCCAGTGAGTTCGGAGGGCCAAAACCGTTTTAATTTCTAGACACCCATATTTTCTGTCCTAGGGTGGGGGGGGGGTAGACAATAGAATTTTCAGGGATGAAAATATAGCTTTAGATAACGTAGCTTTGAAGATATTTTTTGATACTCGTTTCTCAGACCTTGATATCATTGCGAATCAAATAAAGATTTTTCAAAAAAATCCTCTTGATATATTCGCGCGATACTTGTGGCCGCAGTGTATTGGTGCCAAGTACCTCGCCAACGAGCATATTTATTTATTCGCACGAAAAAATTCGCGGAGTTTTCGCCCCTTCTGAGCAAGGTCTTAGCCATTAGCTGTCACGGGTCCTTGATGACACTGGTCATTAGATGTCGCGGGCCGGATGGAAGACACTGGCGGGCCGGATACGGCCCGCGGGCCGTAGTTTGGAGACCCCTGGACTAGATGATCATTTGTGGAAAAGTGTGTGGAAGGGTTTAGTTTTTCCCATGGGGAAGATTTAACCCGAACATAAAATCGGAAAAGATTAAAAAAAAAAAAAATTGGATGACTTGTATAGCGTCGTTTTTGTGCAAAATCACCTCAAGGGCGCTGTACAAACTAATAATACATTTCTACAGTGATTTATGTTATTATTTAACTATTTATGGAGAAAATATACAGTACAATACTTACCTGGTAGGTCACTCGAGATTAACACTTAGTTAACATTATCTTTCCTTTGTCTCCCAAACATTCTTTGTTTCCCAAACATTGAGTGTACATAAGAGAGAGGTCTGTAACTCTTCCAGAAAATCACTAGGGCTAAATTTACGCCATTCCTTTGATACAATTGTTGTATATGGTACTTTAGGCGGGTTAAAATAAATATTATTGCAAACAAGCCGATGGTCTGACAGTCCTATATTACGAATATCTGCCGAAAGCGGTGGATCACTGTTTTTTTTAAATTAGTACATCTAATGTACCACCAGCATCATGAGTTGGGACGTCAACCCATTGGTGGCATCCAAAGCTGGCTAATAGTTCTAAGAATTTAACAGCGTTTGGTGATGTCACGCGCTCAAGACGAATATTGATGTCGCCTCTAATAATGAGTGCGTCGGAGAGTCAAACTGAAAGTTCCAAAAACTGTGAAAACTCATTATAAAATTTGACAGACATTGGTTTCGATCCGGGCCTATAAAGGGTGCACAACATGAACGACGTTCCTGAAGAAGAAACCCTGCATCCAATATACTCAAACGTGTTAAATGTACCGAGAGCTACTTTGTTTAGCCGTAATCCTGGTGGGCTATTATCGCGACACCCCCGTGATTCACATGTGAGATATTGTTTGATGGTAGGTCCCCACTAGGTCGGGCTTCTTCAAGAACCACATACCCTAAAGCTCGGAGTCTCTTAGTTGAGTACGAATCACTGTTCTTGTGACAAGTTTCTGTGACAGTAAGGATATGGAGTTTTTGGTCTCATATGAAAATATCGTCCACCACCTCTAGTTTGTTGTTAAGGGATCGCGCATTCCAGGAACCAATCGCAAACTTTCTGCCCCTATAGTTGGCATGTCGTTCTAATCTCATTTCATAAGTTATTGTGGAATTTATCAGAATCGCGGAGGGCTATAGACGGTAGGTAATTCTGTTTGTCGATCGGTTCGACTACTTGAACACCCTGTACTGACGGAGATTAATTATTATTTTCATTACTATTGTTATTATTAATAATTTTTAGAACGTATTGTTCCACCCTACATAAATATTTTGTTTTTTGTCCACCGCGACACCCCAAATTAGTTAAATTATATCATTTCGTGTCTCTAAAATATTGCTTGTTAAAGTTCTTTGTGATAAAAATATAAAGCCTGTGTAGTGTTAGTGAGTTACAAACATATATTCAACTTGATGTACTACCTACGTAAGTTCACCTTTAAAGTGAATTAAAAAGGTGATTAAAATTTATTATTTTTACAAATAAACCAAAGTACCTACATGCATAAGGGGGTAATTCTAGTTGTTATTTTAAATAAAATGTATTAGCTGTTCTGTAGAATTATTTAATTAAGCTATAATGTGTTAGTGTAGTAATATAATCAATCATTAATTTCTCAGGTAAATTACACATATAATACTGTAGTTTTCCAAATAAAAAATGTAACGGTGATTTTATCAATAGCATAACATACATATAATGAATAAAATATGCTTTATTCATAATCTTTTGATTCTTATACGAAAAACATATTTTTTACACATTTTTATACGATAACAGACTTCATTCATCATTGATATCCAAATCATCATTTTTTTATCTACGCAGGCGATATATTAGAAAATTTTGTTCAGCATTAGTGACAGTATTGTTACAATAATATGATTCTAGTTGATCTACTAGTAACAAGATAATTTAACAACGATACTATTTCAGAGGACTCAAATCAGTTACTGTTCATTTTAAATAAAAAAAATTAAATAACTAAGTATTCGTTTTGACGATAAGAGTCGAAATTTTTCGATAGTGTTAATGTGTCCTGCCCATCACCAAAAGGGACAACACAATCTTCCTTCCCATCTACTCCCGTCCTACGTCTCTTTATCCTATACCTATATCCCCCATCCCTCCCACACCCCTCAACATATCTTGTAATAAACTGACATCACTTATATTGTCGCACTTGTATAATTATTATTAGCAGAATACTTTGTAAAGATTATATTCTTCTTGGTATGTCAGTCCCTATCATCGCTATGAGAAATATTTTATTTTAATAAAAAGACAAATAACTTTGTTTACATCACTTTATTTGTACACAATTAACATGTTTCGTGAACAATGTTCACTTTTTCGGGATCAAACGTATACTTAACTTAAAAATTAAATATAGATTACATATTGTCGGAAAGGACAGAAGGGAGGGAGAGGGGTAAAAGTGGGGAAAGTTTATCAATTAGGGATTTCAAAGCCATTAGCAGGGAAAGACCGGTTAAGTTGGAAAAGGTTCAAAAGAGGGTTAACAAAAATTTGCTGTTTATTAATTATGTCTGCCTTATTATTAACATTTTTTATTATTTCTAAAATCTCTAACTTATTTATCTGTGATACCTTATAGCCTGTATGCAATATTTTAAGTCCATGGTGTTTGTCAAAATTATGATTATTGTTTTATAAATGATCTGCGATTTCAGACTCGCTATTGCCATTCAATGCCCTGAGATGTTCCTTACTTCAAACTTTCTATTTGTTTTACCTATATAAAAGCTATTACAATCTTTACAATCGAGTTTATAAACGCCTGACTTTTTTGTTTTGATGTCGCTGTCTTTGTTGTCAAGGATGAATTTTTTAAATTTGTTATTTGCATAAAATGCTGGGTGTATATTACCGGAAATACTTTTGCTAATTATTTTCGACATATCGTTATTAACAAATAGAATTATTCGCCATTGATTATTATTATGTTTAGAAAGAGGGTAGATATATAGTTTTAAGAATTTCTGTTTATTATTTTTATTAAGTATTTGATCCACTAGTTTAGTAGAATTACCATTATTAACTGCTATTTGTTTAGTGAGATTTAATTCCAAAGTAAAATTAGGAACAGACAAAGGAATAGTAACTAATCTATTAACCATAGAGTGAAAGGCCGCGAGTATCTGAGTGAAAGGATGATTTGATGAATTATGTATAACAGTATCGGTGTACGTATCTTTACTGAATATATTGAAATCTATTTTATAACCTATCAGTGTTAAATTTAAATCTAAGAAATTTAAACTCTTCTCTTTCCGCCCATATGTAATCTATATTTAATTTTTAAGTTTAGTATACGTTTGATCCTGAAGAAGTGAACATTGTTCACGAAACATGTTGATTGTGTACAAATAAAGTGATGTAAACAAAGTTATTTGTCTTTTTACTAAAATAAATAATGCCATCACAAAGTGAAAACCTTTCTGAAGAAGTTTTCTTCGAATAATTATATATTTTATACTTCTATCAATTTACTCCCTGGCGGGAGCCCTTGCAAATGAAATGATTACAAAAAAATACCAACATACTATATGTAAATTAATTTGAAATACTTACTGTCAACTTTACGAAAATAAAATTGTCTATGACTTCATTACTGTCTACTACTTAATCTGTACCCGAGAAGCATACGGATGCAAGTCCAAAAAGCTAAATGTTCAGGAGAGCCAAAATACTTTTTTTTCTGTAAGTTTGGTCTCATAACTTCTGCGGATATTCATGATAATTGATTTTTATTTTTTATCCTATTGAATCAATTAATTTTGTATCGAAAATAAGAAAATAAAATAAAATATTTTATATGCAAAGCCTAAAAAAAATGTTTTAAAAAAAGCATTGTGGACTTGAGTCCTTCTGCTTCAAAATGATATTGAATATTTTGGTATGACACATGGTATATTATAAAGGGATCAATGTTGAAAACTTCACTTGGAAGTAAAATAATAACTATATTACAGGTAAATATATATTTCCCTATAAATAAAATAAATATTTATATTTACTAGGTAAATATAAATAAAAAATCAAATAGATATTTATAGGTAAATATAAATATAAATAAAATAGATCAATGTTGAAATTTCATTTGGAAGTAAAATAATAACTATATAACCGGTATATATAAATATCTATTTTATTTATATATTTATTTAATTATAATTATTTTTACAAATTATTGGTATTTTCCATATCTTCGTCATCTGACAGAGAAAAAAAAGATTAAAAAAAATAAGTGTAAAAAAAGTGCAGTGGCTCTGGTACCCACTGTAACATCTTTTGTAGGACACCAAAATTTGGTGTATTTAATGCGATTGGAATTGTATTTACCTGGGGCAATACCTCCGGGGTGCTCAAAACGGTTCCATGATAAATCGACAATTCAACACACCTTTAAAAAGTGATATAAAGTCATTAGAAACGATGAAAAAAATAAATTAAACCTAACCTAATAACTTAACCCAGTTAATAGAGATTTTGTTCTTCACTTTACCATCACTTTTCATGACTTTTATATAACTTTTTAAAAATGGGAAATTATCATGAATTATCATTTTGATGATTTATCCGGTCACCGCTCAAAACACCTCTCCTTTTTCTTCTAATATAATAATATTTAATTCAGTTTCCTGAAAACCATTTTTATACAGTAGCATCCCCGACACATTTACGTCAGCTCGTAGCCATAATACCGTTGATATTAGGAAACCCTTCCCATTCATATTCTTCTTTCGACATACAAAAGGTGATTGTGAACCAGTTTTAAAGGGAATTTAAATATTTGAAATTTTCTAAGTTCATTGATGTACTGATTATTAGTTTTGCAATATCTGATGAATTGTTCCCGTTAATTTTTTTTTGTTGTGCGGTAAAATATTTGGAATTGGGTAGTTTTTTTTTGCCCTTTCAATCGCTGAATGGACAGAGTCTACTTCCAGGTAATAAAAATTTAAGATGAATGATCTTGAGGTTTTTAATTTTTTATAAAACCTGCCATACGTAGGATATGGCTATTGTTATATTTCTATTTTGACCTGCACAGTTGTCAGACCATACGGTTATTTCTTCAACATTATTCTCCATATCGCTGTATAATGTATATCCACTTTAAGAGGCAAGAAGCTACTTCATTTGCCCCCTGTTTTCCATCCCTATATAGTCCATTCAGTAGTATAATGATGAGGTAAGGTAAATGTAAGGAAATAAATAAATAAGTGACATGGTCAGGTCTTCAATAATAATATCACCACCTATGTTTCCATAAGTCTCTTAAGAAGAATTCTGTTTCTTGAGCCTCGTCATACATTCATACACGGAAATACTCTTTAATGCAATAAATAATGATGAGAGCACTGGGATTGTTCTGTTTAGTTCCACAGAAAACATAGAAATTAGAGGCAGAAGGACGCAAAATGGACTTGAGTCTACATTCGAATGTTTACTTCCATGGAAAGTTTAGTAATGTTAGAGGCAGAAAGATGCAAGTACAATGTACATCTTTATGCTTCTACGGTTTGAATGTGCTAATGGTTCTTGCATCCTTATAATATTTTTGAAAATACCATAAATATTCAAGATAGGGCTTGCATCTTTCTGCCACTAATGAACATGATAATTTACTTCATGTCTTCATCAAAAACTCATTTCTTCAAATTTTGGACTTGCATCCGTATGCTTCTCGGGTACAGATATTAATGGTTAAGTCATGGAATAAATTTGGCGTTTTTAAGGAACATTTAGAGTTTAGTGTAAGTAAAAAATGGCATTCTGTCAAATAATAAGTTGGGAAGGTTATTTATGAACAAAAAATGATCATTTTTACAGTACTGAAAAAGCACCCAGTGGGCGCTCCATAAAGAATCTAAAGGTTGAATGTATTTTAAGGTTATGTGTGTATTTTATGTGAAAGACATATTAATACTATAATCGGTAATGGTTTAGTGTCCAGGTTTTGATATCCGCGGGGATGGATTATTTTAATTTTTCATTCTATTGAAGAATGACTTCACGGAATAAGGAAAAATATTATGAGATTTCAAATCTCCATTAGGAATATTCAACTATTGAGTATTTCTTTATAATTTGAAGAAGGTACGAAACTTATTTGTATTATTTATTCAGTTAAAATGTAGATTTTATAAATTTAACGTCATATGAAACGCTTACAAATTCGTTGTCATTCAAATGCACTATTACTATAAATTCACGCTACGTGTAAGTAAAATATTCAATAATCCGCCTAGAATTGTAATTTTATATTTCGCATTAGTCAGAAGTACACTGGAATATGCATCGCCTATTTGGAATCCACAAAATAAACTTTACATAGATAGTATAGAACATATCCAAAACAAATTTATAAAATATATTATCTACAAATTCAACAATAACTTTGACACCCGTATTCAGAATCGATCCTTCAAGGTTGCCTTACTCAAGTGTTTTCCTTACTCAAGGGAAATAATCGAGGAACCTTACCTTTAACGCTTCAATTCAGAGTCCACACTTGGAACTTCCTTTATCAAGGTGTGTACCTTATGTCTACGCCGAAATAAAGTTGGGACGTCATCAGAAATTTGAGGATGTTGCGCTATAATTATCACAACACTCCCCGTTTTGTGACAAGTTGTACGTTTATCTATGCTATTCTCTATGGATTTACATGTCTACGCCGAGTTGCATATTATCAAGCCGCTGTCAGACTCCATTAGTTCGTTTCTTTCGTGTTTGTGAGTTTTTTTTTAAATGAGTTCGCGTATTGTGGTTACACCCAATGAGAATAAATGTTAGGTTGATTTGATATGCAAATATCCAGCCATTTCTTCCATTGCCACAAATCACCAGCAGCTCGGAGATAAGAAAAATGCTTGGGACAAGGTGACGGATGAATTTAACTCGATCGCCGACAATCTAAAGGTATTTTTCGTTTGTAATTAAAATACCAACCAACCATCACGTCGTTTCATCCACATTCATATATCCATCATAATTTTCTGTTATTCCCACTCCGTAATAGTATACTAGATTATAATACCGTATTGAATTCCTTTTTAGCGATCTCAAGCGCAGCTCAAGAAATTTTGGGACAACATAAAAACGAAAAGGAAGTTGGAGCTTCGTGGAGAAAAGATAAGCAGGCCCAAGACGGGAGGGGGCAGACTGTCACCAAGTGCTTCCCAGGAGCATCATCCAATCGACAGCGTGCTGGACTTGGTGACAAATGTCGAAATGATTTTCAGCAACGACAGCGATCGCACTATTTGCGAATCGCCTGATGGTTGGTAGAAAGTTATGTGATATATAATGGCACAACCAAGTTGGTTTAATTTGGAATTCCGAGAGGAAATGTTAACAAAATATTGTATATGTTTCAGATACCGCTGTGCCCAGCACATCTTGCCTTGGACTGCCTTGGACTGGTCAGTCGACAGAATTGCCTGTGTTTGGTAAGTCAGTTTTTGATAATGTAACTGATTATTTTGAATTTAACATTAAAATGCATGTCTAGTCATTTTTATTTATATTGTTGCATTCATATTTAAAGCTAATAAATAATACAAGTTGATAACTAGCAAACAAGTCTGAAATTAGTTGCCTTTTGAAACTCAAAAATTATTAACACTAAATACATCAATAAGTTCACAGTGTTTGTTTGCGCGGTGATGTATTCTTGGAATTAGTGAATAAAAAGAGTAGTTAGTATTGAGGTTATTGTTATATTTTAAATTGTCTGCTTTGAGTTTGTCTGGCAGGTACATTCATAGAAATTAATTCCAATAATTCAGGGCTTTCAATTAGAGATTTGATAATTTTCAATAAAAACAATATATAAGTTAAAAGTCTTCTATCTAGAAGTCTGGCTTGGGTGCGTAAGTTATTGTAATTTATAAATTCGATGGAAATATTTATTTTAAAATTGATGCACCGAAGGAATTTATTTTATACCTTTGTAAGGCATGAGAATGGACTTTGTAGTACGGTGACCATACTGTTGAATTGTATTCTAATTAACTTGGTACTAATGAGCAATATAGATGTTTTAAAGTTAACACATTTTTAAACTTTGCCCCCATTCTCAAAATAAAACCGAGCATTCTCATCCCATCGCTTGTAGTTTTATCGATGTGTAAGTTAAACTGCAGACTCTCGTGGAATAAGACACCGAGATCTCGAATCTGTTAAACTCCAGCCTTACTCATAATCGCAACACTACGATAATACGGACAGGTTAAGTGAAATTTTTACTCATAATAGCGCCAACTCGCGCGCATGCGCATTGCCTAATCTGACCGTATTAGCAGACGTCAGAATTTAACCCACCCGAAGACCAGGATTAGGCAGTATATGAGCGTATAAATTCGGAAATGGCTGACTTTGACAATTTTGACGTTTTGACTGGAGCTTTGGCAAATGTATTCATCCACCACGGGCACGGAAAACATACAAAAAGCGGTATGACCCATTTACGGCGCTAACGGAAGGAGATTTTAGGTCCAAATATAGATTCACCAAAGCAAATATGAGACGTTTGATCGATTTGGTACGGCCATATTTGCATGTCAATAACAAACGGGGTGGAAAAATATCTACCGATCTCCAAGTTCTTTGTGCCATACGATACTGGGGCAGAAACGAGGTAAGGATAGTGTTTATTGTTGCATTCCTGTGAAACAAATCAGCAAAATCGATAACTAAACAGTTTTTAAATTATTATAACATTTTTTTCGCAGATACAAGATGATTGTGCAGATTTACATGGATTTAGTCAACAGACAATGTCCCGTATTGCCAAAAGGGTCGCAACTGCATTTGCCCGCCTTGCTCCACAGTACATTAAAATGCCACAATGTATTGAAGAGCAACAATCAACAGTTGCAAAGTTCCAAGGAATAAAACGTTTTCCTGGAGTAATGGGTGCCATTGACTGCACACACATTAAAATAAGGAAAGTTGGGGGTGATGCCGGCCAATATTACATCAATAGGAAGGGGAAATATTCCTTAAATGTCCAGGTTTGTAAAGTGATAACCTCAATACGTGTCTGAAATATAAACATTAACCAACATTGATTGCATGAATAAATTTCTTCCAGGTGGTGTGCAATGCAGATCTAAAAATTATGGATATTGTTGCTCATTGGAGAGGCAGTACTCACGATGCTCGTATTTTCCGGGAAAGTTCCATCAAGCAGAGGTTTGAAGAAGGTCACTTTAACGGACGACTGTTGGGAGACGGAGGTTATGCCTGTACACCATATCTGTTCACCCCAGTTAGGAACCCAAGAAACCCCAGAGAAGTGGCGTATAACAGGGCTCAAATATCTACTCGCAACACGGTGGAGAGATGTTTTGGGGTATGGAAACAGAGATTTCGTTGCCTGCTGCGGGGTACGTCAGGATCTCTCGATACCATCAAGACAACTATCGTAGCTCTTGCTGTTCTCCATTGTCTTGCCATCGATATGAATGATCCTCAGTTAGGTAAGAAAACAACTCAAAATAAAAGATGTGTTAAAATGAAACATAATATAATATGTCAGTTTTTAGATATTCCTTACATTAGAGTTTTGTATGTACTAATGCTATGATTTGTAATTTGGAATACATGATGATGAAGAACATGATGAGGGTGCAGGAGCAGAAGCAGGTGGTGGTGGTTTCATGGAAGTAGCCCCAAATGAACAAGTAGCGCCAATCAATCATATTGGAAATGCTACTAGACAGGTGTTCATTGATCAACATTTTTAAATGTATTAGTATGTACTCAATATGATTGTATCTACATATATAATTATATTACACTGAAAAAATGTACATACTCAATAGTATAATGTACCTGCGACACAAATGCATATTACACAATAATGAAGATATAATAATAAGACTACGGTATGATCAATATTGTTTTTTTTTATTTTAGGGAAATCAGTTTACAACGTGCTTAATTTATAGTGTGTAATTCACCTAACTGAGAAACCATTTATAGATTTCCTTACATGGGCGTTGAGCTGGTCTATTTATATTACAAGGAATTCAATTTGATGTACGTCTGTACATTTTTATATAGCACAGTGAAGAACATTAATAAATGTAAACGAAAATATGAAATATAGATAAAATAAAATTATTATTTGGCTATCCATCCATCTTTCAGCATCGACATTTTAATTTTGGGTTCCTCCTCCATGAACCTAATCCTGGTCTGCGACTCTTCATCCTGTAGACAATTTTTAAGGTCACTTTCCTTCTTCATCAAGCTGACCTTGGTCTGTGACTCTACTTCCTGTAGACGAATTTTGGCCCTGGATTCGTCTTTCATGAGCCTGAACAAGTACTCCATTTTTTTTTGGTGCTCAAGGTGCATTATTTTTTTTGTTTCTTCAAAGACGTTCGCCTTCATTTGGGCTAAGTCGTCTTCCTGAAAATAAAAACATTAAATGACAAACTTTTCATAACTGGTAACATAATTATTCTATTTCCAACTTTCTATTATAATTTTTCCAATTTCCAATCCAGGTAAGTATGTTTATGTATCTTTGTAAATAATAAACTTAGATAGTGCCTATATATAACAAAGTGTACAGCAGAGGTGATTTCTCACAAAAACGGCGCTTTAGAATTATTATTTTTATTAATCCAAATGTTAACACTACATACAAAATAACTATATTCAACTTTAGTCACCATGAAACAGGCAGTCACCTAGTACGGTGTTTTAATCTATTCTCTGCAAATCTCTTAATTATCGTGCATTTTATACATAAAAAAAAATAATATTCATATATGAGTTATTGTTTTTCTTAGTAAACTTTCAGTTTTGGTACGACAATAAAGTCAGTTGAGCAAACAAAAATGTGGTGTGAAGAAATACTTACTTTATGGCGTGGTCGCCTCCGAGGTAGAGGTGGAGGGCAAGCGTGCAGCGGGACATGCTGGATGGTGTGTGCTTGTGGTGATAGTGGCGGTGGTGGTGAATCAGCTTCACTGGAAACCTGTAAAAAACACATATATTATTTGTATCAACATTGAATTCCTAGGAAAATAACAATACTATTTGAGCATCTTGGCAGTAAAAACATACCTCAGTCTGAAACTTCTCGCTTAAACGTCTTCCGTCTCTCTCCGAAGCAGCAGTTTTGTTACTCGATACTGTTTCCTGTTGATATAAACAAAAGATTATGTCCAACTGAAATTATCGTGCATTTTATACATAAAAAAAATAATATTCATATACGAGTTATTGTTTTTCTTAGTAAACTTTCAGTTTTGGTACGACAATAAAGTCAGTTGAGCAAACAAAAATGTGGTGTGAAGAAATACTTACTTTATGGCGTGGTCGCCTCCGAGGTGGAGGTGGAGGGCAAGCGTGCAGCGGGACATGCTGGATGGTGTGTGCTTGTGGTGATAGTGGCGGTGGTGGTGAATCAGCTTCACTTGTTTCCTGTTGATATAAACAAAAGATTATGTCCAACTGAAAAGTTACTGCTTTAAATATTGCAAATAGTTAGCACTCATTGTTGCGATGATCATTTAAGTAGGTTTAGGTATATTACCTCAAAAGACAACTTCCTATTGGGAACAGAGTGTGGCAGTGTGGAGTGAGGGGTTGATGTAGGAAAATTCATCTGTAATAATAAAACACAATTACCAATATAACTCCCACAATTAAAGCAAGATTTACATGAGTTTAAATATAGACAGAACCATCAATATTTCAATAATATTACTATCAACTTATCTTTTGAAAAAAAAATGCTGGTTGGCTGTTAAATATTAATTCATATAAAAAGTGTGTTTTTCCATTTAATATATAATGTCACACCACAAAGTATTTGCTTCCTTCGATAAAAAGATATTTACCTTTGCTTTAAATGTTGAATCGCTATCATCAACATTTTTGTCCGTTACGAATTCATGTGGTAACAAATCCACCATCGAGAGAATATCCTGCGAAGGACTTGGTGGTTGGGGACCTCCACCTGTTGCCATCACTTCCCTCCTATACCGGCTCAATTGGCTCTTACAAGCCAATTTGAGCATCTTCCATTGAGCTTGTATCTGACCCATATCTCTTTTTTGGTCACTTAGTGTGTTAAATCTGAAAAATAGTGTGCTATTAATTATGTGGTATGCATACCTTTACCTAATTAATTTTATACTATGATAATTTTTTTATTTGAAATGGATGTCAAAGCTACGAAGCGACAAACTTAAAGTTTAATCTGTAGAAAAGTTAACAATGCGGATATATTATGGAGGTATACTTACTTTAATAAAACAAGCTTCCAAGCTTCCCTCTTGGCAATTAGGGTGTTACTGTCCGAGTTTTTATTCTCTACAGCCCTCACGTGTTCAGCCACACAGTCCTTCAACAAGGCCTACAAGGAAAACAATCATTATACTTACACTAATTTCAAACAAGTAAACAAAACATTAGAGCCAAGATAAAAGTTAACAAACCTTTTCAACGTCACCCCAATTTTTGTTACGCTTGCGCCTTTTTAATTCTACCTCCAAATTAATGTCAACATTATCCATTTTTAGGTTATTCAAAGATAAACAAACCAACTATTGGATTACTTCTTTGACATATGAATAAACGTGAAGTTGGCAACACGCCGCGAAATGCCAAATTTTTCAAGTGTTGCTACTGTAAAAAAATCATATTCCATAATCCAGCCGTCGAGCTATATTGGGAAAATTTATGATTATGAGTAAAGATTTTTAATCTGACCAGTATAGGCCCCCACCCCTGTATAGCTAATACGGGGTATTATCGTCGTATTAGGGATTTCATTATGAGTAAGACTGATTATACCGTGCATGTGATGGTTATTGAAAAGAAATAATACTTAAATTTATTCATTGCTATTCATTTTGGTAGCGGCCGTTCTTCCAGTTTAGTTAGTGAATCATCGGGCGTTTTGTAACAGCAGAATGTTTTAAACTGTTAATTTGATATCAAATGCATGTATTTCAAATGCATTTATTAAAATGATAACAAATATACGGATAACAGTTGTTTAATCACAGAAGGATTACAACGGAATGGCGGTAGACATAGACGGTAAATAAATAAGGAGGTTTCCCAAGATAAACAACGTTTCTCTCAACCTTTGTCATAACTTCAAGGTTTTCTATTGTGTATTTTTGCTACGATTCGAGAAATAAAATTTTAAAAACTGAATTCCGTTACACTTTGTTCTGTTTCAGGGTTAAATTTATTATTAAACCCTACCAAAGCAGACCATGGATCTACTGAAGCCAGATACTATATCCATCAAGACGGAACCAGGGCTCCAGGAAGAAGGTGGAGGTGAAATTGCATTTTCGGATTTAAATTTCGACCTCCCAGCTGTAACGAAGGAATTCTTGCAATATGCGGAGAGTACTCATACAGCCAGTTGCATTGCATACGTGTAAAATATAGAACTTTAAATACGGATGTCCGGAATCCATGTCTGTTTTGAAAAGTCGTGCAAACAGGACACATACTTGTTTCTTCCTCTCTTATAATACATGAGGTGTTATGGGTATTTACCCTAAAATGCGTCCTTGCCGGAAACTACCACAATACAGCACTATCTTAACATAAATATATGGTTCACAATAAGTTGTCGGTTCCTCTATTTCCTCATAATTTTATTGGAACATGATGTTTCTTACACGTATTAAAAATTCATTAATATTAGATAGTGTGTTCTCAATATTCATTAATATTGAGAACACACTATCCCATTGACTTACAACTCCCTACTTAAGGTGCTCTAAAACAGGGTTTTTCTTTCTTGTTGAATCAGTCCCTCAAGAGGACGTCTGAGGTTATTTTTATCTGATATTGAACTTTAAAACTTTCATCCAAATTCCCGCTTCTATGGTATATTTATTCGTTATAAAATAGATTACAGTTTTTCGATTAAGAAAGTGTTTCTTTTTATATCAATGGTACGAAGATACATGGCTGGCTCTATGTGGGCGCAATTGGAGCAGTTAGCTCCGGGCGTCGAATACTCAACTTAAAACATCGCCCTTGATATTATTTTTGATAAATACCATACTACAAAAACCCACAAATCATCATTTTATTGATTACAGTGATATCCTCCCTTGGCGTGTACTAATTAAAATTGTAAGGGCAGCCAAAATTAAACTCGCTCCTGGCGCCGTTTGGTTCAGGGCTGGCTTCCATGCAAAGATATATTCTATTTATACCCCTTTTTTATTCCAGGAAGCATTAATGTGGAAACAGTTACCATAAACAAGGATCTCGGACCCCGACAAGATGAAGCGGGGCTTACTTATATGAAAATTGATATAGACCTGCCGGATGTTAAAGAGGAATGTTTGGAACGCTTTGAAAGAATTACCAAGGCAGCAGGTAAAACCAATCTTAATTGTTAACTTGAAAAATTTGGCCTTTCTTTTTTTTAACGCCTCTACGAACTTACTTCGCTTATTTACTCTAAGTTTTAAAGTTTTAAAAATGTGGTTAACTGAGTCATTTTCACCCATTTTATTTCTCAAATTTGTCCACAGATCTTCTGACGCATTTTGTCGAAAAAGGATTCACTCATCCACATCGCAACTACTCCTTCTCTCCTAAGTCTCACAGTGGAGAAAAACCTTTTTCATGTTCCGTGTGCAACTATGCGTGCTATCGAAAGGATTATCTGAAGAGCCACATGCTGACTCACATTCGAGAAAAACTTTTTTCATGTTCCCTTTGCAACTATGCGTGTAATCATAATGGTCAACTGAAGAGCCACATGCTGACTCACAGTGGAGAAAACCCCTTTTCATGCTCCGTATGCAACTATGCATGTTAACGAAAGAGCGACCTAACTAGGCACATACTGACTCACAGTGGAGAAAAACCTTTTTCATGTTCCCTGTGCAACTATGCGTGTTATCGAAAGTGGAATTTAAATATCCACATGCTGACTCACAGTGGGGAAAAACCTTTTTCATGTCCCGTATGCAACTATGCATGTTATCAACAGGGTAAACTGAAGGTACACATGCTGACTCACAGTCGAGAAAAACCTTTTTCATGTTCCGTGTGCAACTATGTGTGCTATCGAAAGGATTATTTGAAGAGCCACATGCTGACTCACAGTCGAGAAAAACTTTTTTCATGTTCCCTTTGCAACTATGCGTGTAATCATAATAGTCAACTGAAGAGCCACATGCTGACTCACAGTGGAGAAAAACTTTTTTCATGTTCCCTGTGCAACTCTGCGTGTAATCGAAAGGGGAATTTAAATATCCACATGCTGAATCACAGTGGGGAAAAACCTTTTTCATGTCACGTATGCAACGATGCATGTTATCGAAAGAGCGACCTAATGAGTCACATGCTGACTCACAGTGGAGAAAAACCTTTTTCATGTTCCGTATGCAACTATGCATGTTATCGAAAGAGCGACCTAATGAGTCACATGCTGACTCACAGTGGAGAAAAACCTTTTTCATGCTCCGTATGAAACCATGCATGTAATCGAAAGAGCGACCTAACGAGTCACATGCTGACTCATAGTGGAGATAAACCTTTTTATGTTCAGAGTGTGACTATGCATGTTGTCGACAGGGTAACCAGAAGATCCACATGCTGACTCACAGTGGAGAAAAACCTTTTTAATGTTCCGTATGCAACTATGCATGTTATCGAAAGAGCGACCTAACGAGGCACATGCTGACTCACAGTGGAGAAAAATCTTTTTCATGTTCCGTGTGCAAATATGCAAGTTGTCAAAAGGTTCAGCTGAAGAGGCATATACTGACTCACATCGTAGAAAAACCTTTTCCATGTTCCCTGTGCAACCATGCGTGTTATCGAAAGTATTATCTGAAGATCCACATGCTGACTCACAGTGGAGAAAAACCTTTTTCATGTTCCTTGTGCAACTATGCATGTTATCACAAGAGCAACATAACGAGTCACATGCTGACTCACAGTGGAGAAAAATCTTTTTCATGTTCCGTGTGCAAATATGCAAGTTGTCAAAAGGTTCAGCTGAAGAGGCATATTTTTAATGTTCCGTTTTAAACATTTCATTATAGCAAAATGCCCATCCAAAGACCCACTTGCTGACTCATAGTGGCGAAAAACCTGTTTTATTTTCCATAAGTCCACATATTAATGTTTTAAAAGGCAATCTTTTTCTTGTTCCTTGTTCATCTATGGATGTTCTCAAAAAGCACATCAAAAAGCCACATGCTGACTCACAGTGGAGAAAAACCTTTTTCATGCTCCGTATGCAACCATGCATGTAATCGAAAGAGCGACCTAACGAGTCACATGCTGACTCATAGTGGAGATAAACCTTTTTCATGTTCAGAGTGTGACTATGCATGTTGTCGACAGGGTAACCTGAAGAGACATATGCTGACTCACAGAGGAGAAAAACCTTTTTCATGTTCCCTGTGCAACTATGCGTGTTATCGAAAGTGGAATTTAAATATCCACATGCTGACTCACAGTGGGGAAAAACCTTTTTCATGTCCCGTATGCAAATATGCATGTTATCAACAGGGTAAACTGAAGGTACACATGCTGACTCACAGTCGAGAAAAACCTTTTTCATGTTCCGTGTGCAACTATGTGTGCTATCGAAAGGATTATCTGAAGAGCCACATGCTGACTCACAGTCGAGAAAAACCTTTTTCATATTCCCTGTGCAACTATGCGTGTTATCGAAAGTGGAATTTAAATATCCACATGCTGACTCACAGTGGGGAAAAACCTTTTTCATGTCCCGTATGCAACTATGCATGTTATCAACAGGGTAAACTGAAGGTACACATGCTGTCTCACAGTCGATAAAAACCTTTTTCATGTTCCGTGTGCAACTATGTGTGCTATCGAAAGGATTATCTGAAAATCCACATGCTGACTCACAGTCGAGAAAAACTTTTTTCATGTTCCCTTTGCAACTATGCGTGTAATCATAAAGGTCAACTGAAGAGCCACATGCTGACTCACAGTGGAGAAAAACTTTTTTCATGTTCCCTGTGCAACTATGCGTGTAATCGAAAGGGGAATTTAAATATCCACATGCTGACTCACAGTGGGGAAAAACCTTTTTCATGTCCCGTATGCAACTATGCATGTTACCAACAGGGTAAACTGAAGATACACATGCTGACTCATAGTGGAGAAAAACCTTTTTCATGTTCCCTGTGCAACTATGCGTGTTATCGAAAAGGTCAACTAAAGATCCACATGCTGACTCACAGTGGAGAAAAACCTTTTTCATGTTCCGTATGCAACTATGCATGTTATCGAAAGAGCGACCTAATGAGTCACATGCTGACTCACAGTGGAGAAAAACCTTTTTCATGTTCCGTATGCAACTATGCATGTTATCGAAAGAGCGACCTAATGAGTCACATGCTGACTCACAGTGGAGAAAAACCTTTTTCATGCTCCGTATGCAACCATGCATGTAATCGAAAGAGCGACCTAACGAGTCACATGCTGACTCATAGTGGAGATAAACCTTTTTTATGTTCAGAGTGTGACTATGCATGTTGTCGACAGGGTAACCTGAAGATCCACATGCTGACTCACAGTGGAGAAAAACCTTTTTTTATGTTCCGTATGCAACTATGCATGTTATCGAAAGGTTCAGCTGAAGAGGCATATTTTAAATGTTCCGTTTGAAACATTTCATTATAGCAAAATGCCCATCCAAAGGCCCACTTGCTGACTCATAGTGGCGAAAAACCTGTTTTATTTTCCATAAGTCCACATATTAATGTTTTAAAAGGCAATCTTTTTCTTGTTCCTTGTTCATCTATGGATGTTCTCAAAAAGCACATCAAAAAGCCACATGCTGCCTCACAGTGGCGACACACCTTTTTCATTTTCCAAGTGCACTTATTTAGTTTGTCGGAAAGGCCATCTTACCTATATATAAGATATATACTGGACATTAGATGGATCACGTGCTGACTCACAGCGGAGAAAAACAATTTTTCTTGTTCCGAGTGCAACAATGCAAGTTATCAACAGTGTACCTTGAAGAGAAAAGAGAACTTACAACTAAGAAAAAACTTTTTGGTTTTCTGGCTGCACTTATTCATGTTCTCAAATGAAAGATTTTAAAATACACCTGCACACTTACAGTGAAGACTAGTTGGTTTCATATGCAATTATGCATTTTCTCGAAGAGACTCTTTGTTTGGCCCCTTTTTTTATTTCTTGTGTTATTATTCATCTTCACGAAAACTATTTACACAATAAATTTTAGTTATAGATATGATGTTTCACCAGAGAATTTTCAGTATATAAAATGTGTATCATTTGTAATGGTCAAAATATTTATTACCTTTCGATTTTAATTTTTAATTTTTAAATTTTAAAATTTATTCCGAATCGCATTGTAAAAGATTTGATTATTTTTTAAAACTTAAATGTACGAAGTATGCGTAAAAAAGATAATTATGTCTTACCTACTTCTTAGACGAATATCAAAATATATATGAATATGTGAACAATAATAAATTCAACTATTTATTCTAATAATATTATTACACTTCTAAATTATCTGTCAAAACTATAGAATTATAGGAGCAGCTATTAGTGCGTTCTAGAATATTTTCTTTTTTGTTTACCCTACGGAGATCGCACCTTGTACCTACTAGAATTATTTGGTAAACACAACCGCTATGTACTTCAACCGCTCGAGAACGTACTACCTGGGCAAACAGGAAAAAGTTCCATTGATTTGACTGATAACGATTTTTCACTCAGATATTTTAAAATGTAAGTATTTTTCTCCGTACATAACAGAACCGACATAATTTAACTTTTGAAATTTGTTGTCGAAATGCCTTCATGCAATCATACATTTCGTTACGTGCTTAAAGCAGATATAATGCTATAAAATCGTTTTCAACAAATTCGTTAATTTTTACACTTTGACAATAGTTGTTAAGATTATTCTGGTAAAAGCTATTGCCAATTGTAGAGAAAATCAGGAGGAACTGTCTGCGGCACGAAAATGAATTAAGTATTGATCCTGTGTAATGTAGTAAAGCAGGGAACAGAAAACAGTATTGTGGGGTTTGTAAGGGCTCCAATGCCAATTTTATTCGAAAAAAACTAAAACTTTTTCTTCCCAAAAAAAAGTTGAAAGATTCTTGTTTCTGTAATTATTAGTAGTAAATACAGATAACTACTTATTCGTTAACATTTTAATTTTAATATTACTTTACCAACCGTATTTGGCGTTGTTCACCGTAGTTAACATTTGATCTCAGATATTACTGAAGATTTAAAAACACAAATATTGCTATTTTCTTCAAGACCTCTTTTAGACCCTAAATCCTAATAACTCGGTTTATCTATAAACATTAATTTTTGATATCCTTGCCGAGTTGACAGTTAACAATTAATAAGATAGTAATGTGTTTGCCCAAGTTTTCAAAGCAATTTTAAGCCTTATGTATAAAGAAATTGTACAAAGGACAGTGTCCAAATCGCTTGAACTAAATATTAATTTAGAAACCATATTTTTTTTAATTTTTGTACATGTTTTATTGTGTTTTGTTCTCAAGGTTGCGGACTTCCCACAGTCAACAGGTTGAAGATCTGCTATCCCCTTAGAGTAATATACTCTAAGGCTAGCCCTATAATAGGTATATACAATGCCCAATTGTTTTCTCAACTTTTTTCACAAAAATGTCGTTTTTTCCTGTTTCCAAACTCTATTCAAACCGCGTTGTTAAACTTATCATCCCATGCCTGTGATGGTTATTGGTAAGTACTAATGCATATATTCATCGCTATTCATTTTGGTAACGGTCGTTATTCCGGTTTAGTTAGAGAATCATGGGTCGTTTTCTTTGTCACACATCGGAACTTTTAAACTGTCAATTTGACGTAGGTATACCTATTATTAGATAAGTATTGCAAAGGCATTTATTAAAAAAGTCACTTAAAAGCAGAATGGCGGTTGACATGGTAAATAAATATAGATTTATCCGACGATAAACAAAGATTCATTAAACCGTTGTCATAACTTCAAGTTCAAAATACCTCACAATTTACATTATTAATTCCCTATATGTGTTTTGGCTACGTTACTTTTGATTGATTTTCGAAGCGCAATCAAATATTAACATCCCGTTCAAATTAGAGTTCTGTTACAACTGTTTCATTTTTTTTTGGCTAAATTATTATTTTCTAATATGTGTTTTGGCTACGTTACTTTTGCTTGATTTTATGGTTAAATATTAACATCTCGTTCAAATTAGAGTTCTGTTATAACTATGTTCTGTTTCAGGTATATTTTTTTGGCTAAAATCCAAGGTTCGTAGAAAATATTTTTAACAAGGTAAGCTCATTGTGGGGGTAATCGTGACCTAGATGGAAGCCCATTTTCCACTGGGTGATTTGAATGTACTGTAATAAAAGTGACAGAATCCATTTGCAATGATTTATTTATAATGCGTTGGTAATATTATACTTATTATTATGTTAAAATTAATGCTCGGAATTAAATGGTAAAATCCCAGGAAATTTGCAGTGTTATTTATGCAATGATGATGTAGAATTGCGGTAATTTTTTAGCGCCTTGTACATATTTTCTTTGAGAACATTCAAATTTTCAAATAGAAAATCTCATTCAGCAAACTATCATGACAAGGACTTGATAGGGAAAGTGTTGGGAATAATAGTATTTATATAAAAAGATGCACTTGGTGGTAGATACTCTCAGCATTGCCTTCAGTAATTCAGGCATCAGTAATGCGAAGGCCAAGAGTAAACAATAAGCTTGTCGGTGTTGAATGGTGTAGTTTTCAATTCTCACTTTCGACTAATTATTATTAGTTATTCTGTGTGCCCACTAGCATGGAGCGACATTGCAAAAATCAAATCTCGGTATTGTAATAGCTGCCAAAAGATGCTTCATGTCATTCATATTCTCGTAAAAATACTTAAAAAAATCTAAAGTTATGTCTTCATTCAACAACCTAGCGATTTTGTAACGTAAAAAACGTAAATTTAGCCTTTTTTTCCCAAAATCTGAGTACAGTCTCAAAAATATAAAATAATATCCATTACTTTCAATTGCATTTACCTTATTGAACATTACATGTTTTATAAAAAAAAAACACTGCATATATTGCTGTTAAACTAGTGAGTTTGTGAGCGCTGTGGAGGTGGGGGGGATAATTTCGCTCCTATTGTTTCGTCGCAGAAACTAGATGCGACTTGCATCTAGTTTCATTTCGGCTACCGCTGACCGTAGACGTGTTAGAATCCTTGTCCGATTAAATTATAACACATATAATTGTTGTGAAAATGAATGCAAATTACACGAGAAGCAAAATTTTATGTCCAATATTCGGGGCACCAACTGAAATGAACTCTCAAGTGTTACCTACTGTCTCAGAAGTGATTAAACATTATTTGTTCTTACGATATGAGCGTAATCTTAACTCTACAAAAAAAAACGTCAGTATTCGAAATAAAAAGTGTTATATCTGCAATTGTTGAAGGAATTTGGAAGCGCGCTTCTATTCCCATTGTTTCACACAATCGAGTGATGAAACTGATCCAAGATCATTATAACGAATACTTAAAACTTAAAAATTGGCCAAAAAAAGTGTGCATTATTATGTTAAGTTAAATTCTTTTAAAATCGAAATGAATAAACTTTTCGATATTGCTTCATGCAAATGTAACAATCTGAATATGTGTTCCTACGAAAAGACGCTCAAGGTACCCACCAAAGAACAAGCATTCCTTCAAGACCAAAGATCCTCAAGAAAAATGATGCTGGGAGCAATAGATACCGACACAACAAAAAAAATACATCGGAAAATGAGGATGCAAGCTCGTTTATCTGAACTTGCTTCGAAGGTCAGCTCATCTACAGCATCAGCGACAAAACCACGTCAACCCTTTTTTGATGAAAACCAATCATTTTTTTCACATTCTTCGCAACCTCCAGAAAATTCCCGTATGATGTTAAAACTCCCCACTTTGGCCAGAATCTGCGATCAGTATGGTTTGTAAGACAGGTCGGCTGTTGCAAGTGCTACATTACAAGATTTTGGCATAGTAACCGAAGACGTCTCTAAAATGGTGATTGATAGGAGCAAACTCAGACGAGCTAGACAAACGTGTCGCACTTCTTTAATAAAAACATGGCAGATGTCGTCGGAGTCAACAAAAATTCGAGGTCTATATTTCGATGGAAGGAAGGATAAAACACTGTCTCAGGAAAAAAATAGGGGATAGATATCTTCGGAGAACGATTTCAGAAGAACATTATTCCATTTTATCTGAGCCGGGATCTCAATATGTTGGACATGTTACACCATCATCAGGAACTGGCAAAAACATCGCAAAGAGCATGTTACACCATTTAAAAATGAACGGTTTTAATTTGAATGATTTATCAGCGATTGGATGTGATGGGACTGCTGTCAATACAGGCAAAAAATGGAACTATTAGATTCATGGAATTGGAATTAGGTCATCCGTTACAATGGTTTATCTGTCAGCTGCATGCAAACGAACTTCCCCTTCGCCACTTGTTTCAACACTTAGATGGTGCTACAGCAGGACCTAAAGGGTTTTCAGGACCTATTGGAAAACTTCTTTCAAGCAGCTCTAAAAGCACCGTTATAAATTATTCACCAATACACTTTGAGATGCACAAACTCAACGCAGAGGAATTGAAAAATTTGAGCACGGACCAAAAATACTTGTACGAAATATGTTTTGTAGTTACAACAGGTCACTGCCCACCAAATTTAGCAAACCGTCATCCAGGTAGTATTTGTCACTCACGCTGGTTGACGACAGCAAACTCAATACTTCGATTATATATAAGAACAACTAACCCTTCAGTGAACCTAAAAATTCTTGCTGAATATGTTGTTAAAGCATATGCTCCGACATGGTTTGAGATAAAGAGGCACCCGTCGTGTAAAGATGGGGCATTACATGTTTTTACCATAATAAAACTCACCCGATATTTGAGCACCGATCTACGAGATATAATTAATCCAGTAATTCAAAGAAACGCCTATTTTTGCCACCCGGAAAATCTGCTACTATCCATGATAATGGATGACAACCTTATTGTAAGAGAATTGGGTTTGAGACGAATATTAAAGGCGCGAGATAGATTTCCGAGTCCATCTGTTGTTAGAGACTTTATTATTCCAACAATAAACTTTTCAGCAAGTAAATATTACGATATTATCAACTGGCAGGAATGCGAAGTTACACCGCCACCGATACTATCCGAAATCAGTAATGACGACCTAGTCAAAATGATAAATAATTTCGGTGAAGAAAAGGACAGTTTTGAATTTCCCAGATTTCCCTGCCACACTCAAGCAGTCGAGAGGTGCATCAGATTAGTTACCCAGGCATCGTTGTCTACAGTTGGGCCTGAAGCAAGAGATGGATTCATTCGGGCGACAGTAAAATCTAGGCATATAATGCCCGAATTTCACACCAAATCTCATTTCAAAACACGATAAATATTATAAAACTTCGATAATGTTTAAAAAAATTCTCTTTGTTAAAGTATTTTATTTTATAAAAAAAATGTTTCTCAAAAACACGAAAAAAAAACAATAAAAAATCAATAATCCTCTTCAAAAAACCAAAAATAGACCCCGCCTTGAAACTATAGTAATTTTATTTTTATTTTCACATGTGTTAAGCACCTTATTAGCTATAAAACCCCTAATAAAATTGTATTTTTGCTATGAATATCGCTTGTTTATAATGCTTGGCAGAGTTTTCAGCGACTTTTTTCATACAATTTTTTTCTAAATATAAATGTGCTGGTTGTTGAATAAAGGAATGTTTCAATCGAGTTGATTTTTTTAGACGAAAGAGATGTTATATAAAGGCAACTTTTTTTTGCTATTACAGTACTGGAATCTTTAAAAAAAAAGTCCCATACAACGTCACTCCACCCTAGTGCCCACATAATATTATATACCAACATTATTTTGTTAGAAGCGTGAAGTATAGATACACCATAGTATAAGTAAAACAGTGTTGTCGCCTGATGGCATTGCCATTGCACTGAATTGATAATGTTAATTCAATTACTTTCCTTTGTTTGAGGTAATAACATACCAAATACATATGTCTCAAAGGAAAGGGTGTTTTCTGATGACCGGATAACTCATCAAAATGACAACTCAACAAACCTATAAAAAAATGTTAAAAAGTTATGAAAATTGATGAAACAAAAACTAGGTTAAATGGGTTACATATGTAACTATTAAACCTTGTTTTTATTTAAAGTTTATTTTAGTTATTAAATTGTGTTGAATAGTCATTTTGAGGAGTTCTTACAATACTATTTCTTACCAAGCATTATATTGTAAGAAATAATCAATGGATAAAGACAGAGGCTTTTCAATTCACCTTCATTTCAATGATTGAATTATTACATGATCACTAATTTGTATATCATAAAATTCCATTAATATGTTATTATGAAAAAGTAATACCTAGTTGTATAAAATATATTATAATAATGTCAAATCATTAACCAAAGGATCTCTATCTTTAAACAATACAACGAAATAATGTGTTCCTCTACATCACTGAACGGATTTAAACTTATGACACACATAAGTTTTTAGATTCTCACGGCCAAAAGCATTTTTGTTGTTTGTTTTTGGGTTGTTATGCCGTGTTGCGCTAACTCCTTCTTTAGCCGACGTTTCGGACAGCGTTGCAGTGTCCATCATCAGGGCAGATCCGGTAGATCCGAAGATGTGGATCACATCTTCGGATCTACCGGATCTGCCCTGATGATGGACACTGCAACGCTGTCCGAAACGTCGGCTAAAGAAGGAGTTAGCGCAACACGGCATAACAACCCAAAAACAAACAACAAATATGACACACATAGTTCAATTTTTAGAAATGTTTTTGATATTACTTACTTACATTACACAATAAAGGAATAAATGTAACACCCATTTGTACATGGGATTTGATTAACATATTTAAAACTGTAAATAGTATAGTTTTAAATACAAATCAAAGATCTAATAAATCTTGTTATTCTTAATTCAACTTTATGCTGTATACTTACATTGTACTTTTAACTATATTTTCATTTCATGTCAATGGCACATGTCGTGCCGCTAGTATTTAAATAAAATTAAAAAAAAACCGTGGATAAATCTTTTTTATCACACTAGCGACTCGTCCACTATAAAACTGATCCATGGTACAATTAATATAATGAATCTTATTTGTTTTCATTTAAGTTCAAGATCCTTGAAAATATATTTTCATATACTTAATAATTAATTCCTTTAATTCCTTGAAGCACTTCGAAACTCTAACTTTAATACTATGCGATACATCTATTCATTTCTTATTCGGAGATATAAATCTAAATGGGTTTAATAAACAAAATAATATCATAATATCGTATGAAAAGCTGGTAAGTATTATTTTATTAAGTACTTAGATGTAGTAACCAGAAAGGTTGTAGTAAATGAACAAATGAATCTCACATGTATAGAATGCGAAGTATGTATAAAATATGGCACTAAGTATTTAGAAGAACACTCTGAAGTAGAAATTGTATGGACAAAAGATCTCCAGCGGTGGATTCAAATAATATAAAAAGAGATTCAGGGGATTTAAATTGAATTTATTTAAATATTGGGAAGTATTACTTGGATAGTTAAACTTATTGGGAGAATGTAGATGTTTTAATGAAACATACGTGCTGACCTAATTAATATGATTCCGGGTTACACAAGTTATAACTACTGACGTACTAACAAATCAGGCGGGGGCATTGCGCTGTATTTTAAGAATAATCTGGTATTTTTAATCAAAACTATTAGAATCTTATTATTTTGAAAATGTTTTTGGAATAATTACTTTTCGAAATAAACACAGACTAACTATTTTAGCAGTTAATCAACCCCCGAATCTTAGCAAACAATCGTTTACCAGGGAAATAGAATCTATTTTGACAGATTTCATAGGTTCACGTGAAAATATATTGTTATTTGGGGACATTAATCTAAACTGGACGAATTCTCAAAATGCTGTTGTTCCTTCCTATGAAAATATTTCTGCTAGCAATTATTTCGTCAAATGCATAGATGATGTGAAACGGGAAGAAATTGTGTACGTGTAACACGATTGTGTATAGATCACATTTACGCTAGGTACAGTAATTTCAGATCGCAAATAATTATTTCGGAATTGTGTGAAGAATTCGCCAAATCAATCGGCTTTGGAAATGTCAATGGCAAGTCTTAGAACAGGTTGTTTTGAAGAATTTCAACAATTAATCAAATATCAACGTTTATTTCATGTTATGAGAAAGTCCTTTTCAAGTTCTGTTATAATTTCGTTATACAGAACTGAAATAATAACAGAACATGAAAAAATCTTTCACAGATCTTAAAAATTTTAAATTTGAAAATTGAACAGTTTTCCAACTCTCCAAAAACAACCCGTCCTTGCATTCATAATTTGTATCTTTCACATTGCACATTTTAAACATAAATACTTTATTATTTTAACCTAATTAGTAATGTAGGGTGTTATGTCACAGAATGCCTATCGTGAAGTTTTTATTAAAAGTGAGTAAGCTAACAGACGTTTATAAGATAGGTACTTGCCACGAATATTCCCCATATGTGAGTTGAAAAGAACACATTTTGGGGAAAAGGCTTTAGTCGGACGTAGTCGGAGGCATGACGGTGACCATAAACAAGGTGACAGTTGGTTTAGTGTTGTTTGGCATATTTTTTTTTACTGTACAACAGAATATTTTTTCCAATTACAGTATAATTTTACATATGTCAGCATTTAGCTAGGTGACTCTTCAATAATTGTTTCAAGTCATTTAGAGAAGAGTCACTTACATCCAAATTCTTTGCAAGTTCGTTTAACAGCACACCTCCCCACGTCATGCTATGCTTTGCCAGGACGTCGGTTTTGCCTTTTGGTACTCTGAATAGGTCATGGTATCGACTTCGGCTGTAGTGGTCTGGTACATATAAATGATAGCATCCCAAGAGGAATGGGCTATCGATACAATTTATCCTGATTTTGATAGACATAATAGCTAAACTTGCTTTCCGCCTTTATATTGGTAGTTGGTACCACTAGCGTGGAATGACTCGCGAATTGTGCTGAATATGAAATGTTCTTAAAAATCATTATTCTTAGTTACGATCATTCTTAATAATAACCGTTCTTATTAATTATCATATGATGAATATGCATGTTAACAATATGTATGTGTTCTAAAGTCACATGTTGAAAATGATTTTTTCTTTGAGTTATCTGGTCGCCATGAAAATTATAATAATTGTCTATGACTTCATTCTTGTTTATGCATAACCTATAAATATTTTTGACAAGTGCTAACTAGTGCTTTCTTCTCCGACAGCCGTTTCTTCCTGTTTCCCAACTCTGTTTATCCCGCGTTGCTAAACTTACTATCCCACGCCTGTGATGGTTATTGGTAAAGTAAGTACTCATTTTTATATTCATCGCTATTTATTTGGTAGCTGCCGTTATTCCAGTTTAGTTAGGGAATCATTGGGCGTTTTGTCACAGTAGAATGTTTAAACTGTCAATTTGACGTCTACCGATTATTAGATTAGTATTTAGAAGGCATTTATTACAATTACACAACAAAAAACATATGGGTAACAGATATTTTGTTAAAAGCGGAATGGCGGTAAACATTGTAAATATATATATAGTTTTTCCACGATAAACAACGTTTCTCTTACCGTTGTCATATCTTCAAGGTTTTCAAATATGTGTTTTGGCCACGACTTTGTTACTGTGACAGGATATTCCAAGCGAAACCACATTTTATTTTTTTAATGTTTTTTTTTTTATTCTAGATAAAAGAAAATTACATATTCACTTATTTAACTAGAAAAAACCAATAGATTACATATTAATATATTACATTGCGATTTTATTCACGATCATTGTTTTGTTGACTGAGCATAAAATTGAACAACTTTTTTTTTAAATTTACCTACACTTTTTTTCATTTTTAATTTCGTCTGGGAGGCAATTATATATGTTGCTCCCCTCGTAACCAATGGATTGCTTGCCGTAATGAGTATGTATGGTGTTTAAATGTATTTTATCGTGTTGCCCTGTAAAGTGTGTGTTTACTTGGTACGTTTTAATGATTTCTGAATTTGGATGTATGAGTTTATTATTTATTTTGCATATAAGGAGACATGTATAATATTCATAAAAAGTTTCTTAATGTTAATAGTTTTGTTTTCATGCATAATTTTTCTGTTAAAGTTCTAGGTTTAAAGTGAAATAGTTTTTTGATTGCTTTGTTTTGTTTTACGTGTACTTCATTTATATATTTTTCATATGCATTTCCCCAGATTTCAATCAAGTAGTTTAAATGTGAATGTATGAGGCTATAATATAGATCTTTTTAAATTTTATTTGGTAACAGATATGATATCAGGCTAAATAGGCTAATTAAAGGATTGATTTTATCTTTAATATCTTGAATATGCTGTTTAAAAGTTAGGTGTTTATCATTGTATCAGGATTTGCAGGATGTTATATTCAATTTTTAAGGGTACATAAGGAGGAATTATTTAAAGAGTTGAGCTTAAAATCATGTATCTTGTTTTAATTTTACTTTTGGATTTTTATCATTTTATTTTATTTTAAGAACGTTCTGTTTCAGATATATTTTTGGTGTTAAACCAATAACCAAACTCTACCAAAGCAGACCATGGATCTACTGAAGTCAGATACTATATCCATCAAGACGGAACCAGGTCTCCGGGAAGAAGATGGAGGTGAAATTGCATTTTCAGATTTAGATTTCGACCACCCAGCTGTAACGAAGGAATGCTCGCAATATGCGGAGAGTACTCAGACAGACAGTTTGTTGCATTGCATACGTGTAAAATATAGAACTTTAAATTCGGTTGTCCGGAATCAATATCTCCTTTGAAAAGTCGTGCAAACAGGACACATACTTGTACACAACATCCTTTCTTATAATACATGAGGTGTATTGGGTATTTACCTTAATATGCGTCCTTGCCGGAAAATACCAAAATACAGCACTCATTAAACTTTATTATATTATTCACAATAAGTTCTCGGTTCCTCGATTCTCACCTAATTTCATTTGGGACATGATGTTAACAACACGTATTTATTATAAGTTAAAAATACATAAATATTGATTGGAAAAACAATATCCCATTGACTGAAAAGAATCAAACTCTCTACTACGGGTGCTCTAGAGAAAGTTTTTGTTTTTTTGAAGAATCGGTCACTGAAGCGGACATCTGAGGTCATTTTTTTTATCTCTCATTGACCTCGTTGATCAATGGTATCTGTATTCGTAAAAAAATAGTTTATTATTTTCCAATTTAAAAAAATTCTCGTTTACATCAATTTTACGAAGATAGGCTGGCCCTATCCTGGCGCAATTGGAGCAGTTCGCTCCGGGGGTCGAATACTTAACCTAACACATCGCCCTTGATATTATTTTTGATAAATACCGCGCTACAAAAAAACACAAATCATCATTTTATTGATTACAGTGATATCCTGCCTTGTCGTGTACTAATTGAGACTGTTAGGGCAGTCAAAATTAAACTCGCACCTGGCGCCGTTTGGTTCAGGGCTGGCCATGCAAAGATACATTATATTTATTTAAATATTGAAGACAATATTTGTGATTTCTAAACGAAAATCTGAAACAGAAAAATCAGAAAAGGAAACGGTCACATCTGGGACTCAAACGGTCACATCAAACGGTCACATCGAGTCCCAGATGTGACCGTTTCCTTTTCTGATTTTTCTGTTTCAGATTTTCGTTTAAAAATCACAAATATTGTCTTCAATATTTAAATATTACAATTTGGGGTTTTACTCAATACAGTTATTCCGAAAAATAAAACATTATATTTATCGTCCTTTTTATTACAGGAAGCATTTATGTGGAGACAGTTACCGTAAACGCGGATCTTGGACCCCGACAAGATGAAGCGGGACTTACTTATATGAAAATTGACATAGATCTGCCGGATGTAAAAGAGGAATGCTTAGAACGCTTTGGAAGAATTAGCAAGGCAGCAGGTAAAACTAATTTTTCACTGTAAACTTGAACGATTCGGACTCTCCTATTTTTTTTAACCTTTCTACGAACTCACTTCGCTTATTTACTCTAAGTTTAGAAAAAATGTGTTTAACTGAGTCATTTTCACCCATGTTATTTTTCAAATTTGTCGACAGATCTTCAGACGCTTTTTGTGGAAAAGGGATTCATTCCTCCACATCGCAACTACTCCTCCTCTCCTAAGTCAAATTTTGCAATAAACGTACGCACCCATGAAAGAAATAAATATTTTTACTGTACCGGTTGCCACTATTCATCTTCTCGAAAGGGAGATTTAAAGAGCCACATGCTGACTCACACGGGAGAAAAACCTTTTTCATGTTCCTTGTTCAACTATGCATGTAATCATAAGGGTCATTTAAAGAGCCACATGCTGACTCAAAGTGGAGAAAAACCTTTTTCATGTTCCACTTGCAACTATGCATGTAATCATAGGAGTAATTTAAAGAGCCACATGCTGATTCACAGTGGAGAAAAACCTTTTTCATGTTTGGAGTGCAACTATGCAAGTTATCAAAAGAGTAACCTGAAGACACACTTGCTGACTCACCGTGGAGAAAAACCATTTTCTCGTTCCGTGTGCAACTATGCATGTAATGCAAAAGGTCAGCTGAAGAGGCACATGCTGATTCACAGTGGAGAAAAACCTTTTTCATGTCCTCTGTGCAACTATACATGTTATCAAAAGGGTCAACTGAAGATTCATATGCTGACTCACAGTGGAGAAATACCTTTTTCATGTTCCTTGTGCATTTATGCATGTTATCAAAAGGTTCAACTAAAGAGTCATATCCTGACTTACAGTGGAGAAAAACCTTTTTTATGTTCCGTGTGCAACTATGCATGTAATAAAAAGGGTAATTTAAAAAGCCACATGCTGACTCACAGTGGAGAAAAACCATTTTCATGTTCCGTGTGCATCTATGCATGTTATGGAAAGGGTCAACTGAAGAACCATATACTGACTCACAGTGGAGAAAAATCTTTTTCATGTCCCGTGTGCAACTATGCGTGTTGTCGAAAGGGTCAGCTGAAGAAGCACATGCTGATTCACAGTGGAGAAAAAGCTTTTTCATGTTCGGAGTGCAACTATGCAAGTTATCAACAGGATAACATGAAAAGACATATGTTGATTCACAGTGGAGAAAAACCTTTTTCATGTTCCGTGTGCAACTATGCATGTAATAATAAGGGTAATTTAAAAAGCCACATGCTGACTCACAGTGGAGAAAAACCATTTTCATGTTCCGTGTGCATCTATGCATGTTATGGAAAGGGTCAACTGAAGAACCATATGCTGACTCACAGTGGAGAAAAACCTTTTTCATGTCCCGTGTGCAACTATGCGTGTTGTCGAAAGGGTCAGCTGAAGAAGCACATGCTGATTCACAGTGGAGAAAAAGCTTTTTCATGTTCAGAGTGCAACTATGCAAGTAATCAACAGGGTAACCTGAAGAGCCACATGCTGATTCACAGTGGAGAAAAACCTTTTTCATGTTCCGCTTGCAATTATGCATGTTATCGAAAGGGTCGACTGAAGAGCCATATGCTGACTCACAGTGGAGAAAAACCTTTTTCATGTTCCTTGTGCAACTATGCATGTTATCAAAAAAGCGAACTAAACGTACACATGCGGATTCACAGTGGATAAAAACATATAAAACATTTGTTAGAACACATGCTGACTCAGAGCGGAGAAAAACTCCCGTGTCTTGTTCCGAATGCAACTATGCAAGTTATCAACAGTGTACCTTGAAGAGAAAAAAGTGACTGACAGCAGAGAATTTTTTTTTTTAATTATATGGCTGAAGTGAGATTTGAAAAAACGCGTGCGCACTCACAGTTTTTTTTCATATGCAATTATGCGTTTTCTTGAAAAGACTCTTCGACTGAACACTTTTCTTCTTCCTTGCGTTAACATTCACCTTCATGAAAACTATTAATATCAACAATTATATCAATTACTAGAATAAATTCTAGTAATTGATATTATATGTTTCACCAGAGAGTTTTCAGTATATCATTTATTTTTTAAATTTAATGGCTTTTCACCCCAAAGGAATGTTCTAGCCAGTGTCAAGTCATGTTCAATGTGAATTTGTAAGTAGTGTCATATATTGTTTTTCTCTTTGTTTAGTTTTTTTTTTTTTTTTTTCCCACATAAGTAAGTGAAATATTTACAGATTTAGATGTAAGAACTAGAAAACCACATTACATAATAATATAATACAAAAAATACCTGAGGAATTAACTATACAAGATGTCCATTTTTGGAGAAGCAAAATAATTAATTAATAACTTGTTAATATGTATCTAATCACGAACGCGATCAGATACATATTTAAATATAAGTAAGTGAAATATTTACAGATTTAGAAGTAAGAACTAGAACACTTCATTACATAATAATATAATACAAAAAATACCTTAGGCATTAACTATACAAGATATCCATTTTTGGGGAAGCAAAATAATTAATTAATAACTTGCGAATTTGTATCCAATCACGAACGCGATTAGAAACACATTTACTAGTTGAAACAATTGATAATTAATGAATAAACTAGTATAATTTATTGTACTTAAAAATAAACAAAGCAAACTACATAAATATATGAAATTAAACATACCAGCAAGAGTAAAAATGAGTATGTACAATTTAGATTACAAATTGATAAAATTAGAATAATTTTATAGTGGTCAAAATATTAATAATCTTGAGATTTCTTTGAATTCGTTCTAAATCGCTTTGTAAATGATTTGTTTTTTTTTTTATCTTAAATGTAACTTAAATGTCAATGTATGTGTAAAAAAGATAATTATGTCATACTACTAACACGAATATCAAAATATAATTATATGAATATGTGTACAGTAATGTATTTAATTATTTCTTCAAATAATATTTATACGTAATTGTAAAAAGCATTCACTTTGTGGCTCATCATAATTTATAATAAAAACACATAAATTTGTTTTTGACCACTATAGTTTTATTTTCACTCTACCGGTTTCGGAAGATCCCTTCCTTCGTCAGGAGAATATTTATTCAGGAGAAGTTTTAAATATTCTCCTGACGAAGGAAGGGATCTTCCAAAACCGGTAGAGTGAAAATAAAACTATAGTGGTCAAAAACAAATTTATGTGTTTTTATTATAAATATTTTTACACTTCTAAATTCACTCTCAAAACTGTAGAACTTTAGCAGCAGCTACTAGTGCGTTCTAGAATTTTTTTTTTCTATTTCCCTGCGGAGATCGCACCTTGTACCTACTTGAATTATTTGGTAAACAAAACTGCTAGATACTTTAACCGCTCGAGAACGAACTACCTAGACAGACAGAAAAAAGTTCCATTGATTTGTCTTATGACCATTTTCCTCTTAGATATTTTAAAATGTAAGTATTTTTCTCCGTACATAAAAGGTACAGAAATATTTGTTCCCTTACAATACGTAAAGCCAAAGAATTATACTACCGAAACAAACTGATAACAGCAAATTATGACCCTAAAACCGTATAGTCAATTTTGAGGGAAAGTACGCATTCACAGAAGAACAAAGATGATACCATAAAAAAATTACTAATTGATGATGAAGAACTCCACTTCCACGAGAATTCTATACGTATCCTCAATTTTATAAACAAACACTACACTAATATTGGTGTTAGCCTAGCTGAAAATATAAAAACTAGGTTTCCTCTCAGAGATATCCAGGAACCTCAAAACAATACAACAAACATCAGTAATGATAATAACAACAGACATTTCAAATTATATAACGTTACGCTAGAAGATACTAATAAAATAATTCAATCATTAAAGAATAACACAACTACATGACCGGATGGTGTTGACTCTAAAACTATCTTAACACTAAGTCAACAACTACTAAAACCACTCACATACCTAATTAATCTTAGTCTAAAGGAAGGAATCTTCCCTAGCTTACTAAAAAAAGGTCTTATTATTCCAATTTACAAATCAGGACCAAAAAATAATGTAAACAACTACAGACCCATAACGCTACTATATACCATTTCAAAAATTCTTGAAAAAACTATTAAAATACAGCTTCAACACTATCTAGAATCAAATCACATACTCTCGTTGCAAGTAATTTTAAACAATGCGAAAAAATTTGAACAGCAAATTATAATGGGAGATTTAAACATTAACACTATCCCTGACTACCACCGTCAATCAATCGATTATCTATGTCTACTCGCGGAAAATGGTTTCACACAGACTATTAACAGCTTTACTCGTGAACAGGGCTCGAGTAAATCCTGTCTTGATCACATCAATGTAAAAAATATTAACTTTATTGACACTTTTGTTATACACTCAACTATTTCAGACCACTATACAACATTTCTTTGTCTTAAAACAAGCCTCCCACTTCTTCGAAAATTAAATACGTTGCTAAAACTAATTTCAACAATTTAATTGAGGACTTGAGCGCAGAAAACTGGCTAAATGTTCTAGATAAATCAGATACTGACTTAGCAATGAAAGAATTTATTATCAAACTACACGAGTATATATCAAAACACACAAGTAATATAACCGTATCTAATAAACAAATTAAATTCACACCATGGATCACCCTGGGGCTAGTTAAATCGATTCACAGAAGAAATCATCTTCATGAAAAGGCAAAAACATATCCTGAGAATTTGGTATTACAATGTTATTATAAAAAGTATAGGAATTTGTGTAAGAAATTAATTACATCGGCGAAAGAAAATTATTATAAAAAACTCATTTACGAAAACAACTGCAATCCAAAACGTTTTTGGGATACCTTTCGCAACATAACCAAATCCAAAATCAATAAATCTTCTGAAATAAAATCGCTATACATTAACACATCAAACTCTGAAGTTCCCAAAGATATGGCAAACTTTGCAAACAGTTACTTTTCATCTGTGGGTGACACACTTGCGAAAAAAATTCTCGATAAGTGTAAGAAATCAGAAACCGCTCTCGCCAATTTAACTATCCCTAGGATCGGTCACAAAATAGACTCAATCACAACTTCAACTAACGAAGTCATGAAGATAATTGACGACCTTAAGTCATCAAAAGCATGTGGTCCCGATAAGATTTCAACAAATCTTCTAAAAATCATTAAAGTATACACAGCCATACCGATTGCGTTCATTGCGAATCTAAGCTTTAAATCTGGGAAATTCCGTAACCATTTAAAGCAGTCAATTGTCATTTTACTGCATAAAAGTGGGGACAAATCACTGATACATAATTATCGGCCTGTTTCCTTGCTCAACTCTGTCTCTAAAATTATGGAGAAAATTGCAAAGAACCGTCTCATCCATTATCTCGAAAATAACAACATCCTTTCTAGTAGACAATTCGGCTTTCGCAAAGGTTTAAGCACTGAAAACGCCATCGCTAATTTGACAAAAATCATCTCTAATAATCTAGATAAAGGTAGTAAATGCATTGCACTTTTTTTAGATCTAGCTAAAGCGTTCGACACTATCTCGCACAAAATTCTGCTGAATAAACTACAGCGAATTGGGATACAGGGTCAAATTTTCAAGTGGTTGGTTAGTTACCTAGAAAACAGGAGCCAAAGAGTGGATATTAACGGTACTCTAAGTGATCCAGCCAATATTAAATATGGCGTACCGCAAGGAAGTACACTAGGTCCCATATTGTTTAATGTTTATATAAATGACTTATGTAATACTTCATTTGCAGACCACATTATTACATTTGCTGACGATATAGTACTTTTATTCGAAGGCAAAACCTGGAATGAGTCTTGCAGTAAAGCTGAATTTGGCATTTATAAACAAAGTTAAACAGTGGCTAGATAGTAATCTCCTCACTCTAAACTCGGATAAAACGAAATTCATCTGCTTCAGTTCAACTCAAGCGGGTCAACCACAAGAAATTATTAACATTAGGATACACCATTGTTACGACATTATTACATGTAAATGCAATACCTTAGAATGTGTGGACAATATAAGATACCTAGGAATTATCATTGATAAATTTCTGAGATGGGACAAACACATAGCCTTTACTTCCACAAAGGTCAGGAAACTTACACATCTGTTTATAGCAATAAGAAATATTCTATGTCTAAATGATTTGAAACGAATTTACTTTGCAATGTGCAATTCCATATTAGACTATGCTTCCTTAGGTTGGGGAGGTTGTGCTAAAACCATACTCGATCCCTTAGCTAAATCCCAGAAATCGCTTATAAGAGTCATACTGAAAAAACCTTTCAGGTCCCCAGCGATTCATTGTTCGCAGAGTTTCATGTTCTTGATGTAAGACAATTATACATGAGGAAAATCATATTACATACTCAAAAACAGAGGCACTACTTAGCTTCCGTAAACCACTGTCATAATACAAGACATGCAAAAAAAAACCCAACAGTTCCACCCACCACTTCCTCATCTTTAGCACAGAGACAATTCTCATACTTAGGCCCTAAACTGCTCAATCTCATACCTGATGCATGGAAGGCAAAGAGTACTAATATTCTGCGTATGCAGGTAAACAATTGGCTTCTGGTCTTGGGGAGAGCTGAATGCGAGAATATGCTAAAAAACAGTAATTGAATTGTAAATTTTGTTTTTCTTTACATTCTTCTTTACATTTTAATTTATATTGATATTATATTAGCATTACAGGAACTGTATTTTTACATAAAGAAAGTTCGAAAATTGCTCAATTCTTCGTGATATTTTTCCTTAAAGGAAAAGTTCCTTCTTTACTTTCATTTTTTATTTATTTTTCATTTCCTTGTTTTATCTATTAATATTTCTTTAGTTTATTATATCAGCTAAACAATAGTAAAAAAAAAAAAATGTCGTGGTATAACTGAAAGTATACTAGATTATGAATATACATTTGTATTACATTACCAACAGAATTTCTTCAATTCAGTTTCATTTTCAAATTCATTTTCTTGTTTTTATCTATTAATATTTCTTTAGTTTATCATGTCAGCTAAACAATAGTAAAATATGTCGTGGTATAACTGAAATTATTCTAGAATATGAATATACATATGTATTATTTTAACAACAGAATAGTCAACACTATAATTTACTACAATTTACATGTAAAAACATTATCATATTGGAATTTCCTAAAACGGGCAATCGCCTAGTTGGACATTTTAAGTTCATTAATTGTATTATGTAATATTTACAAACAAACAATAAATAAACAACAATAAAATAAATAAATAAATAAACAGTGGAGAAAAACCATTTTTTTATGTTCCATAAGTCCACATATTAATGTTTTTTTAATTTATTTATTTATTTTTGGGAAATCGACAGTTTACATTTAATCAGTTTGTACAAAAGTGTTATATAGTAAAATAAAACCAATTATAGATTTCCTCCTTGTGACTTTAACTGAGACAACATAATTTAAATTTGTAAGAGAGGAATATGAATTAAAAAAATTATACAAACCAAAAGATTACATAAAACGAAAAATTTACAAAACTATACATTTATAGCCATGGAGAGAGGTTGTAGATATAAATCTTATCTTAATAGAGATATAAACACTAGAGACATAAACATTATTCACAAACCATCGGAGAAATATTATTTTATGGACCTCTTGTTTTTGGTAAGTTTGCAACTGAAAATATCTACCTTGGATAATACGCTATTGCAATTATTGCATAGTCTGCTCAGGTAAGAATTCTGCCTAGAGTTCGTTTTGCTTTGATCAACCCTGAACAGGACATAAGAGTGTGTTGAACGCGCAGGTACATTGAATGCAATCTTGTTTAGCAACTCTGGGCATTGAATATTATTTTAACTACTTTATACAGGAATAGTGCATCCTTATGATGTTTCCTTACACTCAATGATTCAATTATGTATGTAAAGTATGAAGCTGCCTCTCATAATTATTAAATCTTACAAATGACTTTTATCAAATATATTTTATGAATTTGTTTTGAATTGCTTCGATTTGGTTTTTGTGGATTTTGTAAAATGGAGACCAAACAACTGATGCAAACTCCAAATGACTTCGTACATTAGCAAAGTAGAGTTGCTTAATAATATCGATGATATAAAACAGTTTTGTGTTTCTTATGGAAGCCTACCATTTTGTTTTATATGGCTTCTACCAGTCGAGGATAGTACTTCATCTCTGGGGGTAAGGCTCTATAATACGATATCCAATGAAACAGGTACTTCGGTATGAATGGTTTATTATCACATACAAGGGGTAATGCTAGACAGTTACAGTGAATCAGTTTAAGACCTGTCTATAAGGCAAGCTATGAATCTAGGGCTCAGATAGGGTTAGGTATATTAGTGTCTCACGTGTTAGCGATGGGGGCGCGGGCGGCCTGGAGGACAGGACGCCTACGAGGGGCGGCATGGTAGGGCAGGACGCCTACGAAGGGCGGCGCAGCGCGGGAGCAAGGGCTTACCACGCATCGATGGGCACGCATCTGGCTGTTGTAGGGCGGCAGTGGGCGGCACTGTGCGGGCAGCAAAGGGGCTCTCCACGCATCAGGCTGTAGTAGGGTGGCATGGGCGGCTCTGTGCGGGCAGCAAAGGGGCTCTCCACGAATCAGGCTGTAGTAGGGCGGCATGGGCGGCACTGTGCGGGCAGCAAAGGGCCCTCCACGCATCAGCCTATAATAGGGCGGCATGGGCGGCACTGTGCGGACAGCAAAGGGGCTCTTCACGCATCAGGCGATGGGTATGTATAGGAAATGGCAAAAATATACAACAAAGGGCCTGCTGGCGGGTGGTTATGGTCCAAAACATGACACAATTGTATAACAAGGTGTCTGCTGGCGGGCCATGGAGATTGCAACTGGGTAATTCGTACGAAACACTTATCCGATTATAAGGCAAACGGGGGGTACGCGGACTCTTACGCGAGTCGGGGCCAACAGCTGGCGGCCTGAACCGTCGTGTTACTTCAAGGGCGGTCTCGGGGCGACTGTTCACTCCTCTCTCGCTTCGCCTGTCCAGCGAGCGGGCCAGAGGGAAGGGGGGCACTACCGTATATGCAGGTCACCCCATACGTAACATGCAGTCCACGTGAACTGGGCAGTTCGTTCATTATCATATAAGGTAATGGTTTCCGTCCTAGTGCTCCTATTGGTTGTAGGTTCGTGCTAAATGTTGTAGACATGCATTGGCCACGTGTTCAGCATCCGGCCGCGTGATCATGAATGTATCTATATGAGCAACTCATAACAATTTTAGCAGCTTTATTTGTGATTTGATGTACATAAGAGGTTCCCCAAACTTTTTTGCCCCGTAGAACAATAGCCAAAAAAAAATTTTCCGTAGACCCCCTGCCTGCCGAATATTGAATTTTCCCAAAACTGTTAACGTCCCATGTGATAATCATTTTTTTTTCCTAAAAAGGTTCCCTTGCCTTGCCTGTCCAACAACCGGGTGGCGGTATAGTTCCTCTGTCTTTACACTGTGCAGACAGGGGCGCCCTTGTGAGGTATTACACCAAATGAAAATGAAGCAGGATAAGCAACGGGAATTTTTTTTCTGTAGCTAGCCCTACAGAACTGCCCGTTAAGTTCTTTGTCAGTGCTTATTCCGGTCAGTTCTTCTTGTCACGTGATATCCGATTCTTCAACGCTGCATTTCCATAGTTAAAATGTCCTCAAACTTAGTTTTAAAGTTTGTACATTTATCCCTGGACGTTTTTCAAAAACAAATTGGGGAACAAGGATAATTCGCGGCTTCCAATGTACAATTGTACAATGTTTTGCTTGAATATATTAATTCTAACGAGAAAAGGAACGTAGACTCTATTTATATACCTTAATTAACAACTTAACGAAATATAAAAATGCAAATATCAAATAAGTAATTTCTCAGTCTATTATTATTTGTGTTAGGTCTATTGTGTCATTTGCGGAACTCCTAAATGTTGAATTGAGGAAAAATGGGGGTCCGCTCGTATGTACCCCCATTTTTTGACCCCCAAAATTTTTTGTCGCTGACATTGACCCCCAGCAAGCCGATATCGACCCCCGGGGGTCGAAATAGACCACTTTGGGAACTTCCGATGTACATTAAGGTTATATTATAGTTTACTATCAAGGTCTATTCCGAGATCACGAATATCTGACCGTTGCAATGTTTTTGTTGTTAAAGAATAATTAAATAATTTATTCTTTTTATTTCTCGAAAAGACAACGTGATGACATTTTGAAACGTTAAGATATAGGTAGTTGATTTTATTAATAGGAGGATATATTGTTTAAATAATGTTGTAAATTAACACAATCGTTTAGACTTTTTATTGGCTTGTATAGCTTAGCATCATCAGCAAATAAATATATTTCAGAGTATTTTATTGATCAAATCATTACTATATAAAATCAAAAACAATGATCCGAGCTGAGAACCCTGTTGGATCCCAGAGGAAATTTCATTGAAATCTGATTCGAAGCCGTTTATTGCTACTGCCTGTGATCTGTTGAGTATATAAGATGTAACCCAACGAAATAAATTACCACGTATACCTAATGACCAAAGTTTTCTTTGAAATAATATTTTATTAATTTTGTCAAATGCTTTGGCAAAGTCTGTATATATGATATTTACTTGAGTGCGGTTGTCCATGTGATCGACGATGAATTCAGTGAGAAGAACGAGATTACTTTCCACATTTCTGCCTTTTGTTTTTACAAAAACATTTTCCATGTTACTTTGTTGTTATGATGTGATTGAGTTGTGGATCTAGATATTTGTAAATAATTAATAATAAAATCGTGTATACTTTTAGAGGTGCCAATAATAATATTCTGTGTTTTTACAAAAATGTGTAATAATCTTTATCCATTGTTATAATTTACGTGTAATCTATCTCATGTAACTTTTATGCTATTTTATATTGTGTTTCTCTCTTATAATCGATTTGTCTAAAAATAAAATACAATTCCATAATTTTGAACAAAGTTATTGATTTATTTCATTATGTAAAAAAGGCATGATCTGTACTGAATATGTATGGATACGCTTGAAAGCACGGCGTATGTGTTATAACAGTGTTGTGCATTGATTAATTCTTCTCTGCCTATCCCTGTGGAGAAATGGTGACGGCGGAGGCCTTATAAAAAAATAGTTATATCATAATCGAATTATAATAAAAAAAAAAAATTTATTCACCTTTTGTACTTATATATTGTTATCAAGGTAAATTTGTAGATCATCCTTTTAATTAAAAAAATTACACGTATATAAAAGAATTTATAATCAACTTTGTATGAAAAATCTACAACTTACCCCGTTTTCGCACAAGAGTCGATTATGTTTAAAAATTAGCGTACCGCCCATCCCTACAAATGACACAAACTGACAATTGTCTTTGAAATGCTGTCCGTTATAGATGCATTACAGTTTCACTATACGTGAATTTGTTTTTACGTTTTGAAATCCGTTTTATTATATTTCGAACTCAATTTAACAATTAGTTGTAATATGTTCTATGTTTTATTGAATTTGTTCTGTATATTAATGTATATCTTATTCGTGAACGCGTTACGAAGTGTTTATAACTAGGTGAAATTTTAGAGATTTATCCGAGACCTGTTCAAAATTGATAAAAAATGATTGAATTTTACAAGACATTAACAAAAATTATGAAAATTCATTAAAAAAATGCCTCAGAAATATGTGAATTGTAAAGTTTTCTAGAAATGCACTATAAATACTTAGGAAAATCGCGTTAAAAATAAAGTTTATTATCGATCAAATATTTTTATGTGGAAAAAAAGTGACTTTTTAATATGTATGTAAAAAAAATAAATGTATTGGGAATATAAAAAGTGAAGTGAGAGTTTTATTGGAAATTTTCTTATCAAAAGGAATGTGTTTTTAAAATGTGAAGTTTCATAGATTTTTATACGTTTTACGGATTAATTTACAGGTATGTTTTTTTAAACCCATAATACGTTTTAAATTCCAAAGTCTATCTATTTAGAAATGAAAATATTTATTTATAATAATCACGTCTGAAAGGTTATTTTACCTAGTTTTTAGTTCAGTTTTTGTTCTTGCAAAATGATCAATATTAACTAATATAGAAGAACATGTATAACACACGGGAACAATTGGGAATTTCGCGCGCGAAAGTACGTTTGCCCAAGACTTCCTAAGTAATAAAAACCATTATCTGAAGGGTTAATGCACTAATATAATTTATTAATACTTATTTTAGGTAAAAGTCCTAAGTTTGTAAATAAATAATTGAATATAAATAATAAATTAAGCATCCTGTATATTTGCCCAGCAAATTCAAGAAGTACATGTAAAATGACATAATTTTAAGACTTACCTTTCTATTTGAGCTACTGTTCTAAGGTTTATTGATTCTATAGTCGGTGAAGTCATTTTTTAGTTCAATAACGGTATATATTCGCAATTAAACGTATTTTTAGTGGAACAATTTCGTTGTTAGAAAACAACAAAAAATCAATATGGCCGCACATTTTGACTAGCCGGCTCCTGATTGGTTGACAGTGGAGATTGAACATTCAAGACCTCAACCTTCTGCGGGATGTTGAACAAATATCTATGAACTTTAAAAAATATATTATATTCATAACTTTGAGTGTTTGAATGTTCAATATCCAGGAGATTGAACAAATAAGAACTGAAACCTTATTCCGTGAGTGGATATTGGGACTCGAAAAATGCTTAAAATGTCACTTAAAAACAAAAAAAAAAATATGGTTTTTTTGAGCTTCATTAATGCGCAATAGGCTAATGAATATATTGGCATTCAAAACTCAGTTTTGCAAAAAAAGGTTTATTGAACATACAAGAACTAGGACAGCGATTTAATTTAATGGAACATGCAACTTCTTTCACCAATCTTCCTTGGTGATTAGTATTTTCAACACACATTGATTTGGTATGTTTTTCAACAGGTTGACAGATTTCGTTCGGCCCGTCTGTTTGTGGCAAAACGAGACAATGGAGCAGACAATTGCTAAGGCCATTGGATGGGGTAGAACTAGCCTAGGTATATTATATATTGTTAATGTTTTACAACTCTAAACAGAAGTGCACTGAAGTAACATTTATCAAAATCTTAACAAAAATTTACACATGTTTTTTGATATGTTAACCATCGCGTATTAATAGACCTTACTAAAATTCCTTAATTTCTCCTTAAGTTTACCTTTTTTAATGTTAATACAGCACAATGGTACCAACTGCTCCCAACCGTCTGTAGCCAGGTGTATGGCAACCCCAATAGGTGTACGTAGTGAGGATAAAGGAGATTGGGAAAAGAAGGTAAGGATGTAAGTGTGGGTGTCCACATCAGAGCCGGCCCTGAACCAAATGGCAACTGGCGCGAGTCATATTTTGGCTCCCCTTTTCAAAACGTCCAACTGTTTTACTCCCCAGAACTTCCTCTCCTCCCCGCTCAGCATCCCCAAATTTAAAAGTATATAAAAATAGTGCAGTAGCGCTGCTTTCGCCACTGGCGGTAGAAAGGAGAAAACAATTAATGATTTTCCTTATTTCAGCTGGCAGTGACTCGGTCACCTTGCAGGGGGTGGAGTTGTCTTTCTTCAGCAACCAGCAGTGCCGTCAGAGCTTCGGAGTGACAAGGACCATGAAGCAGGGTGTCATCCCGCAGAAGCTCTGCGCCGGCAATTCTGATGGCGGGATAGACACGTGCAGCATTAGTATAATTTTCTTTCCATTTTTACACACCTACTATTTATTTGGTGGACTATTTTAGGGACCTACCTACCTATTTGAAAATTACAAAATTTAGTATTTTAAATTAAATTTTATAATTATTATTTTTCGGAATAACTTATTGAGTAAAACCTCAAATTATAATATTTTTTAAATATTGAAGACAATATTAGTGATTTTTAAACGAAAATCTGAAACAGAAAAATCAGAAAAGGAAACGGTCACATCTGGGACTCGAACCCAGGACCCTTGTCTTTCCGGGACAATTTTTTTTTTTTTTTTTTAAAGAAAGACAAACATTCCCGGGTTACGAATAACCTGACAATATTTGAAAATCTCCTACTACCACCACAGAAAGCGGAAAATGTTGCTTGTGTTGTGATGGAGGACTTAGCCAGCCGAGGAATTGAACACACTACGCCTGGGTGGGACCCAAGCGCGATGTCAACTCGGCCACCGACCGGCTCTACCAACTGCGCTAATGGGACCCTATCCTCTCCGGTCACTTTTAACTGTATCATACTTCGAATAAGAACTACCAACGTTGTCTTCATTTTTTCACCGCACATTTTTATTGGCAACTATCTTTATGTATGATCGCAATATTCAACCCGAACTAAATGCAATCATAGACAGCGTCTTATAGATAAACCTATCTTATTGTTTTTATTTTTAATGTGCGACATCTATTGACTTTTTCTGCAAGTCTAGAAAATGAATTATTATTTTTCGGAATAACTTATTGAGTAAAACCTCAAATTATAATATTTTTTAAATATTGAAGACAATATTAGTGATTTTTAAACGAAAATCTGAAACAGAAAAATCAGAAAAGGAAACGGTCACATCTGGGACTCGAACAAGACAAGGGTCCTGGGTTCGAGTCCCAGATGTGACCGTTTCCTTTTCTGATTTTTCTGTTTCAGATTTTCGTTTAAAAATCACTAATATTGTCTTCAATATTTAAAAAATAAATTTTATAAATTTTGTATATTTTATAAATTATGAAATTTTAAAAATATTGAAATTTTATAAAATTTAATTTTTTTTTAACCTTAGTAAAGGTTTTATTTTTTGAATACTTTATAAATAAAACCACACTATTTATGGGTGTTATATTTAATAAAAGTGTGATTTTTTCATCTAATGGCATTAGAGGAGTACTGTGGCCGGTGTGAGTTCAGTATTTGTGGTGCAAGAGGTCCGTTGTCCTGTAATATCGTAGCGGTTTACCGTAAAGTAATTTGTTTATCCTTCAGGGAGACAGCGGTGGACCTCTCACTATTAACCTGCCAACCAATAGGCTGAAGGACTGTATCCATCACCAGGTTGGAATCACCTCCTTTGGGATTGGATGTGGTTCCACCATTCCCGCCGTGTACACTAGAGTCACTCAATATCTAGACTGGATTGAGAAGATCGTGTGGCCATAAGTAAGTACGACTCAAACTAACCTAACAAAACCATACATAACGTTGCTACGACTTGTTCAAGATACCACATGGCAAAACAAATGTTCTGGCATAGCATGACATTACAGGAGAAATTGTTTTATTAAATGAAATTTTAAAAACAAGAGATGTTATTAAAATTATAACAAAAATAAATGCTGTTAAAGAAAAAGACAGGTTGATTACTACACGCCATAATGTTTACTGTCAGAACAGAATAATGCAACTAGTGGAGTACCACAGGGTTCAATCTTGTTTATACATTATATTATAAATCTTATTATTTTATGATGTATTTAAATATAACTTTTTTCAATGCCTCCAACTTTTTAGAATTATTTCAAATATTTATCATTGTAATATTCTCCCAACAAATTGTTGATTTGATACAGTGAAAACAGACTTCACTTAAATATATCAAAAACCTATTGTCAGATTTTCTCGAATAAAAAATCCAGTGATCTTTACTGACAACATTGATAACAATGCTCTTAAGACTTACAACTTTAAGACTTGGGCATCACTTTTCAATCAAATCTTTCATTTGTTAATCATGTTGGGATTAATAGGTGGGTTAACTAGAAATTTCAACAATATTAATAGTTTTATTTATTTTTTAATTAATTAAAGATTAAAACCTCAAACCGTACTATTTAATTATTGAAGACAATATTAGCGATTCCTAAATGAATATTTGAAACAGAAAAATCAGATCATAAAATAGAGTTAGTGAATATAGTATGCTTAATTACTTATCTCATAACGCCAATAACGCCCCTCATAGCAGAGAACCTGACGTTAGCGACCCGTACTTAAAATTAGTTCAATCTCTCTATTTCAGAAATCTCATCAATTTGGAAAAATTTGGAGAATAATGGAACTCAAAATTGGACACAAACTTCTATCCAGTAACCAGAATGCTGGCATCTAACTAACATAGGCCACATGACTCTGGAAACTCTGCACACTTATCTCAAGAGAAACTTTAAAATGGACTTCAAAGGCGATGAATCTCTGTTCAAACTAGCAGCTAAACCGAGTTTGTTTATTATTGTGATATAATTACATTAAATATCTGGCAGAACATAGTCTTTTCTATCGACATATGTAATAAACACCATTCGTGCCTAAGAGATAAATAAAGACAAAGCCTTCGTTAATCTCAATATTATTTTACCAAAAATGACTGCTTTCTCTGCTATTTTCTTTTTGTAACTTGGGTTAGGTAATCGAGACGAAATATAGAAAAATATTTATTTTTCAGTTAAAAACGATGTAAGTATTTATTTTAATTATTTGTCCAACAATTATTGGGAGGATAGAATAAGGAAGAGACTTTCTCTTTCTCCTTTAGAAGAACCGTAAACAAATTTAATCTCAAATGGTTCTTCAAAATAATTAATTGTATTATTGATTTGTCTACTTTACTACGACTGCCTTTCAATGAATATCCCCTCCCGTGGACTAGGAAATAATAACCTGCTCTTCCTTAGTCAACACTCAACTAATTATGGATACATATATTATAATAAAATATTTATGGATATATCTATCTATATAAATAAAAATGTAAATCTTCGTTTGTTCAAAATCTTAAATCTCCGAAAGTTCTGATTTATTTATTTATTTTATTTTATTTATTGTTTGTTTGTAAATATTACATAATACAATTAATGAACTTAAAATGTCCAACTAGGCGATTGCCCGTTTTAGGACATTCCAATATGATAATGTTTTTACATGTAAATTATAGTAAATTATAGTGTTGACTATTCTGTTGTTAAAATAATACATATGTATATTCATATTCTAGAATACTTTCAGTTATACCACGACATATTTTACTATTGTTTAGCTGACATAATAAACTAAAGAAATTTTAATAGATAAAAACAAGAAAATGAATTTGAAAATGAAACTGAATTGAAGAAATTCTGTTGGTAAAGTAATACAAATGTATATTCATAATCTAGTATATTTTCAGTTATACCACGACATTTTTTTTTTTTACTATTGTTTAGCTGATATAATAAACTAAAGAAATATTAATAGATAAAACAAGGAAATGAAAAATAAAAAAAAAATAAAAAATGAAAGTAAAGAAGGAACTTTTCCCTTAAGGAAAAATATCACGAAGAATTGAGCAATTTTCGAACTTTCTTTATGTAAAAATACAGTTCCTGTAATGCTAATATAATACCAATATAAATTAAAATGTAAAGAAGAATGTAAAGAAAAACAAAATTTACAATTCAATTACTGTTTTTTAGCATATTCTCGCATTCAGCTCTCCCCAAGACCAGAAGCCAATTATTTACCTGCATACGCAGAATATTAGTACTCTTTGCCTTCCATGCATCAGGTATGAGATTGAGCAGTTTAGGACCTAAGTATGAGAATTGTCTCTGTGCTAAAGATGAGGAAGTGGTGGGCGGTACTGTTGGGTTTTTTTGCATGTCTTGTATTATGACAGTGGTTTACGGAAGCTAAGTAGTGCCTCTGTTTATGAGTATGTAATATGATTTTCCTCATGTATAATTATCTTACATCAAGAACACGAAACTCTGCGAACAATGAATCGCTGGGGTACCTGAAAGGTTTTTTCAGTATGACTCTTATAAGCGATTTATGGGATTTAGCTAAGGGATCGAGTATGGTTTTAGCACAACCTCCCCAACCTAAGGAAGCATAGTCTAATATGGAATTGCACATTGCAAAGTAAATTCGTTTCAAATCATTTAGACATAGAATATTTCTTATTGCTATAAACAGATGTGTAAGTTTCCTGACCTTTGTGGAAGTAAAGGCTATGTGTTTGTCCCATCTCAGAAATTTATCAATGATAATTCCTAGGTATCTTATATTGTCCACACATTCTAAGGTATTGCATTTACATGTAATAATGTCGTAACAATGGTGTATTCTAATGTTAATAATTTCTTGTGGTTGACCCGCTTGAGTTGAACTGAAGCAGATGAATTTCGTTTTATCCGAGTTTAGAGTGAGGAGATTACTATCTAGCCACTGTTTAACTTTGTTTATGCCAAATTCAGCTGTACTGCAAGACTCATTCCAGGTTTTGCCTTCGAATAAAAGTACTGTATCGTCAGCAAATGTAATAATGTGGTCTGAAAATGAAGTATTACATAAGTCATTTATATAAACATTAAACAATATGGGACCTAGTGTACTTCCTTGCGGTACGCCATATTTAATATTGGCTGGATCACTTAGAGTACCGTTAATATCCACTCTTTGGCTCCTGTTTTCTAGGTAACTAACCAACCACTTGAAAATTTGACCCTGTATCCCAATTCGCTGTAGTTTATTCAGCAGAATTTTGTGCGAGATAGTGTCGAACGCTTTAGCTAGATCTAAAAAAAGTGCAATGCATTTACTACCTTTATCGAGAGTATTAGAGATGATTTTTGTCAAATTAGCGATGGCGTTTTCAGTGCTTAAACCTTTGCGAAAGCCGAATTGTCTACTAGAAAGGATGTTGTTATTTTCGAGATAATGGATGAGACGGTTCTTTACAATTTTCTCCATAATTTTAGAGACAGAGTTGAGCAAGGAAACAGGCCGGTAATTATGTATCAGTGATTTGTCCCCACTTTTATGCAGTAAAATGACGATTGACTGCTTTAAATGGTTAGGGAATTTCCCTGATTTAAAGCTTAGATTCGCAATGAACGCAATCGGTATGGCTATGTATACTTTAATTATTTTTAGAAGATTTGATGAAATCTTATCGGGACCACATGCTTTTGATGACTTAAGGTCGTCAATTATCTTCATGACTTCGTTAGTTGAAGTTGTGATTGAGTCTATATTGTGACCGATCCTAGGGATAGTTAAATTGGCGAGAGCGGTTTCTGATTTCTTACACTTATCGAGAATTTTTTTCGCAAGTGTGTCACCCACAGATGAAAAGTAACTGTTTGCAAAGTTTGCCATATCTTTGGGGACTTCAGAGTTTGATGTGTTAATGTATAGCGATTTTATTTCAGAAGATTTATTGATTTTGGATTTGGTTATGTTGTGAAAGGTATCCCAAAAACGTTTTGGATTGCAGTTGTTTTCGTAAATGAGTTTTTTATAATAATTTTCTTTCGCCGATGTAATTAATTTCTTACACAAATTCCTGTACTTTTTATAATAACATTGTAATACCAAATTCTCAGGATATGTTTTTGCCTTTTCATGAAGATGATTTCTTCTGTGAATCGAATTAACTAGCCCCAGGGTGATCCATGGTGTGAATTTAATTTGTTTATTAGATACGGTTATATTACTTGTGTGTTTTGATATATACTCGTGTAGTTTGATAATAAATTCTTTCATTGCTAAGTCAGTATCTGATTTATCTAGAACATTTAGCCAGTTTTCTGCGCTCAAGTCCTCAATTAAATTGTTGAAATTAGTTTTAGCAACGTATTTAATTTTCGAAGAAGTAGGAGGCTTGTTTTTAAGACAAAGAGATGTTGTATAGTGGTCTGAAATAGTTGAGTGTATAACAAAAGTGTCAATAAAGTTAATATTTTTTACATTGATGTGATCAAGACAGGATTTACTCGAGCCCTGTTCACGAGTAAAGCTGTTAATAGTCTGTGTGAAACCATTTTCCGCGAGTAGACATAGATAATCGATTGATTGACGGTGACGGTGGTAGTCAGGGATAGTGTTAATGTTTAAATCTCCCATTATAATTTGCTGTTCAAATTTTTTCGCATTGTTTAAATTTGCTTGCAATGAAAAAAGGAAGGGGTCAATATTGATGAACGAAGGAGATCTGTAAATGGCAAATATGCATATGTTATTATTCAATACTATTTTCATACAGTTTGATTGTGCTAATGTAATTTCCTCTACATGAGCTTTAATTCCGTCCTTGATGTAGATAACAATTCCACTAGATTTGTTAAGGTTGGTTGTGGTGTGATATTCAGAGTAATTGTGGATTGATTTTACGGTGTAGTATTTATTTAACCAGCATTCGGTTAATATTATAACATCGAAAGATGAATTAAATAGATCAAGAAAAATTTTAAATTCATCGAGATTTGATATGCTTCTAATATTCTGGTGTATGATTTTTAGACTATATGAGTCCCAGTTATAGTTGTTTAAATTCTCCAGATCTCGAATTATATTCATATTAATGCTAATTCCAGAATCATTGTAATTATCCGAAGGTAACTGAAACATAATTATGATTAAATTTACTATGATGTGTGGTGGTGAACCCGTAGTTCTTTTGCGAAAAGTCAGCAAACAAAAAGTTAAAAACGAAAGTGTAAATTACTGTGTTGTTAATCAGTATTTTATTAATATATTGTATAGTAGATTGTGAGTTCTGATAATTCGAGTATGATGCGTATTTTACTTCGAGATGAAAGTTGATTCCACTAATTATATTAGATATAAAAGATGTTATAAAAGATGATGGTGTTGGTATGTTACGTAAAGAGCAATCTAAGCAGTTGATGATTATGTAGATATCTGTCATGAAGGCTGCAAATACAATAAATATGAAAACAATAAAATCAATAAAATGGCCAAATGCAAAGTATGTGCTGATTCTGTAGAGGAGTTCATGCGAAAAAAAATGCCAAAAAACAATAATTAAATACCATAACATGCGAAAAATGCAAAGAAGAACCAATACTAGGACATATTTATGTAAATTAAGATTTTTTCCAGATTTACATAGATTTGCTGGGAACATAATCTTACAAAGACTCTCGCTGCTTGTGATACGTACATATGAGTTTGATTGAAGCACAGAGAGAGAGAATAGAGAGAGTGCATTATTATGAGATAATGAGAGAACATTATATAACATGAATGATAATGTTGATACATAGTATTCCAACTAAAAAAATATATTTTAACCGTAAAGTGCATACTATAGTGTATAATGCTTCTGATTGTAATTGTTAGGTGTGATAAAGGACAATAATTAAATTTAGTAACATATGAAAAATGCAAAAGTATGTTTAAAAATGTGCGTGGGCATTTGTAGCGGGATTTTTTCCCTGATATATAAACATTATGTATACGTCTGTTGTATCCTAATGTCAAATACAATGTGCTAATCACGGATGTCGAAAACTGAATATAGAATATATTACCTTGAATATATAATATTCTGAAGAGAATTATGAACTGACTCCTAATTGCCCACGGATTGAATGTATTGCCGCACTTCAACGAGCGAATAATTAAATACAAGGTAGATGTACCACTCTCATATCTAGCTTGTATAAGTAAATGGATCAGAACCCGGTAAGTAATAATGCGGAAAAAATATGTAAATAAAACAGTAGTAAAGGTTTTTGAGAAATACAAAAACATTATTTTGACAGAGCTCGAGCATTTGTAGTTAATGTAAATTCTGTAAATACAAGTGAATATAATAAAAGTTAACCAAAATAAAAAGATTATTGAAGAAAATAGGAGCATCATATAGTGAGTAAATTAGAATTTTTAATTGTAAGATTCGCAATTTTTATAATAATTTTGGTGTTACTAGGGAAAGCTACTAATGAAAGTAAGAATGAATTATTTTGATAAATATTAGGTATTATGCTTAGGGTGTGTGTATAGTATATAGCGGTAATATTCAAATAAAAACTTGTAGTGAAAGTATTATTTATGGAGATATATAATTTTTTTTTAGAGAGAGTTAAAGAAACGTGAGTTACAGTCAAAGGAGGTAAAGTATAATAAAAATAGTGAATACTGATATAAACAATTTTCACACTGATATTGTTGCTACATGAAAGAACTCCTAAAAAGAGTAAGAATGGATTATTTTCAATTAAAACATTATTATTTTTAAAGACAAAGAAAAAACTCATAAGAAAACTTGCGATGAAGATGATATTATCCGGATTATTTTTGTTTAGCAGTGCAGTAAATGTTGAGGTACTTTTTATTATCTGTCACAGTTGTTGGCGTTTTTCTCGATCAAGATCAGTGATGTTTTTAATCGTAATAATTTTGTATGTATCCGTTTGTCTTAGAAGAATGCGCCCCGAAGATGACCAAGAGTATTTGTAGTTATTTTCTCTGGCGAATTTTTTAGTTTGGGAGAGTAGGAATTTTCCTTTTTGCGTTAGATGATCGGACACGTAAATCCGTTTTGCTTCTTGAGATAGCCCTAGATCTGCTGTATTGAGTTTGCTTGAACTGGAGGTAGAGGATTTTTTATAGTCTTTGATTTTGAGTAGGAAGTCATCTCGAGATTTAATACTATTGAACGACACTATTACAGATCTGGGATTTTTTTCGGACAGTTTTGTCTGTACATTTTATTGATTTCAGATTGTAAAGGTATCGTGGTATCTCCGTAATTTATGATTTTTGATATTTTTTTAAGAGTTTCCATAATATTTTCATTGTTTGCTTCAGGGATGCCTCTGATGTCGATATTGCACATCTGTGTAATGTACTCCAGCCGGTCAATTTTGTCGTCCTGATGAGAAGTAGTATTTTCTAATACAGCGTTTTGTTTTTTTAATTCTAGCATATCAGTAATGACCCTTTCTTGCGAGGATTCAATGTCAGTTATTCGTTTTTTTAGAAGGTCTTGCTGATCCGCTAAAAATTTAAATGAAACAAGGATTTCTTTGTTTTGTGCGATAATCGAATCATATTTTTGTTCCACAAAATCCATTATTGTTTTTTTGAAATGGTTTAATTCTAAAATAAACTTATCTGACGTAAGTATACCGCTTGCGCCATCTACGGTTGAGGAAGGAAATTTCTCTGCGTCTGTTGACTGCTCGATTGCAGATTTAGAAGGTTGAGTTAGCTGTTTGGTAGGTTTGCCGGTAGATGGTTCTTGATCGATTTTTTCATCACAATAATGGTTAGTACACACGCAAAGCTCACATCAAAAGTTAATGTACAGCGCATCATCTTTTCTACCGACACACGACGCTATCAAATATTTGTACCTATGGTAGGAGAGGGGGTCAGTTGAATTCGAGAGCGGCCGAGGAACATAATTTCATCTGTCAAAGTGACAACTTTACTAAGGGAACACGGAACTTAGTTGGTAGCTCCGTAATTAAAATGACCCCCTCTCCTTTTTGCGGCGGAGAGGGGACGCATAACTTTTCAAATATCGCGTCGGGAGCGGTTACGTAAAATAAATTCGGTTAGCGAAGTTCAGAACCACACTTATAGCGCGTTATCTTTTTACGTGTGTCGGGTCTGTATGGGATTGTATGGCGAGCGCTATTGTGCTTTATATTATCTGTTGATGTGAGCTTTGCGTGTGTACTAACCATAATTCATATTCCTGGACTTTTTTTTAGTAAAAGCTTTAGTGCACTTTTTACATTTCCACTGAGAATTACGAGCACCGCGTATGTTTTCACCAATCTCTGCACAAACACGATGAAAGCCATTATCACAGACAACACAAGATATGAATTCGGCTGGACTGTCAATATTTTTGTCACAAACGATGCATAGTGTATTCATGTTGAAATAAATTTATAAAAAGTGATTTCGCTGTGAATAAAATTGATTGAATGATGTATAATATTGATAGTTTCAATACAGTTTAGGCACATTTGTATTTTTTAACAGCTGGCTCGTTTTAGTACAGAATGACAGATTTATTTTTATTATTTGTTTTTTTTTTGACAGTTAACATGCAATTTCTTTGTGAAGACAAAAAAACATGAAAAAATAGCACTTCACAAGATATAAATGCACTGATTTGAAGCGCGGTCTTTGATTTCTAATAGTTTAGATCTTTGAGTTTAGTACACTTCAGTTTTATGTTGATTTTTATTAAATTATAGCAGACGTAAGAATATGTCAACACTAGACTCAGTAGGTAGGTGTGGAATGCTTTCATATGAATTATAGAATGAATAGCTTTCAGAGTAAAAGTTATCAATTAATTTTTTCGAGATCGAAGTTAATAAATTAAAAATATTTATACAGATACATTGATTTATATTTTATAATCCACCATTTTATGTTTTGTTTTAGTTTACTAAATATACCTGCTACACAATACTCCAGCGTTTAGCCCCCATACTTATTTGATATTAATGGGACGATCAAACCTTTGCTCTCCCTAAAGCGAGTGCTGTGGACTAGAGGGTTTTTATACTTCATTTCATTTTTATAAACTACTACTTATTGTGTAAATGCTTCTCTCATAATCACGTGCTATTTACGCAAACTATGGCGAGATCTTCTTATAATTCTTTAACTTCTCCATTCTCTTCTTGCAACCCAAACTAGCTATACATTATTTTTCTTTTTCATATTATAGTAATGTATAGATTCTATGTCCGCAAACTGTAAAATTCACCCGCCATAACACAGGGTCATCCCTAGCATGGAAGGTGAAATATCACAAAAACCACATTTACCCTCCAAATCATGTAGGTACTAATAAAAAAAAAAAAACAACCAAACATATATATATATACATAGACATGATATCTATTGTAATATTTGCATCTTGTTTTTTTTTTTTTAATTCATGGTAAGTGTATAAATATTTTGAAGAATAATGCGTTTAAATTGTAATTTTAGTATGGATGTACTTCTAAGCTGTATAAAAATAATATAAATGTTGTACTTATTTTTTAATAAAAAATTAGATCGTAGCCAAATTTTATTTAACGTTAATCCCCAATAAGCCCCTTTGCCTTCACTAACCTTAATTCCATGATAACAGGTAATTGAGGGCGGAGCTTTAATCCAGGGCCTTACAAAAGTATGCTTCGTTCTCTAATACGGAATGCAAATAACTGTAGTCGCTCAGTTTGATTTGAAATAACGGCTGCTTATATAGTATAAGCATATATAGTGTATAATAAGGTGGAGCGGTCTTGTATGGAGAATTTTTTTTTCGTAATATAGAATGCGGCATACGCGGAATTGGGGCTCCGTTATGTATTTATCTTAAATATAAAAAATATTTATTTATAAATACGACATCGCCACCACCTTGAATTTTTGATAAAAACACTGAAAACACCAATAATGTTCTCCCGATTCTTAGAAATGCTTATAATTATGTAAAAAAAAAATTAAGTTTCAATTAAATTTTTACATAATTAAGTGTTTATTTATTAAAATATTAAATATTATTAAAAAATAAAGTGTTTATTTAATACCTATGATATAATTACATTATAATTTTATAGTATAATTAGAAAGTAGGACTGTAGGAACAGTTAAACTATTCCCACACAGCAACGAATCCTTCTACCCCAAACGCGTATCAAACAGAGTGAAGTGTATTGGCGAAGTTTCCGATTCGCTAGAAAAAAACCCCGTTTCTTTTTGATATAGCGACATGCAGATGCACATCTTTTGACTTATGTTCGTGTGAAAAGAAGCTACAAATTCATATCAAAGAACAAAAATTCCTACTGGATCAGCGAACGGATCGAAAAATGATGATAGGAGGTCTGGACCGAGATGCTACAAAAAAAAACATGAATTTATTGACAAGGATACGTCATCATGATGAGTTTGAGTGCAAAAACAAATTAACTGACGCTATTCATTCTTGTAGTTTGAACTTTAGACTCTCAAAAAATGTGCTTCGTCTTCAATTCCTCAAGAAATAATGCAAAGTGAAGCACAACCAAATAATTCTCACCATGAGGTGAAAGACTTCCCTGTTGTGGCCAGAACACTAGACAGATATTGTATTTCAGATCGAGCAGGAGTTGCAATTGTTTCCGCTGTATTACAAGATGTTGGCTTAATTTCACAGAACGATACATCTCGCGTTGTGGATAGGAGTAAAATTCGTCGAGCTCGAATGAAGAAAAGAACTGCCCTTACTAGTAAGCCGTTACTAATCGTTTCCAATCAATTTGGTTCATACTTCGACGGACGGAAGGACAAAACTTTAAGCATGGAGGACAACCGGCGAAAAATAATAACTGAAGAACACGTTAGTTTAGTAAAAGAACCAGGTAGCGAGTACATGGGACACATTTCATTAAAAACCGGAAAATCTGAAGCAATAAGTAATGGAATTATTCCATTACTGTCTTTGAAAGATATTGCTTTGGAAAAAATTGTTGAAATTGGATGCGACGGAACTGCAGTTAATACGGGGTACAAAGGAGGTGTTATTCGGCGCCTTGAATCACATCTCAAACGGCCTTTACAGTGGATTGTCTGTAAATTACATGCAAACGAACTCATTTTGCGCCGCAAAGTTTCACTGTAATTATTGGTAAATCTTTAAATACGTGTGAACAACTTCCTGACGTGAAATTTAAAATCATTCAATGTTCATTACCAAGTATGACAAATACAAAGAATTTAAGTACAGATCAGCTGTATCTACTGAAAATGTGTACAACTATTGACTCCGGATTCTGCAATGAAAATTTATCAAAAACAAATCCCGGTAAAATTGTACAATCCAGGTGGCTCACTACAGCGAATCGGATTCTTCGGGTTTACATTTCTACCCTAAAAACATCAACAAATATGGTAACTTTAACGACATTTGTATTAACAGTTTACGCACCTATGTGGTTCAACGTTAAGAACAAACCTTTATGTATTTCCAGTGCAAGGCATTTACACGAAACAATAGTGCTTTCACGGTATTTGCCCAGTGATTTAAAAAATATTATTGATCCAGTAATCCAGCGTAAAGGCTTTTTTGGGCATCATAAAAATATATTGTCAGCCATGTTAAACGACAATCATATAAGAGAGTTGGCGTTGAGAATAATATTGAAAGCTCGGCAAATTAAAATGCAATCAGACTTTATACGTACCTTCAAAGTGCCTGTTTTTGATATTTAAGCAGATGATTATATTGATGTTATAAAGTGGAAAAATATAACCGAGCCACCACTAACAAAATTTGTAAGTGACGAGATAATTTTACAAGCCATTACCGATTACACGATAATTGAGAATGTCATACTACTAATGATAAAGAATTTTCCTTGCCACACTCAAGCTACAGAGAGATGTGTGAAAATTGTAACAGAAGCCTCAGCCGTTGTTTGTGGACCCTTGAGGCGAGATGGATTAATAAAAACAAGGTTAGAGTCACGACACCTTATGCCTATTTTAAACACCAAAATGCAGTACCGTTCATAATAACTTTTGTAATTTTCAATGCGGTAAATACTGTATGTACATTTTTTATATCCACTATTTGTTCCATTCTACCAATCTACAAATGTATTATCTGTAAAATAAATGATAAAATACAAATTTTATGTGTGTTTTATTTCGCGTATATGAGCTATAAATACTTAGGTAAAATCGAGAAAATGATAAAATATAAAGCTTTGGCGATGTCCAGGTATTGTGAATATATTGTTTTAATTCTTTTTGTTAAAATTTTTAATATGTGGAGCATCTTTCCCAACTATGCCGATTTCGAAATTCTCAAAAAAAAAATTTCACTCCACCTTAGATTGCCCATACAGACAAAAAATGCTTTGAATCGCCAAAGAGAGAGTAGAATATTATTTAAATTGCACACCTACTTACTAGCAATAAAAAAACACAAAGGCTCTCAAAAAGTACGTTTTTCAGAAAATCTAACTCCAACAGTGAAGCAAATAAAGATTATTCACGGCTACTAATGAATTTCATTATTATTATTTCTTCGATATGGATGACTTTGTGGTAAGTGCTATAAATAAAACCATATCAATAGACGAAAGAATATATGCATCGGTGAACGAAACAAACAAAATTTTAGCGATAAATTCCGAAGTTAGCCTAACCATATTTCATATGAATGTAAGGAGCATCGAACGGCACTTAGACGAACTCCTGGTAACAATAAAATCACTTAACAGACTAGACTGCATAATATTAACAGAGACGCATTCATCGAGCGATATAAATTATAATATTCCGGGTTATACCTACATACTATACAACAAATACTCAAATTAATTAAAACAGCGGAATCGCAATATTTATTTCAAATAAAAATGTTGTTACTTTTGACAGAGAAATCCACATGAACAATGTAAACATTTTAAATATGGAAATCAGTTTCCAAAAGTGCACATTCAACATATTCGCTATGTATACCAAACGTATATTAACCGAATTGAAAATATTCAAAAAAAATTCCTGAAACACCTGTCGTATCGTTTTGAAAATCATCAATGTAATCCTATTACTCTTTACAAACGAAGAAAAACATTTGACGTACTGTTTCTGTACAAAATTGTGAACGGCCTTATTGACTCCCCAGCCCTGTTAGAAAGGATTGCATTTCACTGTCCTGAACGCAATACCAGATCAAATACCTTATTTTATATACAACATTTCAAATCGAAATACGCACAAAACTCCTTGCTCGGGCGTATCTGCAAATCTTATAACGCCGCGATATTGACATTTTCCACAGTACCCTTAAATCGTTTAAAATCAAATTAACCTTACTATGTACCTAAGTTAAAAATATTACTTCTGTATTGTTTAGTATTCTCTTTTTAATCATTTTTCACACACACTATGTACTTTATTACTTTTAATTAATTTCTAGCTTTATTATAAATGGAACTTAACTGGTTTAAATCATGTTCTATATTTTATGTTCAATTATTTTTTTTGTAAAACTGTATGTTTCCTAAATAAACTAAAATAAAAAAAAATAAAATATAGAACCCATCCCTCAATATTACCAACAAATGTAAATGAACTAAAACAGATTGAGACATTGACCTCAATATCGCAAATGATTACTCATCCTATGAAAAAAATAATTATCTTAATATGATGGCAGAATTAAATTATATATCGTGTAATAATATAACATAATATAATAAAATAATATAACAAAACACACTCTTTGTGAGGCATATTTTTTTAATGGTTTAATGAATGATAGACAATCTGGATTCAACTTTTATTTTTATTATTCAATATACAAAGTTAAGCAAATAAAAAAAATCACTTTAGTAATCAATACATACAACTATACTGTTAACATGTTTTTTTTTCAGTTGTGGCTAAACATGTGTTCCTTCCAATCTTCATTTGCACTCGGAACATGAAAAAGGTTTTTCTCCACTGTGGGTCAGCATGGGGCTCGACAGAAGACCCTTTTAAGAACATAAATAGCTGCATACAGAACATAAAAAAAGTTTTTTCACACTGTATCACACCATTTGGCTCGTCAAATGTGTCTTTCGTGAAAATTAATAGTTACAGTCGGACAAGGTTTTCCTCTACTGTGAGTCGGGTAAGTGTTTCTTGACAAAGATCCCCTTTAAGAACATGAATAACCACAATCGGAACATGAAAATGGCTTTTCTCCACTGTGTGTCGTCAAGTGACCCCTATGAGAAAATGAATAGTCGCACTCGGTGCATGAAAAAGGTTCTTCTCAAGTGTGGGTCAGCATGTGACTTGTCAAAGCTCCCTTTCGAGAACATGAATAATTGCAGTCGGAACATAGAAAAGGTTTTTCCCCACTGTGGTTAAGCAGGTGCCTTGTCAAATTACTCATATGAGAACATGAATAGTTGCACTGGGAATAGAAAAGATTTTTCTCTACTGTGGGTCAGTATGTGGCTCAACAGACTACCCTTTTGAGTGAGTACACGAATAGTTGCACTTGGAACAGGACAAAGGTTTCTCTCCACTGTGGATTAGCATGTGTCTTGTCAAATTACTCTTTTGAGAACATGAATAATTGCACTGGGAACAAGAAAAAGGTTTTTCTCCACTGTGGGTCAAAAGGTGTTTTGTAAAAGCTTTCTTTTGAGAATGTGAATAGTTGCAGTCCAAACATAAAAATCGTTTTTCTCCATAGTGAGTAAGCAAGTGTCTTGTTAAAGCTCCCTTTCGAGAAAATGAATAGTTGCAGTCGGAACATATAAATGGTTTTTCTCCATTGTGGGTAAGCATGTGTCGTGTCAAATTACTCTTATGAGAACATGAATATTTGCACTGGGAACATGAAAAAGGTTTTTCTACACTATGGGTCAGTATGTGGCTCGTCAGACCACCCTTTTCAGTACATGAATAGTTGCACTCAGAACAAGAAAATGGTTTTTCTCCACTGTGGGTAAGCATGTGTCTTGTGAAATTACTCTTATGGGAACATGAATAGTTGCACTGGGAACACGAAAAAGGTTTTTCTCTACTGTGAGTCAGCTTGTGTCTTGTCAAAATGGACTTATAAAAGCAGGAGTTGTTACAATGAGGACAGGATGATCGTTTTTCCACAGGATGTGTCTTCAAATCTGTGCAAAAAAATCGATTAAGGCACAACAAGTTTTATCATCTACACAAAGTAAAATCGTAAAAATTCGTTCATAAAATAGGAAAGCACGAATTGATAAATTATATGATAAAAGTCGGTTTTACCTGATGTTTGGGCAATTTTTTCAAAACGTTCTAAGCATTCCTTTTTAACATCCGGCAGGTCTATATCAATTTCCATGTTTCGACATCCTCTTTTATCTTCTTCTCGGGGTCCTGGTTCCAGCTTGATGATAACAGTCCCCACATTAAAGCTACCTGGAAAAACAAAAGAATAATTAGCGCATTGATCATCGATACGAAACGAAACATATATTTTCAATTAAAAATGCATTAACCGTAAAAATAACGAATATACCATTGATTAACCACGTAGAAGCGGTATTTTATATAAAAGTAGTTAAGGTAAATTGACGATAACATAAGAACACAGACACACTCACTGACCAATAAGATGATCTGGGCAACAAGTATGGGGGTACTATTGATATATTTTTTTTTTTTTTTATTTTTTTTTTTATAGTGAATACCTCACAAGAGTCCCAACTGCTCCCGTCTGGAGCCAGTGAGACTATGGCATCCCCATTTGGGGGTTGTTGTGAAGCTGAAGGTAAGTGGGGAAAGGAAAGAGGAAGGTGGGGAAGTACCTGGCTATTCAGATCTAGTCACTAAACACGGCTAAAGCCATTTGGAGCAACGTTTCAATTCTGAATGGTGGTCTTACACCAGGGCGATACTGGTAGTATCTTCCACTCTGGAACGTGCCGCAAATATACTATATATTATTTTAATTAATTAATTGTGAAATAACACAAATTAATCAAATAAAATTTATTTGCGCACGCCGGGTTCGAACCCGCGACCTTCGGAATGGCAGTCCAATGCGTTACCACTGGACTATGCCGGCCGTCGATATATTATAGCCTCATACATTCACATTTAGACTACTTGATTGAAATCTGGGGAAATACATCTGAAACATATATAAATGAACTACACGTAAAACAAAACAAAGTAATCAAAAAGCTGTTTCACTTCAAACCTAGAACTTTAACAGAAATATTATGCATGGAAACAAAACTATTAACATTAAGAAACTTTTTATGAATATAATACATGTCTCCTTATATGAAAAATAAATAATAAACTCATACATCCAAATACAGAAATCATTAAAACGTACCAAGTACCCACACACTTTATACGGCAACAAGATAAAATACATTTAAACACCATACATACCTTTATAATAAAAACACATACATTTGTTTTTGACCACGATAGTTTTATTTTCACTCTACCGGTTTCGGAAGATCCCTTCCTTCGTCAGGAGAATATTTAAAACTGTTTTAAATATCCTCCTGACGAAGGAAGGGATCTTCCGAAACCGGTAGAGTGAAAATAAAACTATCGTGGTCAAAAACAAATTTATGTGTTTTTATTATAAATTATGATGAGCCACAAAGTGAATGCTTTTTACAATTACACCATACATACCCATTACGGCAAGCAATCCATTGGTAATAAATGGTTCCCGGGGCGGCAGAACACATAATTGTAATAATTCTTGAGGGCACTGATGTACAGACATTATGGCTCCTGTTGATTGACGAACATATACTGAAACATCTTTGGTAGGAATCGGTGCTTGAAATGACTTTAGCCATGTTTAGTAAAAAAACAAATTGGAATACATTTTTCAGCAATTTTAATTTAAAATTTGAAAAATTAAATTCTCACCAATCTAATCGCAGCAATTTTAATAGGCACAAATTATGGATATTACGCTTTGTTTCAACTTAATCATTACAAGAAACTTACGTCGGGAGAGATGGTAAAAGATACATTAAAATAAAATTTGATTCAATCAATGTTCGAAATTTGTCTTTTAAAATGACTCAAAGAACCTCACCGCATGAACCCGGGCACCCCTGCTTAGTCACGAAACGTAGTAAATGATGCATTAAAGTTACATTTTTGTTTAATCAAGTTCAAAAGATTTTTTAAGCATGGATTTGACGTTTGCGAAAGTTCTATTTCAATTTAAATACGCGTGAGGCAGTCTATCCTCTTTAAGTACAAAGTCATTTTCATAGAATATGGATGTTCTAACAGAATCTAAAAAGTACCACAACGCGCGCGAAATTGGCGGTTACAAGTTACAACGCATGCAAGCCGTCAAGTTTGTCAGAAATATATAGATCAACAAAATAAATCGTGTAAAATGTATATGCGACCGAAAAATGGGTGTGGATACGAGAGGGGATAAATATATATATATAGAAAATATATATATATAGAAAATTTTGGCAATTTTTGTGAGTTATTGAAAACATCTTTTTACTAATTTTCAAATTTTATTTATTATTCTACCAAAATATGTTTACACTAGATTTTAATTCAAACTAACCATTCCTCCATTGGGCATCATGAAACAGGTAGCTGCCTAGTATGGTGCTCTAATATATCTTCTCTAAATAAATGTATTAATCATGTAACATGTAATTATAAATAAATAAATAAAAATAAACTGTTTAAAATAAATGAACATTAAAATGTTTCATTGTTTTCAAAAGAAAAACAAACATTCCCTGGTTATAAATAACTTCTCCTACTACCATAACAGTAAACGGAAAATTTTGACTGTGAAGAAAAGTTGTGCAAAAAAATAGTTAAGATTGAGTGTTGTTGTTGATCCAAGATAAATAGGAGCTGACCCTGACGAAAATATCCGGCTTACCCACGGCACAAGGAACTACCCTGGCTGCAATACCGACCAAGACATTTCCATCGACGAGTGGGCTACCGGAGTCTCCCTATAAATAAAAATATTTTCTTTAGTAAAAACAAAGAGGATTTTTACATTCAAAATATTAATAGTGATCAAAATAAGATGCCGGCATAAAAATTGGGAGTACTCGTCTATTCAATTAATGTAATAATTGAACCTTAACTATTTGATGAATATATGGAGCAGGTGCGTGAGTTTGTATGTTAAATGGAATTGAAATCGTATGGAAATTATGTTGAACAATTGGAAGAGGTGGGATTGGGCTTGAAATTATAGCATATATAAAATTATATATTATTGATAGCATGGAAGATCTACGGTCTCTCGTGAGTAGGATGAACCAAGTATGTATGAAGAATGAGTTAAAATTATTGTATATAAGTCTTAAGTCATGGTGCTTGAAAGATAAAGAACGAAAACAGTGTACAATGTAGATGTGAATGATGAATACTTGGAGAAGGTGGATGGATGAGTTCGTGTATTCGGGAATTATGTTTACGAGAGATGGAAACGCCGATTGGGATATTGAAAAATGGTTAATGCAGGAATGGTTAACTCTAGTAATGGAGGAGTGAACGCGGTTGGCGCTAACAAAATATGTAATGAGGCGTATATGTGGTGAAAATTGTAGTGAGTAAAATTAAGAAAAGGATGCTTTCATCGTTTGGGCATGAGCGAATGAATGAAGAATTGAGTGTAAGGAGAACAAATGACGCGAATATAAGAAACAGTCCATTTTTAATTGCCATTCGGGCATCAAACAGTATGTATCAGACTATGTATGAATGTGAATGAAGCAAGGACCATGTACCAGAACCGAGTGGGAATTTACAAAGGAATTCTAACGAAATATGTAAAATTCTTAAAAATAAAAAATTGAACCTACAGAAATTTTTGAAAATCTGCCGAATATAGTTCAAACCCGCCTATATTCACTAAAATTTACCCAAGATTTGGAAATCTCGTACACAGTTGGCGTATTTTCCTTCGGTATTTTCACAAACTATGAATACCGTTGACAAAGACATCATGAAAACAAAATTGTTATAAGTAAGTTTTGCAAAATAATAATAATAATATATAAATTAAATTAAGATTTTTTAAATATTTATGTTGAGGGATCAGTAGGATTTATAGGCCCTGTTAGAAGTTCTACCGAGCCGAAACCTCTGATATGAAAATATCTGGAGTCAGTGAATTATTTTCCCATTTGATCTCTGCTGAGTTGACGTGTTGTTCTTGTATTGTTTAGTATTTATTTTGCTTATATAATGCACTTACATTTTGTTGATTGACTAGAAGATCATTTGTGGAGAAGTGTGTGGAAGGGTTTAGTTTTTCCTATGGGGAAGATTTAACCCGGACAATAAAATCGGAAGTTTAAAAATAATAACTTATATCATTGATGTCGCTATTCCAAAATCTTTTAATATTCATAAATCTGTTAATGAAAAAATAAGAAAATACACAGATTTAGGAAATGAGATAAAAAGAATTTGGCATTCTCAGACCATAAAAATATTACCATTCGTTATTTCGGCTACTGACATTATACCTAGCTCTCTCATTAAAAATTAAGGCGTATTAGATCTATCAAAAAATGTATATATAAAGATGCAAAATTTGGTCATTTTGAATACATGTAGGATAACGAAACATTTTTCAAATATTTTCATATATTTATAGGGCCTATTAGGAGTTTTACCGAGCCGAACCCTATGAAATGAAAATATCTTGAGTCGTTGAATTATTTTCCCATTTGATCTCTGGTGAGTTGACGTGTTGTTCTTGTATTGTTTTTTATTTACTTTACTTATATAATGCACTTGCACAATGTTGATTGAGTAGGTGATCATTTGTGGAAAAGTGTGTGGAAGGGCTTAGTTTTTCCTATGGGGAAGATTTAATCCGGACATAAAATCGGAAGTTAAAATATTAATATTGTTCACATTTATTCTAGGATGTGGGGAGGTTAGTGCAATCCCACACGTCCCATATAGAAATACATTTTCTTGAACAATAATTATGCAACATACAATAATATTTTTAACAAAAATATATAAAGAAGAATAAATTAACAACAGAGAAAAGATATATGAAAAATGCAAAAATATATAAAGAAGAATAAATTATCAACAGAGTACTGTGCAGGGCGTGGTCTTGAGTGAGCTTGGGCCCAGCGCTCACTCAGGAGTGGCGCTTGGTGCTGGTAGACTGCAGTCACCAACGTGTTGGCGGAGGCCATTGGCCGCATCCTTGCTCCAGTGACCCCTTGTCTCATCAGGCCGGAAAATCCATTCAGTCCTAGTTCCGTGAACATTGTCGATGCGCTGCTGTATCTTCGGTATCCAAATATGACTCTACAGGCGTCATTATATGGAATTCGGAGTCGTTCCATCGAGCAAGTTCGGTAGTGACACCATGTCTCACACGTATACAGGCCAGTACAGAATGCGTTGAACAGTATTTTTTTAACGGTATTGCTGCATTTGCAAAATCTGCGGGCAATTATATTAGACACTATGTTAAGGCTTCTCCTTTGTCGTACGATATCGCCATCATCCGATATGTCTTGATTAATAATGTGCCCCAAGTATTTTACGTTCGAACATGTATTTATTCTTGCCTCTTTAAAGTATACGGGAAACATCTTACTTGTATCTGAATTTTTTCCGTGGTGGAACGCAATCAATTCCGTCTTCTTCGGGTTTTACATCATATTATGCTGTTTTCCATATTCTTCACAAGTGTTTAGGAGTAATGTTAATCCCTTGATCGACGGAGCTAGGAGGATTATGTCGTCCGCGTAGCTTATATGATTCATACATATACTGTTAACACGACAGCCCACTCTGATGTCCAGGCGACTTGATAACTTGTCCATGAATACATTAAATAGAATGGGGGACATACACCCTACTTGCCTTACTCTTGACCGCAAATAGTGCCAATAAGAGTGCCAATGAGAGTGCCATCGGGATAGTGTGTTTATAAATAAGGTAGGTATATTCATAGCTTTCAATTTATCCCATAATGTTTTATGACAGACCCTGTCGAAGGCTTTACTTAGGTCTAAGAAACACTCGTATACGGTAGTTTTTCGTTTCTTATAGAATCCTATTATTTGCTTTGCAGTATATTTTGCCATATTAGTGGATTATCTAAATTTAAATCCCATCTGGTTATCTTTAGACATTAATTTATCATGTATCTTATTTAATACCTTTTCAAATAATCTTGCAGTTATAGTTGCAAGAGATATTGGCTGGTAATTGCTGGAGTTAGTCATGTCAGGCTGTCCCGATTTCAGGATTAGAGTTATAATCGTATTCGTCATTGCGCCCGGTAGAAAGATGTGTTTAAGTATTGTGTTGAACAGTATGTTTAGTAGTTTGGGTATGTATCTACCTCCGTATTTTATGTGTTCAACACTTAGATAATCATGTCCCGGAGACTTACCAGCCTTAGTTCCTGTTATGGCCTTCATTATATTACTTTCAGAGAGGTAAACGTTTTGTCCATCATATTCCATAATATCGGGGACAGACGGTACTTCACTTCCGGAAATATCTGCAAAGGTTCTTTTAAAAGTATTAGCAATTTTCTCCGGGTTTGTGGACCCATCAATTTGGCTGGCGATTCGAGTTTTTGGTTTGATCAGGTTATTGCTTTTCTTCCAGAATTGGGCAAACTGCTTTGTGTCAAGTGATTTTACGATATCATCCATCTTTGTTTGTTCAGAAGAGCTTTGACAGTGTTGAAGAGCTATTTTGAACTCCTTCCTTTTTCGTTTTTTTTTTCATCCGCAATGGGACCATGTAATGGTCTCCCATTTTTAATCCACTCCATCAACGCCGATCTGGAATTTTCGTAGTATTCCTTAACTTGTTGATTCCACTCAGAAATGTCACGATGTATTTTGGTTTACTTTGATCGTTCTCCCGATAAAATACAATATTGGCAGCCTTACTTAGGGCTTCAACAATATCTGTGTATATATTGTCCATATTTTGTATATGGTCGCATTTGTCACATATAGAATCCGAATTACAAATGGATTCAGAGTGTCTTTGATAGATTACACTAAGTAATACTTCTGCTACAGACGTATATCCACTGATTTTCTTATTATTATTCCTTCTCCATATTATGTTATTAGGCTGTTGTGGATTATTAAATATAGTTGCAGGTTCAGCAGCGATTACGCAAGATGTCGGCCGGTGATGGGACCAGTCGGTACCATAGTGTATTTTCAGACTAACTAATTTGTTCTTAAGATTATAAGTGCATATACAGTGATCGAGCCAGGAAGTGGTATTGTGTGCATCGCTAATATATGTATATGTGTCATTCGGAAGTCTTTCAATATCGATACAACTGTAGTTATTTTCGGTGTAGAAATGAGAGAGTTCTTTCCCGAATATGGAGGATGGGTGAGCATTGAAATCTCCCATAACAATGGTTTCAGAGTGTTCGTTATCTTGAATGATCGTATGTATTTTGGAAAGGTAGTTGGTGAAGACGGTAATGTTGCCCGCATGACATACCGGCATGTAGACAGTCAGTATGCTTATCGTCCCTCCGTTGGTGGTTATCTGAATACCAGCGATGCGGTCATCTCCACACGGTATTATTTTAGCTTGCAGCTCGTTCCTCCAAAGTACTGCGACTCCTCCTTAGGGTCGGCCCCATAGCGGTCCGTTTGATAAATCTACAGCAGAGGTACCCCATCCCTGGAAGTTCGGATGAATTTTGGATAGATTCGATGTTTCGTTTTGTAATTACCATGTTCCTTGCAAAAGTATAACATCGTACATATCTATAACGAAGATGACATTTCTTTTAAAACTTTTGCAGTTTATCGAAATTATCTTAATTTTGTTCTTTTCTATTTTATTTTTTTTAAATAAATTTACTGAAAACAGTGAACCAAAATTCTTTGTTCATATAGGGTTTGAAATCCGTATTCGGTATAGTCAACTTGAAAGATCCAAACTGCGCGGGATTTCGTTTATTATTTTTTTCTATTTGGATATTACTTCCTTTTATTTAACAATTGATAAAGTCTCGAATATTGTCCTCAGTAACACTATTGTCGAACCTCGAGACATAGAGCGTTGTTTTTTACTCAGCTATTTTGATCAAGTTCTCCATCGCTATTCCAGTTGTCATAATATTTCTCGATCTCCTTAGTTTTCTTGTAACGGTTTTATAACCATCCGTATTTAAATTAGTTGTCTCTGGTTTAAATGTATTTTTGTGAGATTATGTGCGTGCAACTTTGGCTGATTCATCCATTCCCGGTTGATGTACCTGTGATGTCTGTAGTATGACTTTTTGTTGTTGTGTGAGAGAGCTAGACGCCGCTACTTTATTCCATGATTGAGGAGAGTGCGTGACAGGTGGGGGAGCTAATGCGAGAGGGGCGGGCTGGGTTATCACATTATTGCAGTGCGCATTGTTGTCGAGATGTAATTCATTAGTTGGCGACCGTAAGTTTGAGCGGTTCTTTTCTACCGCAACCGGTATGGTGACCTTCAATGTGTTCAAGGACGGCGATGTGTTTAAGTCTTGATTTGGAACACGGTTATATTTATTTATTTTCAGTTCATTCCTTAGGAGAGCCATTTCAGAGCGCAACACTTCATTTGCACAACATTTGTGACTGAATTGTGGTTAGTTCACCCTTTAATGCCATTATATCTTTTAGGAGACAAGTGACATCTACGTGATCGAAATTGACAGGCGGTAGTTTGAGTAGATTCTGAGCCACAAATGTCGGTAGAGCTTCTTTCTCTGTTTCCTTCAGTATTTTAATGATATCATATAAATTCTTACACTTCCTACCTTCGCCTTTCCTCATAATCCTGCGTTTAACTGTTTCACTGCACAGAATGTCTTTTGCAGCCTCCACTTAATCTTTTGAGAAATGATTGGAGCATATTTGGACCGCGGTTAGTTCGTCTAAGACATCGATTTTGTTTTGAAGAAACGTTAGAAGTTCATTAATAATTAATTTATTACTTTTTTTCGTAACATTCATATTGTTTTCGTAAGCGGCGGCAGCAGCGTATGCAATTCGATCTTGCGCACGAGCAGACTGAAAAATACCCCTCATAAATGGGAAGTTATATACTCGAAAAAAATGTATTAGTCATCCGCCATTTTGCCTCTAGACCTAAATAATGTATAAATGTATGGCTTACTCTGCAAGCTCCCTCGCCAACCTTAGTGAATGTGCACAAATTAGTCTCGTCAACGATGTCACTAGTGAACTGTTTTTTACAGTCTTCATCGGAGAGGGTGAGAAGAGTGATCTTCTGGAGGATGTTGGAGGGTGGTCCAGGCTCCTGAAAATACAACAAAACATTTAAGCCACCACAACGATGAAATATAATGTAAATCATTCTTTTAGTTTTCAAGGTCTGTTCAATAAAAACATTTGTAAATCTCTGAATTTTATTTACAACGGAACAATCACATGATGATTTTAAAGATCTAATCTAGAAAGGTTCCGATCTCCCTGTTGGTCTGCAAAAACCTGCTTGCTCTGTGATTTGTGATGGAAGACAGAATATTCTAGTAAACACATCACATGTATTAAAAACAATACTTGATATTTTCAAATAAATAATAGTTGAAAGTGAATTCACGCTGTGAGTTTTCAACAGATCTCTGCGTTTTCAGAATTACCCCAGTGCAGCAATTAATTTTAACATTAACTTCATCATATGTTTTCAATCGCTTGGCGGTGCCATGTTTAGGCCGCAGTGTAAGAGTGCCACATTAGTTATTTAAAATAGAGTACTCCGGCTACACAATGGCAGGGAAAAATAAGACGGGAAGTAGGTTTGAGTGTCAGCCAAACCTAAGACAATTCACGGCTAGCTCAAAGCACCACATTGAGTTGTCCTAGGCCAGGGAACAGCTATCTTGTTCCGATTACTTCATTTATGTCAGGACGGCGATCGTTAATAACCACAAGTGATATTTATCAAGTGTATATTATGGTAGGGCTCAACACAAAGGAGATGTACACAGATCATTTCAAGCTTACACATACGGGTTCATGAATTACAATACGGGTACATGCATTCTATATTTAATCTCTCCTATCATCTCTCTCTTCTGGTGAATTATAAACAGAAACTCGGCACTGAATTGTTATCGAAGCACATGAAGGGTAGCAGATTCGCAGTAGGATCCAGCCAGGAGTCCATCCTACAATTCTTGTCAAAAGCTCTAATATCGACACGTTTTAAATTAATTTAATTTCCGCGCAACGCGAGAGGAAAGCGCATCACATGTGTTGACTCTAGCAACGTTGGTATACAAGAAAGGGCTGTTGCCCGCCCACATCTCGCGAGCTAGTTTAGTTCTGAGACGCCGATTCCTGAGGAAGCACTAACTTGTGATGATTCAAAACGCTTTTGTAACAGCGGATGGAATGATTTCGATACTTCGACTTACAGTTTGTACCTTAGTCATTGAAAAGGTCTGTCCTTTCAGATTTATTATATATCTTAAGAAATCTATAAAAACAGTCCTGGGTCATGAAATTGCACTAGTTCATAAAAATGAGACTCGGCAATAAAAAAGCACCTTGTAACGAATTCCAAAGAACTTAATGATAAATATATTGTTCAAAATATATACTCATTTAGACATACATGCAAGACCACTGTACTTGGGAGTATTATTGTTTTTTTCGTAATCCCAAAACCTACCTCCCGTACACTGTCTAGCGCGCGAAGTTCCCTTGCTGCTTTCTGTAGAAATAAAATTATGGCTTCACGCAGTTCGCCGTCCGCTTTCCGCTGCTCGCTTCTAGTAATAAGCATTGCATTGTTTGTGAAATATAAACGAATAATACAATGAACGAATAAAGGAGTGAAATGAGAATATATGACGTGAATTTTAATGGTAGAAGAACTCGCGGACGCCTGAGGAAGACATTGCACGATAATGTGATCAGACACTTGAGATCAAGAGTCAGAATAATAAAAGAGTATGTAATTAGTTGAAGAGCTGTGTGCTCGAACAAAACTCACCTTGGTTTGTCCCCATCCAGTTAGAGTGACGTTGACTCCGCCGCCAGTAGAGCTGGAAGGCAGAGCGATGAAGCCGACGCTAGTGCTGGTGGTGATAGGCTCGCTGGTGGTAAGGATGGCGATATCATTGGCCCAGGCATGAGTTTTATTATAGTCGGGGTGAGTGGTGATTTTTGACATCAGGTATTTGGTACCTCCTGAGTTCAGGTATATGCTTCCAACGATGATCATCAATTCATCAGCTTGGCGGCTGTTGGAAATGATACAAATATTTAACTAAAATATGGGAAGGCGGGTACGGGTACCGCCGCCCAGGGAACCATTCTACCATAGGTCACCCCAAGTAGTTCGCTACGTTTGGTTACTTATCCCGAGGTCGATCTTTATACCTCTACAGCCGGGCTTTTATTAATTCATATGTCTGTTACTCCAGGACAATAGCAAGAACTTAATAGTTGTCGCTGTTACTCCAGGACAATAGCAAGGACTTAATAGTTGTCGCTGTTACTCCAGGACAATAGCAAGGACTTAATAGTTGTCGCTGTTACTCCAGGACAATAGCAAGGACTTAATAGTTGTCGCTGATATTTTCGTCTTTAATTTAGACACATTTACAGCTAAATTAATTCAGCTCTTTTAAGTAAATGTAAATAATTTATAAATATGATTGAGCAGCAGTATTCATTACATATTTTTTATGTTGTATTTCAAAAGTTCTTTCATAAATATTTTTAATTGTGTTATACTGTGGTTTAGTTCAAGTTTAAGTAGCTGTTGTTTTTAATAAAATCTTATTATAAAAACCCAATTGGGCGTTAATAAAAAAGGATCCGACCAACTACAATCGCAGTTCAGTGAAATCATGACTACATTCAGGTAATGTGCAGTGTACAGAGCTAGATTTTACAAGTTTTGAATGCATTTCAATACTGTCCATGAAAATTCCTAAGTAAAACGTTGATATTGTAGATGTCACATATGGTTTTTTTACAACATTACAAATTTATTCTGAAATTTGTTTCAGAATATTTTTTTTTATTGCTATTTGCTAAAATAGCAAAATGTCCAAATAAGTCAAAAGTCATTCATCCCAAGACTAGCTATCGGAGATACAGCATATTGACACATCACGCGACGCGCACTTGGCACGGATAGCTGCCTACACGTGAGGTCAAAACGCTGAAACTCAAGCATTCTGTCTCCCCCACCAAGACAGACTTATAATTCCACACCGAAGGCCCTGAGGAAAACAAATTCCTTGAGGGCCAGTGTCTTCTCTGGAGATGTCGTGTGGAGGATCATTTAGAGAAGAGGAAGGAGTGAACATGGGTCTTGAAGAGACCCATGTTGTAGGAGGGAGGAAACACAAAGGCTTTCAATCGATCTACAGTCGAGCAAGAACGAGTCGTAGAAGCGATACGTTCTAATAAAGGGCAAGCGTTTGGCGTATTTCCTGAATATGCACCGGTGCCGGACGCTAGTTCTAGTGGCAAAACAGCGTATTTGGCAGAATGCTGTATTTTAAGTTGAAATGTTCTGTCATGACAGAAGTGTGCTTTCGCAGTAACATCATTGTGCCATTTTTCTTGGAAAGTAACTACATAAAACAACTAAAAGAGACACATTAATGAAGAAGAAGATTACATTAAGAAAGCTAAACGAAACATGAAACAGAACAACGGTCTAAACTGCAAATCGAACACATGATCTACCGGAACAAGGCCTTTAACGACTCGGACATCGGAACACTATTATTTTACGTCGAAATTGTCGATCTCATATTTCAAATTCAGAATAACAAAATTATCTTGCAACTGTTTTTTTTACATATTATTGGAAGCTATAAATTTTTAATTTTTTAATTATGAGATATGAAATAAATACAAAATGAGATCGACAAATCTGACGTAGGTCCATGTATATATTGTATATATATAAGGAGGTTTGCTTACTATTCAACGCAATGTGCAGCTGTGAGGACGGTGTGTGCGTTCACAATGGAGCCTCCTCAAAGAAACTGGTTATTGATGTCCCTCAAGGACGCTATGTAGGGAAACTCATCGACTTCTGCATCTGTTCCTCCGACCACACGCCATTGGATTTCATTGTCAGCAGTGGGCGCAGCTAGAAATACACATACATTGTATTTCATGTTTATTTTTAAAATTATCTCCTTTTTTAGTTTTTTTTTATGTATAACCGTACAACTGCTTCCAGCAGTCTATAGCCAGTGAGACTATGGCGTCCCCAATTCGTGTATGTTGTGATGCTGAAGGAAGGGAAGGAGACGCGGTAGAGGAAAGTGTGGAAATTCCTGACAATTCAGATCTGATCACCAAACACGGCCAAAGCCATTTCAAGCATCCTTTCAATTCTGAATGGTGATTTTACACGAGGGCGATACTGAGAGTATATTTCACTCTCAAACGTGCAGAAATAACAGAAATTAAACGAATAAAATTAGCTCGTGCACAGTGGGTGTTTAACCCGCGACCTCCAGCTGGCCAGTCGAGAGCCTTTTCACTCGAACTAAATCCCAAAAAGAAACTGGAACTTATATACCTAGTACTACGTCGTTTGATTGTAAACAATCACAAAATCTACAAGAAACTGTTAATCTGTTTGCTGAGTTTTTTGGTGGTGTATATGTTAGTAAAAGTGTAGACAGTAAGTACTCTTGCTCTAATTTGGTTGAAAATCTTGATATATCTGACTGTACAGTAACTATAGAGGACGTTATATCTAAGCTGAAGAGTCTCGATTCCCGCAAATCCGCAGGACCCGATAAAGTTCCACCTAGATTCCTCGTTAACTGTATGCATTCATTGTCACATCCCATACATATGAAGTTACATATGAAATACATTTATGAAGTCACTCTCATCAGGTGTGTTTCCTGATCCTTTAGGATTCATTCACTTCTTACAAATTTGCGGCATCAAGTGGAGTACCGCAAGGATCTCATTTGGGCCCAATAATATTTTGTTTGTTCGTCAATGACATAGCAAATATTTTTAGTAAAGTCAAATATTTATTAATTATTTGCCGATGATCTGAAGATCTACAGAATAATTTAAGATAATAATGATCGCGCTATTTTGCAGTTGAACCTGAATAAACTATTTGCTTGGTGTTCTGAAAATGATTTGCAACAAAATATTAGTAAATGCCAGATTATTAGTTTTTACAAAGGTAAAAATCCTCTTTTCTTATTTCATTAAATCTTCTTTGAGTTTCACAGATTCTAGATCTCGGTGTGTTATTCCACGAAAGTCTATAGCTTAACTTACACATCGATGAAACTACAAGCGATGCAATGAGAATGCTCGGTTTTATTTTGAAAATGGGGGCAAAGCTTAAAATGTTTTAACTTTAAAACTTCTATATTGTTCATTAGTACGAAGTAAATTAGAATATACTTCAACAGTATGGTCAAAGTCCATTACAAAGTCCATTCTCAAGCCTTCTAAAAGGTACAAAATAAATTTCTTCGGTACATCAATTTTTAAATTAATATTTCCATCGAATTTATAAATTATAATAAGAAACGTACCGAAACAATAATTCTCAAACTATCAGATAGAAGAATTCTAACTAAGAATTCTAAGGTTCGGGTTGAACTGAAACCGGTTGGTTATAAATATATACAATAAAGTGGTATTAAAACAAAGTTATTTATTTTAATTATTATAATTATGTATACCCACAAAGTGTTTGCTACAAGTGAAAAATTAATTCTAACTGATATATTATTTTTATTATCCTGTTTGACAAACTACTTAACTGTAGTTTAACGGGATATATATGAAATAAAAAAAATAAAAATAAAAAAAATTCAAAATTATCAAATCTCTAATTGACAGCCCTGAATTATTGGAATTAATTTATATGAATGTACCTGCCAGACAAACTCAAAGCAAAGACTCTTTTAAATGTAACAATAACCTTAATTCTAACTACTCTTTGTATTCACCAATCCAAGAATTCATCACCTTGCAAACAAATACATTGAACTTATTGATATATTTGGTGTTAATAATTTTGTGAGTTTCAAAAGGCAACTAATTTCAGACCTAATTGCTAGTTATTAACTTGTTTTATTTATTGGCTTTTAAAAAATACTCTTGTCTCTATTAGTCCAGTCAGTGGGGGATAAAAAAGGGCTCCACCTTGCAAAAGGTTAGGTAGTAGCAATTTTCACATATGTTGTTAAGATTGGGACTCTAAAGAAAAAAAAAAAGTTTTCGACCTTGGGAGGGTCGAGCTCGATCCGCCATCTTGGATTGAAGGTGCCAAAATTTGTTTTTTTCAAAATAATTGTGAAGTGGTCGTTTTTACAACCAAATTGTTGAACGCAAACTTTAAGACAACTAAATTACCTACATTTTTTGTAGAAAGTTTTTTTTTGTAAATCTAATAGGTAACGAGTTACAGCGGTTGAAAGAAGAAAATTTTGACAAAAAATTGTAAAACTCCAGTTTTCTTGATAAATTTTGTACGAACATATTACACAATATCATTTTAACGTATTTCTACGTTACAATATACTTATATAGCATCATCCGTGTGCTCGATGACGTTGATTTGTTATAGTGGGATCCTAGTCTACAGCTGACTTGGCAACACTGATTGAGTCGGGGTGGTTACAGGACGTTGCCTGGATGCTCGGTCACTCAGTGTGCTCGTGCGCAAAGGTACGAAATCATCATTTTATGGTGTTTTCGAACAACTTCCAGAAGGCGTGCAACTTGAAGGTAGCAAAATTAATGTTGTAGATGGAGGATATCTTTTACATAAAGTTGTATGGAATCGGAATGATTATTTTGGGTCAATTTGCGAGAAGTACGTTCACTATGTAAGAAATCACTATGGATCATATGCAGTCATTGTTTTCGATGGATATCCGCTTGATGATGGTGAAAAAAATACGAAAACCGCAGAAAGACTTCGCCGATCGAAGAAGCACATGTCTGCAGATGTTCTTTTCGATGAAACAATGCCAGTTCAAGTTTCACAAGAACGATTTTTAGCCAATGAAAATAACAAAGTCCGTCTGATTTCGATGCTTACAAAGCAATTTATACAGGATGATTTTACAGTTAAGCAGGCTGAAGAAGATGCTGATGAGTTAATTGTCAATACTGCGATTTCCTTGTGTTCATCATATGACGCTGTTTTCATTATTGGCGAAGACGTTGATCTCCTAGTTCTGCTGACAGCATGACAGCATTAGCACCACAAAAAAATAGTATATATCTTCGCAAACCCGGTAGAGGCAAAACTTTTGAAAGATTGTATTCCGCGAATAGTGTGAAATACAAAGAGGCGGCTGAGAATATTCTGTTTCTTCATGCCTTTAGCGGCTGCGATACAACATCGTCCTTCTTCAACCAAGGAAAAAATAAATTTTGTTCGCTTGTGCAAAACGACACAAGACTCAATGCCATGATAAGAATCTTCAAACAACATGATGCAACACCAGAAGACATAGCAGTTGCAGGAACACGCTTTCTTGTTGCTTTATACGGGGGTGACATGGATAAGGAAACCTTGGAAGAAGTCCTCTACAAACGTTTCGCAAAGTCGACAACAAAAAGCAAATTCAATCTTGCCTCTTTGCCACTAACGAACGACGCTACACGGTACCATGCATTTAGAACGTACCATCAAGTCCAAAAATGGTATGGAATCCAAAAAAATCCAGAAAACTGGGCCTGGAAACGTGACATCAACGGGCTTGTTCCAGTAAGAATGACAAAGAAACCAGCACCCGAGACTTTATTAAAATTTATTTCATGCAATTGTAAAAAAGGATGCGGCGTTGCATGTGGCTGCAGGAAAGCTGGATTGAAGTGTTCTATTGTATGTGGGTGCTGTAATGGTCAAACATGCCGAAATTCACCAGAGGTTCACATCGATGTCGAGGACGAAGAAGAAGAGCTTTTGTCAATGGAAGCCCAAATATCACAGGCAATGAGTTAGATGATGACATTGATGACGAAGACTGTTATTAAGTAACATAATTTATAGTAACATAATTCACAGTAATGTAACATAATTCACAGTAATGTAACATAATTTACTGTAGCATAACGCAGGTATATCTGTGGAGTTGACCTACTGGGGATACCACAATAAAAAAAATGCGCAATGTTCTCTACCTCATGGTGGTGTGGAAATGAGTTAACAAAATTATTATAATTATGTAATGAATAACCCGCAAAAATTACAAAGTTGGGAATTTCATCACTTTTTTGAAAAATATTCACATTTCCGCCACTGTAACTCGTTACCTATTAGACTTACAAAAAAAACTTTCTACAAAAAATGTAGGTAATTTAGTTGTCTTTAAGTTTGCGTTTAACAATTTGGTTGTAAAAACGACCACTTCACAATTATTTTGAAAAAAACAAATTTTGGCACCTTCAATCCAAGATGGCGGATCGAGCTCGACCCTCCCAAGGTCGAAAACTTTTTTTTCTCTTTAGAGTCCCAATCTTAACAACATATATCAAAATCGCTACTACCTAACCTTTTGCAAGGTAAAACTCCCCACTGACTGGACTATATACCTTCCAACGTTTAACTAACGTACTCCTTAGTTTATTTGTTATTTATTTTTTTGGACGCATATTAATGACTGTATGCATTTACGGTCATACTTGAAATGTATATTATATTTTGATTTACTTTACCATTTCAAGTACTATTATTTTAATTCGATAGTAATTAGGGCATTGGTATTTTGCCTTATTTATTAGTTTTTTTTTCTAGAGATACAACAGACATTATTTTTCTTCTTTTTTTAAACATTTGTTTTATAATACATATCAGTATATTAAATATAATTATTTTCTATTTACCTGACGTGTAAATTATTTTACTGTTTTCAGTCTTACTGGTTTTGCAAAAAAACATAAATAATTATATGCATATATGAATGTACAATGTACATACTGTGATGTTTTGGACACTCACATAAAATAAACGAAACGAACGTGCTCAAAAAAAATTTTTGTTTAGACAACGACGGGAGATTTTATTGACAGACAGGGCTGGAGTAAACACATTCACACGGGACAGGGCGCAGGGACGGACAGTCAGGTTTGGAACTTGAGTGCGTTGACAGCTCCATGAAATCGATACAAATGAGAAGTGTTGTGTGAAATTGCAGTGAATTAGTGGATTCAGATGGTGTTAATAGTATTATGGAATTTTGAACTAAAGTGAAATATTATTGATCCGGTGTTTGTGTGAAGTGAAAGTGGTTCGACTCAGTGAGAAAACAATTAATAATAATGACAATAATAATAATTGGATAATTTGTAGAGCGCCGTTTTGTAAAAACCCACCTCAGGGGCGCCAGGTGTTGTGCAATCGCGATTGTGTTATAAAGTTGTGTTGATTTAAACGTGATTTCGTATACAGTTCGAACTAGATTGCTTGTCTTAAAAACATGAAAATAATAAAAATAATGATCGCGTTTTTAAAACAAAGTGAACATATAAAGGCAGGAAGTGTTTAATCGGGCTAAGTTATTGATTTGGCGAGATGGCATTCTATCCACGGAGACCGAAACCCAGAGAATCAAATAGATTATTAACTGTGGGTTCGAATCCTAACAGATTAGGGAGGTACAATTTTATTTACAGGAATATTTAATTACCCTTTTATAAGCGTAGGGAGGAGGTCGAAAATTAAAGTGATTTAGCTATATAGTGTAACCAGGTAAGCTTCACGCTGAGAATGAGAGGTGATTAACTGGGTGAGTTTTTATATTATTTATTAAATTTCAGAGGACCTTTTTAAAAGACGGATACAACCGAGGTACAGGAACTAAGTTTACGACACCTGCCGCCCAAATAATGTTATCATTAACAGGGATGTGCTAGGCGAACCGTCAATCAGCTGTGAGCGAGAGACGAGTCAACGACCTTTTCATATATAGGAAAAGACGCAGGTACAGTCAGTCAAAGGGGGAAGTTTTGCTAGCGTATGCCGTCCCGAATTGAAAGCGATCGGATGCAACCAGACGGAACAAAATGAAAACTTTTCTTCTGTTATTTGACTTTCTAATTTAATACTTTTCATCTATTATTTGACTTTCTAAGTTACGAATTGGGATGCACAAAAACAAATCTAAAGTCGAAAGAGGGAGATGGTAATCTCCGAAATAAAACTACCAACCGAACAACTTTTCTCAACAGGTACCTTTCGAGAGGTAGGCAGCCTCTTTAAATTAAATGCAAAAAATCAAACCAATTATCCGTTTATACCTTACCTGAGAGGATAGGTATTCAGTAGGAGTTACCCACACCTAATACACGAGGATGCTAGTAACCTCATAAAATAAATACTGGAACCAAATATTAAAATACAGACAGTCCTCATCCCAAATTTGGCATATCGAGTAGACCTTACATATATCTCACATGATAATTGGCTGAATGGGTAGGCACACAACCTATCGTTAATAAGCGGGCAAAATGTCGACAAGATCGTCGTGTGTTATCTATGTATTGACCTAGAAAGGGATGTAAATCCCCGACGACGTGGGAGTTACAACGTTTTCTAGAGGTGGCACGTAACTTAGGACCTTACGTGTCACATTTTCGCGACTAGATTCGTGATAAAGGGATGTTATGGTTTTCCCCTTCTACACTCAGTAAAGTAGTTTATCCTGGAGGTGTTTGAGATTGGGGCAATTCTGAAATTGGTGAAGAGACCTGGTTTTCTTTATTCTGGCGTGAAGGTTGCCGATTTGGAACAAGGGGAGACCCGGCCGGTTGTGATATCCAGACACGCAGATATCGATTGCCTTGTTCGAATTATCATCCATCAGTTTTGTTTGGTAAGCGGAGGAGCCAGTCTTAACTTGAAAAAAAATTCATTTCCTTTCCTCTCCTTCCCCTCCCAAAATATATACATGGATGGCGCCGACAACTAACACCATAAATTTATCGTATGTATATCACATATATAAAATCTAACACTTTATTATACTCACATAACCCTACGATAGATAGAATCGCGTAGCTAGTTGGGGGAGCAGGCGACTTAGAAGATAAGGTTTATGAAATGGTTTTAAAACACAGCGGTAATGGATTCAACTCACTCTATCTCAAAAGAACCGAGGGATACCACACATACATACATAACTAGGATTCTAAACCGAGAAACAAAAAACCAACACAACGTTCGGTGAAGCCTTTTTATACTGAACCGTCACGTGAAATGAGTACGTTCAAGGTCGTACGTCACGTGGACAAACTAGGATGTACACACTTGAAGGGGTGTGTAATAAAGAGAGGAGGAAAGGCTTATAAAGACCACAGGGAGGATATTCCTACCCCGGATATACATAACCAAAGCCTTATGGAAAAGTTTCCTATGGGACTTACAGAAAATTTATCGTAGAAAGAAGAGAAGGAAAAGTTTGAAGTAGAAAGGGCAGATCATTACAATACGTACTTTATACATAAAACTTTTTTTTATTTACATTTATTTGGATTTTATGTTAATCTTATTATTAGCATTTGATTTTGTATTTTTTTTATTTAGTTATGGTATGATAATAATCCATGTATTATGTTTAATGAATCGTTATGTTTAATAATTGATAGGGCGTTATTAATGAATGATAAATAAACACGGAGACCGTCATACGGCCCCGAGGAAAATAATGATGGTGTGTGGAGTGTATTATAAAGAGAGGAAGTTCTGGGAAGGACACGGTATAAGGGGTGGATAGGAATCTAGGGATCAGTGTGTCCAGAAGTGACGGACTTAAGAATCCAACCCTCCCACAAACCGTACCGCATGAACCCGGGCACCTCTGCCAACAAAATCACTACATATAGCGAACCACGTGGACCAAACTTTGCCAGAGGCGTTGGTTATCCAATAAATGTTTCCCAGGGCGGCGGTACCCATAACTGCCTATAATATTAGAGTCTACTCTGAATTCAACCTTAATCTCCTTATTGTAGGTTCGCCATTATATTTTATATTTATTTTTAATTATTTAAGTTACTTTTTCCTGAACGTTAGTCCATTACTTTTTACTAGGAAAACCGTAAGTTGATACAAATATTTTTTTAAATTTTTCTGTCAATGTAATTAATAAGAACTAACTAAAAGAACCTAACTATTTTTCCATTAATTAAGATAAGATGTTAAAATAAAACCTGCAGAACAGCAGTTACGTTTTTTTACAAAACACAATAATAGTTTATGTGTTATAATAAAAATATGCATATCATTATATTATTTATTATAATAAGAAAGATTTTAAAAATATTTATATTGAGGGATCAGTAGGTTTTATAGGCCCTGTTAGAAGTTCTACCGAGTACCGGAGTCGGTGAATTATTTTCCCATTTGATCTCTGATGAGTTGACGTGTTGTTCTTGTATTGTTTTGTATTTATTATGTTTCTCTTATTACATTCTTTTTATTTAATACCAAAAATATACAAATATTTAAGGATCGATGAAGGAAAAGCGACTAAGGCTTCCTTTTTGTAATTATAAATTAAACGCTAGACTGTTGCGAGTCTAGTCAATATAAGAGAATCCATTTGACACACTTTGCATAAGGACATATTTAATTGTCTCTTTTCACAAACAAATTATGTAGCAAACTCGACGATTCCTCGCTTACATAGTTTAAAAAACTAATATACAAATAATATCCACATTTTTAACAAAACATTAAATGTTAAATATTATTTCTGTAAATGATTGGATTATTTAATTTTTCATTTAAATTTATCCAATTTCAAACCATAAAACCACTGCTTATTACTCACTTCTGTGTAAAAACATAAGAGTCATAAATAAATCTATATGTACAAAAATCGAGGTTTTTTGGTTTGTCCCCCATAGACTCTAAATCTACTTTACCAATTTAACTGAACATTTCGAGGTTTCTTTTTATTAGCGCCAGGACTGTTCAAAGAGTGGTTTCAATGGTTGAAGAATTCTGGGACGCTCGAGATCGACTTAACACGTTATCTCAGCACTAAAATGAGATACGTAGTCGAATTAAAGTCAAAATAATGCAGTCAACAGAAACAATATAAATTTCGTGATATTGTATGAAGCGAATGGCAGAAAAATCCTAAGATTCCCGAGGAAGACACGAATCAAATAATTATTTGTGGTAAAATGAGATGTAAGTGATGAACGAAGAAAGAGGTGCTAGGAGAATATATGACTTGGAAGTGAATGGTTGAACAGGTCGAGGAACCCTGAAGAACACAAGGCACGATCTAGTGACACAAATAAAAACACTCAAAATGACATAAAAAACATTTGTTTGCCCTTTGCCACTCTCGTATCGAATATGGTATACTAGGATGGGGTTCTGCAACTTCAAGAACATGATGCAACCATCTAAATAAGCCCAGGAGGGTATTTTAAAGACCATCCTAAAAGCTCCCATAAGGACGCCAACAACAGAAATCTTCAAATATTTTGCTGTCCAAAACATTAAAAAAATCCAAGGCAAAATGTTTTAATCAAACATTTTGAAAAATCAAAACAAAATGATGAAAATAGCAGATTAGTTTGTTATAATTTTGAATTGACTTACCGAAAACTGCAACCAAGACGGTGGAGAAAAGAAAGAGTGCCCTGAACATTTCTCGACAAATGATGAGAAACTAATGATTTTTCAACTAACCACGTTAGCCTTTTATTCAATCTCCTTATCAATTCACATAAAAAAATAAAATGTGTCACATGAGAACGTATCACTTCTATGCGTCTCTACCCTGGTTCTTGTATTCAACAGCTCGGCTGAGAAATGATTCTTTGTTTCCTTCATCCTACAACGTGGGTATCTTAGAAACCCAACATTACTACGATCTTTCCGTTTCGGACAGCATTACAGCGTCCATCATCAGGGCAGATGTGGTAAACTAAAATCATCAAGGCACATGTTTTACACATCTGCCTTGATGATGGACGCTGTTAACGTTGGCTAAAGAAGGAGGTAGCGCAACACGGCATAATTCAAATAAACCACTTTTATACATTTGGCCGTGAAAATCTCAAATCGTATGTATTTTTATATTTGTTTAATCGCCCAGAGAACTTTTCCATATATTTATTACGAGTATACCTGGTGTCTGGGGGTAAAGTGCGATAACTACGGAAGGTGATTCTACATGATGGTATTCAAATGTATGTTATTCCCTTACAAAAAGAAATTTATTTTTTCTCACCAATTTTCAATTTTTTACCTAAAAACAACCTTAAAACATTTGAATTCCGACAAAAAGTTATTCATCTTTTTTACTTGTACTATCATGTAGAATCTTTATAATCACCCGGAAAATGACATCTTTTTCAGAAATTAAAATGACAATTAAAAAAAATAATGTAAGTACACGAGTTAAGAGATACATAAATAAAAATATTACATTTTAATTCGATAACTTTTCTTTTAATATGTAATATATCATTTAAGAAGAAGATAATACGTATAAATCTAAAAGAAACATGAAACAGAACAATACACAGAAAAATAAAAAAAGGTAACGGTCTCAACTGGGAATTGAACCCTTGATCTCTAAATCAGTTGCAAGATAATATTGTTGATACTGAATATAAAATATAAAATGAATGAGTGGTCAAAGGCGTTGTTCCGGTAAGACATAGATCCTGGGTTCTGGGCTCCTAGTTGAGACCATTATCTTTCTGTATCTCGTTCTGTTTCATGTTTCCTTAAGATTTGTAGCGGCAGCTTCTAGTTGGTTCTAGAAATGCAATAAATGCAACGCGCCTCACATTGGAACCTACCAGTAAGACGGCAAATGTACGCCTCATCTACCTATCTATAATGACAGCAAATCCGCAATCCTACATACTCGCGATTTGTTCTCGAACGAGTGGTACATGGTGACATCGCGGTACATGGGTCAGTCTTACAAGTGAGTCAGTCCCATTCAAGCGTCCATGTACAAGTGACGACGGGCGGCGACTCTGTCCGCATCAATCCGCAGGTACCTACAAGCGTACCGGCCTCGCTCGCGGTTCGAGCCCATCATCAGCCCGCATATGGAAACAAACCTTCATTTGAAAGCAAGAGCACGTTTTCATCTCCCTACATATCTTGACTGAAACTGATCTCACATATATCATCTACCGCGATTTCTTTGAAGTTAATCTATAGCACAATAGCGGCCTCAATGTCATATATAACATATACTTTTTTTTATTTAGGAAGAGGCACAATTTATTTATTTATTCTCTAATTGGGGTAACAAATTCAGGAACCCCCGAATTAAGAGTATTAGCTGTGGTTGTTAGGAGTAATACATGTTAATATTTGTTTTTTGTTAAGTTTTGAGCAGCGAATTAAATATAACTTAACTTACATTACGAACTAACCTCACCGCTAACACCTAAGCCAAATCCTATATAATATGTTAACTGCTGTAAATTTTTAAAATATAATTTCATCAAATTTCAATATAATGGCTTCTCGTGATTGCTAAGTTAATTAAAGCGAATATCAAAAGGGAAGAGAAAACCACATAATTCTGTTTCTTCCTTCAATCTTAAGCGCAATGTTAATTTGTATCCTTATATTTCACACAAGTAGACTGTTTGGCTAATTAGATAATTATGCATACAATTTGTACTTTTCATGTAATTTATAATAATGAATATTTGTTTTAATATGACAGCATTCTGGGTACGTAATCATAATAATTTTAACTCGCATCTGATGATACGTTTACAAATCCATATAAGATTTAATAAAACGATAAATAATACATTTTCTCTATCTCGATTTTCTTAAGCGGTCTTGCATAAATATCAAAAAAATAGTAGTTACCTATCATAGATTTCAATTTCAGATTAGCAGAGATTACCCACGATCGGTGCGTGATTACAATAATAAAAGTTATACCGTTAAAAATAGTAATGAACTTAAATCATTTCCATGCGATAACGTCATACAACTAACATACTTTGCACTCCCGCAACTAAACTGTAATAAGTCGACAAAATTTTTATTTTTTTTATTTAATATAATATAAGTGGGTACAGGATGTTATATGAGTACATATGGTTACAAAATATATTTATGTTCGCAATCTCACCAATGAAGAAACTGGTTCTTGTGCTTGGTGAGAGAGTTGCACTAATTATAAGAAAATTAGAATACCATTATGCTATAGGTAAGTATATATATATATATATAATACGAACATTATATATATATAGGTCCCACAACATTTATTGCGTCCGTGCGTAAATCCGTCTTTGGGCGTCCAGCACTTCTAGTTCTTTTTTTTAGATTGTTTTTGTGAATATTGCACTATGTTTTACTCACGATAATCGCTTACATTTATTGCGTCCGTGCGTAAATCCGTCTTTGGGCGTCCAGCACTTCTAGTTCTTTTTTTTAGATTGTTTTTGTGAATATTGCACTATGTTTTACTCACGATAATCGCTAATATCATATTTTTTTAATATTCATAATAATGCAGGTTTTGATGTTTATTACACTTTCATACATTTCTAGCGTCACGTACATACTCACGTCCGGGTGTATATTTTTTGTATATTGAAGGTTCCTTTTAATATAGGTTTCACGTCCTTTCACTCTAATTTAATTGTTACGTCTTCCGTATATTGCTGACTATTCTAATAAAGTTTTCACGTCCATACTGAATAGTTTATTCTGGCGTCCGAGTGTATATTATTTGTTTGTTACATGGCGTTTTGAAGGTCGATTTCATTTTTACGACTTCCGTATATAAGGCCCTTAAGACTCTTGGATTTGTTTTGAGAGTTTCAAAAGGTAGATTTAGGCCGTTGTTTTGCCCCTTATATTATAAAACCCCTTAGGATTGCATGACTTATTCTGATATGGGAGATATATTATTTCACCTTAAAAATAATCAATATAAATATTGTTTATTTTAATTCTTTTATATATCGAGACAAATAGACATCTATAATTTTTGAAATCTTTTGTTTATTTTGAATATCTACTTATGTGAGACTTCTTATCATTTTTACCAATGTATCTTATTTTATTATACGCTTTTGTTGTAACATTTTATTTTTTTTCGTTCTATTTTGTTTTCTCTATTGTTTTAATTTTGAAGAATTTATAATAACTGCGATACTCAACTATTAAACTAGAATGTAAAAGTCTATTAGGTGTAATAAATAAATTAACAAATAAATAAACAACACAAATTTCTTACTCTTCTAGTGAAGTTTTCACGTTCATGGTGAATTAATTAATTAATTACAGCATCTGTGGTTGAGAGGTAAGACTCTCGACTCGCAATCCGAATCCCGTAATCTGACGGTCAAACCCGGCGTGCCCAAATAATTTTTTATTTGTTTGTGTTATTTCACAATTAATACATTAAACATAATATAAAGTGTGTTTTCAACACGTTTCAGAGTGAAATATACTCTCAGTATCGCCCTGGTGTTAGACAACCATTCGGAATGGAAACGTTATTTCTAAGCTTTTGCCGTGTTTGGTGACCAGATATAAATATCCAGGTACTTTTCTACATTTCTCTTACCCATCTTCTTCCCCTCGCCAATACCTTCACCCTTGTACTCAGATTGGGGATGCCGCAGTCTCGCTGTTCCAGACGGGAGCGGTTGAGACTCTTGTGCGGTATATAAAAAATGTATGTATATATATATGTTTTATTTTCTGGCATCCAGAAACACACCAGACCTGACTATATCTTGTTATCTTGTTGCATCTTGTATACAAACGTACCTACTGGGCGCAGGCGTGTGACAATTTTTTTAACAACGATATCCTTAGTAAAAATGTATCATTTCATAACGCACCAGTTCGCTCCATTGCAGAGGGCGGTTGGACCTTTTTGGGTCGGGACGTCAATTTACCGTCTACTGTAATCCATCTTACAAAAATGTCCACCCGCGCAGGGTGATTTTTAGTTCTGAGTGCTATGTGGCATCGTTGTAAATGAACTAAATGTTGCCAAATCTAGCGTTTTACGTCACCAAGGGCTCAAACAATACATAAAAATGTACAAATTCGCAAACGGCCATGGGGACGCATTACTATCGACGTAATGCGTGGACGCAGCACGGCCGTCGTTATGTACACAAAATAATATCTACTCGTGATCGGTCACGAGGATACAATACCATCGACGCAACACTTCCGTCGTTACGAATTCAATATAATAAAATTTTTTTTTATATTTAACTTAATTAGTTCATCTTCAAAATTGTTATATTTTAATTAATGAGCTAAACTTATTATTATCATTATGTTAAAAATAAAAATATTTTTATTTATATTTCTTAACATCTTTAGTGTTACAATATTTACAACATAATATTTCAATCACTTTCTGATAAATCAGATGCTTGTGCTTAGGAAAAGACAACTATATATTTTTACATATATTTATATTGCAAATATTATTACAAAAACTATTTATAACCTTACAAGAAAATACAATAAATGTAATAAAAACAGGTTATTTATAAATAATACCTAGGAATGACAAGCAGAAACATAATATGTGGAGTTTATTAAACAGAATTGAAAAGTACCTACACGGCACACACGCTCATGTAATCTATTCAAAGTAAAACACTGTAAAACCATTTCAAATAAAAATTCTTGTCTTAGAAGAATATGTTCAACATATGTATAATAACATTCTCTCTGATTCTATCTTCAATGTAACCAAAATAAATATAATACTCAATAAAAAATGTATTAAACGTGTACCAAACTGCATAAAATGTAATGACATATATTATGTAGTATTATCTTCTGTTTTAATAATCTCCTGTTATAATAATCTCATGTTATAATAATCTCCCTCTTGAATAACGTTATATTTTTTACAAAAAAGGAAACAATACTTCTTTTTAAACCACTTTATATTTTTGTTGTTTGTTTTTGGGGTGTTATGCCGTGTTGCGCTAACTCCTTCTTTAGCCGACGTTTCGGACAGCGTTGCAGTGTCCATCATCAAGGCAGATCCGGTAGATCCGAAGATGTGAAGATCCGAACACCCCAAAAACAAACAACAAAAATGCTTTTGGCCGTGAGAATCTAAAAACTTACCCACTTTATATTTATTTAACACAATATTTGGGTTCAATCCAAACCGGTCGACAAAATATAAATTAAAATAAAGTGGTTTAAAACAAAGTATTTGTTTCATTTGTATAATGTCAAGCCACAAAGTGTTTGCTTTCTTCGATAAATTTAATATTTTTTAGATAAATTTAAGTATAGTGTTTAAATTTTTAGATACATTGTAGAATAGTATGTTGAGGAAATCTGTAATTGGTTTCTCATTTAGGTAAATTACACATGTATAAGTGAACCACATTGTAAACTGTTGATTTCCCTGAAATAAAATAAATAATATCAAACAATATAAAAAGCTATGAGGTGGTATTAGAAAATTTTAAATTGATTTTTTTTTGTAACTGTTATAATTTTTCTCAGAAATACCTACGAGTAATTTATTAAAAAAAATTATACCGTTAAATAAATAGTGATGTTGTGCTGTTGTAGTTCAAACTAGTGGTACGGTTAGTCCTCCAATATAAATATATATTTTTTAAATTAATTGTGGTATATTATTTTTATCAGAGAAATCTTTATGTAATTGAAGTACTTAATATACGAGTATTTTTTTCATAATTTTTTGTGAGAGGGGGAACTGGGAAACCTTGGAAAACATGTGTTGTTGGATAGTAATATGGCTTGTTTAAGATAATTTTTATTAATATTTTTTTAATTGTCACAATTGGAAGTAGGCATGATTTATATGCACCCCCCCCCCCCACAAGCCACGATTCCATATATTGTAGTAGTGTAGAATGTGCAAGTGCAAAATAAATATCTTTATGTATTTTTAATGATACAGTATTTCTAAGTCTAAAAAAATATAAAGATGAGTTTTCTCATTCTGTCTACTGTGGAGTTTATTTGATTTTTCCATTTGACGTTATTATCGATAATTATTCCAAGATGTTCACACCCTAAGCACCCTTATCAAGTTTCTGAAGGAATCGCTTAGGTACCTGCTCACGCAGTTCGAGTTGAATCATGCAATCATACATAAAGATAGCAGCCTATCAAAATATGCGTTAAGAAAATTAAGATTATGTTTTATTTTTATTTTTATAGTGAATTCCTAAAAAGAGTCCCAACTGCTCTAGTCTGGAGCCAGTGAGACTATGGCATCCCCAATTGGGGTATATTGTGAGGCTGTAGGGAAGGGAAAGAGAAAGGTGGGAAGAGAAAGGTGGGAAGAGAAAGGTGGGAAAGTACCTGACTATTCAGATATAGTCATTAAACATGGCTAAAGCCACTTGGAGCAAAGTTTCAATTCTGATTGGTGTTCTTACACCAGGGCGATACTTGGAGTAACTTCCACTCGGTTGATAATTCTCAGTCGAAGTATATTACAGTAAATATGATCGAATCGGATAGGGACACATTATCTCAGTTGGTAAAGTCATGGTCTGGAAAACAAAAGGTCCTGGGTTCGAGTCCCAAATGTGACGGTGCCTTTTTCAGATTTTTCCGTTTCAGATGTTCGATTGAGTTTCGCTAATATTGTCTTCATTAATTATAAATATTACCTAATCTAGATCGGCCACGAGTACGCAATACTATCAATGTAATGCGTGGATACAGCACTACCATCGATATGTATTAAAAATAATATCTATTCGTTAACGGACGCAATACTACCAACGTAATGCGTAAACGCAGCACGATCGTCGTTATGCATTAAAAACCACGCAGGATGCTTCTTTGTTCTGAGTATCAAGCGGCATCGTTGTAAATTAACACAATGTTGCCAAATCTGATGATTTACTCAACCAAACGCTCAAATAATACATAACAATGCACTCGTGAATGGCCACGGGGACGCAGTACTATCGAAGTAATGCGTGGACGCAGCAAGACCGTCGTTATGTATATTAAATATTATCGACCGTCGTCGTATATTCAAAATAATATCTACTCGTGATCGTTCACTGGGACGCCATACTATCGACATGATGCATGGAAGCAGCACGATTGTCATTAGGTGTTAAAAATAGTATATTATCATGAGCGGCTACGGGGACGCAGTACTATCGACGTAATGCGTGGACGCAGCACGATTGTCGTAATGTATTCAAAATAATATCTACTCGCAAACGGCCATGGGGACGCAATACTATCGACGTAATGTGTGGATGCAGTACGACCGTCGATATGTATATAAAATAATATCTACTCGTAATCGGTCTCGAGGACGCAATACTATCGACGTAATGCGTAGACGCAGCACGATCGTCGTTATGTATCGAAAATTATATTACTTCGTGGACGCGGCAAGATCGTAGAAATGAATAAAAACATACACTGCTCGATATATACATCGTGTAGCGAACCTGTCGGCAAAATGTCAAACGTTCAATATTCGTTTCCAGACATTCTGAGAAATTTTTTGCTTCCACAAAAATTTTTGCCATACGATTCTACATGGGGTAAGCATCGTTCTGGCCAATTTTGACGTCAAAACATTGCAGCGTCCGTATATCGGACGCTGTAAGTCGGTGGACGCTACAATGCTATGGAGTTTTTAGGGGTCGGACGCAACAAATATAGCGGGATATATATATTTATCCCCTCTCGTACTATGTTGATCTCGCGCGACGGTACGCCAGGTATATGTTGATCCGTTTGCATTTGTTGATCCACCCCGGATATGTTGATCCACTACCCAAGCTGGCATACATATGTAAATCCCTACAGATCAACTTGTGTCATCGAGATTTTGCTGTAAGCCACGCCCATTTTTCGGTCGCATATACATTTTACACGATTTATTTTGTTGATCTATATATTTCTGACAAACTTGACCGCTTGCATGTGTTGTAACTTGTAACCGCCAATTTCGCGCGCGTTGTGGTACTTTTTAGATTCCGTTAGAACATCCATATTCTATGAAAATGACTCTGTACTTAAAGAGGATAGACTGCCTCACGCGTATTTATATTGAAATGGAACTTTCAAAAACGTCAAATCCATTCTTAAAAAATCTTTTGAACTTGATTAAACAAAAATGTAATTTTAATGCATCATTTACTACGTTTCGTGACTTAGCAGGGGTGCCCGGGTTCATGGGGTGAGATTTGTCTAAGTCATTTTATAAGAGAAATTTTGAACATTGATTGAATAAAATTTTATTTTAATGTATCTTTTACCATCTCTCCCGACGTAAGTTTCTTGTAATGATTAAGTTGAAACAAAGCGTAATATCCATAATATGTGCCTATTAAAATTGCGGCGATTAGATTGGTGAGAATTTAATTTTTCAAATTTTAAATTATGATTGTTAAAAAATTTATTCTAATTTGTTTATTACTAAACATGGCTAAAGTCATTTCAAGCTACGATTCCAACCAACGATGTTTTAGTATATGTTCGTCAATCAACAGGAGCCATAATGTCTGTACATCAGAGCCCTCGAGAACTATTACAATTATGTGTACCGCCGCCCCGGGAACCATTTATTAGATAACCAAAACCCCTACCATAGGTCACCGCCAACGTTTAGCGAGATTGTTGTTTATTTCTTATATTTTTTACATCATATCCACACAGGAGGCCCTGAGGAAAATCGTAACCCTCAGGGCCTATGTCATCTTTGTGAATGCTGTGCTGGGGGAATTTTGAAGGAAACGAAGGAGAGTGAGTTCTGGGAACTAAATAGGTTTGATGGGTGGGTAGTAATCTGGGGTTCAGTGTGTTCGAGTGATATACATAAGAATCTAACTCTCCTACTGCGTTGCAAGGCGATGCGTTGAAAGAGGACTAATCGATCCGGCCCACCACGCAGTTATTAGGCAGGCGCATCCGCCGCCAAGCCCCTCACATACCTCACCCCATAAACTCGGGCACTCCTGATAAGTCACCAAACATATCAAACAACTTGGGGAGACCTATGGCAGAAGTGTGGGTTATCAAATAAATGGTTCCCGGGGCGGCGGTACACATACCCTCCTCCCAAATTGTGATAAACTTCTACTTTCAAATGTAAAACATAATTTAAAACGTACCTAAATGACGGCCTCCGTTATCGAGGGGTAAGGCTATCGACTAGCAATCCGAAGGTCGCGGGCTCAAATAAATTTTACTAAAATAAATTTGTACTATTTTACAATTAGTGTTTGGCAACTAGATCTGAATAGCCAGGTACTCTCCCAACTTTCTCCCCGTCATCTCCTTCGAGGTTCACAATATCTTCAGTCTCACAACAACCCCAATTGGGGATGCCATAGTCTCACTGGCTCCAGACGGTAGCAGTTGGGACTCTGGTGCGATATTGCACCAGATATACCATCAACTTATTTTACCGTACATATGCCTCAGGGATCTCATTTCTACAGTATTCAGTCTACTTTCAGCCTTCTTCTGCCAGTTCCATGCCTCACTTCCATATATTAGGGTAGGTACCAGCACTCCATTGTGGACTGCTAGCTTCGCTTCTTTGGACAGTTTTTTGTTAGCTCCAACCTCGTCCAATCATCCACTAATTACCCATTATAACCAAGAACCCGGCCACCCCTACTAAGTCACGAAGCGTAATCAGGAGAGATGGTAATAGATGCAAGTTCAAAATTTCCCATATAACATTATGCCTTTTGCCGCCATTTTGGATTTTGATGGTCAAAAGGTATCCCTCAACCAGTCTCTTTCGATCCGGCCCGCCACGCAGTAGGTATTTTTTATTGATTTGATTTTTGCGAAAGTTTCGTTTCAATCTGAATACGCATACATTTCTTATAAACAATTCAAGCAACATATATTAGGGTAGGTACCAGCACTCCATTGTGGACTGCTAGCTTCGCTTCTTTGGACAGTTTTTAGTTAGCTCCAACCGCGTCCAATCATCCATTAATTACCCATTATAACCAAGAACCCGGCCTCCCCTACTAAGTCACGAAGCGTAATCAGGAGAGATGGTAAAAGATACAGGTTCAAAATTTCCTACATAACATTATTCCTTATGCCGCCATTTTGGATTTTTATGGTCGAAAGGTATCCCTCAACCAGTTTATTTCGATCCGGCCCGCCACGCAGTAGATGGGAAAACGCATCCGCCACCAGGACCTAGACAAACCTCACCCTATGAACCCGTGTACCCCTGCTAAGTTATGATTTTTTTATGGATTTGTTTTTGCGAAATTTTCGTTTCGATCTAAATACGCATACATTTCTTATAAACAATTCAAGCAACACACGTCATTTTGATTTGAAACGGTACCATTTCACAGTCATTTCATGCGATATTCGACTCTAGAGACTAATACTTTGAGTTCAATATCACAAAAGATTACGGAATCACATAAAACCTTGTGATGAACAGTCCACCGATTGCCCCTTGATTCAAGATCAACTTTGTCTAATAACTTCTTAACTGGATCAACATACAACGGGAATAGATCAATATATATGAGATCAACATAAGTATGCCAATTTGGGTAGATCAACATACTACGGGAATAGATCAATATATATGAGATCAACATAAGTATGCCAATTTGGGTAGATCAACATAAATTATGCATCCGATTTCCATACAAATTTTGAAAATTTTACTAACAGTATATCAAATGGTTTTTCTGGCAAACTGGCAACATTGATAATTACTGTACCACTGTTGTCAATTCATTCAGATGTATTCCATAATAGCCAAGTTATATGGTGTTAAAGGTGGATCAACTTAGTCTAACAACTTCTTACTGGATCAACATAATACGGGAAGAGGACAATATATATATATGTTGATCCAGTAAGAAGTTGTTAGACTAAGTTGATCCACCTTAAACACCATATAACTTGGCTATTATGGAATACATCTGAATGAATTGACAACAGTGGTACAATACTTATCAATGTTGCCAGTTTGCCAGAAAAACCATTTGATATACTGTTAGTAAAATTTTCAAAATTTGTATGGAAATCGGATGCATAATTTATGTTGATCTACCCAAATTGGCATACTTATGTTGATCTCATATATATTGATCTATTCCCGTAGTATGTTGATCTACCCAAATTGGCATACTTATGTATGTTGATCTCATATATATTGATCTATTCCCGTAGAATGTTGATCCAGGTAAGAAGTTATTAGACAAAGTTGATCTGTGTCCCTATATATGGTTTTACTAAATGAACCAATCAAGGGGCAATCGGTGGACTGTTCATCACAAGGTTTTATGTGATTCCGTAATCTTTTGTGATATTGAACTCAAAGTATTAGTCTCTAGAGTCGAATATCGCATGAAATGACTGTGAAATGGTACTGTTTCAAATCAAAATGACGTGTGTTGCTTGAATTGTTTATAAGAAATGTATGCGTATTTAGATCGAAACGAAAATTTCGCAAAAACAAATCATAACTTAGCAGGGGTACACGGGTTCATAGGGTGAGGTTTGTCTAGGTCCTGGCGGCGGATGCGTTTTCCCATCTACTGCGTGGCGGGCCGGATCGAAATAAACTGGTTGAGGGATACCTTTCGACCATAAAAATCCAAAATGGCGGCAAAAGGAATAATGTTATGTAGGAAATTTTGAACCTGTATCTTTTACCATCTCTCCTGATTACGCTTCGTGACTTAGTAGAGGAGGCCGGGTTCTTGGTTATAATGGGTAATTAATGGATGATTGGACGCGGTTGGAGCTAACTAAAAACTGTCCAAAGAAGCGAAGCTAGCAGTCCACAATGGAGTGCTGGTACCTACCCTAATATATGTTGCTTGAATTGTTTATAAGAAATGTATGCGTATTTAGATTGAAACGAAACTTTCGCAAAAATCAAATCCATAAAAAATACCTACTGCGTGGCGGGCCGGATCGAAAGAGACTGGTTGAGGGATACCTTTCGACCATCAAAATCCAAAATGGCAGCAAAAGGCATAATGTTATATGGGAAATTTTGAACTTGCATCTATTACCATCTCTCCTGATTACGCTTCGTGACTTAGTAGGGGTGGCCGGGTTCTTGGTTATAATGGGTAATTAATGGATGATTGGACGAGGTTGGAGCTAACAAAAAACTGTCCAAAGAAGCGAAGCTAGCAGTCCACAATGGAGTGCTGGTACCTACCCTAATATACGGAAGTGAGGCATGGAACTGGCAGAAGAAGGCTGAAAGAAGACTGAATACTGTAGAAATGAGATCCCTGAGGCATATGTACGGTAAAATCATGTATGACAAAATGTGCGTATGCTGTGTCTATTCTACAGATATTTTATTAGAGCCTGTTAAAAGGAGCTAGCAGCATTGATCCCCGGTGCACCGAGCACGTGCTTGATACTCGACGGACCGAGCGGAATACACGTTCACAGTTAAGTTGATGTTATCTATACATATATGAACGGGTCGTTTCTCCGACTCGTTTTATCGTAAGTCGGCTCGCATGTGGAACGAGCTATCAATATAATCCGGGCCTCTTTAAGACCCGCATTAATAAATTCATTCCTACAGCCCCTACCTTAACCCGCCTCATAACGCTGCCCAACCGGTTGGCGACGTAGTTTCTCTGTATTTAGAGTGTAAAGACAGGGGCGCTCTAGTGAGAGGTGTCACATAAAAAAATCATACCGCCGAATTTGAATATGGAGACTTACAAAAACTTCCGTCTGGAGCTAGTGAGACTATGGCATCCTCAAAGGAGATCTCAAAGGAGATGACGAGGAGGAAGGTGGGAGAGTACCTGGCTATTCAGATATAACCAAACACTAATTGTAAAATAGTGCAAATTAATTTTAATAAAATTTATTTGAACCCGCGACCTACGGATTGCTAGTCGAGAGCCACCTCAAGTAGTTTGATATGTTTGGTGACTTAGCAGGAGTGCCCGGGTTTATGGGGTGAGGTTTGTTCGGTTCTTGGCGGCGGATGCGCTTGCCTACCAAATGCGTGGTGGGCCGGATCGATTAATCCTCTTTCAACGCATCGCCTTGCAACGCAGTAGGAGAGTTGGAATCTTATGTTTATCACTCGAACACACTGACCTCCAGAATACTACCCACCCATCCATACCTATTTCCTTCCCAGAACTCACTGACCTTCCCTTCTTTCAAAATACCCCCAACACAGCATTCACAAAGATGACATAGGCCTTGAGAGTTACGATTTTCCTTAGGGCCTCCTGTGTGGAGACGATGTAAAAAAATACAAAAAATAAACAACTATCTCGCTAAATCGTTGGCGGTGACTAATGGTAGGTGTATTGGTTATCTAATAAATGGCTCCCGGGGCGGCGGTACACATAATTGTAATAATTCTCGAGGGCTCTGATGTACAGACATTATGGCTCCTGTTGATTGACGAACATATACTAAAACATCGTTGGTTGGAATCGGTGCTTGAAATGACTTTAGCCATGTTTAGTAAAAAACAAATTGAAATAAATTTTTCAGCAATTTCAATTTAAAATTTGAAAAATTAAATTCTCACCAATCTTATCACCGCAATTTTAATAGGCACATATTATGGATATTACGCTTTGTTTCAACTTAATCATTACAAGAAACTTACGTCGGGAGAGATGGTAAAAGATACATTAAAATAATATTTTATTCAATCAATGTTCAAAATTTCTCTTATTAAATGACTTAGACAAATCTCACCCCATGAACCCGGGCACCCCTGCTAAGTCACGAAACGTAGTAAATGATGCATTAAAATTACATTTTTGTTTAATCAAGTTCAAAAGATTTTTTAAGCATGGATTTGACGTTTTTGAAAGTTCCATTTCAATATAAATACGCGTGAGGCAGTCTATCCTCTTTAAGTACAGAGTCATTTTCATAGAATATGGATGTTCTAACGGAATCTAAAAAGTACCACAACGCGCGCGAAATTGGCGGTTACAAGTTACAACACATGCAAGCGGTCAAGTTTGTCAGAAATATATAGATCAACAAAATAAATCGTGTAAAATGTATATGCGACCGAAAAATGGGCGTGGCTTACAGCAAAATCTCGATGACACAAGTTGATCTGTAGGGATTTACATATGTATGCCAGCTTGGGTAGTGGATCAACATATCCGGGGTGGATCAACAAATGCAAACGGATCAACATATACCTGGCGTACCGTCGCGCGAGATCAACATAGTACGAGAGGGGATAAATATATATATATATATATATATATATTGTCCTCTTCCCGTATTATGTTGATCCAGTAAGAAGTTGTTAGACTAAGTTGATCCACCTTAAACACCATATAACTTGGCTATTATGGAATACATCTGAATGAATTGACAACAGTGGTACAATACTTATCAATGTTGCCAGTTTGCCAGAAAAACCATTTGATATACTGTTAGTAAAATTTTCAAAATTTGTATGGAAATCGGATGCATAATTTATGTTGATCTACCCAAATTGGCATACTTATGTTGATCTCATATATATTGATCTATTCCCGTAGTATGTTGATCTACCCAAATTGGCATACTTATGTATGTTGATCTCATATATATTGATCTATTCCCGTAGTATGTTGATCCAGGTAAGAAGTTATTAGACAAAGTTGATCTGTGTCCCTATATATGGTTTTACTAAATGAACCAATCAAGGGGCAATCGGTGGACTGTTCATCACAAGGTTTTATGTGATTCCGTAATCTTTTGTGATATTGAACTCAAAGTATTAGTCTCTAGAGTCGAATATCGCATGAAATGACTGTGAAATGGTACTGTTTCAAATCAAAATGACGTGTGTTGCTTGAATTGTTTATAAGAAATGTATGCGTATTTAGATCGAAACGAAAATTTCGCAAAAACAAATCCATAAAAAAATCATAACTTAGCAGGGGTACACGGGTTCATAGGGTGAGGTTTGTCTAGGTCCTGGCGGCGGATGCGTTTTCCCATCCACTGCGTGGCGGGCCGGATCGAAATAAACTGGTTGAGGGATACCTTTCGACCATAAAAATCCAAAAAGGCGGCAAAAGGAATAATGTTATGTAGGAAATTTTGAACCTGTATCTTTTACCATCTCTCCTGATTACGCTTCGTGACTTAGTAGGGGAGGCCGGGTTCTTGGTTATAATGGGTAATTAATGGATGATTGGACGCGGTTGGAGCTAACTAAAAACTGTCCAAAGAAGCGAAGCTAGCAGTCCACAATGGAGTGCTGGTACCTACCCTAATATACGGAAGTGAGGCATGGAACTGGCAGAAGAAGGCTGAAAGAAGACTGAATACTGTAGAAATGAGATCCCTGAGGCATATGTACGGTAAAATCATGTATGACAAAATGTGCGTATGCTGTGTCTATTCTACAGATATTTTATTAGAGCCTGTTAAAAGGAGCTAGCAGCATTGATCCCCGGTGCACCGAGCACGTGCTTGATACTCGACGGACCGAGCGGAATACACGTTCACAGTTAAGTTGATGTTATCTATACATATATGAACGGGTCGTTTCTCCGACTCGTTTTATCGTAAGTCGGCTCGCATGTGGAACGAGCTATCAATATAATCCGGGCCTCTTTAAGACCCGCATTAATAAATTCATTCCTACAGCCCCTACCTTAACCCGCCTCATAACGCTGCCCAACCGGTTGGCGACATAGTTTCTATGTATTTAACGTGTAAAGACAGGGGCGCTCTAGTGAGAGGTGTCACATAAAAAAATCATACCGCCGAATTTGAATATGGAGACTTACAAAAACTTCCGTCTGGAGCCAGTGAGACTATGGCATCCTCAAAGGAGACCTCAAAGGAGATGACGAGGAGGAAGGTGGGAGAGTACCTGGCTATTCAGATATAACCAAACACTAATTGTAAAATAGTGCAAATTAATTTTAATAAAATTTGTTTGAACCCGCGACCTTCGGATTGCTAGTCGAGAGCCACCTCAAGTTGTTTGATATGTTTGGTGACTTATCAGGAGTGCCCGAGTTTATGGAGTGAGGTTTGTTCGGTTCTTGGCGGCAGATGCGCTTGCCTACCAAATGCGTGGTGGGCCGGATCGATTAATCCTCTTTCAACGCATCGCCTTGCAACGCAGTAGGAGAGTTGGAATCTTATGTTTATCACTCGAACACACTGACCCCCAGAATACTACCCACCCATCCATACCTATTTCCTTCCCAGAACTCACTGACCTTCCTTTCTTTCAAAATACCCCCAACACAGCATTCACAAAGATGACATAGGCCTTGAGGGTTACGATTTTCCTTAGGGCCTCCTGTGTGGAGACGATGTAAAAAAATACAAAAAATAAACAACTATCTCGCTAAATCGTTGGCGGTGACTAATGGTAGGTGTATTGGTTATCTAATAAATGGCTCCCGGGGCGGCGGTACACATAATTGTAATAATTCTCGAGGGCTCTGATGTACAGACATTATGGCTCCTGTTGATTGACGAACATATACTAAAACATCGTTGGTTGGAATCGGTGCTTGAAATGACTTTAGCCATGTTTAGTAAAAAACAAATTGGAATAAATTTTTCAGCAATTTCAATTTAAAATTTGAAAAATTTAATTCTCACCAATCTAATCACCGCAATTTTAATAGGCACATATTATGGATATTACGCTTTGTTTCAACTTAATCATTACAAGAAACTTACGTCGGGAGAGATGGTAAAAGATACATAAAATAAAATTTTATTCAATCAATGTTCAAAATTTCTCTTATAAAATGACTTAGACAAATCTCACCCCATGAACCCGGGCACCCCTGCTAAGTCACGAAACGTAGTAAATGATGCATTAAAGTTACATTTTTGTTTAATCAAGTTCAAAAGATTTTTTAAGTATGGATTTGACGTTTTTGAAAGTTCCATTTCAATATAAATACGCGTGAGGCAGTCTATCCTCTTTAAGTACAGAGTCATTTTCATAGAATATGGATGTTCTAACGGAATCAAAAAGTACCACAACGCGCGCGAAATTGGCGGTTACAAGTTACAACACATGCAAGCGGTCAAGTTTGTCAGAAATATATAGATCAACAAAATAAATCGTGTAAAATGTATATGCGACCGAAAAATGGGCGTGGCTTACAGCAAAATCTCGATGACACAAGTTGATCTGTAAGGATTTACATATGTATGCCAGCTTGGGTAGTGGATCAACATATCCGGGGTGGATCAACAAATGCAAACGGATCAACATATACCTGGCGTACCGTCGCGCGAGATCAACATAGTACGAGAGGGGATAAATATATATATATATATATATATATATGCATAAATGATAAATAGATATATATGCATACATAAATGTAAAATTGTGATTACAAGTATAATAAATTATATTTAAAAATAATAATAAACATGAAATACTAAACAATATTAGTAAAAAGAATGAGTAACATACAAAATAGAAATTAAAACAACACTACATATAAGACAAAACACTAAAACTACGTAACCAATGCTATTCTAATTTGTAGGATTCAACAAATTGCTGGTAAAGATTATGTTAGTTCTATAAATGGAGTCAGTAAATATATCATATTTCACGGCCGGCATAGTCCAGTGGTAACGCATTGGACTGCCATTCCGAAGGTCGCGGGTTCGAACCCGGCGTGCGCAAATAAATTTTATTTGATTAATTTGTGTTATTTCACAATTAATTAATTAAAATAATATATAGTATATTTGCGGCACGTTCCAGAGTGGAAGATACTACCAGTATCGCCCTGGTGTAAGACCACCATTCAGAATTGAAACGTTGCTCCAAATGGCTTTAGCCGTGTTTAGTGACTAGATCTGAATAGCCAGGTACTTCCCCACCTTCCTCTTTCCTTTCCCCACTTACCTTCAGCCTCACAACAACCCCCAAATGGGGATGCCATAGTCTCACTGGCTCCAGACGGGAGCAGTTGGGACTCTTGTGAGGTATTCACTATAAAAAAAAAAAAATATATATATATATCAATAGTACCCCCATACTTGTTGCCCAGATCATCTTATTGGTCAGTGAGTGTGTCTGTGTTCTTATGTTATCGTCAATTAACCTTAACTAAATATATATAAAATACGGCTTCTACGTGGTTAATCAATGGTATATTCGTTATTTTTACGGTTAATGCATTTTTAATTAAAAATATATGTTTCGTTTCGTATCGATGATCAATGCACGAATTAGTGTTTTGTTTTTCCAGGTAGCTTTAATGCGGGGACTGTAACCATCAAGGTGGAACCAGGACCCCAAGAAGAAGACAAAAGAGGATGTCGAAACATGGAAATTGATATAGACCTGCCGGATGTTAAAAAGGAATGCTTAGAACGTTTTGAAAAAATTGCCTAAACATCAGGTAAAACCAACTTTTATTATATAATTTATCCATTCGTGCTTTCCTATTTTATGAACGAATTTTTGCGATTTTATTTTGTGTAGATGATAAAACTTGTTGAGCCTTAATCGCTTTTTTTTCACAGATTTGAAGACACATCCTGTGGAAAAACGATCATCCTGTCCTCATTGTAACTACTCCTGCTCTTATAAGTCTATTTTGACAAGACACCTGCTGACTCACAGTAGAGAAAAACCTTTTTCGTGGTCCCAGTGCAACTATTCATGTTCCCATAAGAGTAATTTAACAAGACACATTCTTACCCACAGTGGAGAAAAACCATTTTCCTGTTCTGAGTGCACATTTGAGCCACATACTGACCCACAGTGGAGAAAAATCTTTTCCATGTTCCCAGTGCAACTATTCATGTTCTCATAAGAGTAATTTGACAAGGCACCCGCTTAACTACAGTGGGGAAAAACCTTTTATACGTTCCGACTGCAATTATTCATGTTCTCGAAAGGGAGCTTTGACAAGTCACATGCTGACCCACACTAGAGAAGAACCTTTTTCATGCACCGAGTGCAACTATTCATTTTCTCATAGGGGTCATTTGACGACACACAGTGGAGAAAATGTTTTCAAAGGGGATCTTTGTCAATAAACATGTACCTGACTCAGAGTAGAGGAATACCATTTCCGACTGTAACTATTAATTTTCACGAAAGACACATTTGACGAGCCACATGGTGTGATACAGTGTGAAAAAACTTTTTTTTATGTTCTGTCTGCAGCTATTTATGTTCTTAAAAGGGTCTTCTGTCGAGCCCTATGCTGACACACAGTGGAGAAAAACCCTTTTCATGTTCCGAGTGCAAATGAAGATTGGAAGGAACACATGATTACCCACAACTGAAAAAAAACATGTTCCCAGTGTAATATATAGTTGTATGCATTGATTACCAAAGTGACTTTTTTCATTTGTTTAACTTTTTATAATGAAAAATAATAAAAAAACATCGCGAATCCTGGTTGGAGGGTAGTGAGGTGATTTTACTGAACCGCACTCCTGACCCGGACCCAAGATGAATATGTTCACCGCTTTCATTCACAATACCATACCAGTGCCAACGCACCCATTCGCTGGATTAGTTAGTGGGGGCATTAGATTACCAATATATTATCACTATGATTTTTTTTTTATTTATCTTCATTTGACTATGAACCCTTGGAGTTTCTTTTCTAGAACTGTTGATGTTGTTGGGTTCCTGTTTGGTAACCACCATTGTTCTTGTCTTTTGGTTCTCCCAAACAGAACACTGAGTTGCGCCGCATGCTCCGTTCGAGATGTGATTGTTGTGTTGTTTGGGCTACTACTGCTTGCTGATATAGTACCTATAGCAATTACATGCATACTTACATCTCAAACGAATCTTCTACATAAAGTATAATATCTAGGACCTAATGTCAAAGTTAAAGAAGGTATAATGATATCTTTAATGATTTTTTTTACATAAAAATGACACAGGGATGATTTCTAAGGAACCAAAAAAGAAAATTAAATAAAAATTACGAGCTACATGGACATGGAGTAAGAAACGCTAATCTTTATTGTTAGATTGCCAACAAGGAATAACAATACGTAGGTACCATAGAATAAACAATATAACATTACGAGTTCCTCCCATTGAAACAAGTGTTACATGTTGCACAACTGCCTAGCATTCCGTCTCTCTTATGACATAGTAGATCTCCATCTCATTTGAATTTCAAAAGATGTTTGTATGAAAATATAGGCACCGATAAGCAAATATTTGGATCACGAAACACGCCCCCAAGGCATTTCTTTTGTTATAATTTATTCTATGCTAGGTAACACCATAAAATGCCGAATGAAATTATTACAACTAAAAATGTTCAATTTTAAAAAAGAAAATATGTCTGCCGCCCAACATTTCGACGGTACCGAAAAAAATGTCAGATGTGCATATTTTTAGTTTGGCAGGAGAGTTTTTTTTATTTTTATATATGTGTTTATTCAGTTTTTTTTATTTGTACGTTATTTTCTCTTGCTTAGATCCTACAAAACTGATCAATCAGTTTAATTGTAAGAAATCTCTCACTTTTTCTATTTATTAGCTTATAATAATATATTTAATTTGAACTTGATACTTATCTTGATCCACAATATTAATAGTTTTTATGTTTGACGGAGGTAGAACAATCTAATTTTCGTTTTTATTTTTGAATAACATGTCTCATTTTTAATATCTTCCGGTAATGAGTTAAATAATTCCGGAATTTTATGTCTTTTTGTTCTACTCCGTATACATTTTGCGATATTTTTATAATGAACATTTGTGCTTCTCTATGCCTAGTAGGGTAGTTATGGTTTACAGGTTTTTTGAATTCTGTGTTCCAGAATTCATCTAGCGTTAGTTGGTAATCTATCCTACTATGTATAGAGAGCACATTACACAAAGAAAACATTTTTTTATAATCGCCTTCACTTAATTGTATTTTTTTTGCCTGATATCAATTTTAGGAAACGGATTTGTAATTGTTCTATTTTATTTCAGTACATTTTATACGTTAATCTGTAACTATTTACTCCGTATCCTATAATTGATTCCGCTAATGCATTATATATACAGTACAATATATTTTTATTAACAAAGTTTTTGAGGTGATAAAATTTCCCTAATATGGATCTTAATCTATTACATACATTTTCAATGTGATTTGACCAGTTAAAATTGGCATCTCTTGTAAGACCAGGGTATGTATATTGGTAAAATTTTTCTATGTTTGGGCATTTACATGGCAGAGATTGGTTTTTTGTGTGAAAACAATCGTATAAGAAAGAAAGTTTCGTTTTTGCATTTTTATTGTTTTCGATTATGTATTTCTCCATTTAAATAAATAGCCAATATATCTAACAACACAACATTTCTTGATTTCAAAAACAGTTAAAATACACAAATGAAACTTTAAACAGCCTTGTGACATTGTTTTTCGGGACTGTCTATTTGTTAGGTTTGTTATTGAATATAGTCACATTTATTTATTTTAATATCAACGGTATAAAATATACCATATACAGTAAATTATCAACAGTGACATCAGAAAATATACAATTAACAGAAAGTCTAGATGGAACGGAAAGTCTAGATTGGAACAACAACAACAATCATAAACGTCAGACGACTATTTGAGTGCTCCAACATTAATCTAATCAAAAGTGTAGTAAAAAAGTTAAGTGGATCACTTCAGTTTATGAAATACAGTGTAGTTTTTCGCGCACTATCATCGCGTGATCTTAGATTCCCAACTGTAACACCCGAAAGTATCATAATAGTGTTTTGAAATTAAAACAAAAAACTGCCTACTAGATTGCACAGTTTAATCTCATTAAAAATTAAAGTTATAAAGACTGCATTTCGACAAGAAGCAAAACAAAACAAAGAGAACAATAGTAAATAATTCACAGTTTTTCGGTGAAGATGAAAAGTGAAATAACAAAATAAAAAGTGCTAAAAACGTAACAAGTGCGACAGTAAATACATGTGTATACGCAAGAGCATAAACAAAATATAAACAAGTTCTAAATGAACTTTATACAAGTATATTTAAACGTATCCCACAGCTCTCACCCAAGGCTCCATAGCTCAGTGGTCTAAAGCGTCAGCACCGCTATTCTGTCGTTCCTAGTTCAATCCTCAGACCGGCGAACAATAAAAAAATCTTTTTTTTTTAATAAATATACTCAACCCGGAATATAAAACTATCAATTGGATTTTAATAACAGCTTCACAATCAGCTACCATCACGGATTCAAACCAAAACATAACCTGTGTAACTGGTTTTGCCTGCCTATAGGCGCTAGAGAGTGTGCCAGTGTTTTTGCCTACCAACAGGAGCAACCCTCAAAATACATAACCTGTGTAATCGGTTTTGACTGCCTTTAGGCGCTAGAGAGTGTGCCATTGTTTTTGCCCACCAACAGGAGCAACCCTAAAAAAAACGACAACACAACATGTCTAAATCTCGCAGTAAATTCTCCAGCACGAAGAAAACCGCATCTTCACCACAAACTAGCACCATGGACATACCGTCGGTGACACATCAATCTATGATTAATATAGACAGTGAATCAATATTTGAATTCATCAATACGAAATTCGAGGATATGAATACAGTAATGCTCAATAAAATTGAAACAGAGCTGCAAGAAATAAAAAAACTTCACGAACTTCATCAATGACAAATATGATGACATTATACAAAAACTTCAACAAATCATGGACATTCCAAACACCGTCAACAAAATCAAGGAGGAACTAACGGATTAAGAAATCAGATTGTCTACGGTAGAAATCCACCTGGCGGATATAGAACAAGCAGCCCTGCTGAACTCCATAGAAATAAACGGCCTAAAATTACAGGACAACATATCCCCAGTCCCAAAAAACCCTTGACTCTATGCAAAAACGGGCGGTCCGTTTGATAGATTCCCCAATCTTAACAAGCGGAATGCAATCTTTAGAGCACAGGCGTCAGGTAGGTATGCTGTCCTTGTTCTATCGGTATTACAATGGAAGATGCTCTGAGGAACTAGCGTCATTGATCCCTTCGGCACCGGTGCATAGTCGGGATACACGTCAAACGCGCGCCCAACATTTGTACACGGTTGACATTTGTCACATGAGAACGGGTCGTTTCTACGATTCGTTCTTAAGTTCAACAGCTCGGCTGTGGAACGAACTGCCGGCCTCTGTGTTTCCTCCCTCCTACAACATGGGACTCTTCAAGACCCATGTTCACTCCTTCCTCTCCACAAAAAGACCCTCCACACAGCATCCCCAAAGATGACATAGGCCCTGAGGGAAATTATTTTCTTCAGGGCCTCCTGTGTGGAGTTAATATAAATTTTTTTTTAAAAAGTCCACGCTGTTACACGGATCGCTGAACTCGCAGGCGTCACGATGTCCCCAGAGAATACATACAAAGTCACAACAAACAAAACAAATGATCAAACAAAAATAACGATTAATTTTAAGGATACCACAAAAGGACAAACCATGTTAGCATCCAAACACAGCGACCCAAAAAATTCAACGGAGAAGGAGCCAAATATGTTTATCTTAATGCGGCATTAACCCAATATTACAAAAATCTGCACTGTAACACCAGAACCCAAGAAAAAGACTACAAATATGTTTGGGTAAAATCGGGAAAAATTCTCGTCAGAAAATCCAAAGACTCAAAGGTTGTGGAAATAAAACACCTAAACGATATATCTAATAAACTGACATAAACACTACTGTACATCTAACACAACCTCACATCACATACTTACACAAATACACACCAACATGGCAGATTACATGGAATATATAGACTCGGACAATCAACACTACTGTGAAAGTACAAATGATATTAACCTCTGGACCAACTTAACAAAAGAAAAACATAGAATCAAAATATTACACCAAAACATTAGATCGATCAATGAAAATTTTGATGAATTTTTTATATACCTCCAACAGCTTGATATTAATTTTGATGTCATTGTGCTTAATATTAATTGTTCCACATTAATTTTGATGTCATTGTGCTGACAGAATGCTGGTTGAATGACAACTATATACCAAAACCAATCAAAAACTATAATACACACCATACGAAAATACACAAAAACCAAAATGATTGTATAGTTATATACATCAGTGATAAAAATAACATAACCATTCAAGAAATAAACATCATAGACTCCAACTGCATACAAATTACAGATGAAAAACAAACATGTATCCTAGCTATGTACAGATCTCCATCCAAAAACAACATCACAAATTTCTTAACTGAACTTAACAATACATTAAATGATCTCAACAAATACAAAAATATCATCATCAATGGAGACCTTAATATAAACACTCTACAAAACGGACACCCACAAAACATAGAATACCTAGCAATACTAGCACAACACGGACTGGAGCCAATAATAAATGTCCCAACACGGGTCACACAAAACACTAAAAGCTGCATAGACCATATAATGATCAAGACAAAACTAAAAACCAAAACAGTAGTACTTGAAAGCACAATCACTGATCACTACATGAATATGATAGCAATAGACACCGAAAACACTACTTTGAAACAACATAAAATATTTACAAAAAAAATAATTGACTACTCAAACTTAAAAGAAAAACTCCAAAAAATAAACTGGAATACAATATACCAAATAGATAATGTCGAGGAAGCCTGGAATACATTTACAAATACGCTAACGCAAGAAATAAATAATTACACTACAATAAAACATGTAAAACTTACACACAAAGCAAAAAAAATTAAACTATGGATAACACAAGGAATATTAAACTGTGTCCGTAAACGAGACAAAATTCACAAACAAATTAAACAAACACCGTATGACATAGAACAACTTAATTACTTTAAAAGATATAGAAACATATGCACGAAAATTATTAGAGTAGCTAAGGAGTTGTACTACAAAGAAAAACTTAAAAAAGCATACAATTACCCAAAGGAAATATGGAGAATATTAAAGGAAGTTACATACACACAAAAATACAAACAAAAAAATACTATCGAACATCTAAATATTAACTCGAAAAAAATAGATGCCAAAACAAATATAAAAATGATGGCAAACCACGTCAATAACTTTTTTTCAACTATAGGGAAAGTTTTAGCGAATCGTAAAAAACACAGCACAAACACACTAACACAAACAAACAGATCAAACATCGATACCCAACCAACACAACACAGATTTATATTAAAAACAAGTTCGGAAATGGAAATTAACAAAATAATAGACACATTAAAAAACGGGATTGCTCCTGGATTAGATGAGATAACAACGGATTGCATTAAAATAATAAAAAATGAAATATTAAAACCTATAACACACCTAATCAACCTTAGCATAACACATGCCTGCTTTCCTAATACTCTTAAAAAAGGACTGGTAATCAGAGGCGGTTCCTTGGTACGTGCATTTGTGCATTGCACTGCTTGTCTTCAATCTCCACATAACAAATTACAACGACATCTGTGCCCCAGTGATCGATGTAAGAAATTCGTAATTCCCGTCAGGTCATTATTTGAGCTATCGTCTAGTAAAAAAATCCCGCGCAAGAGCAAGCGGTCGTGCATACCCCGATATGCACAGAACCAACTTTTACCATACTACTAAAACAGCGTCGGGCGGTATCGAGACAGCCCGAAGTAGCCGAAACGGTGACATGAGCGAGACAGATTACACTCTTAACGTCAAATTACGTGTTAGAGCAGTGCAGATACATAACCCATCCGTGCATTATCGAAGTGCTTTGACGGCGAGTGAATTTTGCATCACTTTGATCATGCGTAATCCAATGCGTTTGGAATGGATTCGCTTAGAAATACTAATGTTCAATGTTAACGCAACAACATTAACACATGGAACTCGTTCGCGGTGAAATCAAACGGTTTTGCTATATTTTCAACGATGAATTGAGTGTTCTTTATTTTCAAGATAATTTTGTATTATTTAATCAGTTATTTTACAAATATAACTTAGAAGATAGAATGAATTGCAGTAGGTGTTCCCATTCATTAATTTGCTCCACCTAAATTACAGACTAGGTACATTTTAAAAGTGAAATGCACTGCTGGTAATTACAGTCACGGGCCGCGTCTGCTGGTAATCCCTATGTATAAATCCGGAGATAAAATGGAAATAACTAACTACAGACCAATCACTTTGTTAAACTCACTATCAAAGATTTTCGAAAGACTATTAAAAAACCAAATAATAAAATACCTGGAAGAAAACAAATTAATCTCGGACAATCAATATGGATTTAGAGAAAAAAGAAGCACAAAAGAAGCTTTAGCAAGTACAATAGATTATATACATAGCAACTTAGATCAAGGGTTTAAATGCATAGCGATATATCTAGATGTAAGCAATAACAATGGATCAAGGGTGATTGACTTTGCAGAATCACGAAACATGATAATAGCTTCAACACAGTTCCCAAGGAAGAATATACATAAATGGACATGGACATCACCTGGCGGCAGATACCATAATCAAATAGACCATATCCTAATTGAAAGAAGAGGGGCGACCAGTATCACAAATGTAAGAAGTTACAGAGGAGCTAACTGTGATTCGGATCACTATTTGGTAGTAGCCAGCTATAGATGCAGAATAGCAAGAGATAGAAAAGGAAATCAGCCAAGTATCCCAAATCTAAACATCGATGCTCTTAAAACACCAGAAGGATTGGATAGATACCACGACTCACTGTCGACAAACCTACCAAACCAACTGAGTGATCAGCTCTCCTCAAAAGATTTAGAAGAGGATTGGACCAGTCTGAGAGATGCACTGCTGACAGCGGCAGAATCAGGCATTGGAAATAGACCTAGGCAGGTTAAAAATCCCTGGTTCGATGAGGAGTGCATACAGAGCGTCTGCAAGAAAAATGAGCTAAGAAAATTATGTATAGAAAGAGGATCAAGATCAAAAAGACAAGCCTACGAACAAGCACGAAGAAATGCTAACCATTTGATTAAAAGAAAGAAGAGACTATATTTTAACAACATATTGTTGAAAATGGAAAATGATTTTGTTAATAACAATCCACGTGAGGCATATAAAGGCGTCAATGTATTTAAAAAGGGCTTCAAACCCAACACATCCCTGTGCAGAGATAGTAATGGAGACATAATAGGAGATAAGGAAAAGATTAAGACTAGGTGGAAAGAATACTTCCAACAGCTCTTGAATCCCAATAACAACCTGACAGTCGAACCAACTCACATTCCGGATGAACTAAATAATGATGAAACGACTAGAGCGCCATCGGTGGCAGAAGTAAGGGCTGCCCTAAATAAATTGAAAAACAATAAAACACCGGGAGGAGACAATATCCCGGCAGAGCTCTATAAATATGGAAACGAACATCTGAAAAACCTGCTACACAATCTTATTGTAAAAATATGGACCGCCGAAAGAGTACCAGAAGAGTGGCAAACTAGTATAATATGCCCCATACATAAAAAGGGAGACAAATTGAAATTGAATGTGAAAATCACAGAGGAATATCACTACTTTGTACAGCATATAAAATCTTCACAACAATTTTGAAAGAAAGACTAGAACGTCATTCCGAGAACTTGCTGGGAGAGTATCAGGCAGGTTTTAGGAGGGGGAGAACTACCACTGATCAACTCTTTACTACTCGACAAATCCTGACAAAATGCTGGAAATTCGATATAGACATATATCAACTATTTGTTGACTTCAAACAGGCATATGACAGTATAGATAGGGAGAAAATATATGAAATACTCCTAAATTTTGGTATACCGTCCAAAATAGTCAAGCTTGTAAAAGCAACCATGGTTGGTTCACGATGTCGAGTAAAGATAGGAGGTGAAACAACGGAGGATTTTAACGTCTCCCAGGGGCTGAAACAAGGTGATGGCTTAGCTCCCACTCTTTTCAATATTGTTCTGGAGCACGTCGTGAGGAAGACAATGATTGCTACCGACTCAAACATTTGCTACAAAAGCAATCAAATAGTTGGATATGCAGACGACCTTAACATTGTGGGAAGATCCTTACAAGCTGTAAGAGAGGTGTTTGACCCTTTGGAGACTGCAGCAAGAGAGGTGGGCTTGCAAATCAATGAGAACAAAACTAAAATCATGATGCAAACCAGAACCCCACACCGCAGAATAAAAGATAAAGTGAATTTTAAAAACTCCTATAACTTTGAAGTGGTCGAAGAGTTTGCCTACCTGGGCTCCATCATAACGCAGGACAACGAAGACCCAGTAGAAGTAAGAAAGCGCATCACAGCCGCTAACAACACTTACTTCGCGTTGCTGCCAGTGTTCAAATCCCGAAACGTCCATAGGAAAACCAAAATAACCCTTTATAAAACAATTATTTGAACAGTCTTGGCCTATGGATGTGAGGCGGGAACACTGACAGCAAAGTCTGCGGAATGGCTGGACATCTTCGAAAGAAAGGTACTTCGAAGAATCTTAGGAGCGGTGCGAGAGGGAGAGGCATGGAGAATCCGCCACAATAAGGAGCTATATGACATCTACCAAGCTCCCAGACTCTCTACTCATTTACGGCTCCAAAGACTAAGATGGGCAGGACATGTGCACCGAATGCCAAGCACACGTGTACCAAAGAAGGTTCTAACAAGACACCCGGGAGGCAAACGAAAGGCGGGCAGACCTAGGCTGAGATGGGAGGACGATGTCAGGAAAGATGCCAGAGGACTACTCCATGTTGCAGATTGGAAGACGACGGCCGAGGACAGAGGGCGGTGGAGGCTCATGTTAAAGGAGGCCAAGGCTCGAAATGGGCTGTAGCGCCATTGAAGAAGAAGAATATCTAGATGTGGCTAAAGCTTTTGATTCAATATGCCACAAAACACTTTTTAAAAATTTGAAAATATGGGTATCAAAGACAACGAACTACAACTATTAAAAAGTTACATGAGCGACAGAACACAACAAGTCAAAATTAATAACTATACTAGCAAACCAATGCCGATTACACACGGAGTTCCACAAGGAAGCATACTAGGGCCCGTTTTTTTCACAATTTATATAAATGAACTTTGCAGCATGGAAATAGATGGAGAAATAATTAGTTACGCAGACGACACAGTTTTACTATTTAAATCTAAGGATTGGAATAAGGTTTATAACTTAGCGAATCTAGGAATCACGCAAGTGAAAAAATGGTTGGACTCAAATACACTTACACTAAACATATCGAAAACAAAATTCACAACGTACAGCATAACCAACACAGGACAGCCAAAAAAACAATACAAACACCATAAAAATACACGAATGCATAAACACCAACATCTGCGATTGCCCCCCTCTAGAAAAAACAGAACAAATAAAGTATCTAGGAATCGTAATTGACCATAATCTTAGATGGACACATCACATCAAACAAATCACAAATAGACTCCTCAGAACAATACACATTTTCCTAAATATAAGAAACATATATAAAATAAAACAATTGAACACAATATATTATGCACTATGCCAATCAATAATAGAATATGGAATAATTGCTTGCGGAGGAGCAACAAACGCAGCTTCCGCTCAAATAGAAATCGCACAGAAACCGATATTAAAGGTAATACTAAAAAAACACAAACTAACCGACACAGACTAAATATTTAAAAGCTGTGACATACTTGATATACGCCAATTATATGTAAAAACACTACAAAACTATATTTTCGACCAAAAAAATAAACCCCAACAAACACAAAATATCACTAATAGACCGGTCAGAAAAGCGTATAAAAAAAACATAAAAACTCCGACGGTAAACACTACCTTTGGACAAAGACACCATAAATACCACGCTATTAAAGCATTCAACAGTCTTCCACTTGAAACAAAAATTGAGGAAAGTAAAAATAAATTCAAACACAAAATAAAAAATGGATTAAAGAACAAAAAAGACAATATTTCCAAAATTCTATACCATAAAAGAATAAAACATATACACGCAGCACAAAAAAAATATATAATCACGCAACACGCACAAACACATAAATCATTATAAATGCCGATTTCCATTCTCTTTTAATATTTTTCTTTAAGTGTGATAATTAGATTTTAATTTATAATCTTTATTTTTAGTTTAAATTTATCTTTAATTTAATGTTGTTTTTTTGTTTAAATGTATAAATTTTTATATTATAAAATGGGGGCCTCAGTACGGGTAAACAACCCAGTGAGGCCAACATTACTGAATTAAAATATGAAATACTGTAAAATAATGTATCAATAATAAAAAAAAAAAAAAAAAAAAAAGTGAGAGATACAAGTACATGCAAAAACTATAGGTAGATTAATTACAGGTGTATAAAATGTATGCATTTATATTCAGGTTTTGGTTGAAAGTAGTTAAGTGCCAATCAAGCTGTTGGTTCAACTTATTGACTATTTATTTTTATTGACCCAAGTTTCCTCAGTTGCCCCAGGCAGTTCATTTTATATACATATTAATTTGACTTTTTACGTAAGTATGAGTAGACTTACATTTTATTGGGCATGATTTAAGAGATATGATAAAGGCTTTTTTGTACCTAGCTTCTGTGCAGTTAAACAGATCCGCTACATCTACGTACCTATTACTAATTTCATGTAATCTAGGTACAAGCGAGTGTTTGAAATGTTCAGTCTTAGAATTGTTACAATTGAAGAGGGTTTTAAAGCGAGTAGCTCTTATGGGTACATGAAATTCAATGAGGTTAATTAAATCAAGGCTGTCTACACTACCATTTACAATTTTGAACATAAATATTAAGTCGGATATAATTCTTCGATCTGAAAGTTTTAATAAATTTAATTTTTTCAAGTAATTATAGTTTATATTTTCAATGGGAATACCGAGTTTAAAGTTAATGTGTCTTAGGAATTTGTGTTGAATTTTTTCTATTGAATCTGAATGTTTTTTATAATGTGGGGACCAGATCGAGGAGTTTTATTCGACTTGACTTCGAACTAAAGATGTATACAAAATTTTCAAGGTTGAAATATTTCTGAAGCCTCTGTAGTTTCGAAGAATGAATCCAAGCATTTTCATTCCCTTATTGTTAATTGAGTTTATGAGAGACATAAAGTTTAATTTAGAGTCGAAAATGATGCCCAGGTCATTAATTTCTTCAACAAATGTAAGGGTTGAGTTATTAAGTTCATATGAATAAATAATTGGTTGACTTATTTTGTAAAATTTTATTGAATGGCACTTATTTATATTGAGGTATAGTTTATTTAGAGTGAACCAATTAATTAACCTGTTTAAGTTATTTTGTAGACTGATACAATCTTCTACGGTTTTTTCTTTTTTTATATATTTCTAAATCGTCTGCAAAAAGTAATACATTTATATCCTTATCAAATATATTAACAATATCGTTTATAAACAGTAAAAACAATATTGGGCCTAAATGAGACCTCTGCGGTACACCACTTGTAGCTATAAATTGGTTGGAAAGGAATGAATTGATTTTTACTAGTAGAACTCTATCAGTTAGATAGCTTGCGAACCAGTCTAAAAGTTTTCCATCGATACCGAGCTTACATAGTTTGACGAGGAGAATTTTATGGCAAACTTTGTCAAATGCCTTTATAAAGTCCGTATATATGGAATCGACTTGTCTATTAGCTAATGCGTTCGATATATAGTTTTCATATAATGAGAGATTTGTCAAAGTTGATCTGCCCGACAAAAATCCATGTTGATTCGGAACAATGAGGTGGTTAATAAAAGGTGAAATTTTATCAAGTAATAGTTTTTCAAAAAGTTTCGGTATTACGGATAGCTTACATATTGGTCTATAGTTGGTTATATCACATTTATTGCCCTTTTTGAATATAGGTGTCAGATAACAACGTTTCCAAATGTTAGGGAAGCAACCTGTATCAAGGAAATGATTAAACAATAAGCAAATCGGCTCAGCCAGTGAATCAATACAATTTATAAGGATACTTGTTTTTGTCTAGGGATTTAATCTTAGTTTTAACGTCGTTTATATTGATGTGTATGGCAGGGATATGTATGGTCTCGTTAATGGATGAAGGTGGGATGTAATTGTCTGGGATATCTTCGTCATAAACACTTTTGAAATAGTCAGCAAAATAGTTAACCTTTACTTTCATATCAGTACGACTCTTTTCTTTGAAATGCATTGAGATGGGTAAGCCTTGTTTGTTTTTTCTTAGAGAGTTAACATGATTGAAAAAGTTCTGAATGTTGGAAGGTATAGAATTTTCGATTCCATTTATGTAATTAAAATACGATCTTTTAGACATTTTTTTACATTGAGATCTATAGTTTTGAAATATCTTGTAGTTGCTTAGGGATTTCGATTCTTTAAAATTTTTGTGGGCAATTTTTTACAGATTACTAAGTTAATTAACTCTCCAGTGAACCATTTTGGGAACTTTGCTTCTTTGAAGTGTGAAAGTGGTACATATTTTTCAATGGCCCTATTAATAATTGTGTAAAATAATTCCATATTGTGATTGATATTATTGTTATTGTTGAGGTGAAGAAATGACCAGTCTTCATTAGCAAGATAATGTTACATGTTAGGATAGTCAGCTTTAGAAAAATTATAAGTACCTAAGGTTAGGCAGAATAGTTGTGTCGTCTAGAATAATTAAAGGTAAATTTTAAATTAATAAAAGGTTTTAAAAACAATGTCGATGGACGAAAAAGCTATGGGACAGTAAGTTGTAGACAAGTGTACAGTACTGTAACTTGGATTGGTTTCGTCGAAAGAGAATCACAAAGAAATGGCTCTCTGCAAGTGTCGATACATGCAATTAACTACACAAACAAAATATTTACATAAAAGCGTCAAAAACAAATAAACAATATACTTGAAAAAATCACAAACATGTCCACATTAAAGCTCAAAAATTATTAAGTTGCAAACAACATTGTTAATTTTTTCTACTGACACTCGGAAAACAAATGAAAATATAATCAAAATTAATAATAACATCAATCTTAATGTTCTTCGTATGTAATTATGATATACCGGGTTATTTAAGTGGATATCTAATCTTTCCAGAACATATCTAAATATCTTGTACATTTCGGTACTTCATTAGGGTAAATGTCAATATTTCCAGGTTACTGACTTGATTTATGTGAATTCGTTAATAGCACAGGTGAGGTGTCTATAGGGAACGATATCCAAATTGTTTCTTTCACCGGAAATGTTCACTAACTTTGTTTTATTAATTTCTAAATACAGCTGTAATAACATATTGAATTTGAAGTGAAAAATGTTGAAATACCCCTATATCGCGCCAAAAATATCGAATCGTCCCAATTAAGCATTTTAATAAACAAATTAGAAAATTAATTGATTGAAGAACATATTTTGGGGAAAAGGCTTTAGTCGGAGGCATGACGGTGACCATAAAGAAGGTGACAGTTGGTTAAGTGTTGTTTGGCATATTTTTATATATTTTTTTTTATTGCACAACAGAATATTTTGTCCAATTACAGTACAATTTTATTTATGTCAGCATTTAGCTAGGTGACTATTCAATAATTGTTTTAAGTCATTTAGAGAACAGTCACTTACATCCACATTCTTTGCAAGTTCGTTTAACAGCACACCTCCCCACGTCGTGCTATGCTTTGCCAGGACGTCGCTTTTGCCTTTTGGTACTTTGAATAGGTCATGGTATCGACTTCGGCTGTAGTGGTCTGGTACATATAAAACATCCTAAGAGGAATGGGCTATCGATAAAATTGTTCCTAATTTTGAAATACATAATAGCTAAACTTGTTTTCCGCCTCTATATTGTTAGTTGGTACCACTCGCGAGGAATGACTCGCAAATTGTGCTGAATATGAAATTTTCTTTAAAATCATTATTCTTAATTAAGATCGTTCTTAATAATAACCATTCTTATAAATTACCGTGATTTATTATTATCATATGATGAATATGTATGTTAACAATATATGTATGTGTTCAAATGTCACACGATAAAAATGTTTTTTTTTTTTAGTTATCTGGTCGCCATTAAAATAACAATAATTGTTTATGACTTCATTTTTGTCTATGCATAACCTTTAAATATTTTTGACAAGTGCTAACAAGTGCTTTCTTCTCCGAGAGCCGATTCTTCCTGTTAAACATACTATCCCACGCCTGTGATGGTTATTGGTAAAGAAAGTACTCATTCTTATATTCATCGCTATTTATTTGGTAGTTGCCGTTATTCCAGTTTAGTTAGGGAATCATTGTGCGTTTTGTCACAGTAGAATGTTTAAACTATCAATATGACTTTTTTTGTTATTTGTTTTTGGGGTATTATGCCGTGTTGCGCTAACTCCTTCTTTAGCCAACGTTTCGGAAAGCATTGCAGTGTACATCATCAGGGCAGATGTGTTATTTGATAATACATCTGCCCTGATAACACATCTGCCCTGATGATGGATACTGCAATGCTGTCCGAAACGTTGGCTAAAGAAGGAGTTAGCGCAACACGGCATAATACCCCAAAAACAAATAACAAAAATACTTTTGGCCGTGAAAATCTTAAATCATATTTGTCAATATGACGTCTACCTATTATTAGATTAGCATTTCGAAGGCATTTATTACAATGAACACAAAAAAAAACATATGGTTAACAGATATTTTGTTAAAAGCGGAATGGCGGTAAACATTGTAAATCTTCTTCTGGCTTTAGTAAGATTAGATTGTTAATGTTAATTTTAGTTGTAAGTTGCTAAATATGTAAATACTCGTATATATGTCGTTAAGATAGTAGTTATAGGCCTTAGTCGTAAGTCTTTGAGATAAGTCACTAGTTTAAGTCAGTAGTTCTAGTATTAACTATTTAAGTAATATATTTGTACAGCGCCCTTGAGGTGATTTCTCACGAAAACGGCGCTACATAAATTTGCCAAATATTATTATTGTTATTATTATTAATGAATGACTCAAACATTAAACCAAATTTATATTTAACTAATCTTCCTTCGTTGTTCTGATTTCGATTCAGGACACCTCTACCGTAGTAATGAACGGAGTGCACATAACCTGTTATAAACAAACAAAAAGAAATATTAACATATGACATACATTGTATTATTAATAAGAGTCTCAGTTTTTCAATCGAAGTCCTCTTTGTCTCTCGTTCACTGCGGCAAGCAATCCAATGGTTACGAGGGGGGGAGTCCTTCCAGACAACATTAAAAATGAAAAAACTGCAGATATATTTAATAAAAAAATGGTTCAGTTTTATGGTAATGGTCGATTCTGTTGGATTGGATGGTGTGGTGTGGATGGTGTGGGTGAGGGTGATGTGAGATTTGATGCTGTTATGGTCGATTCTGTTGGATTGGATGGTGTGGAGGTGGACACTGTAATGTTTGATTCTGTTGAATTGGATAGTGTGGGGGTGGAATGTGTTGGATTGGAAATTGTGTGTGGTGGATTCTGCTTAATTGGATGGTGTGGGGTGGATGCTGTGGGTGAGGATGTGCAGTGTGGGGTGGATTCTGTTGGATTGGATGGTGTGGGGTGGATGCTGTGGGTGAGGTTGTGCAGTGTCTGGGTAGATTCTGTTGGATCAGATAATGTGAGGGTGTAAGGTTGAAAAGTGTAAGGTAGGTTGGTGTGGATGATGTGGGATTGGACTTTGGGTGGTTGTATTCTATGGAAGTGGGTAATGTGTGGACGGATTCTATGGGATTGGATGGTCTGGTGGTGTATTCTGTTGGATTGGATGGTGTGCGGGTGGAAAAAGTTGGATTGGAAGTTGTGTGGGGTGGAGATTCTGTTAGATCGGATGGTATGGGGTGGATGCTGAGGGAGAGGATGATGTGAGATTGGACAGTGTGGATTCTGTTGGATTGGATTTAATTTATTTAATTCCAACGGTATAAATATACCATAAACAATGATAACATGTCACAGTTAAAATCGTAGAAATATTTTTAAAAAGAATTACAAATATATGTGGCATTTGATTGTGAAATGACATTAGAGAGTAAGTAAGTAAGTAAACAAGAGATACAAGTACATAAGTTTCTATAGTGCAAATAAGGTAGAATTAGATTAAATTAATATTGATTGAAAAGATTTGATAGCATAGCCCTCTTGTACCTATCTTGCGTGCAGTTAAATAGATCTGCCACATCTGCGTATCTATTACTAACTTCATGCAACCTAGGTACAAGCGAGTGTTTGGAATACTCAGTCCTGATATTGTTGCATTTAAACAAAATTTTAGAACGAGTAGCTCTCGTGGGTATATGAAGTTCAATGAGGTTAATTAAATCAGGACTGTCTATACTACCATTTACAATTTTGAACATAAATATTAAGTCGGATATAATTCTTCGATCTGAGAGTTTTAATAAATTTAGATTTTTCATCAAGTAATTATAATTTATATTTTCAATGGGAATACCGAGTTTAAAATTAATGTGTCTTAGGAATTTATGTTGAATTTTTTCGATTGAATCTGAATGTAATTTGTAGTGGGGGGACCAGATCGAGGAGTTATATTCGACTTGACTACGAACCAGGGATGTATACAAAATTTTTAATGTTGAAATATTCTTGAAACCTCTGGAATTTCGAAGAATGAAGCCTAGCATTTTCATTCCTTTATTATTAATATTATTTATATGCGATATAAAGTTTAATTTAGAGTCAAAAGTTATCCCCAGGTCATTAATTTCTTCGACAGAGGTAAGGATTGAGTTATTGAGTTTATATGAATGAATAATTGGTTGATTTATTCTGTAAAATTTAATTGAATAACATTTATTTATGTTCAGATGAAGTTTGTTAAGAGAACACCAATTAATTAACCTGTTCAAATTATTTTGTAGACAGATACAATCTTCAGGGCTTTTGATTATTTTAAATATTTTTAAATCATCTGCGAAAAGTAACGTATTAATATCTTCATCAAATATATTTACAATATCATTTATGAACAGTAAAAATAATATTGGGCCTAAATGAGACCCCTGTGGTACACCACTGGTAGCTATAAATTGATTGGAAATGAACAAATTGATTTTTACAAGTAAAACTCTATCAGTTAGATAGCTAGCAAACCATTCTTAAAGTTTTCCGTCAATACCGAGCTTACGTAGTTTGATCAGGAGAATTTTATGGCATACTTTGTCAAAGGCCTTGATAAAGTCCGTATATATGGAATCGACTTGAGTTCTGTTAGCTAATGCGTTTGATATATAGTTTTCATATAACGAAAGATTTGTCAGAGTTGATCTACCCGACAAAAATCCGTGTTGATTCTGAACAGTGAGATGGTTAATACATGGTGAAATTTTATCAAGTAATAGTTTTTCAAAAAGTTTAGGAATTACAGATAGCTTACATATTGGTCTATAGTTAGTAACATCACTTTTATTACCCTTTTTAAATATAGGAGTTAGATAACAACGTTTCCAAATATCAGGGAAGCACCCTGTGTCAAGGGATTGATTAAACAATAGAAAAATCGGCTCAGCCAGTGAAGTAATGCAATTTATCAGGATATTGGGATGTACATTATCAGGTCCAGCCTTTTTGTTTTTGTCTAAGGATTTGATTTTACTTATAACGTCGTTTATGTTGATGTGTATGGCAGGGATATGTATGCTCTCGTTAAGCGACGAAGGTGGTATATAATTGTCTGGGATATCTTCGTCATAGACGCTTTTAAAATAATCAGCAAAATAGTTAACTTTTACATTCATGTCAGTACTACTCTTTTCTTTGAAGTGCATTGAAAGGGGTAAACCTTGTTTGTTTTTTCTAAGAGAGTTAACGTGAGTGAAAAAGTTTTGTATATTAGAAGGTATAGAGTTTTCGATTCCATTTATATAATTGAAATATGAATTTCTTGATAGTTTTTTACATTGAGTTCTATAGTTGTGAAATATCTTGTAGTCGATAAGAGAGTTCGATTCTTTAAAGTTTTTGTGTGCAATTTTTTTACAGATAACTAGGTTAATTAGCTCGCCACTGAACCATTTTGGGAACTTCGCTTCCTTGAAGTGTGAAAGTGGTACAAAGCTTTCAATGGCCTTATTAATAATTTTGTAAAATAATTCAAGATTATAGTTAATGGTATTATTATGGTGAAGAAATGACCAGTCTTCATTTGCAAGATATTGATTCATGTTAGAATAGTCAGCTTTGGAGAAATTATAAGTTAGGTTAGGAAGAACAGTTGTGTCATCTGGTGAGTTATTAGTAGTGATGGTTATGCTTAGGGCGGGGTGGTGGCAGTCTAGGGGGAGAAGCTCGTCAACTGATTTAGCAATATGGACTGAGGTATCACTGCAGAATACTAAATCCAGCAGCCGATTATTGGTATTGTAGACTTGATTGACTTGATGTAGAGAGAGTAAGTTCGTCATATCTATTATTTCGCGGGCATTTTCTGGTAGGCTTAAGTTGTTATAAGAGTCCTTATTCATCCAATCAATGCAAGGGGTATTATAGTCACCAAATAAAATTGTTCTGGCATCAGGGTATTTATTTTTAAAGGTTTCGAGGTCATCTATGTGGTTTCTGTAGACTGTGATATTGGATCCAGGAGGAATGTAGACACATCCCAGTAGAATTTTGCCTGATTTAGTTTTTAGTAAAACGAATACCTGTTCCACGTCCAGATGTTTACAAATTAATCGAGTGGATGGCAGTAATTTTGTAACGGATATAAGAACTCCTCCTCCTCTGGTTTTAGTACTAGTGGCTGGATTTCTGTCAAGGCGGTAGGTGTTGTAAGATGAAAATCCAAGTTCCTCGGTGTGAATATCAGGATCAAGCCAAGTTTCGGTAAGAAGAAAAACTTCAATGTGTTGGAGTAGTGGAAGAGTAGTTTGTAGCTCTATGAGTTTGGTACGGCAGCCTCGGATATTTTGGCCGTATCCGATGATGTGTTTGAGTTTTTTGAAGTTGACCTTATTATTGTGGGCTTGTTATTCATATATTTTATTGTTAACCCAACTTCTCCTCCCTTTATCCGAGTTTCCAATTCTTGGCGGAGGTCCGACAAGAATTTTCGTTGGTTCGGTGTTTGGTCGGAAAAGATTTTAACAGTGGAGTTGGTCAGATAAAAGTTCTTTCTCCTGAGGATATTTATTGCTTCAGTGGAGTTCTTTAGAATAACCTTAACGGGCCTAGGTTTATCCGGCCTCACTGCTCCAAGGCGTAAAGTGTTGATAGAGTTAATTTCAATGTTACTATCAATCTTATTCAAGATATTTGTAATTTGTATTTTGTCATCTTGTATTTTTTCTATTTGGTTGAGCTTAGAGCTTTCAGGAATATTTATGATTATTAGATTATTTGCTCTTTTTTTTCTTTCTTCGAGTTCGTCGGCTGTTTCACAAGTAGATACTACTGAGTTAGGTTTATTGGATAATGCTTTAAAAGCTGACAGCTCACCCTCGAGTGCTGCCATTTTGGCAGCCATTTGAGCAATGGTTCCGAGAATAGCATTTGTTTTTGGTACCATTTTTGCGATTTGATCTTTGTTTAATTTGCTTGTTGGGTCAATTATTAATTCAGTGAGGGCCTCAACCGCGTTTCTCGCCAGATTGATGAATCCTTGGGAATCCATTTTATTAACTTAAATTTTTTTTTTTTTTTTTTGGAAAAATGGAGGATGGGTCAGCCTGTATTTAAGGTGGAGTGATTTGAAGTAGATACTAGGGACCCAGCCGCGCGGTAGTAGTTTGGGTGACAATAATACTTAATGTTTTGACTTTTAATTATATTGACAATGCTCACTCAGTTATGAATTTAGGAACCAGCAGGATTGCTCTCCGACTTCCTTAAACTTGCAGTCTCTCAATGACTCGTTAACTTGTTAGTTTCACTGTTTAAAAATACTGTAAAATATTAAATTGTGTTAAGCGTAAAATTGAGTGTGCTCTCCGTGTCACTATATAAGGTTAACTGATCACTATATAAAGTTATGAATTCGCGAAGATGATTTCGACGTGGAGCACTTTCCGAAGAAAGTAATAACTAAAATGAACTCTGCGATAATGGTGTGAGAATGGTACTCTGATATAACTAGTAGTTCTGTAGAATAGTAGACTTCGTGTCCAAATAAACACTATTCTCTTTTTGGATGGTGTAGTGTAGATGGTGTGGGTGAGGGTGATGTGAGATTGCATGCTGTAATGGTCGATTCTGTTGGATTGGATGGTATGGGGGTGGAATGTGGAACGCAGTGGAAAAAGAAACTCTTTTTCCATCGCGTTCGCTCTAGTCACTTATTCCAGTTGAGGATGTCATAGTTCCACGGGGATCCAAGATCAATAAGGAAATGGGACTAGTGGAACCTCTCGTAACGAGCGTAATTCGTTTCAGAATCTTGCTTGTTATGTGAAAAACTCGTTAAGAATGTGCCGATATTAATATTAGTAACCCGGAGTCGGTCCATACATTTTTTGACCGTGTACAGAACCTGTCTTCTGTACATTTTCTTCCTGAGGAGATATCCCTATTGGCAAAGGGATTAAAATATAACCTTAAATACTCGAATAATAATTTTAATGCTGCAATAGAAGAGGTAGCAGTGGATATAGACACAGCTCTATGTGGTAAACCGAAAAAATTCTGTTACAAAAGTGCTGAAACTTTACAAAAAATAACACCTAAATTTAAACCTAACCCAAATCCTGAGTTGACTATAATGAAGAATATTCGTGCCAAACTAACAGATGAAGATTTGATCCTTACGAAAGCGGACAAGGGGAATACAGTGATCATACTCCCTCGAAATGAATATAATTCTAAAGTGGCGGACTTCATTGACAGTGTCAATTTTGCAATACTTGCGAAAGACCCAACCAATAAGTTCCAAGAAAATGTGAAACAAACACTTCAAGCATCTAAAACTAAAATATTCAAAGATGAATCATATCACATAGTTAAATTTTTAACTAAAAATCCCAAAACTCCTAAATTATATGGGTTCCTTAAAATACAGAAGAATAATTGCCCCGTCAGGCCAGTAGTTTCATGTTGTAATGCCCCAAATTTTAAAATATCTTCCGTTATTACTAATGTGTTTCAAAATACCAATGTTTTTTCACCTAAACATGGCCAGTAGTTTAAACAGGCCAGTAGTTTCATGTTGTAATGCCCCAAATTTTAAAATATCATCCGTTATTACTAATGTGTTTCAAAATACCAATGTTTTTTCACCTAAACATTTAAAAACTCTTTTTCATTAGTAGAAGAATTGGAAGATATGATTCTCCCTAGTAATTCTACACTAATTTCTTTTGACGTTGTAAATTTGTTCCCCAATGTTCCCATAGAAGAGAGTAAAGGTTTAATTTCTGATTTATTAAATAGTTCCGATCTCTCTATAGATTTTATAAAAGATTTAACTTCCTTGTTTAATATATGCCTGAATCAAAATTATTTTCAATTTAATAATGTTATATATCAGCAACGTGACGGCCTAGCTATGGGGAGCCCTACCAGTTCTCTGATTGCTGATATATTCATGGATAACTTAGAGTATAAAATTTTATCTAGTACCTCACATCTTATTAAACATGTCTTGTACTGGAAAAGATACGTTGATGATTTTTTGTGTATATGGACAGGGACTAAGCGTCAACTGAATTCCTTCCTCAATCTTATAAACTCTTTTCATAATAAGATTAAATTCACATTAAAAATAGGCATAAATTCAACCTTAAATTTTTTAGACCTTACCTTATCGATCGTTAATAACAGAATTAATTTTAACATTTTTCGTAAACCCTCCTATACTGACGTTGTCATACACAGCACCTCCAATAACCCTATTTCACATAAGCACTTCGCATTCCATTCAATGGTCCATCGTTTAGTCACAATTCCAATGTCCGATAGTAATTTTGATAGTGAACTAAAACTAATTAAAGACATAGCAGTAAATAATGGCTATGAATCAAATTTTATAGATTTAATCTAAAATAAAAAACTAAAACAAATAGCCATTAATCGCTTCCTCTTCGCTAGTCCTTGTCCTCAAATCAATGATAATAATATTGATTATCAATGGCGGCGAATTTTATTCATTAATCACTTTTCTACCTTAAGTGTAAAAAACCTTCCTTCTGAAGTCAAACCGGCCTTTTATACCAATAACAATATAGGTAAATTTCTAATTAATTCTAAAGATAAGGACGATAAATTAAGTCATTCGGGGATTTATAAATTAAATTGTAATAATTGTTCGGCTTTCTATATCGGTAAGACATCACGTAATGTTAATATTAGGATAAAGGAGCATCTTCGTTGCCTCAATAATAACGGTTTTTCCGAATTCGCAAATCATTTGATCGATAAAGATCATACATTCTGTCATAGCACCGGTGCTAACATCTTACATAAAAACGGGCATGGTAACAGACTAATCAATTTAGAGGCACTAGAAATTAAAAAAGCTGTAAAAACCAAAAGTCAGATTCTTAATAATCAATTAGACATATCAAGTAGTCCAATATTAGGTCTGTTTCCAATAAACCCATAAAAAAATTCCCAGTTCTCCTTACCTCCTTACCACCATGCCAGTTAATGCTTTGTTTCTCCCGATTTATTGATATAACCCATTAGTCTACATAATTATCTGGCGGTTTTTCCATTACTTGTGCACTTATGTTAATGTATTTTATGACCGTCTTTGTGTTGCTTATATTTGTATTATGTTGTCTCCCTCTATATTTTGTTATATATATACACACATTATGTACTTCTTGTTTAGTATTAATTTGTACCCTGATGATGCTTAAGTAAAGCGAAACGGTTCTTAAATTAATAAATATCGTGGTTTTAAAACAAAAAAGGATTTTATTTTAATAAATATGTCAAACTACAAAGTGATTGCTTTCTACAATAATAAATATATAATGATAACCTCACTGGGATCTCCGTGGATTTCATTTAAATATGGTTAAAATTTAGTTGTATAGATAATATTAATTAATCTAATTAAAATTACGTTTTTTTCGAAATAATTATGGATATATTACATGGTGATTGTGGTGTTTTTGCATAAAAACGGCGTTATACAAATCATCTAATTATTATTATTATGGTGTTTTATGTTCAGTTGAGTGGTATCAGTTTCAGTCTGCATTTATCTATTTCTGATCTCCCTATGTTTTGTTTGCAGCTTTTTATTTGATATTTAAATGTTAAAATATTGTTGTGAGTTTTAAACGCGAGTGCGATTTTACTGTAAAGTTTAGTAACATAGTATAGGAAGGTTTTTTGCCTAAATTTTGTATGTCGTAGTTGCTTGTTGGATATGTTTTGGACCTTGAGATTTAGTGGTTTATATACATGTGTTAGTTGTTATTTCTTGTTTTTTTTTTATTTATGAATGTAAGGGAGTATTGTTTTAGAAAAGAGTTGTTTAAGTGACATAATATTAAGTATGTTAAGGATTTCTTCAGTGCTAGTTCTTACAGGCTCTTTCAGAAAAGTACAAGACAAGTATTCAATCCTCAAATTTTTATTTAATCTTCACATGTCCCATATTTATAGAATTACCCGTGAAAAATTTCACAACTTTTTTTCAACAAAAAATGCATAATAACATCCAAAACTCATACAGTATTGCAGCGTTACAAGACGACATGATGAAGATATTTTAATCACGGCAAGGAAAAGTTTATTGAGAGGAAAAAATGATCATATTGGTCAGCAAGTTTAAGAAAAGAATTTTCCAATTATCCAAGAGCATCTTTGGTTGTAATTAATACAGGTGTATGCTTAAGTACTACTAAATTAACGTTGAAATTTGATGAATTGTTTAAATTCTATGAAATATCCCGTCCTTAGATTAGGGGTGGTAACGGTTTTCTTTCACAGTTTTTCACATATGATTATTTTAGCCCCTGGACTCAAGACGAACAATTCTGTTGTTAAAAATTATTTAATATAATCTTTTCTTTAGTTTTCAAGGAAAACAAATCAAATATTTTACCTTGCAATAAAAAATAGGAAAAAATCTATGGAAACAAAAACGATTTTAACCACTCATGAATGATATTATCTTTGAATACTGAAGACTCCCTATTATCACGTCAGATCTAAGATTCGTTATATGTTTCAAGAAAGCCTTTCCTGTAAATGATTCCGCTTGTATCATAACTTCTTTGGAACATCTGATCTGATCTTCACTGTGAATCCGCATGTGTCTCGTCTAATGTTGCTTTTGAGAACAAGAAAAATTGCAGTCGGAACATGAAAAAGGTTTTTCTGCACTGTGATTCCGCGTATGTTTTGTCAAATGTTGCAATCGAAAACAAGAATAATTGCAGTTGGAACATGAAAAAGGTTTTTCTTCACTGTGATTCCGCGTATGTTTTGTCAAATGTTGCATTCGAGAACAAGAATAGTTGCAATCGGAACAAGAAAAAGGTTTTTCTCCACTGTGAGTCAGCATGTGTACCTTCAAATGTCCCCTTTCAGTACATACATAACTGCAGCAGGAACATGAGAATGGTTTTTCTCCACTGTGAGTCCGCATGTGTTTCGTCAAATCTTTATTTTGAGAACAAGAATAATTGCAGTCGGAACATGAAAAAGGTTTTTCTTCATTGTGAGTCCGCATGTGCATCGTCAAACTTCCCTTTTTAGTACATTAATAATTGCAGTTGGAGCATGAAAAAGGTTTTTTTCTACTGTGAATCCGCATATGTTTCGTTAAACTTCCCCTTAGAGTAAATGAATAACTGCAGTCGGAACATGAAAACGGTTTCTTCCCACTGTGAGTACGCATGTGTGTCATCAAATAATCCTTACTAATTCACGAATAGCTGTAGACGGAACATGAAAAAGGTTTTTCTGCACTGTATGTACCCATGTGTCTCGTCAAATGAAAACGTTTTAGGCATTCCTTTTTAACATCCGACAGCTCTACGTCAATTTCCTTATAAGGAATTCCCCCTCCGTCTTCTTCTCGGGGTCCTGGTTCCATCTTGAAGTTAACAGTCTCCACTTCAATGCTACCTACAAAAACCAAACAACAATACGTACATTGATATGCCCAGACGTAGAAAATTTTACATTTTAAATTACAGCAGTCCTTCTCCGAGAGAATGCTTCGAAAGACTTTAAAGTACCAAAATGTTAAATTATAAAATATACGAATGAAGATATCATTGATTAACCACATAGAAACGGGTATTTGGATAACTGACTTTAAAAGGTTAATTTAAGAAATCACCAGATTACCGCTATATGAACGATGCTTCATGGAGAAAATACATTTAATCATGAACACATTCCATAGAGAGTTTTGTAAATAATGTTTTTTGTCAATTAATCAATATTATTTTTAGTGCAACTTATATCATATCACAAAATAAGACTGAAAAAAACTGTTGCTGTAGTTTGGCAGTTTCCTGTAAATGCCATAATAAGGTGTTAATGTTGCTCCCCTCGTAACCAATGGATTGTTTGCCGTAATGAGTATGTATGGTGTTTAAATGTATTTTATCTTGTTGCCTTGTAAAGTGTGTGTGTACTTGGTACGTTTTAATGATTTCTGTATTTGGATGGATGAGTTTATTATTTATTTTTCATATAAGGAGACATGTATTATATTCATAAGAAAGTTTCTTAATGTAAATAGTTTTGATTTCATACATAATTTTTCTGTGGATGTTCCAGTTTGAAGTCAAATAGCTTTTTGATTACTTTGTTTTGTTTTACGTGTAGTTCATTTATATATGTTTCATATGCATTTAACCAGATTTCAATCAAGTAGTTTAAATTTGAATTTACGAGGCTGTAATATAGACCTTTTTTAATTTTATTTGGTAACAGATATGATATCCGGCTAAATACGCTAATTAAAGGGGAGACTTTATCTATAATATCTTTAATAAGCTGTTTAAAAGTTAAGTGTTTATCAATGCACAGCCCAAGATAATTCTCCCGTATCAGGATTTGCAGGTTGTTATATTCAATTTTTAAGGATATTCTGTTTCAGATATATTTTTTGGCGTTAAACCAGTAACCAAACTCTACCAAAGCAGACCATGGATCTACTGAAGCCAGCTACTATATCCATCAAGACGGAACCAGGGCTCCAGGAAGAAGATGGAGGTGAAATTGCATTTTCAGATTTAGATTTCGACCTCCCAGCTGTAACGAAGGAATGCTCGCAATATGCGGAGAGTACTCAGACAGCCAGTTTGTTGCATTGCATACGTGTAAAATATAGAACTTAAAATTCGGATGTCCGGAATCAACGTCTCTTTAGAAATGTCATGCAAACAGGACACACACTTGTGCACAACATCCTCTCTTATAAAATATGAGGTTTATTGGGTATTTACCTTACTCTGCGTCCTTGCCGGAAAATACAAAAATACATCACTCATTAAACTTTATTATATTATTCATAATAAGTTGTCAGTTTCTCGATTTACACCGGGATATGATGTGAATAACACGTATTATACGTTAAAAATACATAAGTATTGATTGGAAAAACAATATCGCTTTGACCGAAAACTACCAAACTCTCTACTACAGGTGCTCTAGAGAAAGAAAAGAATCGGTCCCTGAAGCGGACATCAAAATGCAATTTTTCAATAAAAAAATTCTCGTTTATAACAATTTGACGAAGATACAGCGCTGGCACTATGTGGGCGAAATTGGTGCAATTCGCTCCGGGCGTCGAATACGAAACCTAACACATCGCCCTTGATATTATTTTTGATAAATACCGCTCTACAAAAAGACACAAATCATCATTTTAATCATTACAGTGATATACTGCCTTGGCGTGTACTAATTTAGACTGTTAGGGCAGTCAATATTAAACTCGCGCCAGGCGGCGTTTGGTTCAGGGCTGGCCATGCAAAGATTTATTCTATTTTTGTCCTTTTTTATTCCAGGAAGCATAAATGTAGAGACAGTTACCAAAAACGCGGATCTCTTACCCCGACAAGTTGAAGCGGGGCTTACTTATATGAAAATTGACATAGACCTACCGGATGTTAAAGAGGAATGCTTAGAACGCTTTGGAAGAATTACCAAGGAAGCAGGTAAAACCAATTTTTCACTGTAAACTTGAACGACTCGGACTCTCCTATTTTTTTTAACCTTTCTACGAACTTACTTCGCTTATTTACTCTAAGTTTAGGAAATAAGTTTAACTGAGTCTTTTTCACCCATGTTATTTTTCAAATTTGTCGACAGATCTTCAGACGCATTTTGTGGAAAAAGGATTCACTCCTCCCCATCACAACTACTCCTCTCCTAAGTCAAATTTTGCAATAAACGTACGCACCCATGTTAGAGAAAAAACTTTTTCATGTTCCGTGTGCAACTATGCATGTTATAAAAAGAGCCGCCTAACGGGCCACATGCTGACTCATGGTGGAAAAAAACCCTTTTCATGTTCCGAGTGCAACTATGCGTGTTGTCAAAAGGGTCAGCTGAAGAGGCACATGCTAAATCATAGTGGAGAAAAACATTTTCCATGTTCCGTGTGCAACTATGAATGTAGTCATAAGGGTCGTTTAATGAACCACATGCTGACTCACAGTGGAGAAAAACCTTTTTCATGTTCCGTGTGCACCTATGCATGTTATCGAAAAAGCGACCTAACGAGCCACATGCTGACTCACAGTGGAGAAAAACCTTTTTCATGTTTGAAGTGCAACTATGCGTGTCGTCAAAAGGGTCAGCTGAAGAGGCACATGCTGATTCACAGTGGAGAAAAACCTTTTTCATGTTCCGTGTGCAACTATGCGTGTTTTCAAAAGGGTAATTTAAAGAGCCACATGCTCACTCACAGTGGAAAAAAACCTTTTTCATGTTCCGTGTGCAACTATGCGTATTTTCAAAAAGGTTCTTTAAAGAGCCACATGCTCACTCACAGTGGAGAAAAACCTTTTTCATGTTCCGTGTGCCACTATGCATGTTATCGAAAGAGCGTCCTAACGAGCCACATGCTGACTCACAGTGTAGAAAAACCATTTTCATGTTCCGTGTGCAACTATGCGTGTCGTCAAAAGAGTCAGCTGAAGAGACACATGCTGACTCACAGTGGAAAAAAAGCACTTTTGTGTTCGGAGTGTGACTATGCATGTAATCAACAGGCTAAACTAAAGAGGCACATGCTGACTCACAGTGGAAAAAAACCCTTTTCATGTTCCGTGTGCAACTATGCGTGTTGGCGAAAGAGTGACCTAACGAGCCACATGCTGACTCACAGTGGAGAAAAACCTTTTTCATGTTCCGTGTGCAACTATGCATGCTATCGAAAAAGTGACCTAACGAGCCACATGCTGACTCACAGTGTAGAAAAACCATTTACATGTTCCGACTGCAGTTATTCGTGTATTACTAAGGCTTATTTGACGAAACACATGCTGATTCACAGTGGAGAAAAACCTTTTATATGTTCCGATTGCAATTTTTCTTGTTCTCAAAAACAATATTTGACAAAACACATGCGGATTCACAGTGAAGAAAAACCTTTTTCATGTTCCGTGTGCAACTATGCATGTAAACATAGGAGTAATTTAAGGCGCCACATGCTGAATCACAGTGGAGAAAAACCTTTTTCATGTTCCGTATGCAACTATTCGTGTCGTCAAAAGGGTCAGCTGAAGAGGCACATGCTGACTCACAGTGGAAAAAAACCTCTTTCATGTTTGGATTGCGACTTTACATGTTATCATCAGGGTAACCTGAAGACACACATGCTCACTCACAGTGGAGAAAAACCTTTTTCATGTTCCGTGTGCAACTATGCGTGTGGTCGAAAGGGTCAGTTGAAGAGGCACATGCCGATTCACCGTGGAGAAAAACCGTTTTCATGTTTGGAGTGCAACTAAGCGTGTTGTCAAAAGAGTCAGCTGAAGAGGCACATGCTGATTCACAGTGGAGAAAAACCTTTTCCTTTTTCCGTGTGCAAATATGCGTGTTGTAAAAAGGGTCAGCTAAAGAGGCACATGCTGATTCACAGTGGAGAAAAACCTCTTCCATGTTTGGAGTGCGATTATACAAGTTGTTACCAGGGTAACGTGAAGGCACACATGCTGACTCACAGTGAAGAAAAACCTTTTTCATGTTCCCTGTGCAACTATGCGTGCTATCGTAAGGGTCAACTAAAGTTCCACATGCTGACTCACAGTGGAGAAAACTCTTTTTCGTGCTCCGTATGCAACTATGCATGTTATCAATAGGGCCAACTGAAGAGCAATATGCTCTCTCACATCATAGGAAAACCTCTTTAATATTCCATGTGCAAATATACATGTTTTCTGAAGTGCAACATGCTAACTCACGGTGGAGAAAAACCTTTTTCAAGTCCCGTGTGAAACTTATCAAAACGCCCATCTTAATACCCACATGCTGACTCACAGTGGCGAAAAACCTGTTTTATGTTCCAGAGTGCACATAATTATGTTATTGCAAAGGCAATCTGAAGCGCACGTTGAGTCACTACGGAGAAAACTTTTTCTTGTTCCTTGTTCATCTATGCATATTCTCAAAACGCATATCTTAAAAGCCACATGCTGACTCACAATGGCGACAAACCTTTTTCATTTTCCAAGTGCACATATTCAGATTCTAGGAAAGGCCACCTCACCCCCCCTATAGGACATTTGTTGGAACACATGCTGACTCAAAGCGGAGAAAAACCCCCTTTTTTTCCTTTTCCGAGTGCAACTATGCAAGTTATCAACAGTGTTCCTTGAAGAGAAAAAACTGACTGACAGCTAAAAAACAACTTTCCCTGTTTTCTGGCTGACGAGAGATTGAAAAAAACGCGTGCCCTCTCACTGTTTTTTTCGTATGGAATTATGCATTTTCTCGAAAAGACTCTTTGACTGGACACTTTTCTTGTTCCTTGCGTTAACATTCACCTTCACGAAAACTATTTACAGAATAAATTCTAGTATTATATCTGATAAAATTATAATTATTATGTTTCACCAGAGCGTTACCAGTATATAAAATTAATATAATTTTATAATGGTCATAATATTTATAACCTTGCGATTACGTTGAATTTGTTCTGAATCGCATTGGAAAAGATTGGATTTTTTTAATCTTAAATGTACGTGTAACTTAAATGTAAATGTATGCGTAAAAAGATAATTCTGTCATACTACTAACACGAATATAAAAATATATATGAATATGTGTACAGTAATGTATTTAATTATTTTCAAATAATATTTTTACACTTCTAAATTCACTTTCAAAACTGTAGAACTGTAGCAGCAGCTACTAGTGCGTTCTAGAACATTTTCTTTTCTGTTTCCCTGTGGAGATCGCACCTTGTGCCTACAAGAATTATTTGGTTAACCCATCTGCTAGGTACTTCAACCGCTAGAGAACGTACTACCTGGGCAGACAGAAAAAAATTCCGATTTTCCTCTCAGATACATTAAAATGTAAGTATTTTTCTCTCTACAAAACAGAAACTTATTAGTAGTTAATACAGATAATTACTTATTGGCTGCAATTTTTCATTCAAATCTAACTTTAACAACCGCATTTAGCGTTGTTCACCGTAGTTAACATTTGAACTCTGATATTACTGAAAATTTAAAAACCTATTAATTTTATTTCTATTTTTTTCAAGAACTGTTTTAGACCCAGAATCCTTATAACACGGTTTAACTTTTTTAATTTCATTTTTTATATCCGTGCCTAGTTAAGGGTTAACAACTAATAGGATAGTTATGTGTTTGCCTTTAGTTTTGAAAGTGATTTTAAGCCTTATGTATAAAGAAACTGTATAAAGGTCAGTGTCCAAATCGCTTGCACTAAATTTTATTTTAGAAACAATGTTTTTTTAATTTTGTGTAAATATTTTATTGTGATTTGTGTTCAAGGTTCCGGATTTCCCAAAGTCAACAGGTCGAAGATCTGCTGGCCCGAATATTTTTTTTTTCTTTATTTAATATTAAATTTACAATTACATGTTATTACATTACATTAAGTTTATTTTCTTTATGTTACAGTACATCGTGATACACCTTTTTTTAGAGCAAATGCTCGTGTTAAAAAGCGGAGAAACGCGTGTAAATAAATAATTTAACATATTTTTTCAGAGAGTGTAAAGATAATGAAAAGTTTTTTTTATTTATTTTTTAATTTAAGAAAATAAAAATTTTTCATGTAACAAAATTTTACAAATAGAAAAGAGAAAAGTATGTAAAAGAAGGAAAGAGATAAGAATAAGAAATAAGAAATAAGAGAAAAGGATTTCAATATAGTAATAATTGAGAGATTATATTGTATTTTTAAGTATAAACGATTTTAATATGCTATTGATATAGTGTTTTTATTGAGCTTTTGAATTTTTTATAATTCGTTTCCAATCTTAAGTAAAGAGGTAATTGGTTAAACCATTTGACACCAAAATATTTATAAAATTGTTGGGCTGTGGTGGTGTTACAGCGCGGGATAGTTTTAGAGCCAAGAATACTTTGTCTATTGCTGTTCGAAAAAGTTATTAAGTTGTCATTGTTGAAACAATCTTTATGTATTTGAAAAAGAGTTATTTTTTTATAAATAATATGAAGTGAAGGGACTTTAAATTCTTGAAATAATTTAATTGTGGGGTAATCATACGGTTTTTTCAAAATTATTTTTACTAATATTCTTTGGATGATTTCTAAAGGTAACAGAGAAGTTTTGAATGCTACACCCCAACCAACAATTCCATATTGTAATACTGATTGAATTAGTAAAAAATATATGGTTCTTAATAATTTAAAATTTAGTATGTTTCGTATTCTAAGAAAAATGTACAATAATTTTCTTAACCTTTCTACTATTGCATTGATTTGTAATTTCCACTTTATGTTACTATCTATAATTACACCTAGATATTTTACATTAGTTTTAACAGTGAGTACAGAGCAGTCAGGTTTACATAAATTTGAAATTCTATTACAATTACATGGGTGTATACTTATCTTTAAATTATCAGGGAATGAATTTTTATTAATGGTGAAAGGTATTATAAAAGTTTTTTCAGTATTAAGTGTTAAAAAATTTTTATCGAACCATTTTTTTATTTTTTTTTTTTATTTTTTTTATTTTTTTTTTTTTTTATTAAGGAGAAAAAACAGATACAGATATCAATTGACAAAAATATATACGAAACATCAACTAGAGAATTCACCTGCATCCAAACTATTTCTCACGAATTAACTTAAACAGCAGAAAACATTTACAAATATTTTCACTTATAAATAGGGGAAAAATATATACATAAGAATATTATTTTACAAATAGAGATATGAAAGAAATGCGCAATATCCTTTTAAGAATTTACAAATTATTTTTGAAAAAATTTAGAGGGTAAAACAAAAAAAAAAATATATATATAAATAGATAAACAATGTTAAACAGAAAGTAAAAAATATATAAATATATTTAAACGAAGTATGTCTAAGTTGTTTACTTTGAACTTTGTAGGAAAACAGTCTTAATTTTTCTACTAAAAGTAGTGCGTGTATCAAAAAATAAGTCAGAGTCCTTGAGGTTTTGTTTCTGATTAAGTGATTCGCACATTCTTCTGATTGGATCCCTGACACCAGCATTTGTACGCGTCCTGCTAATGTGGAATAAGTCGTTAAGGCCTTGTTACTCTGGGTGGTACTTTGAAGTTTACCAATTTCAGTAAGTCGGGACAGTCAATAACATTGTTACAGATTTTATACAGAGTCATGAGATCAAGGTATGTTCGCCGGTTAGATAGAGTGGAGACGTTATAACTCGAGAGCATATTTATGTACCCACGTTTGGGTGCGCTCATTCTGTAATTGAGGCATCGCAGAAATTTCTTTTGAATATTTTCAATATTTTCTTTATAGATATCGTAAAGTGGATTCCATATGGAGGTGCAGTATTCAAGTTGAAAACGGACCAGAGTGTGGTAAAGAAGAAGATATGTTTCAGGTTTTCGAAATTCACGGCTGTTTCTGATGACAAATCCTAGCATGCTGTAAGCTTTATTCACAATATTATCTATGTGCGCATCGAAGTGGAGTTTGGAATCAAAAAGTACGCCTAGATCTCTTATACAGTAAACGCGCTCGAGTAAATAATTACCAATACAATAATTGTGTTTGATAGCGTTGTGATTTTTAGTAAAACTTATTTGTTTACATTTATTGTAACTTAGGTAAATTTGGTTTTCATTGCAAAACGTTTCGAACCTTACTAAGTCGCTTTGTCTGAGAAGACAATCGTTTAAATTTCGAACAATGGCAAATATTTTTATGTCGTCAGCGTACAAAAGATATAAACAATGCATGAAACATTTAGTAACAGTGTTAATAAAAAGAATAAACAACAGCGGACCCAGGATTGACCCCTGTGGCACGCCAGAAGTAACTGGTTCCCATGTAGAAGTCTGTCCTCGTAATGATACGGCTTGTTGTCTTTTTGTTAAATATGAGATAAACCAACGTAATAAATTTCCTCTAATTCCGTTATACATAATTTTTTTAATAAGAATAAGGTGGTCAACCTTGTCGAAAGCTTTTTTGAAATCGCAATATATTGCATCTACCTGGTGGCCTCGATCCATGCTAGTAAATAAGAAATTTGAGTAAATAAGTAAATTACTCGTGGTAGATTTGCCTTTTACAAACCCGTGTTGTTGTTCAGTAATTTTGGCAGCAAGCTGGGGATATATATTGTCATGGACAAGTCTTTCCAATAGTTTAGGGATCGCCGAGAGAATGGATATTGGCCTATAGTTTTCCACTCTTTGACGCGAGTCACCCTTGTGGACCGTTATAATATAGGCCAACTTCCACCTATCAGGGAAAACCCCTATCACTCAGACATTTATTGAATATTATGGTAAGCGGCACACACAGTGACGACGCAGCAGATCTAAGGAAAAACGCCGGTATTCCATCGTGACCCGCACCCTTGTTTATGTCTATCAGTTTTAAACTCGATTGCACTTCTTTTTCCGTTAGTTTAATTGTGTGAATGTGCGCAAGTCCAGAGTCCTGAACTTCCTCGAGTTGGTCAATGTTACTAATTGGGTTAACATTGACCAACAAATTAGTATGTTTATATCTAACTCTGCTGTTCTTTGGGTTTCATTCCAAGTTAATCCCCCAGTTAAAATTGCTGTGTCGTCAGCGTATGAAATAAGTTTAGACATAATTGAGAGTTTAAAAATATCGTTGACATAAATGATGAAAAGAATTGGACCTAGAACAGCTCCCTGCGGGATGCCAAAATTTGTGATCTAGAGAGCCATTTAACTTTACAAATTGCTCTCTATTAAATAGGTAATTTTCGATCGACGTTAAAGCATTGTTAGTTAAACCAATTTTCGCTAGTTTAGAGATAAGATTAGAGTGTGATATACTATCAAATGCTTTTCTTAAGTCGACAAATGTTCCAATGCATTTTTTTTTACTATCTAAAGATTTATATATTTCAGATGTTAAGTCTACGATAGCATCTTGAGTGCTCATATTTTCTCTTAAACCATATTGATTTGCATTTAAAATATTATTGTCTTTTACAAATTTAAATATTTGTTTTTTTACAATTTTTTCAAATATTTTGGCAATGTTTGAGGTGAGAGAAATTGGCCTATAATTACTACTTAGATTGGGGTCCCCAGATTTAAAAATTGGGGAAATAATAGTTTTTTTGTAGGTAAAGGGAAAGTTGCCATTTTCAAAACTTGTATTTATGATGTGAGCCAATGGTTTACAGAGTGAGTCAGATTTTTTTTAAAGTATTTCTACAGAAATGTTGTCAAAACCAGGGGAAGAATTACCTTTTAATTCATTAACAATTTGTTTAATTTCATCAACAGTTCGTTGAAATTGACTCAAGGTGTTACAATTATTGGATGGTGACGGTAGATCTTTATTATCAGTGTTATTTATTTTAAGTGCTAATTTTTCATTATTATCAGTGTTTTTTTTTATTTTGAGTGCTAATTTTTCACCAACTGACGCAAAATAACTATTAAAAATATTTGCACATTTCGTTGGATCCGTGTTTACATCGTAAAGTTTTTTATCAATATCTGTGATTTTGTTTATGTTAGATTTTTTTGGTTTTTTATTGATAATTTCATTTATAGTTTGCCATATCTTTTTATTATTGTTGCCAGCAATATTGATTTTTTCTTTATAGAAATCTTCTTTGGTTTTCCGAATAATGTGGCATAGTTTATTTCTGGATTTTTTAAAATATTTTTATAGTTTATAGTTTTCTGGAAACTTTTTATGTTCTTTATAAATTTTTTCTTTATGTCTAATTGAAATTATGATTCCTTGAGTGATCCACGGTTTTAATTTTTTAATTTAGTTTTTGGAGAGTATTTTATAATGGAAGAGGAAGATTTGATGTGCTTATTCAAGACTGCTTCAAAATTTAGTGAACATAAGTCGGTGTTATTAGAGGATAGAACAGTTTCCCAATTTTCAATTTTTAGGTTTTGTTGTAATTTTTCGTAATTAATAATAGTTTTTGGAAAATTATTGCGGGAGTAATTATTCACATCTATTTTGTCAATTTTAAAAGCTAAAATGCATGTGTGATGATCAGTAATGTTATTTTTCCAAATAATTGTTTTTATTTGTTCAGTTTCATTAGAATTACACCAGATATGATCTATGCATGATGGCCTTTGTCCATGAAATTCTCTCGTATATTTTTTTATACATGGTTTAAAATTTAGTTCCGTTAATGTGTTGATATATTCAGTTTTTTCTTTATTTCTATTCTTTTCAAATTCATTAGATATATTAATATTAACATCGTCTACAACAAATGCATTTTGAGAACAATTAGTATTTATAATAGATTTCAGATTCTCGGTGAAATTACTAATGCTCGAGTTATGTGTTCTATATAATGCTATTATATCATAAAACGTGTGTTTTATAATAATTCGAATATGAAGACAATTTACAAGATCGATATGAATTTCATTTTTAATTTTTTTTTTTTTTTAATTTTTTTTTTATCGTTTCTTTACATTGTATCTTTTTTTTAAGTTATAATTTTTAACCTCACTAGGACAAGCCTGTGTTGAGGTTAATAATTTTACAAAATATTAAAAAAATAGTACAAAGATTATAAGAGATTTAAAATAGTACAAATATTAAAAAAAATAATTCAAATATTAAGATAACAATATTGTTACATTGACGTTTCTGCGAATTGGATACCTACATGGTACCTATCAGCCTATTCATTTATTAACGGAAATATTCTCGTGAATAGATTTTACAAAAACAATGATTCCGCTGTTTTGATTTATTTTGTAAGTTGTAACAAAGTATTTGTAACCAGGTAAATTATAGATACCTGAGTAGCCGCTAATTCTGGCTTCAGACAACACAATACAATCCGGTTTACGAGTGAGTTCGTTTAATGCAAGAGTAAAATGATCAAAATTTTTCGAGACACTTCGAATATTTAGGTGAAGGATTGTTAATGCTTTTAGAGGATCTATTTCTAATAATGTGTTATTACATTCGACACTAGTTGAACAAATATTTTCCGAAATATTAAAAGATGAGTCTATCTCTTCAAATAATAAGTCAGACATGGTAGTGTTTTAAGAGTATAGAAAAATAAATTATTGATTTTGACATTATTGTATTGTTGAAATATAATTGTAGGAAAAAAATGTATTTGAGGAGAGAAAGTGTTCGCCGAGTTAAACATTAGTTTCAGCAAGAAAATAAATATTAACAAAATTATTTGAAAAAAAAAACACTTAAATTGGTAACAAAATCTCTTAATATAAAACACTTATTTATCACAGATTTATAGTTAGTGATAAAATTATTGATAAAACGATCTTTATATCGAAGTAATAGTAAGGTATATTTAATGTTTGTAGCAATAAATTTAATTTTAGTTTGTATTTTAAAATAATTTATGCAGTTAAAATATATAATACGAGTAGTTAATACATGAATCTTTACTTATGTGTCATACTTCTACTTACTTTAAGAAAAATCGATTTTGTCTTGAGCGATTCTAAGCATTTTGGCACGATATAGACATTTAATGCTAGATGCATTATGGTTAGTGTCGTAACTTAGTTTGTAGTTTTTGTTTTGAGATGAACAATTATTACATATTGGATCCGAGTTCTTGTTGTTACATTGTAGAGAGTTGTGGTTTCCACAACAGTGATTACATGTAGCTGCATTTGTTTTATCCAGGCATCGGAGCGAAGTATGTCCGAATCGAAGGCAATGGTAGCACTGCGTAAGTATATTGCTGTCTTCCACCTTAACCCTCTGGAAGCCGATGTTTACTTTCTGTTTGTATAATAGTAATTGTCTCATATTTCCACTTGTTTCTAGAATATAGTTTTTTGAATATTTAGTTTCGAACGATTTTAACATTTTAAGGGAGTTTTTGTCACTATTTATTTTATACATTTCTTCCAGGTCAGGGTTCTGTGCAAGTAGATTAGGCACAATATCTTCATCGTTAACTCTTAAACCCTACCTGGGGTACTGGAGTACCCCCCTGGTGTTTAAAATATAAACAATTTTAACAATATCGCACTGTTGCAAAAATCGCTCTAGCTAATCTACTCTCGATAATTGGAGCGTAAGTACGTCTGAAAGCCGTGACCGCCCGGCAAGTGCAGTCGCGTCCACAGGTGTTTCGGGGTACCCCAGTACCCCGTGGTAGGAATAGTGTTACTTCTTCCTTCCAGTTATACTTGAAGTACTGAAGTTGTTTTTCGACATCTCTCTGGTAAGTTTACACATTATTTATGATTTACTTTATTTTGTGATAATGGTTAGAGTACAGTGTTGATAGGGAGGGCCTGCGCCCAATAACGAGACATTCATGGACTAATAATGTGTTATGAATGTAATGACAATGTATGCAGTGTAATGAGATATGACAATTAATAATTGGTTCACGTCTATACCCACAGCCAAGAAATTACTGGAAAAAGGGATAACATTAGTTGGAACTGTAATGAAAAATAAACCAGAAATTACTCCGGTTTTCTTGGACACTAAAAATCGAGAAAGATGCACATCAATGTTTGCCTACGACGGACCATTCACACTTTTGTCGTATTGTCCTCTGAATTCAACTAAGAAGAAAGTTGTAATCATGCTGTCCACCATGCATGACAGCCCTGACAAGGATAATGAAGTGTACCTTCCAGAAATAATACATTTCTATAATTCAACCAAATGCGGAGTGGATGTTCAACCAACTTTGTAAGAAGTACTCGACGTCCAGGAAGACCAAAAGGTAGACCATGTATCTTGTGGGGGCAAGAACTGTCTGCCAGCCTAAAATAATATTTTAATACGGAAACACTGTTTCACGGATGGCAACCCGACGTGAAACAGAGCTCGCTGCCAATCCATTACCGACGAGCATTCCTGTTTCTCTGATCTGACCTGGCGGTCGACATTTCTTGATTCCTACTAAATCCTTCTGATATTCTAATCGTGTAATAGTGTAACGTGTTTGCAATAAACTTAAATTATCAACTACATCTGTTTCACTCTATCATAACCTACACTATACACATTTATTGGCAGTTATAAGGTAAGTACGCACCACAACACACTAGCCAAATTGGTGACCCTCCGACTCAGAACAATATACCGACTTTAGTATTTTAAAATCATTTTGCAACATTCCGTCACGGCCAAGGATCAGAAAAGAGAAACAGCAATCCCGGGCAAGATCAGTAAGTAAAATCCAATTCATATATCTCTTACAAATCAATTTTTTAATATAAATGCTAGTAAATGTCCCGGTAATTTAAGGAAATATACACGTGGTATAGTTCCCATCAATACCCTATTTTGTCAATCAATCCCTAGCTTGAAATGTTTTACTATTTTTATGAAAATTAAGTGCGTGTTAAAATTAATTTCAGTGAGAACGATCCTGAAATCTGGCTGTCAACAACGTGGCTAACCATGGCATCATAATCTTGCGATGAATTACAACCTACCCACTACAACCTACAACGGCAGCATCTACTCCCCGGACAAGGAAGATGACGCAACAATCCACGTGGACAACCTGCAGTTGAACAAGCCAACCTACCCACATATCTCAATCAAGTAACCTATATCACGATTTCTTATTGCCATTTCGCAAAACAATGAATTGTTCAGCATACCTACATAATCATGTTTTAGATATACATTATTGTAGTGATATTAAGGTTATTGTCCAATAATTGCCAAACCTTACTTTGAGGTAATTTAACATCATACTATTTTGTAATAACAAATTTAAATTATTATTGCACTATATAATAATAGCGCCATATTTGCATATCGGTATTTCACAATAACTTACGTGACGCGGTTTGCGTCTTCACTAAAATACAATACAAACGCGAACTCGCTAATAACTTGCTAAGATATCCGGTAGATGGAATAGATTCTTACACAGTATTCTCTAGTTTTTTTGGATTTTTTATGTCTTGCATAACGTATTACGTAACATATTATTGGAAATGACCTCATCGGAAGAAACAAACATACCTTCATCGTTTCAAGAACCTGTAACAATTTCACAAGAAAAGTCGAACAATATGGAAGACCAACGCGCAGGACATTCGGAAGCAAACATACATCATGTATTTTACCTACAAATACTAAAGCTTCCCCTTCAGATGAAACAAATCAAACCAGTCATCAATCAGCCGTCATCAATTAGAGAGAAACACAAGTAATAATCCGCGCATCTTCATCGCGCGAAGGACAATATTCCCGGCTCTGCTCATGGACTCCATCGGGACATCATTGTAGCGCCCAGGTCCCGGGATTCATCCCTGGCCAGCCTACATCGGATCTGAACGCCCTGGTTCCAGCAATCTGACCAGCGCTTCATCCATACATCGCGACCACCACGAGGACACGCAACACCCTCACTGGTCCAAACAACTCCCGCTCAATTGCCTGCAAGGTCCACTGTACCTTCGGCCTTTCCGTCAGCACTGGCGTACTTGAAGAACCACGTTCTTCCCCAGTGCCTGATCATCATCGAGTCCGGTCACCAGCGCCCGGCGTCGACACACTGACCCGCGCTTGACCAACAAACCGCAAAGCAAACCATCGCGCGCACCCGGAGAATTCTATATATGTCACATCATCTCTCAGCACGACTACCGCGTATTACCCACAAGCAATAACCAGTTTAAAAGCATCTTTCATGGCAAGTGGTGAGCAAAACTGGATGGAAACCCTCCCACTTATATTACCAGCCTGAGATCTACTGTTCGCGAGGAATTGAAATGTTCGCCAGCCGAACTAACTAATGGAAGACTTCCTTGCGATAATCACACATCTGTTCCAGACCAACCTGAACCAAAGACAACAACAAGATCAGGTCGTCAAGTCCATTTTCCAATAAGTTACGGTACATACTAATGCACAAAAGACACAACTTTTTTAACATATAAATTTTCTGTAACTCATGATAGAAACAATGATTAAGAATCTACTCTTGCTATCGATTTAAAGATTGAATTCCATATACCAACATTTATATTCTCTAAATTAATGTTACATACATAATATTTAAGTGTCCAGGTTCTTGATGAAAACCTGACCTTTCTTATTATAGTTACTTTGCAAATTACTACGTTTTTTATCATTTTATAAAAAACCTTATTACGGTGAATACTTTCATCCTTTAAAACCATGAAGTAATACCATGTAATCGCACAAAGTTACCTAGCTAACTTTTAACTTACCATATTATAGTGCAAACTCATATACATATATTTTCTAGAATAATTATCCATTTCGCTATATGCGACAACTTCTGTATAAATCTTGTTCAGAAATAACTTACCACTATATGTGATGACTCTGTTATAAATATAAATGCTTTTAACCATGTTAGATCAAATGTACTGATCACGCATTCTGATGTAACATGTCGTTGAGACCTATATGTATTATTATTACTTTTTTTACAGAATTGAACCATTGTCATTTGTTCGTAAGAAAACATAGCCTTTTGATAATATTATCTATACAAACACATTCTACGAACATATGACAGTTGTTTTTTGTTATATTTTTAGTTATCTTGTAATCTCAAAGATAAACATTTAGAGTTATGTACTCACAGCCATGCTATTGCTAAATGTACTTTTACAAAAACATTTAAATATGTATTTTTTTTTTCCTTTTTTTACACTTTTCTCATTTACAAAAACATTTAAATATGTATTTTTTTCTTTTTTTACACCTTTTTTCCATAACACGGATATAAATAATTTTATAATATAGTGACATTAATCGTCGTTTCTTTTTGTTCAAAGATTGAAGAAACACTTCTGTACATACTTTATACGTTAATATCATGTTCCTATATTATAAGACAAATTTGTAGTTATTTAAATATGTAATAAATAATATTTAGAATAATCAACTTTAAAATAACTCAATAATTGACAACTCATGCTCCGAACACTGTTTGTAGACGCATTATTAAAAATATATACAAATGGAAATAGATTCCTACTTTTTATTTTATAATTAACTTATGCTTAATTTCATAATATGCTCCGACAACACTGTTCGTAGATGCATTACCATATAAAAAGGTTTAGATAAGTTAAATAATAACCACTTGTGTCAAATGTTGTAATACCATTTATTGTTTTCAAACATTAAAGTATTAAATGCACTCTGTTTGCAACTTTTGGTTTTGAAAATAAATACAAAACATACAATTGTCGATGCAGTAAATGCTCCAATTATAAATATAAAATTTTGTCGATGCAGTAAATGCTCCAATTATAAATATAAAATTTTGTCGATGCAGTAAATGCTCCAATTATAAATGTAAAATTTTGTCGATGCAGTAAATGCTCCAAGAAAAACATACAGTTCGTAGATGCAGTACATGCTCCGAACATGTAATTATATCAACACATTTTTAAAAAAAGGATTTAACTTTCAAATAATGTTATTATTAGGAATTTGTTCATGACTATGCGTTCACAAACATATAAATGTATTGTTCATAAAGTAACTTCACCATTTAAGAGATATCTTTCTGAACGCATAGGCTTATGTTATTTTGCGATGACGTCACACACCGAATTTGTTTATATTATGTAACCGACGTCATGCAAATTTTGTGATATGTATATATTTTTTCTAGAACCCCTAATTTTTTCTTTTATGTATCGTTGACACTGGGGGGAAGGTATGTGGGGGCAAGAACTGTCTGCCAGCCTAAAATAATATTTTAATACGGAAACACTGTTTCACGGATGGCAACCCGACGTGAAACAGAGCTCGCTGCCAATCCATTACCGACGAGCATTCCTGTTTCTCTGATCTGACCTGGCGGTCGACATTTCTTGATTCCTACTAAATCCTTCTGATATTCTAATCGTGTAATAGTGTAACGTGTTTGCAATAAACTTAAATTATCAACTACATCTGTTTCACTCTATCATAACCTACACTATACACATTTATTGGCAGTTATAAGGTAAGTACGCACCACAACACACTAGCCAAAATCTCTTCTACGGGTTGCTAAATGCTGTTGATGTCAACTCTTGGGTCTTATTCAAGCTGTCAACTAACATTGATAAAGAGAAAATCACCAAGCGGCGTGAATTTCTAAGAGTTTGACAATGGAACTCATAAAGCCTCATATGAGAGCAAAATTACAAAGGCCAAGTTTACCCCGGGATTTCAGAGAAACTATACGTGCAGTCTTGAATATTTATATTGAAGATCATAGGCCGGTCCCTGATAATCCTAAACCTGGTCGCTGCTGCTTTTGTCGGCGCACATAGGACATAAAATCTTGATCTGTCTGTAACACTTGTCGCCGCCATATTTGTGCTGACCATCTTTACAAAATCAGTCCTTCATGTAAAGGCAAATATGTCTATTAGTTTTTATTAATAAATTTTATTGTCTTTTCATATTGTTTTGCCATAATAAAAATAATATTTAAAGAAATATCAAAAACTTCTATTTTATTAATTTTTTTTGCGCGGGGTACTTCAGTACCCCGTGGTAGGAATAATTACATTCCCAGAGTGGTAGGGTTTAAGAGTTAATATCTTCATGCAGTCCTTTTTGAATGATCCTAGGTTTTCTCTTCTTTATTTCTTCAGCTTGAATGTTACGGAGATTTTCGTTTATCTCTTTTGACAGTGTTAAAGCATAATTTTTTTTTGGGCAGTGAATAATCAGTCTATTCTTGCTTATTTTTTTAACTCCGTTTACTGCAATTTTTAGTTTTGCAACAGAAATTTTTTTCGTGATTATTTTTTCAATGTCTTCTGATGATTTGTTTTTATCGTCAGAAGAAATAATGATTGAAAATTTATTTGTATCTTGAGGTAAATTATTTGACGTTTTAGCTTCGTTACTTATTGGATAACTTCGGTTTCTGTTTTCTAATCCTTTGGCGTATTCTTCTGTTTTTGTTAAGAGTAGATCTTTTAAATTGATTATTTCCTGTTGGTCTGATATTTTTTGTTTGTTGATTGTATTTTCAAGTTGTAGAAATTGTTTTTCAATCAAATTTTTGATTTTAACATCTTTGATGTATTTTATATACATCACTCTTCAACGTCTCCAAAATTTCGTTTAGCGACATATTGGAGACCTCACTTGCGCGCGCAAAGGGTTAGGGCAAGTAGCACCCGACCCGAGTAACAGATACTAATGACTCGATGCAGCGGTGCAGGCGTGCGGCGTGCGCTCTACTCGAGGTTGAAACGTTGACTATTCTTTTGTTTTTCCAGGTAGCTTTAATATTGTGGGGACTGTTATCATCAAGCTGGAACCAGGACACCGAGAAGAAGATAAAAAAGGATGTCGAAACATGGAAATTGACTTAGACCTGCCGGATGTTAAAAAGGAATGCTTAGAACGTTTTGAAAAAATTGCCCAAACATCAGGTAAAATTAACTTTTATTATATAATTTATCAATTCGTGCTTTCCTATTTTATGAACGAATTTTTACGATTTTACTTTGTGTAGATGATAAAACTTGTTGTGCCTTAATCGATTTTTTTGCACAGATTTGAAGACACATCCTGTGGAAAAATGATCATCCTGTCCTCATTGTAACTACTCCTACTCCCGTAAGTCATCTTTGACAAGACACATGCTGACTCACAGTAGAGAAAAACCTTTTTCGTGTTCCCAGTGCAACTATTCATGTTCCCATAAGAGTAATTTCATAAGACACATGCTTACCCACAGTGGAGAAAAACCATTTTCCTGTTCTGAGTGCAACTATTCATGTACCGAAAAGGGTGGTCTGACGAGCCACATACTGACCCATAGTGTAGAAAAACCTTTTTCATGTTCCCAGTGCAAATATTCATGTTCTCATAAGAGTAATTTGACACGACACATGCTTACCCACAATGGAGAAAAACCATGTATATGTTCCGACTGCAACTATTCATTTTCTGGAAAGGGAGCTTTAACAAGACACTTGCTTACTCACTATGGAGAAAAACGATTTTTATGTTTGGACTGCAACTATTCACATTTTCCAAAGAAAGCTTTTACAAAACACCTTTTGACCCACAGTGGAAAAAAACCTTTTTCTTGTTCCCAGTGCAATTATTCATGTTCTCAAAAGAGTAATTTGACAAGACACATGCTAATCCACAGTGGAGAGAAACCTTTTTCCTGTTCCAAGTGCAACTATTCGTGTACTCAAAAGGGTAGTCTGTTGAGCCACATACTGACCCACAGTGGAGAAAAATCTTTTCTATGTTCCCAGTGCAACTATTCATGTTCTCATAAGAGTAATTTGACAAGGCACCTGCTTAACCACAGTGGGGAAAAACCTTTTCTATGTTCCGACTGCAATTATTCATGTTCTCGAAAGGGAGCTTTGACAAGTCACATGCTGACCCACACTAGAGAAGAACCTTTTTGATGCACCGAGTGCAACTATTCATTTTCTCATAGGGGTCACTTGACGACACACAGTGGAGAAAAGCCATTTTCATGTTCCGATTGTGGTTATTCATGTTCTTAAAGGAGATCTTTGTCAAGAAACACTTACCTGACTCACAGTAGAGGAAAACCTTGTCCGACTGTATCTATTAATTTTCACGAAAGACACATTTCACGAGCCAAATGGTGTGATACAGTGTGAAAAAACTTTTTTATGTTCTGTGTGCAGCTATTTATGTTCTTAAAAGGGTCTTCTGTCGAGCCCCATGCTGACCCACAGTGGAGAAAAACCTTTTTCATGTTCCGAGTGCAAATGAAGATTGGAAGGAACACATGTTTAGCCACAACTGAAAAAAAAACATGTTACCAGTGTAATAATAGTTGTATGTATTGATTACTAAAGTGATTTTTTTTATTTGCTTAACTTTGTATATTGAAAAATAAAAATAAAAGTTGAATCCTGATTGTCTATCATTCATTAAACCATTAAAAAAATATGCCTCACAAAGAGTGTGTTTTGTTATATTATTATCAAGTCAAGACGAGGCGTCGAGAAACCAGTATAATTATTATTGGTTTAGCTAAAAGCTATAAAATACATTATTTTCTATTTTCTGGAACACAAATACTCACTTCTCAATATTGTCTATCTGATAAAAAGTCTTTGGTAAATAAAATGTGCGTATTAAATGAGTCCCTATTTTCAATATATTTTCAAAAATTTGTTCACAAGCGCGGCCTCATAATAAAGTAATGAAGTGACATTTTTTCAGATCTTTGTTTTCTGTACCTACTCGAATGAATTAATTAAAATATATTTATAGACTATGACTTATTATGTCTTTGTTGTTTGCACAACCTTACTTGGTGGACAAACATGCTTTCGTCATCTGCCAATCGTTTCATCCTGTTTAATATCCCTAATATTGTTTAACCCACGCCTTTAAATTTATAATCCCATCAAATGAATGATGTTTGTTGGAATTGGGCGATCATACATGTAAGTTTGAAACATGGTATGAAAGAAGGAAAAAAGGGAGACGAATCACTCTCCATGAAGAAGCACACATCATAATATAGAATTCAAGCACAACACAATCACATGAGTTCCACCGCGATACCTCGAGGTAATAATTGTGGCCACAACATAACGAATGCATAAGTACTTTCAATATAGGTAAAGATTATGCACACCATAAACATCAACCACGTGCTTCCAATTGTGCATTAGATAAAAAAACCTTTCCTTAGATAAAAAAAAACAAATGCAAATGTTTCTTAGGTTTTTAGTTGAAGTTGTTTTATGACATTAGTTGCACTTCTAGTTTAACGTATGAACATAGATTTATGCAACATATTGTTACGTATGGATTAAATAATATAAAGATTAACCAATTCTTAGCGCGCTTCTTATTATACCGATAACTTATGTTGGGTTGGATTCCATTAAAGTTGAAAATAAAATATTTCATTGCTTTGACCAAGCACTAAGCGATGTGCGAAATGTGACGCTACACCCATAATAGGCTAAAATACTGTCCGTCGTAGACGTTGTCTGTGTCCGTCTGAGTAATAATTTATAACGATGTATACCCTGGTGAAATAAGCATTGCCAATGAAATATGTTGCTTTCCTGGATAGTAAAAAGTTAGTAAAACTTATTATTTATTTTGAATGAAGAAAACAAATCTCGAAATTGACAAACATTTTTACTCATATTTTCGTACAATTATAACAATATTACTTTTTGTGTGAATTTTGTACTAAAGCAATAATAAGTAATATTTTGTGCTTATACTATCTTTCTTTTTAAGTTTTTATGCCTTCCCCAACCGTCTGGAACCAGTACCTCGATTGGAGTATGTTGCGAGTTGCGAGGCTGAAGGTAGTTGGAAAGGGAAGGAGATGTGTAAGAGGAGGATTACCCTATGCTATTGTCTATGTCTCTTTCTTATCGATTGTCTTTACTTGATAACCTATAATTGTCTATAATATGTTATAGAACAAATATTATAACTAATAATAATAACCACGTTTGTTTCATCCGAATTTACATGTTTTACTTTCTAACTACACAATTCACCACAACATATTTTATTCAATACTGATAGCAATAATAAAACGCTAAGTAAATGGTTATGATAAAATAAAATAATCTTCACGGTCTAAGACATAAGTATCATCTAATATTCAGTCAGGTTATATCGCGTATTGAGCAGTTCAAATCCCACCCGTTGGCTGTTGGCAGTTGGGACCGGGGGCTGCCTCTCCTCTCCTGTGCTGGAAGCAGGTCCAGTCAATCCCTTCTTTATAATAGCCAATATATTAAAAAAAAACACAACATTTCTTGATTTCAAAAACAGTTAAAATACAGAAATGAAACTATAAACAGTTTTATTGCAAAAATACAATACATGCAAATCTAGCATTGTTTTTCGGGACTGTCGATTTGTTTGGTTTGTTATTGAAGGTTTTAAAAACAATGTCAATGGACGAAAAAGTTATGGGACAGTAAGTTGTAGATAAGTGCGCAGTACTGTAACTTGGATTGGTCTCGTCGAAAGAAAATCACAAAGAAATGGCTCTCTGCAAGTGTCGATACCTGCAAATAAATACACAAAAAAAATATTTAAATAAAAGTGTCAAAAACAAATAAACAATCTACTTGCAAATGTTACAAACACATTAAAGCTAAAAAATTATTTAGTTGCAAACAACATTGTTAATTTTTTCTACTGAAACTCGGAAAACAAATAAAAATATAATTGGAATTAATTATAACCCTTATCAAATCAATAATTAACCAGGTAAAATAATGGAACTGTTTTGTTGAGACTTTGAGGCAGAACTAACCAACACAACGAGGGTGATTTGAAAAGGTTTATAATTGATAACGATTATATTTTGATAATCAATTATTAAGAATTCTAAAAATCATCAGTTAAGTTTTGTAATGAGATTTTAAATGAATTAATAAAAATTTGTCAAAGTTGTGGAGTTTACTTAGGTATTTCATGCATCAATCTTAATGTTCTTGGTATGTAATAATGATATTATACCGTGTTATTTAAGTGGATATCTAATCTGTCCAGAACCGATCTAAATGTGTTGTACATTTCGGTACGTTATTAGGGTAAATGACAATATTTCCAGGTTACTGACTTGATTTATGTGAATTCGTTAATAGCACAGGTGAGGTGTCTATATGGAACAATATTCAAATTGTTTCTTTCACCGGAAATGTTCACTAACTTTGTTTTATTCATTTCTAAATACAGCTGTAATAAGATATTGAATTTGAAGTGAAAAATTTTGACATACCCCTATATCGCGCCAAAAATATCGAATCGTCCCAATTAAGCATTTTAATAAACAAATTAGAAAATTAATTGATTGAAGAACACATTTTGGGGAAAAGGCTTTATTCGGACGTAGTCGGAGGCATGACGGTGACCATAAAGAAGGTGACAGTTGGTTTAGTGTTGTATGGCATATATATATTTTTTTTTTGCTAAATAAAATTAACAGAATATTTTGTCCAATTACAGTACAATTTTATATATGTCAGCATTTAGCTAGGTGACTATTCAATAATTGTTTTAAATCATTTAGAGAACAGTCACTCACATCCAAATTCTTTGCAAGTTCGTTTAACAGCACACCTCCCCACGTCATGCTATGCGTTGTCAGGACGTTGGTTTTGCCTTTTGGTACTCTGAATAGGTCATGGTATCGACATCGGCTGTGGTAGTCTGGTACATATAAATCATAGCATCCCCAGAGGAATGGGCTATCGATAAAATTGTTCCTAATTTTGAAATACATAATAGCTAAACTTGTTTTCCGCCTATATATTGTTAGTTGGTACCACTCGCGTGGAATGACTCGCGAATTGTGCTGAATATGAAATTTTCTTTAAAATCATTATTCTTAGTTAAGATCGTTCTTAATAATAACCATTCTTATTAATTACCGTGATTAATTATCATATGATGAATATGTATGTTAACAATATGTATGTGTTCAAAAGTCACACGATAAAAATGTTTTTTTTTTTAGTTATCTGGTCGCCATTAAAATAACAATAATTGTCTATGACTTCATTCTTGTCCATGCATAACCTTTAAATATTTTTGACAAGTGCTAACTAGTGCTTTCTTCTCCGAGAGCCGTTTCTTCCTGTTAAACTTACTATCCTACTCCTGTGATGGTTATTGGTAAAGAAAGTACTCATTCTTATATTCATCGCTATTTATTTGGTAGCTGCCGTTATTCCAGTTTAGTTAGGGAATCATTGGGCGTTTTGTCACAGTAGAATGTTTAAACTGTCAATTTGACGTGTACCTATTATTAGATTAGCACTTCGAAGGCATTTATTACAATGAACACAAAAAAAATATGGTTAACAGATATTTTGTTAAAAGCGGAATGGCGGTAAACATTGTAAATATATCCAATATATACAATCCAAATATATACAATCCAAAAAATTCAAAAGGCGATAATTTAAATAATCCTAAAAGTACCATTCGACACAGAATCAAGCGAAATTTACAAAACATTAGAAGTCTTGACAATAAGACAACTTTATGCCAAATCTGCATTACTACACATCTTCCGACACAAACTCCATATTCCAATTCAACCAAAAATCTCGTTAAAAACTAGATCCTTAACAAATAAAACACTAAACATACCGATAACACACACCACACACGGACAAAGACACTTTCAATACTACGCTACTAAACTGTTTAATTGTATGCCCATTACTCTGAAGCAACTACTAACTGCAAATACATCCGCAAACATTCACAAAAAACATATCACAGCCTGGATCAAAAACCAAGATATTTTATTTTTTCAAAACATAATAACTCCAAACCGAACATAACTAAACCATAAAAAAGTATATAATAAATAAACACGTTTTTCGAGATTTTACCAACTATACTCACACTTACAATACAAATATATGCACTTACATATATGTTAATATATATTAGCATTTTTTTTTTTACATATTTATTATGAATATTCTTTTTACAAAAACCATAAAAATTAAAAAAATTAAAACTAAAACTTATAAATAATAAAAACTTTCTTCTACAACACATAAATACTTGTCACACCTATACATAACCACGTAAACACCTCAGCACAGGTTCTCCTAGTGAGGTGTTCACGAAACATACAATATTACTCACATACAGTATCACCTTCTCAAACCTACCTTACACACAACATATTTTAGTTATAAGTTTGAAATATACCAAATACAAATATAAATAATTATGTGAAACTGTAAATTACATATAGAAAAAAAAAAAATATATATATATATATATATATATAATAGGAACATTATATAAAGATACAACATCTAAATACAGTGGAGTTGAGTACAGACTGATAATCAATATCAACAAAGGGAAAAACAGGCAATTATTCAGTTAATTATTTCTGAACGTGTAACTTCAGTTTCAGTTTAAGTATGTTAATATAATTTAATTTATTTATTTCAATCGGAAGGTTGTTGAAATACTTTATTCCTAAATAGGTACCTATAGTTATTTTGCATTTGTTTGGTATTACATTTTTTAATTTTGATGTTTCTTGGGGATTACTTTAAGGATTAGCTTTTGGACCACTTTGATCGGGGTTAGAATCTTATTGTATGACCCCCCCATCCAATAATTCCGTATTGAATTAACGACTGGATTAGTGCGGAGTATACTCTTTTTAGGTTACTTCTTTTTAAAATATTTCTTAATCTTATGAATATGTATACACACTTTCTGATACGCTTAACCAATTCACAGGTATTTCTCTTCCACTTCATATGTTGTTCTATTATCACTCCGAGATATTTAATTTCTGATACTGAGTTAAATATTGAACAGCCTTGGATATAGGTATGTGTTTTTATTACATTTGTTATTGTGAATAATTATTTGAGTGTTAGGGAGTGTTTGTAGTTTGTTAATTGAGAAATGTATATAGTATGTCTTGTTAGTGTTCAATTAGAGAAGATTTGTATCAAACCATCGTTTCAATGTGTTCATGCTTTTATTTGCTTGTTCGTTTACTACATTCCAGTCGATCCCATTCATTGTGTCGTTGGCATATGATATTATGTTTGTGTTAATTTGTAGTTTGAAAGTATCGTTGAAATAAATTATAAATAGTAGGGGAATTAGGACTGAGCCTTGCGGTATCCCGAAATTACTTGTTAGTGATAGACTAAGTGAGTTGTTTATCTTTACTACTTGGTATCGTAGTCAAGATAAACATAAATAACTTTTTATCCATTTTAGAGCTTTATCGTTTATCCTAACACAATTCAAATTGTCTATTGTGTCCTGAATTATGTTCGATAATTTGGCAATTGCATTTTGGGTTCTTCTATTTTTCATAAATCCATATTGGTTGCCGTGAATTACGTCATTTTTGTCAATAAATTCAGTCAATCTTTTTTTGATGATTTTTTCAAAGATTTTCGCAATTGTTGAGATCAGCGATATTGGACGACAATTTGTCACTTCTTCTGGGTTTCCAGATTTATTAATTGGAGTGATGATGGTTTGTTTATATATAGTTGGGAATATTCCCCTTTGGAGACTAATGTTGATTAAATGTGTTAAGGGTTTTGTAAAATGGTTTTGGTAAATCTATCAAAACCCGGTGCTGATCTCCCCTTCATGCTTGAAATGCTCGATTTCCTGGGCGAAGTAAGGTGAAACATGTCAATTTTGTTTGTTATATTAATGTTAAGGTTTTGTTCGTCATTGGACGGTACTTTTTTAATTTGATTCGCAAGGTTCTTGCCTACATTTGCAAAGAAGTTGTTGAGTATGTTAGCGGCATCTAAAGGATTTTCTTTGCATCGTATTTTGATATTGTTATGTGTGATGCTATGTATTTCATTTTTTTATGTGATTTCATTAAAAACATGCCAGACTTTTTTTGCATCGTTCTCCGTTGCTTCTAATTTTAGCCGAAAAAAGTTTTCTTTTGTGTATTTTTATTAAATAAGTAAGTTTGTTTTTGTATGCTTTTTGGTGTTTCTTTAGTGTTTCATGTGTAGGTTGTCGGATATTTTTTTGTATAGTGCTTCTTTGTGTCTGATTGATACAATTAATCCAAAAGTTATCCATGGCTTAACCGGTTTAAATTTTGCTGATTGTTTTCTGGAATCAATGAATAGTGCAGTATTTACGTGCGTTAATAGTTTTTTTTTCAAATAGTACCATTACAATTGAAGATGTCGTGCCATTTCTCTTCATCTAGATTATGTACTAAGGCATTTATGTTGAGCGTTTTGCGTCGGCCGTTGTCATTCTCCGGAGTTAGGGTTGGTACTGGTAAACATTTTTTTTCGTAATTGTAAGTAAAAAAAGCACCCGAAATGATCTATATATAACTGCAGATACTATATTTTTTTATTTCTTGAGTATTTGTAAACACATGATCTATGCACGAAGGTCGTTGACCTGGGATAATTCTCGTAAATGAATTATTACACGATATATAATTTAATTCTGCCATCATATTAAGATAATTATATTTTTCATAGGATGAGTAATCATTTGCGATATTGAGGTCAATGTCTCAATGTGTTTTAGTTCATTTACATATGTTGGTAATATTGAGGGATGGGTTCTATATATAGCGAATATGTTGAATGTGCACTTTTGGAAACTGATTTCCATATTTAAAATGTTTACATTGTTCATGTGGATTTCTCTGTCAAAAGTAACAACATTTTTATTTGAAATAAATATTGCGATTCCGCTGTTTTAATTAATTTGAGTATTTGTTGTATAGTATGTAGGTATAACCCGGAATATTATAATTTATATCGCTCGATGAATGCGTCTCTGTTAATATTATGCAGTCTAGTCTGTTGAGTGATTTTATTGTTACCAGGAGTTCGTCTAGGTGCCGTTCGATGCTCCTTACATTCATATGAAATATGGTTAGGCTAACTTCGGAATTTATCGCTAAAATGTTGTTTGTTTCGTTCACCGATGCATATATTCTTTCGTCTATTGATATGGTTTTATTTATAGCACTTACCACAAAGTCATCCATATCGAAGAAATAATAATAATGAAATTCATTAGTAGCCGTGAATAATCTTTATTTGCTTCACTGTTGGAGTCAGATTTTCTGAAAAACGTACTTTTTGAGAGCCTTTGTGTTTTTTTATTGCTAGTAAGTAGGTGTGCAATTTAAATAATATTCTACTCTCTCTTTGGCGATTCAAAGCATTTTTTGTCTGTATGGGCAGTCTAAGGTGGAGTGAAATTTTTTTTTTGAGAATTTCGAAATCGGCATAGTTGGGAAAGATGCTCCACATATTAAAAATTTCAACAAAAAGAATTAAAACAATATATTCACAATACCTGGACATCGCCAAAGCTTTATATTTTATCATTTTCTCGATTTTACCTAAGTTTTTATAGCTCATATACGCGAAATAAAACACACATAAAATTTGTATTTTATCATTTATTTTACAGATAATACATTTGTAGATTGGTAGAATGGAACAAATAGTGGATATAAAAAATGTACATACAGTATTTACCGCATTGAAAATTACAAAAGTTATTATGAACGGTACTGCATTTTGGTGTTTAAAATAGGCATAAGGTGTCGTGACTCTAACCTTGTTTTTATTAATCCATCTCGCCTCAAGGGTCCACAAACAACGGCTGAGGCTTCTGTTACAATTTTCACACATCTCTCTGTAGCTTGAGTGTGGCAAGGAAAATTCTTTATCATTAGTAGTATGACATCCTCAATTATCGTGTGATCGGTAATGGCTTGTAAAATTATCTCGTCACTTACAAATTTTGTTAGTGGTGGCTCGGTTATATTTTTCCACTTTATAACATCAATATAATCATCTGCTTAAATATCAAAAATAGGCACTTTGAAGGTACGTATAAAGTCTGATTGCATTTTAATTTGCCGAGCTTTCAATATTATTCTCAACGCCAACTCTCTTATATGATTGTCGTTTAACATGGCTGACAATATATTTTCATGATGCCCAAAAAAGCCTTTACGCTGGATTACTGGATCAATAATATTTTTTAAATCACTGGGCAAATACCGTGAAAGCACTATTGTTTCGTGTAAATGCCTTGCACTGGAAATACATAAAGGTTTGTTCTTAACGTTGAACCACATAGGTGCGTAAACTGTTAATACAAATGTCGTTAAAGTTACCATATTTGTTGATGTTTTTAGGGAAGAAATGTAAAGCCGAAGAATCCGATTCGCTGTAGTGAGCCACCTGGATTGTACAATTTTACCGGGATTTGTTTTTGATAAATTTTCATTGCAGAATCCGGAGTCAATAGTTGTACACATTTTCAGTAGATACAGCTGATCTGTACTTAAATTCTTTGTATTTGTCATACTTGGTAATGAACATTGAATGATTTTAAATTTCACGTCAGGAAGTTGTTCACACGTATTTAAAGATTTACCAATAATTACAGTGAAACTTTGCGGCGCAAAATGAGTTCGTTTGCATGTAATTTACAGACAATCCACTGTAAAGGCCGTTTGAGATGTGATTCAAGGCGCCGAATAACACCTCCTTTGTACCCCGTATTAACTGCAGTTCCGTCGCATCCAATTTCAACAATTTTTTCCAAAGCAATATCTTTCAAAGACAGTAATGGAATAATTCCATTACTTATTGCTTCAGATTTTCCGGTTTTTAATGAAATGTGTCCCATGTACTCGCTACCTGGTTCTTTTACTAAACTAACGTGTTCTTCAGTTATTATTTTTCGCCGGTTGTCCTCCATGCTTAAAGTTTTGTCCTTCCGTCCGTCGAAGTATGAACCAAATTGATTGGAAACGATTAGTAACGGCTTACTAGTAAGGGCAGTTCTTTTCTTCATTCGAGCTCGACGAATTTTACTCCTATCCACAACGCGAGATGTATCGTTCTGTGAAATTAAGCCAACATCTTGTAATACAGCGGAAACAATTGCAACTCCTGCTCGATCTGAAATACAATATCTGTCTAGTGTTCTGGCCACAACAGGGAAGTCTTTCACCTCATGGTGAGAATTATTTGGTTGTGCTTCACTTTGCATTATTTCTTGAGGAATTGAAGACGAAGCACATTTTTTGAGAGTCTAAAGTTTAAACTACAAGAATGAATAGCGTCAGTTAATTTGTTTTTGCACTCAAACTCATCATGATGACGTATCCTTGTCAATAAATTCATGTTTTTTTTTGTAGCATCTCGGTCCAGACCTCATATCATCATTTTTCGATCCGTTCGCTGATCCAGTAGGAATTTTTGTTCTTTGATATGAATTTGTAGCTTCTTTTCACACGAACATAAGTCAAAAGATGTGCATCTGCATGTCGCTATATCAAAAAGAAACGGGGTTTTTTTCTAGCGAATCGGAAACTTCGCCAATACACTTCACTCTGTTTGATACGCGTTTGGGGTAGAAGGATTCGTTGCTGTGTGGGAATAGTTTAACTGTTCCTACAGTCCTACTTTCTAATTATACTATAAAATAATAATGTAATTATATCATAGGTATTAAATAAACACTTAACTTTTTTTTTTACATAATTAAGTGTTTATTTAATAAATAAACACTTAATTATGTAAAAATTTAATTAAAACTTAATTTTTTTTTACATAATTATAAGCATTTCTAAGAATCGGGAGAACATTATTGGTGTTTTCAGTGTTTTTATTAAAAATTCAAGGTGGTGGCGATGTCGTATTTATAAATAAATATTTTTTATATTTAAGATAAATACATAACGGAGCACCAATTCCGCGTATGCCGCATTCTATATTACGAAAAAAAATTCTCCATACAAGACCGCTCCACCTTATTATACACTATATATGCTTATACTATATAAGCAGCCGTTATTTCAAATCAAACTGAGCGACTACAGTTATTTGCATTCCGTATTAGAGAACGAAGCATACTTTTGTAAGGCCCTGGATTAAAGCTCCCCCTCAATTACCTGTTATCATGGAATTAAGGTTAGTGAAGGCAAAGGGGCTCATTGGGGATTAACGTTAAATAAAATTTGGCTACGATGTAATTTTTTATTAAAAAATAAGTACAACATTTATATTATTTTTATACAGCTTAGAAGTACATCCATACTAAAATTACAATTTAAACGCATTATTCTTCAAAATATTTATACACTTACCATGAATTAAAAAAAAAAACAAGATGCAAATATTACAATAGATATCATGTCTATGTATATATATATATATATATATAGATATCATGTCTATGTATATATATATATATATATATATATATATATATACATAGACATGATATCTATATATATATATATATATATACATAGACATGATATCTATTGTAATATTTGCATCTTGTTTTTTTATATATATATATATATAAGTTTGGTTGTTTTTTTTTTTTTTATTAGTACCTACATGATTTGGAGGGTAAATGTGGTTTTTGTGATATTTCACCTTCCATGCTAGGGATGACCCTGTGTTATGGCGGGTGAATTTTACAGTTTGCGGACATAGAATCCATACATTACTATAATATGAAAAAGAAAAATAATGTATAGCTAGTTTGGGTTGCAAGAAGAGAATGGAGAAGTTAAAGAATTATAAGAAGATCTCGCCATAGTTTGCGTAAATAGCACGTGATTATGAGAGAAGCATTTACACAATAAGTAGTAGTTTATAAAAATGAAATGAAGTATAAAAACCCTCTAGTCCACAGCACTCGCTTTAGGGAGAGCAAAGGTTTGATCGTCCCTTTAATATCAAATAACTATGGGGGCCAAACGCTGGAGTATTGTGTAGCAGGTATATTTAGTAAACTAAAACAAAACATAAAATGGTGGATTATAAAATATAAATCAATGTATCTGTATAAATATTTTTAATTTATTAACTTCGATCTCGAAAAAATTAATTGATAACTTTTACTCTGAAAGCTATTCATTCTATAATTCATATGAAAGCATTCCACACCTACCTACTGAGTCTAGTGTTGACATATTCTTACGTCTGCTATAATTTAATAAAAATCAACATAAAACTGAAGTGTACTAAACTCAAAGATCTAAACTATTAGAAATCAAAGACCGCGCTTCAAATCAGTGCATTTATATCTTGTGAAGTGCTATTTTTTCATGTTTTTTTGTCTTCACAAAGAAATTGCATGTTAACTGTCAAAAAAAAAACAAATAATAAAAATAAATCTGTCATTCTGTACTAAAACGAGCCAGCTGTTAAAAAATACAAATGTGCCTAAACTGTGTTGAAACTATCAATAATATACATCATTCAATCAATTTTATTCACAGCGAAATCACTTTTTATAAATTTATTTCAACATGAATACACTATGCATCGTTTGTGACAAAAATATTGACAGTCCAGCCGAATTCATATCTTGTGTTGTCTGTGATAATGGCTATCATCTTGTTTGTGCAGAGATTGGTGAAAACATACGCGGTGCTCGTAATTCTCAGTGGAAATGTAAAAAGTGCACTAAAGCTTTTACTAAAAAAAAGTCCAGGAATATGAATTATTGTGATGAAAAAATCGATCAAGAACCATCTACCGGCAAACCTACCAAACAGCTAACTCAACCTTCTAAATCTGCAATCGAGCAGTCAACAGACGCAGAGAAATTTCCTTCCTCAACCGTAGATGGCGCAAGCGGTATACTTACGTCAGATAAGTTTATTTTAGAATTAAACCATTTCAAAAAAACAATAATGGATTTTGTGGAACAAAAATATGATTCGATTATCGCACAAAACAAAGAAATCCTTGTTTCATTTAAATTTTTAGCGGATCAGCAAGACCTTCTAAAAAAACGAATAACTGACATTGAATCCTCGCAAGAAAGGGTCATTACTGATATGCTAGAATTAAAAAAACAAAACGCTGTATTAGAAAATACTACTTCTCATCAGGACGACAAAATTGACCGGCTGGAGTACATTACACAGATGTGCAATATCGACATCAGAGGCATCCCTGAAGCAAACAATGAAAATATTATGGAAACTCTTAAAAAAATATCAAAAATCATAAATTACGGAGATACCACGATACCTTTACAATCTGAAATCAATAAAATGTACAGACAAAACTGTCCGAAAAAAATCCCAGATCTGTCATAGTGTCGTTCAATAGTATTAAATCTCGAGATGACTTCCTACTCAAAATCAAAGACTATAAAAAATCCTCTACCTCCAGTTCAAGCAAACTCAATACAGCAGATCTAGGGCTATCTCAAGAAGCAAAACGGATTTACGTGTCCGATCATCTAACGCAAAAAGGAAAATTCCTACTCTCCCAAACAAAAAAATTCGCCAGAGAAAATAACTACAAATACTCTTGGTCATCTTCGGGGCGCATTCTTCTAAGACAAACGGATACATCCAAAATTATTACGATTAAAAACATCACTGATCTTGATCGAGAAAAACGCCAACAACTGTGACAGATGATAAAAAGTACCTCAACATTTACTGCACTGCTAAACAAAAATAATCCGGATAATATCATCTTCATCGCAAGTTTTCTTATGAGTTTTTTCTTTGTCTTTAAAAATAATAATGTTTTAATTGAAAATAATCCATTCTTACTCTTTTTAGGAGTTCTTTCATGTAGCAACAATATCAGTGTGAAAATTGTTTATATCAGTATTCACTATTTTTATTATACTTTACCTCCTTTGACTGTAACTCACGTTTCTTTAACTCTCTCTAAAAAAAAATTATATATCTCCATAAATAATACTTTCACTACAAGTTTTTATTTGAATATTACCGCTATATACTATACACACACCCTAAGCATAATACCTAATATTTATCAAAATAATTCATTCTTACTTTCATTAGTAGCTTTCCCTAGTAACATCAAAATTATTATAAAAATTGCGAATCTTACAATTAAAAATTCTAATTTACTCACTATATGATGCTCCTATTTTCTTCAATAATCTTTTTATTTTGGTTAACTTTTATTATATTCACTTGTATTTACAGAATTTACATTAACTACAAATGCTCGAGGTCTGTCAAAATAATGTTTTTGTATTTCTCAAAAACCTTTACTACTGTTTTATTTACATATTTTTTCCGCATTATTACTTACCGGGTTCTGATCCATTTACTTATACAAGCTAGATATGAGAGTGGTACATCTACCTTGTATTTAATTATTCGCTCGTTGAAGTGCGGCAATACATTCAATCCGTGGGCAATTAGGAGTCAGTTCATAATTCTCTTCAGAATATTATATATTCAAGGTAATATATTCTATATTCAGTTTTCGACATCCGTGATTAGCACATTGTATTTGACATTAGGATACAACAGACGTATACATAATGTTTATATATCAGGGAAAAAATCCCGCTACAAATGCCCACGCACATTTTTAAACATACTTTTGCATTTTTCATATGTTACTAAATTTAATTATTGTCCTTTATCACACCTAACAATTACAATCAGAAGCATTATACACTATAGTATGCACTTTACGGTTAAAATATATTTTAAGTTGGAATACTATGTATCAACATTATCATTCATGTTATATAATGTTCTCTCATTATCTCATAATAATGCACTCTCTCTATTCTCTCTCTCTGTGCTTCAATCAAACTCATATGTACGTATCACAAGCAGCGAGAGTCTTTGTAAGATTATGTTCCCAGCAAATCTATGTAAATCTGGAAAAAATCTTAATTTACATAAATATGTCCTAGTATTGGTTCTTCTTTGCATTTTTCGCATGTTATGGTATTTAATTATTGTTTTTTGGCATTTTTTTTCGCATGAACTCCTCTACAGAATCAGCACATACTTTGCATTTGGCCATTTTATTGATTTTATTGTTTTCATATTTATTGTATTTGCAGCCTTCATGACAGATATCTACATAATCATCAACTGCTTAGATTGCTCTTTACGTAACATACCAACACCATCATCTTTTATAACATCTTTTATATCTAATATAATTAGTGGAATCAACTTTCATCTCGAAGTAAAATACGCATCATACTCGAATTATCAGAACTCACAATCTACTATACAATATATTAATAAAATACTGATTAACAACACAGTAATTTACACTTTCGTTTTTAACTTTTTGTTTCCTGACTTTTCGCAAAAGAACTACGGGTTCACCACCACACATCATAGTAAATTTAATCATAATTATGTTTCAGTTACCTTCGGATAATTACAATGATTCTGGAATTAGCATTAATATGAATATAATTCGAGATCTGGAGAATTTAAACAACTATAACTGGGACTCATATAGTCTAAAAATCATACACCAGAATATTAGAAGCATATCAAATCTCGATGAATTTACAATTTTTCTTGATCTATTTAATTCATCTTTCGATGTTATAATATTAACCGAATGCTGGTTAAATAAATACTACACCGTAAAATCAATCCACAATTACTCTGAATATCACACCACAACCAACCTTAACAAATCTAGTGGAATTGTTATCTACATCAAGGACGGAATTAAAGCTCATGTAGAGGAAATTACATTAGCACAATCAAACTGTATGAAAATAGTATTGAATAATAAAATATGCATATTTGCCATTTACAGATCTCCTTCGTTCATCAATATTGACCCCTTCCTTTTTTCATTGCAAGCAAATTTAAACAATGCGAAAAAATTTGAACAGCAAATTATAATGGAAGATTTAAACATTAACACTATCCCTGACTACCACCGTCAATCAATCGATTATCTATGTCTACTCGCGGAAAATGGTTTCACACAGACTATTAACAGCTTTACTCGTGAACAGGGCTCGAGTAAATCCTGTCTTGATCACATCAAAGTAAAAAATATTAACTTTATTGACACTTTTGTTATACACTCAACTATTTCAGACCACTATACAACATCTCTTTGTCTTAAAAACAAGCCTCCCACTTCTTCGAAAATTAAATACGTTGCTAAAACTAATTTCAACAATTTAATTGAGGACTTGAGCGCAGAAAACTGGCTAAATGTTCTAGATAAATCAGATACTGACTTAGCAATGAAAGAATTTATTATCAAACTACACGAGTATATATCAAAACACACAAGTAATATAACCGTATCTAATAAACAAATTAAATTCACACCATGGATCACCCCTGGGCTAGTTAATTCGATTCACAGAAGAAATCATCTTCACGAAAAGGCAAAAACATATCCTGAGAATTTGGTATTACAATGTTATTATAAAAAGTACAGGAATTTGTGTAAGAAATTAATTACATCGGCGAAAGAAAATTATTATAAAAAACTCATTTACGAAAACAACTGCAATCCAAAACGTTTTTGGGATACCTTTCACAACATAACCAAATCCAAAATCAATAAATCTTCTGAAATAAAATCGCTATACATTAACACATCAAACTCTGAAGTCCCCAAAGATATGGCAAACTTTGCAAACAGTTACTTTTCATCTGTGGGTGACACACTTGCCAAAAAAATTCTCGATAAGTGTAAGAAATCAGAAACCGCTCTCGCCAATTTAACTATCCCTAGGATCGGTCACAATATAGACTCAATCACAACTTCAACTAACGAAGTCATGAAGATAATTGACGACCTTAAGTCATCAAAAGCATGTGGTCCCGATAAGATTTCATCAAATCTTCTAAAAATAATTAAAGTATACATAGCCATACCGATTGCGTTCATTGCGAATCTAAGCTTTAAATCAGGGAAATTCCCTAACCATTTAAAGCAGTCAATCGTCATTTTACTGCATAAAAGTGGGGACAAATCACTGATACATAATTACCGGCCTGTTTCCTTGCTCAACTCTGTCTCTAAAATTATGGAGAAAATTGTAAAGAACCGTCTCATCCATTATCTCGAAAATAACAACATCCTTTCTAGTAGACAATTCGGCTTTCGCAAAGGTTTAAGCACTGAAAACGCCATCGCTAATTTGACAAAAATCATCTCTAATACTCTAGATAAAGGTAGTAAATGCATTGCACTTTTTTTAGATCTAGCTAAAGCGTTCGACACTATCTCGCACAAAATTCTGCTGAATAAACTACAGCGAATTGGGATACAGGGTCAAATTTTCAAGTGGTTGGTTAGTTACCTAGAAAACAGGAGCCAAAGAGTGGATATTAACGGTACTCTAAGTGATCCAGCCAATATTAAATATGGCGTACCGCAAGGAAGTACACTAGGTCCCATATTGTTTAATGTTTATATAAATGACTTATGTAATACTTCATTTGCAGACCACATTATTACATTTGCTGACGATACAGTACTTTTATTCGAAGGCAAAACCTGGAATGAGTCTTGCAGTACAGCTGAATTTGGCATAAACAAAGTTAAACAGTGGCTAGATAGTAATCTCCTCACTCTAAACTCGGATAAAACGAAATTCATCTGCTTCAGTTCAACACAAGCGGGTCAACCACAAGAAATTATTAACATTAGAATACACCATTGTTACGACATTATTACATGTAAATGCAATACCTTAGAATGTGTGGACAATGTAAGATACCTAGGAATTATCATTGATAAATTTCTGAGATGGGACAAACACATAGCCTTTACTTCCACAAAGGTCAGGAAACTTACACATCTGTTTATAGCAATAAGAAATATTCTATGTCTAAATGATTTGAAACGAATTTACTTTGCAATGTGCAATTCCATATTAGACTATGCTTCCTTAGGTTGGGGAGGTTGTGCTAAAACCATACTCGATCCCTTAGCTAAATCCCATAAATCGCTTATAAGAGTCATACTGAAAAAACCTTTCAGGTACCCCAGCGATTCATTGTTCGCAGAGTTTCGTGTTCTTGATGTAAGATAATTATACATGAGGAAAATCATATTACATACTCATAAACAGAGGCACTACTTAGCTTCCGTAAACCACTGTCATAATACAAGACATGCAAAAAAACCCAACAGTTCCGCCCACCACTTCCTCATCTTTAGCACAGAGACAATTCTCATACTTAGGCCCTAAACTGCTCAATCTCATACCTGATGCATGGAAGGCAAAGAGTACTAATATTCTGCGTATGCAGGTAAATAATTGGCTTCTGGTCTTGGGGAGAGCTGAATGCGAGAATATGCTAAAAAACAGTAATTGAATTGTAAATTTTGTTTTTCTTTACATTCTTCTTTACATTTTAATTTATATTGGTATTATATTAGCATTACAGGAACTGTATTTTTACATAAAGAAAGTTCGAAAATTGCTCAATTCTTCGTGATATTTTTCCTTAAAGGAAAAGTTCCTTCTTTACTTTCATTTTTTATTTTTTTATTTTTTTTTCATTTCCTTGTTTTATCTATTAATATTTCTTTAGTTTATTATATCAGCTAAACAATAGTAAAAAAAAAAAAATGTCGTGGTATAACTGAAAGTATACTAGATTATGAATATACATTTGTATTAATTTACCAACAGAATTTCTTCAATTCAGTTTCATTTTCAAATTCATTTTCTTGTTTTTATCTATTAATATTTCTTTAGTTTATTATGTCAGCTAAACAATAGTAAAATATGTCGTGGTATAACTGAAAGTATTCTAGAATATGAATATACATATGTATTATTTTAACAACAGAATAGTCAACACTATAATTTACTATAATTTACATGTAAAAACATTATCATATTGGAATGTCCTAAAACGGGCAATCGCCTAGTTGGACATTTTAAGTTCATTAATTGTATTATGTAATATTTACAAACAAACAATAAATAAATAAATAAAATAAAATAAATATTGTAACTTCTGAAGTTAGCACAGAACAAACAAAAAATTCAAATTTCTATGAATTTAAAACTACGTAAAATTGTATTAACACATGTATTATTAAATAAAAAATAAAAACTAATTCGGAACTGGGCACTTTCCATTATATACTGGTTCGTGTACGAACGTTGTGTATTTAAATTAATACAATACAGTAATAAACAAACTATATTCAAAATTCTTACGTGTGATATATGTAATACCGGTATTCGAATTAGTTAGTTAGTTAGTTGCCAATTGCTATCAATTACCTCAATTAAATTTATAAATAATATCAGACAACAACTGTAAAAGCCCCCGCCAAGACATCGAACATTTACAAAAACGACAGTTTAGGGGCTATTTGCGCGGCCTACAAAATAGTACAGAATTTTTTAAAATAGGATTATTTTATTTAATAACATATTCAAATATAGTTAACTAGCTGTTGCAATCAAATATTTCATTCTTTTATTATACTTTGGCCTTTGGTCCCTCAACTCTTGACCGTAAGTAGCCTAACCTCACTACGTTACTGACATTACCAGACCATCATAGCCTTTGCCATGTTCGCTGCTTTATCATCTTCACCAATACTAGACCATAAACTTATACATATATTGTTCTTATTGCTAGTTATTTTCATCTGTTATCAAAATAACTAATTACAAAATTGAAAATCCCTTAACATTTGCGTTACGGTGGCAACTAGCAACACATATAAAAATACCGGGGGGATACTAGCAATGATAACCTTTATTTACTTTGAGATAGCAACGTGAAGATCTTAGTATTAAGGTAGAATCACACTTAGCCCGCGCCGCGCAGAGCAACGCGACGCAACGTTCTTGTTGGTGTTCACACTGGCACACTGGCACACTAGGTACGCGTCGCTTGTGACCACGTGATAAGGGGTCTCGTGGTGCGCATGCGCGTCAGTTGATTTGTGTGATATTCTATTGCTCGTGGTATTTCTTATATTTTATTACACCTTTAATGTTGCTCCAGGCTCGTTAGATTATTGAAACTCTCAAGGTTCGTTTACAGATTTATTACGATAAATGCTTACTACAACCGAGCTGTACAATAGAGGATTGGTAACGTCTGCTCGCTAGTGGGGTGATTTCTTGTCTGGCGCTGCTCCCGCCAGCGTCCGTAGTCAATGCTACCGGCTCGGAAGCGCTCGGCCTACCCGAGCAGTTCCGAACCGCTTGTACAGTGTTGCTAGACAGACACAGCAATTTGATATTTACTTTTTAGGTTATGTTTATGTGATTCTCTTCTCAGCAGACGATAGCTTTGCCATGTCTTCTGAATCTGAATTTGAAGATGATTTACTACGAATATTATTATTAAATCAATATTCTCGTGAAAAGAAAAATAAAAAAGTGGGAAGAAGTATTTGGGTCCAAAACATTAATAAAAAAAGAAAAATGTTGGTAGAGTTTCATACTTTAGTAAAGGAACTAGAATCAGATGTCGAACGATTCTTCAGGTACTTCCGTATGAGCAAATAGGCATTAGAAGAGCTTCACAGCATTATTGAATGTCATTTAAGGAAACAAAACACGTCTTCGAAAGTCAATTGGTACCAGAGAGAGACTGGCAGTTTGTCTAAGGTGTGATTGTCATTCATTATATTGAAAGTAGTTATTTATTTATTTATCAACGCCCTAGTGGGCTATTAAATTACTACATTATACTTACAGTGTGCATTAGGGTGTATCGATTTTTAACTTTTTTTTTGTTTTTAAATTCCAAGTTGAAATAAAGTTGCTACTAGGTACCACAACTTACCACAATTTTTTTGGATTTTTAAAAAAATGTTTAGGTCTCCCGCACAAGGCCTAAAGTTTTAATTTTTTTCAAAAAATATCAATTTTTTTTTTAATTTAAAAAAATAAATTCATAACTTTTTTGTTTATTCCAAGTTAAAAAACAGTAATATTAGGGCATAAAAATAAGTACGAAACGGTTTTTTTTTAATAAAATATGGTATTTTGGTCTCCCGCACAAGCCCTAAAGTTTGTTAATTTTGATGAAATTTTGTAATTTTGTGTACATATATGAACCATGTTTTTTTAAAGTTTAAGCCACCGGAATTAATTGTACTTTTCTTACAGAAGGCATAAAATGAGACAATATATATATATACATAATTCTTATATACATACAGTAAAAATATATACCACATATATACTATATATATATAATATGTTTTATACCTGAAAAAAGATAGTTGGACGGTGTAAATTGTATGAGAAAGGTGTTGAAAGAAACTAATGTTATTTGCTATTACTGTTGTTTTTTACAAAAGTATAAAAGGTTATAACATGTCATAAAATGTAGTATAAAAACTAAGTACAAAATGTTGCTGATTACTTTCCATACGACATGAGTGGCAGTTTTCTTGTTCTACTGCAAATTTACTGACTTGTTTAAGTATTCGTCCTTTCATCTTGGCTTCAAAACCTTAAATCAAAATTATGTATATTTTTTTTATTTATTTTTTTTATTTATTTATTAAGTTAAAAGAAATTTACATTTCACTTTCTTAACTTAAATATATAACATTTAATAAATAGTATTCTAATATTGTTCTAATAACTTAAGATTAAAAAGTTTTTTTTTAAATACATTTATACTCTCCGTTTTAAGTTTATCTGGAAGGAGATTGTATATTTGTACACCCTCGTGGCCAATGCCTCTTTTGCCACTTTCAGTCCTTACAGCATGTGTGCACAATTTGTTATGTTGCCTAGTATAATGTTCGTGTACTTGTGACGTTTGTTTAAATGTTGTGTTTGTGTGTATAAGCCCATTTTGGATTTTGTAGATTAGGAGGCATATGTTGTATTCGTACAATTTTCTTATTTTCAAAAGTTTCATTTCCTGATACAGTGTTTTTGTGGGAGTGTCCGGGTTATAATTGAAGAGTTTTTTAATAACTTTGATCTGTATTGTTTGTAAATCATTTAGGTATGTAATGTATGTGTTTCCCCATATTTCTATTAAATAATTTAGATGGGACTGGATTAAACTAAAATATAAGCCCCTCTTTACCACCGTTGGTAGGAGATGGGCAATTCTACCAAATACACCAATTAATGGGATGATTTTTGCTTTTAATTTTTCTACGTGTTGTTTAAATGTCAGATGTTTATCAATATGTAAGCCAAGGTATTTTTCGCTGTCTAGAATAAGCAAGTCCCTTTCTTCTATTTGTAGAGGTTTATGCGACGGTATTATTATTTTAGGTGATCTTAGGATCATGTAGCCGGTTTTATTAATATTTATTGTTAATATATTTTTTATTAGCCAACTGTTTAGAATATTAAGATCCTCTTGAGATTGTTCTAATAGAGTTTCTAAGTTTTTTCCGAAGTAAAATATTGCAGTGTCATCTGCGTATAGAAATATTTCACCATGTAGTTTTAACTGGCAGATGTCATTTATATATATTTGGAATAGGAGGGGCCCCAGTATAGATCCTTGCGGAACTCCATAGTTTATACTCTCTAACTGACTGTTATTATCTTCTATGCTAACATATTGTTTTCTGTTTGATAGATATGATTTAATTAATTTGATAGCTGGACCAGTTACTCCTGTTTTTTCTATTTTTTTAATCAGTATTTCATGACTTACGGTGTCAAAGGCTTTTTGAAGGTCTACAAGAATTGCTATGACATAGTTTCTATTATCTATGCTAGCTCTAAGTTTATTTATAAGATCATTAGTTGCAGAAAGCGTGTTAGACTTTTTTCTGAAACCGTATTGTTTGGCATATAGAAATGATTTTTTTTTCAGAAAGTTGTTTAGCCTATCGTATATTACTCTTTCGTATATTTTTGATAGAATTGGTAGGACAGAAATAGGCCTGTAGTTTGATGTTTGAGTTTTCGAGCTCCCTTTATATATTGGGATAACCCTAGCGATTTTACAACTGTTCGGAAATCGACCTTCTTTTAGGCTCAGGTTAATCAGTTTAGTTAGTATAGGTGTTAATAGCGGGGCAAGTTTTTGTACTGTTACACATTTTAATTGGTCATGACCAGCACTCGCATTTGATTTTAGGGATTTTATAATGGCTAGTATTTCGGGTTCAGTTGCGGGTTGTAGGTATATTGACTCCGTACTTTCATACTTTAATGTAATTTTTTCATCCAGTTCATGGGTGTATTTGTTAATTATATTACCAGCTAAAGAGGTGCCAACATTACAAAAGTAATTATTAAAGCATTCGCATGTCTTGATCTCTTCTGTGATAATTTCATTATCTCTCTTTAGTTTTTTACATGTTTTGCTTTGTGTGTTTGTTTGATTCTTGACGATGTTGTTAATTAGGTTCCAAGTTTTTTTGGTATTATTTTCACATTTTTTAAATAGTCTGCTATAGTGTTGTTTTTTAGAGTTTTGTTTTTGTATAGTTATTTGGTTACGTATTTTAGTAAATTCTGTTTTCAGTAATAGGTTACAGGGTTCTTTTTTTAATTTTTAAGTGTAGTTTATTTCTTTTATTAATCATTTTTAATAAGTCTTTTGTTATCCAACCAGGAAGACAGGTTTTATTTGTTTTTATTATTGTTGAACTGTAAAAAGTAATTTTGTTTATTAGATAGTTTACAAAGTTATTGTAGTTCAGTTCCGAGTCCTCGTTATTATTTATAGAAAAGGGGTTTTGTCGAATATCCTCCTCTAGTTTATTATAGTCAATTTTCGTATATTTATAGGAGGGATTTTGTGAATTCTTTTTGGTGTAGGTGTGCAGTATGTCAAGAATCAGTAGGTTGTGATCAGATATTGAAGTGTCACAGTTTGTTATAGAATATGAAAGATTTATGTCTGAGATGATGTGATCGATAATGGTGTTGGTGCTTTCTGTGATACGTGTCGCATGTTTTTTGTTTATTATATTGAAATTGTTTGACTTGATGATTTCTGTGTATTTACAAGTGTGTGTGTTTGTGGAGTCAAGTAAGTTGATATTAAAGTCCCCTAGTATTATGGACCTTTTGTGAGTATAGTTTTTACATAGGCCTAGTGAAAATTTTATAAATGTTATTACAGTTCCCAAATGAAATTTCAATTTAATATAGAAGACAGTATGATAAAGACGTTATTTAGAAACATTATAACTACAAAATAGTCGAAAAAACTTACTTAAATTCTAATCCTTTGCAGAGGTTTTGTACTGGCTCTTGGTCTCGAACGTTGGTAGCTCTTTACGGTCTTCCAGTCTGACACGGATAAAACCATCTCTTTCGATCAGCCCACATACTCGCTTTAAAGCTTCTGTGACTTTCTTGACAATTCGTTCCACCGCTTGAGTGTGAGAAGGAATTCTAAATTCAACCCTTCCACTTTTGCCAGTTTCCGCAATTGACTCCAACTCTTCTAGGCTCATATCAGTAACAAGAAGGGGTTCGGTTACTGAAGTGGATCGCCAGTCAATCATATCTATATAGTCTTCGGCATCAAAATTGATCTGAGGGGGTTTAAATACCCTTACCCCTTTCCTTTCGGTTGCGCGAGCTTTCTGGATTCCCTTATAAGCCAAGGCTCTGATATGTTTTCGTTCATCGAACAGCATAGCTATCAAAACATGCTCTGGGTGAGCCATGAAAGCATTTCTCTGTAACGTTGCATGGGCGACTTTTCTTAGCTCATCTTCCAAGTAATTGCGGAAAAGAATCCTTTTTAAAAAATGAATGGAAGCTTGCGGGATTTGGGGATTGCACTTAATTGAGAACCATGATGGTATGTAGACCTTCATTATGAACTCTGCAAGCTTTCTTAGCTGAGGGGTCGGATCATCGGTGGCTACATACAAACGAAGGACTCGATTTGCCAGAGTAAGCCACCTGGCGTGCGAGATGTTGCCGGGGTTTCGTTTGGCCAACTCTTCAGCAATAGAATTGTCTTCCATATTAAATTGAAATTTCATTTGGGAACTGTAATAACATTTATAAAATTTTCACTAGGCCTATGTAAATACTATACATAACTTTGATTTAAGGTTTTGAAGCCAAGATGAAAGGACGAATACTTAAACAAGTCAGTAAATTTGCAGTAGAACAAGAAAACTGCCACTCATGTCGTATGGAAAGTAATCAGCAACATTTTGTACTTAGTTTTTATACTACATTTTATGACATGTTATAACCTTTTATACTTTTGTAATAAACAACAGTAATAGCAAATAACATTAGTTTCTTTCAACACCTTTCTCATACAATTTACACCGTCCAACTATCTTTTTTCAGGTATAAAACATATTATATATATATAGTATATATGTGGTATATATTTTTACTGTATGTATATAAGAATTATGTATATATATATTGTCTCATTTTATGCCTTCTGTAAGAAAAGTACAATTAATTCCGGTGGCTTAAACTTAAAAAAAACATGGTTCATATATGTACACAAAATTACAAAATTTCATCAAAATTAACAAACTTTAGGGCTTGTGCGGGAGACCAAAATACCATATTTTATTAAAAAAAACCGTTTCGTACTTATTTTTATGCCCTAATATTACTGTTTTTTAACTTGGAATAAACAAAAAAGTTATGAATTTATTTTTTTAAATTAAAAAAAAAATTGATAGTTTTTGAAAAAAATTAAAACTTTAGGCCTTGTGCGGGAGACCTAAACATTTTTTTAAAAATCCAAAAAAAATTGTGGTAAGTTGTGGTACCTAGTAGCAACTTTATTTCAACTTGGAATTTGAAAACAAAAAAAAAGTTAAAAATCGATACACCCTAGTGTGTATGTACAAGTATGAAAAGATTGTTATATTAGTTACAGTACCTATATAAGTATAATACCAGTACAACAAGTATGAAAATATTATTATATTAGTTACAGTGTTTCGGCCTAAGGCTGATTTTAGTGTCACGCCGACCGCACGCGCACCGTCGGCGCTGATGGTCGAGATATATGAACTTCTAGGAAGCGTTTTTGAATGACGCGTAGCTATCAGCGCGCAAGGTGGTCAGCGCTGATGGCTACGCGGCCGTACGCGTCGCGCGTCGGCGCCGCGTAGCTGTCGGCGCTGACGATCGCACGAGCGCCTCTGCTTTCAGCGAGCGTTGTAGTGTCGAGCGGAGCAGATGTCATCGCGTGTACAGTCATGGCGGATAGGTAGTACAAAGCAGCAATAACTAATACACTCCGCATTTTGGTCTTCGACTGTACAGTAAGGCGGTCAGTACGATACTGAAACCAGCCACGCTGAGCCTCAGCGCTGACGAACTACGCGCTGATCTATGAGCGCTGACGGTGAGCGTGACACTAAAATCAGCCTTACTCATGTTTCCAAAACAGCTGTATTACGACAGAATTGCACGGAATCACGACCGGGATAGTGAACTAATTCGTGGTTCAGTTCGCGTCTTGTTCGCTAGATGTATACGTAGCATTAGATCTGGACAAGATCTAGACGACATTTTATTTATTTTTTTATTAGTAAAAAAAGATATACGAATTACATTACACAATATAGTACAGTTATTAATTACATAATATTATATAATATAAGTATTTGATGTACCCCCATAAATAAGCAGAGCTTGTGTGTATGGGGGGTGTTGTTATATTGGTTTATATTTGATATGATTCAGTTCAACTGTTCGGAATACTTTTTAAGGTGGCTTTTGAATTCGTTTATATTTGCATTCATGTTTCTAATTTTTTCTGGTAATGAGTTAAAAAATTTAACTCTGAGATATTCATGGTTGAACTGTCCTATTGTTTTTTACATTTAGGAGTATTGACGTTTGTCTAAAATTAAATTACTTAACTATTTTTAAAGGGTGCAATTTTATTTTGAATATAGTTTTTATAAATTTGAAATGTTGCATGGTAGAAGTATAATGCACTTAATTTTCTGACCTTAAATTGTTTGAATAAAAGTTCGGACGAATATGAATAGGGTTTTTTTTTAATATGGTTTTTATTATTAGTTTTTGTGATATGTAAATTGTTTGTGTTTGATTTTTATATGTACCGCCCCAGCCTATAATGCCGTATTGTATAATTGATTGACAGAAAGCGAAGTATGTGGTTCTAAGTAATTTTTCGTTTAAAATATCTCTTAAACATCTTAATATATATATGTTAGTTTCCTTATTCTGTTGTTCAGAATATTTATATGTGGGGACCATTTTAAACGCTGGTCTATTGTTATGCCTAGGTACTTAATATCGGTCTTGCTTTCTATGTTTGTGCATAACATATTGCATTTGTGGTTTTCTGTATTTTTCACAGAGTGGATAATTATGTTTATTTCTTTAGGTGTTTCTTGTTTTTTAATGAAAAATGGTAAATAATAAGTTTTTTTAGAATTTAAAGTCAACAGGTTTTCATCAAACCATAATTTTAGTTTATTGATATCTGTATTTGCCATGTTATTTAATTCTGACCAGGTGTTTGCTTTTAGTAATAGACATACATCACTTTTTTCTGTAAGACTGTAAAAAAACTGCCAAATCTTTATTCGGCCATGAGCTGAGCTCAAGCAGCTGGAGGAGGAACAACAGAGACCACACTTACAATGTTGACAGTTATGATTAAAATAAATCAATATTTTTATTCCAGATTAACATTACAAGTGTGGTCGTAGCGATAGCTACGCAGTTGTTCCTCCCTCTCCAGCTGCTTGAGCTCGGCTTCGTGTACGGCCGAATTAATAATTGATTTTGTTTTCAACTGGTATCTACCTTTGGAAGTTTTTTTACCGTCTTGCATATGCCCAGAAAAAGTGATCTATTTCGTCCAGATATTGTTTTTTGCCTTATTTTCAGGGAATTTCTCATCATTCCCGTAATTTCCGCCACAGTTCCATCAGGACTCGCATTCCGTTTGTGCGCCCCACTGGTCGTGGGCGTCATGGTAAGATTAAGACTTTAAGGAGATGAAACGTCTGATAAATCTACGATAGATGTGGCATCAAGATTGCCTGTGGTGGGACGTCCTTCCAAATACGGCAAATCTCCAAGGCGCCATCACTTTCCCCGCTTGGCCATTTTTCTTAATGCGCCTTTTAATCGCACTATTTTAGCAAGTGCGCAACTTACTCCAGTCGTCTTTACCCACTGGAGCGACCACGCGAAATAAATAATTTTGCCTCGATTGCTCGAGATTTCCAGACGATCATTTTTTTAAATTTTTCGCCAACATTAACAAAAACATATCTTACAATTTTTACATGGAGTCATACAAACTTATTATGGTGCTATATAGCCAATGAGTTAACCTGTATTTTGTTGTTTGTTTCATTTTTCGTCGCTCATTTGGTGATGTCTTATTTTAAGATGTTTTAGTTAATAAAATTTTAAAAGTAAATGTCGTTGCCAAGTTCATATTACGTTTGTGCTTTCAAGTAGCCAACCACCCCTGTTTTACTGAATGTGAGTCCTTGCTCTTGTATTTAAAGTTTGAATTCAATATACAACATATTATTATATCTCAATTGATATTCCGCGTGTTCATTTCAATTCCCTTGATATTGCTGCAAGCTATGGTGGATCACTTCACCGGAATACGGTAAGATATATACATGCGGTGACAATCTACGTTGCACTTTATTCCGGAATAGTAGGGTTATTCCTTTTGCGTTGAAAGGTAAGGTAGAAAGTAAATTAAATTATTTACTTTCTGAGGGTATTATTGAACTTATTACGTGTAGTGAATTTGCCAGTTCCATATTGCCGGTGGTGAAAAAGAATGGTAGTATTAGATTTTGTGGGTACTACAAAACTTCTGTGAACAATCAAGTACTAATCGACAAGTATCCTTTGTCGAGAATTGTGGAACTTTTAACAGAGGTTAGTGGCGGAAAGGTCTTTGCGAAGATCGACCTCAAGCAAGTCTACAACCAGTCTGTGGTAACAAAGCAGTGTAGATCTTTCACAACAATTAATACACACCTAGGATTATTTCAGTATAAGAGGTTAGTGTAGCGTCAGCGCCAGCAATCTTTGCAAAAGCAATGGCAAGTTGCCTGGCAGGTATAAAGAATATGGCGTTTTATCTTGAGGATATCATTGTAGTGGGGGAAAATGAGGAGATCTATAAAGGAACGATTGTGTAGTATTAGAAAGATTAAAAAGCTGTAATCTAACGGTAAATAGTGATAAGTGTGAATTCAATTTAGCGGTTATTGAATTTTTAGGATATAAAATCACAGAAGAAGGGATTCAAACGTGTGATAAAAACAAAGAAGCGGTTTTGAATGCACCTCCTCCGAGTGATTCAAATCAGTTAAGGAGTTTATTGGGAATGATTAGTTATTATCGTAATTTTATTCTAGACATGGAGAATTTATTGTCACAGTTATATGTGTTACTTAACCCATTACCTCCATGACGATGTCTATAGGCATCAAAAAAATAGATGAAAAGTATGATTTTTTTTCACTGTGAATAAAGCTAAATCCCACCAAGTTGTTATGCAGCATTTACAGATTGGAATGTTAGCTTTCTATAATTAACATAATTTAATAAATTTTATTAATTATTCTATTTTTAATATTTTTTTTACTAAAGCCCTGAAAATAGACCCATTTTGAAAAAAAAAAAAAAAATTTAAAACGGAAAAAAATAAAACATGTGTGAATCACAATTGTTATCAAAAGATGAAATAGTCGACAACACTGTTTCAACATAGTATTATATGCATAAGATGACCGCTGGATGTCACTGAAATCAGGTGATGCCTGCGCGCAACGTTTGGAGGTTAGCTGTGAGAGTGTTTTAATATGTTTTTGGTTAGCTTGCCTTCAAATAATACGGTTTTGTTGTGTTTTTATGGGTGATTTTTATTAAAAATAATAGTTAGTCTGCAGTATTCGGATATTTTTAAACAGATAATGTTGATGAACAGACGGACGAAGAGCTGATTGACGATGATTTGATGGCATATCACGACTTGACTGGAATCAGCCTTTGAAATCCTCTGGTGCGAGTCGTAATACCTTGCGAATATCTATTTCAAATGCACCACCGGCCAAAAAATTAAAACTACAGTAAACTGTTGCGTTCCTGAACCGCTGAATGTGGTGCATATGTAAGATATGTACAAAAAGCTTAAGTCTTATAATGCTTTTCAAGTGTTTTCATTATTCTTTGATGACGAAGTGATTCAGTTTATTCTTGAGAGGATGATCAAATACGCTCGATTTAAAACCAATACCGAATTCCAGTAAGATATATACGAATTGAAGCGTTTTCTTGGTTTCTGTGTTGACCGGCTACAATACATTGCAGATTATTATTCGTCTGACCCGACCTTGGGTGTAAGCGTCATCATAAAAGGAACCAACGTCCACATTTCGAGCTTATAAAGCGCTATATACATTTTTACGATAACAATCTAGATATAACCGACAGAATGGCTAAGGTATGATAATGACTAACGTTCCATCTTTATTTGAATTTTATGTTTTTGCACACAAACTTTCCATCGACGAGCAAATGGTGCCATATTTCGGTCGACATTATTGCAAGATGTACATTAAGAATAAGTCAATCAAAGTTGGCTACGAGATTTGGTGTCTTGCTTCCTCCGAAGGCTACCTGTTTCCAAGCAATGCCATATTCCTGAGCATCTGATACATATGACCCCGTATTAGGTCAGAGATTATCCTTCGTACTGTCTATGATGGAATATATAGAGTTCCCCGCACGCCATGAGTTATTTATCGACAATTTCTTCACATCTCACCATTTGATGTGTATCCTGAAGGATAAGAGAATGTGCGCTACTGGCATATGTAAGCCAGTTCGCTTCCCTAACCTTGAAGCTTCAGGCAAGTTGAAGACAGGAAAGTAATTGCCTAAAGGTAACATTTTCTTCTATTTTTCCCTTGCGCATAGCGAACATTTACCTAGCAGGTGAATTTGATGCGGTGGTAGACGTAGAAAGCCAAATCCTCGTATGCCGTTGGTTAGGACAACTGTAAAGTAACAGTGGCCACGAACTATGATCGAATGGAGCCAGTAAGTCAAGTGCAGAGTTGGCAGAAATTGAAGAAAGACAAAAAAGGCAAAGTTTTGAAGGAAGCATGCAAAAAAAATCGGTGCCCAGCGTGCCAACACGAAATTATAATTTGGGAATGGGTGGGGTAGACCTCCATGATAGTGGTATACAAAATTATCGGGTCAACATTCGGTCAAAGGAGTGGTACTGGCCTTTATTTGCATCTTGCCTGAGCAGCACTCTTTTAAATGGATGGAAGTTGTTATGCTTCTTTAGGAAGTACGAGCATGATATGCGAAACCTGATGACTAGGCGACAGAGAAAACCTTCCCAGAAGGCATTCCGTGTGGAGGTTACCCGTACTCTTTTATTGTCTTTTACAAATCAGGTCAATGCCGAATTCGGAGATTCTCGTGTGAAGGAAGAAGGCCATGACGCAGAAGATGGGAATCGTGTGCGTCGAATGCAAGAATTTAATTTGACATATCTTGGCGAATCTCGAATTCGCTGTGCTCTATGTAAAAAAAAAATCCAGCAGTCTATCAATGCCGGACCTGCAACCGCGCCCTTCATTTTGACTGCTTTGAACGGTATCACTTAGAGAATAATTGGGTTAGATTTGGTTAGTTTTCCTCATTCTAGAAGGTTTTTTGTAATATTGAATTTTTTGTTATTTTGCGTATTTTCCATTAATAAATTGTCTTTTCATTGAATTATAAACAATGGCAATTATTTATTTTAAATTATCAATATAAATCATACAGTTTACTGCATTTTACCCATAGTTTAGGGTTAAAAAAGATGCTAGCTTTAAGTGGGGTAATGGGTGGAAGAGCAAGACAGTTTTGCAACAGTTAAAAAGATACTAACATCGGATAGAATCTTAACACATTTCAATGAAAATATTCCTGTAAAATTGGTTACGGATGGAAGTTTTAACGGGATTGGGGCAACAATTATACCTACATGTGATCAACGACAAACTGCTCACATACCTCGAGAAGAACAAAATTATCAATGACCGTTAATACGAATTCCGGCGGAACCGCTCGTGCGGTGATCTTCTCGCGTATGTGACGCATGATTGGGGGCGGTGAACAAATTGCCTTCTTACGGACTTCCCGCATCCCTGTGTACGTGGATTGCTGACTTTTTAAGGGATAGGTCGATTCAGGCGGTTGCTGACGGTTTCACCTCTTCCTCGCACTCTATAAATGCTGGCGTCCCACAGGGATCGGTTCTGTCTCCGACTTTGTTTTTGTTGCACATCAATGACCTTTTGACATGTGCACCCATTCATTGTTACGCGGATGACAGTACAGTTCATGATAGCTTTTTGTTTGACAAACCCCCAAAGGGCACACAAACTCCAACAGCTCGGAGGGCTTTGAAGCAGAGAATGGACGGTTATCTCGAGAGTATTTCCTCCTGGGGTAAAAATAATCTCGTCGAATTTAATATTTCAAAGACCCAATCCTGTCTGATTACGTCTAAAAGGGATCTAAATGATAATCTAGTCTCCTTCAACGGAAGCAATCTTCTGAACAGGCCTTCCATTGATATGCTTGGTGTAACTATAAGTGACCAGCTCAGGTATGGGGGCTCCATCGAAGCCAGAGTAAAGCTGGCCTCTCAGAAGCTGGGCGTACTGTACAGGGCCCGCAGATACTTTAATAGTACACAACTGCTGACCCTGTACAAATCGCAAGTATGCCCTACTGTCGAATTTCGCAGCCATCTCTGGTCCGGAGCCCCTAAATACCTGAAAAAAAACCCTTGACTCTGTGCAAAAACGGGCGGTCCGTTTGATAGATTCCCCAATCTTAACAAACGGACTGCAATCTTTAGAGCACAGGCGTCAGGTAGGTATGCTGTCCTTGTTCTATCGGTATTACAATGGAAGATGCTCTGAGGAACTAGCGTCATTGATCCCTTCGGCACCGGTGCCTAGTCGGGATACACGCCTAACGCGCGCCCAACATTTGTACATGGTTGACATTTGTCACATGAGAACGGGTCGCTTCTACGATTCGTTCTTAAGTTCAACATCATGAAAAATACTTACATTTTGAAATATCTGAGAGAAAAATCGTCATCAGTCAAATCAATGGAACTTTTTCCTGTCTGCCCAGGTAGTAAGTTCTCGAGCGGTTGAAGTACCTAGTGGCTGTGTTTACCAAATAATTTTAGTAGGTACAAGGTGCGATCTCCAAAGGGTAAACAAAAAAGAAAATATTCTAGAACGCACTAGTAGCTGCTCTTACAATTCTATAGTTTTGACAGACAATTTAGAAGTGTAATAATATTATTTGAATAAATAGTTAAATTCAATTAAATTAACTAAAATTTATTGTGTAAATAATATTCTTGAAGATGAATGTTAACACAAGGAACAAAAATAGGGGCCAGTCAAAGAGTCTCTTCGAGAAAATGCATAATTGCATAAGAAAAAAACTAGTCTTCACTGTAAGTGTGCAGGTATTTTTTCAAATCTCTCCTTTGAGAACATGAATAATTGCAGCCAGAAAACGAAAAAGTGTTTTCTGAGCTGTGAGTCAGAACGTGATGCATCTAATGTCCAATATATATCTTATATAGAGGTAAGATGGCCGTTCCTAGAAACTAAATATGTTTACTTGGAAAATGAAAAAGGTGTGTCGCAACTGTGAGTCAGCATGTGGCTTTTTGAAGTGCTTTTTGAGAACATCCATAGATGAACAAGGAACAAGAAAAAGTTTTTCTCCGCAGTGAGTCAGCATGAGCTTCAGAATGCCTTTTAAAACATTAATATGTGGACTTATGGAAAATAAAACAGGTTTTTCGCCACTGTGAGTCAGCAAGTGGGTCTTTAGATGGGCGTTTCGCTAAGATGAAAATTTTCACACGGAACATGAAAAATGTTTTCCTCCACTGTGAGTCAGCATGTGGTTCGTAAGGTTGCTCTAGTGATAACATGCATAGTTGAACAAAGAACATGAAAAAGGTTTTTCTCGACTGTGAGTCAGCATGTGGATCTTAAGTTGACCCTTTCGATAACACGCATAGTTGCACAGGGAACATGAAAAAGGTTTTTCTCCGCTGTGGGTCAGCATGTGTGCCTTCAGGTTACCCTGTTGAGAACATGCATAGTCGCACTCTGAACATGAAAGAGGTTATTCTCCACTGTGAGTCAGCATATGCCTCTTCAGATGATCCTTTCGATAACATGCATAGCTGCACACGGAACATGAAAAAGGTTTTACTCCACTGTGAATCAGCATGTGGCTCTTAAGTTGACCCTTTCGATAACACGCATAGTTGCACACGGAACATGAAAATGGTTTTTCTCCACTGTGAGTCATCATATGGCTCTTCAGTTGACCCTTTCTATAACATGCATAGTTGCACACGGAACATGAAAAAGGTTTTTCTCCACTGTGAGTCAGCACATGGCTCTTCAGTTGACCCCTTTGATTACACGCATAGTTGCACACGGAACATGAAAAAGGTTTTACTCCACTGTGGATCAGCATGTGGCTCTTCAGATGACCCTTTCGAGAACACACATAGTTGCAAGCGGAACATGAAAAAGGTTTTTCTCCACTGTGAGTCAGCATATGGTTCTTCAGTTGACACCTTTGATTACATGCATAGTTGCAAGCGGAACATGAAAAAAGTTTTTCTCCAATGTGAGTCATCATATGCCTCCTCAGCTGACCTTTTCGACAACATGCATAGTTGCACACGGAACATGAAAAAGGTTTTTCTCCACTGTGAGTCAGCACATGGCTCTTCAGTTGACCCCTTTGATTACACGCATAGTTGCAAGCGGAACATGAAAAAAGTTTTTCTCTACTGTGAGTCAGCATGTGCCCCTTCAGCTGATCCTTTCGATAACATGCATAGTTGCACACGGAACATGAAAAAGGTTTTACTCCACTGTGAATCAGCATGTGGCTCTTCAGGTCAACCTTTCGACAACACGCATAGTTGCACACGGAACATGATAATGGTTTTTCTCCACTGTGAGTCATCATGTGGATCGTTAGGTCTCTCTTTCGATAACATGCATAGTTGCATACGGAACATGAAAAAGGTTTTTCTCCACTGTGAGTCAGCACATGTCTCTTCAGTTGACCCCTTTGATTACATGCATAGTTGCAAGCGGAACATGAAAAAAGTTTTTCTCCACTGTGAGTCAGCACATGGCTCTTCAGTTGACCCCTTTGATTACACGCATAGTTGCACACGGAACATGAAAAAGGTTTTACTCCACTGTGAATCAGCATGTGCCTCTTCAGGTGACCCTTTCGACAACACGCATAGTTGCACACGGAACATGAAAAAGGTTTTTCTCCCGTGTGAATAAGCATGTGGATCTTTAAATCTCCCTTTCGAGAAGATGAATAGTGGCAATCGGTACAGTAAAAATATTTTTCTCTTTCATGGTTGCGTTCGTTTATTGCAAAATTTGACTTAGGAGAGGAGTAGTTGCTATGTGGAGGAGTGAATCCTTTTTCGACAAAATGCGTCTGAAGATCTGTCGACAAATTTGAAAAATAACATGGGTGAAAATGACTCAGTTAAACACACTTTTTCTAAACTTAGAGTAAATAAGCGAAGAAAGTTCGTAGAAAGGTTAAAAAAAATAGGAGAGTCAGAATCGTTCAAGTTTACAGTGAAAAATTGGTTTTACCTGCTGCCTTGGTAATTCTTCCAAAGCGTTCTAAGCATTCCTCTTTACATCCGGCAGATCTATGTCAATTTTCATATAAGTAAGTCCCGCTTCATCTTGTCGGGGTCCAAGATCCGCGTTTACGGTAACTGTCTCCACATAAATGCTTCCTGTAATAAAAAGGACGATAAATATAATGTATCTTTGCATGGCCAGCCCTGAACCAAACGGCGCCAGGTGCGAGTTTAATTTTGACTGCCCTAACAGTCTCAATTAGTACACGCCAAAGCAGGATATCACTGTAATCAATTAACTGATGATTTGTTTTTTTTTTGTAGCGCGGTATTTATCATAAATAATATCAAAGGCGATGTGTTAGGTTGAGCACTCGACGCCCGGAGCGAACTGCTCCAATTGCACCAGGGTAGGGCCAGCCCTGTATCTTCGTAAAATTGATATAAACGAGAATTTTTTTTAAATTGGAAAACAATAAACTATTTTATTACGAATAAAGAAACTATTGATCAACGAGGTCAATGTCAGATAAAGAATGACCTCAGATGTCCGCTTCAGGGACCGATTCTTCAAAAAACAGAAACTTTCTCTAGAGCACCCGTAGTAGAGAGTTTGATTATTTTCAGTCAATGGGATATTGTTTTTCCAATCAATATTTATGTATTTTAACGTATAATAAATACGTGTTATTTACATCATGTCCCAAATGAAATTAAGTAAAAATCGAGGAATCGAGAACTTATTGTGAATAATATAATAAAGTTTTATGAGTGCTGTATTTTGGTATTTTCCGGCAAGGACGCATATTAAGGTAAATACCCAATACACCTCATGTATTATAAGAAAGGATGTTGTGAACAAGTATGTGTCCTGTTTGCACGACATTTCAAAAGAGATATTGATTCAGGACATCCGAATTTAAAGTTCTATATTTTACACGTATGCAATGCAACAAACTGATTGTCTGAGTACTCTCAGCATATTGCAAGCATTCCTTCGTTACAGCTAGGTGGTCGAAATCTTAATCTGAAAATGCAATTTCACCTCCATCTTCTTCCCGGAGACCTGGTTCCGTCTTGATGGATATAGTATCTGACTTCAGTAGATCCATGGTCTGCTTTGGTAGAGTTTGGTTATTGGTTTAACACCAAAAATATATCTGAAACAGAACGTTGTTAAAATAAAATAAAATGATAAAAATCCAAAAGTAAAATTAAAAGAGGATACATGATTTTAAGCTCAACTCGTTAAATTATTCCTCCTCATGTACACTTAAAAATTGAATATAACAAACTGCTAATCCTGATACATTGATAAACACCTAACTTTTAAACAGCATATTCAAGATATTAAAGATAAAATAAACCCTTTAATTAGCCTATTTAGCCTGATATCATATCTGTTACCAAATAAAATTAAAAAAGGTTTTTTTTTTTTTTTTTTAGTGAATACCTCACAAGAGTCCCAACTGCTCCCGTCTGGAGCCAGTGAGACTATGGCATCCCCAATTGGGGGATGTTGTGAGGCTGAAGGTAAGTGGGGAAAGGAAAGAGGAAGGTGGGGAAGTACCTGGCTATTCAGATCTAGTCACTAAACACGGCTAAAGCCATTTGGAGCAACGTTTCAATTCTGAATGGTGGTTTTTCACCAGGGCGATACTGCTAGTATCTTCCACTCTGGAACGTGCCGCAAATATACTATATATTATTTTAATTAATTAATTGTGAAATAACACAAATTAATCAAATAAAATTTATTTGCGCACGCCGGGTTCGAACCCGCGACCTTCGGAATGGCAGTCCAATGCGTTACCACTGGACTATGCCGGCCGTCGATATATTATAGCCTCATACATTCACATTTAGACTACTTGATTGAAATCTGGGGAAATACATCTGAAACATATATAAATGAACTACACGTAAAACAAAACAAAGTAATCAAAAAGCTGTTTCACTTCAAACCTAGAACTTTAACAGAAATATTATGCATGGAAACAAAACTATTAACATTAAGAAACTTTTTATGAATATAATACATGTCTCCTTATATGAAAAATAAATAATAAACTCATACATCCAAATACAGAAATCATTAAAACGTACCAAGTACCCACACACTTTATACGGCAACAAGATAAAATACATTTAAACACCATACATACCTTTATAATAAAAACACATACATTTGTTTTTGACCACGATAGTTTTATTTTCACTCTACCGGTTTCGGAAGATCCCTTCCTTCGTCAGGAGAATATTTAAAACTGTTTTAAATATCCTCCTGACGAAGGAAGGGATCTTCCGAAACCGGTAGAGTGAAAATAAAACTATCGTGGTCAAAAACAAATTTATGTGTTTTTATTATAAATTATGATGAGCCACAAAGTGAATGCTTTTTACAATTACACCATACATACCCATTACGGCAAGCAATCCATTGGTTACGAGGGGAGCAACATACATAATTGCCTCCCAAACGAAATTAAAAATGAAAAAAGTGTAGGTAAATTTAAGAAAAAGTTGTTAAGTTTTATGATCAATCAACAAAGCAATGATCGTGAATAAAATCGTTGTGTAATATATTAATGTGTAATGTATTAGTTTTTTCTAGTTAAATAAGTGAAAATGTAATTTATTTTATCTAGAATAAAAAAAAACATAAAAAAATATATAAAATGTGTTTCGCTTGGAATATCCTGTCAAAATAACGAAGTCGTAGCCAAAACACATATTTGAAAACCTTGAAGATATGACAACGGTTAAGAGAAACGTTGTTTAGCGTGGGAAAACTATATTTATATATTTACAATGTTTACCGCCATTCCGCTTTTAACAAAATATCTGTTAACCATATGTTTTTTTGTGATCATTGTAATAAATGCCTTCAAAATGCTAATCAAATAATAGGTAGACCTCAAATTGACAGTTTAAACATTCTACTGTGACAAAACGCCCAATGATTCCCTAACTAAACTGGAATAACGGCAGCTACCAAATAAATAGCGATGAATATAAGTATGAGTACTTACTTTACCAATAACCATTACAGGCGTGGGATAGTATGTTTAACAGGAAGAAACGGAGAAGAAAGCACTTGTTAGCACTTGTCAAAAATATTTATAGGTTATGCATTAGAAGTGAGTCGTTCGCGAACGAGTCGGCTCAGTGAACCGGATCTTTACGCGGATCCGCAAGATCCGGTTCCCAAATCAGCCGCTCACTCGTTCGGGAACGATGAGTCGGTTCAACTCGTTCGCGAGTGGTGAGCCGGTTCACTCGTTCGAAAATTTGAGGAACTTTTTGAAATCGAATTCCGTAGCCACCCCCCCCCCCCCCCATGGATTTCAATATTTTGTGGGGAGTACGTATGTTGATTTTTTTGGGGGGAATTACGTTTCATAGAAATTCTGTAACAACCCCCCCAACCATGGATTTCAAATATCTCGTGGGGAGTACGCATTTTGAAAAATTTTGTGGGGAATTATGTTTCACAGAAATTCCGTAACAACCCCCCCCCCATGGATTTCGAATAATGAAAGCGGGAGAATATTTGTGGGAATATGTGGGCAGAATTAGTGCAACTGAAAAACAGCGACATTAGGCCAAGATCCGTAATACTGCCGGTGACCCGGTGAGCCGGTTCACCGAAGCGGATCTTTCAATTGAACGGGAACTAGTAAACCGGCTCCCTCAACTGAGCCGCTTCGCCCATCTCTATTATGCATAGACAAGAATGAAGTCATAGACAATTATTATAATTTTCATGGCGACCAGATAACTAAAAAAAAAAACATTTTCACCATGTGACTTTTGAACACATACATTTTGTTAACATACATATTCATAATATGATAATTAATCACGGTTATTATTAAGAATGATCGTTACTAAGAATAATGATTTTTAAGAACATTTCATATTCAGCACAATTTGCGAGTCATTCCACCCGAGTGGTACCAACTACCAATATATAGGCGGAAAACAAGTTTAGCTATTATGTCTTTCAAAATCAGGAACAATTTTATCGATAGCCCATTCCTCTTGGGATGCTATCATTTATATGTATCAGACCACTACAGCCGAAGTCGATACCATGACCTATTCAGAGTACCAAAATTGCACTATATGTGACCGATACAGGAAGGGATTTGTCTGCTGATATTTCGTGTTGCATTATTTATATATTTTTTATAGTTTAGTGAAGTCATTACATTTATATAATCATCTTTCGTTTTGCTTTGTGCCCAGTGTCTGATATTAATGTTAATGTCACCAACAATAATATTTAAGGTACTTTTTAGATTCAGTAATAATTTTTCGGTTTCTATAATGAAATTAGTGGGATTCGATCCGTGCGTCCGGTAGATAGCCAATTTTTACATTTGCTTACCAAGTAATTAATACTTACTTTGATGATATGTGTATACAGAGATGTACTTTATTTGAAATAAATCCATTTAAAATGGAAATGCAAAATGGGTATTTTCCATTTTGCATTTTAAATGCTTTTCTAAAAACCATTTTGCATTTTGCATTTTAAATGCTTTTCTCAATGCATTTTCCATTTTAAATGCTTTTTGCAACATTCTTCCTACAATCTCCACTTTTTTTTTCTTTGAAATAATAAGTAATTCCAATTTTTTTTAGTTACTGAATTCGGGAAAATTATCAGAAAAATTCCATCACGTAAGGTTTTTCCGCAAAACGCAAAATACTGTGAGATTGCCTATCTTAAGGCGCAAAACGGGGTTTGTTGCCGAAATATATATTTTTTATTATTTACAACTTATTATAAGATAATTTTAAGTTTTATAGACTGAAACAAAACATTTAGTAACTCATGACGATAAAATTAGTCAGCTTTGAATCATATATATTGGGATTTTCCATAGTAAGTATTATGAGAGAATGCCGAAATTCCCAAGGTGCCCACTCCCTTCTATGCCCTTTCATTAATTTATTTCTGTTCCAACTTTCGTAACGTGCGTTTCAAAAATGACTTCAAGAGGTTGTGTAAATTCTTCTGAGAGTTTTTGCTATATTTGTGGTGAATTTGTAGTGAAAAAACAACAACTAAATATTACTGATTTCATTAAAAAAGTATATTTTGGGTATTTTGGTGTGAAGATAGGGAACCAGGACAAATCTTGGGCCCCGTATGGAGTTTGTTCAGGGTGTGTTGAAGGACTTAAAATGTGGTCAAAAGGTAAAGTTAAATCATTTCGTTTTGGTGTTTTCTTTGTGAATGGGATAGTCGTGCCAAAGCTAAACACTGAAACCAGAAAGTGTGGCCGAAAAGAACAATGAAGGTCGGAGAGAAAAACGTGCACTTTAAATCTTTGGTTGATCCTAAAAAGGTTCTTCTACCACCGCTCCATATCAAACTTGGGATGATGATGCAGTTTGTGAGGGCATTGCCAAAAGATGGCGAGACATTTAAATACATTTCAAGCAAGTTTCCTGGTCTGTCTGAAGCAAAGCCGAAGGAGGGAGTTTTTGTTGGTCCTGACATTCGTAAGCTGATGAAAGATAACAACTTTGAAAATGTGATGAACGATGTTGAGAGGTCAGCATGGAATTCTTTTAAATATGTAGTTACGAAGTTTCTAGGGAATCCGAAGGATCCGGACTTTGAAAATATCGTAGAAAATAGGTTGTTCAATTTTAAAAATCTGGGATGCTCAATGAGTTTAAAACTCCATTTTTTGAACTCCCGTTTGGATTACTTCCCGGAAAATGTTGGTGCAGTTAGTGAAGAGCGAGGTGAGATAAGATATCAAGGAAATGGAGAGAAGGTATCGAGGTCGATGAGATACAAATATGATGGGCGACTACTGCTGGATGCTGCATAGGGAAAATATAACGTCACACAAACGAAAAAGCACAAAACGAAGCTTCCAAACTAAAAAAAGCAGATTTCATAAAGATTTATAATTGTATATAATGTAAATAAAATATATTAAGACTTAAATTTAATTAAATTTGTATAATTTTATGATTTTTTTTCTTTTGAACATTCCCTACAGAAGTTGTGTGAGGCGGGTTTTCCCTATATTTTAATTTCCACTTTGCGGAAAATCCTTACGTGATGGGTCGAAATGGATGGCATTCTCGAATTCAGCATATCGAAATACATATAATTCAACCATTACCATTTAGAAAAAAAATTTAAAATGTCAATTTGCGGACCTGTGTAATTTACATTTGTCAAGTTGCTCCCTGGTAGAAGCCCTGGCAATTGAGTGATACCATTACAAAAAATACTGATTCAAATACTGAACATGGGGCCATGACGCTGTAATGTTAAATATTAGATAGCAATTTCTATGTTTTTACGTTGGCAACATTAGTCCCGCGCAAATTTTTTGTGGAATAATCCGTAGTCGTGGCATTTTTTGATTTACCATCATGTAATATGTCTGTTCTACATTGATGTCCATTATTTAATGACAAAACTGTTTAAAAATTCTATAATTTTTTTAATTGTTTGACCTGAGAAACCATTTTGCATTTTCAATGCAATTTGAAAATAGGTATTTTGCATTTTGCATTTGAAATGCTTTTCTAAAAACCATTTTGCATTTTGCATTTTCAAATGGAAAAGTTTTGACCCATTTCCATTTTGCATTTCAAATGGTTTTGTGTACCCATTTTGCACATCTCTGATGACGGACCATATCATCACTGAAGCAGGATGCTTTACACGTTTCACAATGCAGTCTTCATTGAATTTTTCATGCGTCTTTCGCCGAACAAACTCAGTTTTATCTTGGACAATCTGTATTGACGACTCGTCCGAGAAACAAACCTGCAAGAAATTGTTTTTGTATAAATGTGTAAAAAACGATACTCTAAGCATGTGTATTCTTGTATTAGGGTTATTCAAACCTTGCTCCAGTCTTTCTGTGTCCAGTGTCGATGCTCCTTGGCCCAGGCCAGACGTTTGGCCTTCATGGCAGGAGTGAGTTTTGGTTTTTTTAGTGGCCGACAACATTTCAGTCCCATTTCTACAAATCTTCGCCTGAGAGTCCGCTCTGATATTTGTACTCCATTATCATTAAGAATTTGTTTTGTGACGAGCCGTGGCTTTCGACGGTTTTTAAGTGTAATGCGACGTATTTCTCGCTCAGTTCGAGGTGTTGTAATGCGTTTTCGCCCGCATTTACCGACTCGATCCTCCTTGATCGGTATTTCGGCGTCCACTTTTTGCTTGATATTACGCACACTGGACTGTGATACATCACACAAATCAGCAATTTGACGCTGGGTATATTGACAATGCCGTAACATTGTCGAAATCTGTGCTTTTTTCATTGGTGTGAAGTCAGCACACTTCCCCATATCTGTTAATAAACATTTTTAGGTTAGGTCGGTTGACAACCAATAAAAAAACAAAAAAAAAACAAAAACTAACTAAAACATGATCACAATGTATTGATCGAGTACTAGAATAATTCTAAATGTAAAAAAATCGAACACTAACTGAATAATAAGTCGATACCACTGAAGCCAAGATTTTTTTCGAAGACTTCTCACAAGTCAGCACAGTAAAATTTTCGACATGTACTGATACTAGCAGCCGCCATTTTGATAAAAAAAAAACATTTATGTGTTGCCACACTGATGAAAGTGTTGCCAGATATAGTGGCTAATCAGTAAATTGAAAAACCATAACATTTCATTCCAATAATAAATTAATTATAGCCACCACTATCACAGATAGCGACGTTTTTTTGTTTGAGTATAATAATTTGGCCACCCACTGTACTAACAATTAAAGTTTAAAATAAAAATTCCTACATTACAGTATCTTTTTTTCGGGAATTAAAAAAAACAGTGATAATAACCTTTGATAATGTTTAACAAATCAATCTTGGAAACTTAGTAATAACCAAACTTTTTGCAGAACTTCACTTTAATCGAGGTTAAAAAAAAATGCACAACTTACTTTACACATCTGACAGCAGACACATAAAAAGCTGTTACAAAACAGCACGGACTATTTGCCATATTATATTCACTGACGTAATTAAAAAACAAATTTCGGAATGCCCAGAAGTGCTTGCCCGTTTAGGAATTACGAAATTCGATGTTGTTCGTACCAAGGTGCCCGATTAAGGGTTTTTAACAATCTAATGGGCAACACTGACTATTAATTTTTATATTAAACTGGTTGATGCATTGTACTTCACTGCAAATAGTTTCACCCTGTTTCCATTTATAGTAAAATAATCTTGCACTATTTTTACCCTGGCAGTTATATGTATCATCTCAAGCTTGTGATAGTTACTGGTAAGTTTTAATGCTGACTTTTTTCTACAAGAGTATTTATTATTATTATTACACGCCCTAATGGGCTTTTACACACTTCAAAGTTTAATAGTAGAGTATCACAGTTATTATAGATTCTACAAAATTAAAACAATAAAGGAAACATAATACAACGAAAAAAGAAAAAAATATATTAAATGTTACAACAAAAGCATATAATAAAATAGGATACATTAGTAAAAATGATAAGAAGTCTCACATAAATAGATATTCAAAATAAAAATAAAAATATATATATTGCGGAAATTATAGATGCCTATTTGTGTCTCGATTCATAAAAGAATTGAAATAAACAATATTTATATTGATTATTTTTAAGATGAAATATATCTCCCAGATCAGAGTATTTATTTCCGAGACTGTGAAGTCTTGGAATTGGGGAATTTTGATAAGACAGTGTTCTGGTGTTGTAAAAATAAAAGGGTAGTAAATTTCGGCAAGATCTTTTGGGTATGTGGATGCTGATTTATTGGAGTAACTCAGGACAGTCAATTTTGTAATGAAGTATTTTATGTAGTACTATTAAATCTGTGTTTATTCTTCTCTCAGAAAGTTTTAATAGGAACAATTTATCTAGTAAGTAGTTATAATCAATGTTTTCTACAGGAATATGCAATTTATAGTTTATATACTTCAGGAACTTATGTGGAATCTTTTCAATATTATCGGAATGTATATTGTAAAAGGGAGACCATAACGTAGAGTTATACTCTACTTGGCATCTAACAAGGGTTTCGTACAATATGATAAATGTGCCTAAATTATTGAAGTCTTTTGAAATTCTCAAAACAAATCCAAGAGTCTTAAGAGCCTTATTGATAATGTTATTAATATGATACACAAAAGTTAGTTTGCTATCGAACAATATACCTAGGTCAATAATTTCACTGACGCAATTTAAGTTTTTATCATTTAATGTATATTGAAAAAATATTGGATTATTTATTCTGTAAGAATTAATGAACTGACATTTCTTTATGTTCAATGCAAGTTTGTTGATAGAGCACCATTCAAAAAGATTTCTCAAATTAGTTTGTAATATAATGCAATCATTTATGTTATTAATCTCTTTATAAAGTTTCAAATCATCAGCAAAAAGTAATACTTTTATGTTAGTAAATATATCAACAATGTCATTTATGAATATAATAAACAAAATGGGCCCTAAATGAGAGCCTTGTGGCACTCCACTTGTGGCCATAAATGTGTAAGAATTTGTGCCATTTATTTTCACACTAAGACTTCTTTTGGACAAATAACTAATAAACCAATTTAATAAACTAACATAAACTCCAAGTGTGGCTAATTTATTAATTAATATTTTGTGACACACCTTATCAAAGGCCTTGCTAAAGTCAGTGTATATTGAGTCAACCTGGCATCTGTTTGCTAAAGAATTGGATATGAAGTTTTCGTATATTAGTAAATTAGTTAAAGTAGATTTATTTGAACAAAAGCCATGTTGGTAGGAAGTTATAATTTTTTGTATGTTGGAAGTTATCTTGGAGAGTACAATTTTTTCAAAAAGTTTGGGTATCGCTGATTGGATACATATCGGTCTATAATTTGTAATGTCCGTTTTGTCCCCTTTTTTAAAAATGGGTGTAAGAAAACTGTGTTTCCATGTATCAGGGAAACAACCTGTTTCTAGAGACTGATTAAAAATTAGGAAAAGAGGAACAGTTAGGCCGTTTAAACATTCCTTAATTAACACCGGTGGAATATTATCAGGACCAGCATTTTTTCTAACATCTAACAAATTTACATGCTTTTTGATATCATTTATTTCTATGCATATTTCAGATATGTCCAGACTAAGATTTGATGAGAATTTCGTTGCTAGGTATATCCTCTTCATTTACAGACTTAAAATAATCGGCGAATAATTTTACAATGTTTTCATCATTACAACCAATTTTCCCATTGAAGTTCATACAAGGAGGAATACCCAAGTTATTATTTTTTTGAGAATTAGTGTAATTCCAAAAATGTTTTATGTTTACACGAATATCATTTTCAATTTTATCAATATAATTTTTATAGCACAATTTTGAGATTTTACAACACTCCTTTCTTAACAATTGAAATTTATTATAATCACTTGACATTCTGGATCGCTTGTAATTTATATGAGCAATTTTCTTTTTATATGTTAATGTGATCAATTCGGGGCTAAACCAGTTTGGAAAATGAGTAATTTTATTATGTCGAATGGGCACAAAATTAGTATTAATCACGTTAGGTATTCATTTTGACAACGGCTCTTATTCCAAATCAAACCAAGCGGCCACTCTTCTTTAATTTAGACTACGGTTTGCTCAAATGCTGCACTGTGCAAAATTGCACAGTTTTAAATGTAAACTAGCTTAACTTGCGCCAATCGGCAAGTTTGGCCCAAGGGAATTCACTTAGCTTTTTGTTTGAGGAATGTATTGTCGATTTGACGTCTACTTATTTTTAGTATTTCCAAGACTGATTCAAATTATAAAGCATATGGATTGCAGATTTTTAATTAAAGATGGTATGGCGGATCCAATACACTGCAATACTTGCTTATTTAGTGTAATTCGACTAGTGTCTTAACCGTTCTCAAAAGATTTAACTTCAAGGTCACAATTTCAATTAGGACAAATGTTTGTAATGCATACGCCTTCACAGTTTTTGACCGAATGTTCCAACCGATACAAAATATGCAAAGCTCACGCAATTTTAAGTTCCTTCATCACAATATTCCTTTTCAGGTATGTTTCTTTGGCCTTTAACCAATTACCGATCTTCACCCCAGCAGTGTCATGGATCTATTATATTCAGATACTGTTTCCATCAAGTCGGAACCAGGGCACCAGGAAGGAGTCGGCGGTGAAATACCCTATACGGATAGAGATGTCGACCTCCCAGATGTAAAGAAGGAATGCTTGCGGTATGCTGAGAGTACTCGCACAGCCAGTAAGCCCTGCCTTTTTTATCCAGTTAAGAATTTTTCCTCATAAAACTCATTAATGTAATATAAAATCAGTCAAGTAAATACAACCATCAGATGGCAATAGTAATAAGGCCAAATGAGCCGCAGTACTAGTCAGCTAGAAACATGAAGGGTATTGTTATAAGCCCTAGCCAGTTAAAGGATTACGAAAGAATCCATAAAATCAAAAAAAAAAAAACAGCCAGTAAGTTCGGTTGTATATGTATAAAAATCTAAATGTTCAATTCCGATGTTTGGAATCCATTTATTTTTTGAGATGTAACGCAGGCAGTGCATAATACGCTTATTCAGAATAATACCAAAGGTCGTTTGGTATTATTCCTTTTAACTTATCTTGCAGAAAATTACTAAACTTATTTGGACGTGATATAAGTTACATGTTTTATACATTGAAAATACACATAACAGTGATGCAAGAAAACATTGTTCCATCGGCCATAAACAACAAAATTCCGCACTGAAGGTGCTCAAGAGCTAATGGTTTTCCTTCTCGGTACATTGGTCCCTGAAGCGGACATCTGGGGTTCTTCTTATTTCTTTAGTGTCTTGTCCAAATTCACACATATACATGGTTATTTAATGATATTTTTATTGTAAATATTTTCTCTAAAAATATAAATTAAGTCATGCTCAAGATCTCTGGAAGAGAGCAATCATAATAATTTGAAATGTATTTTGTGAAGTTATTGGAGGTGAATTGTTCATATTGGCATGCAAATGATCACTGTACCTAAACTGTTGTTTTGTTTTTCCAGGTAGCATTAATGTGGAAACTGTTACCATCAAGAAGGAACCCGGACCCCAAGAAGAAGATGAAAGGGGAATTCTTTATATAGAAACTAACAAAGACCTGCCTGATGTAAAATATGAACGCTTGAAATACATGGAAAGAATTTACCAGACAGAAAGTAAAGCCGATTTACTTTGTAAGTATCTTTACTAGTTCAGCTTCTTGGACAAGCATGATACGAAAAAACGATTAGCTTGTCCCCATTGTAACTATTCGTCCTATTATAAGTCAATGGTATAACCGCATTTGAGCATACAAAGCTTTATCATGTTCATACTGCAATTTTTCATGTTCTCAAAAGGTATATTTAAAGAACCACATGCAGAATCACATTAAAGAAAAACCGTTTTCATATGACGACTGCAAAAATTCATGTTCTCGAATGGGAGATTAAAGGAAACGCATGCTGACCCACAGTGGTGAAAAACATTTTTCATGTTCCAATTGCAAATAATCATGGGCTCATAAGGAATCTTTAAATATGTTGAAAATAATGAATAATCTTATTTTCTCGAAAATTTCTTAAAAATCTTTTTAATATAAGTTTTGATAATATCTGTAGTGAAGCCACTGACATCCGACCAGTGCGATTGCTACTTAGGTTGGTACTTTGTACTAAAAGGTAAGGCATTTAAAAAAAACGCTTGTTTGTGCAGTGGTACACTGGACACATATAAAACATTTATTTTATAATAATTGTTGTAGAACTCTCTGGGAAAGGGACGACTGTTCTTTCATTTTAAAGCGCTCTTCGTCTTCGGATTGCATTGTTGTTTATTTTTATAGGTAATATTAAAGTGGAGACTATCTTCATGGTAGAACCAGGATCCGTAGAAGAATACGGAGGGGGAATTCCTTATGTGGGAATTGACATAGAGCTGCCCGATATTAAAAAAGAATGTCTAAAACACTTTCAAAGAATAACACAGACAACAGGTAAATACAAATTCGTGCATTCTATTTTTTTTTCATTTTTATGAATCAACGGTGCATACACTATTGATTTATTCGTAATCTTTTTCAGATTCATTGACAGATCCGAAGACACAAACTGAAAAACTATTATCTTGTCCACATTGTAACTACTCCTGCTTCTATAAGGCAAACTTAGAACTTTACTTGCGTACCCATACTGGAGGAAAACCTTTTTCATGTTCCGACTGCAAATATTCATGTTCTCAGAGGAGTCATTTGACGACACACATGCTGACCCACAGCGGAGAAAAACCTTTTTCGTGTTTTCAATGTGACTCTTCATGTTCTCAGAGGGGACATTTGACTAATCATATGCTAACGCACAGTAGAGATAAACCTTTTTCATGTTGCGACTGCAAATATTCATGTTCTTTGAAGAAATATTTGAAGAAGCACATGCTAACCCACACTGGAGAAAAACTTTTTTCTTGTTCCGTTTGCAAATATTCATGTTCTCAAAGGGGGTGTATGAACAAGCACTTGCTGACCCATACTGGACAAAAACCCTGTTCGTGTTCCATCTGCAAGTATTCATTTTCTCGAATGGCACATTTGAAGAGACACATGTTGACCCACACTGGAGAAAAACCTTTTTCATGTTCCGGTTGCAGCTATTTATGTTTTCAAAGAGAAGATTTGAAGAAACACATGCTGACCCAGAGTGGAGAAAAACCTTTTTCGTGTTCCAACTGCAAATATTCATGTTCTCGAAAGGGAGATTTGACAAATCATATGCTGACTTACAGTAGAGAAAAACCTTTTACATGTTCCGACTGCAAATATTCATTTTCACGAAAGGGAGATTTGACGAGACACATGCTGACCCACAGTCAAGAAAAACCTTTTTCGTGTTCCGATTGCAGCTATTCTTGTTCTCAAAGTGGGGGTTTGAAGAGACACATGATGACCCATACTGGAGACAAAAAAATTTTCATGTTCCAAATGCAAATGTTCTTTCTCGAAAGGCATATTTGAACAAACACATGCTAAACCTCAATTGAGAAAAAAGATGGAAGTGAGAACCTAAGTAATGTGATCTGTATGGAAAGCTTGGTAAGCAGCTTCTAAGGCATACTTTGGGTCAAGGTCAGGCCGTTTGAAATTTGGGGCGAAATAACTTGTGCATACATCATTCGCTTGCAGTTTGTCTTAACGACATGTTGCTTGATTTGTTCTTTTGCGTGAAAAATGATTTTTTTTTGTTTTCATCATTTCGTGTTCTAACAAAAGCGATGAAAATACTAAATCGAATAGCGGTATATATATCGCTCGCGAAAATTTGTCGTAAAGTTTCTACATTATTGTATAGGATAAATTTAAATATATTCATTTACAACGTTTATCAATTTTTAGTTAACCTGTATATTACCAAAAGTGCTCACAGCCGAATAAGATTTTATTTAATAATACAATCGTTTCACACAATTTAAGTATAAAATAGAGGTAGCTCAGTAAAGTTGCCACACAGCTTCTTGTCTGTTGGTTCTCCCTAAATTTGGTTGTCGTATTCAATAATAAAATATAGCAGTATTTGACATATTACATTATAGATATGTAAAAGTTTTTGTTTTTACCGTGTTAACATCAGAAGGAACAATAGTTAACTGTGTTAACATCAGAAGGAACAATAGTTTAAGCAGTAAAAGTTATCAAGTAATGTTTTAGAAAAGAAAAATAATAAAATTAAAAAGTATTTTACAAAAATTTATCTTTTACTATCCACCATTTTTTTATGTTTTTAGTGTTAGGTTTCTCATTTCATTAAGTGGCAGTTTATGTTTTAGTTTATTAAATATGCTGGTACACAATATTCCAGCCTTTGGCCTCCAAACTCATTAGATTAGTTCGATGATCAAACCTTTGTTCTCCGTAAAGCGAGTGCTGTGACTGTGCACTACCACTAGGGTGTATCGATTTTTAACTTTTTTTTTGTTTTCAAATTCCAAGATGAAAAAAAGTTGCTACTAGGTTCCACAACTTACCACAAAAAGTTTTGGATTTTTAAAAAAATGTTTAGGTCTCCCGCACAAGGCCTAAAGTTTTAATTTTTTTCAAAAAATATCAATTTTTTTAAAATTGACTAAAATAAAATCTTTACATTTGTGTTTATTCCAATTTAAAAAACAGTAATATTAGGGCATAAAAATAAGGAAGAAATGATTTTTTTTATAAAAAATGGATTTTAGGTCTCCCGCACAAGCCCTAAAGTTGGTTAATTTTGATGAAGTTTTGTAATTTTGTGTACATATATGAACCATGTTTTTTTTTTAAGTTTAAATCTCCGGAATTAATTGTGCTTTTCTTACAGAATGCATAAAATGAGTCAATATATGAAAATATTTATATCGGGCAACACTTATTGGAACATCTTTGAGTAAACCACCTTTCTTGATCATCCTTTCACATGTGATACCTACGCTGTAAATTACGTGGCAACATGTTTTTTTGTGAAATAAATTTAAAATGTGGTCAGCTATTATATATAAAGCTATTTTATGCATATGCTCACAAAATTTTCATCATTAAATCATGAACGCTTGTTGATTTTTTATGAAAGCACTTACTTGATATGCAATGTTGCCAAATCTGTTGTCCTTCTGTCGAGCTTCTGTTTGGACGGCCTTGAACAGATTTATTTCTTGGTTGAATATTCAAAAATACGTAATGCATTGGAAAGTTTGTCGCGAATTTTTAAAATTGCGGGTTTATTTAAAAGTAAAGTTATACAATCAAAACTTATTTATATTAGGTTTACAGTTGAATTCATTATTTTAAAATTCGTTTTGTAGAACAGGCTTTTATAAGATATTCTATCTTTTTAATAGCATTAATATATTATTTGAAAATGTAGATTGTTTTACAATTAAAATACCAAAGTTCAATAATATTAGTATTGTGTTTACAGTATAACAGAAAGTTTATTTTATAAAATCTGATTTATTTTAGTTGTTTTCTTTCCTTTTATTATAGAATACCTATTATATGATTTTCAGAAAACGATTTTTGTACACAATATTTGTGTACAAAAATCGTACAAAAATATGTATGTTTATACATATTTTTTAGTGGAATAAATCGTTGATTTTTTTTTACATTTACTCCACACAGGAGGCCCTGAGGATAATAATTTCCCTCAGGGCCTATGTCATCTTTGAAGATGCTGTGTGGAGGGTCTTTTTGAGGAGAGGAAGGAGTGAACATGAGTCTTGAATAGACCCATGTTTTATGAGGGAGGAAACACATAGGCCGGAAAATTGATCCACAGCCGAGCCGTTGAATACAGAAACGAGTCGTAGAAACGACCCGTTCTCATGCGACTAATGTTAACCGTGTATATATGTTGGGCATGCATTTATCGTGTTTCCCGACTATGCTCCGGTGCTGAAGGGATTAATGACGCTAGTTCCTCGGAGCATCTTCCATAGAAATACCGGTAGAACAAGCATATGCTCTAAAGATTGCAATCCGTTTGTTAAGATAGGAGAATCTATCAAACAGACCGCCCGTTTCTGCACAGAGTCGAGGGTTTTTTTCAGGTATTTTCGGGCTTCATACCAGAGGTGGCTGCCAAATCCAACCGTGGGGCGCACTTGTGATTTGTACAAATAAACAAATAAACCTGAAAAAGAACATAGTTGTAACGGAACTGTTATTTGAATTGTGCTGGTAATATTCCGTCAAAACAATGATATCGTATGCAAAACGCATATTTGGAAATAAGGATATAAGAACTGTGACTACGGTACCTTGACTTTGAACTTGACATTTGAAATCGGTTGAGAGAATTGTCGTCAATCGTCGGATTACTCGATATATACTTTATCTATATCTAAAGTTAAACCAGTAAACCTTTCATTGGGTCCGCCATTAAACTTTTAACAGAATATTGATTATCGATATTTGAAATGCTTTCGAAACACTAACATATTAACAAATATGTTAGACGTATAATTGACAACAATCGCAATCGCAACATCTATCACTCAACACAAACAAAACCCAAATCTTAAAATTTTGTCCAGTGCAAGCTACACCTATAAATATAAATGTAAACATTAATAATAATATTATCGAACCTTCCCAAACCTGTTTACTACTGGGAATAGAATTAGATATAAACATAAAATGGAAAGAACATGTCTCAAAAATTGTAGCAAAAATCAGTAGTTTTTCTTATGTTCTGGGTACCTTGAGAAAAATATTAAACACCGAATCAGTAATAGCCGCATACTATGGTTATGTATATTCAATAATAAAATACGGTATTATTTTTTTGGGGAAACTCGGTAAACGCTAAAGATGTTTTCATCATACAAAAGAGATGCATAAGAAAAATTACAAACTCTGATCGTTTAGATTAATGTAGACCCATGTTTAAAAATCTGAAAATTCTGACAGTCACAGACATATATATAATGGAGTTATGCATGTTAGTGCGATCATCTACAGACAAGTTCCCACTAAAAAGCTCAACACATAAATACGCTACAAGGCTCACAGAAAACTTACTAATACCAAAAGCAAACAAAACAATATTCCAAAAAGGACTATACTACATGGCCATTAAAGTATATAACAACCTTCCACATAACATTAAACAAATACAAGGTACACACAAATTCAAATCGTTACTAAACACTTTCCTTGTTAATAAATATCACTACACGTTGAGTGAATACCTCATGTAAATGAAACGCCTATTTTTATTGGTATATATATTTGTATTTTTTCATTTGTATATTGTTGTTTTATCTGTATAAACATTGTAATTATTATAATAAAAACAAATAATATTATATAAACATTGTAATTAAATAAATGTGGTTAGCTGGAAGAAATGGGGTCTACCCATAAGCTACACCTTTTGTAATTTTTTATTTTACAATAAATTTAAAAAAATATAATAAAATAAAATAAAAATACTTCCAACTCCTAAATGTAAAAAAACAATAGGACAGTTCAACCATGAATATCTCGGAGTAAATTTTTTTAACTCATTACCAGAAAAAATTAGAAACATGAATGCAAATATAAACGAATTCAAAAGCCACCTTAAAAAATATTCCTAGAAGTTGAACTGAATCATATCAAATATAAACCAATATAACAACACCCCCCATACACACAAGCCCTGCTTATTTATGGGGGTACATCAAATACTTGTATTATATTATATTATGTAATGTAATTCGTGTATCTTTTTTTACTAATAAAAAAAATAACAAAAAAAAAACAAAATTTTTTAGTCTATTCACCATCTTTCTTCATTGTGGAGAGTTTGCACGTTTTGCCGTTCTATCCTAGTCCTAAAGATCATTTTTTGATAAACGGCGTGTTTTATATTTGATAATTGCAGTGTTTAGCGTATAAAACCGTTGTGAAGGATTGAAACACTTTTAACACTATTATTTTTACCAATTGCCATATCTAATCTACGAAAGCAATGTAGGCATTCTGAGTGTGTTGCCTGCTCGACAGAGCAAGCAGTACTGATTCTCTCCGCACATGTGAAAGTATCCGAAACTCTATACAAACCTGTTCACAGATGATATTGGCTTCATCAGAACGTTTCTTTCTATAAATCCTTTTTGTGTAAGTCGGCTCGCATGGGGAGAAAGCTACCGATATCTTTTATGCCTTCAAATGAGTTTTTAAATGCGGTAAAATATTTGTGTACTAAAATATGTATAGTATCAATTTAAAAGTGCGTAAAAACAGACATCTCCCCATCTCAGAATTTTTTTTATTTATTTTTTTTTTATAGTAATTTTATTTAAAGTAAAATTAATATTCTGAAATTTGTAAAAAAAAGATAAACTCTTAGCGAAATAATTACTATTCACTTGGAAATCACATGTGTTTCTATGAATCTCTCCCTTTTACGGTCATGAATAGTTGCACTCGGAATAATAAAACGTTATTCTCCACTGTCTGTTGGCATATGCTGCTTCGGCCGCCTTTTTGAGAAAAATAATAGGTGTAGAGGGAACAAAAATTATTCTCCTTTGTGAATCAGAGTGTGTCTCTTCAAATCTCCTTTTCGGGAAGATGAATAGTGGCACTCAGTACAAGAAAAATATTTTTCTCCAGTGTGAGTCAGAATGTGGCTCTTTAAAGTGCCCTTAAGAGAAAATGAATAATTGCACTCAGAACATGAAAAAGGTTTTTCTCCCGTGTGAGTAAGCATATGGATCTTTAAATTACCCTTATAAAAGCTTGAATAATTGCACTCAGAACATGAAAAAGGTTTTTGTCCACTGTGAATCCGCATGTGTCCGTTAAGGTTGCATTTTTTATAACATGCATAGTTGCACAAGGAACATGAAAAGGGTTTATTTACACTGTGAGTCAGCATGTGGCTATTCAGTTGACCCTTTCGATAACATGCGTAGTTGCACACGGAACATGAAAAAAGTTTTTCTCCACTGTGAGAGAGTATGTGTTCCTTTAAACTGACCTTTTGAGTAAATGAATGATTGCACTCAGAACATGAAAAAGGTTTTTCTCCCGTGTGAGTAAGCATGTGTATGTTTAAATTTCCCATTCGACAAGATGAATAATGGCAATCGGTACAGTAAAAATATTTTTCTTTACTGTGAGTCAGCATGTGGCTCTTTAAATCTCCCTTTCGGGAAGATGAATAGTGGCAATCGGTACAGTAAAAATATTTTTCTCCACTGTGAGTCAGCATATGGCTCTTTAAAGTGCTCTTTAGAGAAAACGAATAATTGCACTCAGAACATGAAAAAGGTTTTTCTCCACTGTGAATCCGCATGTGTCCGTTTAGGTTGCTTTTTTCATAACATGCATAGTTGCACAAGGAACATGAAAAGGGTTTATTTCCACTGTGAGTCAGCATGTGTCTATTCAGTTGACCCTTTCGATAACATGCATAGTTGCACACGGAACATGAAAAAAGTTTTTCTCCACTGTGAGTCAGCATGTGGCTCTTTAAATGGACCTTTTGAGAAAATGAATAATTGCACTCAGAACATAAAAAAGGTTTTTCCCCACTGTGAGTTCGCATGTGGAGCGTCAGATGTTCCTTTCGTGAACATAAATATGTGCACTCAGAACATGAGAAAGGTTTTTTTACAATATGAGTCAGCATGTGGTTCTTCAAATTGCTTTTTTGAGAACATGAATAGTTGCAGTCGGAACAGGAGTAGTTACTATGGGGAGATACGAATAACTTTTCGGCGAGATGCATCTTCAGCTCTGTAGACAAATTAAAAATTTTGTTGATAATGAAAGCTCATAACTACTTAATACGTTCACTGAGTAAGAGGAGTAAATTCATGAACATATATTTATAAATCCAAAAATAGGATTAAACGAATTTTTTTTAAATATTATTAGGAAAATCGGTTTTACCTGCTGTCGTGGTAATAATTTCCATGCGTTTTAAGCATTCGTTTTTAAAATCAGGCAGGTCTATGTCAATTTCCATATAAGGAAAGTCCCCCTCAACTTCTTCTCGTGGCGTAAGTTCCGCCTTGATGGTATCAGCCTCTACATTAACGCTACCTGAAAAAACAAATCGATAATACCTACGTATAAGATACACGACATTATACTTTTTTTTATTTATAGGCTGTAAATTATTATTCGTCGATTGAGAACGCCTTTATAAACAATGAAAAGCGTGAATTTTGAGAACAGACTGAATAATTTGAGAAAAATAATGACTCCAGATGTCCGCTTCAGATCGTCAGATGCATGCTTCAAGAAGGAAAAACCATTTAATCTTGAGCATCTTCAGTGCGGAGTTTGGTTGTTTTCAGTCAATGGAACCTTTGAAACCTTTATCATGACCGTGAGGGATATATAAGTAATAAGGGTGTAGTAATCTGAGTAAGTCTGAGGAACTAGCATCATTGATCCCTTCGGCACCGGTGCATAGTCGGGATACACGCCAAACGCGCGCCCAACATTTGTACACGGTTGACATTTGTCACATGAGAACGGGTCGCTTCTACGATTCGTTCTTAAGTTCAACAGCTCGGCTGTGGAACGAACTGCCGGCCTCTGTGTTTCCTCCCTCCTACAACATGGGACTCTTCAAGACCCATGTTCACTCCTTCCTCTCAACAAAAAGACCCTCCACACAGCATCCCCAAAGATGACATAGGCCCTGAGGGAAATTATTTTCTTCAGGGCCTCCTGTGTGGAGTTAATATAAAAAATAAAAAAAAATTAAGCAGTTTTCTGCAAATATACCTAAAAATCAAATAAATTTATAAACGAACTGTTAATACGACATTTCCAAACGGACATGGATTCAGAACATCCGAATTTAAAATTCAACATACGTATGCCATGAAACTTACTGACTGTCCGAGTACTCTCCGCATATTGCAAGCATTCCTTCTTTACATCTGAGAGGTCGTAATCAATATCCGTATACGGCATTTCACCTCCGCCTTCTCCCTGGGGCCCTGGTTCCGTCTTGACAGAAACAATGTCTGGATTTAGTAGATCCATGGCAGTGCTGTTGTAGCGTTTGGAAATTGGTTTAAACCAGGACAAATAAACCAGAAACAGAAAATAGTTTTAACGTTTAAGTCTCATTTTAGATGTCAAATTGACAGTTTAAACGTTCCGCTGTTGACAAAAAACGCCCAATGATTCCCTAAATTGGTAATTATTTACGTACTTCCCCCGTTTTTAATACGCATTTTAAATAAAAACAATCATTTGATCAACTTAACGACAATAAACAACAAGTTTTTGCAATTATGATTTTGAAAATATTAATATATAATATTATTTAAGTAAATAATAATTTACGATAAAATTTGCTAGCGGACACACCATTTTGACAGAACACCGATATGAACATCGCGCATAATTCGCATTTGTTGGTGTAGTGGCACTGTAAAAAACATGAAAGACATGGTCGCAGTGTTGCCAAGTTAGCATTTATATGCTAAATTTGGCATAATTACTCCATGTTTAGCATAACTATTATGCTTTTAGCTTATAGCATGTTTATTTGGCTTATTTTTACAGAAACATGAAAATAATAAAAACCAATTTTTTAACTAACAAAAATGATATCGATTGAAAAACTGGTGTCTCAATGGAGAAACATAGTTCACATTAAATGGGAATCATTGACTTCCACTGTAGAGTTTTGGAATGAAGTCATGCATATAAAGATGCAGCTAATAATAACCCCTTCGGTTATTTATGTCAGTTTGCAATGTCTATTTTAACATTGCCGCATTCAAATGCGGACATTGAACGTGTATTTAGCCAAATGAGTCTGGTCAAATCAAAACTCCGAAATCGTTTGGCGGTGAGAACCCTGAATGCCATTTTGTACGTGAGGTTTGGCGTAAAGAGAGCAGGAGAGTTTTGTTATTCTTACACTGTTCCTGCTTTGCATTGGGACCAAAGAAAGTTACGACTCCGTCTCTCAGCCTTCCACATCAGCTGCTGTTAATGAAGAAGAAGAAGATGAAGATATTGATATTTTATTTCACTGATTTTATTTCTATTTTAAATTTATGTTAGCTTTTTTTTGGCTTTTGTTAAAGTAATTAAGCATTTTTCTGGCATAATTTTCCCATCACTCTAGCATATTTTGAAGTAGTTGAGTTGGCAACACTGCATGATCGGCATAATAGACAAGTATTCAAGATTGCTGGCCACGTACCCCTTTATTAATCGACCAGGCCAAATATATATAAATATATATTTAATAGACCAAATTTGGTCCCCAACATGATTGTTTAATTTTTAATGCGTATTAAAAACGGCAGACGAAGGTAAATATTTACCCCTTAATTAACTGAAATAAAGGCCGCTACCTAAATGAATAGCGATGAATATAAGTATTAGTACTTCCCACTATCATCACAGGCAGGGGATGATAAGTCAAATAACGCGGGATAAACAAAATGTTTGGAAACGGGCAGAAACGACTCACGGTCACTTCTCAAAAAAAATTGTAGGTCATGCATAGTAAATATCAGAGATGTGCTTTATTTCAAATAAATCCATTTCAAATGGAAATGCAAAATGCAAAATGGGTTTTTTCCATTTTGCATTTTAAATGCTTTTCTAAAAACCATTTTGCATTTTGCATTTTAAATGCTTTTCTCAATGCATTTTCCATTTTAAATGCTTTTTGGCAACAAACTTCCTACTATCTCCACTCATCTTTTTTTCATAAGCCCCAAATATCAGTCGGTCCTCAACCTCGCTATGAGAGATAATTTACATTTGTCAAGTTGCTCCCTGGTAGGAGCCTTGGCAATTGAGTGATAACAATTACAAAAACTACTGAACACGGGGCCATGACGCTGTAATATTAAATGTTAGATAGCAGTTTCTATGTTTTTACGTTGGCAACATTAGTCCCGCGCATGTTTTTTGTGGTTTCATAGTAGTTTGTAGTCGTGGTGTTCTTGGATTTACCATCATGTAATATGTTTGTTCTACATTGATGTCCATTATTAAATGACAAAATTGTTTAAAAATTCTATAATTATTTTAATTGTTTGACCTGAGAAACCATTTTGCATTTCCAATGCATTTTGAAAATAGGTATTTTGCATTTTGCATTTTAAATGCTTTTCTAAAAACCATTTTGCATTTTGCATTTTCAAATGGAAAAATTTTGACCCATTTCCATTTTGCATTTCAAATGGTTTTGGGTACCCATTTTGCACATCTCTGGTAAATATACTATTCTCTATACATATATTCATCTTAACCACAGACGACCACAGATAAAACAGTCGTACGTTCCAGACAGGTAAATATATCGTAGACCATAAATAAATCACTCGTATAGACAGAGAAATCTCAAGGCCATTTAAAAAAGTTCAACCATAGACAATAAAACTGCAAACAGCGAACATCGTTCATTCACCATCCCAAAAAAATGATATTTAAAAAATATATTTATTGTAATGCAGAAAAAAGAAAATAAAGAAACGCAGAGCTATCCACATATAAATATATATATTTTTTTTTTCAAAAAGATTATGGATAGTAATAATACAAAACAGGGTCGGTACCACCAATGTATTTATCATTGAAGTAGAAGATAATACTTATAAATCTAAACGAAACAGAACAAGACACAGACAAATAAGAAGTAACGGTCTCAAGTGGAAATCGAACCCAGGATTTTTGTCTTACTGCGACAAATTTATTGGATTTAATTTGACCCTGCACAAAAAAAAGTATTGAAGTTGTTGAAAGATATTCATTATGTCAAGTAATAACAAAGAATAGGGCCGGCCCTATGCGGGCGCAATTGTAGCAGTCCGCTCCGGGTGCTGAATTTCCAAAGCTGATAATACCTAAACGAACACACCACCCTTTAGATTATCTTTCATTAAAACCGCTCTAGGCAAACATACAAATCATCCAAATATAATTGATTACAGTGATCGCCTACCTACTACCTAGGGCAGTGTTTCCCAGCCTTTTTTTATGCCATGCCCCTCCGGCATCTTTTGTTTTAACTAAACAGCAGGTAAATTTTCAAATCATATTAAAATATGTTTGTTAACATTTGAACCCCTAATGAAATTAAATAAAACCTGTTCTAATACATATATTTAAACTGAAATTAAATTCAGTTACGCTTGCTACAAATAAATTTTATGTCCGGATATTACTTAGTTAATTTCAGTCTTAGGTCCCCTCTATTAGTTATATATAATCAATTAAGTTTTTTTGTGAGTAAATTGCTTATGGCGCAAAAACCACATTCCACCAAATAAGATGAAGTAACGGGCAATAATAAGTTTCTGTCTTGAAAAGTAAAATAAGGATATTTTGCTTCGCAAATCCTTAGTGTAAGTTTGTTATTTAAGCCTTTGTGTCACATTCGCACTCACACTGAGCAAAAACCGTTCTCATGTTCTTACTGTAATTATTCATGTTCACGCAAGCCAAATTTAATGGCATAGGTACGTGTTCACTCGTACGACGACTAAGGATAAACTATTCTCATTTTCTTACTGTCATTATACATTTTCACAGAAGTCATAGTTATTGCAACTCGTTCTCACTCATTCTATAGAAATTTTGATCTTATTTTCTTACTGTGATTATTCATGGTCAAGCACATTCACACTCATACTAAGGAAAACCCGTCTCTTTTATTGTGTAATCCATGTTCGCAGAAGTCAAGCTTAATGCTTAAGCTTAATGTTAAAAATCATTGACAGTCTTAACACTACACATTATAAAGGTCCTGACAATCTTAACACATTTATACTCAAATCATTAAACACAGTGTAGCAACGCCTCTATCAAACATTATCAATAAAAGCTTTTCCTCGGGATTTTCCCAGATCATCTTAAAAAATCTATAGTCGTACCAATCCACAAAAGTTGACCCAAAAACAAAGTTAACAATTATAGACCAATCTCCCTGTTATCCCAAAAATTATTGAAAAAATCTTTAAAAATACACTAAGTAATTACATAGAGAACAGAAAACTTTTAAGCAAAAATCAGTTCGGACGACGCCATAGCACAACTCACAGAAAATATTTCTAATAATATAGATTTTTAGATTCTTAGACCTAGCCAGGCTTTTGACACAATTTCTCATAAAATACTCCTCAAAAGACTACAAAATATTGGAATTGTAGGTATGCCATACGAATGGCTAAAGAGTTACCTAGAAGGTGAAGCCAGCAACTCAAAATTGGTAAAACTTTGAGTGACTCACTAGGCACTAACTTTGGTGTAACAAGGAAGCACACTGGGACCCCGATATATTATAGATATAGTCAAATCACACACTTACTTTCACATATTTTTGGTTCCTTGGAACGAGTAATTTGCCTAGTTAGGAACCAATAATTTCGACCTGATAAGGTACAATAATCTATAATCACTAAAAATATTTTAATTATATCTTGTATCGTATTGTACTGTGTGTAAATCTAAAGGAATAAGTAAATAAATGCCAAACATTCGCATTCATACTAAGGAAAAACTATTCTCATGTTCACTGTAACTATTCACGTTCACAAGAGATAAATTGAATGACTCACATTCGCATTCACACTAAGGATAAACCATTTTCATGTTCACAGAAGTCACGTTTAATGAGACACAATAGTATTCATACATACTAAAGGAAAACCATTCTTCCTGTAAATTATTCATATTTATGGAAGTCAAATTTAACGACACACATTATCACTCATATTAAGGATAAACCATTCTCATTTTCTTAATGTTACTTTTCACGTTCACAAAAGTCAAGCTTATGAAGACACATTCGCACTCATACTAAGCAAAATCCATTCTCATGTTCTTTCTGTGATCATTCATGTTCACGGATATCCATCTTCTTGTTACAAATTCGCACTCATGCGCACTCAATATCCTGTAGAGTTTCTTTGTTTTTCGATAATTATTGAAATCGTGACGGGTTTCATTCCATATTAAGTACAATTTGGCGTACAGTATAATTTTGTACCTATCAGGCATTTTTTTGAATGACCGATGAGTATTCGCTTTTCTTTGTGGAATGCCTACGTGTCTCATCTCTAAAGCGGGTGCCCCACCTCTGAGGCGTTATGCCCCACCGTGGGAAACACTGACCTAGGGCCTAGGCATCTAATGGTTTTGACAAGGAGCACTACAATATTACTTGCGCCATGCGCTATTTGGCTCAGGACCGGCCCTGACTAGACGAACAACAATACTAACGCCCTTTGACTTGTACGTGGTATTAATTAAATCATAATACACAAACCATAATATAAGAAATACAAATCGTGTACATAATAAAAACTTGAATAAACATAAAGGTTGTAAAAAAACCAAACATATTATGAAATAGAAGTTAAAAATATGTAATCAATATTTTTATTTTGGATACTGACAATTCGTGGTGGAATTCCACTATCTCTAAATATTTTAAAATAAAGTGACATCCACGTTTATCTGATTGTGCGCTTAGATCTTCTAAGCTATGCGACTGATTTTGATAAGGTTTTCACAATCATTTAGGGAATTTCTCTCGAAAGGTTTAGACACATAACATTTGCATATAATTTTGATAAAAAGCAGAGAAAAATCGATTAGAAGATTATTTTTGGGCGCTTACATTCCTAATGCTGGCTAAACCTTTGGAGATACATCAAAATAATGTATGTACTATAATAATAATGTACTAGGCCATGTGATACAGTCCTTGTGTTTTTTATTCTGAAAACAACAAACAAGGCCATACCACCATTTGACGCAACTCGCCGATTTGTGTAATTATTGGTACCTCTTGCTAAAAAATGACCGGAAATAAAAAAGTCTTTTTTGAAAATCTGAGTGTTAAAAATGTATATTTTTGTATATAAGAGCACATAAAAATGACGTAAACAAAAAAATAAATTTACTTTTTTTTACGCTAAATGTTCCCGTTTTATTTCTATCGTCTTGAAGACACTATTTAGGCATTTCAAAAATAAAATGAATCAATAGTTTTGTTTCACCATTTCAGCCGCCGCCGCTTGCAGAATATGTTGCACTGCTTTGTGCGAGTCACGGCCGTAACTATCTACTAATACTTGGCACCCAGTGCGACTGTACCTACAAGTCTACCATTAGACATAAACTGACAATCGTTGCTTATTCCACATTGATGCATTCGGTTCATTTAATATGTTATCGTGTTCTGTTTTACACAGAGAAAGTACTTATAATACCGCGCAAAAAATACTTTTATTTAAGATAAACTTATTTATTTATTTATTAACGGACATCGTCCAAATTACAAAATAATAACAAAAATAAAGTAAAATGAAAAATATAGGAGTAGACAAAGGTACATGAAAGCAAAGACATATGGTAGATATAATATAAGAAAATAAAGTGACAAGTCGAATCAAGTCAAGAACACGCCGTGGGTCAGGACCACAGGACACTTATAATATTTCGTCACTTGTTTAGCGACTGGCAAAAATCATTTAGACTTATCCCAAAAAAGTTAAGGTTTTGACTTGAGTTGACCAGTCTACACATTCTGGACAGTGGTGAATAATATCCATAATTTGTCGAATGATGGTTGAGGAAGAGCAGTTCATTATTTCTGAGTCTTTGCGAGGGGATATTGAAGGGAATGAGTTGCAGTAGAGTAGGTGAAACAATAATACCATTTATAATTTTGAAGAAGCAAACGAGGTCATTTCTTTCCCGACGGACTTCCAAAGGAGAGAGGTTAGTTCAATTTCATCCTATGAGTATTTGCCTTTTTCTAAACCTAGCCTCCTAGCAATCCCTCTTAAGAACCGATGTTGAACAGATTCAATGCGTCGAATGTGGACAGCATAAAAAGGAGACCAAATAACACAAGCATATTCAAGATGGGGGCGAACCAAGGAGCAGTAAAGAGTTCTAAGGGTATTTACGTTTTTGAAGTCCGAAGTGATTCTAGTGATGAAACCAAGTAGTTTGAGCGATTATTAACGATTGCAGTTATGTGATCCCGAAAAGGAAGCTTGCTATCAAGAGAGACACCTTAACTTATATTTATGAGACAACGTTTTCGTGCATAGCTCAAAGGATAACAAATTATTATAAGCATTAATTACTCGCCTTAAATATCCATAGAAATAAATGCCGCCGACGGGAACTGAACCTAATTGAAATATACTTGATATTTATATTTTTGAAACTGACAATTCATGGCGGAATTCCATAATAATATATTTAATAAAACAAATATGAAACTTTTTTAAATTTTAATTTTACTGACCGTAACCGGTTTCGGCTCGTTAAAGCCATCTTCAGACTGGTACTAATTGACCGTAACCGGTTTCAGCTCGTTAAAGCCATCTTCAGACTGGTACTAATTGACCGTAACCGGTTTCAGCTCGTTAAAGCCATCTTCAGACTGGTACTAATTGACCGTAACCGGTTTCAGCTCGTTAAAGCCATCTTCAAACTGGTACTAATTATTCTTAGTCTACGGTTTATATACATAACATATGGGTGAGGGGTAATCTACAAAGGTTTTTTTAATCAATTATATTAATTACAATTGTTACTAATTCGTTTTAAACTGTCGATTTTCTAATTATTTTGTTATTTTCAGTAAGCTAATTACCTTGGATTTGTAGCTCACTTCAATATTGTTCAGGGAAAAACCTTACAAGTAATATGAATTATTAATGTCCAAATTTTATAATCAAATCGTTATTATGATTTTTTTAATTCTTTTTCTCTCTAATATTATTGTTTGAGGGGATATGTTTACATTGGAGTGGAGATGGTCATTATATAAACTAAATACATATTATAATTTCGAAATTATTATGAAAATTATAAAGTATACAAAAGCGGAGACTTAACAATTGATTCTAATTGCTTATTCATTAAAAAGTTAGGGTCTATTTTTTTAGTTAATCGGGTAATATCTAAAGTTCTAGTCTATCAAGTTTATGACCTTTATAAGTGTGGAGAATTTTAACGTCTCTGTCTTTATCAAACAAGCGTTTGTTTTCTAATAAGTGTGATGCTACATTTGACAATTCGCCTTTGTCATTCACCAAGTTTGCGAAATGTTCTTTAATTCGGGTTTTGAATGACCTCCCAGTTTGACCTATGTAATATGACGGGCAATTAGCGCAGTTCACTTGGTAGACGAGAGAGTTTTCAAGTTTTTCTCTCTTATCTTTATTGTCGATTAAAATTCTCCCTAGAGAATTCACATCTTTAAAAGCTTTTTGCATTTATCATTATTAGTTAATCTGGAAATTTTTGTTGATATTTCTCCAATATATGGGATTTTAACTCATTGTTTAGTGATATATTTTTAATTTTTATTTTCAAGGCCTTGCGAAATAATTGTTTATGCAAGTTTTTTATTTCTTTTCTTTAAAATACTTTCAATAGTTTCGCTCTGTATCCATTGTTATTTGCTATGGTTTTTATAATATTTAATTCATTAGTGTAATTTATATAATTCGTGTGAAAGTCTGTGAATGAGTGAATAGAAAACTGATAATTTATGTGAAATGTGGAGTCTAGATGTGTTATGTATGATGTTATCGCTGTATGTTGGTTATGTATAAATTAAGAATTCTAGTTTTTTGCTAATGATTTCAATACCTACGTCAAGAAAATGTATCTTATTCCCCCCTATTACAATTGTAAATTGAATCGATTTATTGATATTATTGATTTCTTTTAGAAAAATATCTAATTGACTGTGTGTTATTGCCGTCCAGATAAAGAAAATGTCATCTACATATGTCAGCAGGTGACTATTCAGTAAACCCTTTCAGAAACATGCATAGTTGAGAACGGCACATAAATAAGGTTTTTCTCTACTGTGAGTCAGCATGTGGCCCTTAAGATTGACCTTTCGATAACATGAATAGTTACACACGGAACAAGAAAAAGTTTTTCTCCACTGTGAGTCAGCATGTGGCTCTTTAAAGTGCCCCTTCGAGAAAATGAATAATTGCACTGAGAACAGAAAAAGGTTTTTCTCCACTATGAGTCAGCATGTGACTCTTTAAAGTGCTCTTTCAAGAAAATGAATAATCGCACTCAGAACATGAAAAACGGTTTACTCCACTGTGAGTCAATATGCGTCTCTTTAAAATGCCTTTTTGACAAGATGAATAATATCACTAAGAACATGAAAAAGGTTTTTGTCGACTGTGAATCCGCATGTGTCCGTTTAGGTTGCTTTTTTTATAACTTGCATAGTTGCACTCCAAACATGAAGAAGGTTTTTGTCCACTATGAGTCAGCATGTGCCTCTTCAGTTGATCCTTTCGACAAAACGCATAGTTGCACACGGAACATGAAAAGGGTTTTTCTCCACTGTGAGTCAGCATGTGGTTCGTAAGGGCGCTCTTTTGATAACATGCATAGTTGCACACGGAACATGAAAAAGTATGTTCTCCACTGGAAGTCAGCATGCGGTTCGTTAGGGTGCTCTTTTGATAACATGCATAGTTGCGCACGGAACATGAAAAAGGTTTTTGTCCACTGTGAATCCGCATGTGTCCGTTTAGGTTGCTTTTTTTATAACTTGCATAGTTGCACTCCACACATGAAAAAGGTTTGTCTCCGCTGTGAATCCGCATGTAGCCCGTTAGGCGGCTCATTTTATAACATACGTAGTTGCACAAGGAACACGAAAAAGGTTTTTCTCCACTGTGCGTGAGCATGTGCATATTTAAATTGCTCTTTTGATTACACGCGTAGTTGCAGACGGAACATAAAAAAAGGTTTTTCTCCACTGTGAGTCAGCATCTGCCTCTTAAGTTGATCCTTTCGACAACACGCATAGTTGCACACGGAACATGAAAAAGGTTTTTCTCCACTGTGAGTCAGCATGTGGTTCGTAAGGGCGCTCTTTTGATAACATGCATAGTTGCACACGGAACATGAAAAAGTATGTTCTCCACTGGAAGTCAGCATGCGGTTCGTTAGGGCGCTCTTTTGATAACATGCATAGTTGCGTACGGAACATGAAAAAGGTTTTTGTCCACTGTGAATCCGCATGTGTCCGTTTAGGTTGCTTTTTTTATAACTTGCATAGTTGCACTCCACACATGAAAAAGGTTTGTCTCCGCTGTGAGTCAGCATGTGCCTCTTCAGTTGATCCTTTCGACAACACGCATAGTTGCACACGGAACATGAAAAAGGTTTTTCTGCACTGTGAGTCAGCATGTGGTTCGTTAGGACGCTCTTTTGATAACATGCATAGTTGCACACGGAACATGAAAAAGTATTTTCTGCACTGTGAGTCAGCATGTGGTTCGTTACGGCGCTCGTTTGATAACATGCATAGTTGCACACGGAACATGAAAAAGGATTTTCTCCACTGTGAGTCAGCATGTGTCTCTTTAAATTTCGCTTTTGAGCATTTGAATAGTTGCACTGGGAACAAGAAAAAGGTTTTTCTCTTACATGGGTGCGTATGTTCATTGCAAAATTTGACTTAGGAGAGAAGGAGTAGTTGCGACTGGGAGAAGTGAATCCTTTTTCCACATAATGCGTCTGAAGATCTGTCGACAAATATGAAAAATAACATGGATGAAAATGACTCGGTTAAACTTATATCCTAAACGTAGAGAAAATAAGCGAAGCCAGTTCGTAGAAACGTTAAAATAAGAGTGGCCGAATTGTTCAAGTTTACAATGAAAATTGGTTTTACCTGCTGCCTTGGTAAATCTCTCAAAGCGTTCTAAGCATTCCTCTTTAACATCCGGCAGGTCTATATAAATTTTCATATAAGTAAGCCCCGCTTCAAATTGTCGGGGTCCGCGATCCGCGTTTATGGTAACTGTCTTCACATTAATGCTTCCTGGAATAAAAAAGGACAATAAATAGAATGTATCTTTGCATGGCCAGCCCCGAACCAAACGGCACGGGCGCCTGGCGCGATTTTAATTTTGGCTGCCCTAACAGTCTAAATTAGTACACGCCAAGGCAGGATGTCACTGTAATCGATAAAATGATGATTTGTGTTTTTTTCGTAACGCGGTATTTATCAAATATAATATAAAGGGCCATGTGTTAGGTTAAATATTCGACGCCCGGAGCAAACTGCTCAAATTATACCCACATGGGGGCAGCCCTGTATCTTCGCACCATTAATATAAAACGAAAAAAAAATTTAAATTGAAAAAAAACTAACAATTTTTTTACGAATAATGATACCATTGATCAACAATTTAGAAGCGGAAATTTGGATGGAAGTTTTAAAGGTCAATATCAGATAAAAATGACCTCAGACGTCCGCTTGAGGGAACTTCTTCAAGAAATAAAAACCTTGCTCTAGAACACCGTAAGTAGAGAGTTTTAAGACAATGGGATAGTGTTTTCTCAATCAATATTTATGATTTTGTAGCGATCGATACTGCTAGAGTATTCTAGAAAGCCGACCGGTTTAAAACGCATGAGCTTAGAATGTACGAGACATTTTGCGCAACAAATTTCATCGCGTACTGTAAATAGGTACCAGCTACCTGTCTAAGCGAGCTACCTACGAAAATACTTTGCGAGTTGGACTATGTACATTACGCGCATTTGTTAGAAGGTTCTAGCGTATTGAAACTACCAGAAGAATCTCGCTGAAGCGAGTGACCCGTAGTTTACCAGCGGTCTCGCGTACTTAGTACCGCCGCCGGCTGGGCTATATTAGTAGGCCCAACGCATGCTCGTACTTCCTAAAGAAGCATAGTAACTTCCATCCATTTAAAAGAGTGCTGCTCAGACAAGATGCAAATAAAGGCCAGTACCACTTCTTTGCCCGAATGTTGACCCGATAATTTTGTATACCATTATCATGGAGGTCTACCCCACCCATTCCCAAATTATAATTTCGTGTTGGCACGCTGGGCAACCGATTTTTTTGCATGCTTCCTTCAAAACTTTGCCTTTTTTGTCTTTCTTCAATTTCTTGCAACTCTGCACTTGACTTACTGGCTCCATTCGATGATAGTTCTTGGCCACTGTTACTTCACGGTTGTCCTAACCAACGGCATACGAGGATTTGGCTTTCTACGTCTACCACCGCATCAAATTCACCTGCTAGGTAAATGTTCGCTATGCGCAAGGGAAATATAGAAGAAAATGTTACCTTTAGGCAATTACTTTCCTGTCTTCAACTTTCCTGAAGCTTCAAGGTTAGGGAAGCGAACTGGCTTACATATGCCAGTAGCGCACATTCTCTTATCCTTCAGGATACACATCAAATGGTGAGATGTGAAGAAATTGTCCATAAATAACTCATGGCGTGCGGGGAACTCTATATTATTATATTCCATCATAGACAGTACGAAGGATAATCTTTGACCTAATACGGGATCATATGTATCAGATGCTCAGGAATATGGCATTGCTTGGAAACAGGTAACCTTCGGAGGAAGCAAGACACCAAATCTCGTAGCCAAGTTTGATTGGCTTATTCTTAATGTACATCTTGCAATGTACATTAAGACACCATTTGCTCGTCGATGGAAAGTTTGTGTGCAAAAACATCAAATACAAATAAAGATGGAACGTTAGTCATTATCATACCTTAGCCATTCTGTCGGTTATATCTAGATTGTTGCTATCGCAAAAATGTACATAGCGCTTTATAAGCTCGAAATGTGGACGTTGATTCCTTTTTTGATGACGCTTACACCCAATGTCGGGTCAGACGAATAATAATCTATGTTATAGATGGCAATGTATTGTAGCCGGTCAACACATAAACCAAGAAAACGCTTCAATTCGTATATATCTTACTAGAATTCGGTATTGTTTTAAATCGAGCGTATTTGATCATCCTCTCAAGAATAAACTGAATCACTTCGTCATCAAAGAATAATGAAAACACTTGAGAAGCATTTTAAGACTTCAGCTTTTCGTACAGATATTTATGCACCACATTCAGCGGTTCAGGAACGCAACAGTTTACTGTAGTTTTAATTTTTTGGCTTGTGGTGCATTTGAAATAGATATTCGCAAGGTATTACGACTCGCACCAGAGGATGTCGAAGGCTGATTCCAGTCAAGTCGTGATATGCCATCAAATCATCGTCAATCAGCTCTTCGTCCGTCTGTTCATCAACATTCTCTGTTTAAAAATATCCGAAAACTGCAGACTAACTATTATTTTTAATAAAAATCACCCATAAAAACACAACAAAACCGTATTATTTGAAGGCAAGCTAACCAAAAACATATGAAAACACTGTCACCAAACGTTGTCACTCCAAACGTTGCGCGCAGGCATCACCTGATTTCAGTGACATCCAGCGGTCATCTTATGCATATAATACTATGTTGAAACAGTGTTGTCGACTATTTCATCTTTTGATAACAATATGTGATTCACACATGTTTTAATTTTTTCCGTTTTAATTTTTTTTTCTTTTTCAAAATGGGTCTATTTTCAGGGCTTTAGTAAAGAAAATATTAAAAATAGAATAATTAATAAAATTTATTAAATTATGTTAATTATTGAAAGCTAACATACCAATATGTAAATGCTGCATAACAACTTGGTGGGATTTAGCTTTATTCACAGTGAAAACAAATCATACTTTTCATCTATTTTTTGATGCCTATAGACATCGTCATGGAGGTAATGGGTTAAAACTAAAAGTATTTTATTAAATATGTCAAACCACAAAGTGATTGCTTTCTATAATAATATGAAGATTTTAATTACCGTTCTAAGCTCCTACAAGTTTGACATGAAAAGTTTCATCACCATCGTCAACTTTGCTAGGTTAATTCACCTGGTGTGTACTAGCTTAAACGCTGTCAAATCACGTATTCTGGAGGAAAAATGTCAAAATAAAACGGAATTTGCAATTTACAAAGTATTTTCTGAAAGATTAGTAATATGTATTGCTATGATATCTTATTAAAAACCTTGTTTTTTGTTTTACTATCCAATATAAAAACATGGTCATAAATATCCAGTATTAGATCTCAATTATATAAAAAGCGGCGCTTCGATTTTGACATTGTAAAATAGACTGTCTGTATTATACTATTCAATTAGTTAAAAAAGGCAAAAATTGTAATTATTGTTGTTGGTAAATGTGGACAATCAAATTATCTTTCAAATTTAATACAATTTCCTTGTGAAAAATGTATTAAATATAGTAATTTAGTTCATTGCATTTGGACAGTTGGTGATAAAATTCTTTAAAATATTTTTTTCACCTACGATTTCTGATAGGCTGTTTACGATTAAAATAAAGTCTTTTTTCCATAGAAATATTGCATTTATTATCAAGTAAGCCACAGAAATATAAAATATTTAATGGTGAATCGAAAAAGTAGCTGTCACAGCAGTTTAAAAGTAACAAACACGCAGGATTCGCGCGATTATAAACTTTACGATTTTTTAATATTTTTTCTATAAATCCTACAAAAAAACAGGTTATCTCATTCGCTATATAGCACCATAATAATTTTGTATGACTCCAGGTAAAAAATTTAAGTTATGTTTTTTTTAATGTTGGCGAAAAATTAAAAAAATTATCGTCTGGATATCTCGAGCAATTGAGGCAAAATTATTTATTTCGCGTGGTCGCTCCAGTGGGTATGGAGTGAATACGAATCTGACTCAGGCAATTGCGTCTCTATATGAGGGAAGCGTTGCATGTGTTAGGGTAAACGGTGGTTTTACGGGGTGGTTTGATATCACAAAAGGTGTTAAACAAGGCTGCGTAATGTCACCGTGGTTATTCAATCTATCCATGGATAATTGAATGCAAGAATTGAAAGAGGTGGGATTGGGCGCGAATTTGAGTAATCTGAAAGTATGTTGCCTGTTGTATGCTGATGATGCGGTGCTGATTGCTAATAGTATGGATGATCTGCAGTCTCTCGTTTCTAGGATGAACGAAGTATGCATGAAGAATGAATTAATGATGAATTTAAATAAGTCTAAAGTAATGGTGTTTGAAAGAGAGAGTACGAAAACAGTGTGCAATATAGCTGTGAATGAGGAATACTTGGAGCAGGTGGATGAGTTTGTGTATTTAGGAAGCATGTTTACGAGAGATAGGAAGATTGACAGAGATATTGAAAGAAAAGTAAATGCAGGTAACTCCATTCATGGAGGTTTGAACGCAGTTGGCGCTAGCAAAAAACTGTCCAAATAAGCGAAGTTAGCAGTCCACAATGGAATGCTGGTACCTACCCTGATGTATGGAAGTGAGGCATGGAACTGGCAAATAAAGGATGAAAGTAGATTGAATGCTGTTGAAATGAGATCCCTGAGGTAAAACGTATGTGTGGTAAAACCATGTTTGATCGTGTGAGGAATGTGGAGATCCGTAAAGAGTGCAAGGCTGATGTAAGCGTAATGAGTAAGACCAAAAAAGGGACGCTTAGATGGTTTGGGCATGTAGAGCGAATGAGCGAAGAAAGGAGTGTAAGGAGAATATACGATGCAAATGTGAATGGTATCAGAAGTCGGGGACGCCCGAGGAAGACATGGCACGACCAAGTGAATCAGATACTTGAGTCGGGCCATGTCAAGAGTCAGAACAATAGAAGAGTACGTATGAGACGATTTATGAATGTGAATGAGGCAAGAAGTGTGTGCCAAGACCGAGTTGTTTGGCGGTCCGTCCTCTCTGCCTACCCCTGCGGGGAAACGGCATGATGGTTAGTTAGTTAGTAAGGTTTTTCATACTTGGCATATGTCTACTTCAACAACCTATAAATGTTGTTTATTATATCCACCAACTTAGTTATGTTATTGATTAGTGATTATCTTGTATTGTCTTATTATTTTGGTGAAATTAAAGATTTTTAAACGTATCCATGAGTTCAAAATAGACAAAAAAATGTCGGAATTCATCGTCGTATTGTCGAAAAATCATGTCTTGCAAATTTTCATCAGTGTTTTTTGTTTTTCATTTGTTCAAATTTCTTGTCATTTTAGGTTTTTTTCTCCTCAGACAATTTTCACTGACAAAGTTTCATCTTCAGGAAATAAACTTTAAAAGTTCATTTTCTTAGTCAGATGAACCTTGCCCTTAGAAAACATTTCGATATTTTTCTGCTAGAAGGACATTTTTATTTTTAAAATTGTTTTTTGGGCTAAATAATAAATTACTCAGTGCAATTATATTGTCTATGGCTGTACCTTTTTAAATGACCTTGAGTTTCTATACCTTGTCTATCATCACGCTCCGTACGTCAAGTACGGCTGGTATATCTGTGGTTAAGTACTTTACAAACTACAAAATACCCGAAGATATCGATCTAATTAGTTTTAATACATTACAACGTCGCCCGCCTGCCTGTATGTTCCGAGGCGATCTTGTCATTTTCACTACGGCATTTGTAATTCATTTCTTTGTATGCGGTTTTAGCAAAATAAATAAAAATATAGGTAGATTGAGTAGAATAAATGTCTATGACTTCATTATTGTTTAATGTCTATGTGTAAATAATTAATTTTTTGACGTACGCTTTCAATACTGCTGGTGATTTCATCCTGTTTAATCTCTATACATCAATTTATATTATATTCCTGACTCTGTTCAGCCCACGCAGTAATCTTTATAATCCCATACTTGTGATTGTTATTGGTAATTACTGATTCTTATATTCATCGCTATTCATTTTGGTTGCGCCCGTTATTCCAAATCAAACTGAGCGACCACTGTCCTTTAACCCTAGAAAGATAGTCTGCGTTAAATGTACGCATGCGTTTTGCGAAATATTGCTTTCTCTTTCTAAATATCGCGAATCCATAGCTGTGCGTTTAGGACATCTTATTCGTCGCTGAGAGCTGTCATGTAGTGTGAGTGTCGATAAGGTAAGTGTCACCGATTTTGAAATATAACGAACGGGTGAGTCAAAATTACGAATGATTATTTTTTACGTGACTTTGATGATATGTGCCAAAGCTGTTAGTAACTAATTTTTATACTATATGTTCCTAATATATATAAGATATGCTAATTGTTGCTTTTGTAATAAAAAAAGGCTGATTATTGTAGTAAAAAATAAGTTTTCGTATGATAGAGTCAGTGTTAAAGAATTTCGTTGATTTAAAGAAGAAGTTTAAAGTTTTTTTTTTTTTAATAAATAAACGAGTATAAGTAAACTATCTTTAATATTATTATTCTTATATATGTGTAAATAAATAATCACATAAAATTTATTGAAATAAATTAATAAACCTCGACCTGCAGCTGTTTAAAACACATGCGTCAATTTTACGCAGGAGTATCTTTTCCGTACTACACAATATGATTATCTTTCTAGGGTTAATTTGTGCTATTGAATACTCAACTGCACAACTGCGCTATCTCTAACGCAACTTATGTTAACTTATGCCAATCGATACCTAAGTAAGGAAGTCCAATGACGTTTTGTTTGAGGAACGTTAAGCCCAGATTACTACTGTACGTCGCAGAGGCGCCCGCGTTTTTTTCATATATTGCTCTCTCTTTTTATCCTTCGCGCGTATTGCATTGACGAGGACATCTCAGTCATCGGCAGCACGTGTCGCAGGACGGTTTTTGCGTTACGGGTGAGTGGTTCATTTATGCGTTACGGTAAGTTTGCTAGTTTTTTTTTGATATTACTACCCTTGGCGCTCGAAAGACGTATGAGTAGCTTGTATGTAAGTTTTGCGCTATTAGTCAAATTATTATCTAAAATATTTTTTTGCTACTTTGTTCCTTTTTTTAGTTAATAACTTCATAACTGACTATTTTTTGTAGTGTAGTAGTAGAAGTACTTTTTTTAAAGTGTATACTTTAAGTGTTTTTTTTTAAAGAGAAGACTGTTTAATTGCCTAAGTTTCATTTGAGTTTAGATTTTATAATAAAAAATATATAAATATAATATAAAATAGTTTTCTTATTTTTTAGTAGTATACAAAAATATAGAAACAGTCAAAATAAATCAATCATACTTATAGTTTTGGAATAAATCATTAGTCGATATGATGCGCCTCGCGGGGGTATGAGTAGTTTCTTTGTACGTCGCAACATGAGTAGTAGTGTAGAGTTAAACTGTCAATTAGACGTACCTATACCATTTTTTGTATGGTATTTTGAAAGCATTTCAAACATCGATAACCAATATTCTGTTGAAAGTATAATGGCGGACTCAATGAAAGGTTTACTGGTTGTACTTTTGATATGGATATAGTATATATTGAGTTATCCGACAATTGACGACAATTCTCTCAACCGATTTCAAAAGGTCAACATAGTCACAGTTCTTATTTCCAAGTATGCTTTTTGCATACGAAATCATTGTTTCGTCAGAATATTCCGAGCACATTCGAATTATAGTTCCGTAACAACTATTTTCTTTTTCAGGTTAATTTGTTTGGGCTTGTACTAGTTACTAAATCCTTCCACAGTAGTGCCATGGATCTACTAAATCCGGATACAGTTTCCATAAAGACGGAACCAGGGCCCCAAGAAGAATGTGGAGGTGAAATACCGTATACGGATATGGATTTGGACCTCCCAGATGTAAAGATGGAATGTTTCCAAAGTGCGGAGAGTTCTCGGACTGCCAGTTAGTTGCATTGCATATTTAAAAGAAAATATTTTCGGAATCCCAGTTCGTTTCGCATTATCAAGCAGGCAGATGCTTGCTCATAACGTCGCCTCTCTCCGTGCATAAATATATTTGGCATTTTCAGATAAAATGTATCTTTGCCGAAAACTTCAAACTACATCACACTTTGAACTTCATGATTATTTTTTGTGAATTCCGCATCAAAGTCAAAACTGCTCCCTACCATGTGAAGCAACTGGAGTTAATTGTGAGGCTGATGGTAGAAGGGAGGAGAAAGATGTAGAGAAGTGGAACGTTAGAAGCACCTGGCTTTTAAGATGTGGTCACTAAACACGGCCAAAGCCATTTCAACCACGTTTATTTTGAGAATTGTGTTCATAGGAATATAACTATAAATATTTTGTTTATATTTAGAGTTATTTTCTGTTTTATATGTGTGTAAACTCGGGCGATACGGAGCGTATTTTAAAGAAGTTAAAAGTGGGATTTACTAGGCGGAAGGTGCTCAAGAGCAAATGGTTTTCGGGTTGTTGAAGCATCGGTCCCTGAAGCAGACATCTGAGGTCATTCCTATTTCTTAAATTCACCTGAAAGTCTCTTATCTAAATAAACGCTTTTATATTGTTGATCAATGCTTTCTTCAATCGTTAAAAAATCTTTTATTGTATCTCGATCTTAAACATACTTATTGTTTTTCTAGGTATTATTAATGTGGAGACTGTTAGCATCAAGGCAGAACTAAGACCCCAGGTAGAAGATGAAGGGGGATTTCCTTACATGGAAATCGACATAATACTGCCAGATGTTAAAAAGGAATGCTTAGAAGACTTTGAAAGAATTACCCAGACAGCAGGTAAAACCGGTGTTTAAGATTTAGAAATTTGTGCTCTACTGTTTTTCTACATTTTAATGAATTTACTGTTCTTATTTACACAAGGTTATAAGTTTCACTTAGCCTTATTTATCAGTATTTTTTCAAATTTGTCGCCAGATTTGAAGATGCATCCTGTGGAAAAAGAAATCCCTTGTAGCCATTGTAACGACTCCTACTGTCGTATGTCAAATTTTGAACATCACTTTCGCACTCATACTGGAGAAAAACCTTTTTCTTGTTCCGAATGTAAATATTCGTTCTCTCGAAAGCGAGATTTGACCGTACACATGTTAACTCACACTGGAGAAAAACCTTATTCATGCTCCGAGTGCAACTATTCATGTTCTCGAAGGAGTCATTTGAAGATACATATGCGGACTCACAGTGGGGAAAAACCTTTTTCCTGTTTGGATTGCAACTATTCATGCAATCAAAAAGGAAGTTTGACGCTTCACATGCTGACTCACACCGGAGAAAAACCTTATTCATGCTCCGAGTGCAACTATTCATGTTCTCAAAAGTCTTATCTGAAGAGGCACATGCTGACTCACAGTGGAGAAAAGCCTTATTCATGCTCTGAGTGCAACTATTCATGTTCTCGAAGGAGTCATTTGAAGATACATATGCGGACTCACAGTGGAGAAAAACCCTTTTTCCTGTTTGGTTTGCAACTATTCATGTAATCAAAAAGGAGGTTTGACGCTTCACATGCTGACTCACACTGGAGAAAAACCTTATTCATGCTCCGAGTGCAACTATTCATGTTCTCAAAATTCTTATCTGAAGAGGCACATGCTGACTCACAGTGGAGAAAAACCTTTTTCGTGTTCTGAGTGCAACTTTTCATGTTCTCTAAAGGGAAATTTGGCCAAACACCTGATTACTCACAGTGGAGAGAAACCTTTTTCATGTTTGGAGTGCAATTATTCTAGTTCTCAAAAAAGCAATCTGAAGAGCCACATGCTATCCCACAATGGAGAAAAGGCTTTTTCTTGTCCCGAGTGCAACTATTCATGTGTTCGAAAAAGTAATCTTATGAGCCACATGCTGACTCACAGTGCAGAAAAACCCTTTTCATGTTCTGAGTGCAATTACGCATCATCTCGAAAAGGATATTTAAAGAAACACCAGCTGACTCACACTGGAGAAAAACCTTTTTCATGTTCCGAGTGCAACTATTCATGTTCTCAAAAAAGCCAGCTGACGAGCCATATGAAGACTCATATGAAACATAACCTTTCTTAACATCCAGAGGAGATCGGACAAATGACTTAACTCCCAAATTGCATGAATTCAAATGAATTAATCTTCCGAGGAACGTTTTCAAGTTTTATTATGCCTCTGTCCTACTATAAAACACTTTAAAAATATAGAATTTCTCGAAATTGGAGCCAATGAAATTCTAGGGACCAAGGAATAGAGACCTGCCTTGATCACTCTCACAGAGCTGCTGAACATAGCCCAAAAATAAGTTTACGTTTAAGACAATTCTAAACGCTCTGGTTAACTCCCACAGACGAAATATTTTAAAGTTTTCAATCCACAAAAGCTTGCACATATCTGAATATCCCGCTGCTCAACATAAATAATAAGCCAGGGAAAAAATTCCTTGTTATTACTTTATTTATTTATTTATTTATTAGATACAAATAATTACATACATATTAAGGATGCTTTGGCTGTCCAACTAGGAAATTTTCCCGTTTTAGGACAGCCAAATTGCCTGGTTTAGTTAACATTTGTACACGCTGCTGTTATGAATTATATTTCCATACTTTACATTAATAGTTAAGCTAGTAATATATAGTCTATATACATATATATTTTTCAAAGTAATCAAAATAAAACTCTTTCAGACATATTTGTACACCCGAATATTATTTTTTTTTTTTTTTTTTACGAAAACACCTGATAAATGTTATCAAGGTACATGTTATAATATGCATAATTAAGGAACACTGTATCAGGGTACATGATAACATATTGGATTAATTCAATTTATAGTTACAATATAAGAAAAATATTAGGTGGGTTTCTTAATTTGTTCGCTGTTACTATGCTGTGTATTAATTTACATAATCAAGGTACATATAATATTATATACATAATCAAGAAAAATGTAAACAAGGTACATGAAAACATATTGTATAAACATTATCAATCACAAAAATTATCAATCGCATCGTATCAATCAGATGCATAGTAGGAATTTTTTTATTTAACTGCCAATAACAATGAATAAATGTGAGTACAGAACATTTTTGTTTATCTGTTGGTCATCATAAGTTCGCTTTCGACTCTTCCTAAGTCTAGAAGCCAAACATTAACTAGTTTACGCAGAATGCTTATGCTTTTCAATATCCATAAATCGGGTAAGAGGTTGAATAATTTTGGACCAAGGTAATAGAATTGTCTTTGGGCTAAGGATGTCATAGTAGTAGGTGGAACAACTGGATTCCTCCTAGAATGTCTAGTGTCGTGATAATGATCAATGGAAGGGTAGTGGTGACGTTGTTTTTGAGTGTGTAATATAATTTTTTTTATGTATAGTTGCCTTACATCAAGAACTCGTATCTCTTCGAATAAAACATCACTGGGGTACCTAAATGGTTTTTTTAGGATGACCCTTAGTAGTGATTTCTGTGCTTTTGATAAGGGATCCAGTATTGTTTTGGTACATCCGCCCCATCCCAAAGATGCATATTCAAGTAATGAGTTACACAGAGCATAATATAAACATTTCAGATCTTTTATGCAGAGAATATTTCTAATGCCCAGGAAAAGATGAGTAAGTTTTCTGACTTTTGTGGAAATTGAGTCTATATGTAGGTCCCATCTCAGAAATTTGTCTATCATAATACCTAGATATTTTATACTATCTACGCATTCTAGGGTGTTACAATTACAAGTAGTTAGGTTATTGCAGTGGTGTATAATAATTTTTTGTGTTTCCCACTTGAGTTGCACTGAAGCGGATGAATTTTGTTTTCTCCGTGTTGAGTGTGAGTAGATTATAATCTAGCCATTGTTTAACACTGTTTATACCAGCTTCTGCTTTACTGTGAACTACATTCCAGTTTTTACCTTCAAATAACAAGACCGTATCGTCTGCAAAGGTAATAATGTGGTCGGCAAGGGAACTGTTACATAGCTCATTAATATATATATTAAACAAAATTGGCCCTAGAGTACTTCCCTGAGGTACACCAAATGTAATATTTGCTGAATCGCTTAGAGTATCATTAATGTTAACTCTTTGGCTTCTGTTTTCTAAATAACTAACCATCCACTTTAATAGTTGACCCTGTATTCCAACGCACTGTAGTTTTTTCAACAGAATTTTATGTGATATGGTGTCGAACGCTTTGGCGAGATCCAGGAATAGTGCAGTGCATTTAATTCCTCCATCGATATTATAAGAGATGATTTTTGTCAGGTTAGCGATAGCATTTTCTGTGCTTAAACCTGGTCGGAAGCCGTATTGTCTATTAGAAAGAATGTTATTATCTTCCAGATATGTGCTAAGGCGATTTTTTACAATTTTCTCAATAATTTTCGAGACCGAATTTAGCAAAGAAACTGGCCGGTAATTATGTACATGCGATTTGTCACCATTTTTTGTGAAGCAATATAACTACTGAATGTTTTAAATGATTGGGGAATATTCCTGATTTAAAGCTTAGATTCGAAATGAACGCGATCGGTATTGCGATTGAGGATTTAATAAGTTTTAACAGATTTGATGAGACTTTATCAGGACCACAAGCATTTGATGACTTAAGATCGTCAATTATTTTCATGACTTCGTTTGTCGTTGTTTGGATAATGTCTATTTTATGACCAAAATTAGAGGTAGTAAACTTAGCGAGATCAATTTCAGTAGTATTAAGTTTATCAAGAATTTTTTTCGCAAGAGTGACTCCCACTGAAGTGAAATAATTATTGGCAAAATTTGCCATAATTTTTGGGTCTGAACAGTTTATATTATTAATGTACAACGATTTAATTTCGGAAGATTTATTAATTTTTGTTTAAGATATATTACGAAAAGCTTCCCACAGACGTTTTGGCGTACAGTTATTTTCGTAAATAATATTTTTATAATAATTTTCTTTAGTCGATTTAATTAAATGTTTACATAAATTCATATACTTTTTATAATGAGCTTGTACTAAAATATTTTCAGGACATCTTTTCGCCTTTTCGTGTAATTGATTCCTTCTGTGAATAGATTTGACAAGGCCAGGGGAGATCCAAGGTGTGAGTTTTACTTGATTATTTGTTATGTGTATGTGACTAGTGTGTTTAGATATATATGAATGTAATTTTGTGATAAATTCATTCATTGCTGAGTCAGTATCAATTTTTTCTAGAACGTTTTGCCAGTTTTCTGATCGCAAGTCTTCGAGTAAGTTATTTTAATTTGTTCGAGGGACATATTTAATTTTAGCATCAGTGGGAGGTTTGTTTTTAAGACAGAGAGCTGTGGTGTAGTGGTCTGAAATTGTAGTGTGAAAAACAAATGAGTCGATTAGGTTAACATTGATATGGTCTAGGCAAGATTTACTCATGCCCTGTCTGAATGAATCCATTTTCAGTAAGCAGGCATAAATAATCGTTATATTGACTGTGGTATTCGGGAATAGTATTAATATTGAGATCGCCTATGATGATTTGACGTTCTATTTTTTTTGAACTATTGATGATTGCTTGAAGTGAGCTCAAGAAAGTGTCGATGTTTTGGAAAGCGGGTGATCTGTAGATTGCAAAGATACATAAGTTGTTATTCAAAACAATTTTCAGACAGTTTGCTTGTGATAATAAAATTTCATCTACTTGTGCTTGTATTCCGTCTCTGATGTAAACAACTATCCCACTAGATTTATTTAAACTTATGTTAGTGTGGTATTCAGAGTAATTGTGTATAATTTTGGAGGTGTATTCTTTATTTATCCAACATTCCGACAAAATTATAACATCGAATGAGTAATTAAATTGATCTAGAAATAGTAAAAAATCATCGATTTTTGAAATGCTTCTGATATTCTGATGCATGATTTTTAGACTATATGAGCCCCAATTGTATTTGCTTAGATTATTAAGATCATAAATAACATTTGTGTTATAATTTATATCGGAATCATTATAATTATCATATGGTAAACGAAACATAGTTAGTATATTTTAAATAATTGTAGTATTGCGTAACATAGTTATTATATTTTAGATTAGTGTGGTGCTGTGATAAACTTTCGCATAATATAAGTTTTAATACAATTTCTAATTTAGATTTATTGACACCTAAAATTACTATGAAGCTGGTGATAATACAAGTTCCTAGCAGGCAGTGGAAAGCAATAGACTTGATAAAGCGAGAACAACGACTAAATATAATAGTAAACAAGCGAGACGAAATATACCTCGAGAGCGAAATTGGTACAGTTTTATCACAGTGCTGACAATTTTGATTCATCGGAAATGAGAATAGCATTTGTTCCCGCCTCTTTTCTAATATATATGTTGCCTCCTTTAACCCACGCGAATCGAAACATACATTCCTTGGCATATTGGCGTGTCTTAAACCAGAGCTGCTTTGATCGAAAGGTCAGTTGTTCGGAAACGTAGATAGGCGAGCGAGGACCGGCAATTCCAATGTTCAATGTGTTAAGTTTGTCTTCGGTATTTTGTTGATTTTTATTGTAATTTTTCACATCCGCTAGCAGCTGATCTCTAGCTAGATTCGTCTTTAATTTGATAATTATTTCTCTCGGATGATTCTGTTTATTATTTTTTTTAGCTGACCGATAGATAGAGTCAATATCTTTAGTTTGAATCGAGGATTTTGTAGTCTGGCAGATGTTGAACATTACGTCTTGTAAATTCTCCCCGTTGATTTCAGGAATGCCTCTTATTTCGGCATTATTTGCTTTGAGGGCACGCTCCTGAAATTCTAGACCATTCTCCAGGACAGTAATTCTGGCTTCCAAAACGGCGTTCTTCTTCGTGAGCTCATCATTCCGTTGCTCCATGTTACGAAATCTGGCAAGAAAGTCCTCATACTGCGCACTTATGAATTGGATATTTTCTAGAATTTTATTATTTTGGTCTAAAATATCATTTTGTTTTTTTTCCAAATTAGTCGTTTTATAAATGACTAACTCTTGCAGTTCTTCTAGATTAGTTGATGGTTGGTAGGTGGGCGTTGAAGCTTTGTTGGTCACTTTTTTTGATGGTTCCAAAGTTGCGGTATCACTGGTGGTCTCCGTTAAAATAGTAGCACTTGAGGCGGCTGAACGAGTATCCTTTTTGCACTGCTTGCACTTCTGTTGGGTTCGCCTTTCTTGAGTAAATCGACGGTATGTATTCTCATTTATGCCTCCACGGGCTAAATGATAGGTGCCTTTACACGTCGCACACACAAATATTGAATCGTCTGAAAGGACGGCTTCTGGACATACTCTGCAGTGCATCTTGAATAATATATTTACTTCCCGCCTTATAACGACACTACGATGATAACCGAGTTAGGTATATTGGTTGAACTTTATAAATTATAAAATAAAAATAAAATCGTTTTTATTTTATTATTCTGGATTTGGTAAGATTCGATCCTAGGATCATCAAATGTCTGCACCAAATTCAGGTGACGTTTTAGACCACTGAACCAACCAAGGCTTGCGGCGAATTGTGGTTTTAAAGGCTTATAATATAACCGAGCACCTGTAAATTAAATAATTTACTGTTCTTTTCAATATTATCAGTTCACTTTTGTAATATTATTATTTTTAAACACTATCACGGGATCAATAATTATGAACACTTTGATAATTAATTATATATCACCAACAGATTGAATTTCAAATTAAACTGGGAGATGATATGACAAATTCACTCTAAAATGACGCTGATCTGTCACCTCACTTCAATATTTGTTCTTTTTTAATCACTTAATTGAAGAATATTTCTTCGTTAATTTGATGTGACACTATAATCATCTGTGGTAAACACGGATAAAACTTATACTTTGTTTTACAAGCGTTTTAAACTTTATATTTTAATTGTTTTGATCGGAGCGATTGATTTGCGTGTACATTAGTTAGTAGGTAGATTGAAGGATTGAAATCAATGGTATCTTCAATCATGCACTTTTTTTTAAATAAGAAAAGTTTTTATCATTCACTCCTTAGAAGAGGGATGACTATTATTTCGTTGCAAGCTGGGCATATCGATGTACGTATTGTTGTTTGGTTTTACTAGGTTACGTAAAAGTGGAGACTGTTACCTGCAATGTAGAACCAAGACCACGAGAAGAAGATGGAGAGGGAATTCCCTATGTGGAAACTCACAAAGAACTTACGGATGTTAAAAAAAATGCCTAAAACACGTTCAAAGAATTATCCAGACAACAGGTAAATAACGAATCGTGCTATCTTTTTTTTGTTTTTGTGAATGGTGCTAAGATTTACCTATTCGTTAACTTTTTCAGATTCATTTACAGATCTAACGACACATCCTGAAAAACTATTATCTTGTCCCCATTGTAAGTTAATCAAAATCTCTCGGAGAGGGCGATTGTAACAATTCAAAATGTATTTTGTAAATTTATTCGAGTTGTATTGTTCGTCTTGGAATGCAAATGATCACTGTCACTACTGTTGTTTTGTTTTCCCAGGTAGTACTAATGTGGAGACTGTTACCATCAAGGAGGAACCAGGAACCCGAGAAGCAGATGAAGGGGAAATTCCTTCTATGGAAATTGACATAGACCTGCTGGATATTAAAAATGAATGCCTTAAACGCCCTCAAAGAATTACTTATACAACAGGTATTCGTGCTTTTTATTTAATACATTTTTTGAACCAACGGTACTTTCAATTATACCTTTATTCGTTATCTTTTACAGACACATTGACCGATTTGAAGACACATTCTGCGGAAAAACCATTCTTCTGTCCCCATTGTAACTACGCCTGCTCTTATAAATCTAAGTTAGAACGTCACTTGCGCACCCATACTGGAGAAAAACCCTTTTCATGTTCTGACTGCAGCTATTCATGTTCTCAAAATGGAGCTTTATCAAGACACATGCTGATTCACAGTGGAAAAAAACTTTTTTCATGTTCCGACTGTAAATATTCATGCTCTCTAAAGGGATATTTGGTGAGACACAAACTGAATCACACAAAGGAAAAACGTTTTTCATGTTCCGATTGCAGCTATTCATGTTCTCAAAAGGGCAATTTGACGAGACACATGCTGACCCACAGTGGAGAAAAACCTTTTTCATGTTCTGATTGCAGTTATGCATGTTCTCAAAAGGAACAATTGACGAGTCACATGCTGACTCACAGTGGAGAAAAACCTTTTTCATGTTTTGACTGCAACTATATATGTTCACGAAGGGGACAATTGAAAAGACACATAATGACTCACAGTAGAGAAAAACTTTTTTCATGTTCCAACTGCAGTTATGCATGTTCTCAAAAAGTACATTTGACGAGACACATGCTAACTCACAGAGGAAAACCTTTTTTACGTTAGAAATCCGGTCATTCAAGTTTTCATGAGAGCGATTTGACGAAATACATGCATGCAACACATGTACATATGCTGTCTCACAGTGGAGAAAAACATATTTCTCGTTCCGTGTGTTAGTATACATTTGCATAAAAGTGTGCCTTAGCAAGACACAACGACCCATTTAAAGAATATACTTGCTCGAAACTAGCGATTATAAATTTTGTCTGTCGTAACACCAGGGATTCTCAAGTATTCAAATTTAATTTTTTGCTCTGCAGGTAAAGTGATAATGAATATATTTTAGTCATGCATTAAGCAGCTGGATTCATCCTAATTATATTATTTGACGAAAGAGGGCACCACTATTCCTGTTTGGTCGATTTAAGACTAAAGGATCAAAATATTTTTGTCACAATAATGTGGCAGTACTTTTGGAATTACAATGTGCTAATTCAAGATTATTCTAAATTCTACTCTCTTGAGAGCTGTTCGTGATAGATTTTAAGTTTTTGGTGCGAATGCAAATTATTATTGTGCCGATTGCCGTCCGCTGCCGAATTTGGAGATTTAAGGAATCGCTGTAAACTCAATGCGAGTGATATTTTCGGTGAGTCTTCTGTTTTAATGTATTTGGTGGCTGGATTATAATTTATTACTTTTCGTGCAGAGTGAATTTTGTAATCAACCCATTTTTTCATGGAGAATTAATTATTCCCTGATGGTCTGTATGACTTACATGTCAGATCAACACCAGAAACCATTATTTTCTAGTTTTTCTACGTCACAGTTCTAACATGAACTTTAAATATTTTGATTATATAATTATTATTATTATATGGCACTTCTGAATTGAGTGTTATTTGTTTATGCTATAAAACATAGTTCCATAGTTTGCAATAAATTATTTCTATAAAATATTCAATGTGTACGTGGATTGCTGACTTTTTAAGGGATAGGTCGATTCAGGCGGTTGCTGACGGTTTCACCTCTCCCTCGCACTCCATAAATGCTGGCGTCCCACAGGGATCGGTTCTGTCTCCGACTTTGTTTTTGTTGCACATCAATGACCTTTTGACATGTGCACCGATTCATTGTTACGCGAATGACAGTACAGTTCATGATAGCTTTTTGTTTGACAAGCCCCCAAAGGGCACACAAACTCCAACGGCTCGGAGGGCTTTGAAGCAGAGAATGGACGGTTATCTCGAGAGTATTTCCTCCTGGGGTAAAAATAATCTCGTCGAATTTAATGTTTCAAAGACCCAATCCTATCTGATTACGTCTAAAAGGGATCCAAATGATAATCTTGTCTCCTTCAACGGAAGCAATCTTCCGAACAGGCTTTCCATTGATATGCTTGGTGTAACTATAAGTGACCAGCTCAGGTACGGGGGCTCCATTGAAGCCAGAGTAAAGTTGGCCTCTCAGAAGCTGGGCGTACTGTACAAGGCCCGCAGATACTTTAATAATACACAACTACTGATCCTGTACAAATCGCAAGTGCGCCCTACTGTCGAATTAGGCAGCTATCTCTGGTCCGGAGCCCCTAAATACCTGGAAAAAACCCCTTGACTCTGTGCAAAAACGGGCGGTCCGTTTGATAGATTCCCCAATCTTAACAAACGGATTGCAATCTTTATAGCACAGGCGTCAGGTAGGTATGCTGTCCTTGTTCTATCGGTATTACAATGGAAGATGCTCTGAGAAACTAGCATCATTGATCCCTTCGGCACCGGTTCGTAGTCGGGATACACGCCAAACGCGCGCCCAACATTTGTACACAGTTGACACTTGTCACATAAGAACGGGTCGCTTCTACGATTCGTTCTTAAGTTCAACAGCTCGGCTGTGGAACGAACTGCCGGCCTCTGTGTTTCCTCCCTCCTACAACATGGGACTCTTCAAGACTCATGTTCACTCCTTCCTTTCCACAAAAAGACCCTCCACACAGCATCCCCAAAGATGACATAGGCCCTGAGGGAAATTATTTTCTTCAGGTCCTCCTGTGTGGAGTTAATATATTAAAAAAAAACAAAAATTCAACATATTTTCTATTTCTTTTAGAAATATTTTGTGTATTTATATAGTTTTACTTTATGTTTGTGATTACTCTATGTTTGATTCACTCAAATGTAAATTATTATCCTCGATACAGGCTATGTTCTAGTGAGATTGATTTTTGTGAGAAAAAAACAAGATTTTTCTATAGTGAGATACAATAAATAAATAAATTCGCTAGAAAAAAATGCTTTCAGAACAGGTTCATTAATTTTTAATGGATCAACATAAAAATATACATTCAAGTAATACGTGTTAATGTTACAGAAGAAAAAAGTTGCATTTTTAAGTACACAGCACTGTAAAACAGAAGTGTTTATATAATATGAATATTATGATGTTTGTCTGTCACTGTGCACTGAATTTTAAAAAGTAACGTTGGTAAGTATTCCTAAACGTATGGATACATACGACAATGCTTACCTGATTTTGAGCTTTGAAAATATTTTTCAGAAAAAATGCAAAAGCCGGTTAAAAGTTTTAACGTAAGTGTTAAAATGTGTGTATTCAAGATGGATAGTAAATGAAACATTTTGAATAGTGAATTTGAGTAATCTGAAAGTATGTTGCCTGTTGTATGCTGATGATGCGGTGCTGATAGCTAACTGAATGGAAGATCTACAGTCTCTCGTGTCTAGGATGGACGAAATATGCATGAAGAATGAGTTAGTGATGAATGTATGTATGTGTAAAGTCATGGTGTTTGAAAGAGAGAGTACGAAAATTGCGTGCAATATAGTTGTGAATGAGGAATACTTGGAGCAGGTGGATGAGTTTGTGCATTTAGAAAAAATTAGAAATTTAGTTATTTTATTAAAAATTTAGTTGTGAACATTTTTTCACAGACTTATATGAATTTATTATAAAAACAAAATATTTATATATTGTTTGCAAAATCTTTAATATAAAAAAAGAATCATTCATTAAATAGTGTGCATGTCATCGTGCTATATGGCATTGCCGCCTTGCGAGCCGCACGTGGCACTGTAATGTGCTAGGAGGGAGTGGTGGATACGAGCAATACTTTAAATTGGAGTACGTTGTGGGAATTACCTGTCTATTTAGTTCTGGTCACCACTCATCAAACATGGCAAGAATCATTTCAAACAACCTTCCAATTCTAAATTCTAAACTCCGAGAATATCATCCACTGATGGCTGAGTATACACGTGAAAGAAGCAACACGTCATGATGTACAATGTGTAATAGTAACGCTATTGTTTACAGCCCGAATGGCAGTTAAGTGGACTGTAAATGAAAATAAAAGATCATCCGATCAGGTTAAAATCACTGGGAAAACGAGGAAACATGGAGAACGCCTTACCTTACGATTGCTGTTAGTTTCTTGCAAACTTAACCAACCTTAATGCTAGTTGATTTACTTTTATAAAATTTTACGTAGAAAATTGCTCAAAGGTTAGCGGTAAATTCAATATCGTTGTGATTGAAACAAGTACATTTGTACAAGACATAAAAAAATATTATATTAGCGTTCTATTCTCAGAATAATTTAATCGAAGTTAACTACGTTGATTATACCCAATACTCATAGTAAGTCCAACGACTACTTAAACGCAAATAATTAAACATATTTTAAGTTAAATAAAAGAAACGAAAATACTTATAATAAAAAATACAAGTCCAAGTTGTACAAAACGCAATTGTAAAATTACTAGTCGTCCCTAATATTTTTAAACAGCGACATAATACACCGTTGCTGTTTCAGAGTGCCAAAATTTTACCTGTTAAGGCTATTCTATGGCAAAAAATCATAATTCAGTATATATTTACCCCGCAGAATAAAGAAAAATTAGAACATAAATACAGTACTAGATTCACGCGCAATGACGGGTTAATAGTTCCGAAATGTAATAATAAATACGGACAGAGAACGTTTGAGTACAACATACCGAAGATATTTAATTTATTACCTGACACTATAAAGCAATGTAAGTCTATGAATATGGTTAAATATTACTGGCCGTGCAAGTACTCTCAGCATACTGCAAACATTCTTTCTTTGCATCTGGCAGGTCGAAATCTATATCCTTATAGAGTATTAGGTTTTGTGTCACTTTATTGTGATATATTTTATTGCCTACCGGTTTCGGTACCTCCGTACCATCATCAGGACTGTTATAAAACATGTGCTATTAAATACAGAAGTACACATATCAAAAAAGAAAGAGACAATATACTAAAGGGGGACAGTGTGTCAGTTGTGGGAGAGAAGTGGAGAGGGGAGTGTGGGATAAGTGAAGTAATGGGGAAAATACTAAGAATTGGGCTGACAGTTAAACTGACGCACTCCCATTCTAGTATACTGTCTCTTTATTTTTTGATAATATTTGTACTTCTGTATTTAGTAGTATTAGTTTTATAACAGTCCTGATGATGGTAAGGAGGTACTGAAACCGGTAGACAATAAATTATATCAATAAAGTGACACGAAACCTAGTATTTTCGTTTCATTTATTTAAAATTTCTAGTCACAATGTGTTTGCTTCTGAATTGTTTAATTTAAGTTTAATTGAGTTGTTTAATTTGAAGACATTTATAATCACACTTTAAAAAATATTAATACTATGTTTAATCACTATTAACGATTTCACTGCTATAACGAAAATGTGATTAAAAGTAATTCAATTATTCCAAAGATATCTGAGTGTTACAATCAACCACACACACACGCTTCTTCAATTGACCCCACTATGCATAAATATACCACTCTCTAGATCGATATCTTCGGGCTTTTTGTATACAACAGAATTATACAGTACTTAACCACAGATATACAAGCAGTACCTACCGTGCGGAAAAGAGCAGTAGACAAGATAGAAAAAACTCAAGGTCATCTAAAAGTAAGATGCAACCATAGACAATATAATTGCTCTCGGCCTACTCCATTCATTCACTAGCCCAAAAAAATATTTTAAAAATAAAAATGTCCTTGAAGCAGAAAAATGTCGAAATGTTTTCCGAGGGCAAGGTTCATCTGACTAAGAAAATAAACTTTTACAGTGCATTTCCTTAAGATGAAACTTGTTAATCTGAGAAGAAGAAACCCAAAATGACGAGAAATTTGCAACAACACTGAAGAAAATTTCCAAAACATGATTGTCCGACAGTACGACGAAGAATTCCGACATTTTTTAGCATCATGAACTCATGGTTACATATGTTTAAAAATCTTTAATTTCACCAAAACAATAAGATAATACAGGATAACACTAATCAATAACATGAATAAGTTGGTCGATATAATAAAAAACATTTATACGTTGTGGAGGAAGACATATGCCAAGTATGTTACGTAATAACCTAAAAACTGTCAATTCACTTTAAACTTGAACTTACGTAGGTAGGTTGAATATATGTTTGTAACTTGCTAACACTATACTGGCTTATATTGTATTTTTATCACGAACAACTTTAAAACGACGGAAATGATAGTATTTCGGCAGCAAATGACAACCCGCGTGTATAAATAAACCATTCACGGCAAAATTCCGCCATCTCTTTCTGTTACACGAGTCATTATGGTAGAGAGCGAGAGATCAAACCAATCCTTCTGCTCTCACCAATGAGATCTGAGATTTTAGCCATATTATTCGTTTTCTATAAGAATTTTGAGGTGGGCGTGGCGGTTTCAAATGAGTTTCAAGGCTAAAGCTGAGAGAAATGCCCCTGCCACTATGGGATTAATAGAACCACATTTCACCATCTTCTTTAAGCCGCCGCAAACCCAATTTCTACGGATTATTTGTTTCTCGTTAACACTTCAAGTTTTTAAGATCCAAAAAAAACTTGTTATTTTTTAAGATAATATCTATGGATTTATAATGCCGAAACGTTAAGTATATGAAATTCCCTCGATAGAAAATAATCGCAAAATATGATCGGAAAATTATTAAAAGCACGTTTTGTTCTGTTATTTAATATGTTATTGACATGAAATCACAGTGTATCTTTAAATGCAGCTAAGCATTTTTAAAAAGATTTTTGCTCTTTATCAAACGAGTCATGTTTTATTAAATATTTTCACCATTATCGCTTAATTACTATCGTTTTTTTTTTTATATTACCGCGCTCCATTTAACATCCGTCTTTACAAATCTCCCTTTTAAACCGTCTTCGAACGCTTACTACGGGGCCTTAAGTGGTTCTTATAATTAACTTACTGAGTTGTCGCCACTCACAAGTTTTATTTTGGAACTAGATAGATTTTAATCGAACTTATATAAACAAGAGATCTTACCGGTAAATATAAAAAATACTCCACTACATGCAGATAAAGTACAGCTGTTTCATCCCTTACCAGTATACCCTGCTAAAAACATATAAACTAGAGGAGTTCTTCCTGAATTGTGTGAATTGCCCCGAGAATATTCTATGCCCGTTGATTTCCAACTCTCATTTTCAAGGCATAAAACATTGAAATAAGAAACAATTCATACTTCTAAATAAGAGTTCAGAAATATTGCACACCTACAAACACCAGTGTCTTACTATTAGATAATTTAGTTCAGGAGGTTTATAAGGAGATTTTTCAATGTGGATGAGCGTTTCAGGCGAATAATTATTGCTTAAAAATAATTGTTACCCTTTGTGCTATGCATAAAAAACCTTGTCATAAAAACATTAAAGTTTACCAAAAAATTATATATGTAATCTTTATGACTAGTGCCCACTACACGTGGGCACTAGTCATAAAGCTTACTCCAGAGTCCGACAGATGTCGCTAGAGTGTAGCAATTGCCTGTGGAATATTATTGACAGACAGCAAGCTTCTAGAAAGAGAGAATTACCAACCCTCGGGTAGTGACCAGTGTAGCTAAATCCAGACATATTAATTGTTACGTAAATAAACACAATTATAGTTAAAGAACCTTTTACTTTATGAAAGAGTTCCCAACACAGAAATTTGCAAGTAAAGCAGAGACATAACACGTATGTTAAGGGTTTTCAATTAAAAAGTTATACACGCTACAACTTTGATTGATCTAAAAGGCTTTTACATGCATATACCACTATTTACGTGAAAATTATAACATCTCCCGTGATTCACGAAGAAAAAAGATCATTAATCGTGGATTGAAAATTATATTGTTCATGGACTAACTAACATTTCCACTACATACATTTTGAACTGATAATTTGGAATATACAAATATATTATACCATAAATTGTTTCTTGTGTTCACGTAAAAGATGATAACTTTTGATACTTGTTGAAAATTCCACTCACGAGATCGAAATCTTTCGTCGCTCCGCCTTTTGCACGTCCGCCCGGGAATGTTGCCACCATAAATAAACCATTCACGAGATCGATCCCATCGGGCTCTTTGTATGAAACAAATGGTTCCATGATAACTCCTAAAAATGACAATATAACACATCTACACATAGTTTTTAACCTAGCTTTTGTTTCAACACTTTTCATAACTTTTTAGCACTTTTAATAGGTGTTTTAAATTGTCATGTTGATAGTTATCCGGTCACCGAAACAAATTGGTCCTTAGAAACCATAGATATGCCAAGACATAGACAGTAAAATTCTCATTTAGATACTTCTTATTATACTATACACCAATGAAAAACTCTGAAAGTTTATTCCATGGGTTTTCAGAGATTTTCATTGGTGGATAGAGTTAGGCAATCATATGACGTCACAATATTTCGGTTCCTATTTTCGATCGGAGTTATACCCTCCTGGCTGCCACCAAATCCCTCCTGGCTTCCCGTCGTGTCTCAGTATGGAGACCAAGTTGCTAGCAAAATTGGGTCTTGCCATATTCTTCATTATTTTAAGCGGGTTATATAATCCGTTATAACAACGGGTAGTGGAATCAACTTATAAAAAGGGGATACCAAATTGCATGCCTTTGTAGGATCTTGTTAGTGTGACAATGAAAGATCATGATGGTGTTGTGTCACAGTGTTTATTTTAAGTCAGTATAATTGCGCCGTTGGGAGATGATTCTGGTCCTATGACGATGATATCAGGTTTATACGACGATGGTGGCGATGGAGTCGTGGAGACTGGCCTCGTGGATGCGTTCAGCACTGATGAAGACGTAGGGTCTTCCGGGTACTCCAGTGTTAACGAGGAGGCGAAGATGCGATGGACTGGTCTGCAGATGAGCGAAAGATGCTGACCGGCGAAGATGCTACGGGGCCGAGGCGCAGACTAACGTTATGCCAAGTCGGACTTGTTGACTGGAATGATTATGTACTTATGTCCTCCACCGCTTATATAGCTGCTGATTCCTTTGTTCTTGTCTGCCACGGGTTGGAGTAGCGTCTGGACGTCGAACCCGCAGGATCGCTGACTCAGTTCATTGTATGAACGTTTGCATTACCCTGTATGCAAACATTCTCTTATCAGCAGTTTACGTATCGCGGTACCGATATATCGATTGAAGTTTCGTAAGTCTGATTGTTAATTTAGCTTTTTAACTCGTGCGGTCTGGTTATGATATAATGACCCTAGGAGCGGTGACGTAACCGCTGTACCTTTCTTGACAGTCACAATATTTTTTATTGAATGATAGTGTACAAAATAACTAGCGGTAAGTTTTTCTAGGCGCTGTCGACGACTAATAGGGCTTTGTTCTTAAATCTAACAACTTAGCGGCTAGAATGATAATAGACGGAGTCGTGTTAATTCAGGCTGGGGACGCATCGCTTCAATAAAACGCCTCCAGGTGTCCCTGTTCCATTCTACTCCAGTGATCTCCGTCCATATAAGGCCCAAGCTCTCCTCACACTGCTACTGGAGCTGTTTCTTCCAAAAGTTCGTGGAGTGAGGTGATGATTGATGATTTATTTTCCTTCGCTGCTTATCTCACTAGAGAATTTTTATGTCGAGATGAGCAGCTTTACAATTGTATTCAATCAAATAAGTAAATCACCTAACACATACACAGATGGACCACATCGAATATGGTGATTCATGACAGAAGCCACGTCATGGGCAATCCAACACACATCACCACTCTCAGCCAGTGTGAAATTTTTTAACATTTTCTTGAATAGATTCAACTAACCTACAGTTTTTTTTTATATTTTCACCAAGCATATTATAAAGCAACGGAGCTTTATAAGAAAGAGTCCTTTGTCCAAAGGATGTTCTGATATTCACCGGCTGATACATTAAAGAAGAACCCAATTTAGTTATGCGCACTTGTTGTGATCTGATATGTTCTGATTCCCTGTGGAAGATTGATATTCTGCGGAATTTGATCTTCTGGCTTTCTTAACACAACATGTCAAAGCCATCTCCATTAGTTTTTTCTGCGAATATTAGCAGGGATTTGATGCTAAGCACATCTCAGTTAGTCAAGCTTCTGTAATAATAGTATGTCCTGCTTATGACATTTCTCACCGAGATAATACTAGGCCTCTAGCGGCGCGAGATAAACGGGTAGTTTTTTTTAGATATTTTGGAATGGATACCTACCTATTACGTGAAATAAATTCTTTGTTTTATATTAACAATTTATACAATACGAACATTGAATTACATATACATTTACACAAATACATAATATACACATAAGAACACTGCTTTTTTGCGTATGCATAAAACAATATTGGGTACATAAGGTTTGTACTAACAGTCGAAAGCCGATCACGCTCTGTCTTTAATGGATTGGAAAGGGAAAAAAAGATTTATAATGCTTTATTTTTTATTATTTAAAACAATTGATGTAAATCAGGAAAATTTTCTTCAATCTTTATATCTAACATCTTAGTCTAGTTGTAACAATATTTTTTTTTATTAAAATTACTTAATAAATTCGATTATTTACATTTATACAATTCTTTAAGGACTTCACACTGTACCTAACAGAAACTATAATATGTTGATATTATTAAAGTTATCTATATAGTTTTCCAAATTGAAAAAGTACGCCATCATTCTGCACAACTATGGGCAGAGCGATGGAACCTAAGCGCAAGCCAAATACTAAGTGTGGTGTTCGCGCTTACGGAGCATCTGGACCAAAGGCTTGGAATAAACTCCCTCCAGAAATAAGAAGTGAAAAAAATACCAGATTTTATTTCATTCAAAAAAAGGGTCAAATTTATCTTTAAAAAAAATTAATATCACCTTTCAAATATATAATATAACGTCAATTCATGTTACAACAAAATTAACGTCGCAATCCTCTTTTAAGTTTATATTTATTGTACTGTATTTATGTTAAGTACTGATATAAACATGAAATAATTGTGAAATAACTCCTACGCCAAGCTCAAGAGCTCTAGCACTCTTCATTGGAGTAGAATTTCAATAAAATATGTTTTTCACTATTACCGATTATTACCTAATTTAATGTACAATGTAACAATGTTAAAAGTTAAACAATAAAAAAATAAATAAAAAAATAATAATAATAATATTCATCACTAGTCAAACAGAATTCAGGTCTAAACTAAAAACTTATCTTATAAGCTGTAATACCTTTAAATTGAATATACCATTCCTGAGAGAAAGTCCAATTATATCCTAAATCCTGTATCTAAATCTTGCTAATGAACAATTAGCAAATTTATATCAAGTGTTAATCTCAAGTGACCTACCAGGTAAGTATGGTACTGTATATAATCTCCATATATAGTTAGTAATAACATAGATCATTGTAGAAATGTATTATAAATGTGTACAGCGCCCTTGAGGTGATTTTGCACGAACGGACTATTTAAATTTTTTAATTAAATAAGTCTTCTACTGATAAATGATAACTAAATAAAATAAAGCTTTATCTATTATATTACTAAAATTTTGAAGTGAAATCATGTATTTTTTTTTTGTAAAATTTTCTTTCGTATGGGATGACGGCCATATTGACAGTTTGGTATGTCAGTATTACCGATATAAAATATAAAAAGGTTTTGAGGCAAGTTTTTTAACAATGTAATTTTAATTTATACTATATACGAAATAACAGGAATACCGACATAACAAAATATCGTAGTGTAGACAGAAATAATTGGAAAACATTTCCATACAAAAAATATCATTCCACATAATTATCGTTTTAAATGCAATTTTTTCCATTCACCCCGTTTTGCAAATAGATAACTTTTAAAGAAATTCAGTTAAATTAAAGGGTGTATCAAAAAATATATTTGTATTGAGCGTAGCAAGTGATCCTAAAAGTTTACCACGGATTTTAACTAACTAACTAACTAACCATGACACCGCTTCTCCGCAGAGAGAGGCAGTAAGAATGGATCTCAACAGAAAACACATTGTCACACATGTCTTGTCACATTCAAACATCGCCACATACATACTCCTTTGTTCTGACTCTTGACATGACCCGACTCAAGTATTTGGTTCAAACGATCTTGGCATGTCTTCCTTGGGAGATATAGACTTCTTCTACTATTCACATTTGCATCCGTTGTGGTCGGAAAATTTTTCATCAAACCTCCGTTTCCATAACACGAATAGTTGTTCTCGAAATAAAAGCGGGGTTTTTCTCCACTGTGAGTCAGCACGTTTCTCATAAATTGTCCCTTTTGAGAACATAAATAGTTAAATACAGATCATGAGAAGGTGCTGTGCGTCTGAATGTCTCGTCAAATCTCCCTTTCATGAACATTAATAGTTACGGTCGATACATGAAAAAGGTTTTTCTCAAACGTGTGTTACGTCAATTTACCCATTAAATAATATGTTTAACTGCAATCGGAATATGAGAAAGGTTTTTCTCTACTGTGAGTCAGCATATGTCTCATCAATTGTTCCTTTCGAGAACATGAATAGTTACAAACGGAACATGAAAAAGGTTTCTCACCACTGTGAGTAAACATATGTCTCTTCAAATCTCCTTTTCGAGAACATGAATAGTTACAATCGGAACATGTGAAGGGTTTTTCTCCAGTGTGTGTCAGCATGTGTCTCGTTAAATGTTCCTTTCGAGAACATGAATAGTAACAATCGGAACATGAAAAGGGGTTCGCTCCGCTGTGCGCCAGTATGGGTTTCGACAAATAAACCTTTCGAGGGCGTGAAAAGTAACAGTCGGAATATGAAAAAGATTTTTCTCTACTGTGACTCAGTATATGTCTTTTCAATTGTCCCTTTTGAGAACATGAATACTTACAATCGAAACATGAAAAGGGCTTTTCTCGACAATGAGTCAGCATGTGTCTCTTCAAATCACCCTTTCGAGAGCATACATATTCGCAATCGGAACATGAAAAAGGTTTTTCTCCAGTGTGAGTCAGCATGTGTCTCCTCAATTGTTCCTTTCGAGAACATGAATAGTTACAGTTAGAACATGAAAAAGGTTTTTCACCACTGTGAGTCAGCTTGTGTCTCTTCAAATCACCCTTTCGAGAGCAAGAATGGTTACAATCGCCACATGTAAAAAGCTTTTCTCCATTGTGCTCCAACATGTGTTTTGACAAATCACACTTTCGAGAACATGCATAATTACAATCGGAGCATAACAAAGCTTTTCCTCCACTGTGAGTTAGCATGTGTCTGGTCAATTGTCCCTTTCGTGAACAAGAATAGTTACAATCGGAACACGAAAAAGGTTTTTCTGCACAGTGCGTCAGCATGTGTGTAGACAAATAAACCTTTCGAGAACATGAATAGTTGCAATTAGAGCACGAAAAAGGTTTTTCTCCAGTATGGGTGCGCAAGTGCTGTTCTAACTCTGACTTATAAGTGCACGAGTAGTTACAATGGGGACACGATAATCGTTTTCCCGCAGGTATGCTTCTTCAGATCTTTCAATAAGCCTGAAAATTATTACATATAAAACTGAACATGTGTAATAAAACTTAAGTAATAAAAAGTAGCAATTGTTAAATAATAAAAAGCACGAGTTGTTGAATCAAAAAAAAAAAATTTTTTACCTGCTGTCTGTGTAATTCTTTCAGAGCATTTCGAGCTTTCATTTTTAACACCAGGCAGTTCTATGTCAATTTTATAAGGAACTCCCCTTTCATCTTTTCGGGGTTCTGGTTCCACCTTGATGGTTACGGTCTTCATATTAAAGCTACCTGGAAAAAAAACAATAGAAACATTGATGAAATGATTATATGAACAATGCCAAGACGAACATCAATAACTTCAAATAATGCATTTAAGATAACGATCGCCGTTCTCTGAGAGATCTGCAATATGTATGTTTTTTGTGAAAATAACTACGCTTAAATATACAATTGAATAACCGATGTTGGAATTTGGATAAGAGACTTTAAGAAATTAAAAACATCCCAGATATCTTCAGGAACCAATGATCAATGATGGAAAATCCATTATTTCTTGGGAACCTTCAGTACGGAAACCTGTTGCTCACAAAGAATGGAATGTTTTTTTTTTGCATTTTTGTTATATTTATTTTGAATGCATGATATATGTACTAAAATGGTGAAATAAATGTGAGAAATTTTATTAGCAAGATAAAATTTTGCCCCTAGTTTGTCTGTTTCCTGTAAAAATAATTTATTTTTTATTAACTAAGCTTTTGAACATAATATTATAATTCAGGTTTTACATAGCTTCTGTATTCTATTTATACTACTCTCCCATTAAAAGCATTTTCTTGTGGATGGAAGATAAGTTTACATTGGCGAAAAAATAATGGTATAGTACCTAATAATGGTGAAATAATTAACATATTTTAAATTAAAGATTTATGTAACATTAAGGTTATTTATTTATTTATTAATTTATTTATTTATTTATTTATTTATTTATTTATACGCCCATTGGGCTTTTACATACATAGTTCATAAAAAAGTAATATTCTGAAGATTGCAAGTTCACAAAAATAATATAAAAAATACATATAACCGTTATAACTACAAAGTAAAAAATAATTACGAAATTAATATACAAATAATTTGTGAGATTTTCAAGTGAAACTAGGAGAAGCAGTTTTTTGTTCATAATTTCCCTAAAATATTTTTTATAGAGTTCAATATTTGTTTTTTATCATTAATGCTTCTGATTTCTTCTGGTGATTTATTAAAGAAATATTTTCCATAGTGGGTTTTATGTTAATGATATAAAGCTTAAGGATAATACCAAAGTATCTTAAGTACGGCAAAAAATGACGTTCTGAATAAGCATATGTAATGTCTGCGCGATATTTCAAAATGGACATGGATTCTCAACAGATTTTTTTTTAATAATGTTCAAAGCAACTTACTGGCTGCGCAAGTACTCTCCTCATACTGTGAGAATTCCTTCTTTACTTTTGACAGGTCAAATTCTATATCTATATTAGGTAATCCACCCCCGACTTCTTCCCGATGTTCTGACTTGATGGAAACAGTATCTGGATTTAATAGATCCATGGCACTGCTGGGGTGACGTATGGTAATTAGTTCGAGCCCAAATACCTGAAACATACCATTGTCATAATGAAACACTTATTTGTATGAGCTTCCGATATTTTGTTTTAGTTAGAATTTTCCGTCGAAACAATGAAATCGTATTACGCACTACACACATTTGACATTGTAATTGTGACCTTGAAGATAAATTATTTCAAAGAAGTTGAGAGAATAGTGTCAACTGTCGGATTACTCTATATCTCTATAAAAACGGTATTGCTGTGTGTTGGATCCGCCATACCACATAAAACAAATCGTCAACTATACACATTTTTCTGTAAGTTGTGATCATTTGAGAGAACGCCTTTATAATACTATTCTAAAAAAATTTAAATGTCACAAACAAAATCCTTAATAGTACGGATTTCATTATGTCACGTCTGATGTCATCCTGATGTGCGTCTGATGAGCGTCTGATGAGCGTCTGATGAGCATGGACCCTTGTCAATCACCAGGGCTATTATGGGGCTAAGGCAAGAAGACATAATGTGTAAAAGCATTGAAGAACCTTGATCATGTTGTCACGTCTGAAGGTGTTTTGAGAGTCCGCCAGCGGTGAGCAGGTTGCGCCGGGTAGAGATTCGTCTGATGGAGTGCGCGAGGCCATCCTCAATTAAACAGCATCCATTGAACGTTTAACGGAACAATGATGATTCATCTTTGTGTCACCTCGACAGCATGATTGGTAATCCAGTGTAGTCTCCAAGGAATTACGCTTCACAAATAAAACCATTTTTTAATCCAAATAAGCGATTGTATATTTTCATCTCTTCAAGCCACAACACTCGAACAAGCACAGGCCGATCTCACACAGGAGTCGAAACGTTGGTTATGTGTTTTGTAAATTTAAACGGAAAGTCTCCAAAGGATAAAGTTCAAGGTATCCGCGCGATCTTTTTCTCAAAATTTCAATCTCCATTTTTTCTCGCCTAACGCCACGCGCACCGCGGAATCGTCCTCCCCCGTATTGTTCCCCATCTACCTACCCGCGTAATTTTTGCTCGCCCCTCAAACCGATCGCAGGGCAGCCACCCGAAAAACCGTCAACCAAAACAATAATCAGGCACTACCGTGGCAATCCAAACTTGCACAATTCTTTGACGTTACAATTACTTACCAATTGGCGCAAGTTAAGTTAGTTCAGATTTAACAGACTGTAGTTGTGAATTTGAGCATTCCGTAGTCCGAATTAAAGAACAGTGGTAGCTTAGTTTGTTTGGGAATAAGGGTCGTTAGCAAAACGAGTAGCGTTATTGGTAGTCGGGTAGAAAATATTTAGCTTTAGCACGTACCATTAATTCTCATGAGTGTGATTTAACTGTGCGGATAAGCAATGTAATGTATTTTAAGTAAAAATAGATTTGGAAACAGGATGAAACCATTGACGAAGAAAATACAATCCGTCAAAAATTTTACAATTGCTTTGAGTGTTGCCAACTCGATAATTAAGCGCAGACTAGAAAAAGTTTGAAAGGATTCAAAAGTAGCGATGAGCACAATCGATGGTTTACTCGATCTTTTTGATTATTGAAATATTTCCATTCATGATCATGGACAAACCGATTCTGTCAAAAATCACGCAGTCCGAGACAATCGTTTTGAAACGTCATCGAATAAGGAATTGATTCTTTCAAAAATCATCACACAGTCCGAGATAATCGTTTTTAAAATCAGTCGAAACCACAGCCGTCGTGAAAAATATCTAGGATTGCTTGACGAACGAAATATTTTTCCCGTAGTACATTGTTTTACGTCATTCGCGAAACTGGGATTACGTAATTATTCTTTGCTAATCGTTAAATGTTTAATTTTGATATTATCTATTAAACGAGGAAGCTACGAGTGTGAGAACAATTCATTCATATTTTAGGTTAGGATTTACGACGCTCATGCATTTAGTGTGTGTGAAAAATGGCATTCTGTCTAATAATAAGTTTGGAAGGTTATTGATAAACTAAAATTGATCACTTTTATAGTACTGAAAAAGCACCCCGAGGGCGTTCCATAAATTTTTTTAAAGGTTGAATGTATTTTATTTTTAGTATTTCCTTATAATTTGAAGAAGGTACGAAACTTATTTGTATTATTTATTTAGTATAAATGTAGATATTATAAATTTAACGTCATATGAATCTCTTAAAATTCGTTGTCATTCACATCATTATAATAATATTTGATCATTGCTATCTGCAAGTAACCAATAAGCATTATCATAAATAAACCACTCTCAGCATCATTGTCAGAATGAAGACCCATAAATGAACCACTCACTAGATCAATATCTTCGGGTTTTTCGTACTGAGCCCATGGGTCCTAAAGTTTGCCATAGATAAAAGTCTCTTCCTGAAAAATATACGTCACTACACGACATACTCACCATCGACTTGGATAGAAAGTATAGAAACTATAAAAAAGGCGTAACCATAGACAATATAATTCTCATTCGGAGCAAATCCCATTCGCTAGCCTAAAATCGGCCAATGACAGCGGCCTATAAACATGCATGAAGTGCGCACTGGTTTGTGGAAAATATACGTCACAAGTCAGCCATAGAGATTACCGTGTCTTTTTTTCTGACCCACTTTTTTCTCGGAGTTATACCCCCCGTGAAGACCTAACTACCAAAATGTTGCCATACCTATGTACCATGCTTTGCCTTTATGCCCCCCCCCCCTCACTCCAACCCATCGAAATCTGGCTCTGTCCACAGTTAGTACTCCCGCGGATATCCGATCAATTAAATCGATTAATCACTCGATTCTTTTGATGTTTCGATCATATAAATGTTTTGATCATGTTAATGTTTCAATCCTTCCCATCACTACGAACGAGGAACTAAATCTACCGATAGCCATTGAAAATCATTTTTCAAATTTCGTGTGCATGAGATGAGTGCTGATCCATTTATGACAACATTATGCATTCAGTACATTGAAATCGTTTTTTTTCATGGCTAGTAATTCTGATATTTTATTTATTTTTTACAGTGGAACCCAAATGACCCAAAATGTTTTCTCTAAAATTCAATAGACAAACCCCCGCCTGACATATACGAAAATATTATCACACCTCACCTCATTTGAGGTTGGACATTTTATCACCCCATTTCGAAAATTGATACCCAACCCTAGAAGTATAGAATACTCGGATTATGGATTTTTTTTTTAAATACTTGTTAGTATTTAGGGAGTTATATGTATGTGACAATTGAGCGAATTGAATGTCATTTTTTCTTAAATTGCATTTAATTGAAGATCTGCAGTCCCTGCAATAAATAAAACGCAATTTGAATGAAATTAATATGAACCTGAAAAGCCATATTCATGGAATTATAATCATTATTGTTAGAATATGGCAATATAAATGCAATTATCTTAGGTTGGCTATAAGGTATCTGTAAACATTGTTTTGTTGGCAATACTGTTTAACCTTGTTCTATTGTCTATTACTGAGAAGAGACCTGTCAAAGTGTACACTTGTTGAAGAAGAATAAAGTCATTACTGAATAAACTGAACCCTTTTTATTGAAATAATCACAGGTTATGGGCCCAGAGTCGCTAATCTGTTGATGAAGTTAAAAGTACGCAAAATAAATCAACGGGAGTGAATATCAGCGAAAAGTGAGGTTAGGTTGCCGGAACGCGTGCAGAAAATTTTCGTTGAGAAGAATAAAATACCACTGAGATATCTGATCAGGCAAGGCAGGATAGCAAAATGGAAGGAAACGTGATGACTACCAATGTATTGAAGTTGGAAGGGGCAAGGAATTGGAATATTTGGAAATTTCAAACGACAGTACTTCTCAGAGGACAGGGATGGCTGGAAACCTGAAGATGTTACCGCGCGAACCACTTGGGAGACAAAAGATGCTAAAGCTCAGACGCTATTGGTTACGAGAATGTCGGAAAACGTTATGCTACATATCATATCGTGCACAACTTCGGCTGCTATGTGGAGTAAGCTTCTAAGTGTATATGAACAGAAGTCGGAAACCAGTATTCATATTATCCAACAAAGATTCTTTCAATACAGATATGAGAAAGGCACCGAAATGTCAGTTTTTCTCTCTAAAATTCAAGAGATGCAAAATCAGTTAAAACAAATGGGTGAGGATATGTCTGATAAATTTATAATAACTAAAGTCTTAATGAGTTTGCCAGATGAATATAAACATTTTATATCGGCGTGGGAATCGGCGCCAGACGACAAACAAACGTTCGACAATTTAGTAGCCAGGTTATTAATTGAAGAGGAAAGAGTGAACGTTAAAAGTGATGAAATACAAGATACTTCGTCCTCATCTGCGTTCGTAGCTAAAAGAAATATTAAGTGTTACATGTGTGGTAAAGTCGGACATTTACAAGCTGAGTGTAGAAGTAATCGAGACAGTGAGAAAAAGTTAAACGAACGTAAATGTTTTTACTGTGGAAAATTCGGGCATTATAAGGCACAGTGTCGGTTTAAAAAGTCAAAGGAAAATAAGAAAACAAGTAATGCTTTTGTAGTGTTGAATTCCTCGCATACAAATTATGAACAATCAAAGTGGTTAGTTGACTCTGGAGCGAGCGAACACATGTGCAACGATCGCTCTTTATTTACATCATTTTCAAATGTTCCGCAAAAGTCAGTTATTGTTGGAAATGGAGCTATCATTAGTGTGTTAGGCTGTGGACAGATGGCGGTACAAGTATATAATGGGACTGAATGGATAAATTCAACCATAAACAACGTTTTGTTCGTTCCGGATCTGAAGTCAAATTTATTTTCTGTGAAATGCGCAGCTGACCGCGGATACACTATGGTCACAAGTGACAGTTCGTGTTTATTTTATAAAAATGGCGTTGTTTGTGCGATAGCAAGTCGAGTAGACAGTTCATATTATATGGATTTTCGTTTCAAATGCGAGGTCGCAAGTGTTGCTAATATTATTAAAAATGACCTATACGAGTGGCATGAGAAATTCGCACATCAAAACTTTGATTACGTAAAGAAAGCATTGCAGAAAAATAACATTGAAGTAAAACAAACTGACGTACCCCAATGTGAAAGTTGCTTGACAGGAAAGATACACCGGCTACCATTTAAGAGGAGTGAGCATGTGAGCACAAAAACATGTGAAATCATACATGGGGATACTTGTGGACCCATGGAAGAAAAATCAATTGGCGGGTCGAGATATTTTGTCGTTCTAAAGGATGACTATTCTAACTTTAGAAGTGTGTATTTCGTTGAAGCAAAACACGAGATTAAGCGCTGTTTGGAGGATTTTATAAATAAAGCCGAAAATACTACTGGAAACAAAGTCAAGATATTTCGGAGTGACAATGGGCTAGAATTCATAAATAGAGATGTAAAGGAAATATTTTCTAAGCGTGGGATAACCCACCAGACTACTGTTCCCTATACTCCCGAACAAAATGGGAAAGCTGAAAGGGAAAATAGAACCCTAGTTGAAGCAGCACGAACAATGCTACACGCGAAGAATTTACCTAAGAAATTGTGGGCAGAAGCGGTAAATACTGCTGCTTTTGTCTTGAATAGAACTGGGAAAGGTAAAGAAGGAAATTCTCCATATGAAATATGGAAAAATAGTAGTTTTGATGTTCATCAACTGAAGGCATTTGGTTCACCAGTGTATGCACACATCCCAAAAGAGAAAAGAAGGAAATGGGATAAGAAAAGTGAGAAGGGTTTGATGGTAGGTTATGCTGAAAACGTCAAAGGCTATAGAATTTACTTCCCTAAGAAAAACAGCGTAGATGTAAAGAGAGATGTAATTTTCTTAAATCAAGAGGAAACAGAAGAAATTGAGGATGTGTCGGATCAGAATACTCAAACTTTGCTGACATCAGAAGAAACAGTGGAAGAACAAAAGGTTGCTGAATGTGAGGAAACTCAAGTTACTCAAAATGACAGTCATACAAATCTCACCGAAAACAGTTCTTTATGTGAAAGTGAAAGTGAATATGAGCCATGTGATGATGAACTATCAGACCTAGATGAAACATTGTTACCTCAAAATGAAAGAAGCAAGCGGGTGAGGAAACCGACAACATTCTATCAATGTCAAAATGTTGTAAGTGAAGAAAATGAGCCAGTGACCTACAAAGAAGCTATGGAAAGAAGCGATGCAAATAGGTGGAAAGAGGCAATAAGTAGAGAATTGCAAACTTTAGAAGAGAATAATACTTGGGATTTTTGTAAAGCACCAGTACATGAAAAGGTAGTAAGTAGCAAGTGGGTTTTTAAACTTAAAGGAAATGGTAATGTAAAGCAGTATAAGGCTAGGCTAGTTGCAAGGGGGTTTGAACAAAATGGTTGTTTTGATTTAAGTGACATTTACGCTCCTGTGGCTAAATTATCAACATTTAGAATTTTTGTAGCGATAGCGACTAAATTAAATTTACCTATATATCAAATGGATGTAATAGGGGCGTTTTTGTATGGCGATATAGACAAGGAAGTCTATATTAAATTGCCAGAAGGGGCTTAGTCTGAGGGAAATAATATTGTAAAGCTAAATAAGTCACTGTACGGTTTAAAGAGTTCACCAAAGTGTTGGAACATAAAATTCAATTCTATAGTAAATAAGGAGGGTTTTGTTAAATCTAACTGTGACTCATGTTTATATTTAAAGTATTATGACAATGAGAAAATGTACATTTTACTTTATGTCGATGACATTTTAATTTTTGGTACAAATGAGGAAGATATTTCTAAATTTAAGAGTATATTATGTAAAGAGTTTAAAATGAAAGACTTAGGGCTAATATCAAATTTCCTAGGTATAAATGTAAAGCAAAATTTGAAAACTGGTATTACAGAGTTAGATCAGAGAGAATATTTGGAGAATATTTTAAAAAGATTTAATATGCAAAATTGTAAGCCTATGTCAACCCCTATGGACCCTAATTTTAACACTAAAATATTTGTAAAAGACAGTATTGCTGTAGACAACAGTATTCAGAATTTGTGCAGACAAATGATAGGATGTCTAATGTATGCTGCATCAGGTACCAGGCCTGATTTGTGTTTTCCGGTTTCTATGTTAAGTAGGTATCAAACCTGCGCCAACAATGAGCTATTAAGTGCATTAAAGAGAGTGTTAAGATATATAATGTATAGTCTAAATTATAAGTTAATTTATAAATGTAATGATATCATTTTGGAAGGATATTGCGATGCTGATTGGGGTGGTGATATCAAGGACAGAAAATCCACCTCTGGTTATATACTTTTGATTTATAATTGTCTTGTCGCATGGAGTTCAAAGAAGCAGGCCTCTGTTTCATTGTCATCCACTGAATCAGAATATATATCTATGAGCATGGCTGCTAGTGATGTGTCATGGCTTATAAATCTGCTAACTGAACTTGATTTTAAAAATATTTGCCCTGTTAATATATTTTGTGACAATCAGTCGGCATTAATAAATGCAAATACAGATGCTATAAAGCGATTAAAACATGTAGATATTCGCTATCATTTTGTTAAGGAATTGGTCAGAGAAAATAAGATTTGTTTGAGATATGTTAACACAAATTTGCAACCAGCTGACATATTAACAAAAGCTTTAAGCAGAGAGCTGATTGTAAAACATTTAAATAAGTGTGGTGTTATGGCCAAAACTGTATAACATTATCAATGTTAATATAAGAATTATTATTAGTTTGTTTATGTTTAACAACTGTATTTACATTGAGAAGGGGTGTTAGAATATGGCAATATAAATGCAATTATCTTAGGTTGGCTATAAGGTATCTGTAAACATTGTTTTGTTGGCAATACTGTTTAACCTTGTTCTATTGTCTATTACTGAGAAGAGACCTGTCAATGTGTACATTTGTAAGAAGAAGAATAAAGTCATTACTGAATAAACTGAACCCCTTTTTATTGAAATAATCACACAATAATTAGAATAGTTAGTATATTGATGGAAATATTTAAAGTAAATATACTTCAATTTCTTTTTGTTAAAAGTTACAAAAAAAAAAAAATTGTTGGTGATAAGTAGAGCACTAGTGATGTTATATATACTAATTACAACATAAGTAAGCTGGATGAAAATATGTTTTATATTGGTTAGATATAGTTTTTCTGTAAGAATGGGATTACATAATATAAACTCACTAATTGTGTTAAAAATGGATGAGCTTGATAGATTAAAGAAAAATACATTATATCTCATGTAGGGTATCCTGGTGGTGGTGTGATTCATAAAACAAAAACAAAAAACAATCGATTTAAATAATAATAATACTAAGAAGAAGGAGAGTACACTATTTTGAGAATGTGTTAGTTTGTCGAAATTCGTGGTATGGCTCATGGAAGAATCAGAGAAAAAAGCTATGTTTACAGAATTAACAATATTAAAATATATATAAACAATATACTGAATAATAGTAAGGTAAATATTTTTGTTTTAGTTGGACCTAGTTTGGTGAGGAAAATAATTTATCATCGAGGATGCAACTAAATTAACAAGCGAAACATACCACAATGCGAATGAAAAAATGCATATGATTTTGCAATAAGATTGTTTATGAGTTTTAAATGCTATTGGAATGTCTTTATGTATTTTCGCAATAGATGAGATATATATATATATGTTCGAAAGCAATGTAATATAATATTAGAAGACATACTAATAGCCATTAGGGAAAATAAGAATACACATTGAGTATAATAGAATATCGGGTAGAAGCATTTTATAATACAATCATGAATGTCTGGTATAATGGAGTGATATAGCAGCATAGTAGCTTGTATCGTCAGTCACAGTAATTGACGTTTAACACGGTCCAGATCAGCAATATTATTTATAGAAATTATCTTGGAAGTATCCGTTTGTCTCAAAAGAATGCGCCCTCCGCACGGTGTGCCGAATCCCAATCTAGCTCCCCTTTAATACAAAAATGGTGTATTTCAAATATTTTTTAAATATTCAGCATTGAGTTGTTAAATATCCCAGGTAGATGAAACTGCAAAATATTTTTATTTTTATTGCCTTTAGGGTAGGTTTGATCACATTTAAAGTCCATTGTACTTGAGCCGGGGCGCTGTACCCCAATAAACAGTCTGTTTTGAACGTCTGCGCTGAATGGTTGTGGTTTATTTGTGTGAAATTTTATTATTTTTCTGTGAAACGGAGGCGACAAATCAAGGTATGCATTAATTTTTTTCATCGTGTTAGACCATTTATATTTTCCAGATTGCATGTAAGATTTAATCAAAAATAACATAAAGCAATATTTATTCATTTATCTGGTTTCAAAAGTTTACATAGTCTGAAAGTTTATTTCTATGCATTTCTATGATTCCAAAAAAAATTTAGTCGTAAAGTTGACTCATCTTTATTTCATTTGGCTGAAATTTTTCTGCATCTGTTTGCGTTTTCATGCCATTTCTTCACATTCCAGTGATACAGCCATCAATTTCTAACCGAACGATATTCGATATTTGGTTACGAAACCCGAAGGAAGACCGAGCAAACAAGATATTACGTCATGTTATTCGACATTTTGGTTTTGTAGATCCTACTGACAATATTTTGAAATCACTTAAACATTCGATTAGTGTAGTGACCATTGGAATTCACATGCGTTGGAAGAAAAGTGGAAGACGTGCTCATAAATTTGTGAATAATTATTCCGTTTGGCTCAACAAAGACATTAATTTTAGTGATATTGTTTATGGTGCAATACCTTCTTGTAGTTACAATACGACGTTAAACGTTAGAAGTGCTTCCAGACGCGGTCGCCCAAAAAAACTTTTTGCGGATTGTTGCGAAAAAACCAAAGCAAAAGAAGTGAAAAAAATCCTTCAGTTCTCCAACAAAACACAAATATCCATGGTGGCTCAAGCATCTCTACGGGCTTCTGGTAAAAAAGATGCTGCTTCAATGGTGGGCAAATTATTTTCATCATCGCCGCGATATGCCACAAAAATTAAAAAAAAATAATATACCTTGTTCCACACAAGCAACATTGACGGCAAATCAAGCTCTGTCTTTGATCGTAAATGCTAAGTTAACTACTAATCAATATAAACTTATAAGGAAACAGGCAAGAGAACTAAATAGTCCACTTTATCCTTCATATTATTCAGTGAAAAAGGCTAAAACTGCTTGTTACCCTGACCCTGGTGATATTATTATAACCGAAACCTACGCTGAGGTAAAATTGCAATCATTACTTAATCATACAGTTAACCGAATTGCCTGCTCTCAAGAAGAAGTAATAAGTACAGCATTGTCAAGACAATCATTTGACTCACTGACTCCATCTGCTCCATTGAGATCCGAGACTACTTTATCAGAAGAAAGTGACGACCAGGAATCTGATTGATACCAAAATACACAGATAGGTAAATATTTACATAAATATTATACTAAAACAATTAAGTTTTTGTAGGTACAAACAATATTTAAATTGATGCCTTCCAGTGTAAAAAATAATTAGAAATATATTATTACACAAAACTCCTTCTTTTTAAACTACCTTTAAAATGACGTAAGACTCGAAACATGCTAACTTGTTCACAAAAACGACAATGGAGTAGAAGGGTAAATTATTGAAAGGACAAAAATATTCTAACGTATATTAATATTAGTATAGTACTTAAAGCGGTGCCTACACTGCCTACCTATATAATATTTTAAGTAATTTTTTTTCTTAAACACTTTCATATTTAATTGCCTTCAAAATGACGGAGGTTTTAAGGCTATAAGTATCTTATGTTGTTCAATTGAAATTGGAGTATTGGGAAGATTTTTTATTGAAAAGACAAGAAAAATTTAATCTCTTCTTATTCATGCGAAAAGCTTTAAAATTAATGTTTATATACGTTTCATTTTTTAAATACTTTTGTATTTAATAATCTTCAAAATGACCTAAAATGCAAAGTATTATTAATGATATCTTATTTAAAAATCATAATTCTTTAGAAGTTGTGAAAGAGACATCAACGCACTCCAATACGTATTAATTTGTTCAGTATTAAAATTGAAGCCTTTCTACGTAAATATTTTTTAAAAATTATGCGATTTCTGTAAACTGTTCCTTATTTAATTACCTATAAAATGACGTATTTTGTAATTCTGTGAGTTTCGTATCTTGTAAAAAAATGATTTTAGAGTATGGGAATGAATAAAGGGGAGCTAGATTGGGATTCGACACACTGTGCTCCGGTGGACCAAGAGTGTTTGTAATTATTGTCTCTGGCAAATTTTTTTGTTTGAGATAGCAAAAATTTTCCTTTTTGAGTTAATTGATCGGACACATAGATGTGTTTGGCGGCTTGTGATAATCTTAGATCCCTTGTATTTATTTTATTTGTCATAGTGGTTGTGGATTTTTTGTAAGTTTTGAATTTGGATAGGAAGTCATCCCGCGATGTTGTGGTGTTGAACGTCGCTACGATAGGTCTTGGATTTTTGTCGGAGAACTTCGGTCCCAGCCTGTAGATTTTTGTAAATACAGAATGCACGCCGGTATTTTCGTAGTTGATAATTTTAGAAATTTTTTTGAGTACTTCTGCATTATTTTCAATGTCGGACTCCGGAACACCTCTTATCTCGATATTACAGATTTGGCTTAAATACTCCAATTTATCGATTTTTTCATCTTGTTTAGAAATAGTACTTAGTAGCATATTATTATGATTTTTTTGTGTAATTAATTCCTCATTGGCTATTTCTTGAGTTTTTTCGATAACATTTATACGTTTTCTTAGGTCATCTTGCTGATCTGACATAAATTGGATAGATTTTATTATTTCGTTATTTTGTGAGATGAGAGCTTCATATTTGCGTACATATGAATCAAATTTGTCTTCCACGAATTTCATAATGGATGTTTTGAAATCAGTCAGCTCTTTAATAAACAGTTGAGAAGTTAAAGGACCATTAGCGCCATCTATATTTGTGGTTGTTAAGTTGTCCGTGTCGTTTGGTTGGTTTGCAGATTTCGGCAGTTGAGTAGACTGTTTTGCTTGTTTGATGATAGATGGCGGTTCTTGCTCGTTGTTCAATAGTATGTCGTTATTAGTCTGTTTTGGTTTGGTATTTTTAGCATTTTTACTATTACATTTCTTGCATTTCCATTGTAAGCTTCTTGCACTACGGCGTGAGGTTTCAGTAATATCCGCACAGCCAAGATGGTAGGTCATTTCACAGACACTACAGCATATAAAATCTGACGGAGTGTCAATGTTTTTTTCGCATACAATGCACTTTGTATTCATGATTATGTTATTTTATGCGATCTTTACGTACAAAGAGTTATTTTTAAGTGGATAAGATAGTAATCGGTATTCACTATTGCGTCACGTGAAGCGGAATAAGAGAAAAATAATGTTGATTTTTTTCCAGTAGGTAGAGTTTGACACTTCGTGGCAGTTTTGGAAAGTAGGTAAAAAAAAACACTAAAACAAGCCACTCCACTTAATAAAAATTATCTGGTTAAACGCGCGGTCTACGATTTAGAAGAAAAGAGCACTTTAAACTTAGTTTACTATTGTTTTGTTAGGTAATTTTTAATAATTTTATGTAGACATAGAAATACGTCAACACTGGACTTGTTGGTAATGTTGTTTATATGATATATATTTATATGTAAAAATAATGTCAGGTTAAAAGTGATTTACGGTCTTATATCAAGTGTCTCGATGATAGATTATATTAGAAGGTCAGCAAAGTTTGCTGCAACCAGTTTGTATAGGTAGGTACAAATACTCACTGTTTTCCACTGCTCGGCTGACTTAGCAGGACCCAATTCTGCCAGTTGTTCCGCCAAATTCCGAACCCCGAGGTCCCACAAACCTTCCAGCGGCGAACTCCGAATGGTCAGCCATATAGCTGGTTAGCAGATCCATTTGACTGGTCGTCGACCTTACTCTCTTCCTGAAATCATAATATCAGCATTTTGAATATCTTAAAATACTGCGTATGATTGAAATATTAGTAAAAATAACTTCAAAATTTTGACACAATAGAATGTAAGTATATCTCTTTGATAATAATGGAAATTCTTTCACATAAAAAGATAAATAAATAACTTACCCAGCTACCATTGCTTGCGACATCGTAAAATATTAAGAAAACAAGGCGGTTACAATGATCAAGCTTGAAATCTGACGTTTGACGTCTGACGTCTATCCAATTCATAGACAATTCCGTCCCAGTATTGCCAGCGTATATCGATTTGTATTTGTTGCCTTATCGATGTCGTTAGATATATCAATAGCGTTCTCATGCTAGGGAAGTCGTTATAAAATGGTCGGTAGATACGCTTAGCAATACGATATCGTTAAGTTCGATCGATTCTCATGCTAAGGCCCCAGAAAGAGATAAGATTCACTATGCTACGAGGTTCCTGGATTTTTGTACACGCAAAAAAGGTAAAAAATATTGTTCAAAAATGGTTATACATATATGTGAAAAACAGCTTTTTTAATATCTCCTCAGCGGTAATATATAGAAAATAGTGTTTATTTGACTACCGCCGAGGGGATGAACAAGTAAAATATAAACATTTGCAATATTTAAAAATTGATTTTTCCTAGTAAATTTTACATAGAAAAAATGTTGGACATCGATCCGCACGGCAGGTGAGCGGGCGGTGCGGTATCGATTCCGTTCGGGGTCAAAGTTTTCAAGCCGCCTGGGCCGAAAGGAGGAGAGAAGAAGAGTGGTTTGAAATACAACCACAGTTTTTGTCTGGCTTGAGTGATCAGCCAAGCCCCGCTACTTCTGCCGGTCGGAGGAATCCCGCCGGCCCACTGAGCAGGCGCTCGCACCCCCAACTGCCTTTTTCAAGGCAACTTTCACGCAAAAGAAATACGAAACACGAAAATCTACGCTGGCCCCTACAAACCGCCCGCAAGCACCCGAGACGTGCTCTCTTTTTAAGAGGAGACACAGACTACCACAAATAAAGATGTTCCCGACGAGGATGCTCCCCGCTGACCACGAGGACTCCCCAGTCGTGGTACCACCCGGCGCTCACCAAATTGCGCTTCGCAAGAAGACCGGGACCGTGCGCCTTACGGTCCCCGCACCACAGCCCCGCCCCGAGGATCCAAGGACCCGGAGACCGTCCACCACCACGACGCCCGAGACGATGGAGCCCGTAGCAGGCCCCTCTTGGGCAACAGGACCCAGTCCTGCCCCCCAGGCGCGCCCCTATAGGCCCGGCGTCGGCCTACGTGGCGCCCCCGAGACCGCAGCAGCCGATGGAGACGGCTGCCCCCCAGGATGGAGGCTGGACGAGGCCGTCCAACCCCGTGAAGAGGCCCATGTCCCCACGGGGACCACAACCGCTCCAGTGTGGCAACCGATTTGAAGAGTTGCCCGAGGTAAGCGAAGGCGCCGGCGCGCCGCGTACAAAGCGTGCCAACACTAATTCATCTTTTTCCCCCGCAGTTACCGGCAGGAGAGACCGCGTTCCCCCGGTGGTGATGACCCTGGGGAGCATGACGCATTCCCAGATTACAGCCGCGGTCCAAGGACATCTGGGGGCTGACAACTGTTCACATTCAAGTATAACAGGAGCGGCACGGCCAACATCTTCGTGCGCACGATGGAGGACCATCGCGCCCTCACCAATGGACTGCGAGCGGAGGCTCGCGGCTTCCACACATTCACGGCCGAAGCCGAAAAAATGAAAAAGGCCGTGATCAAGGGCCTGCCGCTCGTAGAAGTGGAGGACATCGCGGCGGATCTGGAATCGCAGGGATTCCCAGCTGTGAAGGTGGTCAAGATGACCGCCTCAATCGAGTATCCCATATACTTAGCACACTTCAATAAGGAAGTCAATATGGGACAGCTGCGCGCGGCCGTCAAATATCTGTGCCACTGCCGCATTCGACTCCAGAATCACAGGGGCAATCACCTTCAGCACGGCACCCAGTGCTACAGATGTCAAGACTTCGGGCATGGGTCCCGAAACTGTTCGCACACAGCAAGGTGCGTTAAATGCTTACTGGAGCATGCTTCGGCAGAATACCCCAAGAAGACGAGAGATGAGCCCGCCGCATGCTGCAACTGCTCAGGCCCGCATCCCGCCAATTACCGAGGCTGCCCCAAGCGGGTAGCGTACGTCGCCTCAATTCAGCAGCGACCTGTCAGAAGGGCCCAAAGCCCGCCGGCAGAAGAGAACCCGAGCAGGCCACCTCCTCAGCCGAGGACGGATGGACGCACATGGGCCAACGTAGCCGGAGGCTCCGCCCCCGCCCAGGAGCAGCGCGAGACCGCGCCGCCCCCACAGCCCCGCCCCCAGCCCCGCCTACAGCAGGAGCCCGTCCGCGCGTCCACCTCTTCAGAAGACAACCTGGACTTGATGGCCCTGCTCCAAGGCCTCCTGAGGATGCGATCACAGCTCGCCCGCTGCACATCAAGAGCAGACAAGCTCGTCATCCTGATAGAGCTCCTATACACCCTCGATGCCTAGTACCGAGGCGGTGAAAGTCCTCGTATGGAACGCATTTAGCGTGCGCAACAAGACAGACGAACTGCTCGCTTTGGCAAACGAATTAAACACCGACATTATTCTCTTATCAGAATCCCACTTGAATCCAAGCGTACCGCTGAGAGTGCAAGGTTTCGAGATTTATCGAGACGACCGACAGGGAAGATCAGGCGGAGGAACCGCAATATTCGTTTGACAATCTATGACGTCCACAAGAATACCTACTCCGAAGTTGAAGCACGCTGAAGCCACGATTATCGAAGTCACCATAGAGGGTAGAGCGCATACCATCATCGCCGTATACTGCACCCAAGGCAAACTACTGAGAGAAGACCTCAATAAATTGCTCAATCTGGGACCAATTGTTGTGATGGGAGGCGATTTGAACGCCAAACACAACTATTGGAATAACTACAGAGGAAATGCGAACGGAAATACGCTCTTTACACACATGCAGACAAATACCTATTCGATAATGGCGCCCGACAGACCTACGTACTACTCGCAACTATCTAGATATCCGAGTACATTGGATATAGTACTCGAGAAAAATGCTAAGACAATATCTCCACTGCGCACATTAGACGAACTGTCTTCGGACCACCTGCCCGTGAGCTTCACTATAGGCGGCACAACTTCAAGGACCCCCAGAAAACAGCGCAATTATAAGGATGCGGACTGGGAAGGATTTTTTTTTTTTTTTTTTTTTTTTTTTTTCTTTATTCATGAAATATTAATGTGTACAGTTTTTACATGCTTTTCGACTACCACACTAGACACACGCCCGTATTATGGTAGTCGAAATTTATATACATAGGTTTATATAATTATATAAATGTAATATTTGATAACTTGTTAATCTAAGTATTTTTTTTTACATGCAATGTATGTGTATAATAGGTGACACTTTTACTGGTTCCCAGTTCAGTAGATTGCTCAAGTGTACATCAACCGTATTTTAAACTGTTGATATTAATGAGATAAAATGAACACAATCAGCAAATAAATAGGTTACTTTACTTGTTAAAATAATGAAAATAAAGTAGAAATTATGAAAATGAACTTGTTGAAATAATGAAAATAAAGATTAATTAATTAATTATTAAACTTTTTTCTTTACAGAATTGAATGAAAAAACAAAAATGACTAATAAAGAAAATGAGCTTAATTTAATGATGGCAGGCATTCCTTGAAAAAGTTCCTTCCCTTTATAAATAACCAATTTTGAACACTTATGACATACAAATTGTGAGTTTTTGATTTTCTGATATCAATACTCAGCGAGTTGAATATTTTGGGAGCAATATAAGAAAACTGCCGCTGGGCGAAAGCTGTTTTCGTTTGGGGAATTTTACAATTTAGGTGTGACGAGTAACGGGTGTTAATTTTTTGTTGTGTTTTATTCACCAAGTCATTTTTCCGTATGTATATGAGAATGGTCTTAACATATAATTGTCGAATATCTAATATTCTGAGTTTTCTAAAAAGTGGTTCTGATGGGTTTGTTGGCTTACATTTGAATATTATCCTTAGTAACAGTTTTTGAATTAAAACCATGGGATGAAGAATCGTTTTTGCACAACCTCCCCATCCCACTATACCATATGTAGTAATTGATTGAAAAAGTGCAAAGTATACACATCTTAGTGTTTGTAGGTTAAGGATAGATCTGAGAGAGTAGAAAATGTAGCATAATTTGCGAAGCCTTTTTGTTGTAGAATTTATATGGGCCTCCCATCGCAGTTGATTGTCTATAATGACCCCCAAGTACTTAATTTCGTTTGATATTATAAGGTTATCGCATGAACAATTTTTGTGAGGTGATGTAGCCATGTTGAATTTCTGTGAACATGAATGTATGGTAAGTTTATGATAGTTTTGAGGGAGATTAGGTTTGCGTATGGAAAAAAGTAAGTATTTAGTTTTCTCAATATTTAGAGTGAGGAGGTTGGAATCTAACCAGTGTTTTATTTCATTTATACCATGATTTGCTTTTTCAAATGTTGAATTCAAATTTTCATCTGCAAATATTATAACCGTATCATCGGCAAAAGATATTATAGTGCCACCAGTATCCAAATTGCATAACGAGTTAATGTATATTAGAAACAGAAGTGGGCCCAACACACTGCCTTGGGGCACGCCATATGTGATTGGCAAACTTGTACTTCTATACTCTTTAGCGGAGTTAATAATAGTTGACTGGGACCTATTTGTTAGATAGCTCTCAAACCATTTAAGAGGAACACCTTTTATTCCTATCTGTGAGAGTTTTTTCAAAAGTATGTGGTGAGATACAGTGTCAAAGGCTTTAGCCAGATCCAAAAATACAGCGAGGGGCTTGCGACTTTTATCGAGGTTATCAGAAATTAATTTAGTAAAAGCTGCAATTGCATCTGATGCACTAAGACCTTTGCGGAAGCCGTATTGGTTTTTTGACAGGATTTTATTTTCTTCGAGAAACTTGTAGAGCCTTTGTTTTACTGTTTTTTCGATTATTTTAGAGATTGGACTCAGTAGAGATATTGGTCTATAGTTATTGACGATTGATCTGTCCCCTGATTTAAAGATAGGAATAATTGTTGAATGTTTTAGAGTGTTTGGGAAAAGGCCAGTTCGAAAACTTAGATTTGTGATGTATACAAGGGGCTTAGCAATGATTGGTTTAAGGTGTTTAATTAGTTTAGTGGATATATTGTCAACTCCCGTGGAGTGTGTATTTTTGAGTGAATTGATGATTTCAGTGATTTCTTGTTCTGTTGTTAGTGTGAGATTGAAAGGGTCATAGCTCAGATTATCGAGAAAGATAGTATTTGCAAGATTATTTTCAGACTTGCTATTTCTTTTTAAAATATTATTTGCTAGATCCGATCCGATTGTAGAGAAGAATTGGTTGAAGTGATTTGCGATTGTTTCTGAATTTTCGGTTGCATTTAGTGTTTTATTTGTGATGGTTATTTTATTTATGGGTGTGGTAATTTTGTCGGTGTAGCATATTTCTTTGACAATGTTCCAGATTTTTTTATTATCATTCGCAGCTTCCTCTATCTGTTTCCTATAATAATCTTCTCTGGCCGTACAGGTTATTTTTTTACAGGCATTTCTGTATCTTTTATAAAATAAGAGAGATTCGTAATCAGTGGGGTTATTTTTACAATATTTATGAAGTTTATCACGTTTGCGGATACAGTGTAAAATACCAGTAGTTATCCAAGGTTTTAGTTTAATTGTACGACTACTTTGATTGTTGTGTGTGTGGGATGTGGCATTTTTCAGATGCTTATGTAGGATGTTGATGAGAGATTCACACGCTAAGTTTGGATCGCTAATTTTGTAGAAATTTGACCAGTTTTCATTGGAAACCAGTTTGAAGAGAGTGTCATAAGAAATTTTCTTTAGTTGTATAGTGGATGCTGGTAATTTTTGAATTTTATGAGAAATGGAGGTGATAGTAGCGTAGTGATCTGTCACAGTGCACTGATATATGAGAGATTTGATATTTAGCTTACATTTGACAAAGACGTGGTCTATGCAACTGGCGGATAACTCTGAGACACGAGTAGGGGCTGTAATAGCTGGGATAAATTCTTGAAGAGTTAATAAATTTATGTAGTCGTTTGCTTGGGGATGCATTGTATTTATAATATTAATATTTAGATCACCAATAATTAGAACATTTTCATGATCTCTAATACATGCCAGAAACTGATTAAGCGAGTTTAAAAATGGTGTTATATTGGAAGTGCTCGGTGATCGGTATATAGTTAGAACAGTAACGCTATTTTCTATTTCAAGTTTAAGACAATTTGAGTGAGTTATTGTGATTTCCTTTATAGAGTATTGTATATGATTTTTTATGTATATAATAACGCCATCATTTTGTAATTGGTTATTCTGAGTACTGTATTGATTATAGTTTTTTATGTTTTTAGGAATATAGTTATCTCTGATCCAGCATTCGCTCAGAATAATCAAGTCAAAGTCTGAGTCAAGTTCTGTAAGTAGTATCACTAGTTCATTGAAATTTTTGTTCATGCTTCTGATATTCATGGAAAATATTTTTAGGTTGGATTTATTTAGGGTTTTTTGAACTTCTACAGAACTACTTGTTTCGATACATGGAATCTGCGACAAATTGTCTAAAATATTATTTATATTATCTTCCATTTTTTAAATTGGTGTAGGGTGTTGGTAGCTAAACTTTGGATGAGGACTAGAAGCTGAACAAAACTTGGCGAGCAATTTAGAAAACAAGTTGTATGTAGAGTTTTTACTGTTGGCAATGTTAGAAAATAATGTTGATGTTTCAAAGCAATAGAAATAGGAATAGTATCTTTTACCGGATTCTTGATTCTGACACTAGTACAATATATGTGATACCTCAAAACAAGTACAATAAAAAAATAATAATACGATACAATAAAAGTTTTACACATGATAATTTTAGAACTATAATTGTGATGAATTTGGTGAGAGTAGTGCCAGGGTCTCCGCATTGGAAACACGAATTGCAGGTGTTCCGATATCTCTACGTACGTAGATCTGCCCTGATTTGATCCACGAATACTTAAAAAATTTTTCCTTTGTAGCTTTGCGGGCCAGGTACCACAAGTGGTTAGCACGAAATGTCAGGTGTTCCGCAACGTAGACTGGTGAGCTTGGTCCGGCAATCCCTAAGTTCAGAGTGTTGAGCTTCTCCTCGGGACTGGATGCTTGTTTGTGGAAGGCTTTTATATCCGATAGTAATTGTTCTCGATCGCGATTCGAGGTCAGTTTAAAAACAATAGGTCCATTTTTGTGTTTTTGTGTCCTGTAGGACGCTTCAATGTTTGAAGTATTTACTTTTGATTGAATGGTTTGGCATATATTGTGGAATATATTTTTCAAACTTTCTCCCTTTATTTAAAAAGGAAGACAACGAACGAATTCATCTCACTTCGGGAACTCTGCGCTCGCCACAAGAAATCGACGCAGCTACAAGCACTCTCACAGAGATTCTTCAAACAGCACAAGATACACACATTCCTCTCAAAGAAGTTCACTCATACACGATCAAGCTTCCCGAACACGTTCTAGCGCTCATCAAGGACAAAAATCGCCTGCTACGCATGTACCACCGCACGCGTGACGAATACTTCAAGACAGCGTACAACTGCATGCAGAGGGAAATCAAGACCGAAATCGCAGAGCTCAAGCGCGAACTTTGGGACGAAAAAGTCGCGTCGCTCACGCCAAAGGATAATTCCCTATGGAAAATGGCTAGCGCGCTGAGAAATAAAGATTTCACAATCCCCCCGCTACAGAAATTGAACGGCCCCGGGACGGCGCTTTCGCTACAAGAAAAAGCTGAAACACTCGCCGACGGGTTCGAGAGAGCCTCAGAACGAATCAGAGCAGACAAACGCTGAAGATATTCATTTCACAACGCCGAGCGAGATTGCGGTCACAATCAAGCGACTCAGAACGAACAAGGCGCCGGGAAGCGATCAAATTCACAACATTCTACTCAAACATCTTCCTCAAAAAGCCATCATATACACAACAAAATTGTTCAATGCCTGCCTCATGACCGGGCATTTCCCCCAGATTTGGAAATCGGCGACCGTGCTGCCTTTCGCAAAGCCGAATAAAGATAGAACGCAGCCGACAAGTTACCGGCCGATTAGCCTATTATCTACGCTGAGCAAGGTATTTGAATAAATTATACTCAACAGGCTTGTCCCACACCACGACGACAACAAGACTTTGCCAGACGAGTAGTTCGGCTTCAGAAAGAGGCACTCCACGACCCATCAACTCACCAGAGTAGCGGAATTTATCGCAAGAAAATTTAACGAACATCGCTTCACCGCTGCTGCGCTCATCGACCTAGAGAAGGCATTCGACACCGTATGGATAGACGGGCTCATGCATAAGCTGCACCGCACTAACACGCCCATATACCTAACGAGATTGATACAGGAATACCTAAAGAATAGATCGTTCAGAGTGTTCATAAGGAACGTGCTATCTTCAATGCACAGTGCAACAAAGTCAATGACAGACGTCAAGTATAATTTTGCTCCGTATAAAATAGTGGAACAAAGCGCAAAAGTTTAATGTAAACATTATATAACTTGTGTATCTGTGCATCATAGTGCGGCGGAAATTCTGGAACTAATTTTATGTATGTACTGAACCGCATTCAAGATAAACTCATTACAAAAAAATTTAAAAACTGAGATTTTAACAAATTATTTGGATGCCCTACCTACATATGGCATATTTACTCTACTAGTCAATAGATGTCAGTAAATACCTACATCCATTAAAATTATAAAATAAATTGAGTTACGCCTACGAATCAATAGATGGCAATGCTTGCAAACTTGTGAAGGAAAATATTTTTAATTCAACTATTGCCCAATAGATGGTGACAGGTTTATAAACATCAAAATTATATTTATTTTTTTTATAAATAATAGAAATCAAAGTTTTTAGTGCACATTGGATCATTTACTAACCCAATATAAAAGTGAATTTAGTTCAGTTGCGGGCAGCGGTCTTCACTACTACTCAACTCTACTTTCCCAATACAATTATTCTGGAGACATCAGAACCAAAATTTATCACTCGCGTTACGAATTTTGACTGCCAACAGGCGCAAGGACAACTTTACCACCTATCTAACCACATAACCACAACATGAATAATTGCAAAGCCTGTTCAGAACCCACTCTCTCCGACGAGTCCGTATTTACCTGCGCCGTGTGCAAGGGAATATTCCATTTGCACTGCAGCGGAGTGGCAGAGACCTCATACCGTCGACTCACTAAAGAACGACGCGCCCAAATTAAATGCAAGAAATGCCTATCTGACACTCCGGCTTTCAATGTCACTGCCAGCGGTGCCTCAACTTTGGACAACGAACTACTATTAAAACAAAACGCAATACTCGACCAAAACACCCAAATTCTCGCCACAATCTCAGCAATGAGTAAACAATACGAGGATATTCTACTTCGAGTCCACGAACTCGAGAATATAAACAAAAAACTTGAAAAAAAAAACTGTGATCTTGAAGCGCGCTTAGAGCTAATAGAAGGACAATTTGAAAATTTAGACAGGGAAAACAGGTCGAAAAACGTAGAAATACGAGGAATCCCGGAAATAAGCGGAGAAGACTTAAAAAATGTTGTTTTCAATATCCAAAAAATTACAAATGCCGGAACAGAAGTGAAAAACGTGGAAGCAGCCTACCGTACTGGACAAAAAACCAACAAGGATTTACAACGGCCGATAATCCTCAGATTCAAAACAAACGATGACCGTGACATCTTCTTAAATGACATAAAAACATTTAACAAGCGATCTGCAAATCGGGAGGATAAACTAAACACAAATATCATAGGAATGGCAGGAAAGAGCTCTCAGATTTATATCAATGAACACTTGACATTTCGAGCTAAACATCATTGGTTTCTTGCACGTAAGGCTACACGAGACAATATTTTTAAGTTTGCCTGGACCAGAGGGGGACAAGTATATGTACGCAAAGACGTTGGGACGCCCGTTATACTTATCAATGAAAAAACCAAAAACCTTTTATCTCCTTCACCAAATAACTTATAATCAATTTTCATCCTTTGGTATACTTTTATTTTACTTGATTCTCCTGTATACTATTATATATTCATCTATATATTACTTGATACTCTCTGTTACAAAAAACATATTATTGGATTTTTCTAGCCCAAAGACATTTAACAAAAGCATGTACCCCATCATTGTTTTTAATCGATCAAATAACTTAATACAATCACCTCTTTCCAGTAATCTACTTTTCTTATCATGTAGAAAATGTGTTATTGTAATTGCATCAAAACCATTACAACTTACTATGCTTTATACAATTATATACATTGCTTATTTTGTTATTGCTTTTAATAACTGGCGAACTCCTTCTCGACTATTGCCAACAACAGAAACCAGTGGTACAACTTATTTTAATAATATTCTACATATTGATACGATTACCCTTAAATGCAATATTACTTTAATTACTAACAAGAATGAAATTAACTTTTTAAATTTTATTGTTTTTAGTTCTGCGAACAATAAGAATTTTCGGAAATATTTTTTTTTCTTACATTACTTAACCGTGCGTTATTTTTACCTACAAACAAGATTTTTATCTCAAAATCATTATTTCAAATCCCATGTATACCACATATTCATTATACCATTGCTTTCAATTCTTATTTCTATAATCTTCCTAATTTCAAAATGACCAAGTATAAATTATATTCTTATGTTACATCTTCACAACAAATCAATACCTATATTACTAATAAAGATATCACTGTCACTACATCTTTACTATTAATAATTAACGCAATGCAAAAAACCAAAAAATGGAAGACTTAGCAGATCTACTAGATAATACAACACCTATCCCATGTTCATCAACCAACGATTCTGAAGTTGTACGTCAATTATTATTAACTAATTCTACCCTTATGATATTTTCAATGAACATTAGAAGTATTAACAAAAATTTTGATGAATTATCCATTCTTCTTACTGACCTTGCCTTAGATTTCGATGTAATTGTCTTGACCGAATGCTGGATTCAAAAAAATTTCCTTCCAAAAACAATAAAAAACTACAATCACTATAACACACTACATAACCAAACTCAAAACGATGGCGTTATTGTATACATCAAAAATCACATCCCACACTCAGTCAAAGAGATCAGAATTAAAAACGCCAACTGCCTTCAAATACAACTTGATAACCTCATAACAATCCTTACTATATACAGATCTCCGAATACACATAATATAACCCCATTCTTATACTCACTACAAGAAATATTAACGAACATAAAACACTGCCAAAACACTTACATAATTGGTGACCTTAACATAAATATAATCAACAAAACGCATCCTCAAGCCAACGAATACCTAAATGCACTAACTTTATTAGGATATTTGCCAGCTGTCACCTCTCCAACAAGAGAATCAGACATAAACAATAGTAGTTGTATAGATCATGTGTTCGTTAAGAGTAAACTAGACAACAAATCCATTGTATATCAATCAACTATAACAGACCACTATGCAATCATTACTTCCACCACCAAAAAAATTCACAAACCAACTCAAAATGCTCCACCCCAAGTAATGATTTCTTATGAAATTCTCCTAGATCATGTCTCGAAAGAAAATTGGGAACTCATCTATTCTTGTACTGATGCCAACTCTGCATGCGATTTATTTATAAATACTTTACATAACCACTTGGCCAAAGCAACATCATATTCAAAAACTAAAACAAACCGATCGCAAACAAAAATTAAACCATGGATCACTGCTGGTATTCTCCACTGTATCAGAAAGCGTGATAAGATCCATCACTTCTGTAGGAAAAACCCTAGCGACTATGCATCTCTCATATTCTACAAACGTTATAGAAATAACTGCAAAAAAATAATTGACACTGTTAAAAGGGATTATTACAAAAAAAAAATCAGTGAAGCTACCGATGATAAAAAAAAATTTGGAATATCATAAAAGATATAGCCAACATTAATAAAACCGACACACCTATTGTTAAAATTAATATCGAAGACAAAACAATACATGTAAATTCTGAACCTGAAAAAATATCCGACCATTTCAATCAATTTTTTTGCAATATCGGTCCCAACTTAGCAAAAAAAATTTTAGCCAGAAAAAACGTCTCAGAGAAAGATCTTGCAAATGGTATACCTATCAGTACTCTGACCTACAACCCGTTTCACTTCACTCCCACTACTGAATCAGAAATTATGGAAATAATAGCATCTCTCAAAAACAGTAACTCCACCGGAATAGATCACATCTCGGCAAAAATTATTAAACACCTCCAAAAATTTATCGCCCCCCCTCTTAAACACATAATCAACTCAAGCTTCAAAACTGGTACTTTTCCTAACTCCTTAAAACAGGCTACAATAATCCCAATCTTCAAAGCAGGTGACAAATTATCTGTAAATAACTACCGACCGATATCCTTACTAAGCACAATATCTAAAATTGTAGAAAAAGCTGTAAAACATAGACTGTGTAAGTTCCTCGAAGATAACAACATATTATCAGACAACCAATATGGCTTTCGCAAAGGTAGAAGTACATCTGATGCAATAGCTGCCCTCACGAAAATCGTTTCCTATAATCTTGACATTGGTCGCAAACCACTGGCTGTCTTTCTCGATCTTGCGAAAGCATTTGATACGGTCTCTCATTCCTTACTGCTAAAAAAACTACATCGGGTTGGAATAACAGGAGTAGCCTACACATGGTTTGAAAACTATCTAATGAACCGAACACAACAAACTCTCATCCACTCTGACAAAACACATATAAGCGAAAAATTACCTATGTCCTTTGGTGTACCTCAAGGCAGTATACTAGGACCAATTTTATTTGTTGTATACATAAACTCACTTTGTGCCATGAATATTGGAGGTAAAATATTATCATTTGCCGATGACACTGTTCTAATATTTGAAGATGTAACATGGGAATCAGTCACTAACAAAGCTAATAATGGTCTATTAAAAGTAAAACATTGGCTGGACACAAACCTCCTCACACTTAACATCGACAAAACCCAATATATGATGGTTGTGCGGAACTCTTTCGTACGTAATTGTGCGGGGGGTTGCGGTATTGCGGATGCGATATAGACTAAGACAAATAAAAACGAATTGAATTGCCTTAGTGTTTGCAAGAGGAAAATGAGTGGGAAAGGCCCAAAGACTTACCCTGGTCTCGTTCTCCTTAAGCCGCTGGTTCTGTTCTCTTATCAGTTTGCATACAATTAACATTAACACTTAACACAAAACAAAAAACACAGTGAAATTCACTGCGGCGGGTAAAAACGTTTCACTGGACGATTGTGCTCCAAAATAGTCACAGCCGAGTTCAAACATATGCGGGTTTCAATATGACACGAAATGTTCGCGGGTAAGATGCAACGATAACAACTGATAACAATACTCCTTGTCTCTGGGCCCGGATCAAGGAAAGGGGACAAGGGGCAAAGGGGGGTGAAGGGTACACATTTAAGGCTATTCAATTTTAAACCTCACGCGCAACTATCCCCCCCGCCTTGAAAGGGTGCGAAATCACCCCTTTTAAAACCGCATTGTCATGGCATTTATCATATAAACAAATTAACATAACCTACAGTTATCCTAAATTTCCTAACCTACATTGACTAAACCTAATGCTACTAGACTACTATTGAGTTGGCAAAGGGTATAGCCGTATTACTGGGCGAATATAAGATCCCAGCACTGTTCTGACACGAGCAACACGAATTACTCCATCTTTTGCGGGGAAAACTTCATCAATAATAGCTAACGGCCAATGTAATGGTGGGGCGTTTTCAGTTCCCACTATTACTACTAAGCCGACCTTTACTGGATTAGTAGGAGTATTCCATTTTGGACGTACTTGCAAAGTATGCAAGTAATCTAATCTCCATCGCTTCCAGAATGATTGAATTAATTTATCGAGTAAATCATGACGCGATAGAAGGTTCAAATTATCCTTCTCGATTTCCATGGCGAGCAGGTGTTTTAAGGGAGTTGTCGTCAAGAAGTGAGCTGGCGTTAACGCAAGGGGCTCGGAGGAGTCTGAAGAGAGCGTTCTACACAATGGCCTCGTATTCAGAATGGTTTCTACTTGTGCAAGTACTGTAGTTGCCTCTTCAAACGATAGAATCTGATCTCCTATTACCCGAAAAAGATGAGTCTTCATAATTTTAATATTGGATTCCCAATTTCCTCCAAAGTGGGGTGCTATTGGCGCATTCAAATGCCAGCTTATTCTATTATTGGCCAAAATACTTGCAAATTCTTCACCAAAATGTGAAGATGACGAAAATGCGTGCAATTCATTCAATTTTCTCTTGGCTCCTACAAAGTTAGTTCCGTTGTCTGAATATAAATTTGACACAGGACCACGCCTAGAAAGAAATCGTTTGAATGCGTTCAGAAAACATTCGGTGCTCAAACTTGATGCCAATTCAAGGTGTATAGCTCTTGTTGTCAAACACACAAATAAGCAAATATACGCCTTTTGAGAACGAATTCCACGTCCGCGTGATACGGTTACCCTTATAGGCCCGGCAAAGTCTATACCCACATGCGTAAATGGTTTTATAGACTGAATGACACGACAATCTCTATGATCCGCCATTAAAGGTGCAATTGTTTTAGGGCGTAGCCGAAAACACGAATTGCATTTATGTACTCGTTTTCGAATTAAACTACGGGCTGACAGTATCCAATATTTTTGCCTCAAAATAGACATTAATAATGCGGGACCCGAGTGACAATGAATTTTATGATAATGATCAACCAACAAATTTAAAACGTGATCCTTTCGCGGGAGAACTATGGGGTGCTTTTGATCATAATTTAAATCCGAATTAACTAAACGACCTCCCAACCTTATGATTCCGTCATTCAAGAACGGTCTCAAACGTTGAAATACGGGTTTACACGTCTTTCCTTGTTGTAGATTTATCAATTCCCCGGGAAAGTACGCTCGTTGTATTTCGCGCAATATTTTAAGCTCAACGAACTCTAAATCTGACCCACGTATATATTTTCGATATGGCAACACCTTAAGAAAACGAAATACGTAAACCAAACATCGTAATAATTTATTCCACGAGGAAAAGCGCTTTGACAGGGTTAGAATATCATATTCTTCTAAACCAGAAGTCATTACTAACGAAATAGACTTCTGTTCGGGTGGTTCTGTGACCATGTTGACATCAAATGTGGTAATGGGCCACCGTTCAGGCCTAAATTTCATCCACGGTGGGCCATGAAACCATAGCGGGTGATCTAAAATCTGATTGGGGGTAAGCCCTCGTGACAGACAATCAGCGGGATTATCTGTGCCTGCGATATGATTAAAACAGGTAGCTGATAATTCAGATTGAATTTTAGCAACTCTATTAGCCACGAATGTCCCCCAACGGTGCGGAGAAGACTGAATCCAACAAAGTGCTACAGTGGAATCAGTAAATGCGTATATATTTTCAATTTTCAAGCGTTTTTCTAAGGTTTCTATTACGTTATGCATTAATTTTGCAAGTATTAATGCAGCGCAAAGTTCTAATCGTGCGATAGAAACAATTTTCACAGGAGAAACCTTCGATTTTGCACAAGCAACATGTACTGAAATTGCTTCATGATTTTGGACATGGAAATACACTATACCTCCATATGCCTTTTCGCTGGCATCTGCGAAACCAACAATGGTTACGATGCTACTGGACGTGATGCCAGTATGACGCGGAATTTGTATTCTATTCAGTGAGGAAAGTTCCTCACAGAATTGCATCCATATCCTTACAATATCGTCGGGAGGCTCATCATCCCAATCGCATTTGTGTAGCCACAATTGTTTAATTAAAAGCTTGGCATATAAAACGACAGGCGCGATGAAGCCCATAATATCCCATATTTTTGCGACACAAGACAATATATTTCGTTTTGTACAACCTGTTTTAGGTGTAGAAGTGACGAACGAGAATAAATCGGAATTTGGTGACCAGTATAAGCCCAATATTTTATGCATGCTTACTTCATCAAATTCCTTTATCGCTGATAAGCGATGCGAATCTGGAATAGATTCCAGAACATTTTGCGAATTGCTGGTCCACTTGACAAGGTCAAATTGGCCAGTCTTCAATAATGCGATTAACTGAGAGGACGTTTCCTTTGCACCCTCTTCAGTTTCCATACTATATACAAAATCATCCATATATAAAAATTCTTCAATAATTTTCTTAGCCTCAGGAAAAGCTTCTCCTTCATCGGAGGCCAATTGCCTGATAGTGCGTAAAGCTTGAAATGGGCTGGATGTAAGACCAAAACAAACGCGGTTAAACTCATAAGTTTTAATATCTTCGCTGGGCGAGAAGCGATACAAGATTCGTTGATATCTCCGATCACTATCTTTCACTCTTATACACAAAAACATTTTGCGTATATCAGCTGAAAGAGCTATTGGGAATACACGAAAATTCATAATTATATTAAATAAATTTCCCTGTAAATTTTCCCCACTATATAAAATATTATTCAATGACACGGAAGTGCTTGTTTTTGCGCTAGCGTCCAGGACTATTCTCAAACTGGTCGTGATTTTATCCTCTCGTACAACTCCATGGTGCGGAATTATGTATGAAGGCATCTCATTTCCTTCATTTGAAGTGCTGAGAGTCAAATAATCCTTCTCTAAATATTCATTGATAATATTATTATAAGCTTCTCTTAATTTTGGAGAGGCTTCCAATTTACGTTCAAGACATAAAAAACGTTTCTTTGCCATTGCAAATGAATCCCCAAGGGTTGAAACATCCCCTTTAAATGGCAAAGTTACTATATATCTTCCATTTTCAGGATCTCTTGTGGTTGTTCTTTGATATATTTCCTCACATTCACGATCTTCAGGACCTTTAATAGACGGTACGTTTACCTCTTCTAATTCCCAAAATCTTTTGAGACAAATATCATCTGGTTCTTCTAGCATGGCACAACAAGATACGCTAACATTATCCTCAACCCGAGTTGGTGCTGATCCCAAAATAACGTATCCTAGAACTGTTTCTAAAGCATGTAGATTATGCCTCTGAAAAGGGTCTTGAACCCTTTTTGACAACAGGAGATGCGGGAAGAGCTGGGCTCCTAGCAACATGTCAATTTCTCCTGGTTCTCCATATGACTCATCCGCCAACGGTAAGTCATTCAAATATGACAATGAAGGTACATCAACTTTGGCGGTAGGTAAGCGCTCTGTAACTTTATTCACAATCAATGAAGTAATGTTATAATTTATTGCTCGATTGAAACGAGAGTAAATTTCGGTCTGTATGGAGCCTGTAATGGGCTTAGACGATCCTCCAATACCCTTAACGGTGGAACAAGACGGGCGTTGATATTCAAAAAATCCTAATTTTCTACAACAATCCCGAGTAATAAAATTGCTCTGAGATGCGCTGTCCAATAAACACCTAACGAGATGTTCATTTCCCTGTGCGTCTATTATTCCCACTCGTGCGGTAGCCAGCAATACAGTACAATGAGTCTTTAGATTATGAGATCGAACAGTTGAAAAAGTACACAAAGCTACATCAGAATTGGAGCAGCCCGGTTTTGGATCATTCGATTGATCAGCTTTCTGGTTTTCAATTCTTTGGGCATTTTGAGAGTCTGACTGCCCCTTGTGTGATGCACCCTGTTCTTCAAAATGTAACATTGTATGATGAAACTTGTCATTACACTTATGACAATTTTGATTTGAATTGCAAGTCCTAGCCTTATGTCTATCACTAAGGCATCTAAAACAGAATCCCGTGCTTTTGATAAAATTGAACCGTTCCCTTACAGTCAATTTTTTAAATTCTGCACATTTAAACAAATTTCCATGCGATAGATTATTGCAAAGTAAACATTTAATAGGCTGACGATTTTCCTCACTACCAGTGCTCATATAGGCTTGCGTCGATCTTTGTGACCGTTTTAACGTTTCACTTTTATTTTCCATCGATTTTCTTGAAGAACCGGTTCTTTGCAAGATCTTAACTTGTTCCCGCACAAATTTCACCAAGTCTTCAAACGAGGGGAATTCATTTTCCCGATTGTTTGTTTCGAATCCTTTCACCGAGTCCATATCCAGTTTTTTCAATGCAATGTGTAAGAAAATAAAGTTCCACAAATTATCTAAATTTACATTTTTAACGGCTGCCACAGCCGACGCAAAATGATCAATGAAGGATTCCAGATTATTGATATTGGCCACAGCAAAGGATTTAAAATCCAAAATTTGATCGATATATGCAGAAGATATTACTCTTTTGTCGTTATATTATTTATCGATCAACGAGTTAAAAATAAATTCGTAATTTTCCGGCGATAAAATGATCCCGGCGAACGTTGATTTAACACGGTTACTGATTTTTCCCAACAAATAATATAACTTTTCTGAATTCGAAAGTGTATCGGTATAGTGTACGGTGTTAATAAAACTTGAATAATATATGGGCCAATTTTTTATTTCCCCGTCGTTTTACACTACATTTTTTCGGTTCATTAACCACCCGTGAAGTATTTTCCCGATTTAATGATATTTTTCTTTTGATATGTCCGTACATATCGTCAAACTTGAACCATCTTTCAAAATCATGTTCAAAGTTTGAATCGTTTTCCAAATTTAATACATTTATTTGTTGAGATATGTCCTCATACTTATTTCTAGTCAAGTCTAGAGTTTCAACTAACGAAAGAAACTCCTCTAGAATACTAAGGTCGGAAATTTTATTTGATAGTTCAAATAACTTAGTAAGACGTGCATCTAACGCATCTCGTTGAGCCGTCAGTAATTTCAACTTTTTTTTCTTTAGTAGCCATTATTTACCAATAAATAATTAACCCAAATAATTAATTATAATTTAAATAACGCTATAATTTAATTAACGCTAGCGTAATTGATTAAAGTAAACAATTCTTCTGATAAGTGTTTCCAAATTAAACTCAATAACAACTGAAGTATTATTCTTGTTTACCATCTATTATTAGCGGTCGTTAATACATACCTACGTACTTAACGCTAGCGAAGTATGTACTCGTATTTAGAATTGAGTATTGAATACAAGTACCTACTTAGACAATACGATTCCTTGCGTTAAACCAGGTACCTACATACACGATTAAATTATAGTCAACCTATAATTTGCAACGAGGAATTAAATGTAATCCGTTTTTAATAAAGCTATTTGACGGACTAAATTTTAACCCATTTATAATGCAAATGCCATGATTTTGGTACAAATAATGATTATAGATTGCAATTGCGAACGAAAGTAATACAATTTAATCCGGTTCGAAATTGGACCAATTTGATGGTGGTGCGCAAATCTTTCTTTCGCAATTGTGCGGGGGGTTGCAGATGCGGTGGTGCGATATAGACTAAGACAAACAAAAAACGAATTGAATTGCCTTAGTGTTTTGCAAGAGGAAAATGAGTAGGAAAGGCCGAAGACTTACCCTGGTCTCGTTCTCCTTAGCCGCTGGTTCTTTACACTTTCAGCTTGCATACAATTGAGGGGCAATTCCCCTTTTTTAACATTAACACTTAACACAAAACAAACAGTGACATTCACTGGGCCGGGTAAAAAAAAACGTTTAACTGGACGATGTGTGCTCCAAAAACAATCACAGCCGAGTTCAACATATGCGGGTTTCAAGATGACACGAATGTTCGCGGGTAAGATGCAACGATAACAATACTCCTTGTCTTTTGGCCCGGATCAAGGATAGGGGACAAGGGGCAAAGGGGGGGTGAAGGGTACACATTTTAAGGCTATTCAATTTTAAACCTCACGCGCAACTATATTTCATCCCATTCTCTTTGCAGGAAAAAAATTTTGAAAACAATATAACCATTAAAATCCATTCATCACAATGTGAAAATAAAAAAAGAATGCGGTAATGTAAATTGTTTACCAATAACATGCAAAAATAGTATAAAGTATCTGGGTATCATAGTAGATAGACACTTAAAATGGAACGAACAAGTCCAAAATACGGCAACCAGAGTAAGAAAACTTATTTACTTATTCATTAGATTGAGAAACATCCTTTCATATAATATGATTAAAATTGTATATATTTTTCTCTTGCCCAATCCATATTACAATATGGTATAATCGGTTGGGGAAGGACTTTCAAAACTAACCTTTCACATGAAGAAAAGGTTCAGAGGTTAATTTTGAAAGTCATCCTAAGAAAACCATCGATATTTCCAACCACGGAACTGTTTGATTCGTTTAGGGTTCTTAGCTTAAACAAATTTTTTAAAAAGAATGCACTGTCACAAATTCATAAAGACCATTTCAATTCAACAATTTCTACAAAAATAAGTAACCGATCTAGATCACGTGGTAACTTAGAAATTCATAAATGTAAAACTAGTGCTGGTCAACACCATTATACTTATCAAGGTATAAAATTGTTTAATGCCCTTCTGGATAAAATTATAACAGAAAAAAATTACAAAACTTTCAAATCACAAATCAAACAACTTTTAGATAAACCCAACGGAAATCACAAGTTTTAATTTCATTGGATACTTTTTTCAAATAATTGTTTATATGAACTCATTTGTAATTTTTATTAATTAAATTTTCCTAAATTCACGTTATGAATTTAGGAAAATTGATTAATGATTAATAAAAAAAATATATATAAACAAAATTTAATATTTAAAACAAAAAAATACATATCCTCTAAAGTTATATTATCCGCTTCCTAATATGTGCTAATATGCGTTTATTGTTGTTGCATTTTATTAAGTACCCATTTCATACAAGATTGCCAGCTCGGTCTTTGAACAATTTACTACCAGTACTGTACCTACCTACTATTATTTCGTACCTTATAAGTACATTTTTATATCTTATTTTTTTCTAAGTTTAATAACTATTATATTATTTAAGTTATATTTTTTTTATTTTTTAGTTTGTTAAGCCTGGTACACACGCAAAGCTCACATCAACAGATAATATAAAGCACAATAGCGCTCGCCATACAATCCCATACAGACCCGACACACGTAAAAAGATAACGCGCTATAAGTGTGGTTCTGAACTTCGCTAACCGAATTTATTTTACGTAACCGCTCCCGACGCGATATTTGAAAAGTTATGCGTCCCCCTCTCCGCCGTAAAAAGGAGAGGGGGTCATTTTAATTACGGAGCTACCAACTAAGTTCCGTGTTCCCTTTGACAGCCATGACATAAGCAGCCTAATAATGCATTTCTTATTTATTATGTTAGCTCATATCGTCATGTGTGCTAGTAAATTTAGAAACATAAAAGACGTGCTCAAGCTGTCAGTAAGTTAAGTTGTCACTTTGAGAGATGAAATTATGTTCCTCGGCCGCTCTCGAATTCAACTGACCCCCTCTACTACCATAGGAAGAAATATTTGATAGCGTCGTGTGTCGGTAGAAAAGATGATGCGCTGTACATTAACTTTTGATGTGAGCTTTGCGTGTGTACCACGCTTAATTAAATTTCTTATTTTCTTAATTATATAGTATAATCAAATTTATCATCTAGTTTTATGGCTATTTGTTAATTTTTAGCTACATCAACTAGTGAAATTTAACAACCTGTAAACCATAATGACTCACAACACTCCCCAACTCAAACACGAGAAATAATTTCTCAATTGAGTTGGGCAATTTTTTGTTAAAAATGTCTATTTTTTTCGCAATCAGCCTCGAAATATCTACATTTGTAAATTATTGTAATGTGTTTATATATTCAATAAAAAAATAAATAATTTAAGTTCTAAAAAATAATCAAATCCTTTACAATTCGATTCAGAACAAATTTAAAGAAATCGAAAGGTAATACATATTTTGAATATTACAAATGATACACATTATATTTACTGGAAACTCTCTAGTGAAACAAATCATATCTACAACTAAAATTTATTGTGTAAATAGTTTTCGTGAAGATGAATGTTAACACAAAGAACAAAAATAGGGGCCAGTCAAAGAGTCTCTTCGAGAAAATGCATAATTTCATATGAAACAAACTAGTCTTCACTGTAAGTGTGCAGGTATTTTTTCAAATCTCTCTTTTGAGAACATGAATAATTGCAGCCAGAAAACGAAAAAGTGTTTTCTTAGCTGTGAGTCAGCATGTTTCTCTTCAAGGTACACTGTTGATAACTTGCATAGTTGCACTCGGAACAAGAAAAATTGTTTTTCTCTGCTGTGAGTCAGCATGTGATCCATGTAATGACCAATATATATCTTATATAGAGGTAAGATGGCCTTTCCTAGAAATTAAATATGTGCACTTGGAAAATGAAAAAGATGTGTCGCAACTGTGAGTCAGCATGTGGCTTTTTGATGTGCTTTTTGAGAACATCCATAGATGAACAAGGAACAAAAAAAAGTTTTTCTCCGCAGTGAGTCAGCATGCGCTTCAGATTGACTTTTAAAACATTAATATGTGGACTTATAGAAAATAAAACAGGTTTTTCGCCACTATGTCAGCAAGTGGGTCTTTAGATGGGCGTTTCGCTAAGATGAAAATTTTCACACGGAACATGAAAAATGTTTTCCTCCACTGTGAGTCAGCATGTGGTTCGTTAGGTTGCTCTTGTGATAACATGCATAGTTGCACAAGGAACATGAAAGAGGTTTTTCTCGACTGTGAGTCAGCATGTGGATCTTAAGTTGACCCTTTCGATAACAAGCATTGTTGCACAGGGAACATGAAAAAGGTTTTTCTCCACTGCGAGTCAGCATGTGTGTCTTCAGCTGACCCTTTTGACAACTTGCATATTTGCACACGGAACATGAAAAAGGTTTTTCTCCACTGTGAGTCAGCATGTGGCTCGTTAGGTCGCTCTTTCGATAACATGCATAGTTGCATACGGAACACTTAAAAGGTTTTTCCCCACTGTGAGGAGTCAGCATGTGGATCTTTAGTTGCCACTTTTGATAACACGCATAGTTGCACAGGGAACATGAAAAAGGTTTTTCTCCACTGTGAGTCAGCATGTGTGCCTTCAGGTTACCCTGTTGACAACATGCATAGTCACACTCTGAACATGAAAAAGGTTTTTCTCCACTGTGAGTCAGCATGTGTATCTTCAAATAATCCCTTCGAGAACATGAATAGTTGCACTCAGAACATGAAAAAGGCTTTTCTCTACTGTGAGTCAGCATGTGTCTCGTCCAATTACATCTTTGAGAACATGAATACTTGCACTCGGAACATGAAAAACGTTTTTTTCCACTGTGAGTCAGCATGTGTTTCGTCAAATTACCTCTTTGAGAACATGAATAGTTGCACTCAGAACATGAAAAAGGTTTTTCTCCACTGTGAGTCAGCATGTGTATCGTCAAAGCTCTCTTTCGAGAACATGAATAGTTGCAGTTGGAACATATAAAAGGTTTTTCTCCACTGTGGGTAAGCATGTGATTTGTCAAATAAGTCTTATGAAAACATGAATAGTTGCACTCGGAACATGAAAAAGGTTTTTCTATACTGTGGGTCATCATGTGACTCCTTAAAGATCCCTTCTGAGAACATGAATAATTGCAGACGCAACATGAAAAGGTTTTTTCTCCACTGTGGATAAGCACGTGTCTTATCAAATTACTCTTATAAGAACATGAATAGTTGCACTCAGAACATGAAAAAGGTTTTTCTTTACTGTGGGTCATCATGTGAATCCTTAAATATCCCTTTTGAGAACATGAATAGTTGCACTCAGAACATGAAAAAGGTTTTTCTCCAGTATGGGTGCGCAAGTGACCTTCTAACTTAGATTTATAAGAGCAGGCGTAGTTACAATGGGGACAGAAGAATGGTTTTTCCGCAGAATGTGTCTTCAAATCGGTCAATGTGTCTGCAAAAGATAACGAATAAAGGTATAATTGAAAGTACCGTTGGTTCATAAAAATGTATTAAATAAAAAGCACGAATACCTGTTGTGTAAGTAATTCTTTGAGGGCGTTTAAGGCATTCATTTTTAATATCCGGCAGGTCTATGTCAATTTCCATAGAAGGAATTTCTCCTTCATCTGCTTCTCGGGTTCCTCGTTCCGTCTTGATGGTAACAGTCTCCACATTAGTACTACCTGGGAAAACAAAACAACAGTAGTGACAGTGATCATTTGCATTCCAAGACGAACAATACAACTCGAATAACTTTACAAAATACATTTCGAAATATTACGATCACCCTCTCAGAGAGATTTTGTTTTAGTTACAATGGGAAAGAAGATAATAGTTTTTCAGGGTGTGCCGTTAGATCTGTAAATGGATCTGAAAAAAGTTTACATATAAATCTATACGTTTAAGCACCGTTCACAAAAACGAAATAAAAAAGCACGATTCGTTATTTACCTGTTGTCTGGGTAATTCTTTGAACGTGTTTTAGGCATTCTTTTTTAACATCCGTAAGTTCTTTGTGAGTTTCCACATAGGGAATTCCCTCTCCATCTTCTTCTCGTGGTCTTGGTTCTACATTGCAGGTAACAGTCTCCACTTTTACGTCACCTAGTAAAACCAAACAAAAATACGTACATCAGAAATAACAGTCATCCCTCTCCGAAAGAGTGAATGATAAAATCTTTTCTTATTTAAAAAAAAGTGCCTGAATAAAGATACCATTGATTTACCCTGCAGAGGCGGGAATTTGGATAAAAGGCAAACAGCTTAATTTAGGAAATAACAAAGACCCCCGATGTCCGCTTCAGGAAGGAAGTACTAGCTACTCTTGAGATTACTCTGTACGGAGTTTTACAAATCTAGAGAAATAATGTTTTAATCGATATTTAATGTGTTTTTAATGCATCTTACATTGTATCCCAAAATAACGTGAGTTGAATTTTTGTTGTATTTTGGCAGTTTCCTGAAAAATACAATGAGGTAAATACCAAAGTACCTCAAAATAAGACTGGGTGAACAAACTTATTAACGCCTATTGTGCGGCTGGAGAATTCTGGCCTAGTGGACGGCTGGCTACATTTGCAGGCCCGGAGCGTGGATGACTTTATGTGTAACTCGTGTTTTTGCCATACACTCCGGCCATAGTGTCCAAGTGGAGATAAATTTGATTGTAACAATAAACTCACTACTATTTGCGCTACTATAATATTTTGCTAGATTATATCTGTTGGCAAGTCACCTTTTCTGTATATTTTATCCTGTTTAAATGAAGTGTTTTCTATTATTGTAGAATTCTATGCCTTAAGAAAATTTCAGCTGTATCACATTCAATGTCGTTTTGTATACATATTGTTGTGTTCTTAAATGTAACACTAATATTCGCCTATGTACCACTGTGTACTTATAATCTCATGTATCACATTATTGTAAAAGCCTTTTATGGCGTTTAATAAATAAATAAATAAACTTTTATTTGCTGATTGAAGACCAAAGTAAAAAGATTTTCCATTTACCTGATGCTTTGTCAACACTTACTTGAGGGTTTTAAACTTATAAGCTGTTTTTGTAACTAGTATCTCACAGGAATCTCTTAACGAAAGATATGCCACACAGCAGTTGCGTTTGAGCTTGCCTGTGTATTGGTCACGTTGCGGTCGCTTGTCGCTACACACGCATTTGGTGTGTGTTTGTTTACACCACAGGGTACCCATTATCTTGATCTAGTTTTGGGGCGCCAGTAACCGGAGATTATTAACAACTCGATATTATTTTATGTTTATAAACATTCAGATTTGAAAGAATTTCTTTCATTTTATTATGTTAAGTTTATGAATTCATGCTTTATTATGTTAAGTTTATTATTTATATTATTGTCTTTAACACAAAGAGACAAACATCGTACCGGCGGTGTTTTGTTTGCAACATTAAAACAAACGAGTACAGACTAGACATTGGTTCAGTGACCGAGAAGTTGCCTTATGCCTTACAAAATGTTGTAAAATATATCACAAGATTCAAAAATATTAGTTGAAAAAGCTGTCTTGGCCCTTCCAAACTTTAAACCGATTTATTTTACAGTCTAAAAAACATTTGCTTACCTATTTTCGTTGAAAAAAATAGTTTTCATGATTTCACATTATGTGGAAAAGTAAATTTATGACCTACACTAATTAACACTTTCGAAGTAAATTCAAGTTTATTTATTTATTTCAAAATTAATCACGGATCACATTCTGTTATTATTCTTTTATAACGTATTCAAAACAATTGATCGTATTGCACAATTTATTGTTTTACTTAAAATCGTCAGATTAAAAAGAAAATAAAATATTAATAAATGCAAAACTGAAAAATCACGCCATTCCTGGGAAACAATCAGCAAATACCTGACCTGTTAATGGATTTTGAATATAACTTTTTTTTATTCTACATTTTTACATATGCAATGCAACTTACTGGCTGTGAGAGTACACTCCGCGTACTGTAAACATTCCTTCTTTACATCTGGGAGGCCACAATCCATACTCGGCATTTCACCTCCGTCTTCTTCCTGGGGCCCTGGTTCCATCTTGATGGAAACACTCTCTGGATTTAGTAGATCCATGGCAAGACTGTGTTACGGTTATGGAATAGGTTTATTCCCAAAAATACACCTGAAACTGCAGGAAAAAGAATGTTGTATCAATAACGCAACTCTTATTTGATGAACTTTGAAAATTTTATGCAGGTTAGAATATTTTGTATAAACAAATAATTAGTGTTAGTAAATAATTGGAACAGAGATATTAATTTTGACTGAGTAGACATTTAAGTTAAGACAATTGAAAACGATTGACAGAATCGTCATCAATAGTAAGATTAAATCCATCAATGAAATGGACCCTACATCTCTGATCTATGCGTCCCGGAAAACACTGGTCTGAGGCAGTCAACTCTTAGATCAGCAACATCAGCAGCTGTAGGCAGACTGATAGAACCTAAGCGCAAGCCAAATACTAAGTTTGGTGATTGCGCTTTCGGAGCATCTCCCTCCGGAACTAAGATCCATAAAAAGTCCAACAGAATTCAGGTCTAAACTAAAAACTTACATTTTTAAGCTGTCGTACCGTTAAAATATATTTACCATTCCCGACAGAAAGTCCTATTATATCCAAATGCCCAATAATGTCCTAAATCCCGTTTCTAAATTTCGCTGATAAACAATTTATTTATGTTAATTAAGTGTTAATCCCAAGTGACCTACCAGGTAAGTATGGTCCTGTATATTATCTTCATATATAGTTAGTAATAACAAAGATCATTGTATAAATGTATTAAATATTTATTCAGCGCCCTTGGGGTGATTTTGCGCAAAAACGGCGCTATACAAATCATCTAAATATTATTATTATTATTAAAGTAATCTGATGCCGTCTTCATCTACATCTCTATAACAAATGACACAATCGGTATATTCGACCGGCTTTTCATAAATATCGGTACAACCAAGTATTCCGTATATTTTTGAAATTGTGATTATTTTAATCGAAAACTTCGAAATACAAATCCATTAAAAGGTACTTCTACGTCAAATTGATATTTAAAAGTTTCTCAAACAGAATGTAAAATAATGGATTTCCTAACTTACGTGTACCGATTGGTGTAAGTCATGTAAGTTAAGCATGGTCGCCTCAGCCACAGCGCAGTTCCGCATTTGATTATGCTGAATACTTGTGTAGAAAATATCAGCATTAGAACTTACCAATAACTGTCAAAGGATGGAATTATAAATTTAACTGCGTGGGTTAAACAGGGAAAGAAAAATTATGTATAATTATAGTTCAGAAAAACAGGACGATACGATTGGCAGGTGACGATAGCATAGCATATGCATGTATAAATAAATCACTCACGTGAGCACGTGTCTACTGTCTCCAAATATAAGGTTAGGTATACGTCAAATATAGGTGATGTAAGTAACAAAGATAATAATTAGTCATAGATTATGAAGCTTATTTCTATTATTTGATTACAGTACAGCGTAGGGCACAATCGAAGAATCATCGATGATTAATTAACTCGATCTTTTTGATCATCGTAAAATATCGATTCATTACGACGTAAAACACGATTCTGTCAAAAATCATCACCCAGTCCGAGACAATCAAAATTCACTCGAAAACGTAAATCGATTCCCAATTCGGAGAAACGTCAAAAATAACTCGAATTGCTTGAAAAACCTAATATTATTCCCGTAGTACATTGTGTTACTTACTACCTATGATTTTAAATCCAACGGAAACTGAGAATACGCAATTATTCTTTGGTAATTGTAAAATAATTACTTAAAATATTATCTACCAACCAAAAAAGCTGCGAAAATGGTTACGTTATATGAGCGATCGATTTTCTGTCAGCAGTTAATTGCAAAGTAGTTCTAATAATTTAAGTTTAAAATAAAAATTCCTACATTACAGTATTTTTTCCGGAAAAAAAAACAGTGACAATAATCTTCGAAAATGTTTAACAAATCAATCTTGTAAACTTAGTAATAACCAAACTTTTTGCAGGACTTCACTTTAATCGAGGTAAAAAAACGCACAACTTACTTTACACATCTGACAGCAGACACATAAAAAAGCAAAACGGTTACAAAACAGCACGGACTATTTGCCATATTATATTCACTGACGTAATTAAAAAACAAATTTCGGAATGCCCAGAAGTGCTTGCCCGTTTAGGAATTGCGAAATTCCATGTAGTTCGTACCAAGGTGCCCGATTAAGGATTTTTAACAATCTAATGGGCAACACTGACTATTAATTTTTATATTAAACTGGTTGATGCATTGTACTTCACTGCAAATAGTTTCACCCTGTTTCCATTTATAGTAAAATAATCTTGCACTATTTTTACCCTGGCAGTTATATGTATCATCACAAGCTTGTGATAGTTACTGGTAAGTTTTAATGCTGACTTTTTTCTACACGAGTATTAATCACGGTAGGTATTCATTTTGACAGCGGCTCTTATTCCAAATCAAACCAAGCGGCCACTCTTCCTTAATTTAGACTACGGTTTGCTCAAATGCTGCACTGTGCAAAATTGCAGCGTTTTAAATGTAAACTAGCTTAACTTGCGCCAATCGGCAAGTTTGGCCCAAGGGAATTCACTTAGCTTTTGTTTGAGGAACGTATTGTCAATTTGACGTCTACTTATTTTTAGTATTTTCAAGACTTTGATTCAAATTATAACGCATATGGATTGCAGATTTTTAATTAAAAATGGTATGGCGGATCCAATACACTGCAATACGTGCTTATTTATTGTAATCCGACAAGTGTCTTAACTGTTCTCAAAAGATTTAACTTCAAGGTCACAATTTCAATTAGGACAAATGTTTGTAATATACAAAATATGCAAAGCTCACGCAATTTTAAGTTCTTTCATAAAAATATTCCTTTTCAGGTATGTTTCTTTGGCCTTTATCCAATTACCGATCGTCACCTCAGCAGTGTCATGGATCTATTATATTCAGATACTGTTTTCATCAAGTCGGAACCAGGGCACCAGGAAGGAGTCGGGGGTGAAATACCCTATACGGATAGAGATGTCGACCTCCCAGATGTAAAGAAGGAATGCTTGCGGTATGCTGAGAATACTCGCACAGCCAGTAAGTTCGGTTGTATATGTACAAAAATCTAAATGTTCAATTCCGATGTTTTGAATCCATTTATTTTTTGAGATGTATCGCAGGCAGTGCATAATACGCTAATTCAGAACCTCTTTCGCCATACGTAAGGTCGTTTGGTATTATTCGTTTTTACTTATCTTACCGAAAATTACTAAACTTATTTGTACGTGATATAAGTTACATGTATTATACATTGAAATAACACATAACAGTGTTGCAAGAAAACATTGTTCCATCTGCCATAAACAACAAAATTTCAAAATTTAGCTCAAGAGCTAACGGTTTTCCTGCTCGGGACATTGGTCCCTGAAGCGGACATCTGGGGTTCTTCTTATTTCTTTAGTGTCTTATCCAAATTCACACATATACATGGTTATTTAATGATATTTTTATTGTAAATCTTTTCTCTAAAAATAAAAATTAAGTCATGTTCAGGATCTCTGGAAGAGAGCAATCATAATAATTTGAAATGTATTTTGTGAAGTTATTGGAGGTGAATTGTTCATATTGGCATGCAAATGATCACTGTACCTACACTGTTGTTTTGTTTTTCCAGGTAGTGTTGATGTGGAGGCTGTTACCATCAAGAAGGAACCAAGACCCCGAGAAGAAGATGAAGCTTTACAAAGTAAAGCCGATTTACTTTGTAAGTATCTGTACTAATTCAGCTTCTTGGACAAGCATGATACGAAAAAACGATTAGCTTGTCCCCATTGTAACTATTCGTCCAATTATAAGGCAATGGTAGAACCGCATTTGAGCGTACATAGCTTTATCATGTTCAGACTGCAATTTTTCATGTTATCAGAAGGTATATTTAAAGAACCACATGCTGAATCACATTAAAGAAAAACCGTTTTCATTTGACGACTGCAAAAAATCATGTTCTCGAATGGGAGATTAAAGGAAACGCATGACCCACAGTGGAGATAAACCTTTTTCATGTTCCAATCGCAAATAGTCATGGGCTCATAAGGAATCTTTAAATATGTTTAAAATAATGAATAATCTTATTTTCTCGAAAATTTCTTAAAAATCTTTTTAATATAAGTTTTGATAATATCTGTAGTGAAGCCACTGACATCCGACCAGTGCGATTGCTATTTAGGTTGGTACTTTGTACTAAAAGGTTAGGCATTAAAAAAAAAACGCTTATTTGTGCAGTGGTACACTGGACACATATAAAACATTTATTTTATAATAATTGTTGTAGAACTCTCTGGGAAAGGGACGACTGTTGTATCATTTTAACCCGCTCTTCGTCTTCAGATTACATTGTTGTTTATTTTTATAGGTAATATTAAAATAGAGACTATCTTCAAGGTAGAGCCAGGACCCCTAGAAGAATACGGAGGGGGAATTCCTTATGTGGGAATTGACATAGAGCTGCCGGATATTAAAAAAGAATGTCTAAAACACTTTCAAATAATAACACAGACAACAGGTAAATACAAATTCGTGCATTCTATTTCTTTTTCATTTTTATGAATCAACGGTGCTTACACTATTGATTTATTCGTAATCTTTTTCAGATTCATTAACAGATCCGAAGACACAAACTGAAAAACTATTATCTTGTCCTCATTGTAACTACTCCTGCTTCTATAATGCAAACTTAGAACTTCACTTGCGTACCCATAATGGAGGAAAACCTTTTTCATGTTCCGACTGCAAATATTCATGTTCTCAGAGGGAACATTTGACTACTCATATGCTAACGCACAGTAGAGATAAACCTTTTTCATGTTGCGACTGCAAATATTCATGTTCTTTGAAGGAATATTTGAAGAAGAACATGCTAACCCACACTGGAGAAAAACTTTTTTCTTGTTCCGTTTGCAAATATTCATGTTATCAAAGGGGGTGTTTGAACAAGCACTTGCTGACCCACACTGGAGAAAAACCCTTTTCGTGTTCCATCTGCAAGTATTCATTTTCTCGAAAGGCACATTTGAAGAGACACATGTTGACCCACACTGGAGAAAAACCTTTTTCATGTTCCGGTTGCAGCTATTTATGTTCTCAAAGGGAAGATTTGAAGAAACACATGCTGACCCACAGTGGAGAAAAACCTTTTTCGTGTTCCAACTGCAAATATTCATGTTCTCGAAAGGGAGATTTGACAAGTCATATGCTGACTCACAGTAGAGAAAAACCTTTTACATGTTCCGACTGTAAATATTCATTTTCACGAAAGGGAGATTTGACGAGACACATGCTGACCCATAGTCGAGAAAAACCTTTTTCGTGTTCCGATTGCAGCTTTTCTTGTTCTCAAAGTGGGGGTTTGAAGAGACACATGTTGACCCACACTGGAGAAAAACCTTTTTCATGTTCCGGTTGCAGATATTTATGTTCTCAAAAGGAAGATTTGAAGAAACACATGCTGACCCACAGTGGAGAAAAACCTTTTTCGTGTTCCAACTGCAAATATTCATGTTCTCGAAAGGCAGATTTGACAAGTCATATGCTGATTCACAGTAGAGAAAAACCTTTTACATGTCCCGACTGCAAATATTCATCTTCACGAAAGGGAGATTTGACGAGACACATGCTGACCCATAGTCGAGAAAAACCTTTTTCGTGTTCCGATTGCAGCTATTCTTGTTCTCAAAGTTGGGGTTTGAAGAAGCACATGCTGACCCATACTGGAGACTAAAATTTTTCATGTTCCAAATGCAAATGTTCATTTTCTCGAAAGGCATATTTGACCAAACACATGCTAAACCACAATCGAGAATAACCATGGAAGTGAGAACCTAAGTAATGTGATCTGTATGGAAAGCATGGTAAGCAGCTTCTAAGGCATACTTAGGGTCAAGGTCAGGCCGTTTGAAATTTGGAGCGAAACAACTTGTGCATACATCATTCGCTTGCAGTTTGTCTTTACGCCATGTTGCTTGATTGGTCTGCGGTGATTTGTTCTTTTGAGTGAAAAATGATTTTTTTTTGTTTTCATCATTTCGTGTTCTAACAAAAGCGATGAAAATACTAAATCGAATAGCGGTATATTTATCGCACGCGAAAATTTGTCGTATAGTTTCTACATTATTGTATAGTATAAATTTAAATGTATTTACATTTACAACGTTTATCAATTTTTAGTTAACCTGTATATTACCAAAAGTGCTCACAGCCGAATAAGATTTTATTTAATAATACAATCGTTTCACACAATTAACAAAACAGAGGTAGCTCAGTAAAGTTGCTACACAGCTGCTTGTCTTTTGGTTCTCCATAAATTTGGTTGTCGTATTCAATAAGAAAATAAAGCAGTATTTGACATATTACATTTATAGAAATGTGAATTTTTTTGTTTTTACTGTGTTAACATCAGAAGGAACAATAGTTTTAGCAATAAAAGTTATCAATTAATGTTTTAGAAAGGAAAAACAATAAAATTAAAAATTATTTAACAGAAACATTGATTTATCTTTAACTATCCACCTTTTTTTAGGTTTTTAGTGTTAGGTTTCTCATTTCATTAAGAGGCAATTTATTTTTTAGTTTATTAAATATGCTGGTACACAATATTCCAGCGTTTGGTCTCCAAACTCATTAGATATTAGTGAGATGATCAAACCTTTGTTCTCCGTAAAGCGAGTGCTGGACTGTGCACTAGTGGATTTTTATTCTTACTTTCTACCCAGTTATTCATAATAGTGAGGAACCATAGAAGTACTTTAATTGTAAGTATTTGAACAAAACGATAGTTGTACATTGATTTTTATCTGTATTTATTAGGCGTGAGAATGTTTTTCACTATTGCTATTTGTACATATTTTATGTAAGTATTGCCCGTATTTCCCGTGTTCTTATTCCGTATGTAAGGAGAGAAAAAAAGTTAAAATTGGCTTTGAATAAGATTAAGAAAGGGACGCTTAGATGGTTTGGGCATGTTAAACAAATGAGCGAAGAAAAGAGTGTAAGGAGAATAAATTATGCAAATGTGAATGGTAGGAGAAGTCGGGGACTCCTAAGGAAGACATGGCACGATCAAGTGAATCAGATACTCGAGTCGGGCCATGTCAAGAGTCAGAATAATAGAAGAGTGTGCATGAGACGATGTATGAATGTGAGTGAGGCAAGAAGTGTGTGCCAAGACCGAGTTATTTGACGGTCAGTCAAATCTGCTTAACCTTTGCTGGGAAACGGCCTGATGGTTAGTTAGTTAGTGTAATCCTTTTAATTATAAAGTTAACAATTATGTTTATAACCAGTACCAATATGTTATGCATTAATAATTGTTATTTTGCATTTGTGTAATATATATTAAGAAGCGTTTTTTTTTTAATAAATTATATTTCTTTGACCTATTTTTTAAAAATAAGTTAAAAAATCTTCCATGCTCTGAAAATATTTAACTTACTTACTTCCCTTCCTTCCTTAGGTCAGTTAATTTCCCTTTGTTACGTCAGTTAAAAATTAAGGTATTTTTGGTGATTATAAAAGTTTCTAACTACAATGGAAATGAGAAATTTCAATAATTACATTTCCAAAGAAATCTCCAATCATTACTGCCAGATTTGGGTTTTCCCAATTTACATTGTTTGTTGTTGATGTATATAACTAGATACCCATTTAATCGGATTTGCCTCAGTATGTACTTCAAGTGACTAATACTTGGAATAATATCAACGATCAACTGTCATTATGTAATCTTCATCTCGGTTTCTTTTGTTGAATATTAGCTTATAGTAGGTATTACTAAGTTTTAGCACGGGCAAAGTACAAATTGGTACAATACATCCGACGAAAACTAAAACTAAACGAACTTAGGAAAATTGAAAAATCTATAAGTCAGATTTAGTCTTTCTGAATTCGGACAATAATACCTTTAAATATAGACTTCAGTTCGTAATGGGATTTTATTTTTTAAACAGGTTTAATCTGATGATTAGTATTCTTTCGTAAGTACATTTTTATGATTAAAGTTTAAATTGATTTTATTTATATTTATGTTTTTATAAATTATAATATTATTTCATCGTTTATAGACATAAATTAATTTTTTTCATTTTTACAACCTTCAAGTTATTGCGTAAATGATTCTCTCATAATCACGAGCCCTCGTTGCCATGATTCTAGAAGAGGTCCTGTAAGAGCCCGCTTGGAAGACACTGCTACGTGCAATCCCGAAGAACTTGGGTTCGTAAAATCCCTCCCTTCTCGCTCCCTGGCTTAATTTGCCAAATATCATGATTATTATAAGCATTTTAATAATATAATAATAATTATAATAACGAGTTTATTCCGGAATGTGGGGATGTTTGTGCAATTCCACACCTCCCATAAAATATATGCAATAATAATATAATAATAATATCTTTATTTAGGAATGTTTACACGTCATTTTCATATATATTTTGATATTCGTGTAAGTAGCATGACATAATTATCTTTTTTACACCTACTTCGTACATTTAAATTTTTAAAAAATCATATCTTTTACAATGCGATTCGGAAAAAAAGTTAAAGAAATAGAAAGGTAATAAATATTTTGACAAAACAAAATAATTTTTTTTTTTTTTTAAACCACGAGTTTTTTTATAATTTTTAGAACCGACTGGTTTCGCTTTACTCAAGCATCTTCAGGGTATAAATTATTACTAGAAACTCGTGGTTTTAAAAACCATTATATTTTATTTTATTAAATATGTCAAACCACAAAATGATTGCTTTCTACATTAATACATATTTTGACCATTACAAATGATACATATTTTATATACTGGAAACTCTATTTAATATACTGGGAACAAGAAAAATTGTTTTTCTCCGCTGCGACTATAACGGCGCCGCATTCTAATTGACATATCGCGTAAGTGACTTAATAAACGAAATTACAATTAAAAGTGCGTATTTTTCCGCCTCCCCTGACATAATAAATCATGTTTTGAATTAATAAAGCTAAATCCATTTATTTGAAAGTGAAATATTGCTTATTAAGAGTGAAGCGGAGTAAGAGAAAAATAATAAAAATGTTTATTAATGTAATATGTATGTTTGCATATGAATGAAACAATGAGTGTTTGTCCACAAATGTATCAAAATATATGTTTTTTTCGAAAGAAATGAATATTTTGAGAAAAAAATGTGCCAAGGAGCTTACTGATAATTTTTTCACCGAGCCATTCGTGTTGTGTAGGTCGAGACGCGTAATTTGATACCCATATCTTATGTACGGTTTTTGTCACCAACACTCTTGAAAAGTCCAAGGGAGTTCTATTTTGGAAAAAAACATTTAAAAACACGCAAAATGTAAAAACTTTTAATTTAAAAATTTATATTAAAAAAAAAAAAACAATTAAATAAACCGTTTTTATAGTAAATAACTTTCACAAACTTCTGTGCTCCTGGTAGATTACAGCGTCTTCGAGGTAATTTTTGGCAGTAATGGCTTTATAAGAATTATCATTAAGGAGGAAAAAAGTTGAAATTTCAAACTTAATTTAATTTAAAAAAAAATTGCCAAAAGTCCGACTGTTTTAAAATGGCATTTTTTTGTTAAAATAGCTAATGTCAAACTTAAGCCGGTTATTGTGAGACATTTTGAACCGAGCGCCATATTTAATAATAAAAATAATTATAATTGGATGACTTGTATAACGCCGTTTTTGTGCAAAAACACCTCAAGGGCGCCGATTAAGACAGCCGATTAACCTTCCTAAACCTTCGGACGATGATTTTTTTCGATAATTTTAACCATAGACTGCGCCTTTTCGACGGAATTCAATCATCAGGTTGACAATGTAGATTTGATAAAAAAAAGCGTACCACGTGGTTTTGAGTGACCACGCGACTAATTTTTTTCCAATGATACCATTATGCAAAGAAAAACATTTCCACTTAAATTAAACGCATTTCCTTAAAAATGGGGAAATTTTATAAAACTTTTTGTGACATTTAAAAAAAAATCAACGATACCTGATTAAATCAGACCCGACGCTCGATCAAAATCAATCGTGTTTTTAATTGACGTTTGAGTAATGCGAAAAATAAAACATTTTTGAGCAAAAGAGACGCACGATTTTTTTTAATCATTTCGCGTTCGGGTGCGTTCGAAATTGAATAAAAATATAAACGGTGAAGGAGAAAAAGTTTTACAGATCGATGGCGATCGATGAAAACGAAACATTGAGAAAATGCATCGAAATTTAGCCGTTTCGAAACCGTGCGTGTGGCAACACTCGCGGGGAATCATTGATTTGTCGCCGGGAAGCTGTGCCAATTAAACGGCCACAAATCAACTTTTTGTGGGTGAGGCCATCCCGGCGGCAGAAGAGCGAACTGCGGCGCTTTTGTATGGCGCGCCTTGATCGCTTCCAGTTTCTGCCGCCAGAGTTCCCGGACAATTTTGACGACATCGAGGCCCGAACGAATCCGGTCGAGTTGGTCGGGTAATTATTTCCATACAAAATCGGGCTGACTCGCCTTTGTGCCGGTTTTTACCTTAATTTAGTCGAATTTTTGCCAGGCCAAATTGAACCTCGGGTTCTATACCGACAGAGAGGCGTCTCGGTCGCTTTTCGCCTACGCTGAAACAAATGAAAGGCAACTTTTTTCTCACACGCCAAAACGAACCTCGAGTCGTATCAAATTAAGGGGGAGAGCGGTCGCTTTTCGCCAAAATGAAACAAAGAATTTGAGTATTACTATATGTATAATCACATTCTTTACTTGGCTGTAAGCAACGTTCTACTGAAAATTACGCATAACAATATCTCATTAGTACCCGAAGATGTTTATCATCAAACACTGCTAATCTCGATTTTAACTAAAAAAAAACTTCAATATAACACAAAGCAAATATTACAATTCAGAAAAGCGGATTATTCAGCAATAAACACAAAACTTAACGAAATTGGTTGGGATCATAAACTGAACCATTTGAATACTCAACACGCAACTGACGTATTCTACAACATTTTGAACAATATTAAAATAAATTAAGTACCAACTAAACCGGAAAAAAATTGTAACTATCCACCATGGTAATTAAAAAAATATATAAATAATAATTTTTTTTTAAATTTCAAAATCCACGTGACTACCAAACGTTTTTACTCTTAAGATCTAGACATAAACGAATTGCACAACAACTCTGCATTAATTATATACGTACTGCTGAAAGTAACATGAATGTTAATTTTAAACTCTTCTGGAATCATTTCAATAATATAAAAAAAACAATCGTCTCTTCCAAGGACGATGCACCTAGATGATAAAAAAGCAGAAAATGGCCAAGACATATGTTATATTTTCATGGAATATTTCCATTATTATCAGTTTACATAAACGATAATAACCTACCTACATTCGACATACCAGAAAACACAAATAACGTATATTTAACCATGGTTAAATTCACACGAGAAATAGTCTTAAAAGCAATAAAAGTTCTTGACGTGTGATGACATTCCATCATACTTTGTATCTAATTGTGCCGAAACACTCGCAAAACCTCTCTGCATTATATATAATAAATCAATGAACGAAGGCACGGTACCTGAAATATGGAAAAGAGCCTATGTAACACCAATCCACAAAAATGTTTTTTTAAATCATATTACTTTCTCACAAATTTAAATTATGCTGTCTCAGTTAAAGTCACAAGGAGGAAATTCATAATTGGTTTTATTTTACTAAAAAACACTTATGTACAAACTGATTAAATGTAAACCGTCCATTTCCCGAAAATGAAAAATAAATAAAAAAAAACATTAATATGTGGACTTACGGAACATTTAACGGTTTTTCTCCACTGTGAATCCGCATGTCTGTCGGTTTTTTGATAAAAAGCATAGTTTCACAAGGAACATGAAAAAGGTTTTTCTCCACTGTGAGTCAGCATGTGTTTTGTTAGGTTGCTCTTGCGATAACATGCATAGTTGCACATGGAACATGAAAATTGTTTTTCTCCACTGTGAGTCAGCATGTGTCCCGTTAATTTGCTCTTTTTATAACATGCATAGTCGCACTCTGAACATGAAAAAGGTTTTTTTCCACTGTGAGTCAGCATATGCCTCTTCAGCTGACCTTTTTGACAACACGCATATTTGCACACGGAACATGAAAAAGGTTTTTCTCCACAGTGAGTCAGCATGTGGCTCGTTAGGTCGCTCTTTCGATAAGATGCATAGTTGCATACGGAACATGAAAAAGGTTTTTCTCCACTGTGAGTCAGCATGTGGAACTTTAGTTGACCCATTCGATAACACGCATAGTTGCACAGGGGACATGAAAAAGGTTTTTCTCCACTGTGAGTCAGCATGTGTGCCTTCAGGTTACCCTGGTTATAACTTGTATAATCGCACTCCGAACATGAAAGAGGTTTTTCTCCGCTGTGAATAAGCATGTGCCTCTTCAGATGACGCTTTTTACAAGACGCATATTTGCACACGGAACAAGAAAAAGGTTTTTCTCTACTGTGAGTCAGCATGTGGCTCGTTAGGTCGCACTTTCGATAACATGCATAGGTGCACACGGAACATGAAAAAGGTTTTTCTCCACTGTGAATCAGCATGTGTCTCTTTAGTTTAACCTGTTGATTACTTGCATAGTCGCACTCCGAACATAAAAGTGGTTTTTCTCCACTGTGAGTCAGCATGTGTCTCTTCAGCTGACCCTTTTGACAACACGCATAGTTGCACACGGAACATGAAAAAGGTTTTTTGCCACTGTGAGTACGCATATGACTCGTTAGGGTGCTCTTTCGATTACATGCATAGTTGCACAGGGAACATGAAAAAGGTTTTTCTCCACTGTGAGTCAGCATGTGTGTCTTCAGGTAACCCTGTTCACAACATGTATAGTCGCACTCTGAACATGAAAGATGTTTTTTTCCACTGTGAGTCAGCATGTGCCTATTCAGCCGACCCTTTTGACAACACGCATAGTTGCACACGGAACATGAAAAAGGCTTTTCTGCACTGTGAATCAGCATGTGTCTCTTTAATTTACCCTGTTGATTACTGGCATAGTCGCACTCCAGACATAAAAGTGGTTTATCTCCACTGTGAGTCAGCATGTGCCTCTTAAGGTGACCCTTTTGACAACACGCATAGTTGCACACGGAACATGAAAAAGGTTTTTCTGCACTGTGAACCAGCATGTGTCTCTTGAGTTTACCCTGTTGATTACTCGCATAGTCGCACTCCAAACATAAAAGTGGTTTTTCTCCACTGTGAGTCAGCATATGCCTCTTCAGCTGACCTTTTTGACAACACGCATATTTGCACACGGAACATGAAAAAGGTTTTTCTCCACAGTGAGTCAGCATGTGTCTCGTTAGATCGCTCTTTCGATAACATGCATAGTTGCACACGGAACATGAAAAAGGTTTTATTCCACTGTGAGTCAGCATGTGTCTCTTTAAATTTCGCTTATGAGCATTTGAATAGTTGCACTTCAAACAAGAAAAAGGTTTTCTATGGGTCCCAAAGTTCATTGTAAAATTTGACTTAGGAGAAAAGGAGTATTTGCGATGGGGAGGAGTGAATCCTTTTTCCACAAAATGCGTCCGAAGATCTGTCAACAAATTTAAAAAATAACATCGATGAAAATGATTCAGTTAAACTTTGAGTAAATAAGCGAAGAAAGTTCGTAGAAACGTTATAAAATATAGGAGAGGCAGAAGTTTTCAAGTTTACAGTGAAAATTAGTTTTACCTGCTGCCTTCGTAATTCTCCCAAAGCGTTCTAAGCATTCCTCTTTAACATCCGGCAGGTCTATGTCAATTTTCATAAAAGTAAGCCTTGCTTCAGCTTGTCGGGGTCCAAGATCCGCGTTTATATTAACTGTTTCCACATTTATGTTTCCTGGAATAAAAAAGGGGTATAAATAGAATGTATCTTTGCATAGCCAGCCCTCAACCAAACGGCGCCTGGCGCAAGTTTAATTTTGGCTGCCCTAACAGTCTTAATTAGTACTTGCCAAGGCAGGATATCAGTGTTATCAATAAAATGATGATTTGAGGTTTTTTGTAGCGCGGTATTTACTAAAAATTAATATCAAGGGCGATGTGTTAAGTTTAGTATTCGACGACCGGAGCGAACTGCTTCAATTGCGCCCACGTAGGGCCAGCCATGTATCTTCGTACCAATGATATGAAACGAAACATTTTTTTAATCGAAAAACTATAAACTATTTTTTAACGAATAAAGATACCATGGAAGCGGGAAATTGGATGAAATTTTTCAAAGTCAATATCAGATAAAAATGACCTCAGACGTCCGCTTGAGGGTGTGATGATTTGAACTTTCCCAAGTTTTCACACCCGGAAATAAAATCCCTACCCTAGAAGAAAAAGGAAAATTATTAACACAATAAGAAATACAGAGGAAAACAGGATACTGGCGACACCTATCGAATATTATTGGACTAACTACAGGAAACTGTAATTAAAAAGACGCGTAGTTTATGGGAGTGGCGATCACATTTAGCGACCAATCGAAGATAGATGCACTAGAACAAAGGCATGATTTATTATTGAAATTGTCTCACGCGTTCAAGAAGTTCAATGTACGCAAGTGTAAACAAATGAATCCTTTGTCTCGAAAGACATCGAGAACATCCGGTTATGAACTCCATTAATGAAATGAATGGTCCGAAAAATCAGTTTATGGAAAAAAATTATAGTATCTGATGAATGATGATTAGAAATTGAAGAGATGTAAGGATATCAATGTCAAAATACATAATCTTTACCACTGCAAAGGTCGGAAGAGTGAGAAAACTATATGAATTTGGAATGAAACGAACATTCTGCGAAACCGGGAGACATAAATTAGAGAATGAACTGAATTACTACAGTGTACTGAATAAAAAGTAGAGGGAAAAAAATTATAAATGATATATTTTGGTCTACCATGATATAGTGTTTAATAGCTAGGTTATCAATCGCTGTTACTGTAAATAAACTGAGACAAAGGAAATGACCCTGGAAAACGATAAAATTGATTATATTGTTATGATGTAAACTTAACACGGTTCAATATAAACTGTTTAGATTATCGAAGGGACGTTATATTTAATTACAGACACCAAAATACAATAAAATATTAGAGTACATGTGAGATCGATAAACAAATAAGGTAAAAAACTATATTTTAATTCAAAATGAAACAAACACTTAGTTTTAAACCAGTATATTTTGAGGTATATTCGTCGACCGGTTTCGATTGGACTCAATCTTCTTCAGGACAATAAAATATAAATCTAAATTATAATACATATTTTATTGTCCTAAAGAAGAATGAGTCCAATCGAATCCGGTCGACGAATATACCTCAACATAAAGTGGTTTAAAACTAAGTGTTTGTTTCATTTTGTATAATGTCAAGCCACAAAGTGTTTGCTTTCTTCGATATATTTTAATTGCTTGCTGCGAAAGAAAGAGATGCAATGTCGGGATAATACTGCCCATTTACAGGGTCAGATTAGAAAATAAAGCCGGAAAAAGTGCTTGAAAGATGGAGAAAAACGTCAGATAAATTTGAATGAACGAAAAAAAAGAACATGATGCCATAAGAAAACTGAGAGAAAAAACATTGGAACACCCAGGATATTGAATTTAAACAATGAGTACATAAATTTCGCTTAAGGGTATAAAGGAAAACATTTGAACTTTGTTTTCCAAGTGAAATTTAAATAGAAAGCGGGGGTTTGGAAGAAAGGACGCATACAGACTTACAGATTGGCAAGAACTGAAATATACACGAGAATAACAGTACTATGAAATTGATTTGAGATAGATACAACAGAAATACAGTATAGGGAAGGTTTTCACACATCATATGAGCATGGAAACCAATTTAAAGAAACATACTCACCGGAGGAAGATATGAGAATTAAGATAAACACTAACAAACATCATTGGATTAAGGGAACCCAGTGCGAATATAAACTTACCTGCTAAGACAAGAACAATAGTGATTAAATTATGAAACACAATTCCGAAAAGAACAGAAATTAGTGGGAAGATTCTTAAAGGACTAAAGAAATAGATAAGAAACGTTGAATATCAAATGTGCATAGGAGATACAGTGATGGACTGGTAATATCCCCAGAAAACAAACGAAATTAAACATTGTTAGAAAAACACATTTAACCTTACGACGAACTCTATGAAAATAATTAAAGGATACTGATCCAGCCCTGCAACTAAAAAACAGAGAGAGGTGATTTTGGAGGTTTTGTCGAATTATGACTTTGTCATCTGAATAAGTGACAAGATTTAAATATCCGAAACTAATGGCAGATATGTTCAAATTTACGAGTTGGTTAGTGACCATAGTTTTGGAGAGTTCGAGAGGAGGAAGGTGGAATTAAACGCGTGGATACGCCGGGTCAGGTAATTAAAAAAGTCTCTGGACTTAAAAAAATTTGTGAATTTTCTACAAGTATTAAATTCAGTGTTGTTTAAAATTTTCTTAGCAAAGCTACCATCAGTATAATTTAGATAAGTCAGTTTTAATTTAAATTAATCAGCGGAAATAAAGGAGAGTTTAAACTCAGTGTTTTCTGTGAAAGTGAAAAGTGTTAAGTGAGTGGTGAATTATTTAAATTTTAATATAATTGTTTCATCCAAAAGTGAAAAACATTTAAAATAAATTTAAGGGTTTTATCGGAAATCTAATGTGAACGTGATTGCGAATTGATATTTAAAAATAGATTATAATTTAGTGTAAATTTTGTTTAAAATGGTAATAATAAATACTTATAACTTTGTTTTTAAAAAAAAAAAAGTTCGAAAAAAATTAATAATAATGATTGGAATTGATTTAATTTAATCTCTTTGTGATCTTTACTGTTCAGTTAAAGTAATTACGAAAGAATTCAGTGAGTATTTTAACAAATGAAAATAATAAAAATAAATATTGTCTATTTGTGTAAAAATTAATAGTAAAGAATTAAAAAAAATAATGAATTCATCGGCTACTTTAAAGTATTAAGATAATAATAAAAATAAATACCGTCTATTTGTCTTAAAATAATGGTTCGGAAAAATAACAATAATCATTTTCCTTTATTCCAAAATAAAAGGGAGTAATAATAAAATGACTAGTTTATATTTTGTCTAAATAATAATATTAAATAATTTATCTTTGCTTGCGATGTTTTTCGGAAAAAATAACAACAATAATTGCAGTCCTTAGGTCAGCCGGAATAATTACGAAAATTAGATCAATACCTTAAAGCCGCGGTCAAATTGAAAATAAAAGGTAGTCACGAATAAACTTAGTTAGACTAAATTATAAACGGCAAGTAGGTAGAACTTGTAACTTTGGTCGCAAATATCGTTTTGTTTAAACCCGACAGGAATATTTGCACAGATCAAAGCAGGTGAGTTTAAAATCAAAATAGTAAGTTTCAGAAATCATAAGAGGCAGCGTTCCCGGAAACCGAGGAGGGGGACATTAACAAGCGAAATCTTATAATATTTTATATTTTATTTAACAGGTTATAAAACCGGTCTCTGGTTGCGATAATTTCAGCAAACTAGATCCATCCCGAGAATTAGGTAGATATGATACCTATTACATGGTATAACTTTCTACCTCTTCAAATATAAAGATGTATCTATCACGAATATCTACTCTCACAGTGGTCTACCACCTACAAATGCCTATTACCACACCCGTGTCAAAAACAAATACCAACTTCAAATACCTATACCAAAATTAGGTGAAACTTTCATGAACCTAGCAATATTCCTAATACTTAATCTCAGCGACCAAATACATATTATTACATCCGTGTCAAACACAAATACTTACTAAATACTTAATACTTCTAAATATCATTTTCGAAATTAGGTAAACCTTATTTACCTATATGTATTATGACAATCAAAACAATAACGAACGATTGACCTTTCTAAGCTATCAACTGATAGCAGATATTACGTCCCACTGATAACAGATAAATTACACACAAGGAATTCATAAAACCTTACTAGGTCAAGGTCCCTTTAAATAAACAAACAGCATTCCAGCTGTTATGAACTCGATAGTACACAAAAAACATCGGTTCCAATAAGGGCAGGTTTCTCAAAGCACGTTCTTCATACCAAATCACAGTAGGCATACGCATGTGTGTTTTATACACTTGCTAGAAATAAAAATAATATCAACAAGAAAACATTCCAAATACCTAACTACGTAGGTACGTCAGAGATGAATAATTCACTCAAACGCCTATTTCAAATCTTCATGAGGGTAGCGACCTCAATAAAAACATTTGCTGAAACAATCTTTCCTTACAATTTATACCTACCTGAGGGGTTAGATATCAAAAACCCCCCTACCTACTGCACGAGGAGCTAGTGACCTCATTAAAAAAAGCTAGAATCCAAATGAATTTACACACAGTCCTATCCCTACTTTTGGTCATGAACGCCTAGAATTCGTAGTCATAGTATGTGAAGATGTCACGGGCCGTAAGCACACAACTGAACGTCCTGGGAACAGTGTCATCGCATATCGTGATAGCATCTACCTAGAGGAAAATGCAAATTCGCGAGGGTCGAAGTTGCAATATTCTCCAGAGGTGATATATATGTATAGGAAAACGGCTTAAAATCATACGTGGAATTTCAGTTTGCAATTTTGGACCGTTCAATAATAGGTAATTTAGAGATAAGTAATTTGGTTGGGTTTTTGCCGACCCATCAAAGACCACACGTAGTTTTGTAGTTTTACTGTCAGGATTCAAAACACAATGATGAGGTAAATACAATATGAAGAATGCATTTTAATTCCGAGGTACCCGTGTCATGTGTCCCAGACACTCATATTCTTATATAAAATTTCCGTAATTAATTGCTAACATGGGATTCCTTTTAAAACGAATTTCTAGTTTGTTCAATCGCGATTCCGCAAGTTTGAACGAATTTTGAGAAGGCATAATTTCAGATTTTGTTAATAATGGCACAACATATCTACCATCACATTCTCGATAGTGATTCAAAGCGTAGATTGTTTCGGCTAATTCGTCGTCCGGATTACTCGTCACAATTGAAGGTGTTTCTTCAATTTCCCAAAATTTTCTAAGAGTATTGCTTAACGAATTTGTCTCAACAAAGACGAAGGCGTTTGCAATGACAAATTTTCCATCTTCCCCATTATAATGTAACCGAATACACTGTTTACAGCACATGGATAGCCGTGAATTATTTCATGGCCATTATGAAATATATCCAAGTACACGTCAGCTCCTAACAAAAGGTCTATTTTGCCCGACATGTAATATGATTCATCAGCTAATTTTAAATTTTTAAATTGTGACGTCACACTCGATGGTAAATCATATGACGGATGAGTAGAAGTGATTTCCGTAATCATGACAGTTTAACATTGAAGAATGGGCCCTTTTTTAATTCGAGGTTTTATAAAACATTTTGTTTTTCCATGACAAGAATTTATACTAGAATTGCCTTAGCCATTCAGTGAAATACGATGTACCTTAATAGACAAACCCAAGAACTTAGCACATCTTTCCGTAATCAAAGAGACTTGACTCCCACAATCCATGACGGCGCGTATATGAATAAAATCATTATATGGATTTCGGACCTCAAGTTGTACAGTTCCTAACAAAACGGTAGAAACGCTCGGAATTGTTGTTGCGGCCAGGGTTGGTTGCACTTAAATTACTAAGTTCATTTTCGCCCGATGGTTCAGCGGTAATGTGCAACATTGAATGGTATTTTTTATTACAAACCTGGAATGTTAATTTTGATACACAATCTTTTACATGGTGCTGTTTCAAACAATTGAAACAACGGTTTAAAGTTTTAATTTAGTCCCTCCTTTGATGGGGACTTAAAGATGTAAAAGATGGACATTTGGAAATAAAATGTGCACCTTTATATAATGGACAGTGAAGGTTAATATTGAACCTTTTTTTCTCTTTTGTAGTATGTGGAGATAACATTTCTAAAATACGCGTTTGATTTCTTAGAAAACTCGAAAATTGAATCCAACCCTGGAATTTCTTCACCGGGCAATTTGGATTCAAATTGTCAGATCCATCGGTCGTATCATTATATGACCAACAAATTTATCAAAGATATTTTCTATCTTCATCGCCTTTATAGCGGCGAAATTCTCTTGAAACGTACTGAGTAACCGCGCTATACCTGACGCTGACTCGTTTTGTAAAATTTTGAAATTAAGAATTTCATCAACATAATGCGTGAAAAGAATTCTAGAATTTTGGTATTGATTTACCAGAATATTCCATGCAATGTCATAATTTTCTTCAATAAGAGGCAATGATTGTATAAGTGCCAGTGCCGACCCTGTAATAAATGATAAAAGATAATGGTATTTTTCTACATTAGTAAATATGCATTGCTGTCATGTAAAGGAGAGGTAGGAGTTGGGTCGATGGGCAACAATAATATGCATAAAGGAGATCAACAGGAAAGGTGTAGGTAACACGATGCTAGGTACCAACAAGCACCTTAAGTAGGGAGTTGTAAGTCAATGGGATTGTTTTCGCAATCAATATTTATGAATTTTTAACGTATAAAAAATACGTGTAATTTACATCATGTTTCAATAAAATTAGGGGAAAATAGAGGAACCGACAACTTATTGTGAACAATATAATTATGTTAAAATAGTGCTGTATTTTGGTAGTTTCCGGCAAGGACGCATTTTAGGGTAAATACCCAATACACCTAATTATAAGACAGGATGAAACAAGTATATGACCTGTGTGCACGACATTTCAAAACAGACATGGATTACGGACATCCGTATTTAAAGTTCTATATTTTACACGTATGTAATGCAACTGGCTGTATGAGTACTCTCCGCATATTGCAAGAATTCCTTCGTTACAGCTGGGAGGACGAAATATAAATCCGAAAATGCAATTTCACCTCCACCTTCTTCCTGGAGCCCTGGTTCCGTCTTGATGGATATAGTATTTGGCTTCAGTAGATCCATGGTCTGCTTTGGTAATTAGTTTAACCCTGAAACAGAACAAAGTTGTTACGGAATTCAGTTTTTAAAATTTGGCTTCTCAAGTCGTAACAAAAATACACAATAGAAAACCTTGAAGTTCTGACAAAGGTTGAGAGAAACGTCGTTTATCTTGGGAAAACTCTTTATTTATTTACTGTATATTTCTAGCGCCATTCCGTTGTAATCCACCTGTGATTAAACAACTGTTATCCGTATATTTGTTATCATTTTAATAAAATGCATTTGAAATACTAATCATTTAATAGGTTGATGTCAAATTGACAGTTTAAAACATTCTGCTGTGACAAAACGCCCGATGATTCACTAACTAAACTGGAAGAACGGCCGCTACCAAAATGAATAGCAATGAATTTAAGTATTATTTCTTACCAATAACCATCACATGTACGGGATAATAAGTTTAACAGGGCGGGATAAACAGGGAGTGTGGAAACAGGAAGAAAGACTGTCGGAGAAGAAAGCACTTGTCAGAAAATATACAGGTTATACATAGACAAGAATGAAGTCATAGACAATTATTATAATTTTCATGAACCTTGTCTTTAAGAACATTATAATTTCTACTTTAATTTTACTGGGTACGATAAATATGCCTCTCCTAGTAGTAGTACAGTATATATTATTCATTTACCAACAAAAAAATGCATTAATAAAATATTTTTTTATGTAAGACATACGGGGTATTTCACCATCCTGCTCATAAACTGTCAGAAGCAGTTAAAAGCGGAATAACCAATTATCTTTAGATATACGAGTAGATATATTATATAAATACTGAGTTACCAGAATATTGTCAATGATTCTCTCAACCGTTGTCTTTACTTCAAGGTCACAATTTGTATCATTTTTTTCCAAATAAGTGTCTTAGCTACGACTTCATTGTTTTGACAGAATATTCCAACCGTAAAAAATATTAAAAACTCATTCAAATTACAGTTCCGTTACAACTATGTTCTGTTTCAGGTATGTTTGTTTGAAGTTAAACCAATTACCAAACGTTACCACAGCAGTGCCATGGATCTACTAAATCCAGAGACTATATCTGTCAAGACGGAACCAGGTCCCCAAGAAGAAGGCGGAGGTGAAATGTCGTATACGGATATGGATTTCGACCTCCCAGATGTAAAGAAGGAATGTTTGCAATATGCATATGGTACTCGGTCAGCCAGTAAGTTTCATTGAATATAATAAAAATGTAGGATGTTTAATTTCGATGTTCGGAATCCAAGTTCATTTTGAAATGTCTTCTCGTTTTATTTGGGACATGATGTAAGTTTCAAGTGTTATTTTACTGGGTTACGTGCGGGAACTTTCTTCTTTCATACGAAAATAAGTATGAAATAAGGAAGTAGAATACTTTAAACGCACTTGTATTTGTACTTTAAATTACGTTTATTGATCCATCGACTTAAAAAAACCGTCTTGAAACATCGTTCCCTGGGGAGATCTGGGGGCTTTCTTATTCATTTATTTATACGCCTAAAAAGGTTTTTACATAAAATTGATACAAGATGCAGTGTACCTTGTGGAATATCTGTATTATACAGGAAAAACTAACAGGATATAGATGTTATGGATTATAAAGTAGGTACAAAATAGTTCTATGAATACACAATTTTTTTTTTTTTAATAAAATTATATTAGTAAAATTGTGATGACAATTATAATATAGTATATTTAAAAATAATAATTAAAGTGCTAATATAGATTATGGTTTATTTAATTAATGGAATCAATAAATATTTCAATAGTACCCCCTTACTTGTTACCCAGATGATGCACCCTATTTGTCAGTGAGTGTGTCTGTGTTCTTATAGTATCGTCAATTGACCTTAAAGACTTTTATACAAGATCTGCATCTACGTGGTTAATCAATGGTATCTTTATTCGTTATTTTTACGGTTATTGCTTTTTTAATTAAAAACTATGTTTCGTTTCGTATAAATTATCAATGTACAAATTATTATTTTGTTTATCCAGGTAGCTTAAATGCGGGGACTGTAACCATCAAGGCGGAACCAGGACCCCGAGAAGAAGATGAAAGGGGATGTCCAAATATGGAAATTGACATAGACCTGCCGGATGTTAAGAAGGAATGCTTAGAACGTTTTAAAAGAATTGACAAGACAGCAGGTAACACCGATTTTCATTGAATGATTTATCAATTCGTGCTCTCCTATTTAACTTACGTTTACGTTTTGACGAATTAACTACGCTTATCTAAACTTTGTGTTGGTAATAAGACTTATTGAGCCTTAATTCGAATTTTTTTCAAATTTATCGACAGATCTGAAGACGCATGCTGTTGAAAAGCGATTATCATGTCCTCATTGTAACTACTCATGCTCTCATAAATCAAATTTGTCAAGACACATGCCTACTCACAGTAAAGAAAAACCATTTTCGTGTTCTGACTGCAACTATTCATGTAGTCAAAAAGGAGGTTTGAAAAGACACATGCTGAAGCACAGTGAAGAAAAACCTTTTTCATGTTCCAAGTGCAACTATTCATGTTCTCAAAAGGCTTATCTCTCGAGCCACATGCTGACACACAGTAGAGAAAAACCTTTTTCATGTTCCGAGTGCAAGTTTTCATGTTCTCGTAGGGGTCATTTGAAGATACACATGCTGACTCACAGTGGAGAAAAACCTTTTTCATGTTCACACTGCAACTATTCATGTTCACGAAAGACATATTTGACGAGTCACATGGTGTCTCACGGTGCAGAAAAACTTTTTTCATGTTCCGAGTGCAACTTTTCATGTTCTCGAAATAAAAATTTGAAAAGACATATGCTGACTCACGGTGGAGAAAAACCTTTTTCGTGTTCTGACTGCAATTATTCATGTTGTCAAGAGGGAACATTGACAAGACACATGCTGACTCACAGTAGAGAAAAACCTTTTTCATGTTCCAAGTGCAACTACTCGTGTTTTCGAAAGAATAATTTGACGAGACACAAGCTGACTCACAGCTGAGAAAAAGATTCCCAGTGCATTTCATAGTTATATTTATTCATTTACAAAGTGATTTTTTTATTTGCTTAACTTTGTACAATAAAAAATAATGTATTCAATTAATAAAACTGATTCGTCACAAAGTGTGTAAAAAATTGAATATTGTCATAATTTAATGTCAAAACCAGACGTGGAGAAAAAAGTCAAATTATCATATGTTTAGCTAAATAGCTATAAAATTCATTATTTTCCTTTTCCAGAAACAGAAATACTTACTGCTCTTTATTGTCTACCTGATAAAAAGTATTTTTTAAATAAGTATACGTATTAAGTGAGTCCTTATTTTCTAAAAAATTTCAATAATCTGTTCATAAGCGCGGCCTCTTAGTAAAGTGAAGAAGTATTTTCAGATCTTTATGTTCAGTACCTACTCGAATGAATTAATTAAAAAATAATTATATACCATGACTTATTATGTCTATGTTATATAAACAACCTAACATTGTGGACAAGCATGCTTTCGTCATCTTTCAATCGTTTCATCCTGTTTCTAAGGGCTAATTTTACATAATATTCCTTACATTGTTTAACCCAGTTAGTTAGTCAGCAGTAAAATTAATCATTCCATATGTTGCATCCGAAATAAATTATGAAAGAAGAAAAAAAGAGAGGCCAATCACTGACCGCAAAGAAGCACACATTATAATAAAGTTAGTGTAAGCACAACACAATCACATGAGTTCCACCGCAATAGCTCGGAGTAATAATTGTGGCCACAACGAATGTATAAGTATCTTCAATAAAGGTAAATATTATACACACGATAAACATCAACGACTTGCTTACAATTCTTCTTCTGGTCTAGCCCAAACAAATGCACTCGAAATTTTCAAAGTGTTCTTGTCCTTGTTCTTCATTTCAAATCCTTATTCAGCAAGGTGGAGTTTGGAGACGGAGCTGCGAATTGGATAAATGACAATCTGGTTAGAACAATGCATATTGTCATTTCAAAAGCTAATACCTACCTACAATGCTTGTGAAATTTTTGTTGATAAGTTTTGATACAGATATTTTTTAGTCAAGTATTTTGCATGCTGAAATGCAGAACCGCGCTGTTTAAAGCTGAATTTTCACTACGTAACTAGTTGCGCTCAAGTTATTTCATGACATTAGTTGCACTTCTGGTATCACGTATTAACATAGTTTAATGCAACAAAATAAGAATCGCGCCACCGTGAAATTATGGCATCACTCAATAATGCAACTAATTGTGTAGTGTAAATATGTGATGCAACTAGGAAAGTGATTTATTTATGCCAACGAGTGTCGTGAAAGCATTTCAGTCGAGCGGACGTATGGGTTCCTTGTAATTACCTGAGAGATTTGCCACCATTAAACCATCGAAAATAACAAATCCACGCTGTGGTGCTGTTAAAAATGTACAGTTTATCAATGAATACTAGCAAAACGAGTGTCTCTGGGATTTAAAGCAGCCTCAGTACGAAAATAGAGATTCCCGTGAAGCGCCCTTCAAGGCAATTATTAGAGCCGTGGAAATGGAAACTGTAAAAGATGTTATTTGAAAAATAACATTTATTTAGTGAAATAATATTCCAGAGCACCTCATGCAAAAATATTGAATCACTAAATATTACGTCAACACTAACTATTTCCAGTTGTTAAATATCTCAGCGTAATTTAGAGTTTCAATTTTTGTAGCAATGTTTCCCGACATTTTTTATCCTGTCCAATATGTTGTCGGAAAATTTGTTCAGTTAAATTATAAAAGAAGTTAACACGAACTTAGAGTTTATAGCTTTCAGGATCTTCATATGTTTATTCAAAGCTTAATCCAGACGCTTTTTTCATAACCATCCGAGAATCCAACACCGTATTTTCTTTCGTGACAGTCTTTTCCTTATTTCGTACATCGCCATATGTATACAAAACATTATTCATTGCAGAAAAACTTTAAACGTAGATGGTTGCATGGTTGCTGTGATACTGAAGGTTGTACGACACTAAGTTTGCCCAATTTACACCAATTTTTTGGTGTCATGCAATTATTTGGAACTTAGCTAAAATAACATTTATCTATTTTTAACAAAATAGCCGAATTTAATTCGTTATTTAATGTTTTATTGAATACTCTTGTGTTTTATATAATTATATTATAAAGATGTCACCTGTGACAGGAAAAAACATGTTTTTTTAAAACCAATGATATACATGGTGTCCGGAAACTCGTAGTACAAGCGGGAAACTGGAGAATCTACACCACATGGGGAACCCAAAAAAACATAAAGTTTTTTGATTTGAGCATTTTCACAAAAAAAAAAAAAAAAACCAAAAAAATATATTTTTCGGCTATTTTAGGGTTAAAGTTTTTTCTGGTGTTTAGGGTTGAACAACAGATGTTTTAACCCTGCAGAGCAGAAATATTTTATGATTACACCGGATTAAATGAAGGGTGATTTCAAAATAATGCTTCAAATCCGAGTTTCTTCATTTGTTTTACTTTCAAATAGTTTTAATTAGTTGGGTACTTTGATCTTTAGTAATAATTTAAAAGAATTTGATAAAAAAAAAAAAAATAAAAATAAAAAAAATCAACTTCTAACTCGATTTACTCGATAACGAAAGCTCAAATCAAAAAAATATATACTACAAAATCGACTCCAAATGTGATGTAGATTCACCAGTTTCCCGCTTGTACTACGAGTTTCCGGACACCCTGTATAACACCCATAGTGGACTAGATCGCCAATCACCCTACCTCCCGTATAGCAGCGCCCGTAGTGATTTGAAGAGCCATCTTGTAAAGGTCAGCCAGCGTGATTTGTGTACAATGGAGAATTGGTTTATCAAGTTTAATTAAATATTTAGGATTGGAGACCTGTTGTCAAGCGGACCACCATGTTGCCGGCAAAGCTGGACCAGATGTAGCCGCAAACATCGGTGTCGGTAAAGAAGCGCCTAGTGCCTAGGTGCTGGCCGCAAAGCCGCCTTTGATTTTATTCAAAGGATTTCATTTTGAAAATTGTCTGCTCTGAACAAGTCTTTATGAAGCAAATGTAGGTCTATGTGCAAATTCACTTTTTTAATATAATCAGGTTCCAATTGCTTAGGTAATATTGCCTTCAATTTTTTATCTGCATTGATTTGTTTATATTTATAAGATATATATGTTATTATTTTTCGGAATAACTTTTATTGAGTATTTTAAATTTAATATTTAATATTTAGTATTTTAATTTTCGTTTTAAAAATCACTAATATTGTCTTCAATATTTAAGATATATATGTACTGTATAATGTTTTATTTACATTAATTTTAGGCAAAGACTGATATAGGCCTACCGGTATTCCAATATTTAATCTGAGCGGTAACTTATGTTTGCCTAAGAAAGTCACTCCCTATCAATTATTACAATACATCTATAAATCCTGATTTATTTACGTTACCAGTTTTAAACCTGTAACTATATGACTATGACTAGGCCAATGTCTTATGTGACTTTATACGTTATTGCAGCATATTGTCTTATCCCATTGTAAACTTTCTAAGTACAACGTAAAAGCAGAAATCATTCAAAACAGTATTTTTTTTTGGTAAACTAATGTTTAACACAAGATTTTTTATGCATAGCATAAAGGGTAACAATTATTTATTAAGCAATAATTTTTAGCCTGAAACACTCATCCACATTGAAAAATCTCCTGATAAAAGATACATGACGCCAACGCAACAAATAAAATAAAGTTGGCTGTTTTCAGGTGAAAAAATATAACAAGCAGTAATTGTTGAATGAAACACTAGTATATGTTGAATTATTTCGCGGATAAGAGATAAGCCGCCATAGCTCAGTAGTCAGAGCTATCGACCGGAAATCGAAAGGACACGGGTTCAAGTCCCGTTGGCGTCATGTATCTTTTATCAGGAGATTTTTCAATGTGGATGAGTGTTTCAGGCTAATTATTATTGCTTATAAAATAATAGTTACCATTCAAAACAGTGTTTGCTATGCTTAGTTGTGTTGCTTTTAAAAATGAGTGTACATATTCTAGTTTCTAATAAAAACCCAGGAGCTTATCCTGTTAGTATATAATACGTCATTTTTTCTCTTTTCCCAATTCCCAATCAAACTTTTGTCAAATCCTGTCCTTTTTCTTTCACAATAACTTATTTGAATATATTTGGCAAAGTTTGAGTCCTAAAATGATGGTGCGGTATGTATTAAAACCATAATTAGAAAAGCCTTTTGTCACACATTCCGTGAGTCGGTTAATAATCCATTTATTTATTTACTAATCATTTACTCAATATTTAATTAGAAATAAAGTATACATTTCATAAAGAGGTGTTTAAACAAATATGTTCTTAATGTACGATAGAATGCATGTATTTTGAATTCCCGCCGTGATCTGACTCTTTCAAGATGGCTTCAAATTCCTACGGCAATGGCCGCCAGGTCGGCTATCTAGTCCACTATGGGTGTTAAATATCATTGTTTAAAACAGTGCCATATGTGGGACGTAAAAGTATAACGCACCATTGTTTCTCTATCACAGACAGAATGATACAGACAGGGTTACAGCAAGTAAAAAAACTATATATATATATTTATATATATTGCTACATTGGTTCATTTGATTACATATAATATTTAATTATTGAAGACAATATTGCAATAGCAATTTCTAAACGAATATTTGAAAAAGAATAATCAGAAAAAGATAGGTCACATCTATGACTCAAACACAGGACCCTTGCCTTGCAGGAGCACTGCTCTATTAACTGAGCTAATGGGACCCTATCTAAATAAAAAACTAATATCGAAAAAAAAACTACAAACATTGCCTTCATTCTGGAATAAATTCTTATTATTATTTAATCACCGCACATTTTTCTGATTTTTCTATTTCAAATATTCGTTTGGAAATTGCTAATACTGTCTTCAATAATTAAATATTACAAATTGGAGTTTAACTTTCTGTAACTTTCTAAACTGTAGTACAAGTACATATTGCTTTCTATTTACTTTGTATAATAACTAAAAAAAAAACCTTTTCGTACTTATTTAATTTATACTTTAGGTACTTGGGAATATAGTAATCGTTTTTATATAACCCACACTCAGGCAGTGCCTTAGAGGGTTTTCATTTCTCGTTTATACTATTTGTTTTTATGTATTATATGTGTAAAGAAATGAGAATAAATAAAGTTTAAAAAAAATCATTATAGATTTGCAGATAAAGTCAATACATGTCGCACATTAAAAACAACTATGTATTTTTATGTAGCTTCTATCTAACTGTCTAGATTGCATTTAGTTCGGGTTGAATCTTGCGATCTTACATAAAGATAGCAGCCAATAAAAATGTGCGGTGATAAAAATGAGTGCAATTTCGGTAGTTCTTATTCGAAGTATGATACATTTAAATATGACCGAAGGGTCCCATGTGAGCTGCGGGGCAAATCCCCGTTATCAAGGTATTGTGATTGGGTCACATTAATCTACAATTTGTTTTATCAAAATGGGCATTAAGTCATATATTAAGGTTTACCTTATTTTCAAATATTTTTTTTTAAAAACGAGAAACGGACGCAAGTGACAAATGCGTTTGAAATTTTAAATGCCAATGGTTCTATAGATTATGAAGAATCCATTTTGAAGTGTTGGCAATAAAACGTTTTCCCAATATTTACGAATGAATTATTGTTAGCAATCGGCGTTGTGATATTTCTAAATCGCGAGTGGTGTTGGACCCGAAAAGTTTAATGCGTTGTGGGTTCTTTGAGAACTATCATAACAAAGGAAAATTTTCGTCATAAGTGTATTATATTGAAAAAAAAAATCACACCCATAAGACTGACCAATGTTCAACTTCTTAGTATAAAATACTTTTAAAAAATTTCAATGGAATGACTCGACACAACGACTTTTCAATACGCCTAAAAAGTGATATTAAGTCATGAAAAGTGATGAAATAAAAACTTAGTCAAATAGGTAATATAATAATAAGTTTTATTTGGTTAAGTGTATAAGAAAAAGGGACAAACTCCATCAACAAGTAAAAAAATGCCTTATTACCTTTCCCTAAAACTATTCTACAAAAACTATAGAAACATTTGCTATTATCTTATTAAATCGGCTTAACAAAATTACTACAGAGCTAACATAGTTCCCATTCAATTCCTAATAAATAGATCCATTAATGAAAGTTTATTCCCATCATTACTTAAACAAGGCAGAGAAATACCAGTGTATAAATCAGGTAATCAAAGGAATATTAGTAACAACAGACCAATCACACTTCTGAATACCCTATCAAAAGTTTTAGAAACAATCATTGTAAACTAATGAATTTACCCTGAAAAAAATTACTTAGGTACTATCACTAAATCAATTTGGTTTTAGGAAAACTCGAGGTACATCTAACACCATTGCACTAGTTATCATAACATTAAAAAAAATCTAGATACAGGTAGAAAATTCATTGGAACATTCATCGACCTTTCAAAAGCCTCTGACACCATAAACTACAAGTACCCTTTTAAAAAAACTTGACATCGTAAGAATCACATATAAAAAAATACGATCATTGCAGAGTTAGGTACATGACAAATTACAAAAATTGGTAATATCACTAGCTAACCACTTGACAATAAATTTTGTTTGCCCCAGGTTAGTGTTTTGGGTCCGATCTTGTTTTTAATTTACATTGACCACTTGTGCAATATAGAAACATATTGTGAAATTATAAGTTTTGACGGTGACACCGTTATCCTCACAAATGAAGAAAACTGTAAGAAAACATTTAAAAAAGCTGTAGCTGCTTTATACAATATCAAGGAATGGCTAAACTTAAACACACTTACCATGAATAGGAAGAAAGTTAAATATATTGCTTTCAAAATAAGCAACACGGAATATGAATTATCGAACTTAAATATAAAAATCCATAATTGCCAAAATATAAGACGTCTATGCGTCTGTCCGTCATTAGAAAAGGTTATGCACATAAGGTATCTAGGCATAGAAATCGATAAAAATCTGAAATGGGTAGAAAACAACTAACAAAGAAAAATACTTATATACTTAAAAAAAAAAAAACAAAAACGTTCTTGAAAAAGAGAACTCATTAAAATTTACATGGCCATATATCAAACTTTATTAGAATATGGAATAATTGGATGGGGAAGTGCAAATAATGCCACTTTAAATCCCCTAATTATAATGCAAAAAGCCATCTTGACAAAACTACTCCAAGTAATTATCAGAACTTGTTGTGACTTTTAATAATCTAAAAATCACGTCACTTATACAACTATATGCCAAAACCATACTTATTTATATTCACAAAATGACACACTTGACCTACTAACGAACATACCTTTCAAAATCACTAGATCTATCAATCAAAAATACACCCGACAAGCAAAAACAGAGACAAGAAATTCTATTAACTACGGCATAAAATATTACAACAGATTACTAATCTCCTATACAACTTACAAATGTCAATATATTCAAATATTCATAAAACAATGGATCAGGGACACAGGTAGACACGAAATTCATAGAATATTTAATCTTAACACAGACTGATTGAAGTGAAACAACCTGTGAAATATCCAAGTGATAAAAGTTTAATTTAAAATATCTATATTAGCTATAAGATCTACGTTGTAAACTCTAAGTTTTAAGAAATTAAAATATTTCAAAAAAGGAAGCACACATTTCAACCGGTGTTGTAGGAATTGTATTATATAAAAAGGTTAATTGAATAAAATAAAATAAAATACAAAAAATGTATTCCCTAGCACGGGAAATCCCACTGGGGAAGACATTGTTAAAAATAATTATGTTAAAACTAATAAAAAAAAGGGTTTTATCGACCGTGAATCAGGATGTGTCTCGACAAATTTCCCTTTCGAGAACATGAATAGTTACAGTAGGAACATGAAAAGGGTTTTTTTCCACTGTGAGTCAGCACGTGTCTCGTAAAATTTCCCTTTCTATACACACATAGTTGCAGTCGGAACACGAAAAAGGTTTTTCTCCACTGTGAGTGAGCATGTGTCTCGTCAAATATCCCTTTTGATAACATGAAAACTTGCAGTCAGAACATGAGAAGGGTTTTTCTCCACCATGGGTCATCATATGTCTCATTAATTTTCCCTTTCGAGAACAAGAATAGCTGCATTCGGAACATGAAAAAGGTTTTTCTCCAATGTGAGTCCACATGTGTGTCTTCAAATCTCCCCTTTGGCGACAAGAAAACTTACAGTCAGAACATGAAAACGGTTTATCTCCACCGTGAATCCGCATGTGTTTCTTCAAATGTCCATTTTGAGAACACGAATAGTTGCAGTCGGGACATGAATAAGGTTTTTCTCCACTATGAGTCCGCATGTGTTTATTTAAATCTCCCTTATGATAACAAGAATAATTGCAGTCGGAACATAAGAAAGGTTTTTCTTCCTTGTGAGTAAGCATATGTATCGAAAATTGTTCCTTTCGAGAGCATGAATAGTTGCAGTTGGAACATGCAAAATGATTTTCTCCAGTATAATTGCGCAAGTGTATTTTTAACTGTGTCGTATTAGAGCAAGAGCAATTGCAATGGGGGCACGAGAATCGTTTTTCCACAGGATAGGTCTTCAGATCTGTCAACAATTCTGAAATAATTACGGATAACGAAAGTTTATAAGCAAGTACAGATAATTCTAAGAGTTAAAAATTAGGATGGCACGAAGAAAAGATATCGGTTTTACCTGTTTTCTTAGTAATTATTTCAAAGCTTTCTAAGCGTTTCTCTTTAACATTTGGCAGGTCTATGTTAATTTCCGTATAAGGAATGCCACCTTCATCTTCATATCGGGCTCTTGGTTCTGCATTGACAATAACAGTCTCCACATTAATGTTACCTGGAAAAACATCAAATTGATAAGATACAATGCCTAAAGAAGCCACGAAAAGTATGGATGACATCAAGACATCAAATACTTGTGGGCCGGATACTGTTTAGGCTAATATGCTGAAATTACTGAATTTAGTTGTAGAAAATCCGATTGGGTTCATTTGTAATTTAAGTTTCAAATCAGGAATATTCCCGAACCACCTAAAACAATCAATTGTTAATATTGATCCAGAAAAATGGACGCAAATCACACAATAAAAATTACCGGCCTGTTTCGCGTCTAAACTTGATCTTAAAAATTATTAAGACAAACCACTGCTGCCTCTTTGAAATCCATCGCCAGAGTAAAAGGCGACAATAGAGAGTTGCTCACCGTCTGCCTGCTAATAGTAAGACAGCGAGGCAACTGAAGTAGCTCGTGTGCTCCTTGCCATACAAGAATGTAGTTCCAGCGCCTTGAACCCTGTCACACAAATTTGTAATTGATACGGGAGGGTTTTAACAGTCAATTGGTTATCTTTTTTAGTAAGCCTAAAGCTAACACTGGATATGCGAGTATATAAAAATATAATCAAGGAAATTTGGTTTACCCGTTGGTTGGTGATTTTTTTCAGAAGGTTCAAAGTTTTCTTTTTTAATATCAGGAACCTCGAGATCAATTTCAGTATATGAAATTCCACTTGCTTTGCTGGTGACTCCCTCTAGATTTGAAGGTTCCGTTAAAGTCATTTCACCTGTTCATTAAAAAATACTAATAAAATGGAACAGATGATTGATACAGTCGAAAAATATCATCGAAAATATAATCAAATCAAATCAAATCAAATCAAATCAAAAATTATTTATTGTAAAATTAAAATTACAAAAGGTATAGCTTATGGGTAGACCCCATTTCTTCCAGCTAACCACATTTATTTAATTACAATGTTTATACACATAAAATAACAATATACCAATGAAAAAATAAAAAAATACAAATATATATACCAATAAAAATAGGTGTTTCATTTACGTGAGGTATTCACTCAACGTGTAGTGACATTTATTAACAAGGAAAGTATTTAGTAACGTTTTGAATTTGTGTGTATCTTGTATTTGTTTAATGTTATGTGGAAGGTTGTTATATACTTTAATGGCCATGTAGTATGGTCCTTTTTGGAATATTGTTTTGTTTGCTTTTGGTATTAGTAAGTTTTCTGTGAGCCTTGTAGCGTATTTATGTGTTGAGTTTTTTAGTGGGAACTTGTCTGTAGATGATCGCACTAACATGCATAACTCCAATATATATATGTCTGTGACTGTCAGTATTTTCAGATTTTTAAACATAGGTCTACATGAGTCTAAACGATCAGAGTTTGTAATTTTTCTTATGCATCTCTTTTGTATGATGAAAACATCTTTAGCGTTTACCGAGTTTCCCCAAAAAATAATACCGTATTTTATTATTGAGTATACATAACCATAGTATGCGGCTATTACTGATTCGGTGTTTAATATTTTTCTCAAGGTACCCAGAACATAAGAAAAACTACTGATTTTTGCTACAATTTTTGAGACATGTTCTTTCCAGTTTATGTTTATATCTAATTCCATTCCCAGTAGTGAACAGGTTTGGGAAGGTTCGATAATATTATTATTAATGTTTACATTTATATTTATCGGTGTAGCTTGCACTGGACAAAATTTTAAAATTTGGGTTTTGTTTGTGTTGAGTGATAGGTGTTGCGATAACAGCCAGTTTGCAATTAATTGGCAAGTCTCGTTAACTTGTTTGTTAAATTCGTCAACGTCTCCATTACATTCAAACAACAAAGCGGTGTCATCAGCAAACATTGAACATTCTGTGCCAGCAATTATTGGAAGTTCGTTTATATAGATAAGGAAGAGGAGAGGCCCAAGAATGCTTCCTTGTGGCACACCCTTGTTTATTGTTCTCCATTTAGATTCTACCATGTACTGGACCATTTTTTCATTGATATTTGAAATTTGAACTTTCTGCTGACGATTTTTTAAGTACGATTCAAACCATTTTAATGCTAGACCTCTAATACCCACATGTTCAAGTTTAGTTAGAAGAAGCTCATGATCAACATTGTCGAATGCTTTTGAGAGGTCGAGAAAGATACCTACAGTTTTTTTACTAATATTAATATTTTCTAGAATTTTGTTCAAAAAATTGAAAACTGCCTGTGTTGTTGAACGGCCTTTACGGAATCCAAATTGTTGTGGACATATTATCTCAAAGTTTTCGAGAAAGTTATAAATGCGATTGTACATGGCTCTTTCAAATATTTTTGAAAAGTTTGGTAATAAGGATATCGGTCTGTAGTTTGAGATTTCCTGTTTAGGACCCTTCTTATACAAAGGTACAATAATAGATTGTTATAGATTTATAGCTCGAGGTCATTGTTCTTTGTTATTATTTTTTTAATTACTGTTTGTCGATTTGATCGTTTCACCGGATGGTGTTTGTAAAAAATGGCACGGATGTGGAACGGCCTATCAATAAAAAAATTAAAACATTTAATAAAGGCCTCTTCAAGGAACCAATTACAGATATCCCTGCCAATGCTCTTGTCCCAGATCACCCTTACAACGTTGCCCGACCTAGAGGTGATATTATAGTACCTACATCTTCATGTGTAACCCTCTCCTGAGGTGTTAGGTATCTCATAAGAATATCCAAGCAGAATAGCGTAAGTAGGATCGATATATTTAGGTATGTATGAGCATGTTGATATAGCCTAGCAAAAAATCTGCAGTTACATTTTCGATTTTATTTTGCATCTGTATAACAGATATGCACCAATAACAGACAACAAAATACCTGAATTATTTTCGGAAATGGATTCCGGACTTTCTTTTTTGACGAAAGGATATTCCATATGGATTTCCGTAAATATCACCGCAACACTCTCTTCCGCACTTGTGCCTGGTTCTAACTTGATAGCGGCGGAATCCATGCTTTTACGTAAGGATTTGGTAGTTCTGTTAAACTACAACTTTATAATGAGGTTGAAGGATTTCTTTCGTCCAAGGTGTAGAAATTGATAAAAAGGGGTAAAGCAAAATAACATAACAAACAAAAGTGACAGCTAACAGTTTATCCATAGAGACTTCAGAAAAGAAGATAATTTTATAAAGTTTATGATTGTCAAGTATTGCCATTTTAAGTCTTCAACTTCGGTAAAACAATTTTTTGGTGACCGGATAAATCATCACATCAAAGTTATATAAAGTCATGGAAAGTGATTAAACAAAAACTTTATTAACTGGGTTAAGTAGGTTAGATTAGGTTATGTTTAAATTTTTTTTTTCATCGTTTCTAATGACGGACGGGTTGTTTCGGAGTATTTGAACAATTCATCAAATTTCAACGTTCATTTCTGGGATCTGTGAAAGTCCAATTCAAGTTCTGTTATTATATTATTATAGGCTAGTTGCTTGACAGAACTGAAATAAAAACAGAACTTGAAAAAATCTTTCACAGAACTTGAAAATGAACGTTGAAATTTGATGAATTGTTCAAATACTCCGAAACAACCCGTCCTTAATATCACTTTTTAAAGGTGTGTTGAATTGTCACCGTGTTGAGTTATCGTGGAACCCAATTTTTTAAATGCATGTTCTTAACAAAAGTCTTAATTGTAAAAAAAAATTACCTTTATTATTTTGTAATCTTGAAAATTATTATAATTTTGAAAAAATAATAAAAACATTTCTTTTTAGTAGATAGAACTTACATTTTTTATAATTATTATTGATGCACTAATATGCAGATTTCATTATTACATCAAGAGCAGCATAAACATTACAAAATTACGCAATACTTATGCTATACCAGATTTAAAAGATAAAATAATCTTTTGCTTAAGTTATTTTTTGTGATTAATGGTTTTTAAAAGACAATGTTTTTTATGTAAATTACAAAGAATAACATAATATTATTTTTAAGGGGGTGACAGATTACGCTATAAGTTCAAAGGGTTTTGTATAACTCCATATTGCTCGCCATACAAACCTGTGACACTTAAAAATACACTGTGGTCTGCTAGCTAGGCTGTATTTGAAAATTATGTGACCCCCTCTCCTACCTATGGCAGGAGAGGTGACCGGATAAATCAACACTTTGACGATTCAACACACATTTTAAAAGTTATATAAAGTCATGGAAAGTGATGAAACAAAATTCGAATTGATAGGGCGAATTTGCCCTATCAAATCTCTAAAATTAAGTATGATTGACATAAGTGATGAAGTCGTGTAAAAACAATATCCGGCGCTCGGCCCGTCGTTATTGACGGACCTACGGTCGACTTTGCCCTAGCAGTGCTGGAAAATCGATCGTTCCGTCAGGGTTTATTTTAATTATTTCTGATGAACGTATTAATAATATCTCTTTTTTTTCTAGATGGATCCCTCGGGAAGTTACTAATTCATCGTCTAGAAAAAGAAAATCTGGTGCTCACCGCTAATTTTACAGCTGAAAAGGGTTTTATAAAATGTTTAAAGCGTTATATATCAAATTATTTAATGGCAAGGTACTTTTTTATTAATCTTAAATATAAATAACTAATATAACATAAGGATCCCTCTAGAAGCATTTGAGATTTTAGTAACATCAGAAATAATTTAAATGTTATCTTCAAGCAAACCTCTGTTATTAGAGCCTAATGTCGCCAGTAAAATTGTATCTCCCTAATCCTTCTACAGCAGTTATTACAATAATTAAAAAAAACATATGTTTTCGTGAAAAAAAAATCAAAATATTATTCTTCTTCTTTAGTATGGTAGGGGGAAGTCAGAGGGGGAGATCTAGGTCTGCGAGCCTGTCTAGGGCCTCAGGCGTCGCCATGTGGACGGAGCGATGGATGGAGCGGGCATTCGTTGACCACATGTTCGGTGGTCTGTACCGCACCACATTCACACATCGCGGACTCTTTAAGGACCCATCTGTGCATCATGTGGGCACAGCGGCTATGGGAGTACCTTAACCTGTTGATGGCGGACCAGGTTTTGCGAGGCAATGAGAAGCCAGGCTGTCTCTCGGTGGGGTCCTGTATGAGATGGCCATTTTCCACGTTGGCCGTTTGCCACTCAAGTTTCCATCTTCTACGTTGAGAGGTAATCGGAGGAGCCTCTCTCTAATTTATATTACTATAGCACTAACACATGGGCCAGCCTGTGCTGATGTAACAAAAAAATTCACCTAAAATATTATCAATTAATTGTTTTTTATTCAATGTTCTAAATTATATTCATTTTCATAGTACTCTTGTTTTAATGTACAATTATTGAACTCCTTTGTACAACAGAAACCTCTATGACAACATGTATTGTACCTGCTTATATCTTTCATACTCAGTTTATTATGAAATAAACGTTATGTCTTCCTGAAAAACATACCTGTAACATACATGTAAAAGCCTTCAAGGCATGAATACATAAATAAGTAAGTCCAACAAGGAGGAATTGTATACCAGATAGGTAAGAGCAAAACATTATGAAATCCCAAATTATATAAAAATTTTACAGCTCATATTTTTACTAAACGAAAAATTCCTTACATCATATTTAAGTTAACTTTTAATAGCCTATACAAGGTTTCCGGGGGTAAAGTGCACTAACTTCGGGAGTTGATTCTACATGGTAGAAGTAATAAAAGTAATTGTAAAAATTAAATATATTTTCCTTTCAGGTTTTTAAATATTTTTACCAACAAGTCCCAACGACATGGTGAAATTTTTGGAATTTCGGAAACCTCCCGAGGTATCTAAAATATGCTACATACCTGTTGCTAATTTTTAAATTTGTCATTAAAAGAAATACTAATTAAAAACTAGACTTTCATGTTTGATATTAAAAATAAATTTTTAATATCAAACATGAAAATGTTAACAAAAAAACTTACTAGGACGTTTTGACTCGGAACGTTCATAATTTTGAAAGAATTCGATATTTATAAAACAAATTCATTTTGTGTAGGTAATGAATAATAAAACTAATTTTTTATACAACTTGTACAATAAAAAAATAGAAATTTTTTTTAACTTTCAACTGTCAATGAAAAAATGCCAAAATTCGTAATCACTCACTTTGAGAATTTATTACAATTTTATCCATGTATAAATATTTGATACTAACTGTGAAGAATAATTATTTATCTTTCCAATGACGAACATATAACATATCTACGGATTAAATTAAAAATCCTTTTATAATGTATTGACGGCCCGGTCAGATCTGTCCTTCAGAGGCTATAATGGAGTATGATGTTTGTGGCTAGTAATGTCCTTCCAAGGCCCGAAGGCTTAAAAACACACGTTTAGTTACCTTCAGAGGCCCAAATGAGATATATGTCTATATTGATTTATGTTTATGAAATATGTTGTACAACTATTATTATAAAAGTGTACTGGGATTTTATTTCACAGTCATTTTATGATGTTTACCATTCATGGGTTAGTGGCCGAATTGTCCATATCTACTGGTTCCCAGCATGGTGTAGCGCGTTCAGTCCTCTGTTAGCTGCAGTTCTCCATTTTGCACATGCTACATTTTCATGTATTTTTATCATTTGTCCATTGTTTCTAGTCTGAAATATTGTATACTTACCAAGCGTTTAAAATAAATAACTCCATTTACCTGAGTCAACTTTGGCTATGCTGTGTGGAGGGTCTGGCTTTGAGGAAAGGAAGGAGTGACGTCTGTGATCCAAATATTGCAATCTAAACAGATTGATAACTTATAACTTATATAACTTGACAAACGTCAAGGTACATCTTATCGACAGATCGCCTGTTTCTGAGGCTCCAGACCAGTGGTGAGAGCTTGCGATCTGTTCACGATGAACAATTGTCTACTTTCTGCAGTATAAGCGGGCCCTGTATAATACGCCCAGCTTCTGCTAATTATTTGACTCCGGCTTCGATGGTGCCCATAGTAAATTAATTTATAACAAGTTTCTCTTTAACTCTTTTAAGTTTTCAAGATAAAATATTTATCTTAGTTATGCCGAAACGTTAACTATATGAAATTCGCTCGATATAAAAAATTTGCAAAGAGAGCTCCGAAATTATTAAAAAAACACGTTTTGTTCTGTTATTTAATATGTTATATGCATGAAAAAAATCACAGTGTATCTTTAAATACAACTGGACCCTCTTTCTGCCGACGTAGCACTGCCTATCTGTTTTACCCCCTTTAGGGCAATTATTTTAGATTGCTGTTGGACTGTGCCCGTTTCGTCCAAATTCCAAATTTTGTCATGTGTAATAGGACCATACTTTCTATGGACGTATTTTATATTGTTTAAAAAAAGCTCGACATTGGTTCTGTTGAAGCTTGTCATGCGACTCAAGCTTGTCGCCTCTGGTTTTCAAACTGACAAGTCTGTGTGCCTCTTTAAAAACCCCCTCATCCATTCTTCACCGGCAATTTCTTCCTCACTCCAATTGTCAGGCATTTTTTTCTTATTAGCCCTAGCATATTCAAAATATAGGTCACTAGGCCATTTTCTTCTTCTTCTGTAAATACCTGCTTTACCGCGTACTTAGTTGAACAGTACGCTGATTCATTGGGATTATCCGCACTTTTAAATTTAGTTACATATCTCAGTAGGGTAGTTTTACTTATTCCAAACACTTTTGTAGCCTACCTGTAAGACATTTTCTTTTCTGGGTCATTTGAGATTACAGCCTCAATAGCCTTTTTCAAACAAACTTCATCTACCGGAGCTCTTTTCTTTCCTTCTTTGCTTCGCGGCATGATAGATTTCCCTCCAAACACCTGTAACATTAATACAAAACAAATGTCCTGTATGGAATAGCCCTTTAAAGTACGGTTATCCCAACCCTTGTTCGTTCCTCGAACAATACCACTGTAGCATCCCATCTGAATTATTTTACAAGTGTAATATTTCTAAGTAACAAAACCCAAATTAAGAGAATGGAAGTAATCCAGAACAGAGGCATGAGGTCAATACTGTGTTGTAGCAGGTACACCAGAATAAAAACCATGCAACGTCAACTCAATCTTTTAAGTGTGTGGCAACGATTAGTTTATAATACCTTGGTGTTTATTTATAAGTTAAATAATAAAATGTTACCTGACTATATGTCAAAGAATGTTAGAATTAATACTACAGTTCATTTATATCCTACGAGAAACTGCAACGATTTTAGGCTTCCTAAAACACATTTTTCCGGAACACAAAACAATATTTATTATAAAGGTTTTAAAATGTTCAATGAACTCCCGGGAATTGTTAAGGAAACTAAAAGTCTTGCAATTTTTCGTGGATTATGTCTCAATGTTGTGAAGTCCAAATTTTAGTATGTAAGTTGTAAATAATATTTTAGTAGTCATAGAAAATAAGATATTGGGTAAAAGATGTAAAATTATATACTAAAAAATATAATATATACTAAAAAAAAAATTTTATATTGAATTTACAGTAACATTTTTGAAATTATATGTATAAAACAAAAAAAAAATTACAGAAATATAGCAAAAGTAAAATTATGAAAAACATAAATATCACATTTTAAAAGTCTTTAGAATAATATATCATTGTATGCTAATACAAATGAATTCTTTCAGTGCGCCAAGTCTTCAGTAAGTTCACCAATTGTTTGTTTTGGGCACAGTTTTTAATTTCAGCAGGTAATAACAACTGGGAATCATATAATATAACGTTCTTTATTTACAAATATTTGGGACAGTAGATCTTCAACCTGTTGGCTGTGGGAAATCCAGAACCTTGAACACAAATCACAATAAAATATGTTTACAAAATTAAAAAAAACATTGTTTCTAAAATAAAATGTATGGCAAGCGATTTGGACACTGACCTTTATACAGTTTCTTTATACATAAGGCTTGAAATCGCTTTCAAAACTAAGGGCAAACACATTAATATCCTATAAGTTGCCAACCCTTAACTAGGCAAGGATATAAAAAATGAAATTTTAAAAGTTAAGCCATGTTATTAGGATTGTGGGTCTAAAAGAGGTCTTGAAAAAAATAGCAATAAGATATGTTTTTAAATAATCAGTAATATCAGAATTGAAATGTTAACTACGGTAAACAACGCTAAATGCGGTTGGTAAAGTCAGATTTTAATGAAAAATTGTAGCCAATAAGTAGTTATCTGAATTTACTACTAATAATTTCAAAAACAAGAACATTTCAACTTTTTTTTTTAATGAAAGAGTTTCCGTATTTTTCGAATAAAAAATATATTATATTGGCATTGCAGCCTTTACAAACCCCACTTTAAAAAAAAAAATTAAGGTTAAAATTTGTCGGTTCTGTTTTGTACAGAGAAAAATAATTACATTTTGATATATCTGAAAGGAAAATCGTCAAATCAGTCAAATCAATAAAACTTTTTTCTGTCTGCCCAGCTAGTACGTTCTCGAGCGGTTGAAGTACCTAGCACATGTGTTAACTAAATAATTCTAGTAGGTACAAGGTGCGATCTCAACAGGGTAAACAGAAAAGAAAATATTCTAGAACGCACTAGTAGCTGCTGCTACAGTTCTACTGTTTTGAGAGTGAATTCATAAGTGTAAAAATATTATTTGAAGAAATAATAAAATACATTACTGTACACATAATCATATATATATTTTGATATTCGTGTTAGTAGTATGACATAATAATTTTTTTATCCATAAATTTAAGTTTAAAAAAAAATCAAATCTTTTACAATGTGTAATGTATGGTGTATTGAAGCAGGTGAAGGTCGTACTCAATAATGATACTTGATCTATGTACTGATATTTATTAGGGAGCTGCTTGCAACAAAACAGGACAATCCTTGTATGCATCGCTTTATATAGCTCTCGCAAGCATGCTATCTCGCTCGCACTTACACACATTCATACAGACATAACACAAAGCGATTCAGAACAATTTCAAAGAAATTGCAAGGTTATATATATTTTGACCATAATAAAATTATACTAATTTTATTTACTGGAAACTCTCTGGTGAAACATATAATATCTTTTACTAAAATTTATTCTGTAAATAGTTTTCGTGAAAGTGAATGTTAACGCAAGGAACAGGAAAAGTGTCCAGGCAAAGAGTCTTTTCGAGAAAACGCATATGAAAAAAAACTGCGAGTGCGCACGCGTTTTTTAAAATCTCTCTTCAGCCAGGAAACGAAGAAGTTTTTTCTCAGCTGTCAGTTAGTTTTTTTTCTTCAAGGTACACTGTTGATAACTTGCATAGTTGCACTCGGAACAAGAAAAGGGGGTTTTTCTCCGCTCTGATTCGGCATACGTTCGAACAAATGTCCTATATGGGGGGTAAGGTGGCCTCTCCTAGAAACTGAATATGTGCACTTGGAAAATGAAAAAGGTTTTTCGCCACTGTGGGTCAACATGTGGCTTTTTAGATATGCGTTTTGAGAATATCCATAGATGAACAAGGAACAAGAAAAGTTTTTTTCGTAGTGAGTCAACATGCGCTTCAGATTGCCTTTAAAATAATATTAATATGTGCACTTGGAACATAAGACAGGTTTTCCGCCACTATAAGTCAGCACGTGGGTCTTTAGATGGGCGTTTTGATAAAATGAAATGTTTAAACGGAACATGAAAAAGGGTTTTTCCCACCGTGAGTAAGCATGTTACACTTCAGATAACATGTATAGTTGCACAAGGAACATTAAAGAGGTTTTCCTACGAAGTGAGAGAGCATATGGCTCTTCAGTTGGCCCTTTTGATAACAAGCATAGTTGCACAAAAAACATGAAAAAGGTTTTTCTCCACTGCGAGTCAGCAAGTGTCTCTTCAGGATACCCTGTTAATAACTTGCATAGTTGCATTCCGACCATCACAGAGGTTTTTCTCCACTGTGAGTCAACGTGTGCCTCTTCAGCTGACACTTTCGACAACACGCATATTTGCACACGGTACATGAAAAAGGTTTTTCTCCACTGTGAGTCAGCATGTGGCTCTTTAAATTACTCTTATGATAACATGCATAGTTGCACACGGAACATGAAAAAGGTTTTTCTCCACTGTGAGTCAGCATGTGGCTCTTTAAATTACTCTTATGATAACATGCATAATTGCACACGGAACATGAAAAAAGTTTTTCTCCACTGTGAATCCGAATGTGTCTGTTAAGGTGGCTTTTTTGGTTCGATGCATAGTTGCACACGGAACATGAAAAAGGTTTTTCTCCACTGTGAGTCAGCATGTGGCTCTTTAAATTACTCTTATGATAACATGCATAGTTGCACACGGAACATGAAAAAAGTTTTTCTCCACTGTGAATCCGAATGTGTCTGTTAAGGTGGCTTTTTTGGTTCGATGCATAGTTGCACACGGAACATGAAAAAGGTTTTTCTCCACTGTGAATCAACATGTGTCCGTTTAGGTTGCTTTTTGAATAAAATGCATAGTTGCACAAGGAACATGAAAAAGGTTTTTCTCCACTGTGAGTCAGCATGTGGCTCTTCAGTTGACCCTTCTGATTACACGTATAGTTGCAAGCGGAACATGAAAAAGGTTTTTCTCCACTGTGAATCAACATGTGTCCGTTTAGGTTGCTTTTTGAATAAAATGCATAGTTGCACAAGGAACATGAAAAAGGTTTTTCTCCACTGTGAGTCAGCATGTGGCTCTTCAGTTGACCCTTCTGATTACACGTATAGTTGCAAGCGGAACAAGAAAAAGGTTTTTTGCCACTATGAGTCAGCATGTGGTTCTTTAGACAATACTTTCTATAACATGCATAAATGCACAAGGAACATGAAAAAGGTTTTTCTCCGCTGTGAGTCAGCATGTGGCTCTTCAGTTGACCCCTCTGATAACACGCAAAGTTGCACTCCGAACATGAAAGAGGTTTTTCTCCACTGTGAGTCAGCATGTGCCTATTCAGCTGACCCTTATGACAACACGCATAGCTGCACACGGAACATGAAAAAGGTTTTTCTCCACTGTGAGTCAGCATGTGGCTCTTCAGATGATGCTTTCGATAACCTGCATAGTTGCACAGGGAACATGAAAAATGTTTTTTTCCACTGTGAGTCAGCTTGTGGCTCTTCAGTTGACCCTTCTGATAACACGCATAGTTGCAAGCGGAACATGAAAAAAGTTTTTCTCCACTGTGAGTCAGCATGTGGCTCTTCAGTTGATCCTTTTGATAACATGCATAATTGCAAATGGAACATGAAAAAGGTTTTTCTCCACTGTGAGTCAGTATGTGTCTCTTTAAATTTCGCTTTTGAGCATATGAATAGTTGCACTTGGAACAAGAAAAAGGATTTTCTGTTACATGGGTGCGTACGTTCATAGCAAAATTTGACTTAGGAGAGAAGGAGTCGTTGCGAACGGGAGGAATGTATCCTTTTTCCACAAAATGCGTCTGAAGATCTGTCGACAAATTTGATAAATAACATGGATGAAAATGACTCGGTTAAACTTATTACCTAAACTTAGAGTAAATAAGCGAAGTAAGTTCCTAGAAACGTTAAAAAAAATAGGAGTGGCCGAATCGTTCAAGTTTACAATGAAAATTGGTTTTACCTGCTGCCTTGGTAATTCTCCCAAAGCGTTCTAAGCATTCCTCTTTAACATCCGGCAGATCTATGTCAATTTTCATATAAGTAAGCCCCGTTTCAACTTGTCGGGGTCCGAGATCCGCGTTTATGGTAACTGTCTCCACATTTATGCTTCCTGGAATAAAAAAGGACAATTAATAGAATATATCTTTGCATGGCCAGCCCCGATCCAAACGGCGCCTGGCGCGAGTTTATTTTGGCTGCCCTAACAGTCTAAATTAGCACACGCGAAGGCAGGATATCACTGTAATCGGTAAAATGATGATTTGTGTTTTTTTGTAACGCTAAAAAAATAATATAAAGGGCCATGTGTTAGGTAAAATATTAGACGCCTGGATCAAACTGCTCCAATTGTACCCACATGGGGGCAGCCATGTATCTTCGTACCATTGATATTAAACGAAACATTTTTTTAATTGAAAAAAAATAAACTAATTTTTCACGAATAAAGATACCATTGATCAACAATGTAGAAATGGGAATTTGGATGGAAGTTTTAAAGGCCAATATCAGATAAAAATGACCTCAGACGTCCGCTTGAGGGAACTTCTTCAAGAAATAAAAACCTTGCTCTAGAGCACCGTAAGTAGAGAGTTTTAAGTCAATGAGATAGTGTTTTCTCAATCAATATTTATGAATTTGTAGCGATCGATACTGCTAGAGTATTCGAGAAAGCCGACCGGCTTAAAACGCATGGGATGAGAATGTACGAGACTTTTTATGCAACAAATTTCATCGCGTAATAGGTTCCAACTACCTGTCTAAGAGCTACCTATTCGCGACGTCCAAGCGAGCTACCTACGACAATAATTTGCGAGTTGGACTATGTATATTTCGCGCATTATCTAGAAGGTTCTAGCCTATTGCCTAGGCATAATTCCAGCGCCATCGAAACTACCAGAAGAATCTCGCTGAAGCGAGTGACCCGTAGTTTACCAGCGGTCTCGTGTAATTAGTACCGCCGCCGGCTGGGCTATATAAGTAGGCCCAACGCAGCGAGTAGTTAGTCATTTTTACCTAGTTCCCGAAATTAAGGTTCTATATTTTACACGTATGCAATACAACTAACTGGCTGTTTGAGAACTATCAGCATATTGCAAGCATTCCTTCTTTACAGCTGGGAGGTCGAAATCTAAATTCGAAAATGGAATTTCACCTCCACCTTCTTCCTGGAGCCCTGGTTCCGTCTTGATGGATATAGTATCTGGCTTCAGTAGATCCATGGTCTGCTTTGGTAGAGTTTGGTATTTTGTTTAACCCCAAACAAATATATCTGAAACAGATAAAAGTTGTAACGGAATTCTAATATAAATCAGTTTTTAAAATTTGGCTTCTTAAGTCTTAGCAAAAGTACACATTAAAAAACCTTGAAGTTTTGACAATGGTTGAGAAAGACGTCGTTTTATCTTGGGTAAATCTTTTATTTATTAACTGTTATGTCTACCGCCATTCCGTTGTAATCCATCTGTAATAAAACATCTGTAATACGTATATTTGTTGTAATTTAAAAAAAATGCATTTGTTATTATAATCTAATAATATGTAGATGTCAAATTGACAGTTTAAACATTCTGCTGTGACAAAACGCCCAATGATTCCCTAACTAAACTGGAAGAACAGCCGCTACCAAAATTAATACGATGAATTAAAGTATTATTACTTACCAATAACAATCACATGCATGGGATAATAAGTTTAACAGGGCGGGATAAACAAAGTTTAGAAACAGGAAGAAAGACTGTCGGAGAAGAAACCACATGTCAAAAAATATATAGGTTATGCATAGACAAGAATGAAGTCATAGACAATTAATATAATTTTCATGAACCTGGCCTTTTCCCTTTCCTTACCAGAGTTCTTCTGGAGGAACACGAAGGAAAAACATTTATTTCTCTTGATTTTACGAACAAAATAGCCCCGTATTTTGCATTTCGCTTGAGGAAGATATTGCTTATAAGGAATAGAACAAATGTTGTACTGGAAACACATAATATTACTGTTATTACGAATTAAAAACGCGTGTTTTGCAGCTTTTAACGGTTTGACATTTCTCGGATTTCAACATTATTTTAAAGGTAAGATATCGCATATTTTTGTTGAAAATAATAATTATATTGTATTTACATGTCTAATCTGATATGTAAATATGATTTCCATTCAAAAACATTGGTTTTTCATTTGGTTTTCGGTAATAACATTCATGTTCCTGAGCTGGCACTTTGGTCGTTCGTGGATGTTTTTCATAGAAATCTTTCTTTGGCCTTTAATATTGTTTTACTTGTTTTTATTTGATTCTTTCAAGATATATTAATTTATTTTATTATTTTCCGGTAGATTTTAACTTATTTTATTCATTTTTATAGATGGAGCATCGTGGTTTGACACATGAGGAGATCACCGTGATGCTGGAAGGAGATATTTCCGAAGTGGAGTTGGAGTTGGAAGATGAAGATGAAGAGGGCTGGTCAGTTGAATATTTCCAGGATGCTCCAGAGGAAACCAATGTGGAGGCATTGAGACAAGCTCTTGGAATGGACGTGGAAGTCCATGTTACTACTTTTGTCATTATTTCTTACTGTTATATTACAGCGATTATTACGTTTGAAGTAGATTTAAATATGAACAAATTTGGGTTTTTTTTTATTTTTTTTTTTATATTTACTCCACACAGGAGGCCCTGAAGAAAATAATTTCCCTCAGGGCCTATGTCATCTTTGGGGATGCTGTGTGGAGGGTCTTTTTGTTGAGAGGAAGGAATGAACATGGGTCTTGAAGAGTCCCATGTTGTAGGAGGGAGGAAACACAGAGGCCGGCAGTTCGTTCCACAGCCGAGCTGTTGAACTTAAGAACGAATCGTAGAAGCGACCCGTTCTCATGTGACAAATGTCAACCGTGTACAAATGTTGGGCGCGCGTTTGGCGTGTATCCCGACTACGCACCGGTGCCGAAGGGATCAATGACGCTAGTTCCTCAGAGCATCTTCCATTGAAACCATATGAAACCATAAAGTATATATTTTTAATTATAGACTTTGGAAGAAATGCAGCAGCCAGTGGAAGACGAGCTAGAGTCCTGCACCGTGCCTCAAGGACAGCCCAGTGAAGCCTCAGCTTCCCATGGACGGAGAACCGATCTACGGTGGATCAAGAAAGATGTCGATCATGTGGACTCCTTCTGTGATGTTACTTTCTCAAAACCACCACTGGATATGTCTGCTCTACAATATTTTTATGTTTCATAAATGAAAATATTATAAAAAATATTGTTGAGCAGACAAATTTGTATTCGCTTCAAGAAAATAGCTCCAGCGTCAACACCACATCATGATGGGTATCCTTAAGTATCCGGCATTTCACCTTTACTGGGCCAATGATACGAGGCTCTCTCTCATCGTTGATGTCATGCCTAGAAATCGTTTCACTAAGTTACGATGGTGTCTTCATTTAAATCACAATAGCTCGTTGATTCCAAGAGGACAAGAGGGTTACGACAAATTATTTCAAATAAGGCCGATGGTAAATGCCCTCCTTGAAAATATGGCTAAGATCGAACTTGAGGAATTCAATTCTGTAGACGAGCTCATGATACCGTTGAAAGGGAGAAGTAATTTGAAACAATATATTAAAAACAAGCCACACAAGTGGGGCATCAAAATTTTCTCCCGAGCTAGAGCCAGTGGGCTCGTCTTTGATTTTGAAATTTACACGGGCAAAAGCACAAATGTCGGTGTGTGTCTCCAAAGAGAAGGAAATTGTTTTGTTTTATTTCACCACTAATATTTTTTGTTCTATTTGTTTTTCTTACGTTAATTTAGGGTAATGTCCGTTTTTTTAAAAAAAAATATATTTAGATTTTTTCTTTTTTACTAAAATTATTTTGGCATAATATTAAATTGCAATTTAATATGCTTGCCTTAACAGATTAATACAATTTATTTTTGTGTATTTATTTTCTATTTAAACAATTAAAAACAATTTAAAATTATGTATGCTCCTTGTACTACCCGTTCTTTGACTTACACCCCCTAAGCCCCAATGTTCTTCCTCAGGAACATGAAATATTTCGAAAACCGTATGGAAAAAAAAATAATTTTTTTTTGTAAAAATATTGAAAAAAATCACAGAACTCAAAAATGTAGACAAACATTTTTTTCGTTGGCTGGAAAAAGTCTGGTATTGAAAGGGTTAAGAACATTACAACTTCTTTCGACTTGCGTCTTGTAAATATTATAGCGCTAGCATATCTTCAATCTATTAACAGTGAGAAATCCGTGACCCTAAAACAAAACACAACAAGAAAAACGAAATCAAATCGTTTCTAATCGAATAGGTATTTAGGTCAAGCAATTCTGATTTTGTCCATTGTACATTTCTTTTACACATATGGGTCAAAATTCCTTTAAAATTCATCAAAACACTCACTTGAGTCAAGTTAGATAAGGGGTTTCCATAGAAGTTTTCTGTGAAAAGTAATTCCCCACAAAAATTTCCGATATTTGCTTCCCCACAGTAATTTTTCAAATCCATGTAGGGGCAGTTATTTAGAAAAAAAAAATTCTGAAGGAAGTAATTTACGCCAATATTTATTCGACTCCATGGGGGGGTTGTAAATAGCTCATAAGTATTTAATTCTTGGTCCCAGTATAAACTACTTTTGAGTTTTTTGGAACAAGGTATTATGTTGATTTGTCCAAAGTACAAAGTACCACATGAAAATGCCCGGTTCTTTTACTGGCTACGATAAAAACTCCTCTCCTAGTAGTAGTTCAATATATGTTAATCATTTTCCAAAAAAAAAAATGAATGAATAAAATTATATTTTAATCAAAACATAAAAGAATCGTGACTTCCTTTTTAGCAGGACAAAGAAATTCTATTTTCCGATAAAGAATTCATGACTTATCTTGAATTTAATTTCTTAATATAAATGTATAAATGTAATTCTAAGTAAACGAAATAAAAAAATTTGTGTTCTTCAATTTTCTGTTAAAAGTAAAGAAATTACATAATTCGATTACGTCGTAAAAAGCACGTCTTCATATTTCATATTTGATAATCTAAATGACGGGTTGCTTAGAAGAATTTTTAGTATTCTACAAATTTCAAAATTAATTTTCATGTTCTATGAAAGATTTTTTTCAAGTTCTGTTATTATTTCAGTTCTTTCAAGATACTAAACTATTAATATATACTTACAGAATTTGAATAGGACTTTCACAGAACCCGAACATGAACGTTGAAAATGATTTCTCAATAACAACCCTTTCCGATGAATGATAAATCAAATCGTTTATTTAAAGAGTTTCAAATTTCAAGTCATCGTAGATTATTTAAAAAAAAAAAAAAAAAAAATATATTTTTTTAGACAGATTGATTGTTCATCTTGGAGCAAGATTTTACATTACTTGCGCTGTCCCGAAAAAATGAGCACTAAAGAAAGATACTTTAAGCTCGTTTTTGCAGGACAGAACTTTGTTTTAACCCTAAAAAGATAATCATATTGTGTAGTACGGAAAAGAAACTCACGCGTAAAATTGACGCATATGTTTTATGCAGCTGCAGGTCGAGGTTTATTTATTTTTTTCAATAAATTTTATGTGATTATTTATTAACACATATTTAAGAATATTTATATTAAATATAGTTTACTTATACTCCTTTATTTATTAAAAAAGAAAAAAAAAACTTTATACTTCTTCTATAAATCAACGAAATTTTTGAACACTTACTCATTCATACGAAACTTATTTTTTACTACAATAATCAGCCTTTTTAGTACAAAAGCAACAATTAGCATGATATCTTATTTATATTAGAAACATATTATATGGTTATATAAAAATCAGTTACAAACAGCTTTGGCACATATCATCAAAGTAACGTAATAGATAATCATGCGTAATTTTGACTCACGCGTTCGTTATATTTCAAAACAGGTGACACTTACCTTATCGACACTTACGGCCGTTGTGGCCAATCTAATTTGAGCCGAATACTCGACTCAACCCTGCTGAAATGCCCAAATCTGTTTTGCCCAAAGCTCTTGATCGCCACACCACTCAAATTTAAGGAAGCTAACCTCGTGGATTAAAGACGCTTGAGGAAGACCTACTTATAAAAACTGACAACAGAGCGAAATACGCGAAAGCAATCGATCTGTCATCGCTGTCATCTGTCATCAGTTCACGCTCTTGTCGGTTTTTTAATTCGAATTATGAACATTTTGAATATAGTAGATGCGGTGGAATGGGCCGATATGCTTGATAATAATATTGGATTATATAGGCGGCGACAAGACGGCGATATAAATTTTATACATGTATTAAATGATGCAGACTTTTATACCCGTTTTAGGATGACTAAAACGTGTTTTTTATACGTTTTGAGCCAAATAGAGGATAACTTGACTTACGCAAGCGAAAGGTAAAATTTTGACTTATTCGAGTGTCATTGAATATATTTAGCACTTATCAGGTCTGAAAACCTTTTATCTAATGTTATCATGCTTTGTTTATTTCTTTTTTAGAAACTGCCCAGTTTTACCATGCAATCAATTGCTTGTTGCTTTGCGTTTCTACGCAACTGGAAGTTTCCACATAACAAATGGAGACTTTTTTAAAATTTCCCCATCTACGACCAGCAAAATCGTAAAAAATGTTTCTCGTGCCTTGGCAAGTTTAAGGCCTGTCCACATTAAATTACCAATAGGGGAAGAGGTGGAAGTAGTAAAAAGGGAGTTCCACGAAATAGCCGGATTCCCCAACGTAATAGGTGCAATTGATTGCACTCATGTCAAAATTTAATCCGTGGGTAAGTGCCAGACAAGCATGTGTTTTAGTTTTGTCTGCATGTTTTTCTGTACTGTACCAATTAAGTATTGTGTTGACCATCTGATTTCTCCGAAAGGTGGACCAGAAGCTGAAACGTTCAGAAATAGGAAGGGCTACTTTTCCATTAACGTGCAGACCATTTCAGATGCCAGAATGAGAATAAGAGACATTGTAGCAAGATGGCCAGGATCTACACATGACTCTTTCAAGGCTGCCGAGCCAGAGCAATGTTCGAGACAGAGCAGTACCCAAATGGAGCACTTCTTGGAGATAGTGGATATCCATTAAAAGTATATTTATTGTTTAAATATTCAAATACCTTTTTTATAACTTAACTTTAAAATGAATGTGTATGATTAATGGGTACTTTATATTTAATAGGTAAATGAGAGTGTATTTGGGAAGCATGTTTATGAGAATTGACAAGGTTGTAGAGATATTGAAAGAAGGGATAAATGCAGATAACTCGATTAATGGTGGACTGACATGCTTCGCTCTAACTCTCTTAACGTTCCAAACTCTTCTCCCATTAGCTTATTCGGAGAGTCATTTGTTATGTTTTCAGTTGGTTGTTGGTCATTCACTGACCCATAAGGGTTGGGAAATGGAAGGTTAGGTACATTTATAAATTAAACAATCTCTTCTTGCTATACAAATGTCTCATATATTGCAATAAATGAATCCACGCTACTAGAAAAAGCTTTATTCTCTTTGTGGATGGATTTGGCAGTTAATTTACTGATTTTAAATCTATTTTTGCTGTCATGTCTCTCTAAGCTGTCGGCCAATGAAAATACATGCAGTTTTGTTAGGTTTTGATGAGCAAATATTAAATATTCAGTACTCGACGTAAAATGTGTTACGAGGATGAACTTTCAGGAAATTAAAAAAAAAAAAAACAAAGAAAAAACTGTTTTGTTAATGAAGGTTTTTTGAATCTAAACTCTTAACTGTAACCTTTGATAAAACTACAGAAAAAACATCATCCACATAAAGATTCAGCATTAAAAAACTAGGCAGAAAGTTACAAGTTTTACTTAAATAATAGAATAGTTTACAGTTTATAGGAACATAGTATGTATAATTGATCATAACAGTAAGTAGGAACACCAATAAACCGGAGTGACCAATCACAGGCATCCGGAACGTTGGTGTTGGCAGCTCTCTATGCCGTGAAGGAGCGCATCTAGTGGAGTATCCTTGTTCATCAGAGCGTTTGGAGTGGGATTCGTAACCCTCGGCAACAGAGACTCGAAGATGTGGGCAACATGAAAGCAAACCAAAGAAAGATTAAAAAGTACACATAAAAGGCATTATTATTGATATTGGTCTGCGAAGCTAATGAACGATGACCAATAAACAAGAATCATAAATCATAAAGAAAATAGTTCCCACAAAGCAAAACTAGCAATTAATAGAATATAGGGAGAATTTAATATTGTTTACTGTGACATACATATATATGCACGTTATGAGAATATTGGAAACAACTGAAAATAACTTAAGAAAATTGTGACATACATATATACGCACATTATGAAAATATAGGAAATAATAAAAAAAACAAGAAAAAAATCCATTAGTGCGGGAATACTTAGCACGTGCACCATTCTCGAGTGCTCCAGCCGAACGTGGATTTACTTGATTTTAAGGACACTCTGCAAAAGAAAACAGTATAACATTATTACAAATGTATGTTTTATTTCATATTTTAGACATATCTGCTGACACCATATCGAAATCCGGAAACACCCAACCAGAACAACTACAACACAAAACATATAAAAACAAGGAACGTGGTAGAAAGACAATATGGATTGTGGAAAAGACGATTTCCGGTCTTATCCAATGGCCTACGACTAAACATCGACACCACGATGGCAGTTATAGTTGCATGTGGAGTTCTTCACAACATATGCATCAATCGTGGGGAGGAATATCCACAAGATTGGATCCACGGTGTTGGTGATGAACCCAACAATGTGGCATTCAGGAACAATGCAGGGAACAACATCGCCCATTTAAATAGAGACGTTATTGCAAATAATATGTATGTACAAGCATTATAATATTAACAATTACCACTTTCTAATTTCTTTGTAATTGCCTCCTGAGCTCTCCTCTCCAACTTCAATATATCCAGTTGGATTTCCCATCGGATTTCTGCTCGGGCTGCCTCTGCGACCTTCTGCTTCCTGGCATCACTAAGGATTTGCAGTTGTATATCCGATTGGGCTTCTTTTGAGACCCTCGCCGCATCGAGCATTTCCAGTTCGATTTCCCATCGGATTTCTGCTCGGGCTGCCTCTGCGACCTTCTGCTTCCTGGCATCACTAAGGATTTGCAGTTGTATATCCGATTGGGCTTCTTTTGAGACCCTCGCCGCATCGAGCATTTCCAGTTCGATTTCCCATCGGATTTCTGCTCGGGCTGCCTCTGCGACCTTCTGCTTCCTGGCATCACTAAGGATTTGCAGTTGTATTTCCGATTGGGCTTCTTTTGAGACCCTCGCCGCATCGAGCATTTCCAGTTGGAGTTTCAAGTGGGCAGTCTGCATACTCAGGAGGTCGCATTGCAAAAGAGACTGGACCTGTTTATTGTTATTAGTTAATTTTGTAGAACTCCATTTCAATTTTTATTTATTTTATATATTCAATAATTTGTTATCTAATGTATAAAAACAGTTTGATAATGCCTTCAGAGGGCGAAACAGCTGTAACGCATAATAATAATTACAAAGCAGAACTTGTTTATAATAAACTGTTTTTATACATTAGACTGGACCTTTTGCATTTGAAAGTTTTCAGTCTGGGTCTCTAATAACACTCTTTCCGTCGCAAGTTGGGTGGTAGCAACATTTTGCAGGTCACTAAAGAGCGAGTCCTTTGTTGATTTTCCCAAGCACAGTCGCCTCTTGAATGCCTTCCTTGGAACTACGGGTCGAACAGTTGATACCACTGGCATCACTGGACTTTCAGGAAGTGTGAAAACTGGATTTTCATCCTGAACAAAATATAAGAAGAATGTCAAGTTTTATAACCAGCCACAAGTAATTTAAAAACAAATAATGTGTAAACCTTTCAAAAGACCGTGTAATAAAATAACATTTTACACAAGTATCTATGGGAAAATGAAGAAATTAAAATATTTTGCAGATTAGTTATTTCAAGTTATTGATGGCCGAGCGGTAAGGCTCACGACTAGCAATCCGGAGGTCGCCTGTTCAAATCCTGGCGTGTGCGAGTAAATTTTATTTGTATTACTTTGTGTTATTCTACAAACTGTTCATTAAAAATAATAAATAGTATATTTGCAGTACATTACAGAGTGGAAGATACTCTCAGTATCACCTTGTTGTAACACCACCATTAAAGAATTGAAACATGGAATGAAATGGTTTTAGCCATGCTTGGTGACCAGATTTGAATACCCAAGTACTTACCCATCTTCCCCTTCCTTCCCTAATACCTTCAGTTTCACAACACACCCCAATTGGAGATGCCGCAGTCTCACCGCACTGACTCCCACCGCACGGGCAGTTGGGAGCAGTTGAGACACCAATGCGAACAATGCGATTATTGAGAATTAGGATAAATGAAATAAAAATTACCAATGTCCATTCCGCAGGCTCCACTGATTCCAGAGTCGGCTGCTCTACTTCCTCCCGGCTGGTGGATGCCTGTTGATCATCTTGGATGGCAGGACCATTGCAATCAAACCTTTCAAAATAGAATACAAATATGTATGTCACGTTAAATTATATTACAATTCTCTCTATATTCTGTTAATTGCTAGTTTTGCTCTGTGGGAACTATTTTCTTTATGATTTATGATTCTTGTTTATTGGTCAATAATGCCTTTTATGTGTACTTTTTAATCTTTCTTTGGTTTGCTTTCATGTTGCCCACATCTTCGAGTCTCTGTTGCCGAGGGTTACGAATCCCACTCCAAACGCTCTGATGAACAAGGATACTCCACTAGATGCGCTCCTTCACGGCATAGAGAGCTGCCAACACCAACGTTCCGGATGCCTGTGATTGGTCACTCCGGTTTATTGGTGTTGCTACTTACTGTTATGATCAATTATACATACTATGTTCCTATAAACTGTAAACTATTCTATTATTTATGTAAAACTTGTAACTTTCTGCCTAGTTTTTTAATGCTGAATCTTTATGTGGATGATGTTTTTTTCTGTAGTTTTATCAAAGGTTACAGTTAAGAGTTTAGATTCAAAAAACCTTCATTAACAAAACAGTTTTTTCTTTGTTTTTTTTTTTTTAATTTCCTGAAAATTCAACCTCGTAAGACATTTTACGTCGAGTACTGAATATTTAATATTTGCTCATCAAAACCTAACAAAACTGCATGTATTTTCATTGGTCGATAGTTTAGAGAGACATGACAGCAAAAATAGATTTAAAATCAGTAAATTAACTGCCAAATCCATCCACAAAGAGAATAAAGCTTTTTCTAGTAGCGTGGATTCATTTATTGCAATATATGAGACATTTGTATAGCAAGAAGAGATTGTTTAATTTATAAATGTACCTAACCTTCCATTTTCCAACCCTTATGGGTCAGTGAATGACCAACAACCAACTGAAAACATGACAAATGACTCTCCGAATAAGCTAATGGGAGAAGAGTTTGGAACGTTAAGAGAGTTAGAGCGAAGCATGTCAGTCCACCATTAATCGAGTTATCTGCATTTATCCCTTCTTTCAATATCTCTACAACCTTGTCAATTCTCATAAACATGCTTCCCAAATACACTCTCATTTACCTATTAAATATAAAGTACCCATTAATCATACACATTCATTTTAAAGTTAAGTTATAAAAAAGGTATTTGAATATTTAAACAATAAATATACTTTTAATGGATATCCACTATCTCCAAGAAGTGCTCCATTTGGGTACTGCTCTGTCTCGAACATTGCTCTGGCTCGGCAGCCTTGAAAGAGTCATGTGTAGATCCTGGCCATCTTGCTACAATGTCTCTTATTCTCATTCTGGCATCTGAAATGGTCTGCACGTTAATGGAAAAGTAGCCCTTCCTATTTCTGAACGTTTCAGCTTCTGGTCCACCTTTCGGAGAAATCAGATGGTCAACACAATACTTAATTGGTACAGTACAGAAAAACATGCAGACAAAACTAAAACACATGCTTGTCTGGCACTTACCCACGGATTAAATTTTGACATGAGTGCAATCAATTGCACCTATTACGTTGGGGAATCCGGCTATTTCGTGGAACTCCCTTTTTACTACTTCCACCTCTTCCCCTATTGGTAATTTAATGTGGACAGGCCTTAAACTTGCCAAGGCACGAGAAACATTTTTTACGATTTTGCTGGTCGTAGATGGGGAAATTTTAAAAAAGTCTCCATTTGTTATGTGGAAACTTCCAGTTGCGTAGAAACGCAAAGCAACAAGCAATTGATTGCATGGTAAAACTGGGCAGTTTCTAAAAAAGAAATAAACAAAGCATGATAACATTAGATAAAAGGTTTTCAGACCTGATAAGTGCTAAATATATTCAATGACACTCGAATAAGTCAAAATTTTACCTTTCGCTTGCGTAAGTCAAGTTATCCTCTATTTGGCTCAAAACGTATAAAAAACACGTTTTAGTCATCCTAAAACGGGTATAAAAGTCTGCATCATTTAATACATGTATAAAATTTATATCGCCGTCTTGTCGCCGCCTATATAATCCAATATTATTATCAAGCATATCGGCCCATTCCACCGCATCTACTACGGGGTGGCGCAGATGGATCGGGTGGTTTTAAAATACTTGTCAAACTGTCAATTTTAAAGGTATTGGATTGAAATAAAGTGCAAAACGTGTAGTTATAATGGAAATTTATTAACAAACAATTGGAAAAGTTAGTTTTTAAAAATTACATCCATCAAATGCCCTCCTTCTCGAGCGACGCATTCTTGGAGTCGGTCCTTAACGTTCCGCATTGCCCGCTCAAGCACATCACCAGGAATTAATGTGATTTCGTTGTGAATTGCTGCCTTCAACTCCTGAATGGTCCGGGGTTTGTTCACGTAGACCCTTGCTTTTAAATAGCCCCACAAGAAGAAGTCACATACCGTGAGGTCCGGTGAGCGAGGGGGCCAATGGAGATCTCCATTACGGGAAATCAAACGGCCAGGGAAAAGAGCGCGCACAGCTTGCATTGATATCCTAGCGGTATGTGCAGTTGCCCCGTCTTGTTGGAACCACATATTGTCCATGTCGTAATTGTTCTCTTCAAGTTGTGGGAGAAGAAATTCTTCAATCATGTTCACATAACGCTGCGAATTAACAGTAACCGCCTGCTCCCTTTCATTTTCAAAAAAGTAAGGCCCAATTATCCCTACCTTAGAAACCCCACACCAAACCGTCACTTTGTGACTATGGAGAGGCCGTTGGTGTAGGTCTCTTGGGTTAGTGTCGGCCCAGTAACGGCAATTTTGCTTGTTGACGTAGCCGTTAATGTGAAAGTGAGCCTCGTCAGACATCATGATAATCAGGTTTTCATCTTCCAATAACTCCAACATCCGTTGGCTAGACTGAAGCCTTTGAAGATGGTCTGTTGGGAGAATCTTCTGGACCACCATGATTTTATAGGGGTGGAATTTCAGTTCTTTGTTAAGAATCCTTTGAAGGCTTCGACGTGACATTCCAAGAGCTTGAGCACGATGTCTCGTTGATCGACGTGGGCTCGTAATGACATCGCGTCTCACACGCTCCACGTTCTGAGGCGTTCTTATTTTTCGAGGTCCAGACGTCCATTTTGGAGCACATGAACCAGTAGTGCGGAAATTATGCACCCAACTCAATATCGTATCTCGCTTAGGAACACTACCTCGAGTTGGGATGTTGAAACGCTTGCGAAAGGCACGCGTCACAGCAACAATTGACTCGTTATTGCGTATAAACTCTTCCACTGCGAAAACACGATGCTCAACGGACCACGTAGCCATCGCGATTGACTGCCAGTCTGCAACTGAAACTTCCCGTCCCCCCCACCACAGCACGAAGACCGCCGAACACCTGGCTCCCCCACTCCAGACGTACAGTCCACTTCATAACCACCCGATACCCGGAATTCAGGAGTTGAAGGCAGCAATTCACAACGAAATCACATTAATTCCTGGTGATGTGCTTGAGCGGGCAATGCGGAACGTTAAGGACCGACTCCAAGAATGCCTCGCTCGAGAAGGAGGGCATTTGATGGATGTAATTTTTAAAAACTAGCTTTACCAATTGTTTGTTAATAAACTTCCATTGTAACTACACGTTTTGCACTTTATTTCAATCCAATACCTTTAAAATTGACAGTTTGACAAGTATTTTAAAACCACCCGATCCATCTGCGCCACCCAGTATATTCAAAATGTTCATAATTCGAATTAAAAAACCGACAAGAGCGTGAACTGATGACAGATGACAGCGATGACAAATCGATTGCTTTCGCGTATTTCGCTCTGTTGTCAGTTTTTATAAGTAGGTCTTCCTTTAATCCACGAGGTTAGCTTCCTTAAATTTGAGTGGTGTGGCGATCAAGTGCTTTGGGCAAAACGTATTTTGGCATTTCAGCAGGGTTGAGTCGAGTATTGGCTCAGATTAGATTGGCCACAACGGCCGTAACACTACATGACAGCTCTCAGCGACAAATAAGATGTCCTAAACGCACAGCTATGGATTCGCGCTATTTAGAAAGAGAGAGCGATATTTCGCAAACGCATGCGTAAATTTTACGCAGACTATCTTTCTAGGGTTAAAGATCTTTCTTGTTGTGATGGTATATTTCGACATTTCAAACATTTTTATTTTTTAAATAATGTTTTAGTCCAATGAATGGGGTAGGCTACGAATTAATATTTTATTGTCTATGGTCGCGCCTTTTTTAGTTTCCTCTGTCCCAGGGGCGTATAACTCCCGTCTGACCTTGTAACCCTGATGGGAAGAGTTATCCCCAACCCAGATTTTTACAGACAAAGCTGTTGTAGCTGAAAGCTCAGATCTCATTGGCTCAGAGCAAAAGTTGTAGTTTGATCTCTCGCTTTCTACCATAGCGACTTGTGTAACAGAAAGAGAAGCTAAGCATGGGTTATGCTCCGATAAAAATTAACGGTAATTTCCAAGACGCCATTTCGAAAGTTGAAGTCAGTTGAAGTTTTTAGCGTGAATATTTTGAATTTTCTTTCACCATCTAAAAATAATGTTGCTTGCTAGAATTCTTCAAGGTGATAAATTAATGCCGTGTTGTGTTAAAGGTTGCTCAGACGGATTCGATAATCCGGTGCTAGCAAGAAGCAGCAAGAAATACGTTTGTTTGTGGGTGTCATTTCGCTATTGAAAGCAAAAATACGGTACTTTTGGGATGAAAAAAGAATGCGTTGCAAACGCTTAATCTTCCAGTCATCATAAAATATCCGGTCTATCTCCACCAATTGAAAGAAGGACCCGAACCCGTTGTTAAATACAGGTACTGACCTCTCGTTCTTTGATACAATGTTCCTGATTCCTGAATGTACCTATTTCATTGGCTAATAATTTAATTAATTTTCCTTTTCAGACCTCTCCGTATTCTGACGCGATACTATACCACGTATTAGGATGAAAAAACTGTTAAACAAAGCCACGATTACATCAAACAAGGTCATTTAAACCTCTCCAGAATTGCATCATGTAAGTACCTTATTCAGATTTAACCAGCATTTTCCATGATGTTTGCTGACGACAAAGTTGTGGAAATTATATGAAACCCTTGCATGAGAATTTGAATAACTTCTAGTGCTGTAAAATATGATTTGAGATATTCACGGCCAAAAGTGTTTTTGTTATTTGTTTTTGGGGTGTTATGCCGTGTTGCGCTAACTCCTTATTTAGCCAACGTTTCGAACAGCATTGCAGTGTCCATCAGGGCAGATGTGTTATTTGTTCTAGTGCTGTGGCAATAATAATTAACATTTAAATTTGTTACTCTCTAACTAATATTTATAAGATGTAAGTCACCTACATTACGCTTCAACGGTGTGGAATCCTCATTTGAAGGAATATTCTGAAGGTTTACACCTAATTTATATTGTAGTGAAACTCGCTCAAGAAGTTTTGTTTTCGCTCCCTACAAATTCTGAAGAAACTGCATAAAACGCGATTTTTTCCCATTCAAGAAAGTTCAACAGTGAATTAATCCATCACCATTAATGTCCCCTTTTTCTTAAAATATGTTTAATTAATTTTATCTATGAAATTTATTAAATATGTGTACAATACTAGAATAGTGAAATCATTGGTCTCAAATTTTGTCTTTTTCTAGGTAAGACGAAGGGCATTTTGAGCTGCATTGGTCCGACGGCAGCCCTTTCTCCCAGGAAACAGAAGACGCACTTGGAGATTTTGGGGACCAGACGGCAACTGCGATATGTATAACGTTTGTATATATATAACAGACTTTTCTGTGGGCATTTTAAGGTATACAATTCCGTAGTACATTATTTTGATATTCTCATAAGGTCTCGCCAGCGTTAACAATGTAAGCGGCCAAAAATAATCTTTATATCGACTTTTCTCTGCTTTTTATCAATATGTGTCAATGCATGTGTTATTTGTCTAAACCTTCCGGAAGAAATTCTCTAAATGATGCTGAAAACCTTATCGAAATCAGTCGCATAGTTAAGACGAACTAAGCGCACAAACAGACAGACGCGAATGTCACTTTATTTTATACTATTTATAGATAATTGATTCCACCACGAATTGTCAGTATCCAAAATAGAAAAATTATTATTTTACTTTTTTTTATTTTTTATTATCAATATAATGTTTTTTTTCAGGTTTTTTTTTCGATGTCTGCCTCACTAGGATAACCCTGTGTCGAGACAGACGTATTTGATACATGAATTAATTTTTACATATTTTTTTTTGATACATAAAATATTTCATTACATTAAACATTGTGAAAAAGATAAAAAAAATAAATAATAATAATAATAAATGATAAATTTGTTAATCAGCATCTAGTTGGAGTACATACTTATGTAGGGATTTTTATAAAATTTTTGATCATGGATCTGTCTTGGCTGATGATCCAAGACTTGATGTCTGTTTTATATTTCAGAAAAAATTCGTTCAGTCTAATGGCTAGTGGGAGAGCATTATATAGCAAAATATCTAAAATTTCTCTGGCCAAAAGTTGTTTTAGCGAAAGGGATTTGTAAGAAATTATTTCCTTTGGTTCTAGTATCACGAGCAGTTTAGATATTGTCAAAATAGTTTTGTGTTTGAAGAGGTATGTTAGTATGTTTTTGGCATAAAGTTGCCTTATGTCCATAACACAGATTTTCCTACAGATTTCATCCGAACTGCTTGTGAGTGGTAGTTTGAGGATAATCTTTATTGTAAGTTTCTGAGCTTTAGATATTGGATCAATGGCGGCAGCGTTTGCTCCTCCCCATGCTATGATACCATACTCTATTAAACATTGACAAAGTGCAGAGTAGATTGTTTTGAGCTGGCTTAGGTTGAGAAAGTTGCGAGTTTGTCTAAAAAAGTAAATGAATTTTCTAAGTTTGTTTGCTGTAGTGGTTATATGTTGTTTCCACTTTAAATTGCTGTCAAAAATAATACCTAAGTATTTAATTTTAGTTACCTGTTCTAAATAAGGGCAATCACATATTACCGTATTTGTCAGGTTGCAAGCACATATTTTAATTTGATTTTCTGGGTTTCTTAAGGAAGGATTAATACTAAATTCAATGTATTTAGTTTTGGTCACATTCATTGTTAGTGTATTATTGTTTAACCATCTTTTAACCACAGTTATGCCCCTGTTAGCTTTTATGTATACATCATTCCAATTTCTTGATTTGAAGAGGAGAATCGTATCATCAGCGAAACTTACAATTTTGGCATCTATTTGAAGATTGCATTTAATTACATGTTCTTAACTTCTATTTCATAATATCTTTTGTTGTTTTACAAGCTATATTTCTTTACAAGCTTTTATTATGTACACGATTTTTATTTATTATATTATGGTTTATGTATTATGATTTAAATTATACCATGTAAAAGTCAAAAGGCGTTACTATTGTTGTTCGTCTAGTCAGGGCTGGTCCTGAGCCAAATGGCGCATGGCGCAAGTAAAATTTTAGCGCTCCTTGGCAAAACCAATAGATGCCTAGGCCCTAGGAAAAAGATAGGCGATCACTGTAGGTAATCAATTATATTTTGATGATTTGTATGTATGAGTAGCGTGGTTTTTATGAAAGATAATCTTACTAGTGGTGTGTTAGTTTAGGAATTATCACTCTTGGAAATTCACCGCCCATTTTGTATTTGCCTCCAGAGAAATTCGGAGTGAAAACGAGTTCTTTGCCTGCTGCTCCGCTTGCGACACAACTTGCGCCACCCTTGGGGATCCTTGTACTACTATCAACAAGAACTGCAGCAAAAATTGCTACTGCAAAGCAGGCTTCGCCAGAAACGCCAAGAACGTCTGCATTCCAGTCAAGCAGTGTCCAGGTTAGTCTCAACAACAATCATCAACTATCAGATCTGTGTGCCTTACTGTGATATCACTTACTAGTGTTGCACTATCATCAACAAGGCTTTCGAAAAGACTTGTTACTGCAAGGTGGGCTTCTCCAGGGACGCGAACAATGTCTGCATTTAAGTCGAGCAGTGTTTAGACCAGTCCAATAAACATCAAAACAACTCCCAAACCTAAGTATCCTAAGTAACTAAGTAACTGCGTTATTACTTAAGTAACCTAAGTAACTGCGTTATTACTTGCTAGTGTTGCACCATCAACCTAAGTAACTGCGTTATTACTTGCTAGTGTTGCACCATCAAAATCAAGCAACAATGCTATTGTGAGATGGGCTTCGCCAGGGATGCCAAGAACATCTGCATTACAGTCAAGCAATGTCCAGCTCAGTCCAAACAACTACGATACCTGTGCCTTACTGTGATATCATTTGCTAGTATTGCACCATCATCAACAAGACCTGCAACAATAAGTGCTTCTGCAATGCGTTCCACTCGAGCAGATGTGTTGTGAAGCTGGATATAGTGGGAACGTTAAGGAGATAGGTAAGAGGAAGGTGGAGGAATACTTGAGTATTCAGATCTTGTCACCGCATACCATATAAATTCATTTCAAGCAACATTTCCATTCTGAATGTTGGTCCTACACCAGGGCGATATTGAGAGTATCTTACACTCTGGAACGTACCGCAAATATACATTTGATGAAATAATTGTCAAAATTTCAAATTATCTTTACTTGTGCGGGATGGGATCAAATTCGAACCAGCGAACTACAGATTCTTAGTCTTACCCCTCGACAACAGAGGCCGTCAAATATTTCTCTTTTACCCAACCAAAAACGCCAAACGAGTACATTGTATTATAAGTGTCATACATTTTTACATAAGTATGTAAAAATTTCTTATCGATGCCTTTGCATAACTCTTTTTGCAGATAAACCATGCCAGGGAGACTTGAACGCAAACCCAGCCGATGGTTGCAAATGCAAGAGTGGATTTGTCAAGGACAAGGGCGGGAAGTGTATTGCGCGGCCAAGTTAGTTCTTTTAGATGACTTTCTTCTTAAATAAATGTTTATAAACTAGATCAAGGGCTTGGAGGAATAATATCCTCCAAGGTCGAGTGAGATAATGTTTACTATGTTTTTAATAGCGCAGAATCAAATGAGATCACAACATATTTTCCACTCTGTGCAGTGGTCACTTGTATAAAATCAATGGTCCTTTGATTACATACATAATCACACAATTTACACACCAATTAGTCATTATTATTATTTTCATCAAACTAATTAAATAATAATATTATTATCAACTATCTTATTTTAAAACACCCCAATGTCTTCTTATTCACTTTTTTTTTCAAATGCAATTTTTGTGGTCTATTACTATTGAGGGGGACGCAAATTCAATGCATTGCAGCCCATTTTCATTTGAATTTGCATATTATTACGAATTTCCTAATATTTCCAGCCCCTCAATGTGGTGCAAATGAAATAGTTGACACCTGCGCGCTGTGCGCCGACCGGACTTGCGCAATGGTGTTTTCAGGTGAAGAAGCCAAATGTACCAAGCCGCCCCGTTGCCCTGTCGCGTGTCGCTGTCTGCCTGGATTCGTGAGAGGCCTGTCCAATAAGTGCGTCAAACCAGAACAATGTAAGAACAAATTGATAAATTACAAATACTCTCATTATGTGAGGCGGTTATGGATACCACCGCCCCTGGAACTATTGTGCCATAAGTCACCCCAGTGGCGACCTACGGCTGGTAACTTTTAAGAAAGTTACAGACAATGTTGGACCCAATACTAATCCTTGCAGTACCTCTTGTGTGTTTCCTATAGAAGCTATACATTTTATTTGTTAGGCCACCAAAAGGCACAGAAACTTCAAAGGCTCAGAGGGCGTTGACCCAGAGAATGCACAGTTACATCAAAGGTTTTTCTTTGGGTAAGAACCTCATTTCGTAGGAACCAATGACTCGAGTAAGATTAAAGTAATACCCAAACAAAAATTTATTATCGTTTCACGCTTAGATCCCGACACGACGACGGAGGAAGTCATTTCCCATGTCAAAACGAATACAGCTCTCAGCTGTAATGCTGAAAAGTTTATGGCGTTTTCTAAAGAATACTCATCCTTTAAAATAGGAGTCGACGAGCGGAACATCGAGTTGTTATTAAAAGAAGAACTTTGGCCCCGAGGAGTGGTTGTCCGTCATTTTAGTTTTTACAAAAAACGTATTTCTGACAAAGAAAACAATAAAAAGCCACTTCAAACACAATGACTACTATTGTACCAAAACGTGCGAGGACTCAGATCGAAGATGAACAAATTTTATGAAAATGTTCTTAGCCAAGAACATAAGTTTATCGTAATTACTGAGACTTGGCTTAATGAATCGATTTTCAACGCACAGATTTTTGACAGTAGATACATCGTATTCCGAAAGGACAGAAGCACTGGACAAACACGAGGTGGTGGACTACTGATGGCATTACTGAATGAAGAAAACATGAAGACAGAACGTTTTTCACAACTAGAAACGGGCGATGAAAATTTATGGGTCAAGGTCACTATTCACGACGTTTGTTTGTTTATTTGTGCGGTTTATATACCACCCAGTTCCAAAACAAGTGTTTACACGACTTTTTTCGAAATGCTAATTAGTAATTTAAACTACCTTGTTCGCAAGAAAATTTTAGTGATTGGTGATTTTAATATCAATTCTTCACAAAATCCACGTGCTGTGAAAACCGAACTCTCGTATGTTATGGAACTATTTCAGCTGAAACAATTTAATATAGTTCTGAACTCAAGTGGTCGTACTTTGGATCTAGTGCTAGGTAATTTTAATATGGTCATAGAAAAATCTGATTTCTGTCTTGTTCCAGAAGACAACCATCATCCCACACTTTTGTCAGAAATTAACCTTAAACATGATAAACCGTTAAAAAATCATCATATACTATCAGAAAATAACTTCCGTGGTTGGAATTTCTACAAGGGAGACTTTGAGAAGCTGTACAGCCAACTGCGTGACCACAATTGGCAGGCTATCTTGGAGATTTCCGATGTTGACGAGGCAGTTAAATGTTTTTACGATATCCTATTCGCGTATTTAGATGAATGCTTCCCAAGAAAAAAAAGGCATCGAAAAGAAAACTATCCTAAATGGTTTTCGCGCGAAATTATTGGGGACATAAAGATGAAGCGCATACATCACCGGCGGTGGAGACAATCAGGTTTGGAAAGTGAACACGAGTTATTTAAAACTTATCGTACTAGAATTAAACGCAATATTTCAATAGCCCACAAAAATTATATTTCGGAGGTAGAGAATAACGTGAAAAACGATCCGAAATCATTCTGGAAATATATTTCTGACAAGAAACGTGACAGAGGTTTCTTAAGTCATGTTAATCTAAATGATAGCACACACAAAGGATCCGACATACCGGAAGCCTTCGCAAAGTATTTTCAATCCGTATATAATTCAAAAAAAGTTGATTTTGAATCTTATGTTCCAAGACAGACTGAATCAACAAAAGCTCAAAATATATCTATTCATAGCGTTGATATTGTAGATTTTGTTTTAGCAGTAAAGAAATTGAAACCAAAAACATCGTATGGTCCTGATTTCATTCCACCCTTTATTATTAAGGGATGTTCTGAACCATTATGTAAGCCACTTCTATATATATTTAATCTTACGGTTAAAAACGGAATTTTTCCTAAATTATGGAAGCTGTCGAAAGTCACCCCTTTACACAAAGATGGCGACAAGTATCAAACAACCAACTACCGTCCTATAGCGATTCTCTCCGCACCTGCTAAACTATTGGAAATAATTATCCATAAATATGTTTATACCAAAGTTGAACCATTCTTGATCGAACAACAACATGGATTTAGACATGGCCGATCAACCACTACAAATTTAATGGTATTTACAGATTACTTGTCGAGAGCACTCGATAACAACGAGCAAGTTGACGCATCTTACCATGACTTTGCAAAGGCTTTCGATAGAGTTGATCACTTAGTGCTTCTAAATAGGCTCGAAGAAATTGGTTTTTCGGAAAACTTATTGAAACTCTTTTGTAACTATTTGAGTGAAAGAGAACAATTCGTGTCCTATGGTGAGTTCAACTCTAATGCATATCCTACAAATTCTGGTGTGCCGCAGGGATCCAATTTAGGACCCCTATTGTTTTTAATTTTTATAAACAATATTCAGGGAAAGATTAAATTCGTCCGTTTTCTACTTTTTGCCGATGACATCAAACTCTTTCTGAGAATAAGATCGATAGAAGACTGTAGAAAGCTCCAGGAAGATATCGATGCAATTATTGACTGGAGTATTGATAACAAACTTGGGTTCAACTTCCAAAAATGTTCAGTGATGTGCTTTACAAGGGCACACAAGACCATATATTTTAATTACAAAATGAAAGATACGTCACTAAAGCACATGGTGACTTGCAAGGACTTGGGAATTGTGTACGACATTCGCTTAACATTTCACGCTCATATTGAAAAGATCTGTAAATCAGCCACTAAGATGTTGGGTTTTGTCATACACAATTCGAAAGACTTGACCAACCTTGCAGTAATAAGGCTGCTTTACTTTAGCTTAGTGCGTAGCATTCTCGAGAATGGATCTCAGGTATGGGGGCCAGAGGACACTGTCTATGTACTAATGGTCGAGAAGATACAAAAAAAGTTTTTACGATACCTCTACATGAGAGAGTTTGGTTATTACCCATGGCTGTTTCCAACAGCATTTATCTCGGGAATGCTGGGTATATGCAGCCTTAGTTCCAAAAGGGATGTTGCATTACTCCTGATGGCGTATAAGCTACTAAACGGTTTAGTATCAATACCAGACATTCTGGCTAAAATAGGATTTTATGTCCCGGATAATTTCGCGCGAGGCCGCCAACACAGGCTTTTGATTCTTCCTAGGTGCAGAACTAACTTACCAATGGTGATGCACTTGGGAAGAATCACTAGGTTAATTAACTGCCTCGCAGGAAATGTGGATATTTTCCACATGTCCTACAACGTATTTAAACGTGAAATATTATTATTCAATACTTAAAATTGTAAATCTAAATTTGAAACTTTTTACTTTGTCCCACTTGTAAATGTACCTATTTGTTATTCACTTTTTTGTAAATGTTAATTATCGATATTGCAATGTTCTGGTTCATACTGTTTTTGCAAATAAACAATAAATAAATAAATAAATAAATAAATTTATAGTGTCTGATTATGACTAAAAGGTATCGATTTGATGGTATAGCGGCATCAACTGATACAATCTTTCCAATAAGCATTCCGATTACATCATTCCTGTACCAGTGTCATGCCTCACTGCCATACACCAGGGTGTGTACCAACACTCCATTGTGGACTGTTAGCCTTGCTTCTCTTGACAACTTTTCACTAGCCACAATCGCTGTCAGTCCTACATTTATCCTTCTTTCAACATTTCCATCTCTCAATACACAAACTCGTCCACCAGCTACAAGTGTTTATTATTCACGACGAGACTTCGTACTGCTTTCGTACTCTCTTTTGTAAAAATATAACTGTGGAGTTATTGATATTCATCATTAACTCATTCTGCATTGTATCTAACTACACAAGCATTTGGTTCATTCTAAACACAAGAAACTGTAGATGGTGTCAATCTTCCATACTGTTAGCACCGCATATTGAATAAGCAATATCAATTCAGATTGTTCATTTTCGCACCCAAGCCCACATGTTCAACATTGTAGCAAATAAACACTCTGATTCCAGGCTGCACTGACCCCAACTCCGAACTGGTGGCCTCTCCGAGTCCCTGCGCCAGTGGCACGTGTGAGTGCCCCACGGTGGCCCAATGCAAGGACAAGGTGCCAGCAAAGGGGTGCCGCTGCAAGATCGGCTTCCTGAAGAAGAGTGCTGCGGATGCCACCTGTGTGGCCCGCAAGAATTGTCCTAAAAAGGCCACCAACTACTAAATAATATTTTAAATAATCTTGAATAACATAAAATGTTGAATAACATAATCTTGAATAACAATGAACATATTAACCACTCAAACAGATGTGATTCTATACAGCATGTTTCAAACTACCTTTTGGAAATATTAAAAATAATATTTTTTCCCCTATTGAAAAAAAAAATATTATTGAGTAAACATAAATTCTTTGCGCAAACCTGTATTTAAGTACATATTTCTGTTATTAAAATTGCGAGATTTAGCAAATAAAAATTAATACATTATTGCTGTGTTTTTTCGGATTCAGTTTGGGCTGATTCTGTTGTATTGTTCCAAATTCTCATCCTGAAATTCCTACTAATAATTTTCCAACACAGTTCCACCTGGGACCACAAACCTGAGTTCTACATCATCCGTCATCAGAGCAGGAGTAACTCAGCAAAGAGCTAGAGTAAAGTTCCAACCTGATCTGTAAAACAATTACGTAAGGATGTTCTTCAAACTCAAACTATGTCGCTTCCGTACGATCTTTTTCACTTCCCATTTCCAAATCTTAAAATATTTCTCAAATGAAGGACGCCAGTCTACTATAAACTACTACACTGTCTACCGTAAGCCTGTAATCTATATTTTATCATACCTACTTTCTACTATAGACTACAGCACTGTCTACTGCAAGCCATTAATCTATATTTTCTCATACCTAATGTCTACTATACACTACTGCACTGTCTACTGAAAGCCTGTAATCTATTTTTTATCGTACCTACTCAATGTCCTAGTTCTTGTATGTTCAATAGACCTTTTTTTGCAAAACTGAGTTATGAAAGCCAATATGTTCATTAGCCTATTGCGCATTAATGAAGCTAAAAAAAACATATTTTTTTGGTTTTTAAGTGACATTTTCAGAATTTTTCGTGTGCCAATATCCACTCACGGAACAATGTTTTAGCACTTATTTGTTCAAACTCCCGGATATTGAACATTCAAATACTCAACGTTATGAATATAAAATATTTTTAAAAGTTAATATTTATTTGTTCAACATCCCGCCAAACGTTGAGGGCTTGAATGTTCAATCTCCATTTTCAACCAATCAGGAGTCGGTTAGTTCAAATGAGCGGCCATGTTGATTTTTAGTTGTTTTCTAACAACTAAATTGTTTCACTAAAAATACATTTAATTGCGAATATATACTGTTATTGAACTGAAACTTCAATTTCACTACTCAAGAATCAATAAACCTTAGACCAGTAGCTCAAATAGAAAGGTAAGTCTTAAAATTATGTCATTTATCACCAACATTTATTTATCGGATCTCTAGTCAAGAGCGTTACCCCATGGACACGGAGGCCGTAATACGTACTATGTTAGAATATTTCACATCACGCATGCACCGACAACCGATAGTAGTATATAAGCGGTAGGTACTTTTGTACTTGTACGTTGTTTTCAAACTTACATAATATTTGGATGATTCAAGGACGCTGATTGTATATTTTAAAGTAATACTTTAAGTCAACTACTACTCAAGATAAAAGTAAAGTGTTGAAATCTGAAAATCACCCTGTACCTATATACAATTTACCACTAATTGGCTAATTTAACAAAAAAATAACTAAAACTTATGGGAGCCGAATTGTTCAATATCCAGACGATATGTTCAATATCCAAAATAATCATTCATAATTTTCAAGCCATGTTCAACGTCCACCTTTAAAGTCATAATATGGGCATATTATAGCTTCAATCTTCGAAAAATGATCTTTAAACATTTCCTGTTACTCATATGCATAAAACAAAATTACCAAAAACAAGAATATTTCAGAATTTTCCTGTAAAAACAAGAAAAAGTCTCCTGTAAAAGTTGCTAAATGGTCTATTGAACATACAAGCACTAAGGCAGCGTACTGGGTTTATTCGGATATTTCACACGTGAGCGAAAACAATTAAATAACAACTCAGTTTAAAGATAGATGTAATTTAAAGATGAAAAGAACATAATAGATAAACTATACAAAGGAAAGGAAAAATAGGGATAACATAAATAGCATTTAGACATATGAGAATAATAAATAGACTGATATAAATGAAAATAAAACATTTATGAATATTAAAATATACACAAAGAAATAATAACACACCTCGGTAATAATAACAATTAAGGTTAGCATAATACATCTCTTCTGCACTCCTTTTATATCATTTTACTTTTGATTTCTGTTTCACTAAATTATTAAATCACCACACTACAACTAGTATGAAGTCCAGTGTAAAAAATGTGAATTAAATATGTTTGCATAAACATGTTGCTGAGAATTGTAAAACTTGTAATAGATATTTGTAATAAGCATTGACTTTGTGGCTCGTCATAATTTACAATAATATTCTAATTCTATTTAATATTCTATTTAATATTCTCCTGACGAAGGAAGAGTGCTTCCGAAACCGGTAGAGTACAGTTAAAATTAAAGTGGTCTAAAACAAATTTATATATTTTATTGCTTGTAATAGATAGCTGAAAATAGAAGACACATATATACATACATACATACATACATACATACACACATATACCCGCTCAGCGGCTGAGTTGGCATCATGTTTGGGTCCCACCCAGGCTTTGTAGACAATATTTTCCGCTCAAGGTGAAGGCAGTAAGAGATTTTTAAATATTGTCTAGTTATTCGTAACACAGTAATGTTTGTCTCTCTTTAAAACAAATATAAAATATGTTTGTAGGGTAACTACAAATATATATGTATGTATTTATAATGAGTATTATATAAATTATTGATGTAAAATAAAAAATAGTCGCCAGTATTTAGACGACATTTTGCCTACGAAAATTTTCTTTTGTAAGGGACAACGGCCATATTGACATATTTGTATGTCAGTATTCCACATATTTCAGAATGTGTCTCGTCAATTGTCCCTTTTGAGATCATACATAGATACATTCGAATCATGAAAAGGGTTGTATCGCTGTGTCAGAATACGTCTTGTCAAATCTCTCTTCCAATATTATTAATAGTTACAGTTGGAAGAAGTAAAAGGTTTTTCTCCACCGTGAATCATCGTGTGTTTCGTCAATTTGCCCATTAAATAACATGGATAACTGCAGTTGGAATACAAAAAAGGTTTTTCTCGGCTCTGAGTCAGCAGGTGTTAATTCAATTGTCCCCTTTGAGAACATGAATAGTTGCAATCGGAACATTACGAAGGCTTGTTTCGACTGTGAGTCAGCATGTGTCTCTTTAAATCTGCCCTTCGAGAACATGAATAGTTACTATTGCAACATGGAAAAGGTTTTTCTCCACCGTGGGTCAGCATGTGTCTCGTCAATTGTCCCAATTGAGAACATGAATAGTTACAATCTGAACACGAAAAAGGCTTTTCTTGACTGTGAGTCAGCATGTGTCTCTTCAAATCTCCCTTTCGAGAACATAAATATTTACAATCGGAACATGAAAATGGTTTTTCTCCACTGTGAGTCAGCATGTGTCTCGTCAATTGTTCCTTTCGAGAACATGTGTAGTTACAACCGGAACACGAAAAAGGTTTTTCTCCCCTGTGAGTTACCATGTGTCTCTTCATGTCTCCCTTTCGAGAACAAGAATGGTTACATTCACCACATGAAAATGGCTTTTCTCCATTGTGCTCCAGGATGTGTTTCGACAAATCACCCTTTCGTGAACATGTAAAGTTACAATCGGAACATAGAAAAGCTTTTCCTCTACTGTGAGTTATCATATGTCTCTTCAATTGTCCCTTTCGAGAACATGAATAGTTACAATCGGAACACGAAAAAGGTTTATCTCTACTGTGAGTCAGCATGTGTGTGGACAAATAAACTTTTCGAGAACATGAATAGTTGCAATTAGAACACGAAAAAGGTTTTTCTCCAGTATGGGTGCGCAAGTGCTGTTCTAACTCTGACTTATAAGTGCACGAGTAGTTACAATGGGGACACGATAATCGTTTTCCTGCAGTATGCTTCTTCAGATCTGTCAAAAAGTCAGAAAATGATTACGGATAAAATATAACAAGTGTAAAAAAAACAAACAAATATCAAGAATTGTTGAATAAAACAAAGCTAGTTGGTTTTACCTGCTGACTGTGTAATTTTTTTATAGCGTTTTAAGCATTTATAATTGAAACGCGGCAGGTCTATGTCAATTTCAACTTTATAAGGAACTCTCGCTTCATCTTCTTCTCGGGCTTCTGGTTCCGGCTTGATGGTTACAAACTCCATATTAAAGCTACCTGGAAAAACAAAACAACAATACCTACATTGATCAAATGATCATATTAATCATGCCAAGACGAACATCAAAAACTACACATAATGCATTTAAGAATACGATCGCCCCTCTCCGACAGATCTGAAATATATATATATTTTTTTTGTTATTACGCTTAAAGATACAACTGAATAACTACGTAGATGAGTAAAATTGGATAAGAGACTAAAATAAATAAAATGGGCCCAGATTTCCGCTTCAGGGACCAATTTTTCAAGAAGGTTGTGCAAATAGTTGTTTTTTATAGTTATTAAGTTGAGTCATAGGGTTTTTTTACCAAACAAAATATTTGCATTAAGCATGGCGAGCGATCCTAAAAGTTGACCACAGAGTTTAACTAATTAACCATGACACCGTATTTCCACAGACATAGGCAGTGAAAATGGACCTCAACAGAACACACTATGTCTTGTCACATTCAAATATCACGTCATACATAATCTTCTATTATTGTGACTTTTGACATGACATGACCCGATTCAAGTATTTGGTTTACTTGATTTTGGTATGTCTTCCTTGGGAGTCATCAACTTTTTCTACCATTCAAATCCGCATATGTATAACGAAAATGTATCACGAAATCTGAATATGTATATCGATTTTACTATGCTAATTGTAATGATAACTTAAGATTAACAAATAATGTTACACATAGTTTAAAGATAAAACAAATTAATATACAACGCGATTCAACATAATTTTTCGAGAATTTTGATTTCGCTATTTCGACCACTTATTATTGACATTGATATTGAATACTGGACACTCTCTGATGTAACTGTGTACATGTCTGTTCTATGACTGTCTTAACATATGTCCCTTTTAAGAGTTGAATAGTTAGTAATCGGAACATGAAAAAGGTTTTCTCCACTGTGAGTCAGCATGTGTTCCATCAAATCTCCCTTTCGAGAACATGACTAGTTACAATCACAACATGGAAAAGGTTTTTCTCCACTTTGAGTCAGCATGTATATCGTCAAATGTCTCATTTAAGAACATGAATAGTTGCAATTGGAACATCAATAATTGCAGTAAGAAAACGAAAAATGTTTTTCTCCAGTATGGGTGTGGCGTTCTAAATCTGACTTTTGCACGAGTGGTTACGATGGGGATAAGATAATGGTTTTCCAGCAGAATGCTTCTTCAGAACTTTCAATTAGTCAGAAAATGATTACAAATAAAGCTTAACAAGTGAAAGAAGAATTAGTTAAAAAAAGGAAAAAATGGCACGAATGAAATGAAACAAAGTAAGTCACTTTTACCTGCTGACTGTGTAATTCTTTCAGAGCGTTTTAAGCATTCATTATTAACACCCGGCAGGTCTACGTCAATTTCAATTTTATATGGAACTGCTCGTTCATCTTCTTCTTGGGGTTCTGGTTCCACCTTGATGGCTACAGTCTCCATATTAAAACTAGCTGGAAAAACAAAACAACAATAAGTAAAAAGATCAAATGATCTAATAAATCACGCCAAACGAACATCAATAACTACAAGTAATGCTTGATGATCAATCTGCGAGAGATATTGCAATGAAATAATTTAATTTGTTAAAATAATTACGCTTAAAGATACAAGTGAATAACCATGTAGATGCGGGAAATTGGATAAGAGACTATAAGAAATAAAAAGGACTCCAGATATCCGCTTTAGGGACCAATGATTCAAGAAGTAAAAACCATTAGCTCTTGAGCACCTTCAGCATGGAGTTTTGTTGTTTACAGAGAATGAAATAAGGTTTTTTTTAGAGGAAAAACTTGAGAAATCGAGTAATTTAAGATAAATATTTGCCTTGGCAAAATAGGACGTTCTGAATAAGCACATTTCCTGTCTGCGCGACATTTCAAAATGGACATGGATTCCGAACATTTCAATTTAACTTTTTTTTTCATAATATACAATGCAACTTACTGGCTGGGCAAGTACTCTCCTCATACTGCGAAAATTCCTTCTTTACTTTTGACAGGTCAAATTCTATATTCGTATATGATATTTTACCCCCGACTACTTCCTGGGGTCCTGGTTCCGTCTTGATTGAAACAGTGTCTGAATTTAATAGATCCATTGCACTGCTGGGGTAACGTATGGTAATTGGTTTAATCCCAAAGAAATATACCTGGACATTGTCATAATGAAACATTAATTTGTATGAGTATTCAATATGTGATGGTAGTTAGAATCTTCTGTTGAAACAATGAAGTTGTGCGCATTACACATATTTGACCTTGTAATTGTGAACTTAAACTTAAGTCATTTGAAAACGGTTAAGAGAATAGTCGGATTACTCAATTTAAACAGGTATTAGTGTAGCAGGTGTAATAGGTAATGTGTCAAAATCCAGTTGTAATTTTTCTAGTAAGTTTTTGACGAAGTAAAATATAGCAATCTTCTTAAAGTTACCAATAAATGACAGACATGACAGAAGGTATGCAAATTGAATTTTTTCTGAAATATTGTTTGTTATTTCTTTACATTGTATCTTTTTCACGTAAGAATTTTTAACCTCACTATGACAAGCCTGTCTTGAAGTCAATTATTTTTCGTGTGCGTTGAATTGAAATTGCATTTGTCATTCCTATATATTTGAAAAAGGAGTGGCCCTAATGTGGATCCTTGAGGAGCTCCTTAGTTTGTGTTGTGTTGTGTTGACTGTTTTTGTTTTCTTAGCTGACATATTGCATTCACAGGTCACATTGACAAACTAAATAGATTCCATAACTGACCGATTGGTGCTATAAAATAATTCAAGATATGGCGATACGATAGTTCACGTTAGCGTTAGACAATTGTTTATTTGAGCAGCCGTAGTTCAAATTAAGGAACAGAGGTCGCTCAGTTTATTTATTGTTTTTGTGTTTAATTCGTAGAACTCCATTTAATTTTTTTATAAATTTAATTTAGATTAAATTTGATAATATTATTATTAAGTTCTGCAAGTGTTTTAGTTTTTTATTATTGTGACAGCTGTTTCGGCTTACAAGGCCATTTTCAAACTGTGGTTAGTCCACATTGAGACGACGTTTTTATACTATTTCAAATGTAAATTTTGAAGGTGCATACATTGATTTATTACTGGTTACACCGATGACATGATCTATTGTTGGTTAAACCAATCTATGTTTTCCCCTCAGTAAATGGTAATGGGTTCTTAATTATTTACTAATGACTTTATTGCTATGAATTATTTGGGTGCATTATACTGCTTGGGTTTTGTGAACATCTCTTGGTGAATAATCATACCCCACTTAACAACAAGGGTCCTAAACCATTGCATATAGAAAAAAAGGGCATTAGATTAAATTTACTTGAACAATTAGAAATCAATAAACGAACGAATGACCCAAATTTAACACTAATTAATAAAGTACGGAAAATAATTTACTCACCACTTCTTAGTATTTTCACAAAACCCAAGCAGTATAATGCACCCAAATAATTCATAGCAATAAAGTCATTAGTAAATAATTAAGAACCCATTACCATTTACTGAGGGGAAAACATAGATTGGTTTAACCAACAATAGATCATGTCATCGGTGTAACCAGTAATAAATCAATGTATGCACCTTCAAAATTTACATTTGAAATAGTATAAAAACGTCGTCTCAATGTGGACTAACCACAGTTTGAAAATGGCCTTGTAAGCCGAAACAGCTGTCACAATAATAAAAAACTAAAACACTTGCAGAACTTAATAATAATATTATCAAATTTAATCTAAATTAAATTTATAAAAAAAAAAAAAAAAAAAAAAAAAAAAAAAAAAAAAAAAAAAAAAAAAAAAAAAAAAAAAAAAAAAAAAGTCGCTCAGTTTGATTTGGATTAAGTTTCGCTGCCTAAACGAATAGTGTGATTAGAAAATATCATCTTTAGCACTTACCAGTAACTCTCATGCATGTGGTGATAAATTTAACATCCAGGGTTAAACAGTGTAATGTATATTATGTAGAAATAGATTAAGAAACTGGATAAAACCATTGGCCGTGAAGAAACCTTGCGTCATAAATTTAATAGTGATATTCAGTGTTGCCAACTCGATAATTAATGATGAGATACAAAAAGACCTAGAAAGGATTTAAAAATCTCGTAACTCCAAATTTCCGTTTCACAATATTTTCGTTTTATTTCAAAATTTCAACACATAAATGTGAGATTTAGTTCAATATTTAAAGATTTGGATATTTAAAAAAAACCACGAACTTAACCGTTTAAAATTGCGTCTCACTTCTTATTTTAATTATAAATCACTAGTTGCAAGAACCTAACAGTTGTTATTCGCTAATTATAAGTTGTTATAATAAACGCATGTTATATTTATTGAAAGTAGAGAAAAGTTGATGTTTTGTAATCAAATCATAAAAAACCCTCAGCAACGCCGGGTACACGTAAGTTAGTAAAATAATAAAAAAATTCACACATTATTATAAGCATTAATTACGCGCCTGAAACATCCATACAAATTGAAAATATCTCCCGAGTAAAAATAATTTCGCCGATGGGAATGGATATTTGAGGTGAGTGATTTATGCTTATAATAATTTACTGTCGTTTGTGCTATGGATAAAAACCTTGTTTTATAAACATTAATCATTAAAAATATTGTTAGGTATTTTTCCTCTTAATTTGGCCTCCGTGACAACTTGGAACACTTTGCTCATTGTTTTCATCGCCAATTGTCGATCGTTTTCATTACCCTCATTCTCAAAATTTTTTAAATAAGAATTCGTTAATACTGGAATGACATTTTGCAACATAGCTGTGGAAATGCTTTTCATAAAAACCAAAGTTTAAATTACCAGAATACGTAAGCTGCTATGTTTGATCGTAGTTAGTCGAGAATTCTAATATTCCATACCAACCAAGGGTCTACGTTCAACCTGAGCAGCATCCTCGTTCGTGACTCCAGAAGCCTCCAGTCAGGTTGTAAGGCTGATCGGCTTGTTGGCTTCTTTCGTTTTCACGCCAAGGATTGGCTTGCCGTTTGAGAGAGATTGAGAAGTTCTCTTCTAAGTAAAACACTTGTATTTTGGCTTGATATGTTTTAATATGTCACAAACAAGAGGGTAGACTTAAAACTCAGAAAGAGAAGCGAGAGTTTATTGATAATGAATGTAGACTCAATGATAATGTAGAATTGAATCCCGGTTTGGAATCACAACACGCTATTTATAAACAAATCAATATTGGACGTGACCACAGACACGATATATTATAGACGCGAAATTCATGACATATTACACTATGACGTGTCATAGACAAAAATATATAACATAAAAGGTGGCATAGACTGACAAAGATAATGTAAAAGGCTCTACACATCGAGATTATAACATGAGAAAACGAAAGATTTTAGGCTTGACTGAATTTAAATATGAAACAGGACAATCACAAGATACGACACGAAACACAACAGAGTCCTTAAAAAACGTTAAAAATTGTTAAAATGACCTACGAGCGTTGCATCAAGCTTGCTCAAGATTGTGATAATAACGTTTAAATGCATAAAAATAATCTAATTTAAAAAATTATCCGAATATGTAAACTGATGAGTTTGGCCGCAACAGGTTTGGGATTGTGATGGTCCATTGCAACCGACGCTTTACTTTCGGCCATATCCTGAAACATATTCAATTTGTTACTTTTACCCAAGAGCGGTGCAACAAGCACACCCCAGATGAGATTGAGATAATACTGTTTAAATGCATGTAATTGATGTCATTAGATATATACAAATAATATAAATCATCAGATAATTGCTGCTGTAAAAATCTAGCATACTTTCCCAGATAATCTGACTGCCGGTGAAAATCTGGCTCTGCAAATTTTCCTGAATTGCCGTCTCCATGCTGAGGGTCGTCGTACTAACAGTGGTTTGTCATTTAAAATATATTCAGTGTCCTAATTAAAAATATTATGGATTGCCCAGAAGCCCAAGGACCCGTTTTTTTTTTTTTTTTTTTTTTTTAAAGTCGGAGGCGGTTTACTTACGTTCCCCGCGAGCACTTAGGCCATAGGCCCATTGTACTATCTCCCATTTTACCTCATTCCCTTGCCAGTAACCCGGTCCCTTTTATGAAGTTCACCAGGGCTGTCATTGGATATGTGGCGATGTCTTCTGGTTCCACACTGTGTCTTCCCAGGTATCTGAGCCTTATTCCCAGCAGAGCGGGACATTGGCACCATAGGTGAATTGGAGTCTCTTCCTCCTCTTCACATTTCCTACAGATGTTGGTGTTTTCCACTCCCAACAGTTGCATGTGTCTCCTGAGATGGCAGTGTCCCGTTAATAGTCCTACCAGTTCCCTCAGTGAGTTTCTGTCCATATCGAGTAGTTGCCTGGTTCGGTTAGGATCCGGTCCCTTTATGAGTACTTAAGATTGCCTCATTCCGGGTGCCTTCTTCCATTCCTTCCAGTGTTGGGATTTGACCCACCTCTTGATATGTAGTTTGGTGTGGCAAGCTGCTACTCCTACGGCCGGCTCAGATCCCGCAAGTGGTGCTTTCGCCCCTTTCCTTGCTAGTTCGTCAGCCCGCTCGTTGCCCTCAATACCTTTATGTCCTGGTACCCAGAGCAGGGTTACTTTATTGATGGTCGCCAGTTCTATTAGGATAGTCCTGCATTCCATCACCAGTCTGGAGTCGCATCGGTTACTTTCCAGTGCCATTAAGGCCGCCTGGCTATCCGAACATATGTTTATGTTCTTATTTCTGTACCCGATACTCATATTCTCCTGTGCGCAGGCTAAGATGGCTTTCATCTCAGCTTGACCCGTTTAGAAATGGCAACATTCCAGGTGGGAAGCATATACCACGGTAAGGGTTTTTACAATCAAGTTGGCAACACTGACTATTAATTATATCGAAATTGTTGACGCATTTTTCCTTCAGGTTTCATCCTGTTTCCAAATCTATCTTTACACAATATACCTTACACTTTTTAATCCTGCTTTATCGTCACATGCTTGTAATAGTTACTGGTAAGTTCAAATGCTGATATTTTCTATACAAGCATTAATTACGGTAGGCATTCATTTTGCAAGCGGCCCTTTTTCCAAATCAAACTAAGCGACCCTGTTTTAATTTGGACTACAGTTGTTAAAATGCAAAACTGCACTGTGTTAAATGTGAAATTTGTGCCAATCGGTAAGTTGGGTAATTCATTTAGCGTTTTGTTTGAAGAACGTTTAAACTCTCAATTTGACGTCTACCCAGTATTACCAAGACGTTGATTCAAATAATAACAAAATATGGATTGCACATATTTTGTTATAAAAGCGTTATGTCGTATCCGATACACTGTAATACCTGTTAATACAAAGATAGTGGGTAATCCGACGATTTTCTTCACCGTTTTAAAATCACTTAACTTCAAGGTCACAATTAGCATATGTGCATTGCATACGTCTTCACAGTTTTAACTGAATATTCCAACCGGATCAAAATATTCAAAGATCATGCAATTTAAAGTTCTGTTATAACAATGTTATGTTTTTCAGGCATTTTCTTGGTCTTGAACCAATTATCGAACGTTACCACAACAGTGCCATGGATCTATTAAATCCAGATACTGTTTTCATCAAGAAGGAATCAGGACCCCAGGAGGTGGTCGGAGGTAAAATACTCTATAAAAATATAGATTTCGACCTGCCAGATGTATATAAGGAATGTTCGAAGTATGCTGAGTACTTGTACAGCCAGTTAGTTGCGTTGTTTATATGAACAAACATTTAAATGTTCAATTCCGATGTTGGGGATCCATGTCCATTTTGAGATGTTCGTAAGGTTCTTTGGTATTTACCTCAATAAGTTTCTTTACGGATAACTGCCAAACTACAGCGAAATTCAGTTCCCGATTCCTCAAGTTTTCACTTCACTTGGTTTGGGACATAATATTTTATCTAATTATATATTAACTTATAAGTTAGAATACACAATTGACGCAAGACAACATTATTTCATCGGCTACGAACAACGAAAGTCCGTACTAAAGGTGCTCCATAGGTTTTCCTTTTTGAAACATTGGTCCTTGAAGCGGACATCTGGGGTCGTTCTTATTTATCAAAGTTTCTTATCATGTTATTCAATGATTCATCAATTTCTTCAATTGACAATTTTCAGAGAGGACGTAATAATTTGAAATGTGTAACGTGAAGTTATTAAAGTATACATTTATTGTTTGTCATATTAAAATGATCAATTATCAATATACGTACCATCAATTTGTTTTTCCAGGTAGCATTTATGTGGATACTGTTACCATCAAGCAGGAACCAGGACCCCGAGAAGAATATGAAGGGGGAATTCTTTGCCTAGAAGTTGAAGACCTGCAGAATGTTAAAAATGAATGCTTAAAACGAATGGAAGGATTTACCCAGCCAGCAGGTAAAATCGATTACTCTGTTTCATTTAATAATTGCAAATATCTTTTTAATTTTTTTCAAAATTATCTGCATTTTCCGTATTTATTTTCAGACTTATCGACAGAGAAGCATCCTGCGAAAAAAGGATTTACTTGTCCCCATTGTAACTTTTTTTGCTGTTATAAGTCACGGTTAAAACCGCACTTGCGCATCCATACTGGAGAAAAACCTTTTTCGTGTCCCGACTGCAACTATTCATGTTCTCAGAATGGAGATTTGAAGAAACACATGCTGACCCACAGTGGAGAAAAACCTTTTTCATGTTCTGACTGTAACTACTCATGTTCTCAAAAGGGATCTTTGAAGAAACATATGCTGACCCACAGTGGAGAAAAACCTTTTTCATGTTCCGACTGCAACTACTCATGTTCTCAAAAGGGATCTTTGACTATCCACATGATGACTCACAGTGGAGAAAAACCTTATTCATGCTCCAAGTGCAGTTATTTATGTTCTCTAAAGAGCCGTTTGATGAGACACATGCTGACTCACAATGGGGAATAACCTTTCTCATGTTACGACTACAATAAATCATCTCCACAGAAGGGAAGGCTGAAGGTACACAAGCTGACCCACTGTCGAGAATAAACCTTTTTCTTTTCGTGTGTTACTACTCATCTTCACAAAAGTGTGCCTTAATAAGACATGCTGATTCATTCGCATAATACAAGCTCGAAACAAGCGATTTGTGGTCTTACATCTGACGTCAAAGGGATTCGCCACGATTCAAAATTAAAACTTTTAATGGGCAGTTAAAATGTTTGGAGCTTTTGAATCCCCAGAATTTATCCTTAATTGTATATTATATTAATTCATTTGTTTTCTTTTCCAACTCAGAAGAACGCATTACTTTATTATGATTTAAGTCAATATTTAAATTAAAATGGCACTATAGAAGTACCTACCTATGAGGCTTATGTAAGAATAGCGGATGATTATGTATAGGGCTGTACTTTAATGTGACAAGACGGAGTGGGTTGTGTGGAGGATTATCCTCTATGCATACCTTTGCGGGTAATCGGCGTTACGGGTAGTTAGTTAAAATCTGTTTTAATTGGCATAATCCAATCCGTGTAGAAGGGAATGAACTGCTTGTAGCCTCATAGGTTAAATATCTGGGAATTATCCTTACAGAAGACATGAAGGATATAAAAGGTATGGAACGACAAAGAGGAGCAATCAGTTTGAGGACCGTAATGCTCTCGAGGCGGTTCTACCACTGTAGCGAAGATGTTAGGTACTGCACTGCCCTATACATGTCAGTACTGTGGACACAGTATCCAGTAGCGCAATGAGACAAGCTGAGGGTGTGCCACAACAATACATACAAGCAACTACCAAGGTTTTGCAGTGTCTCCACGATGTTCACAGAAGAGAGGGTCCACTGCCTTACTTCGCCACCGACTAGCCAGCTTCTGGACCGGACATGGCTGCTTCCGAGTGGCTCAGCTCTCCACTAAATGACCGATGGATGCAGACGATGCGGCGACCTCCCTGATGGACGATCATTTAATTTAATTTAATGTTTTTTTTATGTTATCATGTGGTAACTATTGTGTTTTTATTTCTCTCTTATATATATATATATATCATGTTACATTTCAGACTGGGATTGCACCTTCCTCCTGGTCCTGCTGGCTTAAAAACTTAAAATAAAAAATAAATAAACCTTTTGATTCGACTCAGATAATTTGTTTTCAAAAAGATGTAAATTATTCACCTAAACGTTCTTTACAACCCAGTGATAAAGAAAACAGACCTACGTGTCAAGACAAAGTTATCAGTGAGTATAACCAAATACTATATTTTCTGAAAGTCGCACAGCTTCATAAAAATACTGGCAACATTCCACAATATCACAAGAGTGTGTAGTATGAGGCCATCCCTTTTGGACTATTTTGTTGTTTTTTTTGTATCCGAAAATAATTAATTTTACGCAATTTTAGTAAGTTTTACGGGACATGAAAACACGTATATAAAGAAACTGGTAAGTTTAAAAAAAAAATAGAGTATTTTACCTAAAAAAAAACCGAAATACTATAAAAGAGAAAACATTTGTTTTGTATTAACTCTTGACAGGCCAAGATGCCAAACAAAATGATCGTAACCATGTAGGTCTTCCGACGACCCCATACATTTTTCTGTCTTATGGGAACTATAAAAATCCCAATTATTCAGTCAATTATTAATGGTAACCCATGTATTTGTGATGAATTACTCTGTCTATTTGTGTTGTGCAGTATGATGACTAACTTTGTCCATATGTGTTGTGTAGTATGATCAGATGTCTTACTTTGTGCATTGTGTTATGCAGTATGAAGAATTACTCAGTGAATTTGTGTTGTGCAGTATGATGACTATTATTATCTCGCTAGGACATTATTGTGTCATTGATGGGCGGCCACACAATTAAAAAAACACAAATAAAACATATAAACTTAAAATAATATTGAAAATGTACATCTACTAATTTATTACAAAAATTAACACAACATACAGCTTGGCAGTAGGTTTATAGTTGGCTACAATAACATTCTACTATAAACTAGATAAGTATTACAAAGTACCAGTGGTGGCTTATCAGCCACAATAAATGGCTAACCATACTCACAATGACAATGGATTGTATGAACCATTTAACACAAAGGTAAATGAAAATAGGTAAATTGTAACAAATATATTAACATATCTGTTAGAGGTTAATTTATTTAATAAAAAAATTGTCTAAAACTATAAGATTTGTTATAGAGTCAGTATAGCGTAGTCCTTAAAACTGAATTATAGCCAAAATCCAATTAATAAAAAATAAAAAAAATATTTTTGGTAAAAGAAGAATCTGTTTAAATTATCTGTAATACTATTTTTTTATTATAATTCAATATATTAACGACTTGTGTGTGCTATTTTTGGTTGGTTTTGATGAAATAATCATACAACAATAGAACGTCAAAAGTGAGTGTCTTTCGAATTCACGTGAAAGTATTTAAAAGGTGTGAGTTTTTTTCTTGAATTTGCAGTGTTTGGTTTTTATATATGTGTGTTACAACTATACTTAGTAAAAAAAAGAATTTTACGTAGTTACAAATTTTCTAAACATTTATTAAAAAAAGTGTATAAGGTTGAGGGATAGTTTTAATCTAAGCTTAATACTAGTCTTAAATTGTAATTGTTAAAATTAATTGTCCTTTTTCATAACTCTAATTTATTGTTCATTCAAAGTATTTAAAAAATTGTTACTCCTTACGAAGTTAACATACAAAAATTGTTTAGGCACTTCTCTTTTTGATTATTCTGGAACCGCAGATCTTCACGTTTTCACTTATTACTGATAACATACTCGGCAACTTGGGCTGGTTCCGAAGGGCGGAATCAGTGTATTATTGAGAGTAGGGCGGTCGCTCACAGTTCAGCCTGGGCCAAGACTCCGAAGGGCGGAGTCGGCAGGCAGCGACTCTTGAGAGGGCAGCCTCCTGGGCGGAAGTTCGCGGGGTTACGGTAAGAGCCTCGGCGACCGCTCCAAGGAGGGGGCAGGAGGTTCCCCGGCGGAGGAGAGATGGTAACTGGTAACTGCTTGTTGAATCATCTCGGTCTTCGGCTGCGCGATCCGGCGACATTCGCACCCCTGTCGTGGGGAGCTAAAACTATCGTGGTTCCGTGGTGCTAAAACTATCAAAGTAACAAAGTGTTGTAAAACCACTTTGTTACTTTGTTCGGGTCCACGGCGCTGGCGTCTCCACTATTACAGATGATGTAACTGGCTGGCTCATTCTGATCTCCCGATCCACGTAATGTTCAAAATTTACATTTAATTGAAATCTGGTTGCAAATAAATTCTTTATCTAAGTTTACAATTATACTCTCATATCTAGATTTAGTTATGGTTAAATATTTACAAAATACATAATTACAATATACCTTCAATTATTCGCAATATAGCCCAGCATTGGCAAAAGGTTTTTATTGCCCTAGAGTCGCCGGCTTAAAATTTTCCCATTTCAGATTTCTAACTTTATGAGGGTCTAGAGCTAAATCTGCGGACTAATAGATATATTCCTTGGTTGGCTTTCTAATTTTTATGGCGGTTGCCATTTTTAAGTCTAATAATAAGAAGACCTACCTACCAAAATGTTGCCATACCTATGTACCATGCCTTGCCTATGTCCACCCCCCTCATTCCCCCCCCATACCATACCACATCTTAATCTGGCTCTTTCTACAGCTAGTACTCCCGATGAAGTCAGAGAAATTAAATCGATTAATCACTCGATTCTTTTGATGTTTCGATCACGTAAATGTTTTGATCATGTTAATGTATCGGTCCATCCCATCATTACGAACGATAAACTACTAAATCTCCCAATATCCATAAAAAATAATTTTTAAAATTTCGTGCATCAGATGAGTGCAGTTGCATTTATGACAACATATTATTTAGTACATTAAAATCGTTCCTTTTCATGGTTTGTAATTCTGATATTTTATTTATTTTTTATAGTGGGAACCAGACGACCCAAATTTTTTTCTCTGAAATTCAATTCAATGAGCCCCTCCTGACGTATAAGAAAATATTGTGACACCTCACCTCATTTGAGGTTGGACACTTCAACACCTAATTTCGTAAATGGATTACCTTATTCAAACTCATTCTTATATTGTGTCTTACCCAACACTAGAAGTATAAAACACTCGGATTATCTTTTTTTTAAAAACATGATTATAGTATTTAGGGAGTTACACATCTATGAGCGATTGAGCGAATTGATTGTAATTTTTTTTTAAATTGCCTTCAATTGAAGATCTGCAGTCCCTGCAATAAATAAAACGAAATTTGAATTAAATTACTATGAACCAGGAAGGCCAGATTCATGGAAATATAATCATTGTCTATAGCTTCATTATTGTCTATGCATAACCTGCAAATTTTGTTGACGCATGTTTTCTAAACCGACAGTGGTTACTTCCTGTAACTAAACTCTGTTTAACTTAATCCCAAATTGTGATAGTTATCAGTAAGAAGGATTGTTTATATTCCAAACGATTCTTTCAACCTTTGTCATTACTTAAAAGTCACAATTTATATCATTTTTTTCAAAATAAGTGTCTTGGCTACGACTTCATTGTTTTGACAGAATATTCCAATCGTAACCAAATTTTAAAAACTCATTCAAGTTAGTTTGCCGTTAATACTATGTTCTGTTTCAGGTATGTTTGTTTGAGGTCAAACCAATTACCAAACGCTACTACAGCCTCTCCATGGATCCACTAAATCCAGATACTATATCTATCAAGACGGAACCAGGGCCCCAAGAAGAAGGCGGAGGTGAAATGTCATATACGGATATAGATTTCGACCTCCTAGATCTAAAGAAGGAATGTTTGCAATATTCACTCGGTCAGCCAGTTAGTTTCATTGAATATATTAAAAATGTAGGATGATTAATTTGAATGTTCGGAATCCAAGACCGTTTTGAAATATCGTGAGAACAGGACAGACTATGCTGGTTCACCCCTCTCTTATCGTACATGAGTTTATTTGGTATTTACCTTAAAATTCGTCCTTGCTGGAAACTTTTAGATTAAAGTACTCTTTTAACTTTATTATATTGCTCCAAATAAGTTGTCGTTTCTTCAAGTTTTCACCTCGTTTTATTTGGGACATGATGTAAGTTTCAAGTGTTATTGTTTTTATCAAGTGCAGTTCGGGAACTTCCTTATTTCATACGAAAATTAGTATGAAATTAGGAAGTAGAATACTTTAAACCCACGTGTATTTGTACCTTACATTTATTGATGCTAGATTCCATCGACATAAAACAACCTATTGATAGCGCTCGAGAGTCAAAAATCTGTCGCTGGAGACATCTGGGGTCATTCTTATTCATTTATCTGTAAGCCTAAAAAGGTTTTACATAAATTGATACAAGGAGCAGTGTACATTTGAGAATATATGTATAACATAGAAAATACTAACAGTGTATAGGTGTAATCCATTATATAGCACGTACATCATATATCTATGAATACACAAATGTAAAATTCTGATTACAAGTATAAAATAATATATTTAAAAATAATGAAAAAAAAATACTAAACAATATTAGTAAAACGTAAAAAAAAGGAAATTAAAACAACACTACATATAAGTCAAAACACTTACAATACTAAATTTCCAACGCTACTCTAATTTGTAGGATTCAACAAAGTGCTGGTATAGATTATGCATAATTCTATAAATGGAGTCAATAATTATTTCAATAGTACCCCCTTACTTGTTACCCAGATGATGCACCCTATTGGTCAGTGAGTGTGTCTGTGTTCTTATGTTATCGTCAATTGACCTTAAAGACTTTTTTAAAAAATCCCGCATCTACGTGGTTAATCAATGGCATCTTTATTCGTTATTTTTACGGTTATTGCTTTTTTAATTAAAACAATATGTTTCGTTTCGTATAAATTATCAATATACAAATTCTTATTTTGTTTTTCCAGGTAGCTTTGATGTGGGGACGGTAACCATCAAGGCGGAATCAGGACCCCGAGAAGAAGATGAAAGGGGAAGTCCAAATATTGAAATTGACATAAACCTGCCGGATGTTAAAAACGAATGCTTAGAACGTTTTGAAAGAATTGCCAGGACAACAGGTAACACGGATTTTTATTGAATGATTTATCGATTCGTGCTTTCCTATTTTATTAACGTTTTGACGATTTTACTGCGCTTATCTACCTTTTGTGTAGGTAATGAGACTTATTGAGCCTTAATCCGTTTTATTTTTCAAATTTATCCACAGATCTGAAGACACATTCCGTGGAAAAACGATCATCTTGTCCCCATTGTAACTACTCCTACTCCCGTAAGTCATCTTTGACAAGACACATGCTGACTCACAGTGGACAAAAACCTTTTTCATGTTTGGACTGCAAATATTCATGTTCTCATAAGGGAGCTTTAAAGAGTCACATGAAGACCCACAGTGGAGAGAAACCTTTTTCATGTTCCGAGTGCAACTATTCATGTTCTCATAAGGGTAATCTGTTGAGCCACATGCTTACCCACAGTGGAGAAAAACCTTTTTCATGTTCCGAGTGCAACTATTCATGTTCTCAAAGGGGAAATTTGTAGGATCACAGGCTGACTCACAGTGGAGAAAAACCTTTTCCATGTTCTGAGTGCAACTATTCATGTTCTCGAAGTGGAGATTTGAAGAAACACATGCTGACCCACAGTGGAGAAAAACCTTTTTCCTGCTCCGAGTGCAACTATTCATGTTCTCGAAGGGGTCATTTGAAGATACACATGCTGACTCACAGTGAAGAAAAACCTTTTTCATGTTCCGAGTGCAACTATTCATGTTCCCGAAGGGGTTATTTGAAGATACATATGCTGATTCACAGTGGAGAAAAACCTTTTTCATGTTCCGAGTGCAACTATTCATGTTCTCGAAAGGGTTATTTGAAGATACATATGTTGACTCACAGCGGAAAAAAACCTTTTTAATGTTCCGAGTGCGACTATTCATTTTCTCGAAAAAAAAATTGACATCACACAGACTCACTGTGGAGAAAAACCTTTTTCGTGTTCTAAGTACGACCATTCGTGTTTTCGAAAGAGTAATTTGACGAGACACATGCTGACTCTCAGCTGAGAAAAAGGTTCCCATTGCATTTCATAGTTGTATTATATACAGTAAAAAATAAAAAGCGAATTATCATTAATTGTCATTTCCTGAAACAGAAATTCCTACTTCTCATTTTCGTCTATCTGATAAAAATTATTTTGGAAATAAAATGTGCGTATTAAGTGAGTCCCTATTTACAATATATTAATAAAAAATGTTTGAAAAAATTCAAAATAAATTTTTACGTTTTATTAATTTCAAAATTGGTATTCCTATAATTGAAATCAATTATGTCAATTTACGCAGTAAACTTAACTTATAGAAATTATCTGAAAGGCGAAAATATTTGATCTCCTTTTATTATATAAAACTGTTCATTCAAGGTTAGACTGCCCTGACACTATAAACTTGCTATCTTAACATATACCTCCAAAATATGCTAGACGGAATATTTTATTCTACAACGATAACTTCGCTACGAATTCTGTGTTAGAAAGAATACATAGGTTGGGCAATGAACTAAGTGATGTCGCTGACATATTTAATTTAAACTTCAATACATTTAAATCCAAATTAGTCCACCACTTTTTAAATGTAAATAATGTATGGGTAATCATTATATTTAATTTTGATTTTGTACTTAAAAGCCCAATAGGGCGTCAATAAATAAATAATTTTTTTTTTTTTGAAATCAGTGTTTTTTACACCACCTTACTTTGTAGACAAACATGTTTTGGTCATCTTCCAACCGTTTCATCCTTTCACTAAACGCTAATTTTATATTAAAATCCCTTACACTGTTACCCACACAGTTAAATTAATCATCCCATATGTTGCATCTGAAACCTTTTGCTGAATTACAGCTTCAGATGAACATGAATAATGGACTGTGAATGAATTTGAAACGAAACAAATTATGTTTGTTGGAATTGGGTGACCATACGTGTAGGGATGAAACAAGGTAGGAGGCCAATCACTAAACACGAAGAAGCAAACATAATAATAATGTTAGTTTAAGCACAACACTATCACATGAGTTCCAAAGCAAAACCTCGATGTAATATTGTGGCCATAACCGACGAACGCATCAGCACTTTAAATATAGGTAAAGATTATGCAAACCATAAACATCAACGACTTGCTTCCAATTCTTCTCCTGGTCTTTCCCAAACAAATGCACTCGACATTTGCAAAGTGTTCTTATCATTGTTCTTAATTTAAAAACCTTAATCATTAAGGTGATGGTCGGAGGTGGGAGCTAGGAACTGGATAATTGACAATCCGGTAAGAACTATGCATATTGTCACTTTAAAACCCAACACCATGCTTGTGATAGTTGTTGAAAAGTTCTGATACAGATATTTTCTTGTTAAGTATTTTGCATGCTGAAATACGCAACTAGTTGCGCTTAAGTTGTTGCATGACATTTTTGCACTTCTGGTTTTACGTATTAACATAGATTTATGCAACAGAACTAGAATCGCACCAGCGCGAAATTATGGCACCACTCACTAATGCAACTTATCGTGTAGTGTAAAAATATGATGCAACTAGCAGAGGGTTTATTTATGCCATCTGGGGTCATAAAAGTATTTCAGCTGAGTGGACGTATGGGTTCCTTATAATTACTTAACCACCATTTCATCACCGAAAATAACAAATCAACGCTGTAGTGATGTTAAAAATATACAGTTTATCAAAGAATTCCAACGAGTGTCTCTTGGATTTGAAACAATAGAGATTCCCGTGAAGCGGACTTTAAGGCAATTATTAGAGCCGCGTAAATGGAAACTGTAACTGATGTCATTTGTAAAATAACATTTATTTAGTGAAATAATATTTCAGAGCACCTTATGCAAAATATTGAAACACTAAATATTACGTAGAAACTTAGGTACTATTTCCAGTTGTTAAATATCAGAGCGTAATTTGGAGTTTCAGTTTTCTTCCCGACATTTTTTATCCTGTTTGATATGTTGTCGGAAAATTTATTCAATAAAATTATAAAAATAGAGGCTAACACATTTGAACTTAGTTTTTATAGCTTTCAGGATTTTCATCAGCTAATTCAGAGATTAATCCAGACGCTTTCTTCATAACCATCCGAGGATCCAACATCGTATTTTATTTCGTGACAGTCTTTTCTTGTACATCACCATAAATCCCCATATGATGGTGCTATGGTGGCTGTGATACTAAAGGTTGTACGACACAAAATTTACCCAATTTTCCCCAACTTTTTGGTATAATGCAATTATTTAGAACATGCTAGCCGAATTTAATCCGTTATTTAATGTTTTATTTACGACATCGTGAAATTACTCTAATCTTACTATTTTTGACGATTCTGTCAACCGTTTTCAAATATCTTAATTTAATAATTACTTACATATATTAATTTTGTGTTTTTATCTACCTGTACAGTAAAAATGTCATCTGTGACAGGTATAAACTTTTTTTAAAACAGTGCCATCTATTGGATGTAGAAGCATAACGCGCTAATGTTTCTCTACCAGCACAGACAGAATTAGCCACAGCAACGTGTGGCTGGTTACATATACATAAATATAGTTATTCAAACACAGCTACATTGTTTCGTTTAATTACATATAATATTTATTAAAACGTTATTTCTCTGGATGTATAAAACAGAATGTGCTCAAGAGTAAAATGCATTTCCTTTGTGAAACATCGCTCATCTGGGGACCTTTCCCTTTAAATTGAATTATCTTTAGTCCGCATTTACCTGGTTAACTATAGGGAGTAGGTTTTATCTAAAATTACTATTCTCCTTATATTAGCCTAAATACTTGACATACCATTTTAGTATTTTACGTATTCCTGCGCAAATGTTTAATACATAAGTAACCATTTAAAAGTGAAAAAAATCAATTATCTCAGGAATAAATATTTTGTCAACAAAAAGGTAATATCCCTTGCCTAAAAGTAAATAACTTGTGTGGGGGAAACAGAAACCATATGTATAATGCATAAGTCAGTAGGTACATGCAGAGCGATCGCGTGCCTGGTACCGACCGATAGGGGTGGAGGTGTTGCATGATAATGTAATATGTATAGTACATAAGTCAGTAGGTACATGCAGATCGCGTGCCTGGTACCGACCGATATGGGTGGAGGTTTTGCATAATAATGTAATATGTATAATGCATAAGTCAGTAGGTACATGCAGATCGCGTGCCTGGTACCGACCGATAGGGTTGGAGGTTATTATGTTTGTTTAGAGTTAATGACACGTAGGACAAACTTTTCTAATGAATAGAGCGCCAAAGTATGATATTCCTATCATGCTATGTCTGTCCGACCTGTCGCCATCTCTTTTCGGATCATGAAACTTACCTCTCGGGCGGTGGGCACCGCTGTCATGCTATTGTGTCTCAGGGTGATGTGATGGTTAAATAAAACAGTTTAATTGTTTAAATTGCACACTGATTATATATTTAAATGTCTGATCATACCAATATTTTAATTAAGACACTCACCCAAGATCGACCGTGTTATGAGCTACTCTGACTATCTAAACTTGGCTAGGTATTCTTGAAGATGGGAAATCCATGACGGTGAGGAATGCATCTGTGCGATCCAATGCAAGTCAGCTGTCTCTCATCCCTCCTTCGGAATATTCTGCTGCTGCGCGCTGGCCCTCTCGTGTGTTAGGCACCAATCGACATCCGCCCAAAGATTTGCTCGGCGAGATTAACTAAGGCTCGGTCCAGAATATTAATAACATGCCTGTACAAGGCCCAGGATGTTGGATTTATATCCGCGACCACGGTCAACCCAGAATGGCTCCGATTAATTGTCGATTTCGATCTACCGACATGCTGATCAAAATTTCGCCGTTATGGCTTTTAAATGTGAATCACGCACTTTCTCAGTAACTCCAATATCATGTTGGATATTTTAAATAACAAACCCATCAGCTCATGCTTCGCAATCTGCCAACTTAGGGCGAATTTATAATGTTCCTGGAAACACTCTTCGCAGTAATAATGGACGCGGGATGTTTGGTCAACTAATAAGGGTCAATCATCTCACAGAACTTCATCTATGAATAGAGTCCGCACCTCTCGAGGACCAGCTCAAATTACAAATTAAATCTAGTGGGCACTTTCCGATCAAATAGGCGGGAAATCCACGATTAATTGAAGAATTCGAGATCTCGACCTGTTGGCAGTTCTACGTTTTGCTTTTGATGGCCCTTTGACACTTCTATTGTATAAACCAAAACCTGCAAGTATGTTTTACCGTTTATCTTCTTGTGATGGAAAAGCAATAATTAATAATTCAAGTGGCAAACAAGACATGATTCATTTCCACAACCAAACAAAAGGAAGAGTAGATTTATTTGATCAAACGTGATCCTCAATGACGTGCAGCCGCAAAACTAATAAATGGTCAATGGGTGTATTCTATGGCATCTTAAACATGGCTTTAATCAATTCTGTTGTAATTTATGGCCACAACATGATCAAATAAACTCTCAAAACAAAAGAGAATTCATTAAACAACTCAGCACAGATTCGGTCTAGCCTTGGATTCAGATTTGAAGCTCCGACTTAAGAACATAAGCCAACTTTTCAAAAAACCTACTGGTTCAGGTAATAAACTTCCGGCAGGAGAACCAGAGCACGTAAATCGTAAATACTGCCCTTTTTGCTGCTAAAAAAAAGAGAATGTCGAAATTAGTGTGCTGTAAGTGCAAAAAGTTAATATTTTCTGAGCACAAAGTTGATGTCTGTGTAGATTGCTCTAAAATTATATCTAATAATTAAAAACATGATAACTTTTAATTTTTGCCCTAAGAATAAGAAATTAATCATAAAAAAATATATGATTATTTAAAAAAAACATATGTTCAAGTTGATTTTTAAGAAGATGATTTTTTTCTTTGAATTTAGGCATAATGTTTTGATTCGTTGTATTAAATACCTGTGATAGTAGTTTTCATTGATAAAACTGTGTTTTATTATTATTTTACATACCAACCTTAACTTTCCATCGAAAAATAGGGCACAAGTAGGTATATTTTGGCCTACTGGCTGTCATTTACATGTGTACGCCTCTGAGACGTATGTTAAGGCTTTATATACCTATCAAATAGATTAGGCTTCTAGGGTTAGGTATACACTGATAATGTAAGCATTGTTTACGAAATATGTTGTTTTCCTGAATAATTAAAAAAGGAAGTAAAACTTATTATTTATTTTTAATGAAGAACGCAAAGTTCGAAATTCATGTTTATTCACTTAACATATTTTCGTACATTTATAATAATAATACTTTTTTAGTGTGAATTATGTAATAAAGCAATACTAAGTAATAAAATAATATTTTGTGCTTACACTATCTTTCTTTTTAAATTTTGTTTTTAACTCTGGAACCAGTACGACTACGTCACCTCATTCCAATTGGTTTCTAGCAGTTTTTTTGAGTTAATTGTGTCAAAAGCTTTAGAATTATCGATAAATAACACAATAACATGTAATTTAGATTATTTATGTAATTGGAAAAATCTTGCAGTAGTTTTTCAGTTTTTTTTTTCTTTGAAAGCCATATTTATTTAGATCTATAATAGCGAATTTTTCAATGTAATTATTTAATTTATTTGATAAAAAATTTTCGAGATTTTTTTCTTAAGCAGGTAGTATAGGTACTAATAGGCCTATAATTTCCCAGTTCAATGTGTTTTCCACCTTTAAATATTGGTCTAGTAATGCTACATTTAAATTTTTGTGGAATTTTTGCTTGCTTTATTATCGTATTGATTAAATGAGTAATTATTGGCCCAAGAGTTTTTATATTTCTTTTTAAATCAAACATTTTTATATTGTCAATACCTGTGCTTTTTTTCAATATCAGTTATAGTAGCTCTTGGTATAAATAAACTATGAGGCAGTTCTTCCAGTACAATATTAGTAGCTTTGTGATTGCATTTATGTAACTTGTTGCTGATGCTATCCGAGATAATTCACAAAATTATTTGACACAGAATCCTCAGTTCTATCTTTTAACATATATCGTGTTATTGTTTCATCACAATCGTTTTTGGGTTTACTTCCTAAAATATTATTTATCTCATCCCAGGTTTTTTTTGTATCATCTTTTGTTGTTTTGCAAGCCATGTTTCTTTTCAAGCTTTTATTATGTGCACGATTTATATTTCTTATATTACGGTTTATGTATTATGATTTAAATTATACCATGTAAAAGTCAAAAGGCGTTACTATTGTTGTTCGTCTAGTCAGGGTCGGCCCTGAGCCAAATGGCGCATGGCGCAAGTAAAATGTTAGCGCTCCTTGTCAAAACCAGTAGATGCCTAGGCCCTAGGAAAAAGATAGGCGATCACTGTAATCAATTATATTTGTATGTTTGCCTAGCGCGGTTTTAATGCAAGAAAATCTTAAGGGTGGTGTGTTAGTTTAGGTATTATCAGCCTTGGAAATTCGGCGCCCGGAGCGGACTGCTCCAATTGCGCCCGCACAGGACCGTCCCTACGTCTAATTATTTTTTTTCTCACTTACTCAACATCATAATGAATAATTCGTTAACGTTCTTCTACTTGGCCAGCATAGAAACTTGTTGACCGATCGATATTATAAAGATAATCACGCCTGTGAAACGAATTGCCATCTGAAACTGTTTTATTTAATAACTATTTGACATTTCACGATTACTTTTACAGGGAATAAGAGTCCCAACTGCTCCCAACCGGAGCCGGAACCGGAACTTGGAACTAGTGAGACCATGGCATATGATAATGTTGTTAGGCTGAATATAGCGAGGAGGGGAAGGACATGGGTAAGAGGAAGTGGGTTAGGTATACCTGGCTTTTCAGATCTGGTCACCAAATACGACTAAAGCCATTTCAGGCAACGTTTCAATTCTGTATGTTGGTTAGAGTATTTTACACTCTGGAACGTGCTGCAAGTAAACTATATATTATTTAAATGAATAAATTGTGAATTAACAAAAATAACTCTAACAAAATTTACTTGCGCACGCCGGAATTGGAACCCACGACTTCAGCTTGCTAGTAACTAGGATTGTCATTTTAAGGTTAAAATGTTCCCAACGACACAGAATTTCGCAGACAGCGAACGCGTTCAGAACTGAACCAAGCTAAAATTTCAATGTGTCACAAAGTTTTTAGCCGGGCAAAAGAAAAATACAATTTAGAATTGATTATTATATATCACATGCAGTATAGCTCTAAATGGAACAACCCTATTCTTGAATTCACTCTATTTCCAACGCTTGATAAATTCCTGAGTCAATCGATGTAAAAACGCAATAAAAAACGCTGTTACGCATTTCTCAGTGAATTCACTAAATTAATAATTTTGCTGTTTTGTAACCCCCTTAACACGTTTTTATAAACTTATTCACAAAAAGGGTACAAAATGTACAGCATTCAAAACGACTTGAAAGTCTGTCACGGTCGATCGATAAAGCCCTATGTCAATATTTTATTGACTAAATTGGTCATTTATGGTCAGTTAGAAATATTTGCGAACACGGTCAACAATTGAGAAATGTTCCGACGGCCGATAGGCAAATTTTAGCATCCATAGTTTCAGATAAGCTTCGGTTTACTGTCAATATACACATATTTTTAAACAATATCGTTAGTTATGCAAAATTACTGGTTTATTAACGAAGGGGTTGAACTAACGAAGCTCTTAGAATTGAAAGTAGTTGTTTAACGGAGAGCTGAATCCATTCGGGACAATGATGTTACACTGGTTCGGGATTGCAGAAACGAAATTTGTTAATATAACAAGTTGTGAATAAAGACTTCATTAACCAATCAACTCCTTTTTTAGTGTCAAGAAGTAAAATGCGATCGACAAATATATATTTGGGTTAGTATTTCTATTCAAAGTTGCCAATTTCTTAATATTTTTACGTGGTTGTTCGAGGTTTAACGTTTGACATTCTAATATTATGGTTTATGTCTTATGATTCAAATTATACTATGTAAAAGTCAAAAGGCGTTACTATAGTTTTTAAAGTTTAGCGCTCCTTGTCAAAACCAGTAGATACCTTGACCCTAGGTAGTAGGTAGGTCATCACTGTGATCAATTATATTTGTGTGTTTGCGCAAGGGAAGATAATCTTAAGGGTGGTGTGTTAGTTAAGGTATTATCAGACTTGGAAATGAAGCGCCCGGAGCGGACTGCTCCAAGTGCGCCCGCATAGGGCCGGCCCGGCCTCTAATTCTTTGATTTTTACTTACTCAACATAATAATGAATATCTTTCAAAACCTTCTTTAAAATGTATTTTGTGTTAATATTCTTGTATTTTTGTGCAGGATCAAATAAATCATATTAAGTTGTCGCAGTAAGACAAAAATCCTGCGTTCCATTCCCAGGTGAGACCGTGACTTTTTATTTGTCTGTGTCTTGTTCTGTTTTATGTTTCGTTTAGATTTTTTAGTTTTACCTTTTAACAAATAATTATGAGGAAAAAATAGTCGTCTGAAATATAAATACAAATTGAAAATATCTCACGAGTGAAAATAAATGCCGCCAACGGGAATTGAACCCGTACCTTCTTATGCTATGCATTAAACCTTGTCCTATAAACATTAGTTTATGATTAAAAAAATAATAAAATTATCTATTACTTTAATGATTAATTAATTTTTAATTTATTTATTCGACAGTTTGTATAGCGCCGCTTTTGTGAGATATCACCTCAGGGGCGATTAACCTGTCCGGTGGTATGACCGTACAGGTACGGTGAGAAAAAAAATCCTCGTAAGGAGTATGACCGTACCCGTACGGTTGCGCCTAAAATTAATTAACTATTGAATTTCTTCCGGAAAACCGATAGTTACTGCTATCTAGGGACAATTTGTCATAACTTGCAAAAGTTTTTATCGATTTAGGTACATTACCAACGGAGTTATTCACAATTAAAATATTCCGTGACGTCACCGTCTGGCAGTTGGTGGTAAACAACATTTTTATTGCGAGCGACGTCTTTTGTGAAGTGAAATTTGTGGTTTTTGTTTGTTTTTACACTGAATAACCTAATCATCTTGCATTAAAAATTACCTCACGTGTTTGAATGTGAATATTTATTACATATATTGTACCGACAGTGTTTGTTTTCAGTTTGAATACAGTTTTTGACAGTTTGAACAAAATTCAATAGTGAATCTTAGTGTTATGAACTATTTGAAATATTATTCGTTATACTGTATACACACTATGAGCGGGAATGGTATTTTTCCTCGCGGCCGACTGGTGCTTATCGGCGGGACGGGAAAAAATATCCTTTACGCCGGCTCCACTTCAAAGGCGAGGAAGGTAAAGTTACCCCATTATTTCCCGTGACTATTTAATCTAAACGCTTGAAGACATTACAAACTACACACACATGTAACAAAAAAAAGATAAGCCGTTGTTTCTTTTATGTACACACATACTTTTGCGCAGCTCAATGAGAGATTGCGCGTAATAATTAGGCAATTTTATCGTGTTAAATTTCAAAGATTGTTTGTTAGTTGAACTGGGAATATGAGTACCTATTATATTTTTATGGCGTCTTATAAATTCATTGGACCTTTACTTTTATGAGATAATCCCGAGGATGTTATGACAATAATCATTTCCTGAATGAGAGATAACACAAAAATTGTTTAGCAATTGGATGTATTCCCGGTACTCGTTACTTGTGAAGATAGAGTGGCGCTAATATACAAGTGCTTTAGTTATGATATATAGAGTTACAAAACAGACGTGTTTTTAGTGGAATTTATTTAATTGATATTTTCTTTTACCCTTCAAAAATTTCTTCAGATACTAACGAAAGGGATGAGGATATATTTTTGTGCTAATCGCAAAAAACATCCGCTATAGGCTAGAGTCTATTGTTTGAAACGCCCGACTACAAAGTGTTATTATCATTGACATTTTATTATTTTAGGTTATTCATAATTTGGACAGTGTTTTACTGTGATTTGACTTTGTGATTCGTATTGATAACTAGTTCAATTTATATATTTTACTTTTATAAAAAAATGGTTAACCCTTTGAATGAACAAGACATTCCTGACATTTTAATAGAAAGTAAAGATGAAGATGTTTACGAGGATCTTTATGATTTGCCAATACATTCAGATAGCTCATCCGACGAATCTGATGGGGATGAAACTTTCCCTAGTTGTTCAACATCCAAAAAGAGAAAAGTTGATCATCGTAAATGGGATCAGGGTAAGTTTACGCCCATTATTCATGAATTCGATTCAACTAACTCAGGTATAAGAGCAAATATTCCCGTTAGAAACTGAACTCAACGACAATGCCATGTGTGTAGACATACAGCAGTTCGAGCTCAAAAAAGAAGTGACACGAAATATATGTGCACCGACTGCAATCTTGCATTTTGCGTATATCCATGTTTCGAAGACTACCATACGAAAAAGCAGTATTAGTTAGTGAAGACAATTTTATTCCTAAGATAGTGTACATAATAATTAGAATAGTGTTATTTTTATCGTAAGTATTGACTGCATATACATTGTATACCTATGTTTAATTTTTATAATGAAAATACAATAGTATAAGTGTAAATAATAATACGTATATGTTAGTGTGTATAAAAAGTCGTTCTTCCCCCCTTGGCTTCATTAAAATTGTGGTAAGTGAATCTGATTTTTATTAAGTAAAAACAAAAATCTGCTCCGATTTCGATGGTTGGCGATTTCTGCAAAATTGTTTTTATTTTTTCCTTCTAAATAGCTTAGTATTTGTTTTTTCGTGCTAGTTTCTAAGGATTTTATTTTTATTTTTTTATACTCTACGAGGTGGCATTTATTTTTTTCTATATTTTGATTGTTGAAAAAACTCCCTCCAGCGGGACCGTTTTCTTTCCAGAAACTCACCACCGGACAGGTTAACAGTTGATGCAGGTATTACAAAAATATATAATGCTCAACAAATTGGGGTACTGACCCTGTTTTGTGTTACTATCCATTGTCTTTTTGAAAAAAAAAACTTTAATATGTGCATAGCCGTGAGTTTTTCATTTTTCTTTCTTGACCGATATTTTTATTTTTAAAATATTATTTTGGGCCAGTGAATGAATGATTTTCGCTTGGTGCAGTTATATTATTTATGGTCGCACTTTACTTAAATGGCCTTGAGATTTATCTGTCCATATAAGTTGTTTATTTATGGTAAATGACATATTTACTTGTACGGACTTTACGACCGTTTTTATCTGTGGTCGTCTATGGTTAATATGGTGACTAAAGTTTCCCCTACAAAAAGCCCGAAAATATCGATCTAGAGGATGGTTACGTTTGAACAAAGATACATTTATGACACTTCACCGACAGTCGTTACTTTCTGTATCCAAATTCTGTCCAACCAATACATCCTGGATCCTCCTAGTGTCTCGGGGGTACCAGTTCAACCCACGCTGTTAAATTTATCATCCCAACTTGTGATAGTTATTGGTAAGTACGATTGTTTATATTCATTCCAATGCCGTTATTCCAATTAAGTTAAGCAATCATTGGGCGTTTTGTTTGTAAACAGCCGAACGTTCAAACTGTCGATTTTACGTCAACCTATTTTAAGACAAGTATTTCGAAGGTTTATATTAAAATAATCACAAATATACCGATAACCGATATTTTGTTAAAAGCGGTGTATCGATTTATCTTTAGATATACGAGTAGATACATTATATAAATAGAGTAGAATTTATAACGATTCTGTCAACCGTAGTCTTCACGTAACTTCAAGGTCACCATCTTTATCATTTTTTCGTAATATGTGTTTTGGCTACGACTTTATTGTTTTGACAGAATAATATTAACACCGTAACCAAATATTAAAAAATCATTCAAATTAGAGTTCCGTTTATGTTCTGTTTCAGGTATGTTTGTTGGAAGTTAAACCAATTGCCTTACTATACCACAGCTGTGCCATGGATCTACAAAATCCAGATACTATATCTATCAAGACGGAACCAGCGCCCTATGAAGAAGGCGAAGGTGAAATGTCGTATTCGGTAATAGATTTCAACCACCCAGATGTAAAGAAGGAATGTTTTCAATATGCAGATAGTAGTCGGACAGCCAGTAAGTTTCATTAAATGTATTAAAAATGTAGGATGTTTGAGATTGATGTACGGAATCCAAGTTCCTTTTGAAATGTCGTGCGAACGGGAAGGATTATGACTTTTCACAACACCTTCTCTTGTCGTAACTCGTTAACCTTAAAATTCATCCTTGCCGGAAACTACCTAATTACTAATTACGGTACTCTTTTAACTACACTTTTTCTACTAAACTTTCCTTCAAATAACCTGTCGATTCTTCAAATTTTCACGTTGTTTTAATTCGGACATGATGTAAGTTTCAAGTGATAATTTACAGAGTGCAGTTCGGTAACTTCCTTATTTCATACGAATATAAGTTTGAAATGAGGAAGTTCCTGCTCCGCACCCTGCACTTTTAAAACGCCTGTATTTGTACTTTGAATGACATTTATTGATGCTAGATTCCATCCAACTCAAAAAAACCGTATTGAAAAGGCTCAAGAGCAGCGCTTTTTAATCTTAAATCATCGGTTTCTTGGTTCATCGGGGGTCATTCTTATATTCTCTTCAATATACCTGAAAGACTTTAAAACGAAAACCTGATTCTTCATGGTAAATCAATGTTATCTTTATTCGTTATTTTTTTACTTTATGGTTTTTTATAATTAAAAAATATTTTTTGTAATGTATCAATGATCAATGCAAGAATTGTTGTATTTATTTGCAGGTAGATTTAATGTGAGGACTGTTTCCATCAAGGTGAAATCAGGAAGCCGAAAAGAAGATGAAAGAGGATTTCCAAATATGGAAATGGACATAGACCTGCCGGATGTTAAAAAGGAATGCTTAGAACGTTTTGAAAGAATTGCCCAGAAAGCAGGTAACACCGATTTTCTTTGTAAGATTTATCATTTCGTGGAATTCTATTTTATTAAAGTTTTTACGAATGTACTGCGTCATTTGCTAATCTTAACTTGGTTGAGGTTATAAAATTTTTTCAGCGCTTATCGTTTTTCTTTCAATTTTTATTGACAGATTTGAAGACATATCCTGTGGAAAAACGATCATCTTGTCCTCATTGTAACTACTCCTGCTCTCGTAAGTCAAAATTGACAAGGCACATGCTGACCCACAATCGAGAAAAACCTTTTCCATGTATTGAGTGCAACTATTCATTTTCTCATAGAGGTAATTTGACGAGACACATGTTGACTCACAGTGGAGAAAAACCTTTTTCATGTTCCGTCTGCAATTATTCATGTTCTCAAAAGGGATCTTTAAGAAGACACATGATGACCCACAGTGGAGAAAAACCTTTTTCATGCTCCCAGTGCAACTATTCATGTTCTCAAAGAGGTCATTTGACGAAACACATGCTGACTCACAGTGGAGAAAAACCGTTTTCATGTTCCGTCTGCAATTATTCATTTTCTCGAAAAGGGATCTTTAAGAATACACATGATGACCCACAGTGGAGAAAAACCTTTTTCATGCTCCAAGTGCAACTATTCATGTTCTCAAAAAGGTCATTTGACGAAACACATGCTGACTCACAGTGGAGAAAAACCTTTTTCATGTTCCGTCTGCAATTATTCATGTTCTCAAAAGGGATCTTTAAGGATACACATGATGACCCACAGTAGAGAAAAACCTTTTTCATGTTCCGAGTGCAACTATTCATGTACTGTAAAGGGTAGTCTGTCTAAACACATGCTGACCCACAGTGGAGAAAAACCTTTTTCCTGTTCTGAGTGCAACTATTTATGTACTGTAAAGGGTAGTCTGTCTAAACACATGCTGACCCACAGTGGAGAAAAACCTTTTTCATGTTCCCAGTGCGACTATTCATGTTCTGAGAAGAGTAATTTGACAAGACACATGCTTATCCACAGTGGAGAAAAACCTTTTTCATGTTCCGTCTGCAATTATTCATATTCTCAAAAGGGATCTTTAAAGAGTCACATGATGACCCACAGTAAGGAAAAACCTTTTTCATGTTCTGAGTGCAACTATTCATGTACTGTTAAGGGTTGTCTGTTGAGACACATACTGACCCACATTGGAGAAAAACCTTTTACATGTTCCCAGTGCAACTATTCATGTTCTTTTAAGAGTAATTTGACAAGACACATTCTTATCCATAGTCGAGAAAAACCTTTTTCATGTTCCGTCTGCAATTATTCATGTTCTCAAAAAGGATCTTTAAAGAGTCACATAACGACCCACCATAAAAAAAATCTTTTTTCATGATCCGAGTGCAAGTATTCATGTTCTCGTAAGACTATTTTGACAAGTCACATGCTTACCCACAGTGGAGAAAAACCTTTTACATGTTCCGACTGCAAATATTCATGTTCTCGAAAGAGAGCTTTGACAAGTCAAATGCTGACCCACAGTGGAGAAAAACCTTTTTCATGTTCCTAGTGCAACTATTTATGTACTGTAAAGGGTAGTCTGTTGAGACACATACTGACCCACGTTGGAGAAAAATCTTTTACATGTTCCCAGTGCAACTATTTATGTTCTTATAAGAGTATTTTGACAAGACACATGCTTACCCACAGTAGAGAAAAACCTTGTATATGTTCCGACAGCAATTATTCATGTTTTCGAAAGGGAACTTTAACTGGTCACATGCTGACCCACAATGGGGAAAAACCATTTCCTGTTCCGACTGCAACTATTTGTGTTTTAAAATGATCGAGAAAGAGCGAGACACATATTGACTCACGGCTGTGAACTACTATGTAACTACTCCTGCTCTCATAAGTCAATTTTGACAAGACACATGCTGACCCAAAGTGAAGAAAAACTTTTATATGTTCAAATATTCCTTTTTTCAAAGGAGTCCTTTGACGAGACACATGCTTACTCACAGTGGTTTAATGTCCTATTTATGTTACGACTGCTACTCTTCGTGTTCTCAAAAGAGTTATTTGACGAGACACATGCTGACTTACAGTGGAGGCATTTTCCGACTGCAATCATTAATGTTCACGGAAGACACATTTGAGCCACATGGTGTCCTACAGTGTAAAAAAACTTTTAATGTTCTGTGTGCAACTATTTATGTTCTTAAAAGGGTCTTCTGTCGCACCCCATGCCGACCCACAGTGTAGAAAAACCTTTTTTTTGTTCTGATTGCAAATGCAAATTGGAATCAACACATGTTTCCAGTGTTATGTATATTTATATAAATTGATAAACTGAGTGAATTTTTTATTATTTGTTTAACTTTGTATATTGAAAAATAATAAAAACGCGAATCCTGGTTGGCTATCATTTACTCAACTTATAAAAAAGATTCGTCACAAAGTGTGTGTTTTAAAGAATTAAATATTGTAATATTATTATGTCAAAACAAGGCGTGGAGAAAACAGTAAAATTATTATTGGTTTGGCTAAATAGCTATAAAATACATGTTTTTCCATTTCCAGTAACACAAATACTTACTTCTCACTATTGTCTATCTGCTAAAAGTATTTTGTTAATAAAATTTGTGTATTAAGTGAGTCCCTATTTTAAATATATTTACAAACACTGTTCATAAGGGCAGCTTCATAGTAAAATGAAGAAGTGACATTTTTAGATCTTTGTTTTCAGTACCTCCTCGAATGAATTAATTAAAATATATTTATAGACTATGACTTATTATGTCTTTGTTGTTTGCACAACCTTACTTAGTGGACAAACATGCTTTCGTCTTCTTTAAATCGTTTCTTTATTTTTCTAAGCGCTTACTTTTTTTTAATTTTTTTATTTTTTATAGTGAATACCTCACAAGAGTCCCAACTGCTCCCGTCTGGAGCCAGTGAGACTATGGCATCCCCAATTGGGGGATGTTGTGAGGCTGAAGGTAAGTGGGGAAGTACCTGGCTATTCAGATCTAGTCACTAAACACGGCTAAAGCCATTTGGAGCAACGTTTCAATTCTGAATGGTGGTCTTACACAAGGGCGATACTGGTAGTATCTTCCACTCTGGAACGTGCCGCAAATATACTATATATTATTTTAATTATTAATTGTGAAATAACACAAATTAATCAAATAAAATTTATTTGCGCACGCCGGGTTCGAACCCGCGACCTTCGGAATGGCAGTCCAATGCGTTACCACTGGACTATGCCGGCCGTCACTTTACATAGAATTTAAATTTATCATCCCATCTGTGGCATCCGAAACTGTTTCCGAATTACAGCTTCAGATAAAAATGAATAATCGACTGTTAATGAATTTGTAACGAAATAAATTATGTTTGTTGGAATTGGTGCTTCCAATTTGAAAGTGTTCTTGTCATTGTTCTTAATTTAAAATACTTAATCATTAAGGAGATGGTTGGATGTGGGATCTAGGAACAGGAACAGGGGCCTTAGTATGAGAATCGATCGAACTTAACGATATCGGATTGCTAAGCGTATCTACCGACGATTTTATAACGACTTCCCTAGCATGAGAACGCTATTGATATCTCTAACGACATCGATAAGGCAATAAATACAAATCGATATACGCTGGCAATACTGGGACGGAATTGTCTATGAATTGGATAGACGTCAAACGTCAGATTTCAAGCGTGATCGTTGTAACCGCCGTGTTTTTTTTAAATATTTTACGATGTCGCAAGCAATGGTAGCTGGGTAAGTTATTTATTTATCTTTTTATGTGAAAGAATTTCCATTATTATCAAATAGATATACTTACATTCTATTGTGTCAAAATTTTGAAGTTATTTTTACTAATATTTCAATCATACGCAGTATTTTAAGATATTCAAAATGCTGATATTATGATTTCAGGAAGAGAGTAAGGTCGACGACCAGTCAAATGGATCTGCTAACCAGCTTTATGGCTGACCATTCGGAGTTCGCCGCTGGAAGGTTTGTGGATCCTCAGGGTTCCCAAAAAAATAAGGAAATGTGGCGGAATAACTGGCAGAATTGGGTCCTGCTAAGTCAGCCGAGCAGTGGAAAACAGTGAGTATTTGTACCTACCTATACAAACTGGTTGCAGCAAACTTTGCTGACCTTCTTATATAATCTATCATCGAGACACTTGATATAAGACCGTAAATCACTTTTAACCTGACATTATTTTTACATTTTACAGACATTTTACAGACATAAAATGTAAGTCGCGCGCCCAAAACGCCGATGCCAAGCGAGCTGCCCTCACGACTGGAAACACTGCCGAGATACCGGTGTTAACTGACCTGACATAGAAGGTCATCAACATCATCGGCAGAGCTAGTTCTGAGGGCAGCGGACTTCCAGAAAGCTGTATAGGAGAGGGACCTGAACTCACAATGCAGGATGTTGAGGTCACTAATGTCTTAAAATGTTAATTTAATATATTCTGTCAAAATTTAGTTGATCTTTCATTATCAATGAAAATTATTTGTGTGTTTTACAGTATTCCGATGAAGTTGGAGAAGGGCCCACAGATTTACAGACGGCGCAGTTAGCTTCCCCTTCTCGCCCGAGCAAGAAGAGGAAGCTAACTGACAAGCCAGATGTGGGGGTTCGGATGGTGATGGCGCAGGAGGCTAGTAACAAATCATCCAAGGAGCTTGTGGGAGCTATTAATAAATTCTCCAATATTTTTAAGGTATTTCCTATTTCTCTTCGAATCACTCCCAAATACAGCGCTACACGTGTAAGTTGCCAGATTAAAATATAAAGAAATAGCGTCAATTCATGTTTAGGCCACCGCCAACTTATAAGTGTGGCACTGTACTTTTAAATTAGAATTAAATCTTAGTAGAACGAAATAAAATGCCCAGCTTTGACTTATTTCATTTATTTGTTGTACTATTCCCAATGTACTATTTTTCCATTTTGCGCGGTGGAGTTTTTATTGTTCTGTTTGTTTGTGTTAAAAAAATTACTAAACATGTAAAATCCAGCTTGGCGAGAAATTCAAAATGAATAAATAAATTTATAATCTTCCTTTTAGTATGTCGACTACCTATTGTTATTTAAATTAAATTAATGAGTTGTTACTTATCATTTCAGAGTTCAATGGATCGATTTGCTGACATTTTTGAGGTATTTCCTGTTCTTTTTGTAATTATTTGTCAGGGCACCCCGAGACCGGGCAATATACAGTGTCTACATAGACATGGTGCTTTTCTGGTCTCGTCTCACTGGCACTAATAACTAATTTACTATAGAAGGTAAATTAAGTTAGTAAATTAATGAATAATCATCTCTTGTTTCAGAGATACACGGCAGTGGAACGTGAAAGGGTTTGTTTACTCCAACGACAGTTGGCGAGGTATTTATTTGTTATACATCTATACAGGCTTTTAAAAACATTTAATGTACAAAACTGAACAAATTAAATTAAATATTGCATTATTTAATATGTCACTTGAGAAATTGCGAAGTATGTTCACAAGGGATGGAACACGATTATTAACAATTGTCCTTGGAGAGGCAAGCAGTCCAGCTAGGAGGTACGATGAAAGTAGAATGAATGAGATCTCTAATAAAACATTTCTAATTCTAGACAAACTCAACCATCGAAACAACCGTCAACATCATTTGCTAACTCGCCCAACTATACGTTGAAGTTGGAGTCGGAGGATGACTACGATTAGTTTTTATAATTTTCAAGATAATAAGTTTTTTGTATACTTTGTGTGTTATATTTTTATTTTTATTAACGTTTTGTATGTTCATAATTTTTATGTTTCTTGTGAAAAAGTGAAACTCAACAACAAATGTCATTTTTTTACAATTTAGATACATACAATACAATATTTTAAAGTACTTGTTGTGTAATATTGCATGCAGCACTTTGCATATACATATACTTGATTAGTAGCTTGATTAGTTCTTCAAACTCTTGCAATGTCTCTGTGAGGCGTGAATTGTTTTTACAATGTAGGTACATACAATACAATGTTTTAAAGTACTTTTGAAGTACTTGTTGTGAAATATTGCATGCAGCGCTTTGCATATATGAATATGTACTTGATTAGTAACAGTTCTTCAAACTCTTGCAATGTCTCTGTGAGGCGTGAATTGTTTTTACAATGTAGGTACATACGATACAATGTTTGAACATAATGAAGCACTATAAGTCAGTTTCCTTGTTTAATATATTATCATTCGTGGGAGAAGTACTTTCGCACTAGTTCGTCTCTCACTCTGCGGGCTGCAACAACCCTGCTGACATCTTCAGGCTGGTGCAGCAGCTCAACCTCTCTTAACTCTACATTATCAATATAATCGTCTGTTAATCTGAAAATAGAGAACAATTTATTAATATTTTGTACTGTTGCCTTACTTTTTTAAATGCATATAGTTCAACAAGGAAACTGACTTATAGTGCTTCATCATGTTGTATAGTATAGCACAAGTAATAATTATTTGACCAGCAGCATCGGGCTCATAATGGAGAACTCTGTCTTTCCTGAGGCAACGGAATATAGCCTTCCATGCCCCAAATAGGCGTTCTACGGAACATCTCGCCTCACAGTGCGCCTTTGTGTATCTGTATTGGGCACTCGAGTGTATATCCAGAATCGCCTGATTGAAACAAAACACCCATTATAATAGGTACATATAACTACTAAATTATGAGTTGTTGAAATACATACCTAGAAAGAAATATGTCCCAATTCTCCGATTGTATAGTCTGTTCATTTCAGTTTTGACTAAACTATTATTCCAAATGAATTGGTCATGGACAGTACCTGGGAAGCGTGTGTTGATGCTCAATATTTTCAACGTAGCATCGCAGACCTGTTTATCAAACATAAAAAAACCTTCAATAAAATTTGAAAACAACAATCCGGCTGTTTTATTTCTGAAAAAATATTAACCACTTGAACATTCAGCGAATAAAATCCTTTGTGGTTTTTGTACTGCTCCTCGTGTCTGGAAGGGGTGACGATGGCGATGTGGGTGCAATCGATGCATCCCAGAACATGTGGAAAGTCTCTACTTGCTTGCGGGCTTCATTTGTAGCCGGAAAATGTATCCATCTTCTGTACAGATGTTCTAAAACTGCTTTCATAAACAGTTTTATGCACTTGCTAACGGTAGTTTGCCCTATCGCCAAGAAGTGATCTTGGCCTACTCCACGTTGGTAGCTCCCTGTAGCAAAGAAGCTGATGGGTGCGAGTACCTGTCAACATCATAAATAATACAACTAATTAATAAACTTCACTTTTGATCATTTTAATCACTTTATTGTGAAAAATTTTCATCAGCAATCGAAACAAATTTATTTATTTCACGTGGTCGTTCCAGTGGTGGATAGATTTATATTGTGTTTTTGTTTTACTAAGATATCAATAATATTTAATACTCTCACTTTAATGTATACTGGAAGTCCTAATGTATTTTTTGACACTAGAAAAGGAGTTAATTGATCAATGAGATCTCTAGCCATAATGCGAGATATTCGAAACAATTGTCTGAATTCCGTCTCTGCAAGTTCGAACGGATTCAATTGATCGCGTAAACGACGCCTTTCAATCCTACGATCTTCCCTAACCTGCCTCCTTTCATTGAACCAGAAATTTTGCATATTGAACGACATTATTAAAAAAAATATGTATATCGACAGCCAACCAAAGTTTTAACTGACACTCAAGACCCCACGTTATATTCGGCGGGCTTTTAGCAACCGTCGGTCGGAAGTTATCCTATCGATACATTCTCATGCTCGCAATTTTAACCTTTCCCTTACTGTGCTAAAAAAATACACGCGTTACGGTGCTGTGTAGTCAATACACATCTCAAAATAAGCGATTTAATATCGGAAAAATATGAATATTCATAGCTAATCGATTATGTTTATTATATTTTATATCAAAAGTGATAATAATTGTAATTTAATTGCTGAAAACATGAAAAAACCATCGGCAGATGCTAAAGAAACGTGCGAGGGGTCCACATCTATCGACGGTTCGCGGCCAACTGCGGCCAACTGACTAGCGAGTAGCGGCGCAGCTGGCAGCTGGCACAAACACAGCTGTGCGGTCGTAGGTATCGATGGTCTAAATGAAAAACTACATCTGCAGAAGTGTGGATGTCTCATGTTACCGCAGAGCAAATTAAAGCGGGACATCAATAGCGTATCATTTCCTCGCCCACTCTTCGCGTATTTAGTATCACACGGTTGATTGTATTGGTGTATTTGTTCCCGATTTTTAACAAAAAACTCTGATTTTTAATTGAATTTGAAAACTATGTAATATATTATTTTTTAATTCAGTTCATAAATGTATAACGAAGGAATACCTAAAATCTGAACCCAGAATTTATTATATTTATAGAGTTATTAAAGTTATTAGAAGCAATGTGTAGTAAATACACATCACAGATGAGGAAAGGTTAACGATACCGTCGCTACTTTGACCATAGACAAGGAATTTTAACAATCGTCGGTTGTTATATTTTGATCGTGCTAGCATATGTCGTTAAGTGCTCATTGATGACGTATTTTAACGATATCGTATTGCTATAGGGCTATATCGACTTCTCATGCTAAGGCCCAGCTACTTGTTTTATCGAATAGCTGATAATATATTCTCTTTGTCTATGAACTTATCCGTTGTCTTTGAAGTGTTATTTAACGAGTTTTCGCGGTTGTTTCATGGCGTCCTGTCAAAAAACGAAATATTAAATTTTAACATTCACGAAATTTTAGTCTCTTCCTAAAATGCCGTAAGTAATTAATTTATTGGGTTTTTAACGCATAATTATATATCTGTGTAATCATGATTGACTTATCTATCTTTGAAATGCGTTTTTAATTCATTTGTTTCAAATATATTGTTTTGGTGAAAGTTTTTGTGTAAAAATTCGTCGACTGAATATGTCATCTGTTTTTCATTTAAAATAATTACATAAATACTGCACTCGCGCATTTGAAATATAGATATTCCATCAGAGTGATTCAAAACAAAGAGATATATATATATAAGTTTTATTTGAATTGGTTCATTATTAATACAGATATTTGCGAACCAATTATTTCAAGTCATATGTCAAAAAATCGACTCTTTTTAGATGTAAAATGGTGTAAAGCCTTCGTCACACAATAAAAATTTAGTTATTTAGTTGTATAATTAATTAATTTGTTTACTTTTACCAAATTTGTGCAGAAACAGCTGTCGTCCAGGGAAAGGGAGCACTCCATGACCCAATAATTATTTTCAAATTTTATATTAGTGCAATATTTAACAAAATTTAAACATTTAAGTACTTACATTAAGTGTTTTCAATTTAAAATATATAGAGTGGTGCTGACTGCAAGAGGAGGCAGAGGAAGAGGGAGAGGTGGGGTACGAGCTGGTGCCGGACTACCTGCACGTGGACGTCAACGCAGAGCTGCAATTGCAGCCTCGTCTGGAGTGTTAGTATTTTTTAATGTTTTTTAATGAAAGTAATTTGCTGTGGCCGTTGAACTCATCATATATTTGTATTTATTTAAACAGCGACCCTGCTTTGCTACTGGTGCGAGAGGATCGCGTCAAGGCCCTAAAGGCTGTTAGGGCCCTGCCTGCTTCCTTCCGGCTAGAGCTGGAAAGCCGAAAATTCAAGAAGCAGGCGGCGCGCATTTTGCTCCCTACCTCACCTCCAAGAAAAACTAAACAAAAGTAATTAATCGTATTTAGATGCTTGATACAATACTATTGTTTTTTCCTGACAGCATTCCACTCTTACAGTGAGAGTTGGTAAGATCAGCGCTCTGTGCATTTGGCACATTCAGTGCATATTTTACAGAGTTCTAATTTTATTGTTTATTTACATACTGTACTTACTGTTTCACACGTGAATGAGAACAATTTATATGATTTATGTAAATGTTTTCAGAATTCCATCTCCGGAGAGAACAACGTGTCCCTTTTCACAAGGGACGCCTTCACCGTTGCCACGACCCGTACCACCACCGTGGATGTCCACTCCCGCACAGACTCAATCAACGGCTCCCAATGCACCAATTATGCCTATCCGTGCAGCATCTCCCGAGCCGTTATCTGGGACATCGCGGAGTGGGTAACTCTTCTCTCCGGAGGCCGGGTACCACAGCGGGCTGTGAATTGTCGGCGTTTGGGAACGGTGAGTTTATTTTTTGAAATGTCATACCAGGGGCTCAATATAAAATCAATTATCTATATTTTATATTGATATCCCTCGCACTGTTTCACTGTTATCAAAAACATACACAATGTATTGTTGTTATGACGTGGATGCATCATTACACTTCTTTTTTCTGTAACGGGTATTGCAGAGTGAGAAATAAGACATGCCGAACTTCTTTGCGAGGAATACATTTGATTCACCGGCTTCTAAACAGTGTAATACAGCATTTTTTTCTTAAATTGAAAAAACACTTTCGCTTCACGGGACTCATTGTGTCGAGCTTCCTAATCAAAAGCGAGGCTGTATTGGTAGGTGGGTTTTGTAACCGGACAAATTATCATTAAAATAGGTCGCTTTACGTAGTTGGTCACTTTAAACGGATACGTTTTCCTACTAAAAGCTATGAAACCTTACTAGAGTTTACATTATCGTCACTTAAAACAGTAGACCGTTAAATGCAAAGTCATTATATCCAAATTCTACTGTAAATTTGTGTTTTCTTTTATTTCAGAGTCAGACATGGGCATTGAAGTTACCCACCGCTTTCCCACCCCGGTATAGGTGACTTATGGTCATTCCTTCGGAGTTCTCGCAAGAATCTAATTTTTTTGAAAAAACGGCTCTACAATTTAAAGTGAAGCTAGACCTTCAATGTCCCCGCATACGGTGTTAGGAAGCGGTAATGCGAGCGCTTACAGGTACTAGTCTAAGAACAACACAGAACAATAAGCATCAAACAATCAGGTAACAAGTGTCAAGCAAATAGTTGATGGAGGGAACCCACACTCCAGTACCTGTAAACACAAATAAGAAATAAGTGACATAATAGAGTGACGGGGGAGTTTCGCCGAACCACGACTGGCAGTCCTGTTGAGAGATTGGTGGTGGTTGGGGCGACTGGCGCAGGTCAGGACTTCCACACCCCTTAGCCGGCCACCCGGTGGAGCCCTGAAGATAAGTATGGGAAAAAGAGGGATAAACCCTAAAGAACCTAGGGGAAAGAAGCGTCAGGAGGTCGGAGGCAGGGTGGAGGTTACCCCAATCCGCACAGTTGCCCCTCTGACCTCCAACGCTCCTCAGGGGTGGCGCAGGTGATTGGCGGAGTCCCCCGGTAAAAAAAAGGAAATAAAAGAAGCTCCAGCAAGGAATGCGGGGACGAGGCCCGTTGTCCAACCCCTATTGGGGAGAAGTAAACAATACAAGACAAACAACGGAGTTCAGTTCTAGCCTGTAAACTCGTTGCCGTTACTGAAAAAAGAAAAAAAAAAACCGAAAAAAAAATACATATAAAAGAAGAGAAAAGAAAAGAGAAAAGGAAAACAATAAACAATCCAAAAGTGCCACTTAAGGACATCGGTAGATTAAGTAAAACAAAGTAGAAAGTGTAAAAATAAAATCTGCATAGTCTGTAAAGAGGACAGCATGTGAAGTATAAGATAACAAAAAAGTAAAACATAAGAAAAGAAAACTGAAAATAAGAAGAAAAATAAGAGACAAGTTATTTAAAAGAAATGTAAACGAAAGAAAATCATCTGCAGCAGCTGGTACAGTAAGGAAAGAAAAATAATAAAAATAAGAAGAACAGAATAGCATAAACAATAATCGGAGAATTGTAAAAGAATTAGTCATGGAGCAGGAGCAATACACCAGGGGTTCTCAGTTATCACGCTAGTCCGCGACTCTAAGCTCAGACCATCTCTCAACCCAGATCCTAGTAAACTTCCTCAGACATTCGAAATTGACTCTGTTAGAAACAAGATCGGTGTTCCACACCGGTCTAATGGGGACATTCAGACCGTCTATCATTTCGTCTCTGGCATCCTTCAAGATCTCACAGTGCCACAGAATGTGCTCGGCCGACTGGTAAGTATTGCCACAAGCGCAATTGGGATGGGTAGACAGGGCAAGGCTGTTTATTGTTTATTATTATTTATTGTGGTATTTTAAGTAGGTACATAGTTATCTATGTCCTAATACAATCCTTATATACATATAACTATGGTAACACATTTAAAATGAATCAATCACATATTTGTGATTGATTGACTGTGAAGCCTCCCCCTGAATTCCCCATGTCCTGAGAGGAGCTGCGTCATGTGATGGTCCAGTTTGAGGAAGGCCCCTTCCATTCTGAGTTTAACTGATGGGAAGAAGGAAAAGGTCCATCTTCCCATGCTCGACCTATCCCAACGGACCTGCCACTCTTTAAGCGAAAGGTCCCTCATCGTCCGAAGCAGTCCAGGGAGAGTTCCCGGTCCACCTGGTGTCAGAACGACACCAAGATGGGTTGCCGGGGATCCTCTGGAAAGTCTCTGCTTGGTTAAGACTTCCCTAATCTCCAGATCGATTGGCAAAATGCCGGCCAAAACTGGCAAAGCGTCCGAAGCAACAGTACGGTATGCGCCAGATAGTGCCAACAAAGAAGTTCGCTGGCCCCTAGTAAGAGCGAGGAGTATAAGGCAGTTATCCAGGCGGTGCTCCCAAACAGAGGCAGCATACGAAACTTGCGCAACGTATACGCCCCTGTACAGAGCACGTAGTGCCGGACTGCGTAGTCCCCATTCAGCGGTGGAGAGTCTCCTCAGCTTTAGGAACAGCGCCTGAGCCTTGCTTGAAACATCTTTAACATGAGCCAGAAATGAGGACGATCGATCGAGTGTTACACCTAGGTACTTGACCGTGTCTGCAAATTTGATGTTGGTGTCTCCCATCCGGATGGTAGGGTTTCTTTTTCTACTGAGAGAGCCCTTCATCAGGAGACCCATTGTCTTGTGGGGAGCGAAGGTCATCTTGTTCCTCTCCCCCATTTAAGGAGGGTGTTCAAACCATCACCAGCCTTTTCTTCAATTTCCTTTCTGCTGTTCCCCGAGACAAGATACATCTTATCATCCGCGTAGTCGATCATGATACATCCTTCAGGCAAGGGTAACCTAGAGGAGTCGTCAAAGTCAATATTCCAAAATTCAGGTCCCAGAACGGAGCCCTGGGGACAGCCCATATTTACTTCGCGTTCTATAGTAAAATCACCATGGGATATCGAGACAGTTCGTCCCGATAGGTAGTTGTCAACCGATTTAAACAGGCGTTTTGGACAATTCCTACTTTTAACCTTTGTGCGTATCATGTCCCACCACGCGAAGTCGAAGGCACCAGTTATATCTAAGAAGATTGCTACAACATACCTCTTTGTGCAGACCTTCACCCAGTTAAGCGCAAACGAAATGGCGTGCACAGTGGATTTACCCGGGACGAAACCAAATTGAAGTTCACTGGGCGGTGATAGTGTACTGCGAAGACGCTGCCGAATAAGTAATTCCAGGATCTTACCGAGGACTGGGAGCAAGGTTATCGGGCGATAAGCCTTTACATCGGAGAGTGGTTTGCCGTTCCCTTTAGGTATAATCCTGAGCACGCCCCTCTTCCATTCAGAAGGGAAAATTCCTCTTCTCAGGCACGATTCCATCACTTGAAAGAGCTCCTCTTTAGCGTGGACCCAGACATGCTTCACTATTTCGCCGTTGAGTCTGTCATGCCCTGGTGCCTTCTTTGGACCCAAACCCTTAATTATAGCACCTATTTCAGCTCTAGTGACGGGAGTGATTCTATCCTCTTGGGCGAGGTCTCTAGGTGGAAGCCGTGCTAGATTTCTAATCTGTTTTTGGTGGTCACTTTCCCCAATTACTGACTCTACAGGGACTAACTTGCCCAAAAGTGTGTTGAGAGTAGAGGCCACGTCCACAGTCTCAGCGTCCCTCCCATCAATATTCCCAATTAAACTTGACAAAAACCGATCCGATCCCTTGCCGGATTTTTCAATTGCGCTGTGAATTTCCCACGGGTTGGCGTTGCCCACATCTTTAACCCAATTATGCCAGGCAGCTCGTTTCGCAAGGAGAACCGCATGTTTGAAAGTTGCCCTGGATCTCCTGAGAGCGGCCTGAAGGGCAGCTGTCTCCTCCTCCGTACAGCTTCCCCTCCTGGACAGTCCCAAGGCCCTATAGGCTCCTTTGTAGGCCCCCTTTAGCGAAGTCAGCTCAAGTGACCACCACGGCGTTCTAATTTTCGTCTTTGGGTTTGATCTGCCCAGAGAGGAATCAGCCGCAGATACAACGGCAGAATTGAAAAAGTTCCCCAAATTGTCCGGATCATTAGCTGCTACGTGATGAAAATCCCTTAATGTATCTCGTAGCGCCTCCCCAAAGTTATCCCAATTCGCCCTGGAGGTGTTGAAATTCCAGGAGGATCTCGGAGTTTCAGTTTTCTTAACACCTATTGTAAATGTGATTAATCTATGATCCGAAACTATTGCGCATTCATGGACCCTCCATTTAGATATCCTGGCCGCAACTGATCCAGAGCAAAGAGTTAGATCAATGTTGCTCTCTCCTAGTGTGTTTGAAAAGGTAAAGAACGAACTCTGTTCGTTAACGATACAAAGGCCTTGCGCAGCAATAAGGTCTTCGACGGCGTCAGTCCGTGATCGTACTGAATGGTTTTTATTATTGTCAAACCAAAGAGGAGAGCGAGCGTTAAAGTCCCCTCCGATAACTACGTTACGACCTTTAAGCGCGTTTAGGGCGCGCGTCAGACTCAGGAAATGGGCAGAAACAGTAACGTGGACGAGGCAGCTGTACTAGAAGAGTCTGTACTTGGAAACCGTGAGTTATAAAACTAACTAACTTACCTTCACGCCATTTCGGTAGGCAGAGAGGATGAACCACCATGCAACTCGATCTTGGCACACACACTCTTTTCTTCATTCCATACCTACCTGACTGTGCTATTCTGACTCCTGACATTGCCCACCTTAAGTATTTGATTAACTTTTTATTTATTTTTTTATATGAATACCTCACAAGAGCCTCAGCTGGAGCCAGTGAGACTATGGCATCCCCAATTGGGGGATGTTGTGAGGCTGAAGGTAAGTGGGGAAGGGAAAGAGGAAGATGGGGAAGTACCTGGCTATTCAGATCTAGTCACTAAACACGGCTAAAGCCATTTGGAGCAACGTTTCAATTCTGAATGGTGGTCTTACACCAGGGCGATACTGGTAGTATCTTCCACTCTGGAACGTGCCGCAAATATACTATATATTATTTTAATTAATTAATTGTGAAATAAATAAATAAACACAAATCAATCAAATAAAATTTATTTGCGCACGCCGGGTTCGAACCCGCGACCTTCGGAATGGCAGTCCAATGCGTTACTACTGGACTATGCCGGCCGTCAAAAGCCATTTCAAGCAACGTTTCAATTCTGAATGGGGTCTTACACCAGGGCGATACTATGGGTATCTTCCACTCTGGAACGTGCCGCAAATATAATATATATTATTTTAAATGAATTTTGTGTGAAAATAACTAATTATTCAAATATAATTTATTTGATTTGATCCCGCGACCATCGTATTGCGAAGCATAAGCCGTACCAGAGGCAGTGGGTTATCGTAATATAGACACATTAAATTAATTTGGGTTTTTTGTTGTTTCAGAAATGGACAGATCGAGCGACGAGGATGACGAAGCGAGTGACGTCGACCACGAAGAGAGCGATGAGGATACCTTCTGCATGCCACCAATACCTTATCATAATATTATCAACGTTTCACCTAACTCCGCTATGGCCATAGACTTTAGTAGACAAGACCAGGTAGATAGTGAGGCAATGCGTTTGATTCTGCCGCCTGAAGGTTACTCTTTCGATTGGTCTAATGATATCTTACGTTTTACTGGGATAAGGGAGACTTTCACAGGCACGCCAGGACCAACTTTCAATACCGACGAAATGGGCAAACCTGTGGATGCCTTTCTTAAAATCTTTGATGCAGATTTCGTTGAACTGATCGCGAGAGAGACCAACAGGTATGCAGATCAATGGATTGCGAAAAAAACAATTTAAGCGTCATGCGCGTACCAAAAGATCAGCTTTTGTCAGGCTTCCCCATTGAACGACAGCGAAACCTGGTCTGGTACAAGAAGCTTTTCAGGAGACTACTAAGCGTTTCGGTGCAGAATGCGTATATATTGTACGGCTCAAAGCTCCGCAAGGAAAATAAACGCATTTTGTACCGAAACTTCAGGAGTGAGGTTGCGGATGAACTCCTTCTGCTGTTCTGTCGTAGTCAAATTGACACGACTGTGCGGACCATTGGCCTAATAGCTGAAGGAAAGACTCTGCGACCTATCCTGAAAGGCAACCACTTCGTGGTCCGTAGCGGGAAAAAGGTGAAATGTGCGTGGTGCAACATAAATAACATTTTCAAAAGGACCCTTACAAAGTGTGATGTGTGTGATGTGGCATTATGCTATGATTGCATGAAGCCATATCACACTACAATATAGATTTGCTGAGGGTTTTTTTTATTTCATTTTTGGTTTTTTAGTTATGAAATTCAAATTTATAAATTTAATTAAATTTGTTTGAACATCAATTATGATGGCCTGGATGGTTGGACTTAATCATTTCTTTCCGCATACTCACGTCTCATGTTATGTTGTCCTCAAAGGTTCTATATGATAAGGTTCGGTGGATATTTAATATGTATATTTCAATTCTGATCATTGAAATATGCATGTTAACAAATGCACAGGTATTCTCATTTTTCCCTGTTTATTGTACACATTAAATAACTCGTTTTATTTTTATGTCTTAATTATATTTTGTCAATTTTTCTGTAAAGAGGCTTTTCCAGATCTAGTCACTAAACATAACTAAGCCAATTCAAGCAATGTTCAATTCTGAATGGTGGTCCCTCACCAGAGCGATACTCAGAATCTCACTCTATAGCGAGGCACAATGATATTATTATGTATTGATTTTCTTAAATTATGAATAAACCAATAAACTGAATACATTTTTATTATGACAAAGTGTGTAAACAATGTATAAATCAATATACTGCTCTTTCATTGTAACCATACAACTGTAATATTGATTTAAAAGGATATTAGGACTTAATAAATAAATCAATTATTGGTTCCATCCATTATTTTCCCCTCACCCATTTTTTTTCGATACCTTTGCGTTTAGATATAAAATTATCACTATGATTTTATTTGCCATTCTACGGTCATACAAAGGTTTGATATATATATTCAAATTTATCATCATTTTACATATTCCGATTTACCCTATGTAGATTGACCTTAAGGTAGCTGTCAGAAGTGATTTTTCGTCAAATATTGGTGAATTTCATCAACTTTCAAAGTATCCCCCTGAAATATTGGCAATGTTTATATCTATGATGTATATCTCATTTTAAGCCTTATTTCCTCGTTTTGCACGTTATATAAAAACATGGTTACAAATCTCCAGTTCTAATTTACAATTATTTAAAAAGTAGCACCATGATTTTGACATCGTGAAATAGGCTCTCTGTATAATTCATCAAATGAATAAAATAAAGCCAACACGGCGACTATGCTTATTAATAATTGTAGACAGTTAATGTATCTTCCTAAAGTAATACCAGTTTTTGTGGTAAATTTATTATATAGTATAATACAGTGATTTCAATTTTGACACGTCACGCACTCAAATTTTAAAAAATTATTTTCTAACCAAACTTTTGAAGAGAGCATAACGTACAAAAAATTATTTTCCCATTATATTCTTGCATCTGTGGCATTGATGTATTATACTAGATTAGCCCTGTCTAGCTAAATTAATTTTTAAAATGACCCCACATAGCGTACGTCACAAATATGGAGATGAACTTAACAACCCAACTCTGTTTAAACTCCTTGTACAAGCGTTCAAACTCGTAATCAAAACCACGGAGAATTTGTTGTCAGAGGTTTTGTAATATGGACATAAAGCCAAAAAGAAACTAACACTTACAGCAAATTTTATGTGCTGAATAAGGGCTGAATCAGGAAAGAATTATTAAGAAAAAATGATTTTAATTTAATTTATATTTTGTTTTGGAATTCTATACAGGTCCTACAAAAGCAAAAACGTTCACATTTTTAGTATTGTGAAGAGGTTTTTTTTAATTTACCATAGAATTATTTACCATACAATAGAATGGTATATAATTATTGAAGAAAACAATCTTTGTGATTTGAAATCATTTAATTTAATTTGGTTTTATGCCCGGTCAGGCTTTTGCATGCATTTTAAAACAGAAGATATCTAGTAAGCTGTCGAAAATTATACAAAATAATTAAAACTGATGAATATAAAATAATATTAGTAAAACATTTAACAGTAACATAAAATTATAGAGACTAGAACAACACTACGTATAATTTAATAATTATACTACTATCATTCAATTAAAAGTTATTTTATCTTCGACCACTTTGTTAGAATTAAGACATTGTGTCAACTAGTTTTGGTCAGCTAGTTTCTCAACCTTCTTCAAGATAGCATTATTGAAAACTAACCTAACGACTTTACATTAAACATAATGTAAGAATAACATAAAGAGAGAGATAAATCATCAAATATTGCGGGTTCACAAGTGAGCTGAACCACGACTTATGGGAAAGGAACGAAGCAACAATGATGAGGACAGAGCTTCAGAGAGCGTATGGGTAAGGGGTAAGGGGGGTGGAGATTAAATGATTACAATATATACTTATTTATTTATTTACGCCCGTTAAATAGGATTTTACGTATTATTTACGGCATTCACGAACATCGGTTGTTGCAATTCTGATAAAGGAACAACCGGCTATTCGATTACAAAAGAAGTTTCAGCAGGATTGAGAACCAGTCTTGTTCGAGAAAAAACAATGGCGGTATCTATATTCGCAGGACCTGTGGCCATGGTGGACAGCGACTGTCCAATATCAGCCTGAAAACAACGACATTATCAATTAAAACCTGATCAATCCATAATAAACTTTCTTAAGTCTTTTATAATTACCGGAAAAACAGGCAAAGCTTTGCAGTCTACACGTCGGAGGCCGCTTGCAGTTAGATAAATATGTTTGAAAATTCTTAGAGCAAACGCGGTTTCCTGCTGATGGTACCCAATTATTGTCACATAATTGAATTCGGATTGTTTCTAACCATTTCTCCATTTTTTCCGGTTTGAATGGAAACCAAAGCGAAAATACCCATAAAATAAATGAATTCATTAAATGACGCAAATTTATTTCTATCAATTCTTCTACAAAAAATCGAAAAAGCGAAGTAGATATTACCCGAAAGGCAATAACGACTTAATACAACCCTGATTGGCAAAATGCACGGACCAAATATATCACACACTTGAGTTGTCGCGCGTGTCAACGCTAGACGACTAATACATCAATAATTATCACGCATTGGTTGCGTGATATTTGTATGCTCCCCACGTGATAATAATTAACAGGAATCACCCAATTGGTGGATTCCTTGTGGGTGTGTTATTCATGTGACGTCAGGAATTTTACCAGCAAAAATAGCTGACAAGCAAAATAGCTTAACTCTAGACTAACAAAAGGTAAAACGCAATGCACAGTGCCCATTTCGCATTGCGACACAATGCGTGCGCCTTTTCATAAATGTGCACGTGAACCAAACCAAAATTGTGTTGGGGTCATTTTTCAATGGTTATGCCGTGTCTAGTCTTATTTAGTCTATGATCTGTGGTTATCAAACAGGCCATAGAGAACATAAAAACGTAGAAAATATTCTATAAAGATATTTAAAACTGCCACTGGCGGCAATTTCAAATCACAAAAACGCTAATTTCGCGCATTCATAAAGTTTAAGATTTTTTAATAATTTATCTATCAATTCTAAAAATATAGAATAGTTTAAAATATAGGTGAATTCATTGGCTGTATAGCACTACAATCAGTTTTATGTCTCCGTATTAAAATTCGGAGGTTTGATTTTTTTAATGTTGGCGGAAAATATTCAAATTCGTCGCCAAAAAACCGCGAGCAATCGGAGAAAAAAGTTTTTTGACGCGCGATCGTTCTAACGAAATAAAAAATTCTGTTTTATTCAATTTTCTAAGCAGAGCAATTTCAAAATTCGATTTTGTCGTAAAAAGCACGTCTTCATATTTCATTTTTGATAATTTAATGAGGTGTTGCTTAGAAGAATTCTTATAATTCTACAAATTTCAAAGTTAATTTTCAAGTTCTGTTATTATTTCAGTTCTGTCAAGCTACTAGCCTATTAATATATACTGACAGAATTTGAATAGGACTTTCACAGAACCCGAAAATGAACGTTCAAATCTTCCGTAAAAACCCTTTCCGATGAATGATTTAAAATCAAATCCCTTATTTAAAGAGTTTCAAATTTCAAGTCATCGTAAATTATTTTTTAGACAGATTGATTGTTCATCTTGGAGCAAGATTTTACATGACTTGCGCTGTCCTGAAAAAATGTGCATTAAAGAAAGAGACTCAAAGCTCGTTTTTGCAGGACAGCACTTTGTCTCAAAGATCTTTCTTGTTTTGATGGAATATTTCGACATTTTAAACATTTTTTTATTTTTTAAATTATATTTTAGTCCATTGAATTGGGGTAGGCTACGAATGAATATTATATTGTTTATGGTCGCACCTTTTTTTAGTTTCCTCCAGGGGCGAACAACTCCCGTCTGACCTTGTAACCCTGATGGGAGGAGTTATTCAATACCCATATTCTTATAGACAAAGCTGTTGTGGCTGAAAGCTCAGATCTCATTGGCTCAGAGCAAAAATTGTAGTTTGATCTCTCGCTCTCTACCATAGCGACTTCTGTAACAGAAAGAGAAGCTAAGCATGTGTTTTTTATTTATTTTTTTATTGACGCCCTATTGGGCTTTTAATACATAAAAATTACAAATTTCAATTTTAGCAACAGTATAAAACAAACAATAGAAAATCGAAATAAAATATAATGATTATGCTGCGATAAAAATTAACGGTAATTTCCAAGACGCCATTTCGAAAGTTAGTTAGTTGAAGTTTTTAGCGTAAATATTTTAATTTTGAAAATCGTCTAACCCATCTAAAAATAATGTTGCGTGCTAGAATTCTTCAAGGTGATAAATTAATGCCGTGTTGTGTTAAAGGTTGCTCAGACGGATTCGATAATCCGGTGCTAGCAAGAAGCAGCAAGAAATACGTTTGTTTGTGGCTGTTATTTCTCAATTGAAAGCAAAAATACGGTACTTTTGGGATTAAAAAAGAATGCTTGGAAACGCTTAATCTTCCAGTCATCATATAATATCCTGTCTATATCCACCAACTGAAAGAAGGACCCGAACCCGTTCTTAAATACAGGTACTAACCTCTCGTTCTTTGATACAATATTCCTGATTCCTGAATGTACTTCATTGGCTAATAATTTAATTAATTTTCCTTTTCAGACCTATCCGTATTCCGATGCGATTATATACCACGTATTAGGATGCTAAAACCGCTAAAAAAGCGACGTTTACATCAAACAAGGTCATTTAAACCTCTCCAGAATTGCATCATGTAAGTATTCAGATTTAACCAGCATTTTCCATGATGTTTGCTGACGACAAAGCTGTGGAAATTATATGAAACCCTTGCAGGAGAATTTGAATAACTTCTAGTGCTGTGGCAATAATAATTAACACTTAAATTTGTTGAATATGTATTTTGTGTATATATTCTTGTATTTTTGTGCAAGGTCAAATTAAATCCTATTAAGTTGTTGCAGGAAGACAGAAATCCTGGGTTCGATTCCTAGTTGAGACCGTTACTTTTTATTTTTCTGTGTCTTGTTCTGTTTCATCTACTTCTAAATAACTTGGATATGATGGCCATTCCTTCGTTATTTTTGTTGCTGGTATCACCACTGACACTTTTGTAAGTGGCAACACTCGCAATGTGCCACATCCCTCGAAAATTTAAGGTTTTTTCCACGTGGCCAGCATTTTTGTGAAAATGCGTGATTGAAGTTCTGGTAAATAAATAAACATAATAATTATATTTACGAGTTTTAACAGTTTAGCTGTACGAAAATGTAAGTAATTATTAATTATCTATTAATTTTGTAATTTTTTTTTTCATATCTTATTTCAGTGAATAATTTTTCCATATTGAGTCCAATGTTCTGTTTTTTCAGTATGGCTAGGTCTTCAGACACGTCCCCACGAAAATTTCCAGAAGTGAAGACACTATTGTTAAACAATCAACATTCCCAAAGGGAAATAGCAGCCAATACAGGTATTTTAAAGTCTGTGGTTAACAGGATAAATTAGAAAATCAATCAAAACCTGCCCCTTGAATTAGATCACAATGGGAAATGTGGCAGAAAACGAATCACTTCACCTCGTAATGACCGCAAAATCAAAGACTTCTGTCTCCAAAACCGCAAAAAGAGTGTGGCTCGTCTGATCTTGATGATCAACGAAGATGATATCGAAGTCTCCCAAAGGAGAGTCCAGAGGAGATTTATTGAGGAGAACCTCATTGGTCATCGGCCAGCTAAAAAACCTCGCCTCACAGTAGATACGAGGAAAAAACTACTGGAATGGGCCAACGCACACCAAAACATGACTATAGAAACCTGGAATATGGTAATTAACATTTTTGTGCTTTTTAAGCTTTAAAAAAATTCCATTAGTCTGATGATGGCCTTTTTTTTAGGTGTGCTTCTCTGACGAGTCCATATTCCAAATTTTGTTAGACAAATCATCGTTCGTCCGACGACGCCCAGGAGAGAAATTTCATTCGGACTGCCTTGTAGAGACGATCAAACACCCTACCAGTATCATGGTGTGGTCACTCATCTCTTCCAAAGGGATGGGGCGCCTCCACATCGTGCAAGGGACTATGAGACAGGATCAGTACAGACAAATACAGGAAAATCGATTACTGCCTCAAGTCGGAGAATGGTTCCCTGGTGACCAGGAATACGTTTTTATGCACATCTCCGCACCCTGTCATAAAGCCAGGACTATCACTGCATTCCTGGCTGAAAAAAATGTGCAGGTTTTACCTTGGCCGGGGAATTCCCCTAACATGAACCTTATTGAAAACCTGTAGGAGCTCACCAAGAGGAAGATTGAAAAGGAGGTGATCACAATGAAGCAGCAGCTCATCGAAACCCTCATCCGGGTGTGGCATCATTGTCCTGACCTAAATATTACTGAAAAATTGTGCCTTGAGAGTATTCCACGGCATGTACAAGCTGTTATTGCGGCTAAAGGCGAAATTACGAAAAATTAACTTTTAGTTCGATAATGTTTAAATAAAATAAAAATAAAAAAAAATAATCGCAGATTAAGGACAAAAACGATTTTTAAATTTTAAAAATTCAATATCCTTGTTATTAAATAATAATAACCGCACCTAAAATCATAAACATCTGTGTTTTATGAACACAAAGTGTGAAAAACACATTTTCCGTAGGTGTCCCTATTAATATGGCAACCCACTGTAGATATATTAGTATTATCTTCAATGATAAATCAATGCTCAATACATCGGTTGTACTGACCCTGTTTTGTATTACTGTCCATTGTCTTTTTGAAAATAAAAAGTATTTTTATATGTGCATAGCTGTGGGTTTTTTTTTTATTTTCCTTTAACTGCATTCCAATATTTATATTTTTAAAATATAATTTTTTTGGGCTAGTGAATGAACGATGTTAGCTGGGTGCAGTTATATTGTCTATGTTTGCACTTTTTTAAATGGTCTTGAGATTTATTTACTGTCCACAATATATTTACCTGTCTGGACCAAACGACCGTTTTATCTGTGGTCGTCTGTGGTTAAGGGGGTGACAAAATGGGGCCATACAAAAAGCCCGAAGATATCGATCTAGAGAGTGGATTTATGACAAGTGCTTTCGTCTCCGTTTCTTCCTGTTAAACATACTATCCCACGCCTGTGATGGTTATTGGTAAAGTAAGTACTCATTCTTATATTCATCGCTATTTATTTGGTAGCTGCCGTTATTCCAGTTTAGTTAGGGAATCATTGGGCGTTTTGTCACAGTAGAATGTTTAAACTGTCAATTTGACGTCTACCTATTATTAGATTAGCATTTTGAAGGCATTTATTACAATTACACAATAAAAAACATATGGTTAACAGATATTTTGTCAAAAGCGGAATGGCGGTAAACATTGTAAATATATCTCTCCGCTCTCCGCTCTCGCTCCGCATCGAAGGAGTACAGTCGCGTAATTTTGTAACAAGTAAATCAAATAATATAGTTTACATTAATAACTCGCCCACCTGGGCGCTCCATTCCATCCAATATGGAAACTCAAGAAATTATTAAAAACATTAAAGATTTAATAAACAAGATCACTTCAGTGAAGGACTCAAAAATAAAATTAACACTGGAACAGAACATTATATCACTGGAAGAAAAAATTCAACATGAACTAATAAACCTACAAAAAAAGATTATAGAATTACAAGAAACTAATATTAAAAACAATCATCACTACGCACAGAAACTAGAAGAAATTCATAATAATAACAAAAGGACATATGCAAATGTATTAGGTGACAATAAAAACTTCGTGAATACAAGTGCACACATCCCAGAACAGAAGCACGCCATCATAATTACATCTAAAAACACCTTGAAGGCCGAAGATATAAAAATAAAAATTCAAAAAAACATTAATTTAACTAAAATAAAAGTTGGAGTAAATGGAGTGAAAAAAATCGGAGGGCAAAAATTACTGATTTCATGTCAACAAAAAGAAGATGCAGAAAAGTTAACCGAAGAAATTAATAAGGTAATTGGAAAAGAAATATTGGCCGAAGAAATTAAAAAAAAGAAACCGTGTTTAATGTTGAAAAGACTGCAACGCCAATTGACTGAAGAGGAAATAATAGATGGGATTGTACAACAAAATGAAGGATTAACCCTGGAAGACAAAAACAACATCAAGCTTATCAAAGAATTAAAAAAACAAATACAATGAAGGAAAAGACAACGACACCACTAACTACATTATTGAAACAACCGGTAAATTAAGAAAAACGCTTCTAGAAAAAAACAAAATAAACATCAAATTCCAAAGAGTATACATAGAAGACTGTAACCCGCTTACTCAATGCTACCACTGCCTTAAGTTCGGCCACACAGCGCAAAGATGTCTCGCCAGGACGCAGCCCCCCATTTGCCCTCACTGCACAAAGGAGCACATTCTGTCTAAATGTGAAAATAAAGAACAACCTCCAACATGCAACAATTGCTGTGTTCAAAACAAAAGATTTAATATGAATTATTCTACAGAACACAGAGTTGATAGCATGAAATGTCTCTATCGGCAAAAAATGCTTCAACTAGCTAGAGAGCGCATCGACTATGAATAATACGGTAAATTTCATTTCTTTAAACTCTAATCTAAAACTTTAAAAATGAATGATTTTTTATGTAACGCATTAGATAAAAAAAAATGTATATTGAAGAAAATTTATGTCAATCTATGAAAGATTTTAACTTAATTTGCACTGACAAAGGATTTACCCTATTTCATATAAATATTAGAAGTTTAGAACGAAACATGGATGAATTAATTATAACATTAAAAGAATTAATTTTTTTCCCGGGCCTGATTGTCTTAACAGAGACACACTCTGCAGGCGAAATCAATTACACTATTCCAGGCTACACATACCATGCGACAATAAACAAAAACTCAGGTATCGGATTATTTATTTCTAACCAGTATAATGTTCTCAATATTAAAGAAATAATTAATGTTAGTAATGTTAACATATGAAATATAGAATTTAAAGACGTAAATAAATATTACAACATTATTGCTTTTTATCGCACGCATACATCGATAGTACCTCAATTCACAGATGAATTAAAAAATATTTTGTTAAATTTTAGAAATAAAAATACCATTATTGTTGGAGATATGAATTTAAATATCGCAAACGACTATTCTAGTAAAGATAAAGACACATATCTAAATATGTTAGCAGAACTCAATTATTTATCGTACATAAATTCTTATACTAGAAATGTTAAAGGTCAACGCCCCTCATGCTTAGATTACATTTTTACAAATATTCCTGATATCAAAAATATAAAATCAGCTGTCATTCATACATCTATCACTGATCATTATTCATGTATTTTTAACTATAAATTAAGCAATCCAACTTTGCCATTATTTAAACAAAATAATTACTCAAAAAAAGTACTTAATATGGATACATTAAAACACCAATTAGAATCAGAAAATTGGAATAAATTATTACAATGTAATGATGTCAATATAATATTGACATCATTACATTGTAATATGTTCATGTTCATCATCATGTTGTAAAATGTTTGAAGAAAAAATATCTAAATGCATAAATGACTCGACAAATAATAATATAATAACCAAATCCAAAGTGTCGAACTTGAAACCTATAAAATCATGGATTACTCAAGTTGAATCAGGCTGAAAATAATAGTAAAAGAGTGTGGACAGTTATAAATGAAATAATTGACAAGAAAAAAACAAGAATAACGACATCGCCACTATATTTCATGACAACATGAAAACATGTTGTAAAAAAAATCCCTCAAAAGCTGCAAACATATTTAACACCTTCTTTGCGAACGTAGGGGAAAATCTTGACAATCTCATTCATACTGACCCAAATATAACATTTCCAGACTGTAGTATTGATACCAATAATATAGCAACATTCCAAGTCACCACAGAGAACGAAATAATATCAATTATAAACGGTATGCAAGGAGGTTCTGCCCCGGGTTTTGATGGAATAAGAGTTAATATTTTTAAAAATATTAAAAATCAAATTTCTAAACCGTTAAAACACATAATAAATGTAAGTTTCCAAAGCGGGGTGTTTCCATCAATCTACAAACAAACTACCAGTACTCCAATATTTAAATCTGGTTACCCAGAAGAAGATAGCAATTACCGACCCATATCAGTAATCTCGAACATTTTCAAAAATTTTTGAAAAGATAGTTCAAAAAAGGATAAACCAATTTGTAAAAAGTAATAAATTAATTAATGAAAATCAGTTCGGTTTTATAGAAGGTAGAAGCACTCAGGATGCAATTGCAAAATTAACTAGTCTTGTTCATAATTCATTAGATAAATCATTAAAATGCATTGGAATTTTCATAGATCTTAAAAAAGCTTTTGATAGCATATCACACGACAAACTTATAAGTAAATTAAGAAACATTGGATTAAGTGGTACAGCTATAGAATGGATAAAAAGCTACCTTTTCAAACGCCCTCAAGTCGTAAAAATCAACGATGTACTTAGTCAACAAAAAACAAGTCACTTCGGCATACCTCAAGGTACAGTCCTGGGACCGTTACTGTTTATCATTTATGTAAATGACATATTCAATCAAAGATTAAATGGAAAAATAATATCTTATGCTGATGACACTGTCATAATAATTGAAGGTACTGATTGGAATAATGTTAATAACTTAGCAAATACTCATATTAATATACTGAAAAATTAGTTCGATAAAAACCTCTTCTCATTAAATACTGAAAAAACAAAATGTATCCCATTCTCTATCAACAAATTTAAATTAATACCAGAATTAAAAATTATAATACATCAACTTAAATGTAATAGAACTAATTGCAATCAAGAATGTTCTATACTTCGTCTAACTTCTGAAATTAAATATCTTGGTATATACCTATATAGATCAACATTTTAAATGGAACAAACAAATTTGTGAACTTGCCAAAAGAATTAGAAAATGTATTTATATATTTATAAGTCTTAGAAATATTCTTAGACTAGAAAACCTAAAAAGAGTGTACTATGCAATTGTACAATCTATATTAGAATATGGTATTATTGGCTGGGGAGGAACTTATAACAATATATTAATTCCACTTAAAATAGTTCAAAGATTGATAATTAAAGTAATATTGAAAAAACCATCCAAATTTTCTACTGAGATTCTCTTTTCAATATTCAATGTACACACTAATTTCGCGCATTCATAAAGTTTAAGATTTTTTAATAATTTATCTATCAATTCTAAAAATATAGAATAGTTTAAAATATAGGTGAATTCATTGGCTGTATAGCACTACAATCAGTTTTATGTCTCCGTATTAAAATTCGGAGGTTTGATTTTTTTAATGTTGGCGGAAAATATTCAAATTCGTCGCCAAAAAACCGCGAGCAATCGGAGAAAAAAGTTTTTTGACGCGCGATCGTTCTAACGAAATAAAAAATTCTGTTTTATTCAATTTTCTAAGCAGAGCAATTTCAAAATTCGATTTTGTCGTAAAAAGCACGTCTTCATATTTCATTTTTGATAATTTAATGAGGTGTTGCTTAGAAGAATTCTTATAATTCTACAAATTTCAAAGTTAATTTTCAAGTTCTGTTATTATTTCAGTTCTGTCAAGCTACTAGCCTATTAATATATACTGACAGAATTTGAATAGGACTTTCACAGAACCCGAAAATGAACGTTCAAATCTTCCGTAAAAACCCTTTCCGATGAATGATTTAAAATCAAATCCCTTATTTAAAGAGTTTCAAATTTCAAGTCATCGTAAATTATTTTTTAGACAGATTGATTGTTCATCTTGGAGCAAGATTTTACATGACTTGCGCTGTCCTGAAAAAATGTGCATTAAAGAAAGAGACTCAAAGCTCGTTTTTGCAGGACAGCACTTTGTCTCAAAGATCTTTCTTGTTTTGATGGAATATTTCGACATTTTAAACATTTTTTTATTTTTTAAATTATATTTTAGTCCATTGAATTGGGGTAGGCTACGAATGAATATTATATTGTTTATGGTCGCACCTTTTTTTAGTTTCCTCCAGGGGCGAACAACTCCCGTCTGACCTTGTAACCCTGATGGGAGGAGTTATTCAATACCCATATTCTTATAGACAAAGCTGTTGTGGCTGAAAGCTCAGATCTCATTGGCTCAGAGCAAAAATTGTAGTTTGATCTCTCGCTCTCTACCATAGCGACTTCTGTAACAGAAAGAGAAGCTAAGCATGTGTTTTTTATTTATTTTTTTATTGACGCCCTATTGGGCTTTTAATACATAAAAATTACAAATTTCAATTTTAGCAACAGTATAAAACAAACAATAGAAAATCGAAATAAAATATAATGATTATGCTGCGATAAAAATTAACGGTAATTTCCAAGACGCCATTTCGAAAGTTAGTTAGTTGAAGTTTTTAGCGTAAATATTTTAATTTTGAAAATCGTCTAACCCATCTAAAAATAATGTTGCGTGCTAGAATTCTTCAAGGTGATAAATTAATGCCGTGTTGTGTTAAAGGTTGCTCAGACGGATTCGATAATCCGGTGCTAGCAAGAAGCAGCAAGAAATACGTTTGTTTGTGGCTGTTATTTCTCAATTGAAAGCAAAAATACGGTACTTTTGGGATTAAAAAAGAATGCTTGGAAACGCTTAATCTTCCAGTCATCATATAATATCCTGTCTATATCCACCAACTGAAAGAAGGACCCGAACCCGTTCTTAAATACAGGTACTAACCTCTCGTTCTTTGATACAATATTCCTGATTCCTGAATGTACTTCATTGGCTAATAATTTAATTAATTTTCCTTTTCAGACCTATCCGTATTCCGATGCGATTATATACCACGTATTAGGATGCTAAAACCGCTAAAAAAGCGACGTTTACATCAAACAAGGTCATTTAAACCTCTCCAGAATTGCATCATGTAAGTATTCAGATTTAACCAGCATTTTCCATGATGTTTGCTGACGACAAAGCTGTGGAAATTATATGAAACCCTTGCAGGAGAATTTGAATAACTTCTAGTGCTGTGGCAATAATAATTAACACTTAAATTTGTTGAATATGTATTTTGTGTATATATTCTTGTATTTTTGTGCAAGGTCAAATTAAATCCTATTAAGTTGTTGCAGGAAGACAGAAATCCTGGGTTCGATTCCTAGTTGAGACCGTTACTTTTTATTTTTCTGTGTCTTGTTCTGTTTCATCTACTTCTAAATAACTTGGATATGATGGCCATTCCTTCGTTATTTTTGTTGCTGGTATCACCACTGACACTTTTGTAAGTGGCAACACTCGCAATGTGCCACATCCCTCGAAAATTTAAGGTTTTTTCCACGTGGCCAGCATTTTTGTGAAAATGCGTGATTGAAGTTCTGGTAAATAAATAAACATAATAATTATATTTACGAGTTTTAACAGTTTAGCTGTACGAAAATGTAAGTAATTATTAATTATCTATTAATTTTGTAATTTTTTTTTTCATATCTTATTTCAGTGAATAGTTTTTCCATATTGAGTCCAATGTTCTGTTTTTTCAGTATGGCTAGGTCTTCAGACACGTCCCCACGAAAATTTCCAGAAGTGAAGACACTATTGTTAAACAATCAACATTCCCAAAGGGAAATAGCAGCCAATACAGGTATTTTAAAGTCTGTGGTTAACAGGATAAATTAGAAAATCAATCAAAACCTGCCCCTTGAATTAGATCACAATGGGAAATGTGGCAGAAAACGAATCACTTCACCTCGTAATGACCGCAAAATCAAAGACTTCTGTCTCCAAAACCGCAAAAAGAGTGTGGCTCGTCTGATCTTGATGATCAACGAAGATGATATCGAAGTCTCCCAAAGGAGAGTCCAGAGGAGATTTATTGAGGAGAACCTCATTGGTCATCGGCCAGCTAAAAAACCTCGCCTCACAGTAGATACGAGGAAAAAACTACTGGAATGGGCCAACGCACACCAAAACATGACTATAGAAACCTGGAATATGGTAATTAACATTTTTGTGCTTTTTAAGCTTTAAAAAAATTCCATTAGTCTGATGATGGCCTTTTTTTTAGGTGTGCTTCTCTGACGAGTCCATATTCCAAATTTTGTTAGACAAATCATCGTTCGTCCGACGACGCCCAGGAGAGAAATTTCATTCGGACTGCCTTGTAGAGACGATCAAACACCCTACCAGTATCATGGTGTGGTCACTCATCTCTTCCAAAGGGATGGGGCGCCTCCACATCGTGCAAGGGACTATGAGACAGGATCAGTACAGACAAATACAGGAAAATCGATTACTGCCTCAAGTCGGAGAATGGTTCCCTGGTGACCAGGAATACGTTTTTATGCACATCTCCGCACCCTGTCATAAAGCCAGGACTATCACTGCATTCCTGGCTGAAAAAAATGTGCAGGTTTTACCTTGGCCGGGGAATTCCCCTAACATGAACCTTATTGAAAACCTGTAGGAGCTCACCAAGAGGAAGATTGAAAAGGAGGTGATCACAATGAAGCAGCAGCTCATCGAAACCCTCATCCGGGTGTGGCATCATTGTCCTGACCTAAATATTACTGAAAAATTGTGCCTTGAGAGTATTCCACGGCATGTACAAGCTGTTATTGCGGCTAAAGGCGAAATTACGAAAAATTAACTTTTAGTTCGATAATGTTTAAATAAAATAAAAATAAAAAAAAATAATCGCAGATTAAGGACAAAAACGATTTTTAAATTTTAAAAATTCAATATCCTTGTTATTAAATAATAATAACCGCACCTAAAATCATAAACATCTGTGTTTTATGAACACAAAGTGTGAAAAACACATTTTCCGTAGGTGTCCCTATTAATATGGCAACCCACTGTAGATATATTAGTATTATCTTCAATGATAAATCAATGCTCAATACATCGGTTGTACTGACCCTGTTTTGTATTACTGTCCATTGTCTTTTTGAAAATAAAAAGTATTTTTATATGTGCATAGCTGTGGGTTTTTTTTTTATTTTCCTTTAACTGCATTCCAATATTTATATTTTTAAAATATAATTTTTTTGGGCTAGTGAATGAACGATGTTAGCTGGGTGCAGTTATATTGTCTATGTTTGCACTTTTTTAAATGGTCTTGAGATTTATTTACTGTCCACAATATATTTACCTGTCTGGACCAAACGACCGTTTTATCTGTGGTCGTCTGTGGTTAAGGGGGTGACAAAATGGGGCCATACAAAAAGCCCGAAGATATCGATCTAGAGAGTGGATTTATGACAAGTGCTTTCGTCTCCGTTTCTTCCTGTTAAACATACTATCCCACGCCTGTGATGGTTATTGGTAAAGTAAGTACTCATTCTTATATTCATCGCTATTTATTTGGTAGCTGCCGTTATTCCAGTTTAGTTAGGGAATCATTGGGCGTTTTGTCACAGTAGAATGTTTAAACTGTCAATTTGACGTCTACCTATTATTAGATTAGCATTTTGAAGGCATTTATTACAATTACACAATAAAAAACATATGGTTAACAGATATTTTGTCAAAAGCGGAATGGCGGTAAACATTGTAAATATATCTCTCCGCTCTCCGCTCTCGCTCCGCATCGAAGGAGTACAGTCGCGTAATTTTGTAACAAGTAAATCAAATAATATAGTTTACATTAATAACTCGCCCACCTGGGCGCTCCATTCCATCCAATATGGAAACTCAAGAAATTATTAAAAACATTAAAGATTTAATAAACAAGATCACTTCAGTGAAGGACTCAAAAATAAAATTAACACTGGAACAGAACATTATATCACTGGAAGAAAAAATTCAACATGAACTAATAAACCTACAAAAAAAGATTATAGAATTACAAGAAACTAATATTAAAAACAATCATCACTACGCACAGAAACTAGAAGAAATTCATAATAATAACAAAAGGACATATGCAAATGTATTAGGTGACAATAAAAACTTCGTGAATACAAGTGCACACATCCCAGAACAGAAGCACGCCATCATAATTACATCTAAAAACACCTTGAAGGCCGAAGATATAAAAATAAAAATTCAAAAAAACATTAATTTAACTAAAATAAAAGTTGGAGTAAATGGAGTGAAAAAAATCGGAGGGCAAAAATTACTGATTTCATGTCAACAAAAAGAAGATGCAGAAAAGTTAACCGAAGAAATTAATAAGGTAATTGGAAAAGAAATATTGGCCGAAGAAATTAAAAAAAAGAAACCGTGTTTAATGTTGAAAAGACTGCAACGCCAATTGACTGAAGAGGAAATAATAGATGGGATTGTACAACAAAATGAAGGATTAACCCTGGAAGACAAAAACAACATCAAGCTTATCAAAGAATTAAAAAAACAAATACAATGAAGGAAAAGACAACGACACCACTAACTACATTATTGAAACAACCGGTAAATTAAGAAAAACGCTTCTAGAAAAAAACAAAATAAACATCAAATTCCAAAGAGTATACATAGAAGACTGTAACCCGCTTACTCAATGCTACCACTGCCTTAAGTTCGGCCACACAGCGCAAAGATGTCTCGCCAGGACGCAGCCCCCCATTTGCCCTCACTGCACAAAGGAGCACATTCTGTCTAAATGTGAAAATAAAGAACAACCTCCAACATGCAACAATTGCTGTGTTCAAAACAAAAGATTTAATATGAATTATTCTACAGAACACAGAGTTGATAGCATGAAATGTCTCTATCGGCAAAAAATGCTTCAACTAGCTAGAGAGCGCATCGACTATGAATAATACGGTAAATTTCATTTCTTTAAACTCTAATCTAAAACTTTAAAAATGAATGATTTTTTATGTAACGCATTAGATAAAAAAAAATGTATATTGAAGAAAATTTATGTCAATCTATGAAAGATTTTAACTTAATTTGCACTGACAAAGGATTTACCCTATTTCATATAAATATTAGAAGTTTAGAACGAAACATGGATGAATTAATTATAACATTAAAAGAATTAATTTTTTTCCCGGGCCTGATTGTCTTAACAGAGACACACTCTGCAGGCGAAATCAATTACACTATTCCAGGCTACACATACCATGCGACAATAAACAAAAACTCAGGTATCGGATTATTTATTTCTAACCAGTATAATGTTCTCAATATTAAAGAAATAATTAATGTTAGTAATGTTAACATATGAAATATAGAATTTAAAGACGTAAATAAATATTACAACATTATTGCTTTTTATCGCACGCATACATCGATAGTACCTCAATTCACAGATGAATTAAAAAATATTTTGTTAAATTTTAGAAATAAAAATACCATTATTGTTGGAGATATGAATTTAAATATCGCAAACGACTATTCTAGTAAAGATAAAGACACATATCTAAATATGTTAGCAGAACTCAATTATTTATCGTACATAAATTCTTATACTAGAAATGTTAAAGGTCAACGCCCCTCATGCTTAGATTACATTTTTACAAATATTCCTGATATCAAAAATATAAAATCAGCTGTCATTCATACATCTATCACTGATCATTATTCATGTATTTTTAACTATAAATTAAGCAATCCAACTTTGCCATTATTTAAACAAAATAATTACTCAAAAAAAGTACTTAATATGGATACATTAAAACACCAATTAGAATCAGAAAATTGGAATAAATTATTACAATGTAATGATGTCAATATAATATTGACATCATTACATTGTAATATGTTCATGTTCATCATCATGTTGTAAAATGTTTGAAGAAAAAATATCTAAATGCATAAATGACTCGACAAATAATAATATAATAACCAAATCCAAAGTGTCGAACTTGAAACCTATAAAATCATGGATTACTCAAGTTGAATCAGGCTGAAAATAATAGTAAAAGAGTGTGGACAGTTATAAATGAAATAATTGACAAGAAAAAAACAAGAATAACGACATCGCCACTATATTTCATGACAACATGAAAACATGTTGTAAAAAAAATCCCTCAAAAGCTGCAAACATATTTAACACCTTCTTTGCGAACGTAGGGGAAAATCTTGACAATCTCATTCATACTGACCCAAATATAACATTTCCAGACTGTAGTATTGATACCAATAATATAGCAACATTCCAAGTCACCACAGAGAACGAAATAATATCAATTATAAACGGTATGCAAGGAGGTTCTGCCCCGGGTTTTGATGGAATAAGAGTTAATATTTTTAAAAATATTAAAAATCAAATTTCTAAACCGTTAAAACACATAATAAATGTAAGTTTCCAAAGCGGGGTGTTTCCATCAATCTACAAACAAACTACCAGTACTCCAATATTTAAATCTGGTTACCCAGAAGAAGATAGCAATTACCGACCCATATCAGTAATCTCGAACATTTTCAAAAATTTTTGAAAAGATAGTTCAAAAAAGGATAAACCAATTTGTAAAAAGTAATAAATTAATTAATGAAAATCAGTTCGGTTTTATAGAAGGTAGAAGCACTCAGGATGCAATTGCAAAATTAACTAGTCTTGTTCATAATTCATTAGATAAATCATTAAAATGCATTGGAATTTTCATAGATCTTAAAAAAGCTTTTGATAGCATATCACACGACAAACTTATAAGTAAATTAAGAAACATTGGATTAAGTGGTACAGCTATAGAATGGATAAAAAGCTACCTTTTCAAACGCCCTCAAGTCGTAAAAATCAACGATGTACTTAGTCAACAAAAAACAAGTCACTTCGGCATACCTCAAGGTACAGTCCTGGGACCGTTACTGTTTATCATTTATGTAAATGACATATTCAATCAAAGATTAAATGGAAAAATAATATCTTATGCTGATGACACTGTCATAATAATTGAAGGTACTGATTGGAATAATGTTAATAACTTAGCAAATACTCATATTAATATACTGAAAAATTAGTTCGATAAAAACCTCTTCTCATTAAATACTGAAAAAACAAAATGTATCCCATTCTCTATCAACAAATTTAAATTAATACCAGAATTAAAAATTATAATACATCAACTTAAATGTAATAGAACTAATTGCAATCAAGAATGTTCTATACTTCGTCTAACTTCTGAAATTAAATATCTTGGTATATACCTATATAGATCAACATTTTAAATGGAACAAACAAATTTGTGAACTTGCCAAAAGAATTAGAAAATGTATTTATATATTTATAAGTCTTAGAAATATTCTTAGACTAGAAAACCTAAAAAGAGTGTACTATGCAATTGTACAATCTATATTAGAATATGGTATTATTGGCTGGGGAGGAACTTATAACAATATATTAATTCCACTTAAAATAGTTCAAAGATTGATAATTAAAGTAATATTGAAAAAACCATCCAAATTTTCTACTGAGATTCTCTTTTCAATATTCAATGTACACACAATAGACAATTTTTATAAAAAATATTCAATTCTACAAATTTATAAAGAAATACAGTTAAATAACTTACCATTCAATTCATCAGCAAGATATCAAAAAACTATCAAAATCCCAAAACTAAATACAAAGCACACACAAAATACCTATCTCTATCTTGGAATAACATATTTTAACATTTTTTTTATTTATTTCATTCAAAAAACAGTTTTTACATAAAAAGCATACTCTGCACATCTCACTAGGGAATTCCTGTATCAAGATGTGCAGCTTTACAATAATATCATTTAAAAAAATACATATATGTAAATTTAAAATAATAACAACATTAAATTAAATTTAAACCAAAAAAGAAAAGTTTATGACACGGACGTTTAGAGACCGGTAGACAAAAATAAACATAATTTTAGTAACAAATGTATGAAAAAAATAAAAACAGAAATGTCAACAAAAGAAGCATTATTAAGTAAGTTGGCAACAATAATATTCTTCTGTTAACTAAAGTACAAGGTACCTGTGCTGGCTTATCAGACACAAGCATAGGGTAACCATACTAACAATTACAACATGGATAGTATGAATAATAGATTATAAGAAAAAATAAAAATAACTAAATAAAAATAGGTAAATAATAACCGATAGGTAAGTAGATAATATTATAATAAAAAGTAAGTAAGTAAATAATTTAGCTAGACAATAATTAAAGTAAATATTAATACGATAATTAAGTAGATAATAATAATAATAAGTGTGGTGATCTGCCGTGCCGATCACTTAGATAATTTGTAAATAATATTCGGTTTGATACTCCATATTATTTGGGTTATTTAGTATTTATACAAATGGACAGTATTCGAGATGTTATTACAAAGAGAGGACGAGTTACAACAGACACGCCTTTTTATACGTCTCGGTCATGCTGTCTCACTCAGATATGCCTGTCTCTTTCATACCGACAGACATACGTTCACCACATCCCTCCACACTTAAATCAGCAGACACACAACATGATTATCTTAATAATAATTATAAAACATACATACACATATTTAATTATTATTTTACAACATTTTCTTTTTTTAATTTATAACCATGTTGATTCGGGAGTTGACTGCTGCTTATTATGATTTCTCTGTCCTTGGTCGAAGGCGCTCCTTCCAGTTCCCCGACGTTGACGCCACGGGTTCACTGGAGCTGGAAGGAAAAAGAGGGTCACCCGTTAGATTGTCATCCGAAACAAAGTCGGAGACATCGTACTCATCGAACGATAGCCTCCTCGTCTCAGACTCAGGGATTAAAATACTAGGGTTCTTTTCCCATGATACACACAGTTTTGACAACTGATCAAAATGTCTTTTCCAGTACATGATTTTATCATTCAATTTAACCTCAGTTAAATATTGTTTATTTCCCAAACCTTTATGTACTTTCCCTGGTACCCACTTATCATTGTTTTGGTCTCTAAAATCCCTAACCATAACTTTCTGATTAATCTTAAAATTCGTAGATACTTTGTTATTCCTTTTATAATAGAATTTCTGATTTTCCTGACATTTTGACATTTTCATTCTGGTATCTTTATCAATCACATTTTCCTTTACCTTCCCCCCTCTAGGTATAAAATTATTCAAATTTGACCTTAACCTTCTACCAAACATTACAACTGCTGGCTCTAACCCTGTTGTACAGTGTGGTGCATTCCTATAATCTATGAGAAAACATTCTAACTTCTCATTATAACCTGACTGAAATTTTTTTTCTAACAATATTTTCTTTAAAAAAATTTTACACGTTTTGACTGCATTCTCTGCCAATCCATTAGATTGAGGATGATTTATAGGTGTTGTTAATTGTTTAATGCCATTTAACTCGCAAAACTGTTTAAAGTCTGCTGACATGAATGCTGCTCCATTATCAGAAACTAAGGTTTGTACACTACCGAAATAACTGAATAATCTCTTTAAGATTTTAATGGTATTATCTGAGTTAGGTGAATTTACTTCCACGCAATCCAACCATTTTGAGGTTGAATCTATGATTACCAAAAATATTTATTTCCGATAGGCCCTACGTAATCTATATGAACCCTACTCCAAATTTCTTCCGTTATCGGCCATGGAATTAACTCACTCTTAGGTTGTGATGATTGAATTTCCGCACAACTTCCACACTCTCTAACTAAAAATTCAATTTGACTGTCTATCCCTGGCCACCAAAAATAGCCTCTAGCTAGCCCTTTCATCTTGGCAATCCCTAGATGAGATCTATGCAATAAGATTAATATCTTATCCCTTAAACTTATTGGAATTACTAACCTATGGTTCCAGAAAATACAATCATCAATTAATGATAAATCGTTCCTTTTTATCCAATAAATCCATTTGCAATCATCCTTATTGACTTTATTTGGCCACCCTGTTCTAAGATATTTTTTATCTCTAATAATAATTTATCCGTATTAGATTCTGCTTTAACTTCCTCAACATCTATTGGCATCTCGCTATTATTTTTGAATAAACACAAAATTCTTGAATCTAAGTTATTATTCTCCTCAACAGGATCTCCTACAGGTACGCGAGATAAGTAATCCGAACAATTTAATGTTGATTTTACGTATTGAACTTTATAATTGAAAGATGAGAGAATTACACCATAACGTTGTAATCTATTACAAGTTAAAACAGGAATTCCTTTTTTTTCACCGAAAATTCTACATAAAGGTTCATTATCTATTTCTAGAATAAATTCCCTTCCGTAAATGTACTCGAAAAACTTCTTAAAAGCAAACACAATTGCACAAGCATCGAGGTCTAAAATTGAATATTTCTTTTCCGCTGCTGTCAGTTTACGAGAAACAAAAGAAATAGGTCTTTGTAAATTATTTTCATACACATGTAACAATGTTGCACCCAAACCTTTTGTTCAGGCGTCCGTAACTACCTTCAAAGTAACATTTGGATCGTAATGTGCTAACACTCGATTATCACATAAAATTAATTTTATTTTATTAAAAACTTTTACGCAATCTTGATTAAAATCAAAATTCGTATTTTTTTTCAATAATTTGTGCAAAGGATCTAATAACATAGACATATTTGGTACAAAAGATCGGTAAAAATTTACCATTCCTAAAAAACTGCGTAGCTCTGATAAATCTTTTGGTTGCGCGACTTTACTAATTGCGTTCGTTTTATCTTCCATAGGTTTAATCCCTTCCTTCGAGATTTCAAACCCTAAGAAACATACCGATGAAGCTTTAAAATTGCACTTTTGAATATTTACGCACAAACCGCAATCTTTTAACCTATTAAGAACTGCATTTAAATTAGCATTATGTTCCTCTATCGTTTCTCCTGTAACCATAATATCATCCAGGAAAACCGCTGTTTTCTTCAAACCTTGTAGACATGAAGCTATAATATTGCCGGTGCACTGTTCCCAAACACTAGCCTAGTGAATTTAAATAACCCCAAATGTGTAGAAATCGTAGTATATTCCATACTTTCTTCGTCTAGTTCCAACTGTAAATAAGCTTGACGTAAATCAATTTTTGAAAATATTATTCCGCCCGAAATTTGTGATAATAAAACTTCTATCTTCGGCATGGGATATTTGTCAACAATCAACTGTGGATTCACAGTACATTTATAATCCCCGCAAATTCTAATGCTTCCGTCGCTTTTAACTACGGGCACGATAGGAGATGCAAACTTGCTATAACTAATCGGAAAATTCCCTCTTCCTGTAAACGGTTCAATTCCGTTTCAACTTTCGCTTTCAAAGCGAAAGGAATACTTCTCGGATTGCAGAATTTTGGTTCTGCATTTTCTTTCAATTTTAAATGAACTTTGAATTTATGGAATCTACCTAGCTTACTTGAAAATACCTCCGGATATTTACGCACTAACGTATCGACACTATTATTGTTTACGTCGTGAATATTATGCGTGAGTATTTCACTTTTCAACTGTGAAGAAACCGTCTCGAAACCCGTAAAACCAATGTTAAATTCTTTTACGAAGTCTCTACCCAGCACAGTGGTTGAACCATCCTTTACAACACAAAATTCCATTATTTTAGTAATACCATTGAAATTAATTGACAAAATTAAACATCCAAGTAACTGTAACTTACAATTATTGTAACCCTTCAGGGTTAAATTCTTCGGCTTTAATTGTACATCTTTAAAATGTTCCCAATAATCTTTATCCGATAGGATCGATATTCCTGCACCCGTGTCAAATAATCCTTTTATGATGATACCGTTATTAACTTTTAACGATAAATAAATGGGATCGGTATTTCTTGTTAACCTTGAATTTATTTCACTTGAATTCACAAACACAGATGAAACTTCCTCCCGTTTTTTTTCGCGACAATTTTTACCTAAATGTCCTTTGTTTTTGCAATTAAAACACGTCACGTTTTTTAATCTACAATTACTGGAATCATGATTATTTAAATTACAATATCTGCACTTCAACCGTTGTATACGTTCTACTGATTACTTTCTGGGAATTGTAACATTTTTGTCTTTCGCCCGCGCCGGTGAAGTAGAATAATTCCTACCTGCAGTTCTACTAAAATTTTGTTTACTTCTAGAAATAAGCCCGACACTCTCGGATTTAATACACGTAATATTTTTATGAAATGAATCCATTCCCGATGCGCACTCTAATGTACTTTTTAAAGTCAGCTTCTCTGCATCTAAAAACATTTTTTCTTTAATACGACCTTCTAATAAACCAGTCACAAAAACATCCTTTAAGTTTTCTTCCAGTCTGCTTTCAAATTTGCAGAATCTTGTTAGACAACGTAACCTAGCTATATAATCATTTTTATAGATTCCCCAACTTTTTGTTTCGCCGCAAAAAAATTTCCACGTTCCTTAAACACATTCTTTGAAACACCAATGTGGTTTCCTAATAACAAAAATATATTTTCAACCGATAATTCTGTTATTTTTTTTGGAAAACATAAATCTATCAGTATATTAATCGTGTCTGTGTGTAGGTGGGATATTAAAACCGCACTCTTTTTATCCTCAGATTTAAATTTGTCATCATTGACGAGGATCAACTGCTCAAACTGTAGCACGAACGTCTCCAGCCCGTCCCTAAGGTGACAAAACCTGGGTAAACCCACTCCTTCCATTTCCACACAGATTACCAATAATCAGACAAAACAACAACAAACAGCACTCAACTCACGAATCTGATGATTGATGCTGCCGCCGATCGCCGCCCTTCCGCGTCCGACCGTCTTCTGGCTCCGTCTGGATTCCTGGTCGTCCTTCTCGTCCGGTCACCACCGCCACGCCTTCCCGTGTCGGGTCCCGGTACAAGCTGCCTGGATCCGTTTTTTCATCCGATTTCTCGGCTGCTGATTCCTTGAGCTCAGTGCCTTGAATCTCCTCACCAGTTCCTTGCCTTGATGCTCTTTCAATGTCCGATACTGTCCGTGAAGCTGCCCCCAAATTATTATTTTTTTATGCGACAATAATCCCTTCCGCGGTGCTCGGTGGGATTATAACCAAACTATGGTTCTTTCAGCTGCGCCTACTGTGGTTCTTCCTCCAGGAAGAATTTAGCGGCTGTTCAGCTTCCTTTTTCGGCTGCGCCAACTATGGTGATCTGCCGTGCCGATCACTCAGATAATTTGTAAATAATATTCGGTTTGATACTCCATATTATTTGGGTTATTCAGTATTTATACAAATGGACAGTATTCGAGATGTTATTGCAAAGAGAGGACGAGTTACAACAGACACGCCTTTTTATACGTCTCGGTCATGCTGTCTCACTCAGATATGCTTCTTTCAGATATGTCTCTTTCAGACCGACAGACATACGTTCACCACAATAAGTAACATAATAATAAATAACCAAAAGTTATTTTAGAAGTAAATAAGTACATGCGCAGTAAGTAAATAAGGATTGTATCGAAACAGAGCTTCCACAAGGAATTATGATATAAACGACAACATGGGTGATCCAAAATCATCACTCTCAGCTAGTACGGAGATTTTGACCATTTTCTTGAATGAATTTAACGTACCTATAGTTTTTATATATTTTCTCCAAGCATATTATATAGCAACGGAGCTTTATATGAAAAACTCCTTTGTCCGAAGGATGTTCTGGTATACACCGGCTGATACATTAAAGAAGAACCCATTCTAGTACTGCGCACTTGTTGAGATCTTTTAGCAGTAATAGTGTTGTTGAAAATTTTACAGAGAGCCTGTATTATGTACAACTGCCTTATTGTCATAATTTTGCTTTCACTACATAATAACTTTGATGGATACATAAAATTTCTCTTATACATTATTTTTATAATTAATTTTTGCGCAACATCCTTCCATTATATCTCAAAAATATTGAAGATATTCAGGAATTTAAAATAAAATTAAAAAATTACCTAAAACTACTATAAAAGTCCATATCTTACTCTTATTATTATTTCCTTCAAATCTTGAAACTGTATTATTGATAAATCTTGCCTATTTCTTACTTATCCCTTTGGTTTTGCAAATATATTATTTACTTACTTACATGATTCCATATAATTGAGCTAGGATTCACTCACCAAACACAAGAGCCTCTTCTCTTTATGGTGATGAAAATCTATTATTATTTACCTTTATAACACTGTATAATATGTATAAATTGTATATTTATTGTAAAAAAACATACAAATATTAAATAAATAAAAAATAAAAAAAATGTTCAAAATGTTATAGAATACGTCACTTGCGTGTTGAGTATTCAAATGGTTCAGTTTATGATCCCAATCAATTTCGTTAAGTTTTGTTTTCGTTACTGAATATTCCGCTTTTCTGAATTCTAATATTTGCTTTGTGTTAGATTTAAGTTTTTTTTATATAGTTAGAATCGAGATTAGCAGTGTTTTATGATAAACATCTTCTGGTACTACTGAAATATTATTATGCGTAATTTTCAGTAGTATGTTGCTCACAGCTAAGTAAAGAATGCAATTATTTATATTATTACTTTGAGAGTTATATTGTTTCAAATTATAAAATGATAAAAAATCCATAAAGTTCCAATGGGCGGGATTTGATGAGTTGATGGGTTCTGTGTACATATAGTCACCGTTCTCATTTATTGGTGACCAATGTAAGTGAGGTAGATTATAATCTCCTACCATAATGAAACTTTCATTATTGTTATCTGTGATGCTTTGTTTATATGTGACGTAATATTTATGAGGTGTTTATTATCTGGTGGGATATATGAAGTGCATATGTGAATTTTTTTACCAGGAAGTGAAATAGTTACCCATATGTCTTCCGCTTCAGATCCCCATTCTATTTTTTGATCAGAAATTAATTTAATTTTAACTGCAATTAAAACTCTACCACCACGATTCTGATTAAGGTTATGATAATCTCTATCTCGTCTGTAAACATGGTATCTTGAATCGAAAAGTTCCTCATTAAAGATTGAATTGTTTGGCCATGTTTCACTGAGACATAGCTGTTTAATAGTACATTTTGATGAAAAGCATTCGTTTTAGTTCTGACGCCTCTTAAATTTTGATATTGTAGCTCTATAGATTCCATTTACAATGCAGTTAATATGAAAGTTGCTGATATGTTCTAAGCGTTGTTGATGGAAATATTGTATTTTTAAAAGGCAATCTGAAGCGCATGCTGACTCACTGCGGAATTTTTTTTTTTTCTTGTTCCTTCTTCATCTATGGATGTTCTCAAAAAGCACATCAAAAAGCCATATGCTGACTCACAGTGGCGACACACCTTTATCATTTTCCAAGTGCACATATTCTGTTTATAGGCAAGGCCATCTTACCTCTATATAAGATATATATTGGACATTAGATGGATCACATGCTGACTCACAGCGGAGAAAAACAATTTTTATGTTCCGAGTGCAACTATGCAAGTTATCAAGAGGGTAACCTGAAGAGACACTTGCTGTTTCACAGTGGAGAAAAAACTTTTTCGTTTTCTGGCTGCAATTATTCATGTTCTCAAAAGAAAGATTTGAAAAAACACCTGCACACTTACATTGAAGACTTATTTGTTTCATATGCAATTATGCATTTTCTCGAAGAGACTCTTTGACTGGACACTTTTTTGTTCCTTGTGTTAACATTCATCTTCACGAAAACTATTTACACAATAAATTTGATTCAATATATACTAGTGTTTCATTCAACAATTACTGCTTGCATTTCGCGGGTAAGAGATAAGCCGCCATAGCTCAGTGGTCAGAGCTGTCGACCGGAAATCGAAGGGACACGGGTTCGAGTCCCGTTGGCGTCATGTATCTTTTATCAGGAGATTTTTCAATGTGGATGAGTGTTTCAGGCGAAAAATTATTGCTTGTAAAATAATTGTTACCCTTTGTGCTATGCATAAAAAAAATCTTGTCTTTATAACATTAACTTACCAAAAAAATAATAAATAAATTTTAGTTATAGTTATGATATGTTTCACCAGAGAGTTTCCAGTTTATAAAATATGTATCATTTGTAATAGTCAAAATATTTATTATTGTAGAAAGCAATCACTTTGTGGTTTGAGATATTTAATAAAATAAAATAAAAAAATTGTTTGAAACCACGAGTTTCTAGTAATAATTTGTGCCCTGAAGATGCTTGAGTAAAGCGAAACCGGTCGGTTTTAAAAATTATAAAAAACTCGTTGTTTTAAAACAAAAATTATTTTACTTTGTTTTGTCAAAATATTTATTACCTTTCGATTTCTTTAAATTTGTTCTGAATCGCATTGTAAAATTATTGATTTAAAAAAAATGTTGATGTACGAAGTATGTGTAAAAAAGATAATTATGTCATACTACTTACACGAATATCAAAATATATATGAATATGTGTACAATAATGAATTTATTTTTTTATTCAAATAATATTATTACACTTCTAAATTGATTTTCAAAACTATAAAATTGTAGCAGCAGCTGCTAGTGCGTTCTAGAACATTTTTTTCTGTTTACCCTGTGGAGATCGCACCTTGTACCTACTAGAATTATTTGGTAAACACAGCCGCTAGGTAATTCAACCGCTCGATAACGTACTACCTGGGCAGACAGGAAAAAGTTCCATTGATTTGACTGATGACGATTTTTCTCTCAGATATTTAAAATGTAAGTATTTTTCTCCGTACATAACAGAACTGACAAAATTTAAATTTTGAAATTTTTTTCAATTTTTTACTAATTGAAAATTGTTGTCGAAATGCCTTCATGCAATCATACATTTCGTTACGTGCTTATAGCAGATATAATGCCGTTAAAGCGTTATCAACAAATTCGTAAATTTTTACACTTTGACAATAGTTGTTAAGATTATTCTGGTAAAAGCTATTGCCAATTGTAGAGAAAATTAGGAGGAACTGTCTGCGGCACAAGAATGAATTAAATATTGATCCTATGTAATGTAGTAAAGCAGGGAACAGAAAACAGTATAGTGGGGTTTGTAAGGGAGGAACTGTCTGCGGCACGAGAATGAATTAAGTATTGATCCTGTGTAATGTAGTAAAGCAGGGAACAGAAAACAGTATAGTGGGGTTTGTAAGGGAGGAACTGTCTGCGGCACGAGAATGAATTAAGTATTGATCCTGTGTAATGTAGTAAAGCAGGGAACAGAAAACAGTATAGTGGGGTTTGTAAGGGAGGAACTGTCTGCGGCACGAGAATGAATTAAGTATTGATCCTGTGTAATGTAGTTAGGCAGGGAACAGAAAACAGTATAGTGGGGTTTGTAAGGGAGGAACTGTCTGCGGCACGAGAATGAATTAAGTATTGATCCTGTGTAATGTAGTAAAGCAGGGAACAGAAAACAGTATAGTGGGGTTTGTAAGGGAGGAACTGTCTGCGGCACGAGAATGAATTAAGTATTGATCCTGTGTAATGTAGTAAAGCAGGGAACAGAAAACAGTATAGTGGGGTTTGTAAGGGAGGAACTGTCTGCGGCACGAGAATGAATTAAGTATTGATCCTGTGTAATGTAGTTAGGCAGGGAACAGAAAACAGTATAGTGGGGTTTGTAAGGGAGGAACTGTCTGCGGCACGAGAATGAATTAAGTATTGATCCTGTGTAATGTAGTAAAGCAGGGAACAGAAAACAGTATAGTGGGGTTTGTAAGGGAGGAACTGTCTGCGGCACGAGAATGAATTAAGTATTGATCCTGTGTAATGTAGTTAGGCAGGGAACAGAAAACAGTATAGTGGGGTTTGTAAGATCTATGATTTTATTCGAAAAAAAAAAACGAAAACTTTTAGACGAAGATTTAAAAACATTACTTATTGCTATGTTCTTCAAGACCTCTTTTAGACCCAGAATCCTTATAACTCGGTTTATCTATAAACTTTTTGATAACCTTGCCGAGTTAACAGTTAACAACTAATAGGATAGTAATTTTATTTTATTTTATTTTATTTATTTATTCGAGACACAAACAGGATATTTATAAAAACATTAATTATGGTTTACAAAATAAAAAAGTACAATTATAAATATCCCTAGACTAATGTGTCTGCAGCATCACATTTGCACATTCACATAAGCAAACATGTAAAATAATAACAGTATTTATTATACAAAAAATTAAACTTAATTACAAAGATTGAAGCACATAATAAGTAGAAAAAATTAAAGAGTACATATTAAAAAAAAAAAATTCTAAACCACTAATCAAGTTTTTTATTTATTTATTTTTCTTTTTTTTTTTTTTTAAGTACTGAAATCGTGGAGATATTTCTTGAAACACGTTATATTATTTGCAAAAATATCTATGACAGTGTGTATTTTAGCAAGATCATTGTATGATCGAGACATTCTAGACATAGGATTAAAATATCCAGTGTTATTGGCAAAAATTTCGGTCCAAAATATGTTCATATTTCTAGTATATTTGGGCCTGGCGTAAAAAGTGATTTGATTGACTAAGTTACTATTAACATGATTATTCACAATTTTGTAAAGCATTAAGAGGTCATTTATATTTCGTCTTTTAACTAAACTCTCTAATTTGAAATATGTAAGTCTTTGTTCATACCCATTTAGAAAATGGTAGACACCTGATCGATAAGACAAAATCCGTGTAAATTTTCTTTGTACAGATTCAAGTCGGGATATCTGTGTCGTGTAATGTGGATTCCAGACTGTTGACCCGTACTCAAGAACACTACGGATTAACGAATTGAATAGAATTATTAGGCTATTAGAGTTCTTGAACAGTTTAGTTGATCTTACAATAAAACCTAGTACTTTATTTGATTTATTTACAATGTATTCTATGTGTTGGTTGAACGTTAGTTTGCTGTCGAATATAATTCCTAAATCTTTGATCGATTCAACTGTTTCCAGATTGTGACCACATATGCTATATGAGTATAGAGTTTTGTTGGTGTTCTTGGTGAAATTTATAACTTTGCACTTAGCTATATTCAATTCCATTTCATTGTCAATACACCAGGCAGATAATGTGTTAAGGTCTTGTTGTAAGAGTTCACAATCTTCCATAGATTTAATTGCTTTATATATCTTGAGGTCGTCAGCGTATAGAGAAAAATTACAGTGGAGTTTACATGTAAGGTCGTTGATGAAGATTAAGAAAAGCAAGGGTCCAAGGTGTGATCCTTGTGGAACGCCCGACGTAACTAATATTGGGGAAGAGTTAAAACCGTTAACAGTAACTAATTGACTTCTATTTGATAAATATGATTCTAACCAACGAAGCAGATTTCCGTTTATGCCGATTTTATCCAGTTTATTCATTAAGATAGGGTGACTAACTTTGTCGAAAGCCTTACTGAAATCGGTGTATACGGCATCTGCTTGTGTTTTATTATTCATTGATTTACACAGAAAGTCCATATACTCGATTAAATTAGTGTTTGTGGATCGTTTAGCTACAAAGCCATGTTGGAAAGGGCTAAGTATGTGTGTTACGTGATTAAATATGTCTTTATATACAATGGACTCAAATAGTAATGGGATAGTAATGTGTTTGCCCAAGTTTTTAAACCAATTTTAAGCCTTATGTTTAAAGAAATTGTATAAAGGACAGTGTCCAAATCGCTTGCACTAAATATTAATTAAGAAACCCTTTTTTTTTTAAATATTTTGTACAAATTTTATTGTGATTTGTTCTCAAGGTTGCGGACTTCCCACAGTCAACAGGTTGAAGATCTGCTATCACTGTATTACTGTGCCCTGTAATATTTTCAATGCCCAATTGTGCGCGCGTTCTTCATAAAACAGTCGTTTTTTCCTGTTTCCAAACTCTATTCAAACCGCGTTGTTATACTTATCATCCCATGCCTGTGATGGTTATTGGTAAGTACTAATGCATATATTCATCGCTATTCATTTTGGTAACGGTCGTTATTCCGGTTTAGTTAGAGAATCATGGGGCGTTTTCTTTGTCACACATCGGAACTTTTAAACTGTCAATTTGACGTCTACTAATTATTAGATAAGTATTTCAAAGGAATTTATTAAAATAATCACTTAAATACGGATTAACGATATTTTGTTAAAAGCTGAATGGCGGTTGACATGTTTAATACATATAAAGTTATCCGACGATAAACAACGATTCTTTAAACCGTTGTTATAACTTCAAGTTCAAAATACCTCACAATTTACATTATTATTTCCCAATATGGGTTTTGGCTTGATTTTCGAAACGAAATCAAATATTAACATCCGGTTCAAATTAGAGTTCTGTTACTAGAAGCCTTATCTACGCCTGCGAGGCGTACAAAAAATCGTAAATTCTTTTTCTCTTTCTAACGGTTGAAGTTAGCGCCTCGTGCTCTTTAACCAACCCAGTGGCCGACGGGAGCTCGCCGATGGTACATGTATCACTAAGGTAAGTCCAGCCATTTTTGAGTTTTTGAGGTATAGTACGCCTGCGAGACGTATGTTCAGGCTTTGTGTTACTTTTAACTAAGATTATGTGTTTTTACTTTCGTTAATTTTTCGTCCATTTTTTGTTTATTTTGGCATTGTGTCTAATATATGAAACAGTAACGATATTTTGAAAATCTTAGACCAAGAAGATAGACTTTCTCTGGGAGAATCAGCTTCTGAAGACGAGGACAGCCAGTTTGAGGACGACATTCAAAGCGAAGATGAGAATAACTATATAACTGAAGCGGCTTTCCCTTTACAAGAATCTGCTCACACTGAAGAAGCAGACTCAAAATTGCAGAATCTGACCTAGCATCTGATTCTGCTCATGCTTCGAAATCTGCCAACTCAGGGCGAATTTATTGTGTTTCTGGAAATACTTTTCGCGGTAAGAATGGAAGCGGGATGTTTGGTCAACTAATAAGGGTCAATCATCTCACAGAACTTCAGCTATGAATATAGTCCGCACCTCTTGAGGACCAGCTCAAATTACAAATTAAATCTAGTGGGCACTTTTCAATCAAATAGGCGGGAAATCCACGAACAATTGAAGAACTCGAGATCTCGACATGTTGGCAGTTCTACGTTTTGTTTTGATGGCCCTCTTACACTTTTATCGTACAATCCAAAACCTGCAAATATTGTTTGCCTTTTATCTTGTTGTGATGAAAATGCGATAATTTATAATTCAATTGGCAAACCAAACGTGATTCAGTTCTATAACCAAACAAAAGGAGTAGATTCATTTGATCAAATGTGACCAACGTAGTAGCCAGGTGGCCTAGAGGTACCCACGATAGCCATCTTTTTAATAGTAGCAGCATCAAAGGAAGGTTGGAATGCGGTGAGTTTGGAGATAAAGTGATTGTGGGAGATGGTGGTTATGGAATAAAGCCATATTTACTAACACCCTTAAGGAATTCTGTTTCTCGAGAGCAAAATTTACATAAAGAAAGTCAGATCAGGACCAGAAACGTTGTTGAAAGAACTTTTGGAGTTGTTAAAATACGGCTTCCAGTCCTTTCTTCATAAATCAAAATGCTGGTAGGTAAGGTACAAGGGATCATTGTAACAAGATCAACCGCCTGTCTTCATAGACCCCTTGGAGGAGGTTAACGATGTACTGGTGCAAGCACTAATCTTTAACAGGGGAGATGACCACGTTCGTCTAACCCTCATTAGCTCATATTTTGCCAGATTGATGGACTAATAGATAGTAAAATATTACCCAGCACAAAAAGCCCTATCTTACCTCTTTCTGCACCATTTAGCCTGTCGTCCCATGTGTCGGTAAGAAATCCACATAAGCCGAGTGCTGTAAAACCCTGCGTTGCAAGAAAGGTTCCACAGTAGACCGCCTGTTTAACTGTTTCCTTACTCTACTTCTCTGTGCAGAACTCGGTTTATATTGATTCTTTACCAACCCATGGAACAACAGGCCAATTCTTAGCACTTTCTGTAACATCTTCCGCCTGAAGACTCGAAAACATGTGTACAATCTACCTCTTGGTACATGAGCAAAGATAATAAAAGTCTTTTGAATTTCAAAATAATAATGTCTTTATTCAAAAATAGCTGTACCCCGCCTCGGGTTGCTGTGGCTCAGTCTGTTTTACCTGTCACAGGTGTCATCTAAATAATATAGGTATATAAACACACACGCACATTCGAATGCAACATTGTGTCTAAATTTCAAAGCAATCAGTGAAGAACTTTCAAAGATTTTCAACAAACGACCATTTACATTTATATATATATATACATATATATATAGAGATAGATAGTAAACATGTACAAAATAATTAATGTAACGATAAATCTTCTATTTATTTTATACTTAAATGTTTATAAACTTAGTAAATTACTTTCTTTATAATAATAGAGAATACATACTATTAGAAATATTTTGAACAACTATCTCACATATACATATATGTAATATGCATTGGATCGTTATTGAATGTGAATAACTTAAGTGTAACTGCATACTCCTAACTTATTTCATAAAACAAATAGATTACCAAGATGTAATATATTCTTTTATTGGTATTTTACATAAGTGAGGAACAAAATATATCAAAATAATATAACAAATTAAAATAAAAGAGAAAATAAGTAAGGCACCTACCTACACTGTAGAAATTGAAAAAAAAAGATAAATAGACAATTAGAAAAAAAATGAATAAATCTGAAGGATGCGGGTTCAATTTCCATCGGCGGCATATATTTTTTCTCAGAGTTTATTTATTTTTAAATATGTTTGGGTGTTTCAGACAAATATTTATTGATTATAATAATTTGTTAATATAAATTCAATTCAAAATAAGAAAATAAAGGTTTAAAATAATAATTATGGTATTTTCCAATTACGTCCTAAATCCTGTATCTAAATTTCGCTAGTAAACAATTAGTTAATGTTAATTAAGTATTAATCTTAAGTGACCTACCAGTTAAGTATGGTACTGTATATGATCTCCATATATAGTTAGTAATAACATAGATCATTCTAGAAATGTATAACATAGTAAATCACATCAAGGTCGCGACTTGATTAGCGATTGTGATTATTTATTTTTTATTAATGCCCTGAAAAAAGTAAAATTATACCAGAATACTCTCTCGGAAGAAATAATAATTAACAGCAAAAATACATACTTATACAATGATAAAGAAACATTTAAGAACATAATATAATGGACTACATAATTGTGTGCGAATCCATTCATTCATCTTGTTCTAACAATAATTGACAAACACTAGAAAGAACACAAAAGATTATACGACCCATAAAGTAAAGGTCACACAGCATTAAAAATATGCTTAATATAAAAACCTGGACGTGCCATGCATAATATTGTATAAGATGCATATTTATTAATTTACAGTTTTAAAAGGAAAGAAAAGAAAAATGTGGTCTTACTGGAGTACCCCGTCGTAAGTTCACAATGTACATTTGTTAGTATTATCATGTTATATAATGTAGGTTATTGTGAAGCCAGAAAATACTTCATAAGAATTGTGTACATAAAAAAGAGAAAAATTATTAAAATTAATATGAGTACATTAAAGAATTCACCCAGTAAATAGTGAACAGAGGGTAATAAACTGATTTCATCTCAGTTTAGTTTTAGCATGACTCCGATATTACTCGTTCTTGTCTCAATAATCCTTTCTTAAACCGGCAATGGGTATGTATAATAGGGGGCGCTCCTGTCAAAAGGATTGGATTTGGATGCTTAAGTTAGTAGTTGGAATCTTAAAAAAATGTGAAAATGCATTAATTAATCAGATTATCTTAAATGAAGAACTGACATAAAACTAGGAAATATTGTAAGTTCTTACATGTGTCTCTTTAGTTTACTCTGTTGATAAGTTCCATAGTCACACTCTGAACATAAAGTGGTTTTTCTCCACTGTGAGTCAGCATGTGCCTCTTCAGATGACCCTTGACGCATAGCTGCACACAGAACATGAAAAAGGTTTTTCTCCACTGTGAGTCAGCATGTGGCTGGTTAGGTGGCTCTTTTGATGACATGCATAGTTGCACACTGAACATGAAAAAGGTTTTTCTCCACTGTGAGTCACCATGTGCATCTTCAGCTGACCCTTCTGACAACACGCATAGCTGCACACGGAACATGAAAAAGTTTTTCTCCACTGTGAGTCAGCATGTGGCGCGTAAGGTGGCTCTTTTGATAACATGCATGGTTGCACACTGAACATGAAAAAGGTTTTTCTCCACTGTGAGTTAGCATGTGCATCTTCAGCTGACCCTTCTGACAACACGCATAGCTGCACTCGGAACATGAAAAAGGTTTTTCTCCACTATGAGTCAGCATGTGGCTCGTTAGGTGGCTCTTTTGATAACATGCATAGTTGCACACTGAACATAAAAAAGGTTTTTCTCCACTGTGAGTCAACATGTGCATCTTCAGCTGACCCTTCTGACAACACGCATAGCGGCACACGGAACATGAAAAAGGTTTTTCTCCACTGTGAGTTAGCATGTGCATCTTCAGCTGACCCTTCTGACAACACGCATAGCTGCACACGGAACATGAAAAAGGTTTTTCTCCACTGTGAGTCAGCATGTGGCTCCTTAGGTGGCTCTTTTGATAACATGCATAGTTGCACACGGAACATGAAAAAGGTTTTTCTCCACTGTGAGTTAGCATGTGCATCTTCAGCTGACCCTTCTGACAACACGCATAGCTGCACACGGAACATGAAAAAGGTTTTTCTCCACTGTGAGTCAGCATGTGGCTCCTTAGGTGGCTCTTTTGATAACATGCATAGCTGCACACGGAACATGAAAAAGGTTTTTCTCCACTGTGAGTCAGCATGTGGCTCCTTAGGTGGCTCTTTTGATAACATGCATAGTTGCACACTGAACATGAAAAAGGTTTTTCTCCACTGTGAATCCGCATGTGTCCGTTAAGGTCGCTTTTTTGATAACATGCATAGTTGCACAAGGAACAAGTAAAAGGTTTTTTTTTCCACTGCGAATCAGCATGTGTCTCTTTAAATTTCGCTTTTGAGCATTTGAATAGTTGCACTTGGAACAAGAAAAAGGTTTTTCTCTTAAATGGGAGCTTACGTTCATTGCAAAATTTGACTTGGGAGAAAAGGAGTAGTTGCGATGGGGAGGAGTGTATCCTTTTTCCACAAAATGCGTCTGAAGATCTGTCGACAAATTTGAAAAATAACATCGATGAAAATGACTCGGTTAAACTTATTTCCTAAGCTTAGAGTAAATAAGCGAAGTGAGTTCCTAGAAACATTAAAAAAATAGGAGAGGCCGTATTGTTCAAGTTTACAATGAAAATTGGTTTTACCTGCTGCCTTGGTAATTCTCCCAAAGCGTTCTAAGCATTCCTCTTTAACATCCGGCAGGTCTATGTCAATTTTCATATAAGTAAGCCCCGCTTCATCTTGTCGGGGTCCGAGATCCGCGTTTATGGTAACTGTCTCCACATTTATGCTTCCTGGAATAAAATAGGACAATAAATAAATTGTATTTTTGCATGGCCAGCCCCGAACCAAACGTCGCCTGGCGCAAGTTAAATTTTGGCTGCCCTAACAGTCTAAATTAGTACACGCCGAGGCACGATATCACTGAAATCGATAAAATGATGATTTGTGTTTTATTGTAACGCGGTATTTATCAAAAATAATATAAAGGGCCATGTGTTAAATATTAGGTTAAATATTCGACGCCCGGAGCAAACTGCTCCAAATGCACCCACATGGGGGCAGCCCTGTATCTTCTTACCATTGATATAAAAAGAAGAAAAAAATTTATTGAAAAAAAAAAAAAAAAATTTATACCAATGATCAACAATGTAGAAGCGGGAATTTGGATGGAAATTTTAAAGGTTAATAACAGATAAAAATGACCTCAGACGTCCGCTTGAGGGAACTTCTTTAAGACATAAAAAACGCTGCTCTAAAGCACCGTAAGTAGAGAGTTTAAAATCAATGGGATAATGTTTTCTCAATCGATATTTATGAATTTGTAGCGATCGATACTGCTAGAGTATTCCAGAAAGCCGAACAGTTTAAAACGCATGAGCTGAGAATGTACGAGACATTTTACGCAACAAATTTCATCGCGTAATGTAAATAGGTACCAGCTACCTATTCGCGACGTCAAAGCGAGCTACCTACGACAATTCTTTGCGAGTTGGACTATGTACATTTCGCGCATTCTCTAAAAGGATCTAGCCTATTGCCTAGGCACAATTCCAGCGCCATCGAAACTACCAGAAGAATCTCGCTGAAGAGAGTGACCCGTAGTTTACCAGTGGTCTCACGTACTTAGTACCGCCACCGGCTGGGCTATATAAGTAGGCCCAACGCAGCGAGTAGTTAGTCATTTTTACCCAGTTCCCGAAATTAAGGTTCTATATTTTACACGTATGCAGTACAACTAACTGGCTGTTTGAGTACTATCAGCATATTGCAAGCATTCCTTCTTTACGGCTGGGAGGTCGAAATCTAAATTCGAAAATGCAATTTCATCTCCACATTCTTCCTGGAGCCCTGGTTCCGTCTTGATGGATATAGTATCTGGCTTCAGTAGATCCATGGTCTGCTTTGGTAGAGTTTGGTATTTTGTTTAACCCCAAACAAATTTATCTGAAACAGATAAAAGTTGTAACGGAATTTTAATATAAATCAGTTTTTAAAATTTGGCTTCTTAAGTCTAAGCAAAAGTACACATTAAAAAACCTTGAAGTTTTGACAATGGTTGAGAAAGACGTCGTTTTATCTTGGGTAAATCTTTTATTTATTAACTGTTATATGTACCGCCATTCCGTTGTAATCCATCTGTAATAAAACATATGTAATACGTATATTTGTTGTAATTTAAAAAAAATGCATTTGTAATAATAATCTAATAATATGTAGATGTCAAATTGACAGTTTTAACATTCTGCTGTGACAAAACGCCCAATGATTCCCTAACTAAACTGGAAGAACGGCCGCTACCAAAATTAATACGATGAATTAAAGTATTATTACTTACCAATAACAATCACATGCATGGGATAATAAGTTTAACAGGGCGGGATAAACAGAGTTTAGAAACAGGAAGAAAGACTGTCGGAAAAGAAAGCACATGTCAAAAAATATATAGGTTATGCATAGACAAGAATGAAGTCATAGACAATTAATATAATTTTCATGAACCTGGCCTTTTAAGAATATTACAACTTCTTTCGACTTGCGTCTTGTAAATATTATAGCGCTAGCATATCTTTAATCTATTAACAGTGAGAAATCCGTGACCCTAAAAAAAACACAACAAGAAAAACGAAATCAAATCGTTTCTAATCGAATATTAGGTCAAGCAATTCTGATTTTGTCCATTGTACACTTCTTTTACACATATGGGTCAAAATTCCTTTAAAATTCATAAAAACACTCACTTGAGTCAAGTTAGAGAAGGGGTTTCCATAAAAGTTTTCTGTGAAAGGTAATTCCCCACAAAAATTTCGATATTTGCTTCCCCACAGTAATAGGGTACAATCACTTTTTTTTTTTTTTACCAAAAATTAAAGAAAAAAATTACAAACTATAATATTCAAACAATTTTTTTTTTACGGTAGAAATAATCTTTCAACGACGTTTTGAATATTCACATTTCAAATTAGGGCCAAAACGACTTCTTTCGCGCGGTTTTGGCTTGTGACGTCACAACACACCCTTTGTTTGACAGCTGACATTGTCGCCAGGATCCAGTAGTCAGTCTTCAGTTGATCATTTGTTTTTCGAAGAAAATGTCCGCAAACACCGTGTATAAATACTGTATAGTACCAAAGTGTACAAATACAACATCTTCGACACCAAACAAATTATTTATACATGTCCCAAATGATGTTATTATGCGTAAAAAGTGGTGCTACGCGATCAAAAGGTGCATTAAAAAAAATGGTGTACTTTCTGCTAAATCTCGTCATTCTTGCTGTGAAGATCATTTCAATGTAAGTAGCTAAATTCATTTTTGTGAAATGTATATTCCAAAACAAAAATCTGCCCTAAACTGAGGGTAATTGTAATATTTTTAACGACGTTAAGCCTTGTAGAAAATTTCAAAGTGCTTATAAATTTTTTACATAAAAATATGTTTTGAAAGAAAAGCCTTATTCATCCTGATGGGTAGTGGATTATATTGGGTACGAATTAGACTACATAGTTTTACAATATTATATTTTATCATAATAATGTCATTTCAGGTTATATGTTAAGAAATCTCTTAACAATCGTGTTACAATACAAAAGATACATTTAAATTTAAAAACAATATTTTGTACCTACATTTATTATTATTTTGTAATTTTATATTAAGTTATTATTTTAATAATGTCATTTTCTTCCATGTAAAATGTTTTTGGTAACTATGACTGTAATTCACAATAAATAAATAATTTTTTTGTTTTGTATTTACAGCTCCAAGAGGATTTAGAAAATTATATGGAAGTCCAAATGATGGGATGCAAAATGAGATTGAAAAAAAATGTGATCCCACATATTTTTGCCTGTCAAAAAAAAGTTTTACCAAGCCTAAGGCAAACAGGACAAAAAAGATTGCGTGCCGGGTTAATTCAAGACGCGATGATAATGGGGGAGCCCATGAGGAACGCACCATTGGACCCAGAGCCCTCAACATCTACAGCAGCTAGTCTTCTCTCGGAGCCCTCCACTTCAACAGCCATTCTCTCCCTTCCAGAAGCTGCTGATAGCCGTTGTAAAATGGTTAATCAGGCGGTACAAGCAGATATTCGCTGTCGTGTTACCTACAGAAGCAAGTCTACTTCAACCGTGCCAACAATGACAAACACGGCATGCTCACCATTGAAGTTCTCACCCACAAAGCCTGTTTCTGCAAAAGGTGGCTACTGCGAGCCTACTCATCATAATATAGATATTATGTCCACTGGTTCCGAGGACAATGATTCAGATTACACTCCCTCTGCATACTCAGACAGTAACAATTTTGATGGGTCCGAGATTGATACTGGACTTGTAAATCTGACCATGAGAAAATCTTTCATGCTTGTCATAGAGAGAAAGCCTAGACTCTGTTTAGGAATCCCTAAGGAAATGTATCACAGTATTTCTATTGTAGTTGCCAAAGCACCTACAGAAACAATTAATGTTTTAATTGCACTTAAAAAAATAAGGTTAGATGATTCGTTCGCTATTCTTGCGCTTCACTTTGGTTTGTCGGCGTCCTCTGTAGCACGGATTTTCTCCAAGACTATCAAAATATTAGCGACTTTATTTCAGGAACTCATAATTTGGCCAACCACATCCGATATAAGAGCTCAGCTACCAATATCCTTCAGGGCAAGGTATGGCAATGTTCAGTCCATAATAGACTGTCTAGAAATACAAATAGAAAAGCCCTCAAATCCGATTCACCAATCCATGTGTTGGTCAGAGTATAAAGGATGTAATACACTGAAATATCTAATTTCGTGTACACCAGATGGTCTGGTAAACTATGTTTCATGTGGCTATGGTGGTCGTGCGTCTGATGCAATTATTATAGAGGACTGCGGTTATTTGTCATGCCTGAGACCTGGGATGACTGTAATGGCGGACCGGGGTTTTAAAAATATTTCCCATATTTTGCAGCAGATGGACTGCGAACTGATTCGCCCACCGAGTGTTTTTGCGAATGTTCAGTCTAGCCGCGAAGAAGTAAAGCAGTCCAAAAGGATTGCCGCATTGCGCATTCACGTAGAGCGCGTCATAAGTAGAATTAGAGAATTCCAAATGCTCAGAATGCATGCAAGTACTGACCATAATCATATTCCCGTAATTGATTACATTATTATTGTAGTATGTGGTCTTATTAACCTGCAAGGGTTACTCATTAAAATGTAATATTGAAATCAACTGTTGTTTTATTTGTGTGAGACCCTCCCGTGTGATGATGTGCAGGTGTTATATGATTAGTACATCTGCACTGATCTGTATTCCTTACCGTGGGTAATGAAAGGATATATCTTACAATATTAGTTAAAAACTGTATGTAGGATGTGAAGGAAAAACTGGTGGAAAATGTTTTTTTAAAATTTTATTTAACTAAAAAAAAACACTTACAGGAGATACAAAATAGATTAATTTGAACGCTAGTAGTAGCTATGTAAATTTAAGATTCTTATAAATAGCTTGGAACCAAAATGTTAGGCATTTGTCCATTAAATCTAAACAGTAATTTTTATCGTATTCTACATAACAGACAATAACTTCTTTCGAACTTTCGAAGTCTGGCTTTGCTACACAATACATACCTTTACATTTTTTTGCAAAATGCATTTGCAATTGCATTTGGGCCATGTACTTATCACTAGGTTTGTCCATGGTGACCGTGAAGTATCTTCTTAAAGCTGTATCGCTACTTGGACATTTCACTTCTACAATGTAATTTTCTCCTACTGCATCTGGAGAAGCTCCAAAAAATGGATGCTGATTAGAAAGAATCAGGCCGCACTTCTCAAACTTTATTTGAAGTATTTCCTCCACTTCTTTCAACACTTCAGCCTCTAGAAGTCTGCCACGCCTAAGAAACTTAGTTTCTATTAGTTTAGCACCTAGAATGCTCTCAACGAGTGAGCCTTCCATGGTTTGGCAATGAGCAGCTTCATGGGCTTTAGATGCGGTAATTCTAGCGTATCTCAAGTTGTGCCACAATGGCTGAATGCTCGTACACCAAGCTCGATGCTGCTGTCTATTACTGACTTTAAAAAAGATCTATCGCCCTGCGGCAGAGCAGCAGGAGCAGCTTTCCCTAAATCGCTCGCCTTTATAAATTTCATTGTGGTTCCTATAGCAGCCATCTTAGACCGCTTCCAGTAACACTGAGTGGATGTTTTTGGAGGGTCTTCGCTTCTTCGGTGCAACCACGATAATAAAGTTACCACATGTTTGCAACCGCCTAAAACAATAACAATAATTAGTATTATAGCCAGTAATGTAATGTTGAAAAGAGGGACACAAATGAATCAACAAACAAAAATACGAGTAGAAGACTCTTCTCTTTCACCAACCTTGTGATGCCGGACAATCTTCACATTTGCAGGACTCGATTACTTCTTCTGCTTCGTTGCATACCAAAATTACAGAATATGCCTTCGTGCGGACTCTGTGCTCTGGAGTTACCCGGGCCTTCACAGTGCAAGCGGCACCAATACGTTTCACTTGGACGTAACCGATGGCACTGTCTCCGTAACTCTCTCTGCAGGATCTACAAATTATAATTACATTCATTATTATAAGGCACAATATATCTTTGTACTATTTCACAGACCTAAATATTATACTTTACTGAAAGTCAGTTTCAAACATGAGGAGGTTAGGTTTTACAACTGTCAAATTTTACTAGAAAAAGTAAATACTTATATAAAACGTATTACTTTAATAAAAGTATTGCTCGAAAATCCAATATATATCATGAAACATTACATACTCATCATAATAGTGATTTACTTACCGTAAAACTTTAACGCCTCGCATTTCTGCACTAAAAAAATCAATTTGCGAAAAGAAAACTGCCATCATAATCGCGTCGATTTTTGGCAAATTATCAGACTGTCCTTGTAGAAAACCACTGTCTGTCATGATAGTATGTATTTAAAATATGTGTTATATACAAACAAATGGGTTTAGGATTGATTACGACTATCAAAATCAAACTAATTCAACAACTTCAACAAGCAACTGGAACGAAAACAACTTGAAGTGGGACAAGTGAGTGTGTTGTGACGTCACAATTCGCTAGCCAATCATGTCTCGTTATCGATATTTGAATTTCCATACAACTTAATAAGTGAATTAATTAATTTAATAAATTTTTTTGAGGGTTTTAAGTATGATTTTCGAGTTTAGTTATATTTTTTACATGTATTACATGCATTGAAAACACTATATTGCATGTACTGCATGTACCCTATTGTTCAAATCCATGTAGGGGCAGTTATTAAAAAATTTCTGAAGGAAGTAATTTACGCCAATATTTATTCGACTCCATGGGGGGGGGGGGGGGGTTGTAAATAGCTCATAAGTATTTAATTCTTGGTCCCAGTATAAACTACTTTTGAGTTTTTTGGAACAAGGTATTATGTTGATTTGTCCAAAGTACCACATGAAAATGCCCGGTTCTTTTACTGGCTACGATAAAAACTCCTCTCCTAGTAGTAGTTCAGTATATGTTAATCATTTTCCAAGAAAAAAATGAAATATTTTAATCAAAACATAAAATAATCGTGACTCCCTTTTTAGCAGGACAAAGAAATTCTATTTTCCGATAAAGAATTCATGACTTATAATGATCTTGAATTTAATTTCTTAATATAAATGTATAAATGTAATTCTAAGTAATCGAAATAAAAAATGTTGTGTTCTTCAATTTTCTGTTAAAAGTATAGAAATTACATAATTCGATTACGTCGTAAAATGCACGTCTTCATATTTCATATTTGATAATCTAAATGACGGGTTGTTTAGAAGAATTTTTATTATTCTACAAATTTCAAAATTAATTTTCATGTTCTACGAAAGTTCTGTTATTATTTCAGTTCTGTCAAGCTACTAAACTATTAATATATACTTACAGAATTTGAATAGGACTTTCACAGAACCCGAACATGAACGGTGAAAATGATTTCTCAGTAACAACCCTTTCCGATGAATGATAAATCAAATCCTTTATTTAAAGAGTTTCAAATTTCAAGTCATCGTAGATTATTTTTTAGACAGATTGATTTTCATCTTGGAGCAAGATTTTACATTACTTGCGCTGTCCTGAAAAAATGAGCACTAACGAAAGATACTTTAAGCTCGTTTTTGCAGGACAGCACTTTGTCTTAACCCTAAAAAGATAATCATATTGTGTAGTACGGAAAAGATACTCATGCGTAAAATTGACGCATATGTTTTATGCAGCTGCAGGTCGAGGTTTATTTATTTATTTCAATAAATTTTATGTGATTATTTATTAACACATATTTAAGAATTTTTATATTAATGATAGTTTACTTATACTCCTTTATTTATTAAAAAAGAAAAAGAAACTTTATACTTCTTCTATAAATTAACGAAATTTTTGAACACTTACTCTTTCATACGAAACTTATTTTTTACTACTATAATCAGCCTTTTTTAGTACAAAAGCAACAATTAGCATAATATCTTATTTATATTAGAAACATATTATCGTTGCTTCCACCGCAAAATTACCTAACTGACAATTTTCACTTTTTGGACTAATGATGCAAATTTGTCTGCAATTATGACCCTAACGTCCATACAAAATTATACAATTAACAAAAATATGGTTTTTAAACAAAATTCAAATACTAAATTACCTATCTGACAGCTTCTCATTTGTGCCTGCAAAATTATCTAACTGCCATTTTAACTTGAGAGATTTCACGCATTGTGTTGCGCTGCATTCAAACTCCGAAATTGTAATTTTAAATAGAATTTACCATGCAAAGTGAACTGTGACAAATATATAAGGTATTTATAAATCCATTTTATACATGAAATACACTTATAACTAGTCAGTTATGTTTAAATATAACAATTTATTGAACGTGTCTGTTATAGATTTTTGCAAGTTAGAATATTTTTGTTAGCGCCATTTTTTTTAGCAGTTATCAAATTTTGCATCATACATAATGAATGCGAATAACTTGTCTGCTGTTGATATTGAGCAACTTCTGCTGATGGATGATATTATTACATTTCCTTACGATGATCCTGGGAATGTATTAAATACTAATGAAATGATTATCACTGAGGAAAAAGTATCTGTTAACCTTGATTCTGATTACAAGGCTGCATTAGAATGCAATAGCTCAGATGATTCAAATTCTGATGGCGATGTCCCAAGGAAAACAATTTCCTCCGAGTACGAGTGTTGACAATATTGAAGATGATTTCGAAAATTATACTAACATAGTAAAAATATCTACAAGAGAAACTAACAAAAGAAGGAGAATGCAGGGAAAGGATTAAATGGGTTTAAAAAACAAAATGATGGAAAATACTTGTTGAGTGAATCCCAGGCACCTATTTGTTCTTCAAAGAAATGCCCGAATTCTAAAAACAAACATTGTCATGAATTTAATGATATTCAGAGGCAACAAATGTTTACTTATTTTTGGTAAAATATGAACTGGGATATGAAAAAAATATATATCAGCTCTTTAACAGATAGTATTCCTATAAAGTGGCCTTCTGCCTGTGAGAGTCAAGAAGGCAATATTCTCACGTTTACTACTTGAAAAATGGTGAAGAAAAAAAGCAAGTTTGTAAGAAAACATTTGACAGTATTTTTGTTTTAGATCCAGCTACTGTCACAAATTGGATTACAGCCTTCAAAAGTGGTATGCACACACACAAATCCAATTCGCAAGTCCCACTACGCAGACGCAATAATAATACAATTATGGAAGAAGGGCGAAATGTAATGATAATTTTTTTTAAAGAATCTACCGAAGCTTCCGTCACATTATTGCAGGGCATACGTTCACTATTGATATGCAAGCTGTAAAACTTGCCCCCTGTTTTTATAAAACAAAACTTTGTGTCCACAATTATACGACTTATAACATGGTAACAAAGGATTGCTATTGCTACCTATGGGATGAGTGTGAAGGGGGTTTGATTGCCAATATATTTTCTACAATACTTGTGAAAGTTTTAGAATCATACATAGCAGCAAACACCCAAACAAAAAAATAATTTTGTACACAGATGGTTGTGGTTATCAAAACAAAAACACAACTCTTTCAAACGCACTACTTAGATTAAGTTTAACTCACATTAATATAGAAATAGAGCATAACTATTTAGTAAAGGGTCATACCCAAATGGAAGTACATAGCTGCCATAGTTTAATTGAACGAAAACTTAAAAATAACTAAATCTACTTCCCAACCAATTATCTGGGAGTATGCAGAGAAGCTAGAATTTCTCAACCCACTTCAGTATTTAAGTTACGAATATTTTTTGAATTATGACGATGTTAATGTCTATAGTTCAATTCGTCCAGGACATAGAAGAGGTGACCCAACAGTAGCAGATTTAAAATACTTGCAATATTTGGCTGGTAGACTTAACTTTAAACTTAATTATAATGATTCGTGGAAGCCATTATTAAAGCCACCAGTTTCAACCTTAAGCGACTACGCTCAACCAGCACAGCTGTATAAGAGGCAGATAAAAATTAAACAAAATTGAAAAATTCAACCACCTCCAGGATTTGAAGTGTCCTTCCGAAATTCTGTTGGGAGTTTAATGATAAACTTTTTCATTAAATATTATTTAAAGTGTCATAGAACAGTGTTAATTATTATATTATTTTATCAAAAATCATTATTATTTGATAGACCGAAGACGTCTAATTTCTTAATTTTTTGTTCATTTTGTTGTTGATTTATTTTATTTTCGTCACTTTAGTGTTATAAAACGAATATTATGTAAATATTATGTTCTGGAAGTAATACTAGGTAGTAAATTTTATGTGCAAAATTCCATAAGTGAAAAAATTTTTCAAAGCAAAAATACTTATCTAACACTGCCACTACACTGTTTAAAAAAAATATATTTTTCCCAAATAAAATATAATGAAAAAAATATTCATTACATACGTCTTTTATTAAAATAAAAAAAATCAGTCTAATTTTAAAATGGGAAGGTTTTTTCGCTTTCCTGTAAAAGTACATTTTTGCAGTTAGGTAATTTTGCGGTGGAAGCAACGTTATATGGTTATATAAAAATCAGTTACAAACAGCTTTGGCACATATCATCAAAGTAACGTAATAGATGGAACTGAGGAACTAGCGTCATTGATCCCTTCGGCACCGGTGCGTAGTCGGGATACACGCCAAACGCGCGCCCAACATTTGTACACAGTTGACACTTGTCACATGAGAACGGGTCGCTTCTACGATTCGTTCTTAAGTTCAACAGCTCGGCTGTGGAACGAACTGCCGGCCTCTGTGTTTCCTCCCTCCTACAACATGGGACTCTTCAAGACCCATGTTCACTCCTTCCTCTCCACAAAAAGACCCTCCACACAGCATCCCCAAAGATGACATAGGCCCTGAGGGAAATTATTTTCTTCAGGGCCTCCTGTGTGGAGTAAATATAAAAAAAAAGAAGATAATCATGCGTAATTTTGACTCACGCGTTCGTTATATTTCAAAACAGGTGACACTTACACTACATGACAGCTCTCAGCGACTAATAAGATGTCCTAAACGCACAGATATGGATTCGCGCTATTTAGAAAGAGAGAGCAATATTTCGCAAACGCATGCGTAAATTTTACGCAGACTATCTTTCTAGGGTTAAAGATCTTTCTTGTTGTGATGGAATATTTCGACATTTCAAACATTTTTATTTTTTAAATAATGTTTTAGTCCAATGAATGGGGTAGGCTACGAATTAATATTTTATTGTCTATGGTCGCGCCTTTTTTAGTTTCCTCTATCCCAGGGGCGTATAACTCCCGTCTGACCTTGTAACCCTGATGGGAAGAGTTATCCCCAACCCAGATTCTTACAGACAAAGCTGTTGTAACTGAAAGCTCAGATCTCATTGGCTCAGAGCAAAAATTGTAGTTCGATCTCTCGCTCTCTACCATAGCGACTTGTGTAACAGAAAAAGAAGCTAAGCATGGGTTATGCTCCGATAAAAATTAACGGTAATTTCCAAGACGCCATTTCGAAAGTTGAAGTCAGTTGAAGTTTTTAGCGTGAATATTTTGAATTTTCTTTCACCCATCTAAAAATAATGTTGCTTGCTAGAATTCTTCAAGGTGATAAATTAATGCCGTGTTGTGTTAAAGGTTGCTCAGACGGATTCGATAATCCGGTGCTAGCAAGAAGCAGCAAGAAATACGTTTGTTTGTGGGTGTCATTTCGCGATTGAAAGCAAAAATACGGTACTTTTGGGATTAAAAAAGAATGCGTTGCAAACGCTTAATCTTCCAGTAATCATAAAATATCTGGTCTATCTCCACCAATTGAAAGAAGGACCCGAACCCGTTATTAAATACAGGTACTGACCTCTTGTTCTTTGATACAATGTTCCTGATTCCTGAATGTACTTCATTGGCTAATAATTTTATTAATTTTCCTTTTCAGACCTCTCCGTATTCCGACGCGATACTATACCACGTGCAGGATGCAAAAACTGTTAAACAAAGACACGATTACATCAAACAAGGTCATTTAAACCTCTCCAGAATTGCATCATGTAAGTATTCAGATTTAACCAGCATTTTCCATGATGTTTGCTGACGACAAAGCTGTGGAATTATATGAAACCCTTGCAGGAGAATTTGAATAACTTCTAGTGCTGTAAAATATGATTTGAGATTTTCACGGCCAAAAGTGTTTTTGTTATTTGTTTTTGGGGTGTTATGCCGTGTTGCGCTAACTCCTTATTTAGCCAACATCATTGCAGTGTCCATCAGGGCAGATATGTTATTTGTTCTAGTGCTGTGGCAATAATAATTAACATTTAAATTTGTTACTCTTTAACTAATATTTATAAATTGTAAGTCACCTACATTACGCTTCAACGGTGTGGAATCCTCATTTGAAGGAATATTCTGAAGGTGTACACCTAATTTATATTGTAGTGAAACTCGCTCAAGAAGTTTTGTTTTCGCTCCCTACAAATTCTGCAGAAACTGCATAAAACGCGATTTTTTCCCATTCAAGAAAGTTCAACGGTGAATTAATCCATCACCATTAATGTCCCCTTTTTCTTAAAATATGTTTAATTAATTTTATCTATGAAATTTATTAAATATGTTGTTATGAAGCGGTGTTAAGTCTTATTTAAAAGTTATTATTTAAAACACCTCTTCAGAACAAGGACCATTGTTAGTATTAATTTTGATTAAAATTATAGAGAGCACGGTCTGGCAACACATAGACCGCCGGGGAGTCTATTGTTTTGTTTCCGTTTCCTTTTAGAGGGCACTCTGGAATTGTTACACGGGCGGGAGCGGCCGTGTAATGATCGCACAGTGAATTAGAATATAATTCATTGTACTCTGGATGGGCGATCGTATTAAAAATGTGTACATCAGTATTCCTGATGCGGGTCGTTATTCGTTTTTTTTACAAAAACCAAGTCGGTGGTGCAAGTTCTTTTAAATAAACGACCGTATAAAGGTTCACCGTGTGTGTGTTCGTGAAAATCACAAATGTTCTACTGAAGATTATATACGCGATCCCTCGCAAATCGGTATTCCGCGGACTCCGCGAATTGAAGCATACACCTCAAGTGGCGCTATACAAGCCATATTTTTCTAAACGAGAAATGGATAGTAAAATCTCACGCCCGGACGGCACCCGCTTAAGTAATCTGCCCGATCAGCTCCACAATTGATGGATTCGCTCCATAAACGCTAGACCCGTTACGCTCCAGAATCGCTTATCAGTCACCTTGTCGGAGACGCTGGACCCGTCTCCTGGACACGTTACTCTCGGACCAAAGCCCTGATGGTACCAGCTGGATCCGTCTGGGACAGATCACCGCCGGCCGGATAGAAGCTCCCCGCTCACTTCCCGTCATTCAGTGGTTAGTCAGTTTAGATAGAATTAAAAACTAAATTTTGATCCCTGGGGGTAAGTGCCGACTCATTATATGTAACATGTTAACATAAATATATTTTCCATGATTTATACTTTGCAAAAACTATCATCTTTCATTTCACTACAATTAGTAGAACCTGTAATCCTTTGTGTGCCCATGCCTTGGTGACAGTTTTCATGCTCTGCTCATCCCGAACATTACTCGAGGACCGAGTATTGGCGCGCAGAAAATCTGCAAAGTTCTGGATGGCATTAATTTAAAATATGACCGGTAACAAATTGGCGCCTCAACGTGTTTTGGCTCGTGGTGATTGCATGTTGTGCTGATTTTGGTGAAATGTTTCATGATTAATTGACATAATATTGTATCACATATGTCTAGTGATTTGAATATTGTTTCATAACCTCAAATACACTCAGTATTCTTGTAACGATAATTCATAATTTGCGTTATTCTATGGTAAAATCTTGCGTAAACTTTCATCTTTCATGAAATCTATGATTTATCTATGCTTTTGTAGCTGTCAAATTTTATGTCAACACTAATTGGTAAACAAGATGATTATATGGGAGGTTATGTCAAACTGTCTAATTCAAAATTATTTACGATTATTTTACGATGTCATTCACTTGTTTGGTCAAGGCATATTAGCGTTTTATAATATTATTAGATTTTAACGCTAATATACAAAATATTAAAAACATTTATGTCTTCGTTCTACAATACAAATTGTAAGTCCACATTACAATCGATATGCGTTTTAATTACCCGTAAGTCAACAAACACTCAATATTATTTATATACATAAGTCATTTTTTTTTCGCCCCAAATTAAATGATATCTTTGATTGACACTTACATTAGGCCGACGTTTAATAACGTTTCACAATATAGTAGGATGGTCCATTTTTCGCAATTCTCATTAGGGTGGAGCATATTTTTTTTAACAATTTTTTTTTTGTTTTTTTTTTCACAATTGTACAATAGAAGTTGAGCTATTATTACGACTCATGATACTACAGCCGTCAATGAAGAGTTTCTTCTGTTTTATAAACAAAAAATTAAATACCTTAATTTTTTTTAACAATAGTTGTTTTTTTTTCTCTTCTTTTACTTCTTTCTTTCTATCTGAACATCAAAGAACGTAATCATGTCTACACCGATACCAAATATCAATGGGGCTTCGAAGGAGGTTCTCATTAAAGAACTTAAAGACAGGAATATTGATCCATCGCCATCGTCGACTTCTCACGAGTTACGTTTACAGGCGCGCGCTTATAATAAGGAGATTAAAATACCTGCTATAAGTGAAGTGAATTCTGAATCATCGGATTCTGAATTAGACGACACAACCATTAAGAAAGCCCACATAATTAAACAAACGAAGATTATTTATAGAGACTCACACTCAAATAACGTAGACGGTTGGAAACTGAAATATGACGGAAAAAGTAGTGTAAGGGAATTCTTACTATTAATTGAGGAGAAATGTAGGACAAAAAATTTTAACCAGGATCATCTTGTACGCGTTTTTCCTGATCTTTTAGAAGGTTTAGCACTCCTGTGGTTCAGGTCTATTTACACTCAGGATTTGAAATGGGACGATCTTTCAAAACTTTCGATAAGACAATTTGAAGCAAACGACCTTCAAACAGATCTCAAGGTAAAACTATTTAACATGACACAACCTAAAGGTATGTCAGTGCTAGAATTCACTCTCAGAATGAAGTCATTAAATAATATGCTTGAAGCTAAACTACCTGAAATAGAACTTTTGCGGTTGGCAAAAAAAGCTTTATTGCCTATGTATACAAATTTACTAGTCTCAAGAGATATATCGACATTCGATCAATTGACTACTCATGCAGGCAACTTGGAATCTTATGCATCACTGTCGGATGATTTCGTATCTTTCAACGTTTCTCAACCAAAAGTAGACTTTCCTGTCACTAATAAACCGGAGAAATTTGATAGTACTGCTAGACAAACACCTAATTTTAATAATAATAATATTCATAGACACCAAGGTTATAGCCAGAATCAGTACAGAAAACCAAATAACAACAATTATTCCAACAACTATACTAAAGTTAGTCTTGGAAACAAGGATAATAATTATAAATACAATAAACCGTCTTCTTCTACTTCTAACACATATACAAAAACTGCACACGAAAATTCTAGAACGTTTTACAATAAACCATTCTGTTCATATTGTAAACTATCGGGACACGTTATAGAAGATTGCAGGAAGAAAAATTCAAGGTCTAACAATCCTAAAGTGGGAGCTATCAATGACAAAGCTCATAATAAGTCAAAAAACTAGGTCGGAGTCTCTCTTGCTATAAGCCGTCCTTGGCGCAGAGGAAAAGCGAGTGGGAGAGTTGGCTCCGAATAGTTGATAAATTTCTTTCATCCCCATCAACCGGAACAGTGGGCCCGCTGCCACGGGAGATGGCTATTGAAAATGATAACCGTCCTTTTACTTATGTACATATTAAAAATAATTTTTACAGTGGAATGCTAGACAGCGGCGCTTCATTGTCATGTCTAAGAGGCAATAGTTATAATTTTTTTAAGGAATTAGGTATTAAGTTAGTTAAAGTTAAGTTTAGTGTTTATACAGCGGACGGTTCAAACCAACCAGTCTTAGGGACAATGTCATTGCCGGTCACGTATAAAACATCCACAAAGGAAATTCTTTTCTACGTCATCCCGACATTGTCGCCTTCAATTATTCTAGGAGTTAACTTTTAGAAGGAGTTCGACATCGCACCGGAACTGTTTTCGGAAGTTACTCTTCCTGTTTCGGAAGGAAATATTAGTGGGTTGCGGGCTATTCGGCCAGCCTCATCCCTAACTATTGAAGAGAACAGGGAACTCTCTAAAATAGTTAAAAAATTCGAGTCAATTTCTTTAGAAAAGAAGGGGTTAGGTCTAACACACTTAGTAAAACACAAAATAATTACAACAGGACCACCCATCAAACAGCGGTATTACCCTCTTTCACCCGCACGGCAGAAACAATTAGAAACAGAAGTTGATGAAATGCTAAAATTAGGGGTTATTCAACCTTCTCGTTCACCATGGTCCAGTCCAGTAATAATTGTACTAAAAAAAGACGGAACAGCTAGATTTTGTCTTGATTTTCGAAAAATTAATAACGTCACGGTACGTGATAGTTATCCTCTTCCCTATATTCCGCGTATCCTAGATAAACTTGGCGGTGCCAGATATGTTTCCTCGATTGACCTCTCCAAGGCATTTCGGCAAATAGCCTTGGACAAAAAATCATGTGAAAAGACAGCATTTGTTGTTCCTGGGCGGGGCCTCTTTGAGTTCACTCGCATGCCGTTTGGTTTGAAAAATGCTCCTAGCGAATTACAAAGACTAGCGGATGCATTGTTTGGACCTGATTTCGATGATAATGTTTTTTGCTATTTAGATGACCTTATATTAGTATCGGAAGACCTGAAATCACATTTAAACTTGTTAAATCGGGTGTACGAACGTCTACGAGACGCGGGTCTCACCATTAATTTAAAAAAGTCGGAATTTTGTAAAGCCGAGCTTAAATACTTGGGCTATATGGTAGATTCCCAAGGACTTCGCACTGATCCAAGTAAGATTGATAGTATTAAAGATTTTCCTATACCGAAAAATGCTAAACAAATTCGGGCATTTGTTGGCCTGTGCGGTTACTTTAGACGGTTTATCAAGGGATTTTCAAGCATTGCAGCTCCTTTAACAAGTATTACTGGTTCAAAAAAGGGAATTAGTAATTTTAAATGGTCACCGGAAGCTGAATCCGCATTTATTGCACTAAAGCAAGCACTTACTTCTGCCCCAGTTTTAAGTTGTCCAGATTTTTCGAAACCCTTCGCTATACACTGTGACGCAAGCTCCGTAGGCATTGGGGGGGTATTAATTCAAACTATGGATGGACAGGAGCACCCTATTGCTTATTTTTCGAGATGCTTAAACGTTCACGAACGTAATTATGGAAAAACTGAGCGTGAACTTTTAGCCGTACTAGACTCCGTTACACACTTTAGACCATACATTGAAGGAACTCATTTTACAGTTGTAACCGACCACTCAAGTCTAAAATGGTTAGGTTCTCTGTCCAACCCCAGCGGTCGTCTCGCGCGTTGGAGTTCACGCCTATCCCAATTCTCGTTTGATGTAATCCATCGTAAAGGTACTCAACACATAGTCCCAGATGTCCTTTCGCGAATGGATCTTGCCGAAATCTCCATTATAGATTAAGGAAATATTCAAGATGAGTGGTATTAAAATATTTGGAAGGGTTGTCAAGAATTTCCCCAACGTTTTCAGAACTTCCAAATTCGGGAAAACGAACTATTTCGTCACACGAAGACTCGTTTAGCACTGTGTGAAGACACTGCGTGGAAAAAAGTAATTCCTCAAGAAAAAAGATTAGACATTTTAAGTAGTGTTCACGAGTCTATTCGATCTTGTCACCCCGGCGTTTTTAAAACTTATAAAAAAGCACAATTACGGTATTTTTGGCCAAATATGTACGGATACATTAAACAATTTGTAAATCGCTGTACGGTCTGTAAGGCGCATAAAATCAGTACGGCCTCACCTAAAGGTATTTCATCACATCCTAAAAAAGTTACACGTCCAATGCAGATGTTATCGTTGGATTTGGTAGGGCCATTACCGAGAAGTTACTCTGGTTTTACCGTTATTTTATCCTGTGTTGATGTTTTTTCAAAGTTTACCTGGCTGTTTCCGCTGCGCAAAGGTACCGCGCGAAGCATTGTGAAGAGTTTAGAAGAAAGTATCTTTCTTGTACATGGCGTACCGCGCACCATTGTTTGTGATAACGGCCGTCAGTTTGTATCCAAAGAATTTAAGGACTTATTAAATAATTATAATATACCACCTCCGTTTTATAACTCTTATTATACCCCTCAAAACAATGTGGTAGAGAGATATAACCAAACTTTGGGAACCGCATTATCGATATAAGTTGAATCAGACCACCGTAATTGGTCAAAATTCTCACCACAAATACAATCAGCTTTGAACAATTCCGTAAATTGCGCTACGGGTTTTACTCCTGATTTCCTAATGCATGGTCGAGAGCAAATATTAGACGGTGATTTGAATCGTAACCCTATAGCTGATACGGAATCTAATTCACAAAATTGTACTAGTCAGAGAATCTACGCACAAAAATTGGAAGAACTGTCATCAGTTTATGAGGAAGTCTCAGATGCTTTACTAAAAGCTTACCAAAAAGGAGCAAACCATTATAACCTGCGGAGAAAACATGTTAGTTTTCAAGACGGAGACAGAGTTTGGCGTAGAAATTTCGTCCAATCAAACGTTTTAAATTACTTTGCACAGAAACTAGCTCCACGCTTTGTGCAAAATATAGTAGTGAAGAAAAAATCAGACTAAATCTATACATTAGCAGACCTCAAAGGTAAGGAAACTGGTGACTTTCACGTGAAAGACATCGTCAAGTCAGAAAATATACCGGATTAATATGTTTCTGATAGTGCTTTGGTGGGTCTGGCCACCCTACCAAGTACTCTCAATTAATTAATATTTCATATATTTTTCAATGCACGGGAGAACAAAGCGGCTTGATCACCCGAGTTGGAGCGACCCAGCATTATGACAATCCTTAGTCCTGTCCTAGTTAATTTTCTAGGACAGGACTAAGGAAAATATAAAAATTTCATAAAATGGTTAATTTAAATCGGTAAATAATAGAAAGACACATAATAAATTTAGTCTCACGCTCTAGTATCTTACTCGAGTTAGTTACACGACAATGATGTTGTTCAGATAAGCTTATAAGTCAATAATTGAAAAAAAAAAAAAACGACGTGAAATATGCCTTTGACTAAACAAGTGAAAGTTAGGTAGCATGGGTTATATAAACTGCCCAAAGCTTAGAATGCACGGTGATGCTTTCCCACTATCTCCGTATAATCTAGGTTGCTTACTATATACTTATGTGCATATTTTATACGTTCGCCCGTTACCTAGAAAGTGAAGATGTACCGGTCCAGTACATTTTTGTTTTCTAAGCAGTTTTTAAAAATTTTATTATTAAGAATCGCATGTTACCAAATATATTATTGTTTACTTTATTATAATTATCTTGTCTTGTTTGGAAATGGTATACTTATATTAGTACTCTTGATATTTTGTTTAATAATTTCATAGTAATTAATGATACAATTATAAGAGCTGGTTCAGCATAAGGCTTTTCCTTAAATTCCTTCTATAACTTTTTTTATATTAAGTAAAAGTAGGTTTTATCTATAAATTAGTACAATAATACAATTTTCTACCATTTGCACCATTCGAAAAGTGGATGTATACAATTTTCTACCAATTGCACCATTTACATCAATGGATGTATACAATTTTCGACCAAAGACAACATTTACAAAAATGGATGTATACTATTACTAATTGCACCACATCTATAAGATTGGTTGTTGACAGGTCTACTCGATTTAACCACCTTACACACCTGCGTGCGTGTAAAGGTTAAAAGTTTTTTCTACTATTACGAAATAATGCTTTCCAAGGATGATTATTTTGTCTTATTGTATAAATTCTCTTCGAAAAACTTACCCAATAACCAGGTCAGGTAGAGTAGATAGAATTTCTTCGAAGTGTGTTTTATCTCCAACGGAGAAGTAGACTCAGTGAAAAGTGAGGGTTGGCTTACCTCCCTAAAAAAGTGTTGCCTGATTGGCTCATCACCCTATTAAAGGGTCAGTGAAGCTTTAACGCTTAAGTTGTTTAGATGTGTTGAGAAGGAGAATAATATTTTTTTCTATACCTACACGTTTATCTTCAATTTTGTTTAAGAATATTTTCCGTTACAGATGTAACGCTAACGGCAGTCTTCGACAATCGTCAATTTATCATCACCCGGTATTCCGATACTGTGGGTGCTTGCAGACTCCGTTCACGTAATATCTTCTGAAATTTGTAATTAGTTACATTAATCTAAAGTTATCTTTAAGTTCTAGAATGGCTGAATCGCAGGCTCAACCATCCTGCTGCACGCTCGATGGGTGCGATTGGAGCTGCGGCACACCCATTCATCATAAGTTTTGTTAACCAAATCGTAGATTTTGTCTTATTCCTTACTTATCTTACAAATTATGGTGCTCCTGTATAATGGTTGAATGTTTTTTTAGAAACCCAGAGGATCTTTTCAAGCTTAGTTATTGCAGTTGTAGTTTTTTCAGGGTTGTATTAATGTTTGGGGACAAACATTTGTGTGGCGCGGGGGGTAATGTTATGAAGCGGTGTTAAGTCTTATTTAAAAGTTATTATTTAAAACACCTCTTCAGAACATGTACCATTGTTAGTATTATTTTTTATTAAAATTATGGAAATCACGGTCTGGCAACACATAGACCGCCGGGGAGTCTATGGTTTTTTTTTCCGTTTCCTTTTTTTTTACTCTGGAATTGTTACACGAGCGAGGGCGGCCGTGTAATGGTCGCACAGTCAATTAGAATATAATTCATTGTACCCTGGATGGGCGATCGTAATAGAAATGTGTACATCAGTATTCCTTACGTTTATTTTACAAAAACCAAGTCGGGTGTGCAAGTTCTTTTAAATAAACGACCGTATAAAGGTTCACCGTGTGTGTTCGTGAAAATCACATATTTTCTACCGAAGATTATAGACGCGATCCTTCGCAAATCGGTATTCCGCGGACTCCGCGAGTTGAAGCATAAACCTCAGGTGGCACTATACAAGCCATATTTTTCTAAACGAGAAATGGATAGTAAAATCACACGCCCGGACTGCGCCCGCTTAAGTAATTTGCCCGATCAGCTCCACAATTGATGGATTCGCTCCATAAACGCTAAACCCGTTACGCTCCATAATCGCTTATCAGTCACCTTGTCGGAGACGCTGGACCCGTCTCCTGGACACGTTACTCTCGGACCAAAGCCCTGATGGTACCAGCTGGATCCGTCTGGGACAGATCACCGCCGGCCGGATAGAAGCTCCCCGCTCACTTCCCGTTATTCAGTGGTTAGTCAGTTTAGATAGAATTAAAAACTAAATTTTGATCCCTGGGGGTAAGTGCCGACTCATTATATGTAACATGTTAACATAAATATATTTTCCATGATTTATACTTTGCAAAAACTATCATCTTTCATTTTACTACAATTAGTAGAACCTGTAATCCTTTGTGTGCCCATGCCTTGGTGACAGTTTTCATGCTCTGCCCATTCCGAACATTACTCGAGGACCGAGTATTGGCGCGCAGAATATCTGCAAAGTTCTGGATGGCATTAATTTTAAAATAAAACCGGTAACAATTCGTGTTAGAAGCATGACATAATTATCTTTTTTACAGATACATTTACATTTAAGTTACACGTAGGTACATTTAAGTTTTAAAAAATCAAATCTTTTACAATCCGATTCAGAACAAATTTAAAGAAATCGAAAGGTTAAACATATTTTGAACATTATAAAATTATACTAATTTAATATACTGGAAACTCTCTGGTGAAACATTTCATATCTATTACTAGAATTTATTCTGTAAATAGTTTTCATGAAGGTGAATGTTAAAGCAAGGAACAAGAAAAGTGTCCAGTCAAAGAGTTTTCTCAAGAAAATGCATAATTACGCATGAAAAAATTAGGTGAGTGCGAACGTGTTTTATCAAATCTCTCTTATGAGAAGATGAATAATGCAGAAAGAAAACGAAAAAGTTTTTTCTCAGCTGTAAGTCAGCAAGTTTTTCTTCAAGGTACACTATTGATAACTTGCATAGTTGCACTCAGAACAAGGAAAAGGGGTTTTTCTCCGCTGTGAGTCAGCATGGGTTCCAGAAAATATCCTATATGGGGTGGCCTTTCCTAGAAACTGAATATGTGCACTTGGAAAATGAAAAAGGTTTATCGACACTGTGAGTCAACATGTGGCTTTTTAGATAAGCGTTTTGAGAATATCCATAGATGAACAAGGAACAAGAAAAGTTTTCTTCGTAGTGAGTCAACATGCAACTCAGATTGCCTTTACAATAACATTAATATGTGCACTTGGAACATTAGACAGGTTTTCCGCCACTGTAAGTCAGCACGTGGGTCTTTAGATGAGCGTTTTGATAAAATGAAATGTTTAAACGGAACATAAAAAAGGATTTTCTCCACCGTAAGTAAGCATGTTACACTTCAAATAACATGTATAATTGCACGCGGAACATTAAAGAGGTTTTCCTACGAAGTGAGAGAGCATATGGCTCTTCAGTTGGCCCTTTTGATAACAAGCATAGTTGCACACGAAACATGAAAACGGTTTTTCTCCACTGCGAGTCAGCAAGTGTCTCTTCAGGTTACCCTGTTGATAACTTGCATAGTTGCACTCCGACCATCGAAGCGGTTTTTCTCCACTGTGAGTCAACGTGTGCCACTTCAGCTGACCCTTTCGACAACACGCATATTTGCACACGGAACATGAAAAAAGTTTTTCTCCACTGTGAGTCAGCATGTGGCTCGTAAGGTTGCTCTTTTGATAACATGCATAGTTGCACACGGAACATGAAAAAGGTTTTTCTCAACTGTGAATCTGAATGTGTCTTTTAAGGTGGCTTTTATGGTTCGATGCATAGTTGCACACAGAACATGAAAAGGGTTTTTCTCCACTGTGAATCAGCATGTGTCTCTTTAGTTTATCCTGTTGATTACATGCATAGTCACACTCCGAACATGAAAAAGCTTTTTCTCCACTGTGAGTCAGTATGTGACTCTTCAGCTGACCCTTTTGACGACACGCATAGTTGCACACGGAACATGAAAAAGGTTTTTCTCCACTTTGAATCAGCATGTGTTTCATTAGTTTATCCTGTTGATAACATGCATAGTCACACTCCGAACATGAAAGTGCTTTTTCTCCACTGTGAGTCAGCATGTGACTCTTCAGCTGACCCTTTTGACTACACGCATAGTTGCACACGAGACATGAAAATGGTTTTTCTCCACTGTGAGTGAGCACGTGGATCTTTAGTTGACCCTTTTGACGACACGCATAGTTGCACACGGAACATGAAAAAGGTTTTTCTCCACTGTGAATCAGCATGTGTCTCTTTAGTTTATCCTGTTGATAACATGCATAGTCACACTCCGAACATGAAAGTGCTTTTTCTCCACTGTGAGTCAGCATGTGACTCTTCAGCTGACCCTTTTGACGACACGCATAGTTGCACACGGGACATGAAAAAGGTTTTTCTCCACTGTGAGTGAGCATGTGGATCTTTAGTTGATCCTTTCGATGACACGCATAGTTGCACAGGGAACATGAAAAAGGTTTTTCTCCACTGTGAATCAGCATGTGTGTCTTCAGGTTACCCCGATGATAACTTGTATAGTCGCACTCCAAACATGAAAGAGGTTTTTTTCCACTGTGAGTCAGCATGTGACTCTTCAGCTGACCCTTTTAACGACACGCATAGTTGCACACGGAACATGAAAAATGTTTTTCTCCACTGTGAATCTGCATGTGTACGTTTGAATTTCGCTTTTGAAAATTCATGGCAAAATTTGACTTAGGAGAGAAGGAGTAGTTGCGGTTGAGAGAAGTGAATCCTTTTTCCAAAAAATGCGTCTGAAGATCTGTCAACAAATTTAAAAAATAACATGGATGAAAATGATTCAGTTAAACTTAGAGTAAATAAGCGAAGTAAGTTCGTAGAAACGTTAAAAAAAATAGGAAATGCCCAATTTTTCAAGTTTACGATGAATATTGGTTTTACCTGCTTCCCTGGTTATTCTCCCAAAGCGTTCCAAGCATTCCTCTTTAACATCCGGCAGGTCTATGTCAATTTTCATATAAGTAAGCCCCTCTTTATCTTGTAGGGATCCAAGAACCGCGTTTATGGTAACTGTTTCCACATTCATGCTTCCTGGAATAAAAAAGGAGAATAAATAGAATGTATCTTTGAATGGCCAGCCCTGAACCAAACGGCGCCAGGCGCGATTTTAATTTTGGCTGCCCTTACAGTCTTAATAAATATACACCAAGGGTGGATATCAATGTAAACAATAAAATTATGATTTTTGGTTTTTTGTAGCACGGTATTTATTAAAAATATCAAGGGCGATGTGTTAAGTTGAGTATTCGACGCCCGAAGCGAACTGCTGCAACTGATACTGCCGTCCACATAAGGCCAGCCATGTATCTTCGTACCATTGATGTAAAACAAAACATATTTTTAATTAAAAAGTTATAAACTATTTTTTAACGAATAAAGATACCATAAAAGCTGGAAATTGGATGAAAGTTTTAAAGGTCAATATCAGATAAAAATGACCACAGACGTTCACTTGAGGGACAGATTCAACAAGAAAGAAAAACCCTGCTCTAGAGCACCTGAAGTAAAAAGTTGTAAGTCAATGGGATAGTGTTTTCTAAATCAATGTTTATGAATTTTTAACGTATAAAAAATACGTGTTATTTACATCATGTTCCAATAAAATTAGGGGAAAATAGAGGAACCGACAACTTATTTTGAATAGTATAATCATGTAAAAATAGTGCTGTATTTTGGTAGTTTCCGGAAAGGACGCATTTTAGGGTATATACCCAATACACCTTTTGTATTATAAGAAAGGATGAAACAAGTATGTGTCCTGTTTGCATGACATTTCAAAACAGACATGGATTCCGGACATCCGTATTTAAAGTTCTATATTTTACACGTATGCAATGCAACTACTCTCCGCATATTGCAAGAATTCAGTCGTTACAGCTGGGAGGTCGAAATCTAAATCGGAAAATGCAATTTCACCTCCACCTTCTTCCTGGAGCCCTGGTTCCGTCTTGATGGATATAGTATTTGGCTTCAGTAGATCCATGGTCTGCTTTGGTAGGGTTTGGTAATTAGTTTAACCCTGAAACAGAACAAAGTTGTAACGGAATTCGTTAACGAGAGAAACGTCGTTTAATTGGGAAAATTCTTTATTTATTTACAGTCTATGTCTACCGCCATTCCGTTGTAATCAACCTATGATTAAACAACTGTTATCCGTATATTTGTTATCATTTTAATAAATACATTTGAAATACTAATCTTTTAATAGGTTGATGTCATATTGACAGTTTTAAATATTCTGCTGTGACAAAACGCCCGATGATTCATTAACTAAACAGGAAGAACGGCCGCTACCAAAATGAATAGAAATGAATTTTAGTATTATTTCTCACCACTAAACATCACTTGCATCGTATAATAAGTTTAACAGGACGGGATAAACAGAGTGTGGAAACAGGAAGAAAGATTGTCGGAGAAGAAAGCACTTGTCAGAAAATACAAAGGTTATGCATAGACAAGAATGAAGTCATAGACAATTAATATAATTTTCATTAAACCCGGCCAATTAAGAAAATTGTAATTTGTACTATAATTTTAATGGGTACTATAAATATGCCTCTCCCAGTATATAATAATCATTTACCAACAAAAAATGCATTAATAAAATTATTTTTTATCAAGACGTATAAGAATCGTGGCTCCCTTCTTATCAGAACCAAGAAATTCTTTTTTCTGATAAAGAATACATTACCAATAATGTTATTGGTTGCGCCAATACGCAATAGACATTAATTATACACACATCTCATGCACACATACCTGCGACCACTGTACTGAGATAGTATTGTTGTTCCTTTGTTCCTACCTTCCTTCCCATTCCTGCTAATTTATGTGCCCTTTGGTAGTCAGTATGTTGCAATAACCCGAACCGCTAACAATAAACCGCATCCGCTCGAGATCTCGTCTCCCTTATCTTACGAAATTATTTTTCGCGACGATATAGTGCAATCCGCTTGTGTTAAGTGACATTGTTGTGAAGAAAAGACGGGAAGAAACAAGTGCCCCTTTCCCAATGGTGAGTCCTTCCTGTATCCATACAACAAATATTATCTTATGTGCAGTGGGCATTGCTCAATCATTCAAGGTCCTTCGACAATCATTTTTTACACTAACATAAAAAACAACTACATAACTTCTTACACATCATAGTTGGCCCAAACGAGCCTGATATTGAACCGTAATTTCCGTAATTTCGGTAATAAACCATAAGAGTGTTATTGCGTTTTACATACCCGCGTAATCAATTAATAATTACCCGCATTTTATTTCTGGAGATTCCTATCCGATATTACTGGATGAATTGAATGGAAATAACATATATACCCGCAAATAGAATAGATTTATAATATATGCCAATACCGCTATTTAATATCTATTTCTAATAATAATACCGATATTGATATATCAACCGCATTTAAAATTAATCGCATTTCATTATAAATAATTTGTTTATTGTAATACATCTCAGTATTGGATGTATTATACATAAAAAGAATAATACTTCAAGACGTAAAGTGATAAATTTGTTCTACCTGCATTATCTATACTTAACCCTTCACGGCACCCGCACTGAGTTAACCCTACGGGCATAAAAGTTAACTTATTGAATTTAAAATTTAATATTAATCAATTTATTTTATATAAATATTATTATTATAATACTTTTTACCGCATTCAATAATAAAATAACCAGAATCAGAAATGGCTACAAGCGCGTCCGGGTCGTCACGGGACGAAAGACTCTTGAAACGTTTAAATGCAAAATTGGCCGCTAATTTTGCATGTTTACAATCAGTCTTCGACAAGATGAAGAAGGCTTCTGATAGTGTTAACAATCGGCAATCTTTCTTATCAGGCGCAAGTACCTTAGAAAGAATTCGGTCCGAATTTATAACGCTTTTAGATGAAAAGGTTAATTGTGAACTGGAATTGAATCCAGAAGCAGTCGCTGAATATTCTCAATTAAATGCTTTTGAGGAAATTTTCGGCATTATTAAATATACCGAAGCGAACATGCTGGCCAATCCGGTTGAAAAACCTCGCCGTCAAATTAAATTACCGCCTTTAGAAATAGCGTGCTTTGACGGAAAATTAGAAAATTGGCCTCTTTTCTATGAGACTTACATCTCGGTTATCCATTCAAATAATTCATTGGATAATTCAGAAAAGATGCAGTATCTGATGTCCAAGTTGACGGGAAAAGCTTTAAATATTTGCAAAACTATCACACCTACCGGTACAAATTATCAAGTGATATGGGACGCATTGTGCACCAAATATAATGATCCACGCGTTCTCGCTGAGTCATACTTTGATCGATTGCTGAAAATACCTGCTGTTACTTCGGTTACGCCCGCTTCGCTAGAAAAATTTGCAGATACATACGCGATTAACATTGCCGCACTGAAACAGTTACGAATCAAAGATCTCGCAGAATTTATATTGCTACAACTGGGCCTTAAACGTCTTGACATAGAGACAGTGAAGGCTTTCGAATCGTCTATTCGGAATGATGAAAGTTTCCCGTCCAGCTCTGATTTAATTGATTTCGTGAGAGGACAGCAACGAATTCTAAATCGCGCGCAAATCGCACAACCTACGTCGAGCCGTCTTGCCTCAAATAATAATAATTCCGCAAAGACATTTATTAATGTCGAAAAAGGCGACAATCACTCTGTCGAAATTTGTTTTTGCTGTCAAAGGGGATCGCACCCTTTGTATCAATGCTCTAAATTTAATGGTTTAGAACCACGCGAGCGATTTAATTTAATTAAGTCATCGAATATACGAGTTTGCGTGAACTGCCTCAGTACTAGGCACGGCACAAAAGCGTGCAAATCAAAGAGTACGTGCAAATCATGCACTCTCAACCACCATAGTTTGTTGCATTTCAAACAAACTGATCAGCGAAAACCACAACGAGACCAAATACCGTCTCCCGCGTCGCCAGCAGACGTCGATAATGACGATTCAAATTCTGCAAGCCCGGTATCACTGTGCGTGACAAATTCATTTACTAGAGCAAATACTACTGCACTCTTAGGAACTGCCGTTTGCACTACCCGAGATGCTAAGGGCCAGGTGCAGACAATACGTGCTCTGATAGATAGCGGCTCCCAAAGGGACATTATTACGCGTAAATGCTGTTTACGTTTGAATCTCACGGTGCGATCATCGCAAGGCACGTACGTCACGGGAATAGGCGACTCAAGAAATTTGACAAAGGGCATGACTTGTCTAAAATTATACTCCCGCTACGACGACACTCACTCGTATATGATTGAACCTTATGTAGTAGAAACTATAACTAGTGAGTTGCCTACTGTTAACGTCAACCGCGCCTCGTTGTCGTATCTTGACAATTTGCCCTTAGCAGATAATACTTTCTGCACGCCCGGTGAAATTGATATTATCTTGGGATGTGACATGTTTGCTCGCATTTTTAAAGCAAACAAAATATCAGGTTATCCCGGCCAGCCATTTGCTATCGAAACTACTTTGGGCTATCTCATCCTAGGCACTGCTCCAACGATGACTGAAACCCCAAGTATAAACGCCACACCATCATTTTGTACGTTCGCGAAAAATGATGACTTTTGCCTTTCGCGCTTCTTTGAATTGGAAGACATTCCAGACGAGAAGTTTTCAACGCCTGATGAACAGGAATGTGAAGACATTTTTAAACTCACCACTTCCCGTGACACGACAGGTCGTTACATTGTTGCGTTGCCGTTTCGCAACAGTCCTTCTTTCTTCGGTGAATCGTTGCCAGCCGCTGAGCGCCGGTTCCGATCTCTCGAACGCCGATTAATAGCTCAACCCGCTATAAAATTAGAGTACGACAAAATATTGCGCGAATACCTACAGAAAGGGTACATTTCGCCTGTCGATAATTCTGACTTACCCCATTACGTCATTCCTCATCATATTGTAGTTCGCGAGGACAAATTAACTACCAAAATCCGCATGGTTCTGGACGCGAGCATGAAATCCGATTCGGGCTACTCGCTCAACGACATTCTACATACCGGTAAGAATTTACAAGGTGATTTGTTTCGGATTATACTTAAGTTCCGATTGTTTGCAGTAGCTATAACCGCCGACATAAAACAAATGTATCTTCAAATTGTAGTGCAAGAAGAATGCCGTCGTTATCAGCGAATACTTTATAGATTTAACAATAGCGACCCTTTACAATTGTTCGAATTTAATCGCGTCACATTCGGCATGTCTTGCAGCCCATTTTTGGCAATGCGTACACTGCGCCAACTCGCGTCGCATGAACGACCTCGTTTTCCACTTGCTGCAAACTTGGTGGAAAATGGCTCTTTCTATATGGACGATTTCGTCACCAGTTGTTCGTCGGTCGAGGAAGCCTCCGAGTTATCGACGGAATTAATTCAGCTGTTCGCTGCTGGAGGATTTGACCTTGTAAAGTTCTCTAGCAATTCTTCTAATCTTTTGTCCACGATTCCTTCAGCTCGTCGTGTTAAGGAACATGTGGAATTTAATCCTGATGAAAACCTAAAAATACTAGGGCTTCATTGGATACCCGCTTCAGATAATTTCGTATTTGTTGTAAACTCCAACGAAAGAATTTGTACTAAACGAAACATTCTCTCGACGATTGCTCGTCTTTGATGGGTTTCGTTGCACCAGTTGTATTATTAGCCAAGCTTGTAATTAAGTCTCTTTGGGAATACAAGCTTGATTGGGACGATACTCCTCCTGGAACTGTTGTCACGCTTTGGCGACAGTTTGAAAAAGAATTGCCATTACTGCAATCTATTAAAATTCCTCGTTTTGTAGGAATCGAACACCAATGTGTACTAACCCTTATCGGGTTTTCAGACGCAAGTGAACGCGCATTCGGAGGTGTTATTTACTTACATGTTTACTGTCCAAATACTGATAAAACCACAATTAGTTTATTATGTGCCAAATCCAAAGTCGCTCCTGCTAAGACGATTTCACTTGCGCGATTAGAACTATGTGGAGCACTAATACTTGCGCGATTAATGCATACGGTCAGTAATACCTACGCATCAAATTCAAGAGCTCATACGACATTAGCTTTTTGCGACAGCACGGTTGCTCTAGCGTGGATAAATTCACCGCCTGCGAAATGGCAGACCTTCGTTGCCAATCGTGTGTCACAAATACAAAAACACCTGGGGGCTGAATGCTTCTATCATATAAAAGGGAAAGACAATCCCGCCGACTGCCTGTCGCGTGGTCTCACCCCCGCTAAACTCATAGACCATCCGTTATGGTTTAATGGCCCCGCATACGCTCAGTTACCTAAAAATGATTGGCCTTTACAGCGTTTTGATTCGAAATCTGTATCTGATCCACCCGAACTGAAAACTAAAGTTTTGATGTCCGTTCAAAACAATAACCGCCTCAAAACAATTGCTCCACCTTTACTGTGTGCACTAGCTTCTCGTGTTAGTTCATGGCCGAAATTAATTCGGATTGTAATCTATGTTTTTCGTTTCATTAAGAAATTACCGCGAACATTCGAATTAAGTCATATCTTAACTGCAGAAATAGCTGTTATAAAATCAATACAGCAAGAACATTTCTCCGAAGATATAAAGGCAGTCAATGATGGAAAGAAGGTTCGGCGAGCTATTGCAAAATTGAATCCGTTTCTTCATCACGGTATTCTAAGGGTAGGAGGCAGATTAAAAAACGCTGAAATAGAATTTGACAGTCGTCATCCCATTCTATTACCCGCGCGTGATCATGTAGTCGATTTAATAATAGATTACTATCATATAAAGAACCTACATACGGGTCCCACTTTACTCATGTCTCTACTAAGACAGAGATTCTGGATACTTTCATCGCGTAATCTGGTCCGGAAGCGCGTCCATCGGTGCAATACGTGCTTCAAAGTTAAGCCTAAACCACAATTCCCAATAATGGGAGATTTACCCGCTTGTCGCGTCCGCGAAGCTAAGGCTTTTCTACACACAGGTGTTGACTACGCTGGCCCGCTACAAATAATCCCTTATAGACGTCGGGGGGTCCGAAGTCAAAAGGCATACATTTGCATATTTATCTGCCTAGTGACCCGTGCGGTTCATATCGAACTCGCTTCAGATCTTTCCACCGAAGTCTTTCTCAACGCTTTCAAGCGTTTTTTATCTAGACGTGGTCCTGTGAGTGTAATGTACTCCGATAATGGAACGAACTTCGTGGGAGCTAAGTCTCATTTAAACTCTTTATTCGATCTAATAGAGTCTCGTAATTATAAGAAGGAACTCTCAAATAATCTACGGGAAAACCGCATCGAATGGAAAATGAATCCTCCTCAAGCTCCACACTTTGGTGGAATCTGGGAAAGTAACATTAAATGCCTGAAGAGTTATTTAAATAAAATTGTAGGCACCTCTCTACTGACTTACGAAGAGATGCAGACAGTGCTTTCTCAGATTGAAGCAATTTTAAACTCACGTCCGCTGTCGGTACTTAGTGTCACCGATGTTTCAGCTCCGTTACCTTTAACACCCGCGCATTTTTTAACACTTACGCCGTTAAAATCTCTACCCGCCGCTGACTTGTCCAACGAGTCCGTAAACTTACTGCAAAGGAAGCATCTCGTCGATCATCTCGTCCAGACTTTCTGGAACCGCTGGCGTATGGAATATTTAAATACTTTACAATCGCGGCAGAAATGGAACACGAGTTCAAACCCGGTAACGGCAGGCACAATTGTAATGATCAAGTGTGACAATATTGCGCCTCTTCAATGGCCTATTGGCATAATAGTCAACGTATATCCCGGTTTGGACGGAGTGACCCGTGTTGCTGATGTCAAAACGAACACCGGCATATACCGCAGAGCAGTAGTAAAACTCTGCCCTTTACCGTCGCAATAATAGTCCTTGGCAACTTGGTCATCAGATGGTACATCTATGGCCCTCTTTTTTATTTTCTACATTATTCTATTTAATTTAGTTTAAATTTACCGCTGATTAATTTTATTACTGAATTAATACAATAGCATCACATATTAACATTTTTCTGACCTTTTTACAAATTAATACTAATTTTACCGCGTGTTACTACAATTTTGTTCGTTTTAACGTTAAAGCGTACTGACCTTTTTATGGTTTATGGAAGTGGATTATTTCATCCCCTTCCAGGCGGGGGGCATGGTTGCGCCAATACGCAATAGACATTAATTATACACACATCTCATGCACACATACACACATACCTGCGACCACTGTACTGAGATAGTATTGTTGTTCCTTTGTTCCTACCTTCCTTCCCATTCCTGCTAATTTATGTGCCCTTTGGTAGTCAGTATGTTGCAATAATCCGAACCGCTAACAATAAACCGCATCCGCTCGAGATCTCGTCTCCCTTATCTTACGAAATTATTATTCGCGACGATATAGTGCAATCCGCTTGTGTTAAGTGACATTGTTGTGAAGAAAAGACGGGAAGAAACAAGTGCCCCTTTCCCAATGGTGAGTCCTTCCTGTATCCATACAACAAATATTATCTTTATTATTTTTCGGAATATTTTTTGTTGAGTAAAACCTCAAATTGTAATATTTAAATATTGAAGACAATATTAGTGCTTTTTAAACGAAAATCTGAAACAGAAAAATCAGAAAAAGAAACGGTCACATCTGGGACTCGAACCCAGGACCCTTGTCTTTCCGGGACAATGCTCTACCAACTGCGCTAATGGGACCCTATCTTCTTCGGTCACTTTTAACTGTATCATACTTCAAATAAGAACCACCAACATTGTCTTCATTTTTTCACCGCACATTTTTATTGGCAACTATCTTTATGTATGATCGCAAGATTCAACCCGAACTAAATGCAATCCTAGACAGCGTCTTTTTAGATAAACCTATCCTGGAATAACCCTAATAGTTTTTCAAAAAGTTTAGGAATTACGGATAGCTTACATATTTGTCTATAGTTAGTAACATCACTTTTATTACCCTTTTTAAATATAGGAGTTAGATAACAACGTTTCCAAATATCAGGGAAGCACCCCGTGTCAAGGGATTGATTAAGCAATAGAAAAATCGGCTCAGCCAGTGAAGTAATGCAATTTATCAGGATATTGGGATGTACATTATCAGGTCCAGCCTTTTTGTTTTTGTCTAGGGATTTAATTTTACTTAAAACGTCGTTTATATTGATGTGTATGGCAGGGATATGTATGCTCTCGTTAAGCGACGAAGGTGGTATATAATTGTCTGGGATATCTTCGTCATATACGCTTTTAAAATAATCAGAAAAATAGTTAACTTTTACATTCATGTCAGTACTACTCTTTTCTTTGAAGTGCATTGAAAGGGGTAAACCCTGTTTGTTTTTTCTAAGAGAATTAACGTGAGTGAAAAAGTTTTGTATATTAGAAGGTATAGAGTTTTCGATTCCATTTATATAATTGAAATATGAATTTCTTGATAGTTTTTTACACTGAGTTCTATGGTTGTGAAATATCTTGTAGTCGGTAAGAGAGTTCGATTCTTTATAGTTTTTGTGTGCAATTTTTTTTACAGATAACTAGGTTAATTAGCTCGCCACTGAACCATTTTGGGAAATTCGCTTCCTTGAAGTGTGAATGTGGTACAAAGCTTTCAATGGCCTTATTAATAATTTTGTAAAATAATTCAAGATTATAGTTAATAGTATTATTATGGTGAAGAAATGACCAGTCTTCATTTGCAAGATATTGATTCATGTTAGAATAGTCAGCTTTGGAGAAATTATAAGTTAGGTTAGGAAGATCAGTTGTGTCATCTGGTGAGTTATTAGTAGTGATGGTTAAGCTTAGGGCGGGGTGGTGGCAGTCTAGGGGGAGAAGCTCGTCAACCGATTTAGCAATATGGACTGAGGTATCTCTGCAGAATACTAAATCCAGCAGCCGATTATTGGTATTATGAATGCCAATATGTTCATTAGCCTATTGCGCATTAATGAAGCTAAAGAAAAACCTATTTTTATGGTTTTTAATAGACATTTTAAGCATTTTTCGAGTGCCAATATCTACTCACGGAACAATGTTTCAGTTCTTATTTGTTCAATCTCCTGGATATTGAACATTCAAACACTCAAAGTTATGAATATAATATTTAAAAAAAAAATCATAGATATTTGTTCAACATCCCGCAGAAGGTTGAGGTCTTGAATGTTCAATCTCCACTGTCAACCAATCAGGAACCGGCTAGTTAAAATGTGCGGCCAGGTTGATTTTTAGTTGTTTTCTAACAACGAAATTGTTCCACTAAAGATACGTTTAATTACGAATATATACTGTCATTGAACTAAAAAATGACTTCACCGACTGCAGAATCAATAAACCTTAGTACAGTAGCTCAAATAGAAAGGTAAGTTTTAAAATTATGTCATTTATAGGCTTTTTTCACCATATTTTACATGTACTTCTTGAATTTGATAGGCAAATATACAGAATGCTTCATTTATTATTTATTTATTCAATTATTTTTTTACAAACTTAGGACTTTTACCTAAAATGAGTATTAATAAATTATATAAATGCATTAAAACTTATTTTTATTCAAGAAATACAACAAAAGAGCCAGGAAATAGAAATGTGCAAAAAGTTGACTGTCCTCATAGTCTGATTGAAAGACATCTACGACACATATTTTGTCCGTTATCACTGCTGAGATCGCTGATGAAAACGAAGTCCAAATATTTCAATTTTGAATTCATTCAATTAGAAGTTTCTGATTTTTTTTTAGTCACATAAAAAACAATAAACATATTCTTAAGTAGGAACTACAATAAAACCAACTAGGCAAACGACTAACAACAATAAATGTAATGTTAAAAAGCGCACACCCATAACCCAAATCGCGGGATATTATAATTTTAGGATTTTAAGAGCTGAAAGTATTTAAAGAAATAATATTTTACTCAGGATAATCAACATAAAAAATAAGCTCACGGCAAATAAGACCTTCCGAAAGAAAAAAAAACCTTTCTAAAGTAAGTAAACTTACATTTTTCAAATGTAGGTAACGAAACAATAAAGAATAAAAAAATTCAACTGAAAATTGAACTTCAATAATTTTACGCATTACTTGGGATTTTTTTTTATGGAATACCCCACACAGTCTCAACTGCTCCCAACCATCTGGAGCCAGTGAGACTATGGAATCCCCAATTGGGGTATATTAGAATATTTTGAGGCTGAAGGTAGTGTGGAGGGGAAGGAGATGGAGATGAGAAAGAGAGGAAGGAGGATGAAGGAGAAGAGAGATGGTATGTGAGTATCTATTCAGATCTGATCACCAAACACGGCTAAAGCCATTTCAATTCTTATGGTGGTATTTACACCATATCTTCCTCTCTGGAACATGCCGCAAATAGACTATATGTTTTTTTAAATGAATAATTTGTGAAATAACATAAATGAATCAAATAAAATTTACTTGCGCACGACGGGATTCGAATCCGCGACCTCCGAATTTCTAGTCAAGAGTACCCCTAGACCACGGAGGCCGTAATACGTACGATGTAAGAATTTTTCACATCACGCATGCACCGACAGCCGATAGTAGTATATTAACGGTAGGTACCTTTGTACTTGTGAATTGTTTTCAAACTTCCAAAATATTAGATGATTTATATAGAGCAGTTTTTGTAAAAAATCAACTCAAGGACTCTATTTGTATATTTTAAAGTAATACTTTAGGTCAACTACTAACTAAGATAAAAGTAAAGTATTTGAAATCTGAAAATCAACCTGTATATACAATTTACCACTAATTGACTAAAAAATACCTCAAACTTATGGGAGCCGAATTGTTCAATCTCCAGACGATATGTTCAATATCCAAAATAATCATTAGGGTGGATCGATTTTTTGTTTTTATGTTTTTCTTAGTAGCGGGGTGTGGAATGGATGCTCCATGGGGATACTTTTAAAAGTCATTATGACAGCATTAAGATATTTCGAGTGCAAGTACTGCCCCAAGTCAATTCAAATTTAAAAAAAAAACAGCGAGAAACTAGAAAAAGAAGGGTTTAATCTTCGCTCAATAAAAGTAGTTAAAATATAAAAAAAATAACATTTCATTTACTAATAATATTATCTACTAATCAAAAAACAATAAAAGTACCATTGCTACACAAAAAATCAAAATACAATGTTAAAAAATAAAGTCAAAAATCATAAAAGTTATTTTGTTTTATAGTCCTTCTTCGAATTGAATACTGGCATTATACGACAAGATTCTACCTTGTTTTGTATCCACCCTTCACCTCTCTCAGGGCCGCAAACAGCAAAGCATAATGCCGTTACCACTTTGATGCATCTTTGCGTGGCTTGCGTGTGACTGGGCATAAATCGGAACCTACAAAAAATGTTGGATTCGATAATTTCGTGGTCTGCAATGGAATCAATTATTGTCTCGCTAGATATCAGTTTTGTAAGAGGTGGTTCTGATGGTTTTTCCCAGTAGATCAAGTCAATATAGTCTGCTGCGTTGAAATTATAAGTTGGTAGCTTAAATACTCCTATTGGAGAAAACCGTGACGTACATTCTCGGATACTTAGAATACGTCTCAGAGCCAACTCTCTAATTTGTCTTCCTTCTTCGTTTAACATACTAATAAGTGTATTTGAATTACGGGATCTACCACCTTTTTCAAATGCTCTGGAAGGTAACGATACAATTTTATGGTTTCGTGGAGGTTTCTCGCCCCGTAAACACACGAGGGTTGTGTTTTTATTTTAAACCACATCGGAGCATACACTCTTAGTGCTAATTCAGTCAACATCACCTGATTTTTTGACGGATTCTTGGTTGAAATGTAAAGTCAAAGATTAGAATTGGCTGTTGTTAATCAACGCGAATGACAGATTTTACTCGGGTTTCTTTCGCTAAGTTTTCGTTACATTGTCTTTCGGCAATTGCTCGGCACATTTCCAATAAATAAAGCTGGTCTGTACTAAGGTCGTCACGGAATTTTGTAATGTCCGGTAAGTTGCATTCTATTGCTTGAAATTCTATCACAGGAAGATGTTCACAGTTCTTGAGTAACTTTCCTAGTTGGCTGCTAAAGCTTCTAGGACCTGTTGTCGTTTCATCAAGATATTCGAAAAGGTGTCTTAAACTTAACTTGTTAGCATGTAACTGACAGACCAACCACTGAAGTAGACGATGGAGCTTTCCTTCGAGAAGTCGAATAATGCCAGACTTAGTTCGAGTATTAACTGCTGTTCCGTCACATCCAATAGCCACGATGCACGCTAAATCAATGGATTTTGCCACAAAATATACAAAAAAATTGTGAGCTATTGTTTTAGCACCGTCGTGGCCAATGTATTGTGAGCCAGGTTCTTTCAAAAGACTGATATGTTCTTCTATCACAACTTTTATGCGTCCATCCTCCATGATTAATGTTTTATCCTTTCGACCGTCAAACGATATGCAAATGCACGAATCAAAATGGGGCTGATTGATGGCAGTCAGTGTGGTCCTAGTTTTGGCACGAGCACGTCGAATCTTATAACGATCGATCACGTTTGTTAGATTATCTGTTGTCACTATTCCAATATCTTGTAACGTGGCGCAGACGATGGCAGCACCTGCCCAATCAGAAATACTGTATCAATCCAATGTTCTGGATACAACAGATCCACCGTCTGTTGGATTTATTACATAAGACGAAGAAGTAGATGAAGCAAAGTATTGTTGGTCAGTTGGAAGATCAACGTTAGTAAAACTTGAAACTGTACTGCGAGATGTGGACGGTTGATCTAAAGATGTTTGTTGTGTTTCTTGGTAAAGTTTTCGCTTTAATTTTCTTAACATATTGCTCTCATTTTGCTCAGTAGTTTTTCTATCTAAAGAACCAATCATTATTTTTTCTGTACTTCTTTGATCTATCAAAAAATGTCTTTCTTTAATAGGTACTTTTTGATCTTGCGCACAAAAAAAATTTTCGAACGAAGAACATTTGCAAGCAGCGATATCAAATAACGTCTGGGTGCGTCTTTTGAAATCATCCAGTTTTTTAAGGTAACTCTCACTATGCTTTCTACCTTTGCATGGTTTAAGAATCGCCTGATATTTTTCATGGTAGTCCTTTATTCGCGCCAAAATTGTGCGGATGTTCCACGATCGGTAGAGACGGTCGTTTCCAAATATTTTCTATTTTAGCAGCAACAATTTCACTAGTATCTCTTACCAAATTCTGGAATCGTTTTTCTGTGCTTTGCGAGACGTGAATAAAATATTTCATCATGTCTTCATAACTTGGTAACACACTAGCTGCTAATTACAATTGTTTACTGATGATTGCAATAACGCATGCAACACCCCCGTGGCCCCGCGTCACTGCGCGCGGGAATGCGCGGTGCGCGAGCGAGGCGTGAAATTGGACTCAGCAATTTGTCAAATTTTCGCGGGAAAATAAATATTATCACATTTTTTAAATATTATTATTTAAGGCGCGGAAATTTTTATTCATTATGATTTGTAAAAGTAAAAATTGAAGTATTAATATTGACACAAAACTGTTTTATAAGGGGACATTTTTTTACCAGATTTTAAATAATTCAACTGCTTTGGGGCAGTACTTCCTATCAAAATTTTAAATTGATATTTTTTATGCTTAATTGTATGTACCTAGAGCATCTATTCCGCACCCCGCGAAAACTGATTTTTAAAAAATAAATAATTCCATACAATGGCGATCCACCCTAATAATCATTCATCATTTTCAAGCCATGTTCAACGTCTACCTTTAAAGTCATAATATGGGATTAATATAGCTTCAATCTTCGAAAAATGATCATTAATAATTTCCTGTTACATATATGTATTAAACGAAATGACCAAAATGGAGAATTTTTCAGAATTCGCCTGTAAAAACAAAAAAAACATCTCCTGTAAAATTTGCTAAATGGTCTATTGAACATACAAAAACTAAGGCAGCGAGTTCTCTAAAGCTACTAGCCTATAATGATATAATAACATAATTTGAATAGAACTTTCACAGAACCTTAAATTGTTCAAATTCTCCGAAACAACCCTTTCTTATAAATGATTTCACATCAAATCCTTTATTTAGAGGATTTCAAATTTCAAGTTATATTAAATTATTTTTAAGACAGATTGATTGTTCATCTTGGAACAAGATTTTATCTGACTTGCGTTGTCCCGAGAAAATGAGCAGTAAAGAAGCATACTTTAAGCTCATTTTTGCAGGACAGGACTTTGTCGTATAGATTTTTCATGTTGTGATGGAATATTTCGACATTTTAAGCATTTTTTATAAAATAATATTTTAGGATAATGAATGGGGTAGTCTACGAATGAGAATTATATTGTCTATGGTCGCGCCTTTTTTGTTTCCTTTATCCTCGTCGAGGGTGTGTGACGTATTTTTGTTGCGCGCAAATTCTTTCTTCACATATTTATGGTTAAATAGAAGACCAATATGCTACGTACAAAAAGCCCGAGGATGTCGATAATAGTTAGTGGTTTATTTATGGGTCTGGCTTTGAAACCGGCACCCCCAACTCCGTTTTCTTTTAGAAAAAATAACAGATCTCATTGGCTTAGAGTTTGACAATTCGCTCAAGGCCACGCGGGAAACGACATGGTCATCGAAATTAGTTAAATTATATAATTTCGTGTCTTAAATATTGCTTGTTAAAGTTCTTTGTGATAAAAATGTAAAGCCAGTGTAGTGTTAGCGAATTACAAACATATATTCAACTTGATGTACTTCCTACGTAAGTTTACCTTTAAAGTGAATTAAAAATGTTTTATTTTTCCAAATAAACCAAAGAACATGCATAATGGGGTAATTCTTGTTGTAAAAACAAATGTATTAGCTGTTCTGTATAATTATTAAAGCTATATTGTGTTAGTGTAGTAATGTAATCAATAATTAATTTCTCAGGTAAATTACACATAATATACATCTATAAACTGTTGTTTTCAAAATAAAAATGTTACGGTGATTTAATCAACAATATCATTAAATACATAATAGTGAAAATGATATGCTTTATTAATTATATTTTGATTCTTAGATAACAGACTTTATTCAGCATTGATATAAAAATCATCATTTCTTTATCTACGCAGGCGATATATTAGAAAATTTTGTTCATCATTAGTGGCAGTATTGTTATAATAATATGAATATAATATTATTCTAGTTGATCTACTAGGAACACGATAATTTATCAGCGATACTATTTCAGGGGATTCAAATCAGTTACTGTTTATTTTTAATAAAAAATTAAATAACGCAATTTTACGATAGTGTAAATGCGTCCTGCCCATCACCAAAAGGGACCACACAATCTTCCTTCCCATCTACTCCCGTCCTACGTATCTTTATCCTATACCTATATCCCCCATCCCTCTCACACCCCTCATCATATCTTGTAATAAACTGACATCACTTATATTGTCGCACTTTTATAATTAATATTAGCAGAATGTTAATACTTTGAAAAGATTATATTATTCTTGGTATGACCCGTATATCAGTCAGTCCCTATCATCGCTATGAGAGATATTTTATACTTCCTTCAAGTTACTCCCTGGCGGAAGCCCTTGCCAGTGATATGATTACAAAAATACCAACATACTATATGTAAATTAATTTGAAAGACTTACTGTCAACTTTACGAAAAAAAATTGTCTATGACTTCATTAATGTCTACGGCTGCCTCTTGTAAGTTTTTTCGTAAATTTACGACTTCTAGCCAATGGGCATATTGCATTTTGAAAATCCAATATGCCCATTGGCTAGAAGTCGTAAATTTACGAAAAAACTTACAAGTCTAAAGCTAGCCTAGACACTTGTAAGTTTTTTCCTGTAAGTTGCTCACGTAAGCGACTTACGACAAATTTACCAATGTAAACGACACCATATGTCACTTACCGTAATTTATACCAAGTTACGGAAGTTTTATTTACGTAAGTTTTTGACAGGTCTAATCGCTCACGCGGAAATTTACGGCTCTCTCACAGCTTATCAAAACAGATTGATAAGTTGAGACGCTTACAGTAAGTTTTGAAGTCACTGTCGGGATGGTAAAACAGAAATCTGCAACACTGACAGGTCTTTCTGCCGTTGCTCCTCGGGACTTGTTTATTTGTCGCTATGAACAGCTTTATGAAATAATACACTGCAATAATCTATGGAGACTAACATGACATTATTTATCATTAACACAATGTCATGTTTAAAAAATGCCTGTGTAAATGTGTGATAATGATTCTAGTATTCGACTTCACGAACTGATGGATCAGCTATCAAACTTCACAACAAATTAATATCTCCAATGAATGCATACAAAAATGCAATACAAGAATACATAGAAAACATTACCTGACGCCAAAAATCGAAGAGTCACCATTATTTTTTCCTACTTACTAACTAACCATCACGCCGTTTCCCCGCAGGCGTAGGCTGAGAGGACGGACCGCCAAACAACTCGGTCTTGGCACACACTTCTTGCCCCATTCACATTCATACATCATTTAATAATACCAAGTGTCACAGTGAACACATACTTTTTTGCTCCACAAAATTTAACAGTAAACATTAATCTAAGGACTCTATGTAGTGATTTTTATTACAAAAACTCAAGTAAAATCTAAACTTAAACAGTGAAATAATAGTTGCAGCTGCCTAACTGGTAACTCTTTATTTATAACTTAATATCTCAAATCTCAACTGTCACCAGAGCGCATTAGACACACACAAACAAACGCCATACGGAAGGAAGTACTACTGACATACACATTCAGAGTATCGAAGTGTGCAAGTGATTAGCCCATCTAACTTGTCACAGACAACTCAAGTGCAGGGTTGTCACCGCTATATTATATAAAATAAAATTAAAATAATTTTATAAATTCCAACTTGCAAGATGAGTGCCACAGATGCTCTTTCTTATATCAATAAAGCGAAAGAAGAAATTAGTGCTCTATACAGTAACATAACGGATCCCGCTTTAAAACTAACTAAAGATCAGATGACCAAACTACTCAATAAACTGTCCAACCTCTCTGGCACTATGTTGGATGTAGGTGTAAAAGTTGGAATTCTCGAGGGACAGGTCAAGTCGTACGAGCACATGGTCTCTTCAAAATTGATAGATTCAAACTCATCACAAGAATCCACAAACTCATCAACTGTATCAATGTGTGAAGCTGCCGATGAGCTCGAAGAGAGGAAAAAACGGTCAAAAAACATAATTATTTTTAACTTCCCTGAAAGCTCAGCCAGTTCCCATATAGAAAAAAATACTGATGATACAACGAGAATCTTAACCACATTAACAACTCTTAACTCATCCATCACCCGAGCCAACATAACAACTTTTCGTCTGGGAATCACAAAACCTGACAAACCTCGACCTCTTAAAGTCATCCATGACAGTTCCAGCCAAGCCATAGACATACTGAAGAAAAAGAACAACATAACCGAATACCCCGGTATTAAAATTTATTCAGACCAAATCCCAGCTCAAAGAAACTATCTCACCAAGCTACGTTTAACACTAGAACAAAGAACCAAAGATGGTGAGATTGGACTCACAATAAAATACAAAAATAATAAACCTGTTATTGTAAATAGTAACCCAAAAAACTAAAACCTATCATGGCTTACTATCAGAATATCAGAGGCTGCCGCACAAAACTTAATGAGCTAAGATCATCGATTCCAATCCATCCCTTTCATATATATTTCCTGACTGAAACTTGGTTGGATCCGTCCTTTAACACAGAAGAACTAGGCTTCACTTCACACAACACCAATCGCTTAGATAGAAGTACCGCCACCAGCACCAAATCAAGAGGAGGAGGTGTATTAATATCAGTCACCAAATCTATAACTTCATCCAGGCTAAAATGCAAACACAAAAATATAGAACAAATTTTCCTACTACTCAAGACGAACCTAGGAAAAATCATTATTGGATGTGTTTATATTCCTCCCGGATCAATTACACAAATTTACGTAAACCACATTGAAGATGTAGAGGCCCTCAGGCTCAAATATCCGGAAGCTAGAATGCTGCTAATCGGCGACTACAATACTCCCAATATAGACTGGATTACCCATAGTGATAACTCAACAACTCATTTTAATACATCTGCTAATGCTCGTGAAATTATAAATATGTCAAATTTCCTAGGTCTTAAACAAATTAATAACGTATACAATTCTAATCACCATTTACTAGATCTTGCATTTAGTAGCGATCCTTCAGTAGAATTATGTAAATCCATAGACCCCCTTCTTCCCGAAGATTCCCACCATCCTCCCTTAAACATCACCATTACTAACAACTTCCTAAACATTTACTCTAATAGTGTTCCTAAATATTCATTCAATTTTGCAAGGGCAAATTATACACTGATAACAAAATACTTAGAAAGTACAGACTGGTCCTTTTTAGACAAAAACACAAATGTTAACCAAAATCTTGAATCTTTTTACTCCATCATCAACACGGCTATTGAAAAATATGTTCCCTTAATTCAATTCAAACCATCAAAGTTCCCCAAATGGTTTAATAATGACTTAAAACACTTAATAATTAACAAAAAAATCTGGCACAAAAATTTCAAAGAGAGCAACTCTATCTCAGACTACAAAATATTTCATAAATATAGAACTGACTGTAAAAAGCTCTCCAAAAAATTATATCAAACATACATACTCAACACAGAAAAGTCTATTCCTTCAAATACCAAAAACTGTTTTACACATGTAAACTCACTAAGAAAAAACAAACCTAGCCTACCAACATACATGTATTTCGAAGGGAAAAGTAGTAGTGATACTAATGACATCGTTAATTTGTTTGCCGACTACTTCAAAAATGTTTACGATAATGATATCCCAAATGTTCAACTTCCACCCTTTCATCCAAAGGAATCGGTCCACATTCCCGCTTTACATATAAATGTTCTTGATGTTATACGCAAAATAAAAACACTCGACTTAAAGAAAAATGCGGGTCCTGACAAAATTAGTCCTGCCTTTCTAATTAACTGTGCATCAATAATAGCCAATCCACTATGTCATATATTTAACCAATCATTAAATTCTGGCTGCTTCCCCGACCTATGGAAAAATTGCTTTCTAACACCTGTATTTAAAAAAGGCGATATTCATGATGTCACTAATTACCGACCCATTTGCATGCTCTCAACTATCCCCAAACTGTTTGAAAAACTTATCCTCGATAAAATCTCCATACATATTAACAACATCATTGTAACTAATCAACATGGATTTATGCCAGGCAGATCCACACTAACAAATCTCTCCTTATATGAAAATTTTATAGCATGTTCACTCGAAAACAAAACCCAAGTCGACTCAATATATACAGACTTTGTAAAAGCGTTTGACAAAGTTAACCACAAAATTCTTCTCTATAAACTTAGTCAAATCGGAATTGAGGGTAAACTATTGGAATGGTTAAATAGCTACTTAACAAATAGAAATCTTCAAGTAAAAAATAATTCTAACCTTTCACACAAATTCATAGCTACTAGCGGTGTACCTCAAGGGTCACATTTAGGCCCAATACTGTTTCTCCTTTTCATAAACGATATTGTTACTGTATTTGATAAAAATGTTGAAGTCCTACTTTTTGCCGATGACCTTAAACTATTTAAAATTATAAAAACAATAAATGACTGTATTCACATTCAAATAAATTTAAATAAACTTCAAGATTGGTGCAAAACTAACAAACTTTATCTCAATATTAGTAAATGCCATATTATAAGATTTTTCAGAACAAAACAACCCATTAACTATCAATACAAAATTAACAATGTTTCTCTCGCCTCTGTAAGTGAAATTAACGATCTCGGCATTATTTTCGATTCAAAATTTAACTTTCTTTCACATGTAGAAACAGTCACCAACAAAGGATTAAAAATGCTCGGCTTCATTCTCCGAAATGGCAGAGACTTTAAAAATATTTCAACACTAAAAATCTTATATTCCTCACTTGTTCGAAGTCAAATCGAATATAATTCTCCTATTTGGTGTCCTTACTTTAAATCCACTCCGATTCTATTGAAAAAATTCAGCATAAATTCCTAAGATACATTAACTATAAACTCGGTCTACCTATAGAATCAATAAATTACAATCACCTGATGAAAGAATTAAACCTACTTAAACTCTCAGATAGAAGACTTATTTCCGATTTGACTTTTATTTTTAAAATTGTCAATGGTATTATAGACAGCCCTGATATATTAAGCCTAATTACCTTCCATATACCCACTAGAACCACTCGATCCAAAATTCTTTTTAATTTCAATAACAATATCAGGACTGCGTCATTTAGTAACTCGCTTATACCTAGATTGCATGCAGTTGGCAATGCTTTCTCAGAAGTAGTAGATGTGTTCAACTGCACGGAATATAGTTATAAGAAGGCTATAATAACATACCTCTGTCGTAATTATCAATGTTATTAGGCAAAATACCATTCTATTCATAAGTTATCGCAGAACCTAAACTATGCACTTACATCAGATATCAGACAGAAGAGTGTTATCTAATAATTTTATATACTTAATTAATCAAAACTATAATTTTTTCCAAAATTTTTATGAGATGTCTTACTGACAGCCCTGATTCAATAGAGCTAACTCTTAGTTCTCAGCAAATTCAACCAAATTCAATATTGAAGGTAACAATAAACTCAATACTAAACTACTGTACGGATTGAAAATAAAAATGCTAATGTACCTATGTATACCAGATGTTATTTTTGTTTAATCTTCAACATAATTTCTCAGTAATTATTCTGTTTAACATAGTACTGTTTCGCTCCTGTGAACCACTGTAAACATAAATCATGTATATTGTAAAAGCCTTTTACGGCGTCTAAATAAATAAATAAATAAATAAATAAATAGAGTAAATCCTTTTTCAGTGCAAATTAAGTTAAAATCTTTCATAGATTGACATAAATTTTCTTCAATATACATTTTTTTATCTAATGCGTTACATAAAAAATCATTCATTTTTAAAGTTTTAGATTAGAGTAAAGAAATGAAATTTACCGTATTATTCATAGTCGATGCGCTCTCTAGCTAGTTGAAGCATTTTTTGCCGATAGAGACATTTCATGCTATCAACTCTGTGTTCTGTAGAATAATTCATATTAAATCTTTTGTTTTGAACACAGCAATTGTTGCACGTTGGAGGTTGTTCTTTATTTTCACATTTAGACAGAATGTGCTCCTTTGTGCAGTGAGGGCAAATGGGGGGCTGCGTCCTGGCGAGACATCTTTGCGCTGTGTGGCCGAACTTAAGGCAGTGGTAGCATTGAGTAAGCGGGTTACAGTCTTCTATGTATACTCTTTGGAATTTGATGTTTATTTTGTTTTTTTCTAGTAGCGTTTTTCTTAATTTACCGGTTGTTTCGATAATGTAGTTAGTGGTGTCGTTTTCTTTTCCTTCATTGTATTTGTTTTTTAATTCTTTGATAAGCTTGATGTTGTTTTTGTCTTCCAGGGTTAATCCTTCATTTTGTTGTATAATTCCATCTATTATTTCATCTTCAGTCAATTGGCATTGCAGTCTTTTCAACATTAAACACGGTTTCTTTTTTTTAATTTCTTCGGCCAATATTTCTTTTCCAATTACTTTATTAATTTCTTCGGTTAACTTTTCTGCATCTTCTTTTTTTTGACATGAAATCAGTAATTTTTGTTCTCCGATTTTTTTTACTCCATTAACTCCAACTTTTATTTTAGTTAAATTAATGTTTTTTTGAATTTTTATATCTTCGGCCTTCAAGGTGTTTTTAGATGTAATTATGATGGCGTGCTTCTGTTCTAGGATGTGTGCACTTGTATTCACGAAGTTTTTATTGTCACCTAATACATATTAGTTTCTTGTAATTCTATAATCTTTTTTTGTAGGTTTATTAGTTCATGTTGAATTTTTTCTTCCAGTGATATAATGTTCTGTTCCAGTGTTAATTTTATTTTTGAGTCTTTCACTGAAGTGATCTTGTTTATTAAATCTTTAATGTTTTTAATAATTTCTTGAGTTTCCATTTTGGATGGAATGGAGCGCCCAGATGGGCGAGTTATTAATGTAAACTATATTATTTGATTTACTTGTTACAAAATTACGCGACTGTACTCCTTCGATGCGGATCGAGAAATGACAATTAAACTTGATAAACTTGCAATCAATTCTCCATTGTACACAAGCAGGCAAATCACGGCTGACCTTTACAAGATGGCGGATCGGCTCTTCAAATCACTACGGTCGCTGCTATACGGGAGGTAGGGTGATTGGCGATCTAGTCTACTATGGGTGTTATATATCTATGGTTCATACCGAGCATGTCCAAGCAGGCATATCACGGCTGACCTTTACAAGATGGCGGATCGGCTCTTCAAATCACTACGGTCGCTGCTATACGGGAGGTAGGGTGATTGGCGATCTAGTCTACTATGGGTGTTATATATCTATGCATATTAGCAAACCATAGACAAAATGGAGAAATAATTAACTAAAAATTCTGCCTCAATACAGGTTCGCCTAGTGAGGCAGGTTATGCACAACCTAAAATATAGTATATTGATAAATATTTTTTCTTATATTAGAAACTGCCGTATTATTGTAACATTATTATTGCAACAATTTCATTGTTTCTAACTGACATATAATTATACAACTTACTAATGATATATTATATATATTCTGTAATTTTTTGATGAAATAAATAAATTAAAAAAAAAAAAAAAACTATGCATATATTGTAATTTTAAAACCCAACACCATACTTGTGATAGTGTTGATAAGTTCTAATACAGATTGTTTATATGTGGTTCATTGTTAAATGAAATGAAACACTTTTCATTCTTTTAGGATGGCCAGATTTATTTTTAAAGTCAATTTTTGATCGTCACGGAATGCCATTAGAACTAGTCAGTGACAACGGTCCACCATTTACTTCAGCTATATTTTTTTTATTATATATGATTGGGATATAGAACATGTCACAACTAGTCCTAATATTCCACAAAATAACGGATAAGCTGAAAGTGCAGTCAAAAACATGTAAAGAAAATGTCTCAAATCAAAGACGGATGTATATGTTTGTTTATTTATTAATTTTATTTTATTTTAATATTACATTTAGTTACAATAGTGACGTATTGCCCATCTCACTAGGCGTGTAACACCTGTGTTTAGATGGCAATTTACATTGTTGTTGTTAACTAGGTTTTAGTTTATGTGAAAATGTCAGATGAAATAATTTCAGTATTTTTTTGTTTTTTTTTTTAATTATACAATTCAAGAATGATTGTAGAAGATGAAGGCGAAGCGATAATAATTTTAAGTAATTAATTAATAAAGTTTCAGTTTGTCCAAAAGACATATTACACATATATGTATAAATATATATACAGTAGGCATAATTTTAGTATGTTATGAAATACTTCTAATTTATATTTTTATTGGAGGTAATCAATGATTTTATTTAAAGAAAGTTTTGGTTTGTATGTTTCTAATGTCAATAGGTAGAGAATTAAATAGCTTTGTATTTAAAGCTTTTTTGTCCATACTAGGTTTGACAAACTGGAATGTTAAAAGATTTTACATGTGAATGTATCAAGGCTCTAGTGCTTATTTGTTCTTCATACATAGGTATTTTTAAATTGATAAAGCAGGATATTTTTTGCATATAATTTTTTCAGGTTTGGAACATTTAGTGTCTTAAAAATAAAATCAGTATTCGTTTTTAATGGACTTTTAGAATAATCTTTAGAATTATTTATTGAATCTTTACTAATGGCTCCAGGCAAGTAGGTGTGGCACTACCCCAACTGACAATACCATATTCAAGAGACGATTGAACAAGAGCACAGTAAACTTGTTTCAGTTGTTTTTTATTTAAAATATCCCTAACATTTTTAAAGAAATAGATGATTTTCCTCAGTTTTGTCGTTAGGTTTGCAACATATACATATTGTACATTCCATTTAAGAAGATCGTCTATTTGAATACCAAGATATTTAATAGTATCAACTCTACTTATAGAAGAACAAGTACATGGGGTTATTACGGGGTTGCAGCTATGTAGTTTGAGGCTTTATTGAGACGGTAAGAGCTTATTTGATATTCGAAATGTTAAAGTTTTGTCTGTATTCAGGGTTAATATGTTACATTATAGAAATACACCAAAGGATAATTTACCTTCACCTTCACAACTACTTATTTCGAGACAACTTAGAGATTCCAGAAAGGTAAAGTCATTTAAAACCAAGAACAGTTAGTTTACAATAGTATCAACAGGGTCTGAAAAAAAAATCATAACAAAATGAAAATGTCAGTTAACCCTCGTACTAAAGAATTACCAGCTATGAAAACTGGTGATCCAATTTTGTTTAAAAAGAATCCCCAAGGTCAGTGGATTCTGGCAACAGTCGTTGAAAAATTAAATAACTGCCCGCATTCGTATAAAATAATAACTTCAGAAGGAACAATATACCGTCGTAATACGAAACATATAATGTATGATAAATCAAAAATAAAAAGTTCGAGGTGTAATTCACATTATCAAAGTATAACAAATCAAAATGAACTCCAACAACCATCAACGTCAACCAATGCTCCAATTAATGATTCGGTATCGGTGTCTGCGACAAGTGAGACAGACATTCAACGCAAAACAAGGTCTGGGAAATTGGTTAAACAACCAAAAAGGTTTATATTTTCTGAATTTGATTAAAAAAAATTGTATGTTGTTATAATTGATATAGTATTATATAAATCCAACTTATCATAAAATGCAACTTATCTTATATAAAATGTCTTATGAAAAAAAAAATGAAAAAAAAGGAAGATGTTGCATCGTCATATGTCAATTGTCTATTGTATATGTAAAAGAGGGCTTCCGTTTCCTACCGGTCTCTCTCTCAGACCGCTCTCTCTTCCGTTTCCTACAAGCTCAGGCCACAATTGACGTTGCATTATAACTTATCCACTGGATTGCTTTTGGTAATATAAATGACCCAATTTAAATGCCCCTTTTTCCCAATTTGAAAAAAATGCAAATAATCTCGTGATTCGGTAAAATATTTATTTTAAAATTTTAGCAATCCCCGCGTCCATTATTTTGCACAATAAACAAAGCTATTGAAATGCTTTATCCGTTAAAACATAGATGTCGTAAATCCTAGGGTTTATAGGTGTTTTATGGAAATTTCAATATTTGTCTTTTTTATGCCAAAATCTACTCAGATTGTATCGCGTGCGTTTTACAACTGGCAGATATTTAAATCATTGAAAAGGCGTTAGTATATAATTTTAATTTAATATTATTGTACCAGTGTATCCGCTAATCATTTGTATAACTATTTAACGTGTTTTCAACTGTATTATACATTAGTCACCGAACCTCGGTAGTGTGCAGTCGTGTTTACCAGTGCTCTGTGTTTGACGGCTTACTTTGACGGCGGCGCGGCGTACAGATAAGATTTATTTATTGTTACCTTTTCGTATTCATTATTTTTGTTTGTGTTATTGGTTTGAGACGAAGTTGCGTGTATTATTTCTATCATTTATTATTTCAAAAATAATAATTATTGTTTAATTTTTTTTTTAATTTGTTGAAATGGAGGAAGATGAAAATCGACCTCCGGACCCTGAGCCCATTTCTAATATTGTAGACGACTACGATACTGATGATACCCAGACTTCTGTAACCATTCCTTCACGAAAACGACGTCCTCCGCTTTGCCTTAATGTACCTCCTAAAATTAAATCTCTTTCACAATCAAACGAAGCCCCAATCTCTCATGGAAGTTATAATGATACCATACCTCCAGAAGCAAAAGCCATTGAGCTTATGTATTCTATTTCATCTTCAGCTCCATTTATTGTCAATGTCCAAAGGACTGAACAGGGGAAAATAATTCATCCCCTGGATTTTGGTAAATTTATTTTTAGCTCAAAACTCAATAACCTCGGTATTATAAATGGATCAATAAAACCGGAAGGTCGATACAAACTATCCATAGAATTTAAATCAGCTAATGATTTTGTTAAAAAAATAGGTTCTCTTTCAAATAATAAATTTAAATCTTTCATACCTACATTCAATTTAACCAGAATGGGCAGAGTAAGAGGTATCCCAACCGATCTATCAGAAACAGAAATAGTAGATGCTCTTAATGACTCTCAATTAACTCCAAAAGTTTTAAAAGCACGTCGTTTGAATTTTAAGGATACTTCCACCGGCACCACTATATGGAAACCTTCCCAATCCGTTGTTATTACTTTCGAAGGTCAAACATTACCATCCCGTGTATTTATTTATTATAACGCTCTTCCCGTTGAAATATACAGATTCCCGACTATCCAATGTTTCAACTGTTGCCGTTTTGGCCATTCAAAACCTATTTGTCGTTCCCCTCCTCGTTGCTTCCATTGCGGAGAGGATCATCCCTTTGAACAGTGTCAAAATACAACGAATAACCCTATTTGTATTAATTGTAAGGGCAACCATACTGCTGTTAGTGTGGCCTGTCCAGAGTTATCTAGACAGAGAAATATCAAACAGTCAATGGCTGCAGACAATATTTCCTACTTTCAGGCCTCTAAATTATTCCCTCTTACAAAAAAATCTTTTGTAGAGATAACGTCTAACGCTTCTCTCTTTCATTTTTCTTCCCCTAAATCCCCTCTATCATCTTCCCACAAAGAAACAATTTTCAAACCGATAAAATCTAATCCAAAATTTATTCCTTCTTTCGATAAAAAACTACATAATGAACTTTTACTTAACCCGAATGGGAATAATAAATCCCAGGCTCCCAATGGGACTGCCTTAAAAAACTGTTCCACCTCCGATATCTTACCTAAAGTCATGATTGAAAATTCTTCTTTTATTCAAACTTTAATTACCCTATTAATTACGATCCTTTCAAATAACAATAAAGTACCGTCCAACGCTGCCGATTGTATGAAATCTTTACTCTCTAGCCTTCCCGATGTATCCGCAACTGAGCAAAATACTTCAATGGAATAGTAGAAGTCTATTCGCCAACAAAATTGATCTTGTACAGTTACTTGATGAACATAATATTTCAGTTGCTGCCATCTCCGAAACGTGGTTAAAACCCTCATACCAATTTAAGATTCCTGGATATCATTGTCTAAGACATGATAGACTGGATGGCAAAGGTGGCGCTGCTCTTATTATACATAATTCTATCCCTTTTAAACAAATTATTTTCCACACTCTCTCCAATAATTTTCAGATAGTAGCAGCTGTTGTATCTGATATTACATTACTATCAATATATATCCCTCCCTCTACAATTTTTGTTGAAAACGAATGGTCAACATTTATATCCCAGATTCGTCCCCCGTATATGATACTTGGGGACTTCAATGCTCATTCTCCTTCTTGGGGCAGTGAGTTAACAAACCTTTCTGGCCATAATCTATTAGAATTTATGGATACCTATAATTTATGTATTCTAAATGACGGATCTCCAACTCGTTTCACTGCCCCTCAACATCGGAAAAGTGCAGTCGATTTATCTCTTTGCTCATCTTCGGTGATTCCCACATGTTCTTGGAACATTCTTAAAGATCCCCTTTCCAGTGACCATTTTCCTATAATAATTACCTTCCACCATCTATCTTCCACGCATTCCTTTTCGATAAACAATAGTTTTAAATTTAAAACGAAAGACGCGAATTGGAGAAATTTTTCTTCAGAATTAGACTCCATTGTTCAAGCATCTAAGTCTTCCCTTGTCAACACTAGTTTACAATGTGAATTATTTCCTAACATGATAATAAAAGCTGCAGAAAAAACACTTAAAAAACGTAATGTTAACATTAAGATAAAACATTCCACCCCATGGTGGGATGAAGAATGCACTAGTGTCGTTAAATCTAGAAGAGAAGCAATTTCCATTTTCCGTAAATGTATGTCTTTCGAAAATTACCTTTCTGTGAAACGCGCCCAGGCAGAAGCGAAACGCGTTTTGAAAAACAAAAAGCGGTCTGGATGGCGAAAATTCTGTGAACGCTTGTCTCCTGAATCTCCCCAGTCATCCGTATGGTCCAATTTAAAAAAATGGGGGGGGGGGGGTAAGGTGGCCTTTCCTAGAATCTGAATATGTGCACTTGGAAAATGAAAAAGGTTTGTTGCCACTGTGAGTCAGCATGTGGCTTTTTAGATGTGCGTTTTGAGAATATCCTTGTGGATGTTCTATTATTATTTTTCATTTTGTTTGGTAATATCTACATAGCAACCAAATTGTTCTAGAAGCTTCTTCACATTATAAAAGCGACAGCATAAGAATCTAGTCAGTCAGTCATCAATCCGCCATCAGTTAACAAGATGCTCAGCGAGTGATCAATATTCCCGGCTTCGCCCGTATTCATCATGGACTCTATCGGGACATCATCATAGCGCTTTGGCCCAGATCGCCGTCCCTGGCCAACGCTACATGGATCACAGCGCCCTGGTTCCAGCGCCTCTGACCAGCGCTTCATCCATGCACAATGACCACCACGAGGACACGCAGCATCCTCACTGGTCTACACTGCTCCTGCTCAACCGCCTACAAGGTCCACCGCACCTTCGGCCTTCCCGTCAGCACTGGAGTACTGATTGCCAAGATCGCGAGTGCCTGACAGACAACGAGTCCGGTCACCAGCGCCCGGCGTCGACTTACAGACCCGCGTTTGACCTGCCATCACCGCCTGCATCCCGAGAATACTACATCAGTCCTACGCCCACTCTCATCACGGCAAACTGACTCATCAACATCTTTCAATCCGTGCCTCCTCACTAGATCCCCAAAGATGAACAAGGAAAAAGAAAAAGTTTTCTCCGCAGTGACTCAACGTGCGCTTCGGATTGCTTTTATAATAACATAAATATGTGTACACAAATGAAAGAATATCTTTGTTTTAAACCACTTTATTACATTTATATACGTCGACCGGTTTCGGTTGGACTCAACCTTCATCAGGACAGTACAAATATAAACTGAATGTGTATAAATATGTGTACTTGGAACATCAAACAGGTTTTTCGCCACTGTGAGACAGCATGTGGGCCTTTAGATGGGCGTTTTGATAAAATGAAATGTTTCACATGGGACATGAACAAGGTTTTTCTCCACCGTGAGTTAGCATGTTGCACTTCAGATAACATGTTTCACGGAAAAATATGATTTAAGATTTTCACGGCCAAAAGTATTTTTGTTATTTGTTTTTGGGGTATTATGCCGTGTTGCGCTAACTCCTTCTTTAGCCAACGTTTCGGACAGCATTGCAGTGTCCATCATCAGGGCAGATGTGTTATTTGAGGTTGTGTTAAAATGTGAGCTTATGTATGAGGTTGTGATACCGTGTTGCCAGCTCCAACCCTCTGAGCTAACAATAACGTATCATTTTTATTTAAAGTGGTTTTCTTCGTTTAGCTCTGGTGTATCCGTCAATTACCGGATACCAAGAACTATTAAGCTTAGCTCCATCGTCTCTATTAATGTTTACGGGATTTTTATGAATTTCAATGGCCTCCGTAATCAGCCGTGCTCTATAAGTTTTCGGTCTCCCCAGGATTTCAGGAACAAATCCAAAATAATGCCCGGTGTCAATCAAATGCTCGGCAATTGCCGATTTGTCAGGGTGGCCGAGTTTACAAGCTCTGAAGTGTTCTGAAATCCTTTTGGAGATAGTCCGCTCTGTCTGGCCTACATAGACCTTGTCACATCCGGAACAGCTGAGTTTATACACTCCATCTGTTTCCAGAGGTTTCCTTAGTCTTTGCAGACCTCAGTAAGTCCTGTATCTTTGTTGTTGTTCCGAAGACAGTCTTGATATTTTTCTTTCTCAATAGCCTGGCAATTTTGCATAAGCTCAATTTTGCATTTGCTCATACATAAGCTCACATTTTAACACAACCTCAAATAACACATCTGCCCTGATGATGGACACTGCAATGCTGTCCGAAACGTTGGCTAAAGAAGGAGTTAGCGCAACACGGCATAATACCCCAAAAACAAATAACAAAAATGTTTCACGGAATATTAAAGAGGTTTTCCTACGATGTGAGAGAGCATATGGCTCTTCAGTTGGCCCTTTTGATAACATGCATAGTTGCATACGGAACATGAAAAAAGTTTTTCTCCACTGTGAGTCAGCATGTGGAACTTTATTTGACCCTTTCGATAACACGCATAGTTGCACAGGGGACATGAAAAAGGTTTTTCTCCACTGTGAGTCAGCAAGTGTCTCTTCAGGCTACCCTGGTTATAACTTGAATAATCGCACTCCGAACACGAAAGAGGTTTTTCTCCACTGTGAATCAGCATGTGCCTCTTGAGCTGACCCTTTTTACAACACGCATATTTGCACACGGAACAAGAAAAAGGTTTTTCTCTACTGTGAGTCAGCATGTGGCTCGTTAGGTTACTCTTTCGATTAAATGCATAGGTGCACACAGAACATGAAAAAGGTTTTTCTCCACTGTGAATCAGCATGTGCTTCTTCAGCTGACCTTTTCCATAACATGCATAGTTGCACTCGGTACAAGAAAATGGTTTTTCTCCACTGTGAGTACGCATGTGGCTCGTTAGGTCGCTCTTTCGATAACATGCATAGGCGCATACGGAACATGAAAAAGGTTTTTCTCCACTGTGAATCAGCATGTGCCACTTCAGCTGACCTTTTCCATAACATGCATAGTTGCACACGGAACAAGAAAATGGTTTTTCTCCACTGTGAATCCGTATGTGTCTTTTTAGTTCGCCTTTTCGATAACATGCATAGTTGCACAGGGAACAAGAAAAAGGTTTTTCTCCACTGTGAGTTAGCATGTGGGTCGTAAGGTTGCTCTTTCGATAGCATGCATAGGCACACACAGAACATGAAAAAGGTTTTTCCCCACTGTGAATCTGCATGTGCCACTTCAGCTGACCTTTTTCATAACATCCATAGTTGCACACGGAACAAGAAAATGGTTTTTCTCCACTGTGAATCCGCATGTGTCTGTTTAGTTCGCCTTTTTGATAACATGCATAGTTGCACAAGGAACATGAAAAAGGTTTTTCTCCAATGTGAGCCAGCTTGTGCCTCTTTAGCTGACCCTTTTGACAACACGCATAGTTGCACTCGGAACATGAAAAAGGTTTTTCTCTACTGTGAATCCACATATGTCCGTTTAGTTCGCTTTTTTGATAACATGCATAGTTGCACAAGGAACATGAAAAAGGTTTTTCTCCACTGTGAGTCAGCTTGTGCCTCTTCAGCTGACCGTTTTGACAACACGCATAGTTGCACACGGAACAAGAAAATGGTTTTCTACTGTGAGTCAGCAAGTGTGTCTTCAGGTGACCCTGTTGATAACTTGCATAATTGCACTTCAAACATGAAAAAGGTTTTTCCCCACTGTGAATCAGCATGTGCCACTTCAGCTGACCTTTTCCATAACATGCATAGTTGCACACGGAACAAGAAAATGGTTTCTCTCCACGGTGAGTCAGAAAGTGTGTTTTCAGGTTACCCTGTTGATAACTTGCATAGTTGCACTCCGAACATGAAAAAGGTTTTTCTTCATTGTGAATCAGCACGTGCCTCTTCAGCTGACCCTTTCGACAACACGCATAGTTGCACGCGGAACATGAAAAAGTTTTTTGTCTTACATAGGTGCGTACGTTTATTGCAAAATTTGACTTAGGAGAGGAGGAGTAGTTGAGATTGGGAGGAGTGAATCCCTTTTCCACAAAATGCGTCTGAAGATCTGTCGACAAATATGAAAAATAAAATGGGTGAAAAAGACTCAGTTAAACTTAGATTAAATAAGCGAAGTAAGTTCGTGGAAAGGATAAAAAAAATAGGAGAGTCCGAATCGTTCCAAGTTTACAGTGAAAAATTGGTTTTACCTTCTTCCTTGGTAATTCTTCCAAAGCGTTTTAAGCATTCCTCTTTTACATCCGGCAGGTCTATGTCAATTTTCATATAAGTAAGCGCCGCTTCATCTTGTCGGGGTCCAAGATCCGCGTTTATGGTGACTGTCTTCACATTTATGTTTCCTGGAATAAAAAGGTACAATAAATAGATCGAACCTTTGCATGGCCAGTCCTGATCCAAACGGTTTAGTTTTAAGTTTAATTTTGGCTGCCCTAACAGTCTAAATTAGTACACGCCGAGGCAGGATATCACTGTAATCATTAAAATGATGATTTGTGTCTTTTTGTAGAGCGGTATTTATCAAAAATAATATCAAGGGCGATGTGTTAGGTTAAGTATTCGACGCCCGGAGTGAACAATTGCGCCCGCACAGGGCCAGCCCTGTATCTTCGTCAAATTGATATTAACGACAATTTTTTTATTAGAAAACAATAAACTATTCTTTTACGAATAAATACCATTGATCAACAAGGTCATTGTCAGATAAAAAATGACCTCAGATGTCCGCTTCAGGGACCGATTCTAAGGAGAAGGAAAAACCTTTCTCTAGAGCACCTGTAGTAGAGAGTTTGGTTGTTTTCGGTCAATGAGATATTGTTTTTACAATCAATATTTATGTATTTTTAACGTATAAAACGTGTAATTCACATCATATCTCAAATAAAATTAGGTGAAAATCGAGGAACCGACTACTTATGAATAATATAATAAAGTTTAATGAGTGCTGTATTTTGGTATTTTCCGGCAAGGACGCATAGTAAGGTAAATACCCAAAAAACCTCATATTTTATAAGAGAGGATGTTGTGCACAAGTGTGTGTTCTGTTTGCACGACATTTCTAATGAGACATTGATTCCGGACATCCGAATTTAAAGTTCTTTATTTTACACGTATGTAATGCAACAAACTGGCTGTCTGAATACTCTCTGCATATTGCGAGTATTCCTTCGATACAGCTGGGTGGTCGAAATCTAAATCTGAAAATGCAATTTCACCTCCATCTTCTTCCTGGAGCCCTGGTTCCGTCTTGATGGATATAGTATCTGGCTTCAATAGATCCATGGTCTGCTTTAGTAGAATTGGTTATTGGTTCAACCCCAAAAAATATATCTGAAACAGAACATTGTTAAAATAAAATAAAATGATCAAATTTAAAAGTTAAATTGAAACAGGATACATGATTATTAGCTCAACTCGTTAAATCATTCCTCCTTACGTATCCTTAAAAATTGAATATAACAACCTGAAAATCCTGATACGGGAGAATTATCTTGGACTGTGCATTGATAAACACCTAACTTTTAAACAGCATATTCAAGATATTAAAGATTTTTTTATTGAATATACAAACACATTACAATAATTTACAAATGTAGATATTTCGAGACTGATTGCGAAAAAATTAGAATTTTTTTAACGAAAACTGCCCAACTCAATTGTGAAATTATTTCTCGTGTTGGAGTTGGGGAGTGTTGGGAGTCATTTTGGTTTATATGTTGTAAAATTTCACTAGTTGATGTAGCTAAAAATTACCAATAGTTATAAAACTAGATTGATTAAAGAGAAATTTGATAACACAATATAATTAAGAAAATAAGAAATTTAATTACAAACTAAAAAATATAACTTAAATAATATAATAGTTATAAAACTTTAAAAAAATAGGATATAAAAATAAAAATGTACTTATTAGGTACGAAATAATAGAAGGTAGGTACAGTACTGGTTGTAAATTGTTCAATGACCGAGTTGGCAATCTTGTATGAAATGGGTACTAATAAAATGCAACAACAATAAACGCATAATGTAACTTTAGACGATATGTAGGATTTATTAATCATTTATCAATTTTCCTAAATTCATAAAGTGAATTTAGGAAAATTTAATCAATAAAAATTACAGATGAGTTCATATAAACAATTATTTGAAAAATGTATCTAATGAAATTAAAACTTGTGATTACCGTTGGGTTTATATAAAAGTTGTTTGATTTGTGATTTGAAAGTTTTGTAATTTTTTTCAGTTTTAATTTTATCCGGAAGGGCATTAAACAATTTTATACCTTGATAAGTATAATGGTGTTATGGAGGTTAGGAACGTCAGGTATTTAATACGTACCTGTGCTACAAATAACGTCACCATCCAAGTATATTTTGACTCCAATAAACATGATTATATTTCAGAAGGATAATTTTATTTTAACAGATTTAAATGATTACAATTTTACATTAAACTAGAAAGGCTTTAATGTGGAGAATGACAAACGTATAACAGGACCAGTCAGAACGGCTATTAAACTCGGAATGATCTATGGTTATCTTTAAGCCGTTCAGGTCTTTGCCTTTAGGGATTACACATCTAAAAATTAACTTATAAGGTTGATAAGTGATTCTCCACAGTGTTGACCAGCACTAGTTTTACATTTAGGAATGTCTAAGTTACCACGTGATCTAGATCAGTTACTTATTTTTGTAGAAAATGTTGAATTGAAATGGTCTTTATGAATTTGTATGAGTGCATTCTTTAAAAAAAAATTGTTTAAGCTAAGAACCCTAAACGAGTCAAACAGCTGCGTGGTTGGAAATGTCGATGGTTTTCTTAGGATGACTTTCAAAATTAACCTCTGAACCTTTTCTACAGGTGAAAGGTTAGTTTTGAAAGTCCCTCCCCAACTGATTATACCATTTAATTGCTATTTTTTCCCGTTATGGGTGAACATTTCACATGATTACATTGTTTTTTTTTTTTTTTTCACACTCGGCAGAGTGGATTTTAATTCGAACATTATTTTCGACGTTTTTTTCTTTCAATGAGAATGCGATAAAATATGTTTTCTCAGTGCTTAGTGACAGGCAATTTTGGTCAAACCATATTTTAAACCGTGTTTATGTTGAAATTTGCTAACCTCTTTGTTTCCTCCCATGTTTTTCCCTTTGTTATCAGTACAGTGTCGTCTGCATACGATTTGATATCTCCAACTATTGGGAGTGTGAACATATTATTTACATAAATAGTAAAAAGGATTGGACCGATGACAGTTCCTTGCGGAATGCCAAAAGAGGTGGTTTCGGGTTCACTTAAGGTATTATTTATTTTAACATATTGGAGTCTCTCATTTAAATAACTTTGGAACCTGATAGGGCTACTCCATCTATTTCAATTTGTTTTAGTTTTTCTATTAGTTTGGAATGTGATATGCTATCGAATGCCTTGCGGAGGTCAATGAAGATACCGAGGCACTTTTCTCCATTATCTAACTTTTGCATGATTGTCGATGTTACTTTAGCAATTGCATCTTGTGTGCTGAGATTGTCCCTTAAGCCAAATTGATGAGGACTTATTATCTTTTTGTCTTCTATGTTGTTGTTAAGTTGTTTCTTAACAATTTTATCATAAATTTTTGCTATGTTTGATGTAAGAGCTATTGGACGATAGTTGGAAATATTTTCTTCATCACCCTTTTTAAAAATTGGGGTAACGATAGTTTTCTTATAATTATTTGGGAATACACCTTTTTTTAAACTGGTGTTAATTATATGAGCAATTGGTTTGCTGATTTCCTTATGTACGGCTTTCAATGTTGTAACCGTTATATTGTCGTATCAAGGACTTGTTAATGCTCTTAAACTTATTATAATATTTTCAACATCTTTGTCAGTTACTGAAACAAAGGTTTAGAAACCTTCCCCAGAAAATTTGTTTTGTTCTGGTTGGTTAGTTTGTGTATTGTCAAGGATAATATTACGAGCAAGGTTTGTTCCAACATTTGCAAAATAATTATTAAAAACATTACCACATAGTTTTGGGTTTTTTCTTTGTCAATGGTGATTCGAGATTATATGATATGAGATTACATGATATGAGATATCCTTAGGTACTTTTCGATTTGTGTTTTTGTTGGTTATTGTGCTGATGATCTTCCAGAATTTTTTGCTGTCTTGACCAGCGTCTTTTATTTTGTCACGAAAGTACCTACTTTTCTTTTGTCAGTCTAATTAGGAGCGAAAGTTTATTTCGGTATTTCTTGTAAAAATTAACGATTTTTTGGTCGTTTGGGAATTTTTTGGAGTCCTGATAATATATATGTTTTTTCTGTTTGATATTACTAATCCTTTTGTTATCCAAGGCTTTATTAATCTATGTTTAGATTTTGGTTTATAAACTGTTACTATTGTAGATAACTTTATGTCATCTTGAAAAATTGTTTCGAAATTTTCTGAACATGTGTCTGGATTTTCCGATTCAAATACTGATGACCAGTTTTCCGTTTTAAGATTCGCTCCTAAAATTTCCAAATTCATTTTTTTTTTTTTTTTTTTTTTTTCACCAAATTTGATTAGATTTTATATTTCTTTAATCAATATTGTAAACAAATATACAAGTGTAGTGATCAGTAATATTGGTATTCCATAATATTGACATGGTTTTTTCAAAGTTATTTGAGTTGCACCATATGTGATCGTTGCAGGAACGTGTTTGTCCGATCACATTTCGTGTAGCATTATTTATATATGATTTGTAATTTAGTGATGTCATTACATTTATATAATTTTCTTTCACTTTACCACATATACTGTAATCAATATTTATATTGATATCGCCAATGACGATATTGCAAGTATCCTTCAGAGTTAGTAATAATTGTTCCATTTTTATTATAAAATTATGTTGATCAGATCCATGTGTGCGATATATAGCAATAACATGGTGAATGATTTTGTTCACTTTTAGACTCAGTTTTAAGCAGTTCGCTAATTGCATAATAATTTCAATAACTGTAACATTGTTGTGTTTATTCAGTATAAACACCGCAATACCAATGCATTTGTAAATATGAGTTGTAGACGAGTGATATGTATAGTTAGGTATATCGTATCGGGCGTCAGCATTATATATATTTTAATGCGCCTCTGTTAACACAATGGTGTCCGGTAATATTTCAAGAAGGCTTAAGGTTAGTACAAACTCTTCCAGGTTTTTTGTAAACTTCGAATGTTTTGATGTAGAACAACGAATGCAGTCGGGACTTTATTTAATAAGGCATTACATTGTATTGATTCATCGCAAGTATACTTCTAAACTTCAGTTAATTTGTCAATTTCCTCGGTTATAAAGTCATCCATGACTTATTCAAAGTCGATTCTCTGCTGTGCTATGATGGACATTCTTTTTCGGTAAAGGCATTTTTCGCTATTTGCACTGTGTTCAGTATTATTTTGTGTCCCAAACGATGTAATGTTTTTTTCGCAGTTATAGCATTTTACGATGTCTTTGGTTTTTTCGCATTCGCTAAAATAATAATCTTTTGCACAGTGTATGCATCTGGGCTTGTTCGTTTTGTTCAGATATTTTAGGGAAGTATGTCCGAAACCAAGGCAGTGGTAACATTGCATTAAGGGATTGCAATCTTCTATGTGCGCTCGGACAAAACCAATATTGACCCTTTGTTTATCAAGTAATCTTATCTTTCGGATTTGGCCTGTTGTTTCTTTAATGACATTGCGCATTTGTTCACTTTTATTGTTTTTTTTAATATTTTAGTTACTTTAATCGAATCATTTGGGGCATCACTTAGTTCATTGTTTTGCAACAAAAGTTCTTTAAGAAAATTATCTTCACTATACTCCCCTCCCACACCTTTAATGACCATGCACGGTCTCTTCTTTTTTAATTCTGTAGCAGATATTCCGTTTTTATTTTTATTTATTTCCGTTTTTAGTTAGTGTGCGTCTTTTTTTTTCGAGCAAGTCATAATTATTTTATTGTTTGATGCTTTTTTGATCCCATTTATACCAATTCCTAGGCTAGGTGCTTTGATCGTTTTAGTAATAATTTTCTTTATATCCTCAGATGTTTCTTTGCCTTCTGCAGCAATCATAATGGAATATTTGGGTTCTTCGATTTGTACCGTTCGTTCTTTAAGTACCATTGCGTACGATTTTGGTTCATAATTTTTTTTGAGTTTGGTGAGAACTTTTTTTTGAAGTTATATTATTTGTTCCTGGAAATTGTTTCTCTCTTGTTTCCAGGTTTCTTCTAATAGGTTTATGGTTAATTCGAGGTTATTTCGCACTTTCGAATCTTTTACGGTAGTTATATTTTTATGTGACTTTTAATGTTTTCGATTAATTTTAGCACGTCCATAATGTGTAAAAACTTGAGCAGCCGTGCACAAAATGTACGTCACTCCGGGTAAAACTATGTGACAATACTGAATGAGATAAAATCACCCCTTTAATTAGCGTATTTAGCCGGATATCATATATGTTACCAAATAAAATTTAAAAAGATCTATATTATAGCCTCGTAAATTCACATTTCAACTACTTGATTTAAATCTGGTTAAATGCATATGAAACATATATAAATGAACTACACGTAAAACAAAACAAAGTATTCAAAAAGCTATTTCACTTCAAACCTAGAACATCCACAGAAAAAATATGTACGAAAACAAAACTATTAACATTAAGAAACTTTTTATGAATATAATACATGTCTACTTATATGAAAAATAAACTCATACATCCAAATACAGAAATCATTAAAACGTACGAAGTACACACACACTTTACACGCCAACAAGATAAAATACATTTAAACACCATACATACTCATTACGGCAAGCAATCCATTGGTTACGAGGGGAGAAACATACATAATTGCCTCCCAGGCGAAATTAAAAGTGAAAAAAGTGTTAATAGTAAAATTTTTAAAAGTAAATTTTTTTGCTAAAGTTGTTCAGTTTTATTATCAATCAACAAAACAATGATCGTGAATAAAATCGTTGTGTAATATATTAATGTGTAATGTTTTAGTTTTTTCTAGTTAAATAAGTGAAAATTTAATTTTCTTTTATCTACAATAAAAAAAGTGGTTTCATTTGGAATATCCTGTCAAAATAACGAAGTCGTAGCCAAAACACATATTTGAAAACCTTGAAGATATGACAACGGTTAAGAGAAACGTTGTTTATCGTGGAAAAACTATATATATTTACAATGTTTACCACCATTCCGCTTTAAAAAAAATATCGGTTAATTTATAATAATAAATGCCTTCGAAATGCTAATCTAATAATAGGTAGACGTCAAATTGACAGTTTAAACATTCTACTGTGACAAAACGCCCAATGATTCCCTAACTAAACTGGAATAACGGCAACTACCAAATAAATAGCGATGAATATAAGAATGAGTACTTACTTTACCAATAACCATCACAGGCTTGGGGTAGTATGTTTAAGAGGAAGAAACGGCTCTCGGAGAAGAAAGCACTAGTTAGCACTTGTCAAAAATATTTATAGGTTATGCATAGACAAGAATGAAGTCATAGACAATTATTATAATTGTCATGGCGACCAGATAACTCAAAAAAAAACATTTTCATCATATATGTCTTTTAAACACATACACATTGTTAACATACATATTCATCAAATGATAATTAATCACGGTAATTAATAAGAAAGGTTATTATTAAGAACGATCGTAACTAAGAATAATGATTTTTAAGAACATTTAATATTCATCGCAATTTTCGAGTCATTCCACGCGAGTCGTACCAACTACCAATATATTGGAGGGAAAACAAGTTTAGCTATTATGTGTTTCAAAATTAGGAACAATTTTATCGGTAGCCCATTTCTCTTGGGATATTAGGATATTAAACGAACTTTCAAAGAATTTGGATGTAAGTGACTGTTCTCTAAATGACTTAAAACAATTATTGAATAGTCACCTAGCTAAATGCTGAAAAATGTAAAATTTTACTGTAATTGGAAAAAATATTCTGTTGCACAATAAAAAAAAATATATAAAAAATATGCCAAACAACACTAAACCAACTGTCACCTTGTTTATGGTCACCGTCATGCCTCTGACTTCGCCCGACTAAAGCCTTTTACCCAAAATATGTTCTTCAATCAATTTATTCTAATTTATTTAATAAAATTGGGACGATTCGATTTGGTGCAATACAGGGGTATGTCAACATTTTTCAATTCAAATTCGAGATGTTATTACAGCTGTATTTAGAAATGAATAAAACAAAGTTAGTGAACATTTCCTGTGAATGAAACAATATGAATATCGTTCCATATAGACACCTCACATGTGCTATTAACAAAATCACATAAATCAAGTCAGTAACCTGGAAATATTTACATTTATTTATTTATATTTTAAATGCATATTTACAGAATAAAAATTCCAATAACAAAGATACATTATACAAATACACAATCATAGTTGCCTAATTAGCGATTTAAATTAATTAATGCTCAGGTGGAAAATGTCGATGTCAAAGGCTAGTGAGTTTAGAAGGACTATCATTCTTCCGAGAGGCATTGCTAATGGTAAGTTAGTCCTACATCTCGGAAGAATGAATGGTTTGTGTCTTCGCGCTCTTGCGAAGTTATTAGGGACGTAAAATAAAATTTTATTAAAAATTTCTGGATTGTTGATGTGACCGTTCAACAAGTTATAGGCCATCATCATCAACGCAGCTTTCCGCCTGTTGACAGGACTATCGATACCTAGCATTCCGGAAAGGAAGGCTGATGGGTATAAATAGGGACAGTGCCCGAAGTCTCTAAGATAGAGATAACGTAGAAACTTATTTTGTGCTTTCTCTACCATAGAAGTGTACGTTGCATCCCCTGGTCCCCATATTATTGAGCCACTTTCCAAAATACTACGTACTAGGCTAAAATATAGCAAGCGAACCACGGCAGAGCTGCAGAAATGCCTGGAGTTACATAGCACAAATCCAAGCATTCTCAAAGCCCTGCTGCATATCGTTTCAATAGGAACGTGAAATGTTAAGTGTGGGTCAAAGGTTATTCCCAAATCTTTCGGTTCAGATATATGTTTAAGAGAACATTGGAACATCCTATAGTTGAAGTAAATCACAGTGTTTGCTCTAGTTTTTTTATTTACCCTAATGAAGTACCGAAATGTACAAGACATTTAGATCTGTTCTGGACATATTAGATATACACTTAAATAACACGGTATATCATAATTTCATACTCAGAACATTAAGATTGATATAATACCTAAGTAAACTCTACAACTTTGACATATTTTCATTAATTCATTCAAAATCTCGTTACAAAACCTAACTGATGATTTTTCGATTTCTTAATAATTGATTATCAAAATATAATCGTAATCAATTATAAACCTTATCAAATCACCACCACGTTGTGGGTTAGTTTTGCCTCAAAGTCTCATCAAAACAGTTCCATTATTTTACCTGGTTAATTATTGATTTGATAAGGGTTATTATTAATTTTAATTATATTTTCATCTGTTTTCCGACTTTCAGTAGAAATTAACAATGTTGTTTGCAACTAAATAATTTTTGAGCTTTAATTTGGCATGTTTGTGATTTTTTCAAGTAGGTATATTGTTTATTTGTTTTTGACGCTTTTATGTAAATATTTTTTTGTGTAGTTATTTGCAGGTATCGACACTTGCAGAGAGCCATTTCTTTGTGATTCTCTTTCGACGAGACCAATCCAAGTTACAGTACTGCGCACTTGTCTTCAACTTTCTGTCCCATTACTTTTTCGTCCATTGACATTGTTTTTAAAACCGTTTATTTAAATGTGAGTTTATTCAATAACAAACCTAACAAATCGACAGTCCCGAAAAACAATGTCACAATGCTGTTTAAAGTTTCATTTGTGTATTTTAACTGTTTTTGAAATCACGAAATGTTGTGTTGTTAGATATATTGGCTATTTATTTAAATGGAGAAATACATTATCGAAAACAATAAAAATGCAGAAACGAAACTTTTAACACCTCTCCCGCCAAACTAAAAATATGCACATCTGACATTTTTCTTCGGTACCGTCGAAATGTTGGGCGGCATACATATTTTCTTTTTTTTTAAATTGAACATTTTTAGTTGCAATAATTTCATTCGGCATTTTATGATGTTACCTAGCAAATAATAAATTATAACAAAAGAAGTGCCTTGGGGGCGTGTTTCGTGATCCAAATATTTGCCTAATCAGAGCCTATATTGTCCTACAAACATCTTTTGAAATTCAAATGAGATGGAGATCTACTATGTCAGGCCAGTGTAAGAGAGACGGAATGTTAGGCGGTAACATGTAACACTTGTTTCATTTGGGAGGAACTCGTAATGTTATATTTATTGTTTTCTATGGTACGTAGTGTTATTCCTTGTTGGCAATCTAACAATAAATATTAGCGTTTCTTATTCCATGTCCATGTAGCTCGTAATTGTTATTTAATTTTCTTTGAGGTTCCTTAGAAATCATCCCTGTGTCATTTTTATGTTAAAAAAATCATTTAAGATATCATTTTACGTTCTTTAACTTTGACATTAGGTCTAAGATATTATACTTTATGTAGAAGATTTGTTTGAGATGTAAGTATGCATGTAATTGCTATAGGTATTATATCTGCAAGCAGTAGTAGCCCAAACAACACAACAATCACATCTCGAACGGAGCATGCGGCGCAACTCAGTGTTCTGTTTGGGAGAACCAAAAGACAAGAACAATGGTGGTTACCAAACAGGAACCCAACAACATCAACACTTCTGGAAAAGATACTCCAAGGGTTCATAGTAAAAAGAAGATAAATAAAAAAAAATCATAGTCATAATATATTGGTAATCTAATGCCCCCACTAACTAATCCAGCAAATGGGTGCGTTGGCACTGGTATGGTATTGTGAATGAAAGCGGTGAACATGTTCATCTTGGGTCCGGGTCAGGAGTGCGGTTCAGTAAAATCACCTCACTACCCACACACCGCCACTTCCCAAGGTTCGCCATTCTGGGTGTTGTTTCTTTTAGTCAAGCCCATTATTTATTTATTTATTGATTTTTGGGAAATCGACAGTTAACATTTATTTCAGTTTGTACATAAATATTATATAGCCAAAATACAACCAATTATATATTTCCCCATTGTGTCTATACCTCTACTGATACAGCATAATAAGGAATAAGTAAATTAAATTTTGTAAGAAAAGAATATGAATTCAAAAATTTATACAGAACAAAAGTTTTTTTTGTGTTTTGTTTTTGTGGTGGACAGCATTGCAGTGCTGCACTGCAATGCTGTCCGAAACGATGGCTATAGAAGGAGTTAGCGCAACACGGCAAAACACCCCAAAAACAAATAACAAAAATACTTTTGGCCGTGAAATTCTTAAATCATATAAAACAAAAAATTATATAAAACGAAAAATGTACAAAACAATACATTTATAGCCATGGAGAGAGGTTGTATATATAAATCAAATCATAATAGAAATATAAAAAATAGAGACATAGGTCACAAAAAATTACTGTACAAGCTTAACAAAATAGGAATTATAGATAATGCTAAAATGTGGATAGAAAGTTTCCTGAACTCTAGAAATCAATATGTAAAAATTATTGATTTATATAATATTGTATGTAATTAATGTAAAAATTAGGAAAAATAAAGGAATAAAAAAAAATTAAAAGCACTAATTTATCATTGAAGTAGAAGATAATAATAATAAGTCTAAACGTAACACGAAACAGAACAAGACACAGAAAAATAAAAAGTTACGGTCGCAATGGGAAACTAAGCCAGGATTTCTGTCATACTGTGACAACTTAATAGCTAATTAGAGAATAGATAAATTTAATTTGACCCTTCACAAAAATACAAGAATATGAACACAAAATACATTTTAAAGAAGGTGTTGAAAGATTTTCTTTATGATGTTAAGTATAAAAAAAAAATACTTAGACGCAGGGCCGGCCCTATGCGGCCGCAATTGGAGCAGTCCGCTCCGGGCGCCGAATTTCCAAGGCTGATAATACGTAAACTAACACATCACCATTAAGAATATCTTTCATAAAAACCGCGCTATGCAAACATACAAATATAATTGATTACAGTGAACACCTATCTACTACCTAGGGTCAAGGCATCTACTGGTTTTGACAAGGAGCGCTAACATTTTACTTGCGCCATTGGGCTCAGGGCCAGCCCTGACTAGACGAACAACAATAGTATCAACGCCTTTTGACTTTTACATGGTATAATTTAAATCATAATATATAAACCGTAATATAAGAAATACAAATCGTGTACATAATAAAAGCTTGAAAAGAAATATGGCTTGTAAAACAACAAAAAAACTGGGATGAGATAAATAATATTTTAGGACGTAAACCCAAAAACGATTGTGATGAAACAATAACACGATAGATATATGTCAAAAGATAGAAATGAGGATTCTGTGTCAAATGATTTTGTGAATTACTTCTCGGATAGCATCAGCAACATGTTACATAAATGCAATCACAAAGCTACTTTTTTTATTTTTATATTAACTCCACACAGGAGGCCCTGAAAAAAATAATTTCCCTCAGGGCCTATGTCATCTTTGGGGATGCTGTGTGGAGGGTCTTTTTGTGGAGAGGAAGGAGTGAACATGGGTCTTGAAGAGTCCCATGTTGTAGGAGGGAGGAAACACAGAGGCCGGCAGTTCGTTCCACAGCCGAGCTGTTGAACTTAAGAACGAATCGTAGAAGCGACCCGTTCTCATGTGACAAATGTCAACCGTGTACAAATGTTGGGCGCGCGTTAGGCGCGTACCGGTGCCGAAGGGATCAATGACGCTAGTTCCTCAGAGCATCTTCCATTGTAATACCGATAGAACAAAGACAGCATACCTACCTGACGCCTGTGCTCTAAAGATTGCAGTCCGTTTGTTAAGATTGGGGAATCTATCAAACGGACCGCCCGTTTTTGCACAGAGTCAAGGGTTTTAATCAGGTATTTAGGGGCTCCGGACCAGAGATGGCTGCCAAATTCGACAGTACGGCGCACTTGCGATTTGTACAGGGTCAGCAGTTGTGTATTATTAAAGTATCTGCGGGCCCTGTACAGTACGCCCAGCTTCTGAGAGGCCAACTTTACTCTGGCTTCGATGGAGCCCCCGTTCCTGAGCTGGTCAATTATAGTTATACCAAGCATTTCAATGGAAGGCCTGTTCGGAAGATTGCTTCCGTTGAAGGAGACTAGATTATCAATCCCACGAGAGTTGGGAATCTACGATCAGACCCAAATATTTTGTGTTCATTTTCTTTTCGAGGCAGTTGTCTCCAATTTTAATACCGAGGCTGAAATTTATCTTGTTACCGAAAAGTATATAATGGGTATATAAAGTATTTAACAATATTTTTTTTATAATCACTCAGTTCATTATGATACAAGGGATAAGATGTATTAAATTATACCTGATAAGAGTACCTATTATTTATCTATATTCAATGTCTTAGTAATTTAACCTGGAGAACTATATGAGTAAAAATAATTAAAAGGAGGAAAGCGTGTGGAGATATTAGTAGAATTTTTGATTCTGGGTTTATGTGCTCACGAATTGTAATGACTGTAAATAAAAATTGAATGAAAAATTATGTTATAGTTCTTATAAAATAAATTAATCATGCTAAAAAAAATATGAGTAGTATTTTTTTGTATTGGATGTTGTTATCGCGCGAGTGATTCAAAATTCAAAAAAACATTTTTTGCACAAAATTATAGAGTACCAAGGGTATAGCTTATATGTTACATCATATTTCTTCCAGCTAACTCAACAAATACACATTATATTACAAAACCCAACAAATATATGTAAATAAAAACTTAAAAAAACTAAGGTATTTAATTTATGTAAGGTATTCATTTAAAGTGTAGTGACATTTGTTTAAAAAAAATGTTTTTAGTGATGGTTTAAATTTGAGTTTGTCGATTATTTGTTTGATGTTACGTGGAAGGTTGTTATATATTTCTATGGCCATGTATGTAGTATGTTTTTTTTGGAAATATAGTTTTGTTTGCTTTTGTGATTAATAAGTTTTCTGTGAACCTTGTAGAGTGTTTATGTGTTGAGTGTTTTTGTGGGAACTTTTATGGAGATGATCGAACTAATAGGCATAACTCCATTATATATATTATGTCCATCACTGTCAGAAGTTTGAGATTTAAAAACAAATGGTCTACTTGAATCCAGGTGATCAGAGTTTGTAATTTTTCGTGGGCACCGCTTTTGGATGATTAAAAACATCTTTGGCGTTTACTGAGTTTCCCCAAAAAAACTATTCCGTATTTTATCATTGAGTATACGTATCCATGGTATGTGGTGATTACTGACTCGATGTTTAACATATTCTTAAGGGTGCCTAGAACAAAAGAAAAGCTACTGATTTTTGCTACAACTTTAAATACACGTTCTTTTCAGTCTATAATTGCATCTAGTTGTATTCCCAGCAGTTAACAAGTTTCGGAAGGTTCGATATGATTTTTTTTTAAAGTTAACATTTATGTTTACAGGTGTAGCTTGTACTGGACAAAAATTTAGAAGCCCAGTTTAGTTGAGGTTAACAGATTTTGTGATAACAGCAAATTTGCTATTTTAATTATTTTTTATTTTATTTCATAATTAAACAGTTTACAATGTATACTAATATTTGATAACAATAATGATATATAAAAATTACTTTTCACAATTTTTTTTCGAATTTTTTGATGTTACTCTTTTATGGAAGCAGACGCTTGTGTTTAAAAGACATGCTGAATATGATAAATTATCAAGTTCCCAATAAGTACAACACTAGACTTCATGCTCCATTCAATATAGTTGCTTCTCGCACTAATTTTATGTTCAACTCTTGTCTTCAGAGATTGCATCGTGTGGGGAATGAAACATGCTTTGTTGATTTATTTTTTAATAAAAGCATCGCTTCCTGCTTATAAGTATGCAGATATTAAGCAAAAATCCTGTTGTTGTTAACAATAACAAATTTTATACTCTGTAAATATTTTCATAATACCTACTTCTTTTTGTATGTATGTATTTGTTGTGTACCTTCTATTTTTGTCATAATAATAACAAACTTACGTACCTACATTTATAATAGCAAAAAAAAAATATATATTATTACAAGAATATTACCTACTTTTATAAATCGCTAGAAAATGTTTTACACCACTGCCAACCGGTATGCTTCGAGTATGTTTGTAATTAGGTTTTGTGTAATATTGTGACGCATATAATTGCTGAATGTACTGTGGCCTGAGCCCAAATAAGTATTTGCTGGTTGAACTCCTTTATACAATATACAATTTACTTATCGTATACTAATACCTACCTGTGTCGTGCCTACTTATGTCTTTCATGCTCAGCTTATTATTTAATTTACTATGTTATAATTCTTATGATGCTATATACTGGTTATACTGCTCCTGTATGATTTACCTTGCATGTAAAAGCCGTCAAGGCGAGAACAAACAAATAAATAAAAAATAATTTTTGTCATGTATCACATTTAGCCATTCACATGTAATTGTTCATACCTACAAGTTTATTTCTCTTTTATTGCAATGAATTAACTCTACCAACTTATCTATTCACTTACCTGCCTTTCATATTATGTTTACTTTTATTATTATTTTTATTTTTATAGTCTATCTTTTTCAATTTAAAAATGTTTCTAAAAGCCCACCAGGATGTCCGGTCAGGTGCTCTGTATCCACTGAGCTATGTCGGCAAAAATAAAGTTGGTTTTTACAGGTGAAAAACTATAATAAGCAGTAATTGTTGATTGAGGTACTAGTACACATTGAATCATTTGGCTGGTTGGAAATAAGCCGACAATATAGCCAAACTACACGAATTTGTTATTATCTCGTTTTCTGTAATAAAATGCACCCAGGTTTATGAGCATGTTAATCCAATGCATTATGTTATGTGACACAGAGTTATAATCAACTTTATAAGAGTTTGGTGAAAAAAACCCTTAGGGGCTGTAATATTTAGGTACCTACTATCAACATTTCAGTTTATTTATTTTTTTCAGTTTCAGTGCCGGCAACCCGGGCGTTTATTTAGGTTGGTTCTGTACAGATGTTTTTTTTTTCATTACCCTCCTCACTAGACAAAGTCTGTTAAGAGGCGAATATTATTTATATTATTTCATAATTATAATTATATTATTTCACAAAATAAAAAAATGAAGTAATCAGTTAAGTAGGCTTCATTTTATATGTTTTCAAGTAACAATAGAAAATGACAAACTATAAGTTTTTAATAACACTACTGCGTTGATTTGTTATTTTCGATGGTTTAATGGTGGCAAATCTCTCAGGTAATTACAAGGAACCCATACGTCCGCTCGGCTGAAATGCTTTCACGACACTCGTTGAATGGTGGCAAATCTCTCATGTAATTACAAGGAACCCATACGTCCACTCAGCTGAAATGATTTCACGACACTCGTTTGCATAAATAAACCACTTTCCTCGTTGGCCTAGTTACACCATATTTTTACACTACACAATTAATTGCATTAATGACTGGTGTCATAAATTGGTTTGCAATTCTTGTTTTGTTGCATAACTATGTTAATTCGTGAAACTAGAAGTTCAAATAATGTCTTGATACAACTTGAGCGCAACTAGTTGTGTAATGTATATTCAGTTTTACACAGCGCGGTTTTACTTTTCAGCATGCAAAATACTTGACTAGAAATCATTCATATGAGAACTTTTCAACAACAATCAAAAGCATTGTGTTTGGTTTTGAAATCACAATATGCATATTTCTTACCGGATTGTCATTTATCCATTTCTCAGCTCCCATCTCCAAGCATCACCATGCTGAATAAGTAGTTGAAATTAAGAACAATTACAATAACACTTTCCAAATTTCCAGAATAATGTCATTCCTCTTAATTGGGTAAATTCTTATCTTCAACAGGGATTTTTTCAGGTGAATACTGCAGAAGTGTCTCAACTTCTCCTTGCAAATTGGGGTATGTTGTGAGTAGGGTTGCCAGCTCCCGTTTTATGAATAAGAGGATCTGATACGATTAAATAAAGGACATACGATGAAAATAAAGGACATCAATATATTTTTTAATAAAATGCTGTTATAGTATCAGTAGTTACATTTATTAATAAAAAACAATATGCACAATGTTAATCGAAGCCAAGTAAGTAGTGCGACCTTAATTAGTCATTTTGCATTTAAAGTAATAAATGAAGTTAAAACTTGGTATTACTTTTGGCTGCTCTAAGAGCTTCTTCGTTTTCTATAATGAAATTTTTTGCATTTCATGTTGAAGTTCGACTTTATTTGTAGTTCGGCTTTAACAGTACCTATCAATATTTATCTTATTTCGGTTTTTGGTCAAAGTATCGTACACAAGGAAAAATCCATTCGGCTTGGGTATTAGAAACGGGGATGGAAAATACGTATTGTATTATTTTTAGCAGATTCTTGTCATCATCCGCAGATTTAAGAATCTGAATCCAAATTTCAAGAACATTTTTACACTTCTTATCGTCTGTAATCTTCGTCAGGAGAGGCTTTAATATAAAGAACTCTTCATACAATGCATCAAGGTTAATATTAGGTATCTGTAGTTTTGATACCACGATGACAAAGTATTGTCCTCTATTGAAGATTTTAAATTAGAGGACAAGATCAATTTTTGGGTCTGAAATAGAGGACGTCCTTTAAATTAAAGGACGTCTGGCAACCCTAGTTGTAAGGCTGTTGGATATGGGGATGGAAAAGAGACGCCGAAAAAGAAAGTGGGATGGTAACTTTTTATTTATATTTGTCACCAACAATGGCTAAAGCCATTTCAAGCAACTTTTCAATTCTGGAATGGGAGTCTCACACCAGTGGCGATAATGAGAGTATCTTCCACTCTGGGACGAGCCGCAAATATACTATAATGTAGCGTACTTTGTAGCTTTGGAAAGACCAGAAGAAGAATTAGAAGCAAGTCGTTGATGTATATAATGTGTATAATCTTTACCTAGATTAAAAGCGCTTAAACATTCGTTGTGTTGTGGCTATAATGATTTTTTTTGTTTTTTTTAATTGCCGGAAACCCGGGCGTTTATTGCAATTACATGTTTAATATAACAAATGTGAAAGTAACCCGCCTCACTAGAAGGTTTCTGTTCTGAGGCGGGTACATATATTTGTTTACACATACACATACATTTTTTATACAAATATAGACATATATCAATATATACATGGAGCATTCCTTAAATAGTTCCATTCATAAGTAGTTAAGAAAAAAAAGAAGACAGGAGTTCCGTAGGAACTCTAAATTTACAAAATCTAAATCTTAATCTTATATTAATAACATATCAAAGAATAGTTTTAAACAACAGTATTAGATATTAGGCATGCGTAAAACATAAGCAGTTTTAATAAGATAGAGTAAATCACTAAAAATGTACATAACACATGTTTGTAAATAGGGAATGAGAATTAGACTAAGAAGGGATTGCTAGTAATTTGCTGATGCATGCTCTTTTTTTATGTAGTAACCATGTGTTGAAATGTTTAAGTAAACTGTTTGGGTGTTTATGAGTGTTGCAGTAAGTGGTTTCTTTTAGGAAGGTGTTGAAGATGTAAGGTGCCAGGAAGGATTCGTGCTTTTTGGCAAAGGATGAATTAATTTTTGGCACTTGAAGTTGATTATGTGATTTTGCCCTTGTGTTATGTGGGTGAGTTACGTGGCATGGAGAGGATTTTATGCAGTTTATTTGAACAATTTTTTTAATGAATAGTTTCCTAATATCTAGTAAATTATTTGTAATTAGGAGATTTTCCGTTGGATGCATATAAGGTTTTTTGAACATAATCCTAATTAGCCCGATTACCCCGAGGTATCGCGGTGGAACTCATGTGATTGTGTTGTGCTTTAACTAACTATATTATGATGTGTGCTTCTTCGTGGTCAGTGATTGGCCTACCTTGTTTTCTTCTTACACGTATGATCACTCAATTCCAACAGACATCATTCAGTTCATTTCAATTCATTTATAGTTCATCATTCATGTTTACCTGAAGCTGTAATTCGGAAACGCGTTCGGATGCAACATATGGGATGATAAATTTAACTGTGTGGGTTAAAGCGTGTAAGGGATATTGTGTAAAATTTGCGCGTAGAAACAGAATGAAACGATTGGCAGATGACAAAAGAAAGTTTGTCCACAATGTTAGGTTGTGTAAATAACAAAGATGATAATAATTCAGAGCTTATAAATATATTTTAGCTAAACAAAAATCTGAAAAATGTCACATCTTCACTTGATTTTTGTAAGTATATAGAAAATAGGGACTCACTTAATACGGACATTTTATTTCGACGCTCGTATTTTTACGTATCTACGATTTCAAAAATTACTTTTTGTCAGATGGACAGGAATAAGAAGTAAGTATTTCAGTTAATAAAATAATAATAAAATAATAAAAAAAAATAATAAAATAATTTATTTCATAACTGCTTAGCTAAATACTTTATTTTTCTTTGGGAAAATGAAACACTTTTTTCTCATCAGTGAGTAATCACGTGTTTCTTCCAATCTTCCTTTCGAGAACACGAATAGTTACATTTGGAACACGAAAAAGGTTTTTCTTCTATGTGGGTTAGCATGGGGCTCGCAAGCAGACCCTTTTAAGAACATGAATAATTACACTCGAAACGTGAGACAAGTTTTTCTTCACTGTAAAACACTATGTAAAACATCAAATTTGTCTTTCGTGAAAATGATTAACCGCAATCGGAATATGAAGAAGGTTTTTCTTAACTATGCGTCAGCATATGTCTAGTCAAATAACTCTTTCGAGAACTGGAATAGTTGCACTCAGAACATGAAAAAGGTTTTTTTTCTCCACTGTGGGTCAGCATGTGTCTCGTCAATTGACCCCTTTGAAAACATGAAAAGTTGCACTCTGAACAAGAAAACAGTTTTTCTACATTGTGGGTCAGCATGTGTCTTGTCAAATTACTCTTTCGAGAACATGAATAGTTGCACTCGGAACATGAAAAAAGTTTTTCTACACTGTGAGTTAGTATGTGTCTCGTCAAATCATTACTTCGAGAGCATGAATAGTTGCACTCGGAACAAGAAAAAGGTTTTTCGCCACTGTGGGTCACCATGTGGCTCGTCAAATTTGTCTTTCGTGAACATGCATAGTTGCACTCTGAACATGAAAAAGGTTTTTCTCCACTGTGAGTTAGCATGTGTCTCGTTAAATTTACCTTAAGAGAACATGAATAGTTGCACTCATGACATGAAAAAGGTTTTTCTCCACTGTGGGTCAGCATGTGTCTCGTCAAATCACCCCTTTGATAACATGAATAGTTGCACTCCGAACACGAAAAAGGTTTTTCGCCACTGTGTGTCAGCATGTGCCTCGTCAAATTACTTCTTTGAGAAAACGAATAAATGCACTCGGAACATGAAAATAGTTTTTCTCCACTGTGAGTCAACATGTGTCTCTTTAAATTTACCTTAACAGAACATGAATAGTTGCACTCATGACATGAAAAAGGTTTTTCTCCACTGTGGGTCAGCATGTGTCTCGTCAAATCACCCCTTTGATAACATGAATAGTTGCACTCCGAACAAGAAAAAGGTTTTTCGCCACTGTGTGTCAGCATGTGCCTCGTCAAATGACTCCTTTGAGAAAACGAATAAATGCACTCGGAACATGAAAATAGTTTTTCTCCACTGTGAGTCAACATGTGTCTCTTTAAATTTACCTTAACAGAACATGAATAGTTGCACTCATGACATGAAAAAGGTTTTTCTCCACAGTGGGTCAGCACGTGTCTTGTCAAATTTGACTTATGAGAGCAGGAGTAGTTACAATGAGGACGAGATGATCGTTTTTCCACAGGGTGTGTCTTCGAAACTGGCAATAAAAAAAGAAAAAAAGGTTAAATACTCAATAAGTTTTATTACCTACAGAAAGTGTAGATAAGCACAGTAAATTCCAAAAAACGTTAATAAAATAGGATAGCACGAATTGATAAATCATACAATGAAAATCGGTTTTACCTGCTGTCTGGGAAATTCTTTCAAAACGTTCTAAGCATTCCTTTTTAACATCCGGCAGGTCTATGTCAATTTTCACATTTGGACCTCTTTCATCTTCTTTTCGGGGTCCTGGTTCCAGCTTGAAGGGAACAGTTCCCGCATTAAAGCTACCTAGAAAAACAAAATTATAATTCGTACTTTGATCATTGATACAAAACAAAACGTATTTTTAAATAAAAGGAATAAAGATACCATAGATTAAACACGTAGAAGCGGAATTTTGTAAAAAAGTATTTAAGGTCAATTGACGGTAAAATAAAAACACAAACACACTCATGACCAATAAGGTGAATGATCTGGGCAACAAGTATGGAGGTACTACTGAAATATTTATTGACTGCTGAATACTACAAATTAGAGTGGCGTTGTTAGTGTAGTTTTAGTGTATTGTCTTATATGTAGTGTGGTTTTAATTTTATTTTTTTTTGTTGCTCTTACGTTTTACTTATATTGTTAAATATTAAGTTAAAAAAAATATATATATTTCAAAATATTCTATTATTCTTTTAATCACAAATTTATATTTGTGAATTCATAAATATACGTTGTACGTGCTTTATGATGGATTACATCTAAATACTCTTAGGATTTCCAATATAATACATATATTCTCAAATGTACACTGCTTCTTGTATCAATTTATGTAAAAGCCTTTTTAGGCGTATAAATAAATTAATAAGAATGACTTCAGATGTCCCCAGGGAACGATGTTTCAAGAAGAAAAAGCGATGCTCTTGAGCGCTTTCAATACGGTTGTTTTAAGTAGATGGAATCTAGCATCAATAAATGTAAAGTACAAATACACGTGTGTTTAAAGTATTCTACTTCCTTATTTCACACTAATTTTCGTATTTTTATATAGAGTATTTTAAATAAGGAAGTTCCCGAACTGCACCACGTAAAATAACACTTGAAACTTACCTCATATCCCAAATAAAACGAGGTGAAAACTTGAGGAATCAACAACCTATTTGGATCAATATAATTAAGTTCAAAGAGTACTCTAATTTGGCAGATTCCAGCAAGGACGAATTTTATAAATTCCAAATATACTCATGTACGACAATAGAGGGTATTGTGAACAAGCATAGTCTGTCCTGTTCTCACGACATTTCAAAATGGACTTGGTTTCCGAATATCCAAATTAAACATCCTACATTTTCAATAAATTCAATGAAACTAACTAGCTGACCGACTACAATCCGCATATTGCGAACATTCCCTTTTTAGATCTGGGAGGTCGAAATCCATATCCGTATACGACATTTCACCTCCGCCTTCTTCTTGGGGACCTGGTTCCGTCTTGATAGATATAGTCTCTGGATTTAGTAGATCCATTGCACTGCTGTGGTAGCGTTTGGTAATTGGTTTGACCTCAAATAAATATACCTGAAACAGAACATAGTGTTAACGGCACACTAATTAAATGACTTTTTAAAATTTGGTCACGATTGGAATATTCTGTCGAACAATGAAGAAAATGAAAAAAATTATACAAATTGTGACTTTTAAGTTATAACAAAGGTTGAGAGAATCGTTTGGAATATAAACAATCCTTCTTACTAATAACTATCACAATTTTGGATTAAGTTAAACAAGTTTAGTTACAGGAAGTAACCACTGTCGGTTTAGAAAACATGCGTCAACAAAATTTGCAGGTTATGCATAGACAATAATGATTTCATAGACAATAATTAATTCCATGAACCTAGTATTTCAGGTTCATAGTAATTTCATTCAAATTGCGTTTTTTTTACTGCAGGGAATGCAGATCTTCAATTTAAGGCGATTTAAGAAAAAATGACATTCAATCCGCTCAATCGTCCATAGATGTATTATTTCCTAAGTACTTTACTAGTGTTTCAAAAAAAATCGATAATCCGAGAATTCTTTACATCTAGTGTTGAGTAAGACACAACATCAGAATGAGTTTGAATAAGGTTATCAATTTCCGAAATGAGGTGTTGAAGTATCCAACCTCAAATGACGTGAGGTGTCACAATATTTTCTTATACGTCAGGAGGGGTTCATTGAATTTCAGAAAAAAACAATTGGGTCGTCTGGTTCCCACTATAAAAAATAAATAAAATAAAATATCAGAATTACTAACCATGAAAAAAAACGATTTCAATGAACTAAATGCATTATGTTGTCATAAATGCATCAGCACTGAAAATCGGTCGATTTAGTAGTTCATCGTTTGTAGTGATGGGATGGATCGAAACATTAACATGATCAAAACATTTATATGATCGCAACATCAAAAGAATCGAGTGATTAATCGATTTAATTGCTCTGACTTCATCGGGAGTACTAGCTGTGGACACAGCCAGATTTAGAAGGGGCGGAGTGAGGGGGGGGGCACATAGGCAAAGCATGGTACATAGGTATGGCAACATTTTGGTAGTTGGGTCCAATGATATATAACACCCATAGTGGACTAGATCGCCAACCTGGCGGCCATTGCCGTAGGAATTTGAAGCCATCTTGAAAGAGTCAGATTACGGCGGGAATTCAAAATACATGCATTCTATCGTACATTAAGAACATATTCTTATGTAGTATATTATAACTGATTGACTTATTTTTACTATATCATTATATTCATGTAGTATATTTATCAGTTATAATATACTACATGAATATACATTAAATAATATTAAATTAATACCAGTATCACATATTCGTGACTTGGGTGTAATATTCGATGAAAACTTGTCATTCATTGAACACATCAACTATATATCTAATAAGGCTTTAAAGATTCTTGGCTTCCTTTGCAGAACTTTAACTAATATTAACTTAATTTTAAGTCCATAGATTGTATGAGAACCCTCTATACTTCATTAGTCAGAAGTCAATTGGAGTATAATTCACCTATTTGGTCCCCTTTATATAAAGTTCACTCCAATAATATAGAAAGAGTACTGAACAAATTTCTTAAGTACGTAAATTTTAAGCTCGGAATTCCTATTGATTACATTAATTATGTCAGTTTGATGAATCAATTGCATCTAATAACACTGTCTGACAGGAGAATTATTTCAGACCTGGTTGTGTTACACAGAGTCATTAACAACTTAATTGATAGTCCTGCCATCCTTGCCACTATTAAACTACATGTGCCGACTAGGAATACAAGACAAAATATAACATTTTTCTGTAATACATACTCGACCAACTATCAGACACACTCACTGACCAATAGGATGCATGATCTGGGCTAGGCTAACAAGTATGGGGGCGCTATTGATTTATTTATTGACTCCATAGAATTAAGCATAATCTACACCAACACTTTGTTGAATCCTACAAATTAGAGTAGCGTTGGTAAATTAGTTTTAATGTTTTGTCTTATATGTAGTGTTGTTGTAATTTCTTTTTTACTTTATGTTACTCTTACGTTTGACTAATATTGCTTCATATTTTTTAATATTTTCTTATTATACTTGTAATCACAATTTTACAAGTGTGTATTTTGTACCTTCTTTAAAATGGATTATATCTATTTACTGTCAATATCTCCTGTATAATACATATTCTCCTATGTACACTGCATCATGTATCACTTCTATGTAAAAGCCTTTTTAGGCGTATATATATATATATAAATAAATAAATAAATGTTTGTTTAAACATCTTTTTATGAAATGTATACTATATTTCTAATTAAATTCAAATTTTCTCTTCTTGTCGCGTCTGTTGGTGCAACCCCATGCTGCACGCCACAACCATGGTTCAAACAATCCAAAATATTTAATTAAACTTAATAAACTTGCAACCAATTCTCCATTGTACACAAGCAGGCAAATCACGGCTGACCTTTACAAGATGGCGGATCGGCTCTTCAAATCACTACGGGCGCTGCTATACGGGAGGTAGGGTGATTGGCGATCTAGTCTACTATGGGTGTTATATATCTATGGTTCATACCGAGCATGTCCAAGCAGGCATATCACGGCTGACCTTTACAAGATGGCGGATCGGCTCTTCAAATCACTACGGGCGCTGCTATACGGGAGGTAGGGTGATTGGCGATCTAGTCTACTATGGGTGTTATATATCTATGGTTCATACCGAGCATGTCCAAGCAGGCATATCACGGCTGACCTTTACAAGATGGCGGATCGGCTCTTCAAATCACTACGGGCGCTGCTATACGGGAGGTAGGGTGATTGGCGATCTAGTCTACTATGGGTGTTATATATCTATGGTTCATACCGAGCATGTCCAAGCAGGCATATCACGGCTGACCTTTACAAGATGGCGGATCGGCTCTTCAAATCACTACGGGCGCTGCTATACGGGAGGTAGGGTGATTGGCGATCTAGTCTACTATGGGTGTTATATATCTATGGTTCATACCGAGCATGTCCAAGCAGGCATATCACGGCTGACCTTTACAAGATGGCGGATCGGCTCTTCAAATCACTACGGGCGCTGCTATACGGGAGGTAGGGTGATTGGCGATCTAGTCTACTATGGGTGTTATATATCTATGGTTCATACCGAGCATGTCCAAGCAGGCATATCACGGCTGACCTTTACAAGATGGCGGATCGGCTCTTCAAATCACTACGGGCGCTGCTATACGGGAGGTAGGGTGATTGGCGATCTAGTCTACTATGGGTGTTATATATCTATGGTTCATACCGAGCATGTCCAAGCAGGCATATCACGGCTGACCTTTACAAGATGGCGGATCGGCTCTTCAAATCACTACGGGCGCTGCTATACGGGAGGTAGGGTGATTGGCGATCTAGTCTACTATGGGTGTTATATATCTATGGTTCATACCGAGCATGTCCAAGCAGGCATATCACGGCTGACCTTTACAAGATGGCGGATCGGCTCTTCAAATCACTACGGGCGCTGCTATACGGGAGGTAGGGTGATTGGCGATCTAGTCTACTATGGGTGTTTTATATATCTATGGTTCATACCGAGCATGTCCAAGCAGGCATATCACGGCTGACCTTTACAAGATGGCGGATCGGCTCTTCAAATCACTACGGGCGCTGCTATACGGGAGGTAGGGTGATTGGCGATCTAGTCTACTATGGGTGTTATATATCTATGGTTCATACCGAGCATGTCCAAGCAGGCATATCACGGCTGACCTTCACAAGATGGCGGATCGGCTCTTCAAATCACTACGGGCGCTGCTATACGGGAGGTAGAGTGATTGGCGATCTAGTCTACTATGGGTGTTATATATCTATGCCCCCGTGCGACTAGCCCCACCCCTCCCCTTACCCCGCGGGTTCCCGTTCATCAAAAAATCACGCGAAATGAGCGTGCGTTCGAAATTAATTAAAAAAAATAGGTTGCCGTTCAAAATTTTGTTGGATCTTTGCAGAAATCGTTTTTACATATAACTTATTTACTAACCCATCAACTTGGCGTAAAAAAATTGGACGGAGTATTTTTCCGGAGCGATATTTTTGACTGATATCAAATAAGCATGTTCCAAAAGAAAAAAAAGGTTGGATCTTTTGATTAAATAAAGCAAACACCAATATAAAGACACTCCGTTATCAAAAATCTGAGGGAGGAATTTTCCCGGCAACAATAGAATTAAAAAAACAAATCTCTTTAAAAAAAACACTTTCCCTACAAAAATATTGTTGGATTTCTATTTAATCAGGTGGATATTAATTAATACTAACAATATGTGAAGAGTTCTCGAAAGAAGTACTTTTCCAGCGAGAGTTATAATTTTTTTTCAGTTTTTGCTAAAAATAACTAACTTCCCGTTAAATATTTTGTTGGATCTCTTGTCATTCGTCATCCCTAAATGATACTCCACGTGACTGCAAAAATTTCATCGACGGGGGAATTATTGCATACCTCAAACTCTTTATTGATTGACCTATTATTCTGAATTATACGTCGCCACGTTCATCGCAAAACAATATCAAAAGTTTTTGGTCATACATATCCTCATTAAAATCGTCCGACGGATACCCTGCAGCTATGTCCTTCGACGAACATGAATCTAATGATGCCAAGGAAGTATGTAATATGTTCTCTGAATTCTCCAAGTTTGAACCCTCCTCTATCAATGACACAATAGACATCGACAACTTGAATCAGTTCACGACTCGCGGTGCGCGTCACGATGGAACGTTATTCCTTAGATCTGCTGCGTCGTCATTGTGTGTGCCGCTTACCATAATATTTAATAAATGTCTGAATGATGGGGTTTTTTCTGGCAGGTGAAAGTTGACCTACATTATACCGGTCCACAAAGGTGATTCGCGTCAACGAATGGAAAACTACAGGCCAATATCCATTCTCTCGGCGATCCCTAAACTGTTGGAAAGATTTGTCCATGCTAATATACCTATATCCCCAACTTGCCGCCAAAATTACAGACCAATAACACGGTTTGTAAATGGCAAATCTACCTTGATTAATTTACTTACTCTAATTTCTTGTCTAGTAGCATGGATCAAGGCCATCAGGTAGATACAATTTACTGTGATTTCAAAAAAGCTTTTGATAAGGTTGACCACCTTATTCTTATTAAAAAATATTTACAACGGAATTAGGGGAAAATTATTACATTGGTTCATCAAAACAGAAAACAAAAAAATCATCTTCTTAAAAATCAACCTGAACATATGTTTTTTTAAATAATCTTTTATTTTTTTAAGATTATTTCTTATTCTTTGGGCAAACATTAAAAGTATTCATGCTTTTAATTACTAGCTATAATTTTAGAACAATCTACACAGACATCAACTTTGTGCTCAGAAAATACTGACTTTTTGCACTTACAGCACACTAATTTCGACATTCTCTTTTTTTAGCAGCAAAAAGCGCAGTTTTTACGTTTTTTGGGCTCTGGTTCTCCTGCCTGAAGTTATTACCTGAATCAGTAGGTTTGGCGAGAATTTGGCTAACATTTTTAAGTCGGAGCTTCAAGTTTATTTTATTTTTTTATTTATTAATTTTATTTTAGTAATTTGTACATTAAAGTTTACAAATTACTAATTAATTTTTACATTTTAATATTCTATGTTTTTTCTTGTTTTATATGGCCTCTACACAACATTTTGAATTTTTCAATTGGGGCAGTCTTTAAGTTTTCCGGCAGCGCGTTATAATATTTCATCCCTTTATAGAATATAATGTTCTGTGTATTCGCCTTGTCCTTTTTTGGTAGCCTGATTTCATTGCACGTCCTAGTTTTATGTTTGTGTATGTCCTTGTTGTATACAATTTTATTTGAAAAATATTTCGGTAGCAGGTTGTTTACTATTTTGTGTACAAATATCATCGTGTTCAAGGTCAACAACTGTTTCACCGTTAGCCAATTTAATTCGTTTAACATTTTATTTACTTTTGAATATCTATTTCGTCTGAGTATTATTCTCATTGCCCTATTTTGGAGAATTTGAAATTTATTTTGTTCTCTGACGTTACACAGAAAAAGGATAGTTGAGCAGTAATTAAAATGTGGAGCAATAATGGAGTTATAAATGGTGATTGCAGTTTTTTCGGACAGTTTTTGGCGAATTCTTCCCAAAAAAGATATCTTTTTTCCAATTTTCTTTTGGGTATATTCAGCATGTTTGTTAAAGTTGAGTTTGGAATCTATTACAACTCCTAAGTATTTTATATCGGTAACATTTTCAATAATTTCACCATCAATTTTGATTTTGCTTTCACTGGATGTCTTCTTATAACCAATTACCATACATTTTGTTTTTTTTTTGTATTTAATTTAAGCTTATTTATTTTTAGCCATCTTGATACATTATCTAGTTCATTATTCAAAATATTTATTAGTTCTTCATAGTTTTCTCCGATTATATATATTAGTGTATCATCGGCAAATAGTCGTACTTTGCATTTTGAAAATATTTTCACCATGTCATTAATATAAAGTATGAATAGTAGAGGTCCAAGGACTGATCCCTGTGGTACTCCTAATTTATTTTCCATTGGTTTTGAAAATTGATTATTAATTTTTGTTACCTGTATTCGGTTTTTCAAATACTCTTTAATTAATTTTATGGCTACAGTTGAGAAACCAATTTCTTTAAGCTTTCTTATCAATATTTCTCGATCTATAGTTTCGAATGCCCTTTGAAAATCCAAGAATATTGCTAAGATAAATTTATTATTATTCATTCCTTCCTTCCACTCTTCAACAATTACATTTAACGCTGTTTCACAAGAATTTTTACATCTGAATCCCAATTGTTCTTGGTATAAAATATTGTGTTCATCTAAGTATTGCAATATTTGTTCTTTTATTATCACTTCAAGTATCTGTTCATATTTCGGTAAGGTGTTTATTGGTCGAAATTCTTCACATTTTCTGGTATTTTTAACCTTTGGGACCGGTATAATAGTAGATAGTTTCCATGACTGTGGAAATTTTCCCTCTTCAAATGTCTGATTAATAATATTTAATAGAGTAGATCCAATTACTGGAAAAGCATCTTTTATTAAACTAATAGTTAATCCATCTGAACTATTTTTTGATTTCATTTTGTTTAAAATGTTAAATAAATATTCTGCCGTTATTTTTCTGAAGACCAATAATTCTTTGTTTGAGTTGTATTATCATTTGTGGGGTTGAAAACAATGTTAGGTATTAATTTGTTAATTTGAGTGATGCTTTCTATGAAATATTTATTAAAGCTATTAGCTTTGTTTTCTTCGTTTATATCATCTGGGAAGTTTACTATTTTTATGTCGTTTTTGTTATCTCCATGTACTAATTCTTTAATGATTTTCCAAATTTTTTTGGGATCCCCTTCTTCCGAGTTTATTTTATTTTTTATGTACTCATTATGCGTTCTTTTTATGTCTTTAGAGTATTTGTTTCTCAATTTTTTGTAGTTATTCCAATCCATAGTACTATTAGTAAGGCGTGCTCTCTTGTAAAATGTATCTCTATCGTGCTGCATTGTGCGTAGTTCTTTTGTTAACCATTTATTATTGTTTCCTTTGCGTATCTTCTGTTCTGGAACTACTTCATCAATGGATTTTTTAATGTTAAATATCATCTGGTCAGCTTTTTTGTTATATTCCATTAGATTTATTTCATTCAAATCAATAGTCTCTAAGGTCTGAATGAAAAGTTCCTTATTGTATCTTCTGTAATTTTTAAATGTTATTACTTGTGTTTCTTTACTGGAGTTGTAGTTTTCTCTGTCATTTATTAGAATTTGAATCATATTATGGTCAGTAATTTTAGGCTTATCTAATACATTAACACATAGGTTAAATTTATTTGAGATTACCAGATCAATTAATGTTTTAGAGGTATTAGTAATTCGTGTGAAATCTTTAATTAATTGTTTCATACCTGCAGTTTGAATAATAGATTTCAGTTTTTTTGTGTATATGTCTGCATTTGTTTTAAAATTTATATTGAAATCTCCAACTATAATGTTAATATTTTCATCTTGCAAATTTTCCATACTCCATCTTTGAAAATATGTTAAGAAGTCGCATTTACTTGTGTTTGGTGATCTATAAATAACAGTATATACACCTTTCTTGATTCCTGATTTAATGCTGATGGCTAAAATCCAACAAATTCAAGTCTGAATCCAAGGCTTGACCGAATCTGTGCTAAGTTGTTTAATGAATTCTCTTTTGTTGGAGAGTTTATTTGATCATTTTGTGGTAATAAATTACAGCGGAGTTGACAAAAGCCATGTTCAAGATGCCATAGAAAACAGCCGTTGACCATCTATTAGTTTTGCGGTTGCACGAAATTGAGGCGCACATTTGATCGAATAAATCTACTCCTTTTGTTTGGTTCTAGAAATGAATCATGTCTAGTTTGCCACTTGAATTATTAATTATTGCATTTTCATCACAACAAGATAAAAGGCAAACCATATTTGCAGGTTTTGGATTGTACGATAAAAGTGTAAAAGGGCCATCACAACAAAACGTAGAACTGCCAACATGTCGAGATCTCGAGTTCTTCAATTGTTCGTGGATTTCGCGCCTATTTGATTGGAAAGTACCCACTAGATTTAATTTGTAATTTGAGCTAGTCCTCGAGACGTGCGGATTTTATTCATAGCAGAAGTTCTGTGAGATGATTGACCCTTATTAGTTGACCAAACATCCCGAAAATACATCATGAAAATAGTGCATGAAACAACTATTTAAAACAATTGAGGAAAAATAAATATAAAGTCAAAATATCACTGAACTTGATCTACACAGCATGCAGGCACAAAACATAAAAAATCCAAAATATTTTTTTCTGTTTCAGTTGACAAAATTATTACATGTTAGTCAAATCAAATTAAATACCTTTATTCAAATATTCCACTACTTGATGAAAAAAACTTCAATAAGGTATGCTTATATATTGAAATTGATGTACCTACTAAATATATCAACAACATCGTAGTATTTGTTTCCTAGCTGTTGAATCCGTCGCATAGGAGTGTGATATTAGGAAGTTGACATAGATTGCTACAATAATATGGTAGGTACTGTCTTGTAACCGACCTGCTTGGAGTATGAAAAGAGATTACATATAATAAATCAGGGGTATCAAACATTGAATTAATAGATTTCAGTTTTTTTGTGTAAATGTCTGCATTCATCAATCGCAAATTGTCTATGATTTGACTCAATAGCCGTTTTTGACAGCACCGTAAATAATATCAATATAGTGTCAATAAAACAACCTAATAACATAACCCGCTTTAAAAAAAAAGTGGGTGTGTCAAGCCTACGCAAGACAGAAGTGAAACTTCTAGTATTCCTCTCTCTCTATTTTCATTTCATCATCTCTATTTTCTCTCTTAGGTTAGTTTGAAAATTAGAGGTTAAATAATTCAACGACGAAGCATGGATTTGCTTTTTCTAATATTTTCTTATAGATGAATGACGTTCGATTAATGTATAGTTCCAAAAATTTTCAATTTATTCACAAGTATACAATATTACATAAATAACAATATTACAATTAAAAATTACAAAGAAATTACAATGACAATTTACCAATCATGTGCCATTTTCATTGTCAATTTCATGAATATCATTTCCTAATGTCGTGATAATTGGGTTATGGTAACTAAAGTGCGAGATATATACATTCCAACAATACTACTATATTGTGAAATATTTATCAACTCTTATAGGTTATATTTACCTTATGTTAATGTCATCACTGTGTGAATCAGACTCTCCTCTTCTTTGGTGATTCTCAGGGGATATTTCCTCTTGTGCCACTGATGTGTTCATCACCTCTATCTCGTCACTACTCATTTTTAACACTGAAATTCTGTACCAAACCGTATGAACCACAATCAATTACGTATTTCACTCGTATTACACTCACGACGCAGTATACTAACCAAGCAGCTGATGCTTGGCGTGGCGCAGTTCGCTGGTGTCTGAGAGAGAGGAAAGAAGAGAAGAGAGAGAACGTTCGTGAGCGGCTCCCCCACCTCAACAAGCGCATATGGTGAGAGAGGGACAGTGAACGGTGAGCGGTGGTGGGGGTACCCGCATTTTCGTGCCGATCCTAACTCGGTTTTACTCCGTCCCCGAATTACGCGCCTAAAGAAGTTTCACTTCAAAAAACAATATATAGTGATACGCTAGACAAAGTGGCAGTATTTGTGACGGTGGCAGTGAAATTAATTATTTGTAAATTGAAGTGCAAAAAGAGTATTGTCATTGTAACCCAAAATCATCTTTGGTGAAAACATACAATAACCATAGACAATACAAAACTATTTCGCCATAGACAATTTACATAAATTAATGTATACTTAGGGGCATTTTTGTTCCAACATTAATAAAAATATAATTAATAAACCAAAAAAAAAAAAAAAAAAGAAATAGAAAATGGCAAATACAAGAGGAAAGGGAGTTATAACGGAAACCGAAGAAAAATTTAACATTGATAAAATTATACAGATTATTGAAAAAAAAATTGAATCCATGAAAAAAGAAATTATATCAAAAATTGAAAAACAAACCCAGGACACTCAAAAAAGCATTGATTTTATGAGTAGTCAGTACGATGAACTAATAAAAAAACTAGAAATAACAATTCTACAAAATAAAAAAATTGAAAATGATTTTGAAAACATAAAAAAAGGAACACCAGGAAAAGAATATCATTATTAAACAACTTGAAATAAAAATTTCAGACCTCGAATACAAATCTCGGTCTAATTTCTTAGAAATAGCGGGCATTCCTCAAAAAAATGGAGAGCAGCAGATGGAGATAGTAAAAAGAGTTGCGGCGGCGGCAGGAATGGAAATCCAGCACAATGATATAATTGATATAAAAAGGACACATGATAGAAGGAACAATGCGCCACCGAAACTGCTAGTGGAATTTGCGGAAAAAAAGACAAGAGACAATCTTCTTTCTAAAAGGAAAAATATTAATTATGCAGCTATAAAAGATATCTCCACCGAACCAATCTATATTGCAGAGGAATTGAGCCCATATCAAAGGGAACTGCTCTGGAAAACGAAAAAATCTGCCAATGAAAAAATGTACTCCTACGTTTGGTTCAAAGATGGAAAAATAATGACGCGAAGAATGCCAACCGAAAAAATAATTTATATAAAACATGTAGATGATATAAAAAATATTGTATGACAAAAGGGCACAAAAACGATTACGAAAAAAATATAAAAATGGCTGACATTATATTAACCTCGGAACCAAATGATCTATCGAATTTAAATAACAACTCTTTCAATATACTACACAAAAACATAAGAAGCATAAGAAAAAAATTTGATGAATTGCAAATTTTATTGAAATATTTAAAAGTTAATTTTCAAATAATAATACTTACTGAATGTTGGATAAATCATAAATACATGAAATTGGAAATTGCTGGATATACAACCTACTCAAGTTTGAATAGCAAAAAACAAAACGATGGTGTAATTATATACATTAAAAACGAAATAAAAGCCGAAGTTGAAGAAATTATTATCACAAATGCCAATTGTTTAAAAATTAAAATCAGTAAAGAAAAAGCTATATTAGCAATCTATCGATCGCCCTCAACAAGAAACATCGACCCATTCCTTAAATCCGTAGACGAGGAACTCTGCCTTCTTAAAGAAACGAAAAACATATTTATTATTGGAGATGTAAATATAAATATTTTAGAAAATGGACATCCTAAGCGAATTCAATATCTGCAGATGCTAGCATCCCATGGACTGGAAAGCTTAATAAATGTTCCTACTCGAAAAGTGGACAACAGTGAAAGTTGCATAGACCATATAATGAGTAAAACAAAAGACATTACTCAAACTGTTGTATTTAATTCAACTATAACCGATCATTATACAACTATGCTTTCAATAAAAATAAACAAGTCAAATAAAATGAAGAAAAAACCATTAACAACAGAAAAAACAGAAATCAACTGGAATATCATTAAACATAATCTACAATGTACCGATTGGAAAAAACTGCAAAGTATGAACAATACAAATGATGCATGGAATTATTTCATAGAACTTCTTCAGAATAATATACTATCTAATACCACAAAAATTACTAAGAAAATCTCACACAAAAATGTACATATTAAACCATGGATTACACAGAATGTTATAAACTGCATAAGAAAAAGAGACGAGTTACACAAGAAACTTAAAAAAATTCCATACGATATACACATGTTAAGATACTACAAAAGATACAGAAACATTTGCAAAAAAGTTATTATGTGTACAAAAGAAACCTACTATAAGAAAAAAATTGTAGATTGTAAACAAAATCCCAGGAAAATGTGGCAAATAATAAATGAAATAACCAGTTCTAAATCTGCCAACGTTACATCAATTGACGTGCTGAATATAAACAATGTTCCCAGGACATACGCTGATAATCCTGACCAAATACTTGAATACGTCAATAATTTTTTCATAAATATAGGATCAAATCTAGCAAAGCAAGTTACAAAATGTAATGAAGATGTACAAATAAACGAACCACCTGAGCAAGGAAATCAGCTCAATTTTAAACAAATTACAGCTGACGATATCAAAAACACAATTTCTTCTTTAAAATCAAATATTTCTTCGGGGGAGGACACAATCTCAACCAACGCAATAAAATATCTCTGTAAAGAACTTATCGAACCACTTACATACTTAGTCAACATGTCTATAACGAATAGCATATTCCCTACAGCCCTAAAAAAAACGATTGTTATACCAATATTTAAACAAGGATGTAAAAATGACATAAACAATTACCGACCAATAAGCCTACTAAATGCATTTTCAAAAATATTGGAAAGAATACTAAAAAAACAACTCTTATCCGACTTAGAAGACAATAAAAAATTATCAAAAACTCAGTATGGATTTAGGGAGAACTTAAGTACTAGTGACGCCATAGAAAAAATTACCGATATGATCACTAAAAGTTTAGACAGTGGAGAAAAAACTTTGGCAATCTTCATAGACTTACAAAAGGCTTTTGACACAATAGATCACAAAATACTTTTTTCAAAACTTTCAAAAATTGGTATGTCATGTACAACACTAAGGACGGGTTGTTTCGGAGGATTTGAACAATTCATCGAATTTCAACGTTCATTTTCGGGTTCTGTGAAAGACTTATTCAAGTTCTGTTATTATATCATTGTAGGCTAGTTGCTTGACAAAACTGAAATAAAAACAGAACTTGAAAAAATCTTTCACAGAACTTGAAAATGAACGTTAAAATTTGATAAATTGTTCAAATTCTCCGAAACAACCTGTCCTAAACTTACTAAAAAGCTACATGACGGAGCGTACACAGAGCGTCCAAATTAACAAGAGAAAAAGCAAACCTCTCCTAATCAACCATGGAGTACCACAAGGAAGCGTACTAGGTCCGATATTATTTTTAATATACATTAATGATATCTGTAACCTAGAAACAAGAGGAAAAATCATTAGTTTTGCTGATGACACAGTAATTTTATTTAAAGAAAAAGATTGGATAAATACCTACAAAGAAGCTGAACACGGACTTGGTCTCCTGCAAAACTGGCTTAAAAGAAACTCCCTGACGCTTAATGTCAATAAAACAAAATATCTGACATTTTCTAAAACAGCCAGAGGGCAGCCGTCAGAGGACCTTAATCTCAAATTACATTCATGCCAAGGAATTTATCAAAAAAATCAAGGCTTATCATGCCTCTGTCCCACTATAGCACACTCCAAAAGCATCAAATATCTTGGAATTGAAATTGATGATAATCTCCGTTGGAACTCACATATAGATGTAATTACAAAAAAACTAACCAGGTACATATACTTCTTTAGAAACATTCGCAATATCCTCAATATAAACGATTTTAAAAAAGTATACTATGCTTTGTGTCAATCACAAATAGAGTACGGAATAACTGGATGGGGGTCTGCCTTGAGCACTCACACAGAGCGGCTCAATATAGCACAAAAAGGAGTATTAAAGACTATACTGAAAGTTCCGCTTAGAACTCCGACAGAAGAAATATTCAAAAACTTCAATGTTTACAATGTACAGAAACTATATTCAAAAAATATTTTATTTAAACTGAAAAAAAACATATCCGAATACTCCACTGCCCAACATAAATACACAACCAGGGCAAAAAGCGAAAATATCCTGATTACTCCCAGTTTGAACACATCCTTTGGACAGAGAAATAATAAATTCCATGCTATAAAATTGTTCAATGCTCTACCAAATGAAACCAAAAAAATAAACGAAATGAGTATATTTAAAACAAAAGTCAAAACATGGCTTAGAGATCAAAGTAATAATCAACTTACAAACATTATGAAGACAATGTAAAGACAATTCAAAACTAAATACAAAAATTTAAGAAAAACTACAGGCCGCCTCAGAACAGGAAACCCTAGTGAGGAGGACTGTGAAAAAAATACAAAAAATATACTTATATTATACTTTAAACCTACATAATGTACAAATTTTGCTATTGATATTAATAAAAAAAAAAAAATAAATGATTTTATACAAACAGGTTAAATCAGAAATAATTTTGCGATCAGATAATTTTATTAAATTTAATGAACAAAGTACGTTATCGTTATTAAGGTTTTCTCTAGGAATGCCCATTTTGAAATTTACATATCTTAAAAATTTATTTTGGATTCTTTCAATCGCATGTGAATGGAATTGTATTCTATATGACTCCTTACTAGTGACATATATAATGTTTTTACAGTATTTACATTACTGAAATCACTAGATACCCTTAAAATAAATCCCAACATTATCAAAGCTTTATTGGTTATTATTTCAATTGCTTGATAAAGTTAAGTTTCGTGTCAAACCAAATACCTAAGTCATTAATTTCCGAGAGAAATACTAACGACATATTGTTAATGGAATAATCAAAAAATATTGGATTTTTTATTCGATGAACCCTCAAAATTTGACATTTGCTTATGTTAAGTTGCAAGCGGTTATCACGACACCATATAATTAATCTTGACAAGTTATTTGACAATATATGGCAATCGTTAATGATTCTGATTGCTTTGAATAATTTCAGATCGTCTGCAAACATTAACACTTGAACATCATTGAAAATATACAATACATCATTGACAAATAATAAAAACAGGATTGGACCTAAGTGTGACCCCTGGGGAACACCACTCGTAGCAGTGAATTTGTATGAAAATGTGCCATCAATTTTAACAGCCAGTAAATCTGTTGGTTAAATAAATTTATTATTATTAATTTAATTTATTAATTTATTTATATATTTAGTACAGGTGATGATAAAATGACACATGTTTATACATAAAAATACTTTGACTGCCCAATTAGGAGGAATTCCCGTTTTAGGACAGTCAATTAAGCCACTTATATAGTGAACCACCTATACCGATTTTTGTTATTTGTTTTTGGGGTGCTATGCCGTGTTGCGCTAACTCCTTCTTTAGCCAACGTTTCGGACAGCATTGCAGCATTGCAGTGTGGCCGGCATAGTCCAGTGGTAACGCATTGGACTGCCATTCCGAAGGTCGCGGGTTCGAACCCGGCGTGCGCAAATAAATTTTATTTGATTAATTTGTGTTATTTCATAATTAATTAATTAAAATAATATATAGTATATTTGCGCCACGTTCCAGAGTGGAAGATACTACCAGTATCGCCCTGGTGTAAGACCACCATTCAGAATTGAAACGTTGCTCCAAATGGCTTTAGCCGTGTACTAAACACTAGATCTGAATAGCCAGGTACTTCCCCACCTTCCTCTTTCCCTTCCCCACTTACCTTCAGCCTCACAACATCCCCCAATTGGGGATGCCATAGTCTCACTGGCTCCAGACGGGAGCAGTTGGGACTCTTGTGAGGTATTCACTATAAAAAAAAAAAAAAAGCTAATACAAATGAATTCTTTCAGTAAGCCAAGTCTTCGAAAGTTTAAAACCAATTGTTTGTTTTGGGCACAGTTTTCAATTTCAGCAGGTAACATATTAATAACAACTGGGAATCATATAGTTTAACGTTCTTTAGTTGGCTTTGGGAAATCCGGAACCTTGAACACAAATCACAATAAAATATTTAAACACAATAAAAAAAAACATTGTTTCTAAAATAAAATTTAGTGCAAGCGATTTGGACACTGACCTTTATACAGTTTCTTTATACATAAGGCTTAAAATCGCTTTCAAAACTAAAGGCAAACACATTACTATCCTATTAGTTGTTAACCCCTAGGCAAGGATATCAAAAATGTAATTTTAAAAGTTAAACCGTGTTATAAGGATGTGGGTCTTAAACAGTTCTTGAAAAAAATAGCAATAAAATAAATAGGTTTTTAAATTTTCAGTAATATCAAAGTTTAAATGTTAACTACGGTGAACAACGCTAAATGCGGTTGGTAAAGTTAGATTTAAATGAAAAGTTGCAGCCAATAAGTAATTATCTGTATTAACTTCTAATAAGTTTCTGTTTTGTACGGAGAAAAATACTTACATTTTAACAATACACTTCCAACTACGATCAGACAATTAGAAACAATGACAAAATTTAAACACGAAATAAAGAAATGGATTGCAATCACAGGGCGTCCCACTATTGCAAGCATATGTAAACCAAATTGCACATAGACAAAAAGTACTATTTACACACGACCAAATTCAAACTTAATTAAAATGATCTTTTATTTATATTTATTTTATTTATATTTTCCCACATTTGTAATGAACACAATCTTAACAGGATTAACCCAACCGTTCTTTTGATTGTATTGAAATTATTTTGTATTATTTTTATATTTTGTATTTACCCTTATTGATATTCACTTAACTATATGTAAATACATCGATGTACTCTATGTCTGTCTCGGCACAGGTTTACCCTAGTGAGACAGGCATCGAAAAACGACTTGTAAAAAACTTTATATAGATAAATAAAAAATATATATATAAAAATAAAAATAAAAAATGTATCTGAGAGGAAAATCGTCAATCATTCAAATCAATGGAACTTTTTTTCTGTCTGCCCAGGTAGTACGTTCTCGAGCGGTTGAAGTACCTAGCAGATGTGTTTACCAAATAACTCTCGAAGGTACAAGGTGCGATCTCTACAGGGTAAACAGAAAATAAAATGTTCTAGAACGCACTAGTAGCTGCTGCTACAGTTCTACAGTTTTGAAAGTGAATTTAGAAATGTAAAAATATTATTTGACAATAATTAAATACATTACTGTACACATATTCATGTATATTTTTTTATTCGTGTTAGTAGTATGACATAATTATCTTTATTACACATACATTTACATTTAAGTTACAAGTAAATTTAAGTTTAAAAAAAATCAAATCTTTTCCAATGCGATTCAGAACAAATTCAACGAAATCGCAAGGTTATAAATATTGTGACCATTATAAAATTATATTATTTTTTTATACTGGTAACTCTCTGGTGAAACATATCAGATCTAGAACTAGAATTTATTCTGTAAATAGTTTTCGTGAAGATGAATGTTAACGCAAGGAACAAGAAAAGTGTCGAGTCAAAGAGTCTTATCTAGAAAATGCATAATTCCATATTAAAATAAACAGTGAGTGCGCACGCATTTTTTTCAATCTCTCTTCAGCCAGAAAACGAGAAAGTTTTTTTTCAGCTGTCAGTCAGTTTTTTCTCTTCAAGAAACACTGTTAATAACTTGCATAGTTGCACTCGGAACAAGAAAAGGGGTTTTTTCTCCGCTCTGAGTCAGTATGTGTTCCAACAATTGTCATATATGGGGATAAGGTGGCCTTTCCTAGAATCTGAATATGTTCACTTGGAAAATGAAAAAGGTTTGTCGCCACTGTGAGTCAGCATGTGGCTTTTCAGATGTGCGTTTTGAGAATATCCATAGATGAACAAGGAACAAGAAAAAGTTTTCTCCTTAGTGACTCAACGTGCGCTTCAGATTGCCTTTACAATAACATAAATATGTGCACTTTGAACGTAAAACAGGTTTTTCGCCACTGTGAGTCAGCATGTGGGTAAAAAGATGGGCGTTTTGATAAAATTAAATGTTTCACACGCGACTTGAAAAAGGTTTTTCTCCACCGTAAGTTAGCATTTTGCACTTCAGAAAACATGTATAGTTGCACATGGAATATTAAAACGATGTGAGAGAGCATATGGCTCTTCAGATGGCCTTTTTGATAACATGCATAGTTGCATACGGAACATGAAAAAGGGTTTTCTCCACTGTAAGTCAGCATGTGGAACTTTAGTTGACCCTTACGATAGCACGCATAGTTGCACAGGGAACATGAAAGAGGTTTTTCTCCGCTGTGAGTCAGAATGTGTGCCTTCAGGTTACCCTGGTTATAACTTGTATAATCGCACTCCAAACACGGAAGAGGTTTTTCTCAACTGTGAATCAGCATGTGCCGCTTTAGCTGACCCTTTTTACGACACGCATATTTGCACACGGAACAAGAAAAAGGTTTTTTTCCACTGTGAATCAGCATGTGCCTCTTTAGCTGACCCTTTCGATAACACGCATAGTTGCACAGGGGACATGAAAAAGGTTTTTCTCCACTGTGAGTCAGCATGTGGCTCGTTAGGTCGCTCTTTCGATAACATGCATAGTTGCACACGGAACATGAAAAAGGTTTTTCTCCACTGTGAGTCAGCATGTGTCTCGTTAGGTCGCTCTTTCGATAACATGTATAGGTGCACACGGAACATGAAAAAGGTTTTTCTCCACTGTGAGTGAGCATGTGGCTCCTTAAATAACCCTTTACAAAACACGCATAGTTGCACATGGAACATGAGAAAGTTTTTTCTGCACTGTGAGTGAGCATGTGGCTCTTTAAATTACCCTTTTGACAACACGCATAGTTGCACACGGAACATGAAAAAGGTTTTTTTCCACTGTGAATCAGCATGTGCCTCTTTAGCTGACCCTTTCGATAACACGCATAGTTGCACAGGGGACATGAAAAAGGTTTTTTTCCACTGTGAGTCAGCATGTGGCTCGTTAGGTCACTCTTTCGATAACATGCATAGTTGCACGCGGAACAGGAAAAATGTTTTTCTCCACTGTGAGGCAGCATGTGGCTCGTTAGGTCGCTCTTTCGATAACATGTATAAGTGCACACGGAACATGAAAAAGGTTTTTCTCCACTATGAATCAGCATATGCATTTTCAGCTGACCCTTTTGACAACACGCATAGTTGCACACGGAACACGAAAAAGGTTTTTCTCTACTGTGAATCAGCATGTGCATCTTCAGCTGACCCTTTTGACAACACGCATAGTTGCACACGGAACACGAAAAAGGTTTTTCTCTACTGTGAATCAGCATGTGCCTCTTTAGCTGACCCTTTTGACAACACGCATAGTTGCACACGGAACATGAAAAAGGTTTTTTTCCACTGTGATTCAGCATGTGGCTCTTTAAATGACCCTCATGATAACATGCATAGTTGCACTCCAAACATGAAAAAGGTTTTCCTCCACTGTGAATCAGCATGTGCCTCTTCAGCTGACCCTTTTGACAACACGCATAGTTGCACTCCGAACATGAAAACGGTTTTTCCCCACTGTGAATCAGCATGTGACTCTTTAGCTGCCACTTTCGATAACACGCATAGCTGCACAGGGGACATGAAAAAGGTTTTTCTCCACTGTGAGTAAGCATGTGGCTGTTTAAATGACCCTTTTGAAAACACGCATAGTTGCACTCGGAACATGAAAAAGGTTTTTTTCCACTGTGAGTCAACATGTGGCCAATTAGGCGACTCTTTTTATAACATCCATAGTTGCACCCGGAACAAGAAGTTTTTTCTCTTACATGGGTGCGTACGTTTATTGCAAAATTTGTCTTAGGAGAGGAGGAGCAGTTGTGATGGGGAGGAGTGATTCCCTTTTCCACAAAATGCGTCTGAAGATCTGTCGACAAATTTGAAAAATCACATGGGTGAAAAAGACTCAGTTAAACTTATTTCCTAAAATTAGAGTTAATAAGCGAAGTAAGTTTGTAGAAAGGTTAAAAAAATAGGAGAGTCCGAATCGTTCAAGTTTACATTTAAAAATTGGTTTTACCTGCTGCCTTGGTAATTCTTCCAAAGCGTTCTAAGTATTCCTCTTTAACATCCGGCAGGTCTATGTCAATTTTCATATAAGTTAGCGCCGCTTCATCTTGTCGGGGTCCAAGATCCGCGTTTATGGTGACTGTCTTCACATTAATGTTTCCTGGAATAAAAAAGGACAATAAATATAATGAATCTTTGCATGGCCAGCCCTGAACCAAACGGCGACAGGCGCAAGTTTAATTTTGGCTGCCCTAACAGTCTAAATTAGTACACGCCGAGGCAGGATATCACTGTAATCATTAAAATGATGATTTGTGTTTTTTTGTAGAGGGGTATTTTTTAAAAATAATATCAAGGGCGATGTGTTAGGTTAAGTATTTAACGCCCGGAGTAAACTGCACCAATCGTTCCCGCATAGGGCCAGCCCTATGCCTGTATCTTCGTCAAATTGATATTAACGAGAATTTTTTTAAATGAATAACTATGAACTATTTTTTCACAAATAAATACCATTGATCAACAACGTCAATGTCAGATAAAAAATTACCTCAGATGTTCGCTTCAGGGACCGATTCTTTAAGAAGGAAAAACCTTTCTCTAGAGCACCTGTAGTAGAGAGTTTGATTGTTTTTGGTCAATGAGATATTGTTTTTACAATCAATATTTATGTATTTTTAACGTATAATACGTGTAATTCACATCATATCTCAAATAAAATTAGGTGAAAATCGAGGAACCGACAACTTATAATGAATAGTATAATAAAGTTTAATGAGTGCTGTATTTTGGTATTTTCCGACAAGGACACATATTAAGGTAAATACCCAATACACCTGATGTTTTATAAGAAATGATGTTGTGAACAAGTATGTGTCCTGTTGGCACGACATTTCAAAAAAGACATTGATTCCGGACATCCGAATTTTAAGTTTTATATTTAACACTTATGCAATGCAAAAAACTGGCTGTCTGAGTACTCTCCGCATATTGCGAGAATTCCTTCGTTACAGCTGGGTGGTCGAAATCTAAATCTGAAAATGCAATTTCACCTCCATCTTCTTCCTGGAGACCTGGTTCCGTCTTGATGGATATAGTATCTGGCTTCAGTAGATCCATGGTCTGCTTTGGTAGAGTTTGGTTATTGGTTTAACCCCAAAAAATATATCTGAAACAGAATATTGTTAAAATAAAATAAAATGATAAAATTTATAAGTTAAATTAAAACAGGATACATGATTTTTAGCTTAACTCGTTAAATCATTCCTCCTTAAGTACCCTTAAAAATTGAATGTAACAACCTGCAAATCCTGATACGGGAGAATTATCTTGGGCTGTGCATTGATAAACACCTTTAAATAGCAACTTTTAAATGGCACATTCAACATATTAAAGATAAAATCACACCTTTAACTAGCATATTTAGCCGGATCTCATGTCTGTTACCAAATAAAATTAAAAAAGGTCTATATTATAGCCTCGTACATTCACATTTAAACTACTTAATTGAAATGTGGTTAATTGCATATAAAATATATATATAAATGAACTACACGTAAAACAAAACAAAGTTATCAAAAAGCTATTTCACTTCAAACCGAGAACATCAACAGAAAAAAATATATGAAAACAAAACTATTAACATTAAGAAACTTTTTATGAATATGATACATGTCTCCTTATATGAAAAATAAATAATTAACTCATACAACCAAATACAGAAATCATTAAAACGTACCAAGTAAACACACACACACGGCAACAAGATAAATTAGAATTAAACACCTTACATACTCATTACGGCAGGCAATCCATTGGTTACGAGGGGAGCAATAAGGGAGCAAGAAATTAAAAATGAAAAAAGTGTAGGTAAATTTAAAAAAAAAATTTCAGTTTTATGATCAATCAACAAAACAATGATCGTGAATAAAATCGTTGTGTAATACTTTAATGTGTAATGTATTAGTTAATTCTAGTTAAATAAGTGAAAATGTAATTTTCTTTTATCTGTAATAAAAAAAAAACATTAAAAAAAAATAAATAAAAAAATGTGGTTTCGCTTGGAATATCCTGTCAAAATAACGAAGTCGTAGCCAAAACACATATTTGAAAACCTTGAAGATATGACAACGGTTAAGAGAAACGATGTTTATCGTGGGAAAACTATAATTGAAAATTATAGACCTATCTCTAAACTATGTATCTTAAGTAAAATCTTGGAAAAAATCGTGTATAACCAACTTTTTGACTTATGCAAAAATACTATTATTAGCCCGCATCAACATGGTTTTTTTCAAGGCAGATCTGTTGATTCGAACCTAGGACAGTTTACTGATTTTGTTCTTAACTCTATGGATAATGGGAAACAGGTAGATTCCATCTACACAGATTTTTCTAAGGCTTTTGACAAAGTTAATCACGACATACTGTTAAACAAGCTCTCGAAGATTGGTATATGTGGAAATCTTCTGAGATGGTTCTCTTCATATGTTAAAAATAGAAGTCAAGCTGTTGCTTTAAAAGGTTACATGTCACAAATTATAATTATTCCCTCAGGGGTACCGCAAGGCTCCCATCTAGGGCCTCTCTTGTTTATTTTATACATAAACGACATGAATCGTCTTATTAGTAATTCTTGTTTCCTATTTTACGCTGATGACATGAAATTATATAAATGTATTAGCTCCATAGATGATTGCGACCAATTACAAGAAGACCTTGGTAAAATTGAGGAATATTGCAAAAACAATCAACTATATCTAAACATAGATAAATGTAATGTTATTACTTTTACACGAAAAAAACATTCAATTTATTATACTTACAAACTAAACCATGTACCTCTACAACGAGTAGAAACAATAAGAGATCTTGGAGTAATACTAGATTCTAGAATGTTATTTAGGGATCATATTGAAAATATTCTAAAAAAAGCTTATAAGCAATTGGGTTTCATTATTCGAATTACAAAGCCTTTTACGGTAGCACACACCCTAATTCTATTATATATGTCATATGTACGGTCACAACTAGAATTCGCCTCAGTAATTTGGAATCCTCAATATCAAACATATATTGATCGCATTGAAAATATTCAGAACAAATTTATGAAACACCTATCGTATCGTTTTAGTGACCATCGATTTGTCCCTGTCACTTTAAATAAACGTAGAAAAATCTCTGATGCATTATTCTTACACAAAATCGTAAACTGCCTAGTTGATTCATCATATCTTTTAGAAAGGATTGCATTTCGTTGCCCCAAGCAAAACACCAGATCGAATGATTTATTTAGAATACCACATTGTAAATCCAAATACGCGCAAAACTCTGTAATAGTACGTATCTGTGAAACTCACAATGCCTTACGAGATGTTGACATTTTCAACCATAACTTAATATCATATAAAACTCAGCTTAATAAATTAATAAATTAAAATACTTTTATTTTACTCAATTTTTTGTTGTTGTGAAAAGTACATTATTATCACCCGTAGTGAATAGTATAACTATGCGAAAAGTTGTATTTTTTCTTTTTGTTTTTATATTTATGTATTTCTTTATTATGTTTATTTTTTGCCATTTAATATGTTGTGTAGGTAAAAAATACTAAATCTACATTTAATTTAATGGAACTTAATTGGTCTAGAACATATGAATGTTTATTGTTATAATTTTTACTGTACGACTGTTTGCTTCCTAAATAAAAAGAAATAAAAAATAAAATAAAAAATACCTTTATGTTAACAATGTTTTCCGCCATTCCGCTTTTAACTAAATATCTTTTAACCATGTGTTTTTTTTTGTGATTATTGTAATAAATGCTTTCGAAATGCTAATCTAATAATCGGTAGACGTCAAATTGACAGTTTAAACATTCTACTGTGACAAAACGCCCAATGATTCCCTAACTAAACTGGAATAACGGCAGCTACCTAATAAATAGCGATGAATATAAGTATGAGTACTTACTTTACCAATAACCATCACAGGCGTGGGATAATATGTTTAACAGGAAGAAATGGCTCTCGGAGAAGAAAGCACTAGTTAAGCACTTTGTCAAAAATATTTATAGGTTATGCATAGACAAGAATAAAGTCATAGACAATTATTTTAATTATCATGGCGACCAGATAACTAAAAAAAAAAAAAAAAAACATTTTCATCACGTGACTTTTGAACACATACATATTGCATTTATATTCATCATAATATGACAATTAATCACGGTAATTAATAAGAACGGTTATTATTAAGAACGATCGTTACTAAGAATAATGATTTTTAAGAACATTTCATATTCAGCACAATTTGCGAGTCATTCCACGCGAGTGAATGTTAGTTCTGCCTCAAAGTCTCAACAAAACAGTTCCATTATTTTACCTTGTTAATTATTGATTTGATAAGGGTAATTAATAATTTTAATTATATTTTCATTTGTGTTTCGAGTTTCAGCAGAAAAAAATAATAATGTTGTTTGCAACTAAATAATTTTGAGTTTTAATGTGAACATGTTCGTGATATTTGCAAGTAAATGGTTTGTTGGGTTTTGACGCTGTTATGTAAATATTTTCTTTGTGTATTTATTTGCAGGTATCGACACTTGCAGAGAGCCATTTCTTTCGACGAGACCAATCCAAGTTACAGTACTGCGCACTTGTCTACAACTTACTGTCCCATTACTTTTTCGTCCATTAACATTGTTTTTAAAACCTTTTCTTTAAATGTGAGTATATTCAATAACAAACCTAACAAATTGACAGTCCCGAAAAACCATGTCAGATGTGCATGTATTGTATTTTTGCAATAAAGCTGTTTAAAGTTTCATTTGTGTATTTTAACTGTTTTTGAAATCAAGAAATGTTGTGTTGTTAGATATATTGGCTATTTTCTTAAATGGAGAAATACATTACCGAAAACAATAAAAATGCAGAGAAGAAACTTTTAACACCTCTCCTGCCAAACTTAAAATATGTACATCTGACATTTTTCTTCGGTACCGTGAAAATGTTGGGCGGCTGACATATTTTCTTTTTTAAAATTGAACATTTTTTGTAACAATAATTTCATTCGGCATTTTATGATATTACCTAGCAAAGAATAAATAGTAACAAAAGAAGTGCCTTGTGGGCGTATTTCGTGATCCAAATATTTTCCTAATCGGTGCCTATATTTTCCTACAAACATCTTTCGAAATTCAAATGAGATGGAGATCTTCTATGTCACGCAAGTGTAAGAGAGACGGAATCCTAGACGGTTGGGCAACATGTAACACTTGTTTCATTTGGGAGGAACTCGTAATGTTATGTTGTTTATTCTATGGTACGTACTGTTATTCCTTGTTGGCAATCTAACTATAAAGTTTACCTTTCCTTATTCCATATCCGTGTAGCTCGTAATTTTTAGTTAATTTTCTTTGAGGTTCTACAGAAATCATCCCTGTATCAATTTTATGTGAGAAAAATCATTTAGGATATCATTATACCCTCCTTAGCTTTGACATTAGGTCCTAGATATTATATTTTATGTAGAAGATTCATTAAAGATGTAATTGCTATAGGTATTATATATTATCTGCAAGCAGTAGTAGCCCAAACAACACAACAATCACATCTCGAACGTTTCCGTTTCAGGCTGGAGTTAATGATTACTTAATCAAGGTTGTTTTACAATTGTGTATTTTGTACCTACTTTACAAAGGATTACATCTGTTTACTGTCAGTATCTCTTGCATAATACAAATATTCTCCTATGTGCACTGCATCATTTATCACTTTTATGTAAAAAGCCTTTTTACGCGTTTATATAAATATATAAATTATTTTTTCAAATATTTTATATGTTTCTGCGTACTTTTTTACTCTGCCCTTTTCAATACGACGGAAAAAAACTAAACAAATTTTGAAAAAGTATAATTGACATTGTTATTGTCTTTTACTAGGAATAATTTATAAATCGTTATTTGAATTTTTTTGAAATGTTACATAATAGTGTTTTATAATTTGGTGGGTATGTATTTAAGTACCTACTTACAAATCTTATGATACTAACTGACATGTACCTGGCGTTACTGGGGGTGATCCTTAGGAGATAGACATTATACAATCACTTACTTTGCTGGAGGCCTTTTTAAGTTATATAATTCCGTAGTACATCATTTTGATATAAAATATATTTTTACGTCTTGATTATAAAACATCGACATTTCTCTACTTTCTAGAAATCTAATGTGCAAGTATCATAGATGTAAACCTTCCGGAAGAAATTCTCTAAATGATCGTAAAAACCTTATCAAAATCCGTTGCGTAGTTTAGAAGTACTAAGCGCAAAACAGACAGACGCGGATAGCGACTTTATTTTATACTATTTAGAGAAGCTAAGATTAGAGAAACACTTTTAGAAGCGAGATTAACTGTTCAGAGAACTACCAGGTATAAAAACAATATATTTGTATAACGTAGCTTATGTTAATTTACTTAAAGTGGGCTATACTATAATAATCTTATATATATATATATACCCTATATATATATATATATATATATATATAGGGGGGTACCCGGGTACTCTGTTGCTCGGTTACTCGGGTTAGGACCCCTAAAATGCATGTATATAAACTGCTAGGTACCCACTAGCTGAATCTGTGAGAAAACTTTAAAATTAACTAGAGAAAATCGGTAAAGAAGTTCACTTCGAAAATAAAGTATCTGAAAGTATCTGAGTATCTGAGGTGTCAGATACTAGTAAAAATGTATCTAGATACAGATACAGTTATAGAAATATAGCTAGATACAGATACACAAAAATGTATCTAAATACATGTATCTAGATACTACACAACACTGGTTAGATGCAAGGTTATACAAATACCGTTTTGGACAACACACATTTGTTTAGAAGGAAATGTGGTGGGAATACGCAACTTCCCATCGCTTACTTAAACACATTTTCAACATTCTTATCTATTGAATTTGACTGTGCTGCCATGGTAGATGTCAGCACAGTACCATGGCCGGAAATATGATTCCCAGGGTCTCAACACTGCAAAATAGAAGGTGTGAAGCATACTTCCCTGTGCCCTTCAGGAAATCAGATATTTTTTTGTTGAAAATATTATTTTATATTTTCTACTGCCTACCAAACCAATAATTACTGTTTTTGTAGGGTTCTGTTATTTTATTTATAGTAAAACATTGTGGCTTGTTTTCAGATTCTGAAACAAGTGAAAGCAGCCCTTCAATCCACCAGCCCACCTAAATGTGTACTACGTTATTACGTCTCGGCAACCGGAGAAGCGAGCCACAACTACTGCAGAGACGCGGCCAAGATAACCCAACAAATTCATCCTGACCTGATACAGGAGATCAACAGGCTTGTTGAAGCTGGAGTTTCCTCAGTACGAGATGTGTCTCTATTGTTGGAGCAATTTATTAAACATAAATTTCAGGATGGGGCAGAACCTGATCGGCTCAATTCAGGATTTATCTGTCATGTTTTTAAAGGGGTTTGTTCTCTCAATGTTTATATTTCGTTTGTGTGGTGTAATGTATTATTTTCCATTAGTAAAATAATATCAATTTTTTTTTAAATTCTTTTATTGGTTTTCAAGCTACAATCCCGTTAAACTGCAATAAAGCAGTTTGTCAACAGGATGTTAATGATCAATTACATACATACACACATACTATTATTACTATAACTATACAATTAACACACCTAAATTAATATAAACTATCTCTATTCAGTAACCATTGTTTCAACATCTCAATCTATTTGTAGAATCGCAATTTTTTATATTAATGGGTAACATGTTAAGCATTTTTGGCACGTTAAATTCTAGGGTTCGCCGTCCGTATTTATTATTATATTTTGGAACAAGCATTCCTTCATTCTTGTAAGCCTTGTATTATATTCATGTTCCACTTTCTTTTTATAATCAGACTCAGATATATGTTGAATCAATATTGTGTACCGTAATAAGGTCTGCACCGGTAATATTGTTAAATTCCGATACAACAATGATATGTTTCGTCTCTGTGAAAAAATATGTTTTTGAGCTAATAACTTAACCATAGAATTTTGTACTGATTGCAGGTGGTTTAAATTAGTTTTACAAGAGTGACCCCAAGTAGTTAAACCATACCATAATCTAAAGTTGATTCTGCGAGTGATAAGTAAATAATTTTTAAAATATTCACCGGAACGAAACATTTCAGTTTGTATATCCTACCCACTATCGCTCTCAGCCGCTTGCAAGTTTTGTTTATTTGTGTATCTCATTTGAAATGACAATCAACAGTCACCCCCAAATAAACGTATTCATTTACCAGTTCAATACTTTCACACATACAGGGCTGTAAAATGTTTTGATGAATACATATAAAGTTATGTGAAATTATTTTAGGCATGATCTGAAATGAAGCATGTGGAGACCGTATGTACATCAATTTAGTTTTCTTGGTATTAATGATTAGACCTGCGTCATGTGGCCATTTTATCAGGGACGTAAAGTCATGTTGCATATATTTAATCGCAATGGATAATTGTTCATCGGATATGACAAGAGCAGTGTCGTCAGCATATACAAAGTGTCTTACATATTTAAATATTTTTTTCATTATTGATACAAATATAATATAAAGGGTTGGACCCAAAATCGACCCCTGCGGGACTACAGCATAGATTTTTTTCCTCCAGCTCATTTTTTCTAATATTTTTACACAGATATGTCTATTAAATAAATAATTTTTAAACAAATTAAGTAGGTTACCTCTAATTCCAATTTCTTCTAAGATTTTTAATAATTTCTGTGGGTCAATTGTATCAAACGCTTTGGAGTTATCTATAAATAGTACTAAAACATGTCTTTTATGGTTTAATTTATTATTAATATAATTTGAAAAATCCTGTAATAAATTCTCTGTGCTTTTTTTCTTTTGAAAGCCATATTGTTTTTGGTCTTTAATGCTTAATTTTTCTAAGTTGATGAATCAATGAATTGCCCAACTTCCTTCATTGCTCACTAATCCTTCAATATACTAAATGGCATCCAAATTTTCACATAGACTCCAAATAATGCTAGTTTTACTTTCCCATAGGTGTACTGTTTTGTAATGTAAAAAGATTAGATACTTTGAGTATATATTATAGGCCTAGTACGAATCTGTACAAAAGTTGAACATAGGGGACCTACCACAAGTCTTTTATTGTCCAAAATTAATTATATTTGCAGGAATTAGAATGTGGTTGCCATACCAAACAGTCTTTATTGAGGCTTTCTAATCGACTTTATGATATTGGCCCTATAGTAATGTAATCTAACCAAATGAAATCACGGTGCAAGAATTGTATGAAACTAAAGATGAAAATTAGCTATCGGCTGCTCGGCAATATTCGGAAATGCTCGGCCGTGACGTCACAAAAAAATCTGAGCGGAGAACCAATTTCAAATAAAGCGCCGAAACACTTCACTTCGGGTATGCTCGGATATGTTAGCCACGCCCCCTGTCGACTAGTCGCTGTGCATATAGCGACTCCCGCTTTGTCTATGTGCCCCCCCTCACTCCACCCCATCATAATCTGGCTCTGTCCACAGCCAGTACTCCCGATGAAGTCACAGCAATTAAATCGATTAATCACTCGATTCTTTTGATCTTGCGATCATGTTAATGTTTCGATCCATTCCATCACTACGAACGATGAACTACTAAATCAGATGCTAACAGTGCAGATGCATTTATGATAACATAATGCATTTAGTACAATGAAATCGTTCCATATAATGGTTAGGAATTCTGATATGCTAAAATATTTATTTTTTATAGTGGGAACCAGACGATCCATTTTTTTTCTCTGAAATTCAATGAACCCCTCCTGACGTATAGGTTAATATTGTGACACCTCACCTCATTTGAGGTTGGATACTTCAACACCTCATTTCGGAAATTGATAACCTTATTCAAACTCATTCTGATATTGTGTCTTACTTAATACTAGATGTAAAGAATTTTCGGATTATCGATTTTTTTTTGAAACACTAGTATAGTACTTAGGAAATTATACATCTATGGACGATTGAGCGGATTGAATGTCATTTTTTCTTAAATCGCCTTAAATTGAAGATCTGCATTCCCTGCAGTAAATAAAACGCAATTTGAATGAAATTACTATGAACCTGAAATACTAGATTCATGGAATTAATTATTGTCTATGAAAACATTATTGTCTATGCATAACCTGCAAATTTTGTTGACGCATGTTTTCTAAACCGACAGTGGTTACTTCCTGTAACTAAACTTTGTTTAACTTAATCCCAAATTGTGATAGTTATTAGTAAGAAGGATTGTTTATATTCCAAACGATTCTCTCAACCTTTGTTATAACTTAAAAGTCACAATTTGTATAATTTTTTTCATTTTCATCATTGTTCGACAGAATATTCCAATCGTGACCAAATTTTAAAAAGTCATTTAATCAGTGTGCCGTTAACACTATGTTCTGTTTCAGGTATATTTGTTTGAGGTCAAACCAATTACCAAACGCTACCACAGCAATGCAATGGATCTACTAAATCCAGAGACTATATCTATCAAGACGGAACCAGGTCCCCAAGAAGAAGGCGGAGGTGAAATATCGTATACGGATATGGATTTCGACCTCCCAGATTTAAAAAAGGAATGTTCGCAATATGCGGATTGTAGTCGGTCAGCTAGTTAGTTTCATTGAATTTATTGAAAATGTAGGATGTTTAATTTGGATATTCGGAAACCAAGTCCATTTTGAAATGTCGTGAGAACAGGACAGACTATGCTTGTGCACAATACCCTCTATTGTCGTACATGAGTATATTTGGAATTTATCTTAAAATTCGTCCTTGCTGGAATCTGCCAAATTAGAGTACTCTTTTAACTTAATTATATTGCTCCAAATAAGTTGTTGATTCCTCAAGTTTTCACCTCGTTTTATTTGGGATATGGGGTAAGTTTCAAGTGTTATTTTACGTGGTGCACTTCGGGAACTTCCTTATTTAAATTACTTTATATTAAAATACGAAAATTAGTGTGAAATAAGGAAGTAGAATACTTAAAACAAACGTGTATTTGAACTTTACATTTATTGATGCTAGATTCCATCGACTTAAAACAACCGTATTGAAAGCGCTCAAGAGCATCGCTTTTCCTTCTTGAAACATCGTTCCCTGGGGACATCTGGAGTCATACGCCTAAAAAGGCTTTTACATAAATTGATACAAGAAGCAGTGTACATTTGAGAATATATGTATTATTTTATTTTTTTATTTTTTTATTGCACAACAGATAGATTATCCAATTACTGTACAATTCTCAATTTGACAATCTTAACACCTATGAAGATAATTATTATACAAAAAAACTTTAGGCTATTGAAAGAAGAATTATATATATCTAGTGCTTCTGAGATTTCATTCAATAGCACCATTCCTCTTGTCATGCTATGTTGTGCTAGAATATCTGTTCTGCCGTATGGTATTTTGAATAAGTCGTGTCGACGACTACGGCTGAAGTTTTCGGGCACGTATAAACCATAGCATTCCAAGAGGAACGGGCTATCAATATAGTTATGGATTATGTTAAAACTAAGTATTGCAAGATTTGCATGACGTCTAGTTTCCAAGCTTAATCTATTTGTTGCCTCAAGTAAGTCCACATGGTGCATGAACCTTGGATAAGTTCCACGCATCCGCATATAGACATACCTGAGGAATTTTTTCTGGATTTGTTCCAGCATATTAATATACTTAGTTTGGTGCGGAGTCCACACACCACTAGCATACTCCAGCTTACTTTGTATGACGCCATCAAACATGGCTATCATTGCATCTGGATCGTGAAATTATTTACATGTTCTTGTGATAAACCCCAGGAGTTTGTAGCATGCTATAGTAAGTCGTGATATGTGGTCCGAGAATGTTAGTTTGGGATCAAAGACGATACCGAGATCTTTATAGCTATTGACTCGGCATAATTTTGTTCTCTTTAATGGTGTAGTCAAAGACTACGGGCTTCTGAGAGCGGGTATATGTCATTTTTACGCATTTTTTTATATTAAATTCTAATTTGTTTTTATCTGACCATTCTGCTATAGCATCAAGGTCAGATTGCATTTTTAAGCAGTCTTCGTAAAATAATATTTCCATCAAAAGTTTGAGATCATCCGCAAATAAAAGACATCTGCTATATTTTACACAGACCTGGATGTCGTCTATAAGTATTAGGAACAACAGAGGACCAAGGTTTGACCCTTGGGGAATACCTGACAAAGCGGGGAATTGTTTAGATTCCTGTCCATTTATTGATACATATTGTCTTCTGGATTTTAGATATGACGCGAAGAAGATAAGTGATCGAAACCAAGTTTAAACATTTTAAGTAATAAAATATCATGATCAACTCGATCAAAAGCCTTGGCAAAATCCGTATACACTACATCGGTTTGGTGTCTCGAGTCCAGTCCGACGGCCACCAATCGCGAAAATGTTAACAAATTTGATACCGTGGATTTTCTTGGCATGAAACCGTGTTGGTTTTCTCCTAGAAACGGCATAATTTGGTGATGTAATTTCTTATAAATAATTATTTCAAATATTTTGGGTATAGTTGACAGAATGGCAACAGGTCTGTAATTCTTAATATCAGCCTTGTCTCCAGCTTTGAAAATTGGGCTCACACGCGTGAGTTTCCAGGAATGGGGGAAACAACCAGTAGAAATGCTTAGATTATATATATAACTCAGTGGATGACTTATGATTTTTGACATATAAGCAATTGTATTAGGGGGTATTCCGTCTGGGCCTGCCGCCTTATCGAGCTTTAAAGTCCGAGTACAGGCATCTACTTCCTCTGCACAGGTTAGCCCAAGACTGATTTTTCCGATATTCCAGGGCTCCTCTGTTCGAGTAAAGTCTAGATTTAGTAGAGGGCTGTCTGGCTGTACACTGATTTGAAATAGTCAGCAAATTTTTGGCTAACTATTTCGGGATCGGAAATAGTCGCCGTTCCGTCGCTTAAGTTTATTTGGGTATGAGGATTTGCTTTTTGAGATTTAATAAAATCCCAAAAATATTTGACATCATCTTTGATCCCAAACTGAACTTTTTCTAAATATTGGCGTTTTGCAATTGCAATATCTTTTTTAAGCTCGGATCGCATCGCAGAAAATAACAAGTAATCTGAGTGATCCCCACGCAGTTTGTACCTTCTTCGATGCGATTCTTTGCTTTTTAATTTATCTATAATTGTTTTAGAGAACCACGCTGGATAATTAACATTTTTACATACATATTTTCTAGTAGGGATACAAATTTCAAAAACACTGAATAAAACATTGTTTAAGTACTTGACTGCGTCATTTGCATCCGATATCGTGTATAAGTGGTTCCAGTTGAATTCTGAGAGTATGTCATTTATTAACGGCATGTTTGCTCGTTTGTACTGGAACTGATGGTTGTAGGTAGATAGTGCCGGGCGTTTAGTACTATTTCGCAACTGACGTCGGTTGCACTTTGTCCTGAATAACTTAAGAATTGATAAGGTCGGATGAAATTTATCTTCAAGGACCAAGGGTTCATCACATCGACTGACGTCACATCTATTCGTGTTACTCAATACTAAATCAAGCATATTGCCAAAATGATTTTTTATCACATTTTGTTGTTTAAGATCATTAGAATTCAAAAAATATAAATGCTCTAACATAAACTCATCGGATTTGTTAGTGAAATTGAAGTCGCCCATTTTTTTTTTATTTTTTTTTTTATTTATTTATTTATTTAGTACAAGTGATGATACAATGACACATGTAGATAAAAAATACTTTGACTGCCCAACTAGGAGGAATTCCCGTTTTAGGACAGTCAAAATTGAGTTATTCATGCACGCATACATATTTTGTAAGAACAAAAACAAAAGAGGAAAAAAAAGAAAAGTAATATAATATATACATAACTAAAAAAATATATATATATATAACTAAAAAATAATGATACATTAAAAGAAAATATTATTATAAAAGATTAAAAGCAAAAAGTTATAAGGTTAACTGATTTTAACTTGTTGTTTGGTTTGTTTAGTTTTGTTTGTTTTTTTGTTTTCTTAATGTGTTTGATATTTTGTTTGTTTTATTTTTGGAAAAGTGTGAGTTCACACTCTTTTCTCCCTAATTGGTGAAGCCAGACAGTGATAGATTTACGAAGAGCACCTTTGCTTTCCTTTTTCCATGCATCAGGTATAAAGTTGTAAAGTTTTGGGCCTAGGAATGAAAAATGTCTTTGAGCAAGTGAAGTTTTGGTTGTGGGTGGTACGATTGGATTCCTCCGTGAGTGTCGGGTGTCGTGAGAGTGGTCGATAGATGGGTAGAGATGACGTTTTTTATGAGTGTTCAAAATTATTTTCCTCATGTATAATTGTCTGACATCTAGAACTCGTAACTCTTCAAATAGTGAATCGCTGTGGTGCCTAAAAGGTTTTTTCATGATTACCCTTAGTAAGGATTTTTGGGCCTTTGCTAAGTGGTCTAAAACCATTTTTGCGCATCCACCCCAGCCTAATGATGCATAGTCTAATAGTGACCCACACCTAGCGTTGTAAATGAGTCTTAAATCTTTTAGACATAGGATATTTCTAATTGGCATAAAGATATGCGTCAGCTTTCTAACCTTAGTAGTCACAAGGTCTATATGTCCGTCCCATCTAAGATGTTTGTCGATAACAATACCGAGATATTTTATACTGTTCACGCATTCTAATTTATAGCAATTACAGTTAGTTGATTCGATGCATTTATGTATGAAAATATTGTATAATTCTTTGGGTTGGCCCGCTTCTGTCGCACTGAATCGTATAAATTTTGTTTTTTCTGAATTGAGAGTCAAAAGATTATAATCTAACCAATATTTAAGCTGGTTAATACCGTCTTCTGCTTTGTTGTGTACAGCATTCCAGTTTCTTCCTTCAAATATTAAGACAGTATCATCCGCAAATGTTATGATGTGATTGGAGAGATTACTGTTACATAAATCATTTATATAAATACTGAACAGAAGTGGTCCTAGGGTACTCCCTTGCGGTACACCAAATTCTATAAGGGCGGGATCGCTAACTGTATCATTAATTTTAACTTTTTGGTATCTGTTCGCTAAGTAACTATCCATCCATTTGAATAGCTGTCCCTGAATGCCGATGGCCTGTAGTTTTTTCAGAAGTATTTTATGCGAGATGGTATCAAAAGCTTTTGCCAGATCAAGGAAGAGAGCGATGGACTTAACTCCCTGGTCAATATTATTGGAAATAATATCAGTCAGTTTAGCAATAGCATCTTCTGTTCCTAAACCAGGTCGAAAGCCAAATTGGTTCTTGGAAAGGATCTTATAATTTTCTAGGTAGAGACTAAGACGATTTTTGACGATTTTCTCAATAATTTTTGAGATTGAATTTAGTAGAGATATAGGCCGATAATTTTGTATATCCGATTTGTCTCCATTTTTGTGAATCAGTATGACAATTGATTCTTTTAAGTGGTTCGGAAATATGCCTGATTTGAAACTAAGATTACAGATAAATGCAATAGTACTAGCTATAAGTGGTTTCAACACTTTTAGCAAATTTGTTGACACTTTATCTGGCCCACAAGCATTCGATGTCTTGAGTTCATCTATCATTTTCATTACTTCATTAGTCGTAGTTTGAATTTCATCTGATTTACAATTATAAACAGTTGAAGGTATGTTGGCTAGATTGGATTCAGTTTTCTTACATTTATCGAGTATTTTGTTAGCGAGTGAAGCTCCTACGGAAGTAAAATAATGATTTGCAAAATTAGCCATCCCCTTGGGGTCAGCAGTGTTTGTGTTTTTAGTGTCTAATGATTGTATGAATGACGACTTATTATTTTTTGTTTTGGTGATTTTTCGAAATATATCCCAGAAACGTTTCGGAGTTAATGTGTTTTCGTATATATATTGTTTGTAGAATTTTTCTTTTGTTGTTTTAATTAATTTTTTGCACAAGTTCCTATATTTCTTATATTGTTCTTGTAGTAAAATATTATCTGGTTGCCTTTTCGCAATTTTGTGGAGTTGGTTTCGTCTGTGAATAGATTTGACAAGGCCAGGGGAGATCCATGGCATGAGTTTAAATTTTTTGTTTGGGATACATTTGTTGACAGTGTTATTAGATATGTAGAATTGCAATTTCTTAATAAATTCGTCCATTGCTTGGTTAGTGTCAGTCTGATCTAGTACGTTATGCCACTTTTCTGTACGTAGCTCCTCGAGCAGGCTGCTGTAATTTATTCTAGAAATATATTTGTTTTTAGCAGCAGAGGAGGGTTTATTTCTTAGACCGAGCGCCGTGGTATAATGGTCTGAAATTGTTGTGTGTATGACAAACGAGTCTATGAACTTAATATTTTTTATGTTAATGTGATCTAAGCAGGATTTGCTCGTGCCTTGTACTCTAGTGGGGGTGTTAATTGTTGGAGTGAAACCGTTTTCGCTCAGAAAACATAAATAATCATCGCATTGACGGTGATTGTCTAAGATTATATTGACATTTAGGTCTCCAATGATTATTTGATGTTCTGAGTTGTTTGTGCTGTTAATGATGGAATGTAGTGAATTAAGAAAGGTATCAATATTGTTGAAAGATGGTGATCTATAAATTGCAAATATGCACACATTTTTGTTAAGTACTATTTTTAGACAATTTGCTTGTGATAAAGCGAGCTCGTCAACTTGAGCTTGTATTTCGTTCCTGACATAGATAACAATTCCACTGGATTTATTTATTTTTATAGATGTGTGGTATTCAGTGTAATTTTGTATTTCTTTGGAGGTATAGTATTCATTAATCCAGCACTCAGTCAAAACTAATATGTCAAATGTGAATTTAAGTTGGTCAAGAAATATGAGAAGATCATCAATATTGGTAATACTTCGTATATTCTGGTGTACAATTTTTAGACTGTACGATTCCCAACAGTATTTATTTATGTCTTTAGGATTATCAACTACATAATTGTTGCATGTGAGCATAGATTCATCGGGAATTTCAAAAGAATGTTGGATCATTTTTAGAGTAAGTTATCTGTAAGTAAACCCACACGGTAATATTAATTTGGGATGGTAAATTTATGTTTTTGATGTGTGAACAAAGAGTACATAAGTTTGGTTGCTCAGTTATTGAAATAAAATAATATACATAAATTATTGTAATACATAAATTGTGAGAAAACATTAGCCATTTCATGTTCTTCGAATGGTACAAATAAAAATTGCAATTGGTATTAGTGGTGAATTGGGGGTTAGCTAGTAATTTCTTATAATAAGGAAGTAAAGTAGCGGGGTCAGAGAGACACAATGATGTAGTTGTAAATTTGTCATATATGAATTTCCTGATAATGTGTGGGTAATATAAATGCACCACGATGTTAATAATTAAATTATTAATTGAAATGTCTGACATCGTGCTTATTTGGGGATTGAACAATGCAATATTGTAGTATTTTTTTGAAAGGAATAGAAATATCATGAAATATAGGAACACTCTGATTAACATTTTGAAAAGGGATACAGGTAGTATGGGTATGATTGCATTTGTGAGTCATAGTGCAAGTAAGATATTCTCAGAGGTGATATGTATAGCTCTCGATTCCGTGGTTTGGCGTATATATACTCGTCCCGCTTTTACCCATACGAATGCAAATTTTTTATCAATAGCCGTCTTCTTCGCTAGGTAAAGTAGGCGTTTATTTGTTGAAGTCAGGTGTTCCGATATATATACCGGCGTGCGCGGTCCAGAGAGTCCTATTGAGGTCGTGTTGAGTTTGTCTTCCTTAGTCACAGCATTCATATTGTACCTTTTTACATCGTTTAAAAAGACATCTCTTACGTGAACGTGCTTAAACCGCACAATTATAGGTCTGGTTTTTTGGGGGATTGTCTTACCCGGAGACCTATAGCTGGTCTCAATGTCATTTTTCGTAGTGTTTGTTTTTATTTCTTGATTTATGTTAAATAAAATATTTGCCAAATTCTCACCTTCAACCTCCGGTATACCTCTTATTTCGGCGGTAAAATTTTTTTGTTGCCGATCTTGATCGTCGATCTTTAATTCGAGCATAGTTAGTTTTGCCTCGAGTTCTGTGTTTTTTTTTTGAATGGAGTCTATGCTTTGTAGTTTTATCAGAGATTTTTTAAAGTCTTCTTCAAATCCCTCTATTTTGCTATTAAAGAATGTTAGCGAGGCCTTGAAGTCCTTGAATTCATCGAACATTTCGTATAATTTCGTCTGGACATTCTTGAATCCCTGTAGCTCAGTCTTGATTTGACGTAATTCATGTGTGATTAGGTCGAGCTGTGTTTCTCCTACTTTAGTGGTGCTGGCCGCTGGGGTCTCCTTCCTGGAAATGGAAGTAGAACGCGCCGTACTGCGCGTTTCCGTCTTGCAGCCAGTGCATTTGGTATTATTGCGTTTTTCTTGGGAGAGTTTTCGATAATGACCTTCACTTACGCCACCGCAGGCGAAATGTAGACTCTCCTTGCAGGAGGAGCACCAGAACATTGATTCCCTCGTGAGTATGGGTTCCGGGCACTTGCTGCAGGTGGTGCTCTCCATATTGCAGGGAGTTATTATGTATTACAGTGAACAATCGACACAGAAACTGAGTTGTAAAAAAATTATATTTTAGTATTACAGTTTTGAAGGAATTGTATTAGAATATTATATTTAGTTTATTTTGTTGTTAGATTTAATATCACATTTATTTTTAAAATTACAGTATATATTTGATTTAGTATTGGATTTATTTTGTATGATTTATTAGATTGCCATCTGTTGGACAGTAAGTAAATCAAACTTCACAACGTAAAAAATAAAAAATAAATGTTTACTCTGGGTTTCGAACTAATGACGTTTAATGACGTTTCTATCCTTTAATATTTTCGATTGATATTCTTGATCAATATAATCGTAGAATTTTATTCGATTCTCTGAATCATCCGTGCAATAGAAATATACAACACATATGTACGCTGTAAATTTATTTTTTGTCACTTTCAGCCAGATGTGTTCGCCTTCCGTTTCAAGGATTTGCATTCTCTGGGACGTTAGTGTATTATTAACCGCTATGCATACACCTCCTCCGCGTGCATCGTTATCTCTGTCCCGCCTGTAGACGGTATAGCGCTTGTCGAATAATCTCGAGTCGAAGACAGAGGAGGTCAACCATGTTTCCGTCAGGCAGATAATTTCGTAGTTTTGTAGTAGTAAATTCCTCGAAAATTCTTCCGTCTTGGTATTTAGTCCACGAACATTTTGGTAAAGTATATCTAAGCTTGCCATTTAATTAGATACGTTCCTTATTAGCTGCTTGTAAAAATTTATATTTACTTACAGCAATACCTGTTGGCCAGACTGATGGGTTAAGAAAGATTTCTCGGTTCTCTTCCGGGACGCCTATCTTAAATGAGCTGTAGTTTCCTCGAGCGTTTAATTTAACTACCTCAAATTCGGTAGAGACTATCGTTTTTAGGTATTCCTCTATAACTGGCACCTCTGTTCCCGCGGTAAATCGCCACGCGTGAATATAGAACTTACGAGCTACGGCTCGTAATGTTGAATCCGTTTTGGTACCCGTAACGATGGGAAGACGTTTACGCGGCTTACGTTTAATTGTCTGCCACTCAGCGTTGTGAGTGTCGTTAGTGCGATTTTCCTCACTCACTTTAGAAGTAGAAGTGTGGGACTCCTCGCTGATCAAGATTTTTTCAGGCTTATTTTTCATTTTGCCTGTGGTCACCGGTACCTTACCCTTTTCCTGGAACGGTCCTGACCTTGCAGAGCTGCCGGTGTTTGTGGGGCACGGTTCACTGGTTGTTGGTCCCTGGCTAGGTTCGGTTCGCCTGTCTGCTTCGTACTTCAGCGTTATAGCTTCTAGTTGAATAATTTTGGCGCACAATTTGGTAATGGTGCCGCCTTGTTTAGAAATGAGTGAATTCTGCTCACCGATTGTATCCTGGAGTTTAACAATTATTGCAGCTAAGTACTCCACCTTATCTGTCATATTATTGACTGCTTGGCTCACTGTTTCCCAGGCTTGGGTTGATCTTGTTGCCATGGTTAATATGGAGCACAGGTTATTACGTCCGTACGACAAGATGTCACATTGAGATTATATTGGAATCACATTATATTGGAAATCCTAAGAGTATATAGATGTAATCCATCATAAAGCACGTACAACGTATATTTATGAATTCATAAATATAAATTTGTGATTAAAAGAATAATAGAATATTTTGAAAAATATATATTTTTTTAAACTTAATATTTAACAATATAAGTAAAACGTAAGAGCAGCAAAAAAAAAAATTAAAACCACACTACATATAAGACAATACACTAAAACTACACTAACAACGCCACTCTAATTTGTAGGATTAGTCGGTCAGTAAGTGTGTTTGTGTTTTTATTTTACCGTCAATTGACCTTAAATACTTTTTTACAAAATTCCGCTTCTACGTGTTTAATCGATGGTATCTTTATTCCTTTTATTTAAAAATACGTTTTGTTTCGTATCAATGATCAAAGTACGAATTATAATTTTGTTTTTCTAGGTAGCTTTAATGCGGGAACTGTTCCCTTCAAGCTGGAACCAGGACCCCGAGAAGAAGATGAAAGAGGTCCAAATGTGAAAATTGACATAGACCTGCCGGATGTTAAAAAGGAATGCTTAAAACGTTTTGAAAGAATTTCCCAGACAGCAGGTAAAACCGATTTTCATTGTTTGATTTATCAAATCGTGCTATCCTATTTTATTAACGTTTTTAGGAATTTACTGTGCTTATCTACACTTTCTGTAGGTAATAAAACTTATTGAGTATTTAACCTCTTTTTCTTTTTTTATTGCCAGTTTCGAAGACACACCCTGTGGAAAAACGATCATCTCGTCCTCATTGTAACTACTCCTGCTCTCATAAGTCACATTTGACAAGACACGTGCTGACCCACTGTGGAGAAAAACCTTTTTCATGTCATGAGTGCAACTATTCATGTTCTGTTAAGGTAAATTTAAAGAGACACAAGTTGACTCACAGTGGAGAAAAACTATTTTCATGTTCTGAGTGCATTTATTCGTTTTCTCAAAGGAGTCATTTGACGAGGCACATTCTGACACACAGTGGCGAAAAACCTTTTTCTTGTTCGGAGTGCAACTATTCATGTTATCAAAGGGGTGATTTGACGAGACACATGCTGACCCACAGTGGAGAAAAACCGTTTTCATGTCATGAGTGCAACTATTCATGTTCTGTTAAGGTAAATTTAAAGAGACACATGTTGACTCACAGTGGAGAAAAACTATTTTCATGTTCCGAGTGCATTTATTCGTTTTCTCAAAGGAGTAATTTGACGAGGCACATGCTGACACACAGTGGCGAAAAACCTTTTTCTTGTTCGGAGTGCAACTATTCATGTTATCAAAGGGGTGATTTGACGAGACACATGCTGACCCACAGTGGAGAAAAACCTTTTTCATGTCATGAGTGCAACTATTCATGTTCTCTTAAGGTAAATTTAACGAGACACATGCTAACTCACAGCGGAGAAAAACCTTTTTCATGTTCTGAGTGCAATTATTCCAGTTCTCGAAAGAGTTATTTGACTAGACATATGCTCACTCATAGTTAAGAAAAACCTTCTTCATATTCCGATTGCGGTTAATCATTTTCACGAAAGACAAATTTGATGTGTTTCATAGTGTTTTACAGTGAAGAAAAACTTTTCTCACGTTTCGAGTGTAATTATTCATGTTCTTAAAAGGGTCTTCTACATAGAAGAAAAACCTTTTTCGTGTTCCAAATGCAACTATTCGTGTTCTCGAAAGGAAGATTGGAAGAAACACGTGATTACTCACTGATGAGAAAAAAGTGTTTCATTTTCCCAAAGCAAAATATAGTATTTAGCTAAGCAGTTATGAAATAAATTATTTTATATTTCCGGAAACTGAAATACTTACTTCTTATTCCTGTCCATCTGACAAAAAGTATTTTTTGAAATCGTAGATACGTAAAAATACGAGCGTCGAAATAAAATGTCCGTATTAAGTGAGTCCCTATTTTCTATATACTTACAAAAATCAAGTGAAGAAGTGACATTTTTCAGATCTTTGTTTAACTAAAATATATTTATAAGCTCTGAATTATTATCATCTTTGTTATTTACACAACCTAACATTGTGGACAAACTTTCTTTTGTCATCTGCCAATCGTTTCATTCTGTTTCTACGCGCAAATTTTACACAATGTCCCTTACACGTTTTAACCCACACAGTTAAATTTATCATCCCATATGTTGCATCCGAACGCGTTTCCGAATTACAGCTTCAGGTAAACATGAATGATGAACTATAAATGAATTGAAATGAACTGAATGATGTCTGTTGGAATTGAGTGATCATACGTGTAAGAAGAAAACAAGGTAGGCCAATCACTGACCACGAAGAAGCACACATCATAATGTAGTTAGTTAAAGCACAACACAATCACATGAGTTCCACCGCGATACCTCGGGGTAATCATTATAGCCACAACACAACGAATGTTTAAGCGCTTTTAATCTAGGTAAAGATTATACACATTATATACATCAACGACTTGCTTCTAATTCTTCTTCTGGTCTTTCCAAAGCTACAAAGTACGCTACATTATAGTATATTTGCGGCTCGTCCCAGAGTGGAAGATACTCTCATTATCGCCACTGGTATGAGACTACCATTCCAGAATTGAAAAGTTACTTGAAATGGCTTTAGCCATTGTTGGTGACAAATATAAATAAAAAGTTACCATCCCACTTTCTTATTCGGCGTCTCTTTTCCATCCCCATATCCAACAGCCTTACAACTAGGGTTGCCAGACGTCCTTTAATTTAAAGGACGTCCTCTATTTCAGACCCAAAAATTGATCTTGTCCTCTAATTTAAAATCTTCAATAGAGGACAATACTTTGTCATCATGATATCAAAACTACAGATACCTAATATTAACCTTGATGCATTGTATGAAGAGTTCTTTATATTAAAGCCTCTCCTGACGAAGATCATAGACGATAAGAAGTGTGAAAATGTTCTTGAAATTTGGATTCAGATTCTTAAATCTACGGATGAGAACAAGAATCTGCTAAAAATAATACAATACGTATTTTCCATCCCTGTTTCTAATGCCCAAGCCGAATGGATTTTTCCTTGTGTACGATACTTTGACCAAAAACCGAAATAAGATAAATATTGATACTGTTAAAGCAGAACTACAAATAAAGTCGAACTTCAACATAAAATGCAAACAATTTCATTATAGAAAACGAAGAAGCTCTTAGAGCAGCCAAAAGTAATACCAAGTTTTAACTTCATTTATTACTTTAAATGCAAAATGACTAATTAAGGTCGCACTACTTACTTGGCTTCGATTAACATTGTGCATATTGTTTTTATTAATAAATGTAACTACTGATACTATAACAGCATTTTATTAAAAAATATATTGATGTCCTTTATTTTCATCATATGTCCTTTATTTAATCGTATCAGATCCTCTTATTCATAAAACGGGAGCTGGCAACCCTACTCCCAACATACCCCAATTTGCAGGGAGAAGTTGAGACACCTCTGCAGTATTCACCTGAAAAAATCCCTGTTGAAGATAAGAATTTACCCAATTAAGAGGAATGACATTATTCTGGAAATTTGGAAAGTGTTATTGTAATTGTTCTTAATTTCAACTACTTATTCAGCATGGTGATGCTTGGAGATGGGAGCTGAGAAATGGATAAATGACAATACGGTAAAAAATATGCATATTGTGATTTCAAAACCAAACACAATGCTTTTGATTGTTGTTGAAAAGTTCTCATATGAAATTTCTAGTCAAGTATTTTGCATGCTGAAAAGTAAAACCGCGCTGTGTAAAACTGAATATACATTTCACAACTAGTTGCGCTCAAGTTGTATCAAGACATTATTTGAACTTCTAGTTTCACGAATTAACATAGTTATGCAACAAAACAAGAATTGCAAACCAATTTATGACACCAGTCATTAATGCAATTAATTGTGTAGTGTAAAAATATGGTGTAACTAGGCCAACGAGGAAAGTGGTTTATTTATGCAAACGAGTGTCGTGAAATCATTTCAGCTGAGTGGACGTATGGGTTCCTTGTAATTACATGAGAGATTTGCCACCATTCAACGAGTGTCGTGAAAGCATTTCAGCCGAGCGGACGTATGGGTTCCTTGTAATTACCTGAGAGATTTGCCGCCATTAAACCATCGAAAATAACAAATCAACGCAGTAGTGTTATTAAAAACTTATAGTTTGTCATTTTCTATTGTTACTTGAAAACATATAAAATGAAGCCTACTTAACTGATTACTTCATTTATTTTATTTTGTGAAATAATATAATTATAATTATGAAATAATATAAATAATATTCGCCTCACAACAGACTTTGTCTAGTGAGGAGGGTAATGAAAAAAAAAAACATCTGTACAGAACCAACCTAAAACTGAAACTGAAACTGAAAAAAATAAATAAACTGAAATGTTGATAGTAGGTACCTACCTATTACAGCCCCTAAGGGGTTTTTTCACCAAACTCTTATAAAGTTGATTATAACTATGTGTCACATAACATAATGCATTGGATGAACATGCTCATACACCTGGGTGCGTTTTATTACAGAAAACGAGATAATAACAAATTCGTGTAGTTTGGCTATTGTCAGCTTATTTCCAACCCGCCAAATGATTCAATATGTACTAGTACCTCAATCAACAATTACTGCTTATTATATTTTTTCACCTGTAAAAACCAACTTTATTTTTGCCGACATAGCTCAGTGTATACAGAGCACCTGACCGGACATCCTGGTGGGCTTTTAAATAACAAGTTTTTTTACATAACATAACATAAAGAAACATTTTCAAATGGAAAAAGATAGACTATAAAAATAAAAATAATAATAAAAGTAAACATAATATGAAAGGTAGGTAAGTGAATAGATAAGTTGGTAGAGTTAATTCATTGCAATAAAAGAGAAATAAACTTGTAGGTATGAACAATTACATGTGAATGGCTAAATGTGATACATGACAAATTTTTTTATTTATTTATTTGTTTGTTCTCGCCTTGACGGCTTTTACATGCAAGGTAAATCATACAGGAGCATTATAACATGTATATAGCATCATAAGAATTATAACATAGTAAATTAAATAATAAGCTGAGCATGAAAGACATAAGTAGGCACAACACAGGTAGGTATTAGTATACGATAAGAAATTGTATATTGTATAAAGGAGTTCAACCAGCAAATACTTATTTGGGCTCAGGCTACAGTACATTCAGCAATTATATGCGTCACAATATTACACAAAACCTAATTACAAACATACTCGAAGCATACCGGTTGGCAGTGGTGTAAAACATTTTCTAGCGATTTATAAAAGTAGGTAATATTCTTGTAATAATATATAATTTTTTTTTTGCTATTATAAATGTAGGTACGTAAGTTTGTTATTATTATGACAAAAATAGAAGGTACACAACAAATACATACATACAAAAAGAAGTAGGTATTATGAAAATATTTACAGAGTATAAAATTTGTTATTGTTAACAACAACAGGATTTTTGCTTAATATCTGCATACTTATAAGCAGGAAGCGATGCTTTTATTAAAAAATATATCAACAAAGCATGTTTCATTCCCCACACGATGCAATCTCTGAAGACAAGAGTTGAACATAAAATTAGTGCGAGAAGCAACTATATTGAATGGAGCATGAAGTCTAGTGTTGTACTTATTGGGAACTTGATAATTTATCATATTCAGCATGTCTTAAACACAAGCGTCTGCTTCCATAAAAGAGTAACATCAAAAAATTCGAAAAAAAATTGTGAAAAGTAATTTTTATATATCATTATTGTTATCAAATATTAGTATACATTGTAAACTGTTTAATTATGAAATAAAATAAAAAATAATTAAAATAGCAAATTTGCTGTTATCACAAAATCTGTTAACCTCAACTAAACTGGGCTTCTAAATTTTTGTCCAGTACAAGCTACACCTGTAAACATAAATGTTAACTTTAAAAAAAAATCATATCGAACCTTCCGAAACTTGTTAACTGCTGGGAATACAACTAGATGCAATTATAGACTGAAAAGAACGTGTATTTAAAGTTGTAGCAAAAATCAGTAGCTTTTCTTTTGTTCTAGGCACCCTTAAGAATATGTTAAACATCGAGTCAGTAATCACCACATACCATGGATACGTATACTCAATGATAAAATACGGAATAGTTTTTTTGGGGAAACTCAGTAAACGCCAAAGATGTTTTTAATCATCCAAAAGCGGTGCCCACGAAAAATTACAAACTCTGATCACCTGGATTCAAGTAGACCATTTGTTTTTAAATCTCAAACTTCTGACAGTGATGGACATAATATATATAATGGAGTTATGCCTATTAGTTCGATCATCTCCATAAAAGTTCCCACAAAAACACTCAACACATAAACACTCTACAAGGTTCACAGAAAACTTATTAATCACAAAAGCAAACAAAACTATATTTCCAAAAAAACCATACTACATACATGGCCATAGAAATATATAACAACCTTCCACGTAACATCAAACAAATAATCGACAAACTCAAATTTAAACCATCACTAAAAACATTTTTTTTAAACAAATGTCACTACACTTTAAATGAATACCTTACATAAATTAAATACCTTAGTTTTTTTAAGTTTTTATTTACATATATTTGTTGGGTTTTGTAATATAATGTGTATTTGTTGAGTTAGCTGGAAGAAATATGATGTAACATATAAGCTATACCCTTGGTACTCTATAATTTTGTGCAAAAAATGTTTTTTTGAATTTTGAATCACTCGCGCGATAACAACATCCAATACAAAAAAATACTACTCATATTTTTTTTAGCATGATTAATTTATTTTATAAGAACTATAACATAATTTTTCATTCAATTTTTATTTACAGTCATTACAATTCGTGAGCACATAAACCCAGAATCAAAAATTCTACTAATATCTCCACACGCTTTCCTCCTTTTAATTATTTTTACTCATATAGTTCTCCAGGTTAAATTACTAAGACATTGAATATAGATAAATAATAGGTACTCTTATCAGGTATAATTTAATACATCTTATCCCTTGTATCATAATGAACTGAGTGATTATAAAAAAAATATTGTTAAATACTTTATATACCCATTATATACTTTTCGGTAACAAGATAAATTTCAGCCTCGGTATTAAAATTGGAGACAACTGCCTCGAAAAGAAAATGAACACAAAATATTTGGGTCTGATCGTAGATTCCCAACTCTCGTGGGATTGATAATCTAGTTTCCTTCAACGGAAGCAATCTTCCGAACAGGCCTTCCATTGAAATGCTTGGTATAACTATAATTGACCAGCTCAGGAACGGGGGCTCCATCGAAGCCAGAGTAAAGTTGGCCTCTCAGAAGCTGGGCGTACTGTACAGGGCCCGCAGATACTTTAATAATACACAACTGCTGACCCTGTACAAATCGCAAGTGCGCCGTACTGTCGAATTTGGCAGCCATCTCTGGTCCGGAGCCCCTAAATACCTGAAAAAACCCTAGACTCTGTGCAAAAACGGGCGGTCCGTTTGATAGATTCCCCAATCTTAACAAACGGACTGCAATCTTTAGAGCACAGGCGTCAGGTAGGTATGCTGTCCTTGTTCTATCGGTATTACAATGGAAGATGCTCTGAGGAACTAGCGTCATTGATCCCTTCGGCACCGGTGCGTAGTCGGGATACACGCCAAACGCGCGCCCAACATTTGTACACAGTTGACACTTGTCACATGAGAACGGGTCGCTTCTACGATTCGTTCTTAAGTTCAACAGCTCGGCTGTGGAACGAACTGCCGGCCTCTGTGTTTCCTCCCTCCTACAACATGGGACTCTTCAAGACCCATGTTCACTCCTTCCTCTCCACAAAAAGACCCTCCACACAGCATCCCCAAAGATGACATAGGCCCTGAGGGAAATTATTTTCTTCAGGGCCTCCTGTGTGGAGTTAATAAAAATAAAAAAAGTAGCTTTGTGATTGCATTTATGTAACATGTTGCTGATGCTATCCGAGAAGTAATTCACAAAATCATTTGACACAGAATCCTCAGTTCTATCTTTTGAAATATTATATCTATCGTGTTATTGTTTCATCACAATCGTTTTTGGGTTTACGTCCTAAAATATTATTTATCTCATCCCAGTTTTTTTTGGTATCATCTTTTGTTGTTTTACAAGCCATATTTCTTTTCAAGCTTTTATTATGTACACGATTTGTATTTCTTATATTACGGTTTATATATTATGATTTAAATTATACCATGTAAAAGTCAAAAGGCCTTGATACTATTGTTGTTCGTTTAGTCAGGGCCGGCCCTGAGCCAAATGGCGCATGGCGCAAGTAAAATGTTAGCGCTCCTTGTCAAAACCAGTAGATGCCTTGACCCTAGGTAGTAGATAGGTGATCACTGTAATGAATTATATTTGTATGTTTGCCTAGCGCAGTTTTTATGAAAGAAAATCTTAAAGGTGGTGCGTTAGTTTAGGTATTATCAGCCTTGGAAATTCGGCGCCTGGAGCGGACTGCTCCAATTGGCCCTGCGTCTAATTATTTTTTTAAATACTTAACATCATAAAGAGAATCTTTCAACGCCTTCTTTAAAATGTATTTTGTGTTCATATTCTTGTATTATTGTGAAGGGTCAAAATAAATTTATCTATTCTCTAATTAGCTATTAAGTTATCACAGTATGACAGAAATCCTGGCTTAGTTTCCCATTGAGACCGTAACTTTTTATTTTTCTGTGTCTTGTTCTGTTTCATGTTTTGTTTAGACTTATTATTATTATCTTCTACTTCAATGATAAATCAATGCTTTTATTTTTTTATTCCTTTATTTTTCCCAATTTTTACATTAATTACATACAATATTATATAAATCCATAATTTTTACATATTGATTTCTATAGCTCAGGAAACTTTCTATCCACATTTTAGCATTAATCTATAATTCCTATTTTGTTAAGCTTGTACAGTAATTTTTTGTGACTTATGTCTCTATTTTTTATATTTCTATTATGATTTGATTTATATATACAACCTCTCTCCATGGCTATAAATGTATTGTTTTGTACATTTTTCCTTTTATATAATTTTTTGTTGTATATGATTTAAGATTTTCACGGCCAAAAGTATTTTTGTTATTTGTTTTTGGGGTGTTTTGCCGTTTTGCGCTAACTCCTTCTTAAGCCAACGTTTCGGACAGCATTGCAGTGCTGCACTGCAATGCTTTCCACCACAAAAACAAAACACAATAAAACTTTTGTTCTGAATAAATTTTTGAATTCATATTCCTTTCTTCCAAAATTTAATTCCCTTTTTCCTTATTATGCTGTCTCAGTAGAGGTAGAGACACAATGAGGAAATCCATAATTGGTTGTATTTTGGCTATATAATATTTATGTACAAACTGAAATAAATGTAAACTGTCGATTTCCCGAAAATCAATAAATAAATAAATAATGGGCTTGACTAAAAGAAACAACACTCAGAATGGCGAACCTTGGGAAGTGGCGGTGTGTGGGTCGGGTGCGAGGGGAGTGAGGTGATTTTACTGAACCGCACTCCTGACCCGGACCCAAGATGAACATGTTCACCGCTTTCATTCACAATACCATACCAGTGCTAACGCACCCATTTGCTGGATTAGTTAGTGGGGGCAATAGATTACAAATATATTATCACTATGATTTTTTTTATTTATCTTCATTTTACTATGAACCCTTGGAGTATCTTTTCCAGAATTGTTGATGTTGTTGGGTTCCTGTTTGGTAACCACAATTTTTCTTGTCTTTTGGTTCTCCCAAACAGAACACTGAGTTGCGCCGCTCGCTCCGTTCGAGATGTGATTGTTGTGTTGTTTGGGCTACTACTGCTTGCAGATATAATACCTGTAGCAATTACATGCATAATTACATCTCAAATGAATCTTATACATAAAATATAATATCTAGGACCTAATGTCAAAGCTAAGGAGGGTATAATGATATCCTAAATGATTTTTCTCACATCAAATTGATACAGGGATGATTTCTATGCAACCTCAAAGAAAATTAACTAAAAATTACGAGCTACACGGACATGGAATAAGGAAAGGTAAACTTTATAGTTAGATTGCCAACAAGGAATAACAGTACGTACCATAGAATAAACAACATAACATTACGAGTTCCTCCCAAATGAAACAAATGTTACATGTTGCTCAACCGTCTAGCATTCCGTCTCTCTTACACTTGCGTGACATAGAAGATCTCTATCTCATTTGAATTTCGAAAGATGTTTGTAGGAAATTATAGGCACCGATTAGGCAAATATTTGGATCACGAAACACGCCCACAAGGCCCTTCTTTTGTTATTATTTATTCTATGCTAGGTAATGTCATAAAATGCCAAATGAAATTATTGTAACTAGAAATGTTCAAATTTAAAAAAGAAAATATGTCTGCCGCCCAACATTTCGACGGTACCGAAGAAAAATGTCAGATGAGCATATTTTAAGTTTGGCAGGAGATGTGTTTAATGTTTCTTCTCTGCATTTTTATTGTTTTCGGTAATGTATTTCTCCATTTAAGTAAATAGCCAATATATCTAACAACACAACATTTCTTGATTTCAAAAACAGTTAAAATACACAAATGAAACTTTAAACAGCTTTATTGCAAAAATACAATACATGCACATCTGAGATGGTTTTTCGGGACTGTCGATTTGTTAGGTTTGTTATTGAAGGTTTTAAAAACAATGTCAATGGACGAAAAAGATATGGGACAGTAAGTTGTAGACAAATGCGCAGTACTGTAACTTGGATTGGTCTCGTCGAAAGAGAATCACAAAGAAATGGCTCTCTGCAAGTGTCGATACCTGCAAATAAATACACAAACAAAACATTTACATAAAAGCGTCAAATACAAATAAACAATCTACTTGCAAATATCACAAACACATTAAAGCTCAAAAATTATTTAGTTGCAAACAACATTGTTAATTTTTTCTACTGAAACTCGGTAGCCAGGTAAAATAATGGAACTGTTTTGTTGAGACTTTGAGGCAGAACACGGGGGTGATTTGATAAGGTTTATAATTGATAACGATTATATTTTTAAAATCAATTTTTAAGAAATCGAAAAATCATCAGTTAGGTTTTGTAACGTGATTTTGAATGAATTAATGAAAATATGTCAAAGTTGTGGAGTTTATTTAGGTATTTCATGCATCAATTTTAATTTTCTTGGTATGAAATTTTGATATACCGTGTTATTTAAGTGTATATCTAATCTGTCCAGAACAGATTTAAATGTCTCGTACATTTCGGTACGTCATTAGGGTAAATGTCAATATTTCCAGGTTACTGACTTAATTTATGTGAATTCGTTAATAGCACAGGTGAGGTGCCTATATGGAACGATATTCAAATTGTTTCTCTCACTGGAAATGTTCACTAACTTTGTTTTTTTCAATTTTAAATAAGTACAGCTGTAATAACATCTTGAATTTGAAGTGAAAAATTTTGAAATACCCCTTCGAATCGTCCCAATTAAGCATTTTATTAAACAAATTAGAAAATTAATTGATTGAAGAACACATTTTAAGGAAAAAGCTTTAGTCGGACGTAGTCGGAGGCATGACGGTGACCATAAACAAGGTGACAGTTGGTTTATTGTTGTATGGCATATTTTTTTTTATTGTGCAACAGAATATTTTTTCCAATTACAGTACAATTTTGCATATGTCAGCATTAAGCTAGGTGACTATTCAATAATTGCTTTAAGTCATTCAGAGAACAGTCACTTACATCCAAATTCTTTGCAAGTTCGTTTAACAGCACACCTCCCCACGTCATGCTATGCTTTGCCAGGACGTCGGTTTTGTCTTTTGGTACTCTGAATAGGTCATGGTATCGACTTCGGCTGTAGTGGTCTGGTACATATAAATTTTAGCATCCCAAGAGGAATGGGCTATCGATAAAATTGTTCCTAATTTTGAAAGACATAATAGCTAAACTTGCTTTCCGCTTATATATTGGTAGTTGGTACCACTCGCGTGAAATGATTCGCAAATTGTGCTGAATATGAAATGTTCTAAAATATCATTAAAAGCACTCTTTTTAGGGAGAATTGAGTAATACAAAAAAAAAAAAAACATCATTATGCTTGGTTACGATCGTTCTTAATATTAACGGTTCATATTAATTACCGTGATTAATTATCATATGATGAATATGTATGTGAACAATATGTATGTGTTCAAAAGTCACATGATGAAAATGTTTTTTCTTTGAGTTATCTGGTCGCCATGAAAATTATAATAATTTTCTATGACTTCATTCTTGTCTATGCATAACCAGGGGCGTACAACTCCCGTCTGACCTTGTAACCCTGATGGGAGGAGTTATTCCTAACCCAAATTCTTATAGACAAAGCTGTTGTGGCTGAAAGCTCAGATCTCATTGGCTCAGAGCAAAAATTGTAGTTTGATTTCTCGCTCTCTACCATAGCGACTTATGTAACAGAAAGAAAAGCTAAGCATGGGTTATGCTGCGATAAAAATTAACGGTAATTTCCAAGACGCCATTTCGAAAGTTGAAGCATGAAGTCAGTTGAAGTTTTTAACGTAAATATTTTGAATTTTCTTTCAACCATCTAAAAATAAAGTTGCGTGCTAGAATTCTTCAAGGTGATAAAATAATGCTGTGTTGTGTTAAAGTGTGATATCCGGTCTATCTCCACCAATTGAAAGAAGGACCCGAACCCGTTGTTAAATACAGGTACTAACCTCTCGTTCTTTGATACAATGTTCTCAACTCCCGTCTGAACTTGTAACCCTGATGGGAGGAGTTATTCAATGCCCAAATTCTTATAGACAAAGCTGTTGTGGCTGAAAGCTCAGATCTCATTGGCTCAGAGCAAAAATTGTAGTTTGATCTCTCGCTCTCTACCATAGCGACTTGTGTAACAGAAAAAGAAGCTAAGCATGTGTTATGCTGCGATAAAAATTAACGGTAATTTCCAAGACGCCATTTCGAAAGTTAGTCAGTTGAAGTTTTTAGCGTAAATATTTTGAATTTTGAAAATCGACTAACCCATCTAAAAATAATGTTGCGTGCTAGAATTCTTCAAGGTGATAAATTAATGCCGTGTTGTGTTAAAGGTTGCTCAGACGGATTCGATAATCGTGCTAGCAAGAAGCAGCAAGAAATACGTTTGTTTGTGGGTGTCATTTCGCAATTGAAAGCAAAAATACCGTACTCTTGGGATTAAAAAAGGATGCATGGCAACGCTAAATCTTCCAGTCATCAAATAATATCCTGTCTATCTCCACCAACTGAAAGAAGGACCCGAACCCGTTGTTAAATACAGGTACTAACCTCTCATTCTTTGATACAATGTTCCTGATTCCTGAATGTACTTGGCCAATAATTTAATTAATTTTCCTTTTCAGACCTCTCCGTATTCCGACGCGATACTATACCACGTATTAGGATGCTAAAACTGCTAAAAAAGCCACGATTACATCAAACAAGGTCATTTAAACCTCTCCAGAATGCATCATGTAAGTATTCAGATTTAACCAGCATTTTCCATGATGTTTGCTGACGACAAAGCTGTGGAAATTATATGAAACCCTTGCAGGAGAATTTAAATAACTTCTAGTTTAGTGGCAATAATAATAAACACTTAAATTTGTTGAATATAATATTTTGTGTATATATTCTTGTATTTTTGTGCAAGGTCAAATTAAATCCTATTAAGTGTTGCAGTAAAACTGGGTTCGATTCCTAGTTGAGACCGTTACTTTTTATTTTTGTGTCTTGTTCTGTTTCATGTTTTGTTTAGATATATTAGTATTATCTTCTACTTCAATGATAAATCAATGCTCAATACATCGGTTGTACTGATCCTGTTTTGTATTACTGTCCATTGTCTTTTTGAAAATAAAAAGTATTTTTATGTGTGCATAGCTGTGGGTTTTTTTATATTTTCCTTTTCTTGCATTCCAATATTTTTATTTTTAAAATTAATTGTTTTGGGCTAGTGAATGAACGATGTTAGCTGGGTGCAGTTATTTTGTCTATGTTTGCACTTTTTTTAATGGCCTTGAGATTTATTTATGGTCCACAATATATTTACCTGTCTGGACCAAACGACCGTTTTATCTGTGGTCGTCTGTTGTAAAGGGGGGTGACAAAATGGGGCCATACAAAAAGCCCGATGATATCGATCTAGAGAGTGGTTTATTTATGTGAATAACCTATAAATATTTTTGACAAGTGTCAACTAGTGCTTTCTTCTCCGACAGCCGTTTCTTCCTGTTAAACATACTATCCCACGCCTGTGATGGTTCTTGGTAAAGTAAGTACTCATACTTATATTCATCGCTATTTATTTGGTAGCTGCCGTTATTCCAATTTAGTTAGGGAATCATTGGGCGTTTTGTCACAGTAGAATGTTTAAACTGTCAATTTGACGTCTACCTATTATTAGATTAGTATTTAGAAGGCATTTATTACAATTACACAACAAAAAATATATGGTTAACAGATATTTTGTTAAAAGCGGAATGGCGGTAAACATTGTAAATATATAAATATAGTTTTTCCACGATAAACAACGTTTCTCTTAACCGTTGTCATATCTTCAAGGTTTTCAAATATGTGTTTTGGCTACGACTTCGTTATTTTGACAGGATATTCTAAGCGAAACCACATTGTAATGATTTTTATTCTAGATAAAAGAAAATTACATATTCACTTATTTAACTAGTAAAAACTAATAGATTACATATTCATATATTACATTACGATTTTATTCACGATCATTGTTTTGTTGACTGAGCATAAAATTGAACAACTTTTTTTTAAATTTACCTTCACTTTTTTTCATTTTTAATTTCGTCTGGGAGGCAATTATATATCGCACACCTAGATAAAGAGTAGTACAACTCAAAATACCTCTTTTTTCAGGAACAACAAAAAACATTTTAGGTACTCGATTTTTATGTGACCGATTAAAAATATTGTTATATAATGTTGTATGTTATTTTACTAGGATATTTATTTGCTCAATTACTTATCATCAAATACACGTATCACTTGTTTATTAATTAATTTCGTGTTATTTTAGTATATTTGACTAAATCATTGTTTAATAATTTTATCAACTCAAATTGTTTCCATATTAGTGATAAATTTTGAATTAATTCACTCTTATTCTGTATATTTTGTTCTATAATCTTCACAGAAAGAGTAGTGCATCTAAAATATGTTTTGGATTATTTGTATTATGTAATCATAAAGTAAAACATTTTTTTGTCACAAAACATCTTTATTTAATATTAAGATAACAAACGAATGAAGACAATAACAAAACACAACAGGTTTAGGAAATGGCTTGGAAAATAAAATGAACACTTAGGTACATAATTCTAATTAGAAAACTATTAAACTTTGAATAGATTAGTTTAACGTTTAACAAAGTTGACATTTCTCTTATAGTTTAGGTGTTAACATCTTTAACCAGTATTTTAACATCATAAGTCTATAAATAACAGGAAATGTATTATTTTATTAAAAACACAGCTCTTCTTTGATAGATATTTTAGAAAAAATATCTAAAATGTTTTCTGTTTACAATTCGGTACCAAAAAACGACATCGAAAAGGTGACAATAAAGGCATCTAAAGCACATAACTACTACATATTATTATTATAATCAGACTCGCCGAGAGGATTTTAATTTACTAAATTAAATCAGACTTTTATTTTGAACGTTTTACCTAATATCTAATGTATTATTATATAATCATCAAAAACATAACTATTCTGACTTTCTTTGAAATCATGTATACCTACATACATAGGTCCTGAAATTTTTATTCTATACCTAGTGCATTTTTGTAATAAGAATCGACGTAACTCTGTTGAATAATTTTCTTGTCAATTGATTCCATAATGTCCCGCTTTTTATTGCCACCCAATGGTATTTTTTGCAAATAGGCTTGTCTCAAACTTGGAGAAAATTGGTGATCTTGTGTTCGCCTTTGATTTCTACAAACGCTTTTTTAAAAACCGTCTGTTCGTAAGAAGTTTTATAAAAAAATTTCATCGGTTGCTGCTTTTCAACGCGAAGTTGTTTGATACCATGCCATTTTATTTGTTCTCTGTCAATATTAATAGTGAAATTGTTTCCCTATTCTTCTTGAAGGGCTTTCAGATCCTAGAACTTTTCATGTGTAAGTTCTTCCATATTATAAGGTTTTCCAGTCTTTTTAGCAGTTCTTATTAGGGTAGCGTATTGTTGTGGAGAGCTAGGATATCGGGATACCTGTTTTAGTTTTGCATTTCAATTTGCAATTATCTTGGCATGGAGGCTTGACTGCTCTTTCAGGGACGCTCTTATTTGTTGAACTCACATAAGCCTTCCCGGTGTTTCGCCGAGATTTCTTAATATTTGAGGACCAGCCGGCAGGGTTTCTTATCCTTTTCGTACTCCTTTGAAGGTTTTCAGAATTAACAGACTGCTCTATGATCGGTTGAGAGGTGGAAGCTTCAGCAAGCGGATTCTCGTTTAAAAGATTGGCAGATGGCACAGCGTTACTATCTATTTCTGTATTATAACTGCTTGAAGAACTGCTGCTGGAACTACTAGATGATGAGCTAGAACTGGAGAAGAAGGTAGTACTGGAAGAACGAGACTTTATTCTTGGAACGATGAGTGATGGACCGTGAGTTACCTCTGTGGAAGGTGGGTTGAAGAGCGGATCCGCATCCGAATCGTCGAAATCGCTTCCATCGCTGTTAACCGGTGAATATATAGTAAGATGGTTTTACCTGGGTACTGGTTGATGGTGATGCTACCGTTGTTGGATTCTTTTGTAAATTCATGGTGTCATTTTTCTAGGTTTTTCCATTACCTCGGTGCTAGTCGAAGGTGTTATTGAGTTTTCTCGAAGGTCCATCTCCGTATAATCGGTGTTAACTGGTGAAATACAGTGCGATAGTTTTACCTGGGTACTGGTTGATGGTGATGCTACCGTCGTTGGGTTCTTTCGTAACTCCATAGTGTCATTTCTCATCACCTTGGTGCTCGTGGAGGGTATTGTTGAGTTCTCTTGAAGCTTCATCTTCGTATAACTGCTCTCATTTGAGTTAGCCTCCATCACCTTCTGTAGAAGTAAAAGCCCACGGTCCTTCATGGTCTGTAGAAAAATGCGAAGTAGTTAAAATTCACGAATATTTTACTAACCCAAAAAAATGTTTTTAAATCGAAGTATTTCAGACAATTAAAATTTATAAAAATCAATTTCAGAAATACAAGGACAGCTTTAAATATGCTCCTGTCAAAATAAACAATAGCATTTATTGCTTTAGAATTAAAGCCAATTTAAATTTATCCAGCAATACCAGACTAACTCAAATATTGTAAAATAATTTCAACAACACTAAACTATTATGAATTAGTAATATTAAAATTACTTACTTTTGTAAACAAAACCGGAGTAAGTGGAGTTGATATGTAGAACGCCCGAGAAACAAGACAGGTTCAATCACGAATACCAAATCAACTAAAATAATTCACGCTTTATGACTGCAGCTAATCACGAATACAACTAAGTCGAAATAATGCAGTCTTTGTGCATATTGACAGCACCTTCCCCTACGGCTGGTATGTCGTAACTGGTGATGTGTTACTGTTGTTGGTGGTGGGTGTACGTGGAACAACTCAGAAAGACTAACTTACATCGCCATCACATTATTATTGATGGAGATTATTAGACAGGTGTCTTTGTAGTTTGTGTAGTTTTCGACGCAGATTCCAACAATCGCAATAACTCAATTTTGAATTATTCCTAGTTGTGCTACCCTTTATCTAGGTGTGAGATATGTTGCTCCCCTCGTAACCAATGGATTGCTTGCCGTAATGAGTATGTATGGTGTTTAAATGTATTTTATCATGTTGCCGTGTAAAGTGTGTGTGTACTTGGTACGTTTTAATGATTTCTGTATTTGAATGTATAGGTTTATTATTTATTTTGCAAATAAGGAGATATGTTTTACATTCATAAAAAGTTTCTTAATGTTAATAGTACTGTTTCCATGCATAATTTTTCTGTTGATGTTCTAGGTTTGAAGTGAAATAGCTTTTTGATTACTTTGTTTTGTTTTACGTGTAGTTCATTTATAATAATAATAATAATAATAATAATAATTAGATAATTTGTAGAGCGCCGTTTTTGTGAAAAATCACCTCAAGGGCGCTGTACAGTTTATTTCCTAGGATCTACATTTGTTATTTAGACCAACTGTGCCAGCACGAGGTTCGTCATCCGTTCAGGCATGTGTCTGCCGCCAATATAGCGCTGACATGTGTCTGCTGCCAATAAAGAGCGCCGACACAACATCCTCACATAGACAACAAACCTTGGCAGCACCGCTGTGACGCTCGACAAAGACAGAAGATGGAGACTCTGCTGCAAGAGTCCTAGGTAGCGAAGGAACTGTACAAGCTGCTGCAGGGAGAGAGACTACCCCGTCCACCAACTGTGCCAGCACGAGGCTCGTCATCCGCTCAGGCATGTGTCCGCCGCTAATATAGCGCTGACATGTGTCTGCTGCCAATAAAGAGCGCCGACACAACATCCTCGCATAGATAAAAGACCTTGGCAGCACCGCTGTGCAAAATCGCCTCATCCTAGTCTACCCTAGTCTCTCCAGTCACCTCCCAGCCTTTCATGCCACCTGGTGCATCCTCTCGACCCTTTCAGACTCCTTCCTGGCTCCAATACCTAAATAAAATCCAGCAAAAAAAATAAAAAATAAAACTCTTTCTATTGTCGTGATCCGACGATTTCACACCTCTGTCTCAGACCCTTAGGGCTCGCTTATCGCAGGCTATCATAAGCAAAATCTTGAACCAAAGTCAAAGTGAAGTTTATATGTGTCATCTGTAACAAAATACATAAACAAAAACAGAAAATAAAAACAAAAAATAAAAACAAAAATATGTTTCATATGCATTTCCCCAGATTTCAAACAAGTAGTTTAAATGTGAATGTATGAGGCTATAATATAGACCTTTTTTGAATTGTATTTGGTTACAGATATGATATCCGGCTAAATAAGCTAATTAAAGGGTTGATTTTATCTTTAATATCTTGAATATAATGTTTAAAAGTTATGTATTTATCAATGTATCAGCATTTGCAGGTTGTTATATTCAATTTTTAAGGGTAAATTAGGAGGAATTATTTAACGAGTTGAGCTTAAAATCATGTATCCTGTTTTAATTTTACTTTTGGATTTTTATCAATTTATTTTATTTTAACAACGTTCTGTTTCAGATATATTTTTGGGGTTAAACCAATAACCAAACTCTATCAAAGCAGACCATGGATATACTGAAGCTAGACACTATATCCATCAAGACGGAACCAGGGCTCCAGGAAGAAGATGGAGGTGAAATTGCATTTTCAGATTTAGATTTCGACCATCCAGCTGTTACAAAGGAATGCTCGCAATATGCGGAGAGTACTCAGACAGCCAGTTTGTTGCATTGCATACGTGTTAAGTTAAGTTCATAATAATAATAATAATTTATATTTAAATTCGGATGTCCGGAATCAATATCTCTTTTGAAATGTCGTGCAAACAGGACACATACTTGTTCACAACATCCTTTCTTATAATACATGAGGTGTATTGGGCATTTACCTTAATATGCGTCCTTGCCGGAAAATACCAAAATACAGCAATCATAAAACTTTATTATATTATTCACAATAAGTTCTCGGTTCCTCGATTTTCACTTAATTTCATTTGGGACATGATGTAAATAACACGTATTTATTATACGTTAAAAATACATAAATATTGATTGGAAAAACAATATCCCATTCACTGAAAACTATCAAGCTCTCTAATACGGGTGCTCTAGAGAAAGTTTCTGTTATTTGAAGAATCGGTCGCTGAAGCAGACATCTGAGGTCATTTTTTATCTGACATTGACCTCGTTGATCAATGGTATCTTTATTCGTAAAAAAATAGTTTATTATTTTCCATTTAAAAAAAATTTCTCGTTTACATCAATTTTACGAAGATACAGTGCTGGCCCAATCCTGGCGCAATTGGAGCAGTTCGCTCCGGGCGTCGAGTGCTCAACCTAACACATCGCCTTTGATATTATTTTTGATAAATACCGCGCTACAAAAAAACAAAAAATCATCATTTAATTGATTACAGTGATATCCTGCTTTGGCTTGTACTACTTGAGACTGTTAGGGCAGTCAAAATTTAACTCGCGCCTGGCGCCGTTTGGTTCAGGGCTGGCCATGCAAAGATAAATTCTACTTATTGTCCTTTTTATTACAGGAAGCATTTATGTGGAGACAGTTACCGTAAACGCGGATCTTGGACCCCGACAAGATGAATCGGGGCTTACTTATATGAAAATTGACATTGATCTGCCGGATGTAAAAGAGGAATGCTTAGAACGCTTTGGAAGAATTACCAAGGCAGCAGGTAAAACCAATTGTTCACTGTAAACTTGAACGATTCGGACTCTCCTATTTTTTTAACCTTTCTACGAACTTACTTCGCTTTTTTACTCTAAGTTTAGAAAAAATGTGTTTACCTGAGTCATTTTCACCCATGTTATTTTTCAAATTTGTCGACAGATCTTCAGACGCATATTGTCGAAAAAGGATTCACTCCTCCACATCGCAACTACTCCTCCTCTCCTAAGTCAAATTTTGCAATAAACGTACGCACCCATGTGAGAGAAAAATATTTTTACTGTACCGGTTGCCACTATTCATCTTCTAGAAAGGGAGATTTAAAGAGCCACATGGTTACTCACACGGGAGAAAAACCTTTTTCGTGTTCCGTTTGCAACTATGCTTGTAATCATAAAGGTCGAGTAAAGAGACACATGCTGACTCACAGTGGAGAAAAACCTTTTTCATGTTCCACTTGCAACAATGCATGTTATAGAAAGGGTCAACTTAAGAGCCATATGATGAATCACAGTGGAGAAAAACCATTTTCATGTTCCGTGTGCAATTATGCGTGTTGTCGAAAGGGTCAGCTGAAGGGGCACATGCTGACTCACAGTAGAGAAAAACTTTTTTCATGTTCCGCTTGCAACTATGCATGTAATCAAAGGGGTCAACTGATGAGCCATATGCTGACTCACAGTGGAGAAAAACCTTTTTCATGTTCCGTGTGCAACTATGCGTGTTGTCGAAAGGGTCACCTACAGAGCCACATGCTGATTCACAGTGGAGAAAAACCTTTTTCATGTTCCGTGTGCAACTATGCGTGTTGTCGAAAAGGTCAGCTGAAGAGGCACACGCTGACTCACAGTGGAGAAAAACTTTTTTCGTGTTCCGCTTGCAACTATGCATGTAATCAAAGGGGTCAACTGAAGAGCCATGTGCTGACTCACAGTGGATAAAAATCATGTTCCGTGTGCAACTATGCATGTTATCGAAAGAGTGACCTAACGAGCCACATGCTGTCTCACAGTGGAGAAAAACCTTTTTCATGTTCCCTGTGCAACTATGCGTGTTTTCAAAAGAGGCAACTAAAGATCCACATGCTGACTCACAGTGGGGAAAAACTTTTTAAGTGTTCCGTATGCAACTATACATGTTATCGAAAGAGCGACCTACCGAGCCACATGCTGACTCACAGTGGAGAAAAACCTTTTTCTTGTTCCGTGTGCAACTATGCGTGTTGTCGAAAGGGTCGCCTACAGAGCCACATGCTGATTCACAGTGGAGAAAAACCTTTTTCATGTTCCGTGTGCAACTATGCGTGTTGTCGAAAAGGTCAGCTGAAGAGGCACACGCTGACTCACAGTGGAGAAAAACTTTTTTCGTGTTCCGCTTGCAACTATGCATGTAATCAAAGGGGTCAACTGAAGAGCCATGTGCTGACTCACAGTGGATAAAAATCATGTTCCGTGTGCAACTATGCATGTTATCGAAAGAGTGACCTAACGAGCCACATGCTGTCTCACAGTGGAGAAAAACCTTTTTCATGTTCCCTGTGCAACTATGCGTGTTTTCAAAAGAGGCAACTAAAGATCCACATGCTGACTCACAGTGGGGAAAAACTTTTTAAGTGTTCCGTATGCAACTATACATGTTATCGAAAGAGCGACCTACCGAGCCACATGCTGACTCACAGTGGAGAAAAACCTTTTTCTTGTTCCGTGTGCAACTATGCGTGTTGTCGAAAGGGTCGCCTACAGAGCCACATGCTGATTCACAGTGGAGAAAAACCTTTTTCATGTTCCGTGTGCAACTATGCGTGCTATCGAAAGGGTCACCTAAAGATCCACATGCTGACTCACAGTGGAGAAAAACCTTTTTCATGCTCCGTATGCAACTATGCATGCTATCGAAAGAGCGACCTAACGAGCCACATGCTGACTCACAGTGGAGAAAAACCTTTTTTATGTTCAGAGTGCGACTATGCATGTTGTCAACAGGGTAACCTGAAGGCACACATGCGGATACACAGTGGGGAAAAACTTTTTTCATGTTCCATGTGCAACTATGCGTGTTATCAAAAGGGGCAACTAAAGATCCACATGCTGACTCACAGTGGGGAAAAACCTTTTAAGTGTTCCGTATGCAACTATGCATGTTATCTGAAGAGCGACCTAACGAGCCACATGCTGACTCACAATCGAGAAAAACCTTTTTCATGTTCCTTGTGCAACTATGCATGTTATCACAAGAGCAACCTTACGAACCACATTCTGACTCACAGTGGAGGAAAACATTTTTCATGTTCCGTGTGAAAATTTTCATCTTAGCGAAACGCCCATCTAAAGACCCACTTGCTAACTCACAGTGGCGAAAAACCTGTTTTATTTTCCATAAGTCCACTTATAATGTTTTAAAAGGCAATCTGAAGCGCATGCTGACTCACTGCGGAGAAAAACTTTTCTTGTTCCTTGTTCATCTATGGATGTTCTCAAAAAGCCACATGCTGACTCACAGTTGTGACACACCTTTTTCATTTTCCATGTGCACATATTTAGTTTCTAGGAAAGGCCATCTTACCTCTATATAAGATATATATTGGACATTAGATGGATCACATGCTGACTCACAGCGGAGAAAAACAATTTTTCTTGTTCCGAGTGCAACTATGCAAGTTATCAACAGTGTACCTTGAAGAGAAACTTGCTGACTCACAGCTAATAAAACACTTTTTCGTTTTCTGGCTGCAATTATTCATGTTCTCGAAAGAGAAATTTGAAAAAATACCTGCACACTAACAGTGAAGACTAGTTTGTTTCATATGCAATTATGCATTTTCTCGAAGAGACTCTTTGACTGGCCCCTATTTTTGTTCTTTGTGTTAACATTCATGTTCACGAAAACTATTTCAACAAAAATTTTTAGTTATAGATATGATATGTTTCACCAGAGTGTTTCCAGTATATAAAATATGTATCATTTGTAATGTACAAAATATTTTTAATTTTCGATTTCTTTAAATTTGTTCTGAATCGAATTGTAAAGGATTTGATTATTTTTTAGAACTTAAATGTACGAAGTATGTATAAAAAAGATAATTTTTTCATACCTACTACTAAGACGAATATCAAAATATATATGAATATGTGTACAATAATGAATTTAACTTTTTATTCAAATAATATTATTACACTTCTAAATTGTCTGTCAAAACTATAAAATTGTAGGAGCAGCTATTAGTGCGTTCTAGAATATTTTCTTTTTTATTTACCCTCCGGAGATCACACCTTGTACCTGCGAGAATTATTTGGTAAACTCAGCCGCTAGGTACTTCAACTGCTCGAGAACGTACTACCTTGGCAGACAGGAAAAAGTTCCATTGATTTGAGTTATGACGATTTTTCTCCCAGATATTTTAAAATGTAAGTATTTTTCTCCGTACATAACAGAACCGACAAAATTTAAATTTGAAATTTTTTTACTAATTGACAATTGTACAATTGTACAATTTTGTAACATTGAAACTATTCGCATTTTATACATAACGCTAGTGAGAAGAATTTTGGAATATTACTCTACGATTTGGGCTCCACATTACAATATCCATATTCAAGCGATTGAAAAAGTCCAGCATAGATTCCTTAGGTATATTAATTTTAAATTAGGTATTCCAATAGAATCCGTGGACTAAAATTTGTTATTAAACTGGACTAATCTCGTAAATTTATCAGATCGCAGAAAAATCTGTGATCTATTAATATTATATAAAATAATTCACTCGGTCCTGGATACCCCTGATTTAATAGAGCTAATACGATTTCATTTCCCTGGTCCTGCTAACAATAGACTGACTCTACCGTTCTACTATAATAACACACACACATTATCACATTATTACTCACCAATCAGTCGATTACACATTTTGGGAAATGAACATGCCAACATCGGCGACATTTATTTTTTAAAATTAGCGCAATATAAACATGCACTCAAAAAATATTTTTCCATAATGTAACTTTATATACACAATATGGACATGTTGAAATGAAATGATGATATTTCTCATTGTTCTTTTTTTGTTATTTTTGGTAGTGATACACAAAATAATTGTATGTTATTTTTAAGTTTAAAACTATTATTATGTAATTATATTATTTTTCTTACTTTTGTACTCTGTTATATGTTTATTTATAAAAGGCAGTACAGCCGTTTATGTATTTAAAATAAAAAAAAATAAAAATAATTAATTGTATTATTGATTTGTTTACTTTACTTCGATTGCCTTTCAATGAATATCCCGTCCCGTAGACTAGGAAATAATAACCTGCTCTTCCTTAGTCAACACTCAACTAATTATGGATACATATATTATAATAAAATAATTATGGATCTATCTTTATAAATAAAAATGAAAATGTTCGTTTGTTCAAAATCTTAAATCTCCGAAAGTCATTCACTGATTGCTTTGGAATGTTGACACAACGTTGCATTTTAATACGCGCTTGTTTATCTATATCTATATTATAAAGATGTCACCTATAAAACGTAAAAAAAACTTTTTTTTGTAAAACAGTGCCTTCTGTTGAACGTAAAACCAAAACGGGCTATTGTTTCTCTATCTGCATACACTGCCTGTGCCACGTCAACGCGTGGCGGGGTACAGCTAGTATATAGTAAAACCCCTTCACAACTGAAACTGTGGGAGTAGTCATCCTTTGGTCCAAAAATAGCAAAATAGATATCAGATTTCAGCAGGACAGATTTGGAAATAATAAGTTAGTGCGAGTACCTACTTAGTAATAATAATAATAATAATGATTTATTGTCTTCTTTTCTTATTAACACATAGATATAATGATATCCTCACTGGGATCTCCCGTGCTGAGGATGTCATTTACATATTATAATTTAATTATAAGAAATTAATATTACAACAAAGTATAATGTAGTATATATATATTTTTTAAGTAATTTTAAAATAAGTAAGGTACTGTTTTTTGGTATAGTTCAGTTGATTCTGTTTTAGTCTGTGTTTGATTTCAGTAAATTTTCTATTTCAGATCTTCCTATGTTAAGTATCCAGCTTTTTATTTCAGATTTAAATGTTAAAGTGTTGAGGTTTTTGAGTGTGAGTGGTATTTTGTTGTAGAGTTTAATACTGTGATATAAGAAGCTTTTTTTAGTTGTAGGTATGTTCGTTTTTAATTCTTCTCACTCAATATTTTTTACGTGGTTTTTCCTCAATTGGCCTTTAGGATATTACTCATCCAAATAAATTAATATTATTTACTTTTATAAATCTTTACAATTAGATATTACGTACCAAATTATTACGTACAATAATTATTACTTTCGAAATAATTAAAACGAAATAATTAATATGCAAAATAATTGATACGTACAAAAATAATTTGGTAATACGTACCAAACAACTTAAATAACCAAAGAAATCGATGTCATGATTCGTTCCTTAGAAAAGGCACTGCCTAGTTAGAAAGTAATGTGGACTGGGCCATAATGTATTCAGGCCTGCATTACTGCTTATCCTCGACGTACTTTGACCTGAACTTGTAGTTTGTACTTGTATTATTACAGTCATATCAATGTGCATAATGTATACAATACCCATGTTCACATTATTTGTCCAATAACATAAATGTACAATAATAAATAAATAAAATAAATTCATACTTTTCCAGAATACGTACCCAGACTGGTCAACTCAAACCATTACTTTGATTTTTGGAACAAGTCTAATTGATTTTTCCCTGTCAGTAAGCAAGTGAATAAATACTGGTAGTAAAGATAAACATTGAAATTACAAATAAAATCGCCAGGTACATATGATCCGTAATATCCTCAACACAAATGACAAAAAAAGTGTACTACGCTTTGTGTCATCCTTTAATAGATGAATTATCCTGAAACGCTGTGAATACATTAATCGCTAATCTCCAAACCATTTTCGGAATTCCCCAAGGAACTGTCCTTGGCCCTACACTGTTTATCTCCTTCGTTAATGATTTGTGAACCTAATAAATGATAACTAGTTGGGGTCTGCCTTGAGCACTCAGAAAGAGCGGCTCAACATAGCCCCAAAAGCAGTACTAAAGAAAATTCTAAAAGTTCTAGTTGGAACTCCGATAGAAGAAATATTTAAAGTCTACAATGAACAAGAACTTTATTCAAAAAAATTTTCGTTTGAAATGAAAAAAAAAAGATATCTAAAAACTCCTCTGCGCAGCATAAATACTCAACCAGAGCAACAAGCCAAAATATACTGGTTTCTCCCAGTTTGAATACATCTTTTGGACAGAGAAATATATATATATATATTTGTATATATTTTTTTTTAATTTTTTTTTTTTATTATTGATTTTTTTTTATACATACATGGTTACATAAAATATTGAAAAATGGAAAAAAAATATTGAAATAAATGTACATAATTAAAAAAAAAATCCCACGAAGGCGAAGCCTGAGTGTGGGTATTATAAGTATTTTATCTTATTTCTATGGTTTAAGTGGAGATACAATATAAAATATAAATTCAAGTTATTTTAAAAGAGTTGCTGTAGAGATGCAATACAAGAAACTAAATCATGAAATATGCAAAAGTTTTAAAATAACACAAAAAATAAGGTAAATACTAGTTTTTAAAGAAGACATCTTAAAAAGTGAATTAGCAGACAAAGCATTACAAACAATAGAATATATCCGCTGTTTTTTATGTATGAGAAAAAATAGAAAATAATCTCTACATGGATATAAATGTTACAGATAGCTTTGCTAAATCTTATAAGAAAAAAATATCTAGTTCAGTGTTTTTTAGCCAAGATTTGATGTACTTTTTAAAAGATTGAAGGTTTACACACGTGTCCCTTTTAAAGGTTGTACATAAAGAATTATACATTTTTGGGGCAATAAAACTAATATGCCTTTGGGCCAACCTGGTTTTGCAGTGATGCACAGCATATTCACAAGCGCCATGTCGTTGGCTGGCACGATTTGAATTTTTAATAAAGTTGTTTGGTCGCGTATAAATAAATTTAAGACATTAAGCACTATAGATCTGCTTAAGGTCCAAAATTTCAGTTTCTTGGAACAATTGTTTAGAGGGATAGGATTTAGTTTTTTGGTACATTATCTTAATAATAGATTTTTAAATTAAATTATTAAATTAAAATATTAAATTATTTGATATGAAATTATATAATACTCTACTAAATCTAACAAAAAAATAACGGAAATGATCATACTTAAAACAAAAGTAAAAACATGGCTGATAGAACAAAGTGATATTCAACTTACAAACATTATAAAGACGATCTGAAAACAATTTGAAACTAAATGAAAAAGTTTAAAACTACAGGCCGCCTCAGAACAGGAATAAAAAACATGATACAAAAATAAAGTGAAATTAAGTTAAATAAAATGACGTACAGGAACAGATGATGAATTACAGAAACAGGTGACACGAAGATGAAGACCCTGCAGCAAGAATCCTAGGTGGTGAGGAAACTGGACCAGCAGCTTCCTGCTTCCAGCTAACTGCTGCAGCGAGAGAGTGCACCGCGTTGACACAGTATCCTCACATAGATAACAGACCTTGGCACCTTGGCAGCACCGCTGAGACGTTCGGCAAGTCCATCATTCATCTCCATGTAATCTTGTTCGTGGTGATTGTGTTAGATTCACGTTTCACTTAAATACAGAGGGATGCGCGGGGAGCAAGTTCGGCAGTTTCCGTAATTTGACGAACGAATGCAGCGAGACAACTGTTGCCAAAGAAACGCAGTACAGCAGGAGTGCACAGGCTTTTAAAAAGGAGGGCCGCATACGAAGAAATCAAAACTCGTCATTAATATTATTGTTAAACTTAGTTTTATTATTTAAAACTGTGCCGTTATTTTTTTACGCATTCTTTAATAATATATTTTTACAATATTTAAATAACTGTAATTACCATTTAAGTCGTAATCTTGTACAAACTTAACTTAAATGGAAACACGTAAAATAATAATAAGAAAACAGTAAGGACATGAAAATGTTTTTCTTTAATATGAGTACATAATGATTGAGTGTTATAGGTTCAAGTTTTGATTTTAGTTTAGAAGATAAAATTCAGTATCGGCTTTAAATTTACTTTCAGTCAGTCACTAATGATTTTTTCTTTGTATGAGTACGCATGTGTTTTATTAAGTTTGACTTCTGTGAAAAAGCATAAGGGCAGTACGAACATGAAAATGGTTTTTCTTTAGTATGAGTAGACATATTGTGTGTTATTAAGCTTGACTTCTGTGAACATACATAGCTACAATAAGAACATGAAAATGGTTTTTCTTTTGTATGAGTTCGAATATGTGTTATTAAGTTTGACTTTCCTGGACATGAATAATCACAGAAGGAACATGAAAATGGTTTTTCTTTAGTATGAGTACGCATGTGTGTTATTAAGCTTGTCTTCTGTGAACACGCATAACTACAGTAAGGACATGAAAATGGTTTTTCTTTAGTATGTGTACGCATGTGCGTTATTAAGTTTGACTTGGAAGTAAGTTTTCGGTCACATTCAGTGCATGGGAAAGATTTTGAATTTTTTGTCCCTTGTGCTTTGCTTTTGTGTTGAACTGAATTTATATTATAAATTGGCTTTGCTGCTCCTAGAAGAGAAACAATATTTTTTTAAATTAATGCAGACATATATAATATTAATTTAATACGAAGAGAATTTGTAGCCGGTATGCTACTGTATTGTTAGAAAGAGCTTTGTAAAATATTATATCTACTAAAATAAATGGATACATGTTGTGACTGTGTACACCAAATACGCAAATATTTTAAAGCTACAGTAACGTTTTCGATAAAAAACGGGTTACGTGAGTTCATAATTAAAAAAAACACATCTAGGAAAATAGGTTTTACCTGCCGTCGTTTGGTGAATTCTTTCAGAATGCTCCAAGAATTCCTTTTTAACATCTGTGTGATTGATTCCTATATCTGCATGCGATAATCCTCCTCCGTCCTTTTCTTGTATCTCTGGTTCCACCTTGATAGTGACTCTCTCTAGAATAGAATTCTCCATTTTGTCTAGAGTTCTAGAGCCCTGTTCACCTGCAAACTGAGAGAATTTATAAGTCTAAAGTCTTTACTTGGAATGAGTTTAGTATCAGGGAGTGAGGCAGACACCACTAAGCAAACCTCCTGGAGGTCCTAGTACAGCAGTATTATAATAAATAGAAGTAAAGAATACACATATGCGAATTTTAACCGTATTTTATATCGTTGTAGGGAGGAATGTTGTGCAGGAAGTAACAGTAACAGAAAAACAGCAGGAAAGTTTTTTTACCTTGAGAACAGACAGGGAATCCCCGATATTTTATTATAACCTCATTTTGCCAAGTACTGTTTTTTTTAATTTTTATTGTATGTAACACCTAACTTTTCGAATAAAAAACGGAAAATGCTTGACTAAAAGTCACGTTCACAAATGAGTCTACTACTAGAAATTAATGATTCTGCAAATCGAAATATAAGTTGCGTTCAGAACAAAAAACTGGTTTAAGCTCAAGAAAAATCTGCCTAAGAGTCAACGATCTGAAATAATCGTTACACGAGGAACAAGTAAATGATTTTCCTCGGAATTTTGCACCATATGGTGTGAAACTATAATTTAAATTCTACTCAAAAACATGTAAACGGTTTCCTTCGAAATGCGTTAGCAGATGAATCCGTATTTGGAATTTGAACACATCATTCAGAAGACAAAACTGCTTTTAACTTAAGATTGAATCTTTATGCGACACTCAGCACATGAACATGGTTTTCTCCGATGTTTGCACATGATCAGCTATCAGAATTTTAAACCTGCACAACAACTGTAATTTTGTACTTTTCTGTGGGTTTTGTAATAATGCCTTAAAATGTATCTGGAACACCGTAAAAATAAAGAAATTTATTTTTATTTTTAAAAAACCTCGCGGTCCGCAGGTTCCCTACTCCTGAAATTGATACAAATAGTTTTTTTTAAGTGCGCACTAACCGGGTCCCACTTTTCAGCATATTAACCAAGTCAAATAACATCATAATATCCAATGTACGGTTCCCTGCCAAGAGCCAAGACGGAAGTCATCAGAGAGAATTTCATAAGAGAGTTTTTGTTATTTTTCTTTAAATTTCATGTCAACTTGTCAAACATAAGTAGTAAATTATGTTCAAGGGTTCATTGACCATATTTATTTTGAAACATATGTACCTTTTTAATGTAAATACTACACAAGAGTTCCAACTGCTCCCAACCGTCTGGAGCCAGTGAGAGAAATCCCCAACTGGGGTATGTTGTAAGGCTGAATGTAGTGGCAAGCGGAAGGAGATAGGTTACTTGGCTATTCAGATCTGGTCACCAAACACGATTCTGAATAGTGGTCTAACACCAGGGCCCACACTGAGATTATCTTTCATTCTGGAACTTGCCGAATATGCTTCTTTAACTATATTATTTTATTATATATAAACCTTCCGGCAATAATTCTCAAGTGATAGTGAAAACCCTATCAAAGCCATAGCGTGGTTAAGAAGAACTAAGTGCACAAACAGACGCAGATAGTGATTATTTAGAGATTAGAGAACACACTTGTATTGTACAATGTACGTACATAGCCCACCCAATTATACTGATAGATAGTATATAATGTGTTTTTGAATTATTTTACGTATTCGTGTTTTGCGAACAGGAAAAAAAACTTGTACTAAAAGTATCTAACACTCTCGTAATACAAATAATGAAACGTCATCAATATTTACAGGTAGTTAGTACTCACGGCCGGTTTCGTGTGTCGCTGCCACGGAGAAAGAGCGTTTGAATCAAATTTTAACTTATCTCTGTCTTATGTTCGGGTAATTCAAAATATACTGACGATTATAGCTTCAGGTGATAGTATATTTCTGTTTGCCAATCTTGACAGTTATCATCTTTGATTATATAAATGTCTAGATAGAGTGTCGCACTGTTATTCCAACAGAAAGAACAGGCCAGATTTGAAATACTTGTGTGCGTGTCACGCACACAAGTATACGCAACTTATATCGTTGACGTAAGCGCTTAACGTCACTTTAGGCGTATTGAGTGATACCAGCTCCCTAGTATTTCCCAAAAAAGTTGGGAAAAAATATGTTTCGATTTTACGGGACCTATAATTCGTTTAATTTTGAATTCATAAAAGTAAGATAGTTTTCTACATAAATATAATGATATAAATGAAAAGAAAATCATTGTTAAAATAGATTTATTTTTATTTGATTATTTTTAACAAATAAACAAGAAATACGGAAAATAAGAAAGATACATTCCTAGACGCTGCCAAATGGCCGGCAGGTATCGCTGTGTCTAAATTTAATTTTTTTTATTTACTAGATTCTTATATTTCTTAAAGAGATGAATCATTTAAATTTACTGAATTTAAAGTTAATGTTCTTTATAAATAGAACGGCGTCATTTGCGCCTTGCAATTTTTACCTTATGTGGGTATTTTAATTTGAAGAACAGGCAACCCTGTAAACAATACGTCAAAATATGGCGTTGTCAAGACGATTGTAAGACTAAATTACACTATTAAAACTGAATTGTTTCTTTAACTAAATGGTTATTATATGGCTTTGAAAAGGTAACTTACCTATGATAGGTAACATTTTTAGCTATTTTCAATCGTCCTTTGTAATTTCTGCACACTGTTATACCGCAAATCGTCATTTTCAAATGTCACACAACACGTGTTTACCGCACAGCGATAGTTTCGCAACTGTGCGGACTGAACGAGCTTATCAGCCAACAGTTGGCTGATATTTTTTTTGGCGTTTCGTCGCTCGAACGCTCAATCTAGACATTTATATAATCAAAGGTTATCATGAATAATTACGTATTCCAGAGACCCATTAATAAAAGCGTAGGCTTTTGAGGTTATAAATCCTATACGCAAACATAGCCGGTGTTGCCAGTGTATGAAATATCGCCGCTCCTAATTATTTTTTTATCACGCCATTTAAGTACCTACTCTGCGATAAGTGACTAACTGCCAGCATTGACAAATCGGTAATTAATTAAGTTTGTTTTAAATAACATATCTTCTTCCTTTTGGAAAAAATAAACACAAGTTAATAAGGGTATTTCAACAATTAAAGGTAACGATTTCGGAGTTGTGTATGTGTATCTCGGGTTCAACGAATTGTAGAACTGGAATTTCTTTTGATTATCAAAATTGGAATTGATTGTCAAAAAGATTCAGACAAGAGATAAAGTGATTTTAAATTAATTAAATGATCAGTTCGGTCGTGTGTATTTGTGTTAATGTGTAACTCGGGTTCAATGAACTATAGAACTGGAATTAGCTTTGATTTCAAAATTGGAAATGACTATGGGAACGATTCAGGCAAGCTTAGCAACAAATTTATTTTATTTTAATTATTAAAAAATATAATTTCAGTGGTGTATCTGTGTGTCCGTGTGTAACTCGGGTTCAATAAACCCTAGAACTAGAATTTCCTTTGATTGAAAATTGGAATTGATTGTCAGAAAGATTCAGACACTAAGTACCTACTTACAAGATTATATATTAACTGTTATAAATTAACTCTTTATTTTGAAGGTGCCTTTGTTAAAGTTTTTGACAGATGTCGGAATTTTTCAAGTCTACTTACAGTGTTCATTCGAAAGGTTAATTTCTGATTTCTTTCTTATTTATCCTGCTTTACAAACCCTAAATTATAATATTCCATTATTCTTCACAGGAGTTTAGTTTGGTATTTTACCATTTCCTACATATAATTGAAGGAAATGGTAAAATGCAATAACGACTTAGATTGACCCCATCGCTTTTTCGTATCTCCAATCCCTTTTTATCTCCTGATGAAATTACTTCTGTGCTTTTTACATAAACAGAGACACATGCAAAAGTTTGAATACTAGTTTCAAGTGAAAACTTACTTTGTTTCATAAAACCCTTTTTTATTTGAGCATATTTAGGAAACATACAGTTATACTTGTGAATTATTTTTTTCATTTAAGATGTTGAGTATAAAACAAACCAGTTAAGTTCCAATTACAATCTTTTAGGAAAATTAAAATATTTCAAGTTTAAACTGAAAAAAAAAGGTACATTGTAAGGTGAATTTGATTTTAAAAATTTTAAGCTTACTGTGGAAATGATCAACTAGGGAATAATTGTAAGTTTTGCAGATACTCGTACGTCCGAGTGAAGAGTTTTGGGCGAACTTTGATTTGAATTGTTGTGTAAATAAGGTATTCGATGTGGTATTGCGTTCCGGGCAACGAAATGCAAACATTTCTTATTCAAATAAATTATTATAAACAAGTTCGGCTTTGTATGTTTGATAATGACATCGGATGTTGACAATTGTCACGCATAGTAATAATTACAAAGCAATACTTTTTATAAACGAAGTAATGCTGTTAAAAAAAGTAGAAAAACTTTAAATTAAAATACTTTCTATAAATTACAAAAAGTGTATTAAAATTAGAAGTTCTTTTAGACAAATATGTACGTATAAATTAATCAAATCTAGTAAGTACCTAATTAACGCGCGTTTTTATTTCGGTTTCAAATCTTAGCGCTTCGGCTCTGCTCTGACATCATAGTTACGGCCAGGGACTATGTAAAGTTATCTGATGAATGTAAAGTCTTTTCTACAAATAGGACCGCTTTGATGAGTTTAAGAAAATAAGAAAACGTGTCATTGAATTACTGGCATTTGTTAGCAGGAAAATATTGCTATACAAAATGGTATCGTACGTGTTGAAAAGGTTTAAGAAAAACTGTTTTTTAAATACTTCAGCTAATCTTGAAAGTAAAAATTAACCTACTTCCCGACATCAGATCGAGTTGAAACTCGGCAGATAGACTCGTTATAGATGACAATGCATTCTGTTAACTTTTGGTGGCAATCACGTACACACACGTGGACATAATAAATTGGATTACATTACAGCAGTTAATTAACCTAAGAAATAAATTAATTTCGGCCATACCCGACCGACATTTGGCGAGATTGTTAGCGAGGTTGACTCCAGTGCCTGGGAAGAAAGGTACAATCCTGAGTCAAATATATTTATTTAAAGTTTTATGGCGACTCTTATAACCGGGATTTGCTCGACGTTTACATTTTTTTTTTATGAACGTATTACTAAAATCTCTATGTAGATTGTATAGTAGATTACTCTATTAGATATAGTAGATTGATCCCTACGGATGTAAGTTATTTATATTTAAAATTAATAAAAACAGGACCATACAATTAAAATATTTTATGTAAAACGGTTTGAAAATTTTATAAAACGTATTAACTATAAAATTAGCGGTTAGAACCAGATTTTATTTTCCTAGACGGTAAATTCGTAACTTCCCGAGGGATCGCTCTAGAAATATTTGAAATTTTTTTAATACGTTCATCAGAAATAATTAAAACAAACTCCACGGAAAGATCGATTTTCTAGGCCAGCTAGAGCAAAGTCGACCGTAGGTTCATCAATTACGCCGGGCCGAGAGCCGAAAATTTTTTTACACGACTTCATCACTTACGCTGTTAAGATTCTGGCTTTGTTTTAAGGTATTTTTTTTCTCATCCCCTAAGGATCCGACCAGCTACAACAGTGGTTCAATGAAATCATGACTTCCTTCAGGTGCACTGCAATGAAGTGTAGTGTGTAGAACTTGGCTTTAGAAGTTTTCTTGCTGTCCATGAAAATTCCTAAGTAAAACGTTGATATTGTAGATGTCGTATAATTTTCAATATTTAATTTAACTTTAATATTCAAAATTATATTTCACTCACGGAGAAAATCTTTAAAGGATATTTTAAATGTTCACCGCAGTTAAAGCCAGTGTCTGGGGAGGAAGGCTCAATCCACAGTAAAACCAAACAAAACCAGCCCGAGAAATTACGCCACTAGTTAAAAAATTGAAAATAGATGTATTATTGTAAAAATTAAGAACTTTTTTATTCACAGATTGATTTTTTCCTATTAAATACATATTTTTTTTAAATAAGTCATTATCTGTTACAATACTAAGTACCTAGTTGTGAGATGTCTATACAAATAGTATACAAATATTTACCCATTCATTTTCTATTTGTTTCCAGAAACACATGTGTTGCATTGTGATTGTGTTTCCATTAGCCGCAGTCGTGTTAATTGATACACCCATAATCATACATTCTTTGGGTAAGTTTTTAATAGAACCATATCAAATTTATAGGCCAGATTAGGTGTACTTTTATTTACTTTAAATCTTGGAATGGCAGAGGTAAAATGCCAATCAGCCGCCGTACAGCGGCTGAAACAATTTTCGTAATAACTTACATGTTTTGCAAAATGATGTTTTTTTGTAAATTATAACGTCTTACCAGATAATGTGTTTAGATGTTATTATCTATCCTATTTAGTAATGTAATCATATAATAATCAGATATAGTCAGAGGAGTAATAAGGAGTGATGAGGAGTAATGAGGAGTAATAATAGAGGAGTATAAGTCATTATATAATCTGAGAGAAGTTTTTTTATTATAAAATATAGTTAAATAAGACGTGCGAAAATGTTATTGAGTTTTAATATATTTCCAGCTAATTAAGCGTTCTTTACCATAAACATAAATCATTTGAGGTTTTCCCGTAAATAAATACTGTAATCTAACTTTGAAAATCACAAATTATGATAATGTATTTGCAAGTGGCAAAATGATAAGCGAAGATAAACGACAGAATGTTCATAATGTTCATTGCAAAGTTAATAAAATAATATGATAGAAGCATTATAAAGCTTAAAATACCGTAACATAAAGACAAGTGCGGTGAACTACTAGGAAATCCACGGTGGATGTTTAGGAATACTAATAAGGGTTAATGGTACTTAATACCACCAATAAAATTGAAATTAAATTTTTTCGCAATACTAATTTCAATCAAAGAACTTAACAATAAATAGCAATAAAATTTAAAAATAAACTGCTAACTTAACACAAATACGTTTTTCTATTTATTTCTATGCTTTAAAACCTATTAGATAGTCTTTTAATAACATGTATTGTACATGTAATATATGTTTTTTTCTTAAATTGAATTTCAAAAATCAACATATATATTTGGTGGCATTTCTTTAGCTTAATACAATATATTCTGATATTAAAAAAAAATTACATGCCATACCTTTTAGAAAAAAAAGTTTAATATTTTTGAAACAGTTAAAAACTCGATAAAGTTGTTGATTTTCTCAAAATGTGAGCAGTAGTCAACTTTTGAACTGTTGTACGAGTTTTTGTGTTTTTGAAAATCCCATTAATGCTTTTGAATGTTTTCCACAACATGCTAAAAAAAAATGAAATTCTTTTGTCCCTGAGAATAATAAACGGTAGGTATCATAACTTTTTCTAATTATTTATTTGATAATAATATAACAAGGGTTTAAACACGAAGCGCTGAAATTCAAAACCATTTGAAAACTAACATTTGAAACTGAATTCCTAAGGGTTCGATAGAAGGAGCAATTGAACTAACCATTGTCAATCGTCTGTGGCGCATGTCTGTACTCACAATCAAGAAACACATCATTCTCCCGTCAATAGGAAGTTCCAAAAGTCAATCGCTTCATTTGACTACGCCAACGCTCAGTGAGCAATTTGTCAATCGCATAAATGGTGAAAATTGACAATTGATATTGATCGACTCCGGTCTGCTTTAGTATAAAAATAATGAGTGTATAAAGTAAATATATTCGTGTGAACCAATTCATATCTCCCGTTGTGGTTTCCTTATTATATGGAGATACATATGATCAAAAAAAAATTGTGTAAAACGGCCATTATTGTTGAGATATAAAGTTCAGTTGTTTGATTAACCTTGGAATATTATTATACATCTATAAAATAATATATGATTTTTTTACAGAAACATCAAACTAACATGAAGCCAGTTGTATCAATATTGGTTGTTAGCTTTTTCATCAATGTTGTTTCTGCTAATATAGTTGGTGACGCAAATGAAGAGGAATGCGATTCTTCTAGCAGTGGTAAGTTCGATAAAACAAAATTTTGAAAGAAAGACAATTAAACCCATGTTTTTATTTTGACATGTTTACTCCAGATCTCGGAGTATTATGATTATGATTATGAGGAACAAGTAGGAGGTGCAATCTTACTTGTTCCTCATAATGCATAGAACATCAATAAATTATATATGTACATAATAATAATAATAATAAAGAAAATACATCAATGACATCAGGATTTGGTTCCATCGCTTGTAAGTGGGATCCTGCCGGAAATCCAGTGCTGCCATCGCAAGAGCGTTTTAGCTCATGGCTAGTCGCGTTAAATGTTTGCTACTACCATCATTATAGTGGAACATCTTGTTTGTGCAATAATGGAGGACTTGGCAGCTTGATCTATTAATCGGATCATAAATATACCAAATAATTTTTTTTAATGAAAAACATATCTGTATACCCCACTGCGCAGTATTGCAAATTTCAATACATCTTTAGGAGAGAGAAATATTAAATTTTATGTTGCGAAAATAAACTAGCTAACTAAATAACTAACTAACCAACACGCCGCGCCGTTTCCCCGCAGGGGTAGGCAAATAGGACGGACCGCGAAATAACTCGGTCTTAACACACACTCCTAGCCTCATTCACATTCATACATTGTCTCATAAATACTCTTCTATTATTCTGACTTTACATGACCCGACTCAAGTATCTGATTCACTTGATCGTGCCATATCTTCCTCGGGCTTCCCCGTTAGCCTCACCATTCACATTTGCGTCATATATTCTCATTACACTCCTTTCTTCGCTCATTCGCTCTACATCCCCAAACCATCTAAGCGTCCCTTTCTTAATCTTACTCATTACGTCAGCCTTGCATTATATAGTATACTCGTATAATGCCCTACCAAATGAAACAAGAAAATAAAATCTAGTATAGTCTGCTCATGGCTTCCAGAACTGACTGATAATCAACTTGCAAACATTATGAAGACAATGTTAATATAAAAACTACTACAGATCTTACCAACATCGCCTGCAGGCCGAGCTGTGCTTCAGGCAGTATCAGATCTGTGTGGAAGACTATTACACGAATGCCAAGGGGATCTGCGTGACGCCTCAGGATTGTGGAAAGATAACCTGAATGACTGGACGAGATTTTAATATTTATTTCCAGACCCCGAAACGTGCAGGGGTCCTCACGAGGTGTGGACCGAGTGTGGCAACAACTCCTGCGTGAAAATTTGTGCCACACTTGGTCTTACCAACATCGCCTGCAGGCCGAGCTGTGGCTCCGTTACATCGAGATACGTCTGGACGCGAAACACAAAGCTGGTTGGTTGCTGGGAAGCAAATTATGAACATTTATAAAAGTGTCTTAACTAAATACGTAAACGAAATATTCGACTCTTAAAATAGAAGAAATTTATTTTGCCAAATTTGGACTTCGCAAATTTATTCATAACGTGGCGAGTAATTTGCGCTTCTATGTAAAAATGTCTATTCATTCAAAAGCAGATTTTACTTTTAAGAACTAAATGGTGATATTATAATGCGAGATGCCTATTTACTGTCAGATTGATTTATTGACGAATCGCAGTCAGCTTTCCTCTCTGCGAGGACGCAGAGAGGAAAGCTGACTGCGGGAGCAACTCTTGTTTTAACCCCTCGTCCTTAACTTCTCGTCTATTAATATTCATATGTCTGTGGCTACTACACTATTAAAATAATCTGGTTAATAATGTGTTCGACTCCAAATCATATTGTTTTGTTACGTATACAGCACACTAATACAAGCGCTGACTACACTCTCAAGTTAAAACAAACAGTGAAATATTTGTTATTGACCAAATTCCAGGAATAAACATCTGCCCCGGAAATAACGAGACATTTTCAGCTTGCATTTCTTCATGCGCCGAGAAGTGTGTGACTCTTGGCCGGAGCGACGAGGAAAGGAATTGTGAAACTCCACAGTGCACCCCTGGCTGTGATTGCAAACCTGGATTCTTCAGGAATACGAATAATGAGTGTGTTACCCCTGACAAATGTGGTAAGTTATAAATATTAGTGTTTTACTGAAATAATACAGAAGTGAGATTTTCTTTGGCATAACTCTTCAACTTTCTGAGTCACATTGTTGGGAATCGCGACCCCACTCCAATAACAGGCTCCTTTACTTCTCGTGGTCCTGCACGGAGTGCCAAGGACGCCGATGTTCAGGACGCCAGAGATACTTGATCAGTTAAACGCATTAGCGATCTTTATCTGCTTCTCCTGCCAAACACTTCCAATTGCGATGGGCAAAACTGTTATTTGAAGGCTTAAATTTATTTAGAGTGCGGCGTCAACGAGGAGTTATCCAAGTACGGCAGGCCCTGTCCTTACGAGAGCTGTAGCGAATTTGACTCTGCAGCCGCCATCAACTGCCCGGCCTACGACCCCAAGAACCCGCGTCCGCCCACCTGCAACTGCAAGCTCAACTTCTACAGGCTCAACGGGGTGTGCATCGATATCAGGGAGTGTCGTGAGTACTAACTTATATCCTTTTCCTTTTCCTTGTCCTTCTCCTTCTCCTTGGTAATTAACATTATGATTGTGATTACAGCTCCTAACTTTGAGTGTCCCGAGCTGACAGCGTACGACGCCTGCCCGGACTACTGCGTGGACCAGCGCTGTTATTCGACTGTGGTGAAGCCGCCCAACTGTCAGCGGCAGTTCAACAACAAGCGATGTAGCCCGAGCTGCCGATGCTTAGAAGGAAACTGCGAGGACGAATCAAGAATTTGCGTGGATAGGGACAGCTTCAGTGAGTATCTACAGATCCTCATACCTTTGCAAATAACGTTATGAAACCGCATTCGATGTGGCAACACTGGTGGGTTCCCGTTCGAGGGAGGAGCCAGTCCAATATTCGATGGGCTTACAGTACAAGTAAGAACGTTCAAGTCACTTGTCTCCACAGGCACGATGACGTTATGCAAAAGTTTCTACTGTACTGAACCTTATCACAACAAACACCAGTTGATAGCGCACACATTTCTAAAACAAACAAATAATCTTCATCTACAGGGGATATTTTTCATCAGAAAAGTTAACCTCCGGAAGTTTTGCCAACATGGTCAACTTCATCGTAATGTAGCCATTCCTGGCCGTGGACAAAACGCCTAATAACTAACAATACACTAGCGCCTTTATTGGAAAATCAGACGTATCCAAAAACAAAGGCGTTCGCAACTCTAGACTTAATTGAGGGCATTCCTTCACTTTGCTTTCTCACTCATGTTCACTAGGGTGTCCCAGGACATAAGGAAGAATTTTTTTTCATGAATTTAAATATGCATACCCTCTTATTTTATTCCATTTGATCCCAATAACTCATATAATAAATATTATTTTGATTAAACACCGGCAACCCGTGCCGACTTGATGCCAAACATATGGTACAGAGTTAATATGGAAGGATTTTCAACTTCCATTTTTGTCGGATAAATAAAATTTAAAAATGCACAAATGTTAAATTATGTAGTAGTTTATATTTAAAAATGGTTTATTCATTAAATTTTTTCTTCATAGTTTGTTTTTTACAGTCAGGATAAATCTTCCGGTGTTCCTAAACGCATCGTAACAAAAATTATTTTTGTTCCTCTTTGACCGTGAGATTAAGCAATGAAAATCTTGCATTAACTTAACAGTTCTTTCAGCTGTATCATTCACTACCCTCAGCGGCGACACCTTCTTTCTGACTTCTTGATACGAAGCATTATTTGACCACATCGTAGGGAATTCGTTAAGAAAACTGGCATCTGTGTTCAGACAATCAAACAAATACTTGCTCTTAACTGAAATGAAGTCGTAAATATTTTTCTCTGAAAAAAAAGTCACTAAATTATGATATGAACAAAAACCTCAATACAAAACATAATTTAAAATACTTAATAAACTTACCATACAATTTACCATCAAGATCTTCCTTCGATGGGATGTAACGTTTGTCATGTTTGATGATTTTTTTTTTTTGATATTTCGAGCATTTTTATTTTAGTTGTTTGATCCACAGTGTCGTCAAACAGCGATAAAATAGATCCTTCATCGGTCAAATACCATAACTGCTTACTGAACAGAAATACAGCTGCCATTGAGATGTTTTCATCAATTTTTTCTTAAGCCTTCATCGATTTCAAAAAGCACAAGTCCTGGTAAGGTGTTTTAACTGCTACAATACATTGTAACCATGGCTTGACATAGGATGTTACTATGAACAGGCAAACGTCTAAAAGTGCCGCCATATCCTTACCGGTAATTTTAAATTGCGCACAAATTAATGATATTTTCAAGGAATAAAGCGCCTTTTCCATCCATCGAGCACCTGGAGGCCGAATCTTAAATTTTCTCGCTGTATCTCCCCCTAAAACTATCACACAGAGCTCTAAAAACTCTCAATAGTCATCTAAAAGTATTTTTGTTGTCAGTGCAGTACGGTAAAAGTCAAACAAATCATTGATTTCGGAAGCGGTTAGGTGCAATGTGAGATTTTCTCTGTAGCACTGAATTTTATCGGGATCAACATTTTTACAGTTATCTCGAAACTTTTTGAAGAGTGGTATGTCAGGGCTTGTAGTCACTTGACTGATTTTTACTTCAAACACAGCTTAAAAAAACCAACTATGGCTATATTTGGTATATATTGACAGTTAAATTCACTTTCCGGATATTGTAGAACAAAATTTCAAGAACTTGTCCATTAGATGGCAGCTTAGAACCCGATATTTGGTGTTTTACGACTCCTATTAAAAATATACTCTTTTTAGAAGTGCGTAAATCTAACAACATCTTGCCTGAACGAGTGATTTTCCTTTACTAACAAAATAGCAAGTTACTACAAGATCATCAACACGTTTGCTTGCTGGCGTCTTAATGTACAAGTACTGACATCTTTCGATGCAAGTCGGCACGGGTTGCAGTTGTCCAAAGTAAACGAAAAAATTTTATAAGTGTTTTGTCATTATTAAAACAAAATTAGAGGGTATGCGTTCAAAAATAACAACATCAATTTTTTTGGGACACCCTAATGTTCACCCTACATCTTTATTTTACAGTTCCGAAGTGTCCGGCTGCTAACGAAGTGTACTCGACTTGCGGCAACGATGATTGCGTGAGGACATGTTCCACTTTTGGTATCACCAACTTCAATTGCACTCCGCAATGCACCGCTGGCTGCATCTGTGATAAGGGCTTCGTGAGAGAAACTGCTGGGGGGAAGTGCATACCAATTGTAGACTGCAGTAAGTCAATTTATTTTCTCGATATATCTTCTTTAGACATAAACTACCAAATTCCGGGTATTTATAGGGGGTAGTTAAATTCTTCGCAACTTTTTACCCATTTAATCTATTGCAGGCATTATTTTGTTTTTTTATTTTATTTATCATCTTGTTGGTCGTCTTGTTCAAAATGTTGATCGTCTTGTTAATCGTAATGTTTATAATCTTGTTCATCATCTTCTTCAACATTTTCTTTAATATCTTGTTCAGTTTCTTATACATCGTTTTTTTCATCATCGCATACATCGTCCTGTTCATTGTCTTGTTTATCGTCTTGGTCAGCTTTTGTTTATCAAATTATTCATCTTCTTATTCAATATCTTGTTCACAGTCATATTCATAATTGTGAGCACGCCTGTGTGCTGGAAATAACATTTTCCCCTTACTTCAGGAGAAATGGATCAAACATATGGCCGGTCAGTGGCCGAGTTGGCATCGCGGTTGGATCCCATCCAGGCGTAGTGTGTTAAATTCCTCGGATGGCTAAGTCCTCCATCACAACGCAAAAAACATTTTCCGCTTACTGTGGTGGTAGTAGGAGATTTTCAAATATTGTCAGGTTATTCGTTATCTGGGAATTCTTGTCTTTCTTTTTAAGACGCCATCTAGTGAGAGAGTTAGTACTTACAATGCCTTTCTCATATAAAAGAAAGTTGGTTTTTTTCCGGTGAAAAAAATGTAACAAGCAGTAATTGTTGAATGAAACACTAGTATATATTGAATTATTTCGCGCATAAGAGATAAATCGCCATAGCTCAGTGGTCAGAGCTGTCGACCGGAAATCGAAAGGACACGGGTACAAGTCCCTTTGGCGTCATGTATCTTTTTTCAGAAGATTTTTCAATGTGGATGAGTGTTTCAGGCTAATAATTAATGCTTATAAAAATAATTGTTAAAAATATATATCACACTTCTTCGGATCATCTGTTTAGTTAGTAACTGAGATAGGCTCTAAGGTAGAGTGTCTTGTTTCTTCCCAGACAACTTGTGTTTCTTTTGTTTGCTAGAAAAGCCTCCATTATGGCACTGCAAAATTTTCTTGTAGAAGTGAACGTCTGTCCCGAGAAGAACATGCAATACAGCCCTTGCGTGAGTGCATGCGCGGAGGACTGCGCACACCTCGGTCAGAACAGGACATGCGACTATATAGCCTGCGTACCTGCATGCGAATGCAAGACTGGCTTCTTCAAGAACGCCCACAGAGAGTGCGTAAGCCCTGATAAATGCGGTGAGTTTATTAATTTGAAGGTTTTTATTTTATGTAACTCTTCGTTTAATTAAATTTTGAGTTGGGTTATTTGATCAAACGTCAATCATATCACCCATCGTATCATCCATCATACTAGATAAAAGATTGATCTACCCAAAGCAAAACCTTCTAGATCACAAGGTCGGGACACTCTTTCAAAGCAGCCTCCTAACTTGTATGGGATTTTACAGAATAATTAGGGTTAAATTTTTTTAATCAATTTTTCATTCATTGACACATGTTTTAGTTAATTAAAAAATACCTTATTTGGATTTTCCCATACAAGTTATGAGGCTGATTTAATTCAGTGTCCCGGCCTTGTGATCTAGGAGGTTTTGTCCAAAGCCGCTCTAATGGGATAATACGATATTTGTGGCAAGTAGTTCCTTCCGACGCTTGAAGAGTTAAGACAAAATTAAGGTGGGTGGTATCTCTACACTAGTAGTTTTTAACTCTTCAAGCGTCGGAAGTAAAAATTAAGGTGGGTGGTATCTCTACACTAGTAGTTTTTAACTCTTCAAGCGTCGCGTCGGAAGTAAAAATTAAGGTGGGTGGTATCTCTACACTAGTAGTTTTTAACTCTTCAAGCGTCGCGTCGGAAGTAAAAATTAAAGTGGGTGGTATCTCTACACTAGTAGTTTTTAACTCTTCAAGCGTCGCGTCGGAAGTAAAAATTAAGGTGGGTGGTATCTCTACACTAGTAGTTTTTAACTCTTCAAGCGTCGCGTCGGAAGTAAAAATTAAGGTGGGTGGTATCTCTACACTAGTAGTTTTTAACTCTTCAAGCGTCGCGTCGGAAGTAAAAATTAAGGTGGGTGGTATCTCTACACTAGTAGTTTTTAACTCTTCAAGCGTCGCGTCGGAAGTAAAAATTAAGGTGGGTGGTATCTCTACACTAGTAGTTTTTAACTCTTCAAGCGTCGCGTCGGAAGTAAAAATTAAGGTGGGTGGTATCTCTACACTAGTAGTTTTTAACTCTTCAAGCGTCGGAAGTAAAAATTAAGGTGGGTGGTATCTCTACACTAGTAGTTTTTAACTCTTCAAGCGTCGCGTCGGAAGTAAAAATTAAGGTGGGTGGTATCTCTACACTAGTAGTTTTTAACTCTTCAAGCGTCGGAAGTAAAAATTAAGGTGGGTGGTATCTCTACACTAGTAGTTTTTAACTCTTCAAGCGTCCCGTCGGAAGTAAAAATTAAGGTGGGTGGTATCTCTACACTAGTAGTTTTTAACTCTTCAAGCGTCGCGTCGGAAGGAAAAATTAAGGTGGGTGGTATCTCTACACTAGTAGTTTTTAACTCTTCAAGCGTCGCGTCGGAAGAAAAAAATAAGGTGGGTGGTATCTCTACACTAGTAGTTTTTAACTCTTCAAGAGTCGGAAGAAAAAAATAAGGTGGGTAGTATCTCTACACTAGTAGTTTTTAACTCTTCAAGCGTCGCGTCGGAAGGAAAAATCAAGGTGGGTGGTATCTCTACACTAGTAGTTTTTAACTCTTCAAGCGTCGGAAGAAAAAAATAAGGTGGGTGGTATCTCTACACTAGTAGTTTTTAACTCTTCAAGCGTCGGAAGGAAAAATTAAGGTGGGTGGTATCTCTACACTAGTAGTTTTTCTGCTCATCTTAATTTTTAGAACACTTCAAGATCTACACGACGACGTACGAGTAACTCATATTACCCTTTCCTTTGGGGAGTTGTGACTGAATCTTTGAGCTACAAAATGAATTTCGAGGCTCTTATCTGACTCCCCTCCCCGCACGATGACATAAGCACACTAACAAGCAACGGATAATAATCTAGTTGAATAAATCAGCCATTTAGGGTCACAACCCTTGGGCCACGAGATATATTTAAAAATTTGGCGAAAGCATAAGTGTTTCATCGCCAATTCTAGCGGGATCTTAGTATAGGCGCCTTTTTAAAAATCTTTAAACATTAAAATTAATGTTGTTTCTAGTGTGCGGAGAGAACCAGGAACTCGACATGTGCAGTTACTCCTGTCCCCCGGAGACATGTGATACCATCGGGGCCATGTTCAAGTGCAGGCGGGACATCCCTTGCACGCCCGCTTGCAAGTGCAAACTCAATTTCAAGCGGAACAGGTTTGGAAAATGCATTGACATCAGAAAGTGTCGTAAGTTGATAATAAAATTGTGCCGTTCTCGTTGTAATGCGCAAAAATAAGTCATGGGGAATATTATTAACATAATTGTCAATTTGTGCGGCGGTTTAGAGTACCGCCGCCCCGGGAACCATTTATTGGATAACCGACACATCTGCCATAGGTCACCCCAAGAGGTTCACTACATTTGGTGCTTTAGCAGGGGTGCCCGGGTTCATCGGGTGAGGTGTGTTCAGGATGCCCCTGAACACCACACAGCATCCACAAAGATGACATGGACCCTGTGTTGGGTTAATGTTAAAAAAGAAGAGTGCACTTGCATATTATGTAAATAGCTTCAAGAGTGACAAGGATGTAGACAACAGGGAGTATTGTGAGTCAAATACAATGTAATACTGTGCTCGTAGTAATGCGCTAATTACATTGATTCTACACAGGAGGCCTGAGAAAAATAATTTCCCTCTGGGCCTAACATCTTTGGTGATGCTGTGTGGAGAGTCTTTGTAATGAGATGAAGTAGTGGAGCGACCAATGTTGTAGGAGGGAGGAAACACAGGGACCAGCAGATCATTCCGCTGCTGAACTCAAGAACGAGTCGTAGATACGACACATCCTAATATCATTTAATGAGTTGTGTAAAATATCAGAATGCTTCCAGGCTGATTAATCAATAGCATTAAGAAAGGGAGAGGAAGGGCACGTAGAACATATGAACGGAGAAATTCGAATAAGCAGAATAAATTATTATGGCATGAAAACGAATGGTTGAAGATCAAGTAAATTAAAAAACGTGATGATCAAGTAAATTAAAATATTTTTTTTACATTTTTTCCATATGAGGACCTGAAGGACATTATTTTCTTCTGGTCCTATATTATTTTTGGGGATGCTGTGTGGATGGACTTTATTAGAAAATTATAGAGGGAAGGTAAAGGGGGTAGTAAGTATTATTTTACAAACAATAATTATTAGCCTGAAACACTCATCCACATTGAAAAATCTCCTGATAAAAGATACATGACGCCAACGGGACATGAACCCGTGTCCTTTCGATTTCCGGTCGACAGCTCTGACCACTGAGCTATGGCGGCTTATCTCTTATCCGCGAAATAATTCAATATATACTAGTGTTTCATTCAACAATTACTGCTTGTGACATTTTTTCACCTGAAACAACCAACTTTATTTTTATTTTTATTTATTAAATTTTTTTTTAATTTTTTTTTTTCGGCGTCATGTATCTTTTATCAGGAGATTTTTCAACGTGGATGAGTGTTTCAGGCTAATAATTATTGTTTGTAAAATAATTTTTACCCTATGTGCAATGCATAAAAAATAATAGGTAGTAAGTATGTAAGTCTGTATGTAACTGAATGTCTAGAAGCAATAACTCGTTGGATGTCTTCAAACAAGCTGAAGCTCAATCCATCTAAGACTGAGTTTCTCTGGGTAGCCACAAAAAAACGTCAACATTTCATAGACAATTCACCTATTACTATTTCCGGCAGCGATATCATCCCAAAAACAACAGTCAAACTTCTCGGTGTCAATTTAGATTCAGACTTTTCGTTTAAAAGTCAAATAAATAGGACTGTAAGCACCGGTTTTTTTCACCTAAGACAACTCAAGTCTGTCCGAAGAAACCTTCCTTCAGAAGCAACAAAACTACTTATCAACTCTTACGTAGTCTCACGTCTCGATTACTGCAACGGCATTTATGCCAGCCTTCCAAAATATCAAATTGACAAACTTCAATCAGTGTTTAATGCAGCAGCACGGCTCATAACCGGGGTTTCAAAATATTCGCACATTTCAGAACACCTTCGTAACCTTCACTGGCTCAAGTGCCCTGAAAGAATCCAGTACAAACTGTGCTGGATGGTGTTTAAATCCATCAATGAAATGGCCCCACCCTACATCTCTGAACTATGCTTCCCGGAAAACACTGGTCTGAGGCAGTCAACGCTTAGATCAGCAACATCAGCAGCTGTAGGCAGACTGATAGAACCTATGCGCAAGCCAAATACTAAGTTTGGTGATCGCGCTTTCGGAGTATCTGGGCCGAAGGCTTGGAATAAACTCCCTCCGGAACTAAGATCCATAACAAGTCCAACAGAATTCAGGTCTAAACTGAAAACTTACCTTTTTAAGCTGTCGTACCCGTAAATTAAATATACCAATCCTAAGAGAAAGTCCAGTTATATTCAATTTTTCAATTAAGTCCTAAATCCTGTATCTAAATTTCGCCAATAAACAATTAGATAATGTTAATTAAGTGTTAATCTCAAGTGACCTACCAGGTAAGTATTGAACTGTATATTTTCTCCATAAATAGTTAAGTAATAACAATGTAGAAATGTATTATAAGTTTTTACAGCGCCCTTGAGGTGTTTTTGCACAAAAACGGCGCTATAAAAGTCATCCAGGTATTATTATTATTAAGTCAGGTAGGTAAGTTACCAAATGCAGCGAGCCACTTTGGGTGACCTATGACAGGAGTTGGTTATGTAATGAATGGTTTCTGGGGTATTATACCATATATATATACCCGCCTACCACAATTGAAAAAAACCTTGAGTCAGCAATGTTATGAGTCTTATCGAGACTAATATAAGAGTATGCAAGAGAATTGATGATGTATTGATTTCTTCAGCCTAGCCCTTCGACTGTCCCCTGCCCTCAGTTTACGATGCCTGCAAGCCGTCCTGCTTGGACGAGCGCTGCGTAAAGGACGGGCCTTTGGGTTGCGAGGGAATAGATCAATCGGACCTGGTCTGCCGTCCTTACTGCCGTTGCCAGAAAGACACCTGCAGGGACGACACAGGACTATGCGTGGATGATAAACCATACCGTGAGTTGTGCATTTTATGTATTCTTGGTACTGTCTTCAATTTGAGGTTAGCTCACATCGGGAAACTCTACGTTCTGTAGGCTGCAGCCCGGGCAAACTCAGTAGAACTGCAATCATACCAAGTTGATATGGTTATCGCCTCTCCGCAAACCATTCATTAGATAATCAACGGGCGGATCGGGAGAGGTCGGTTGAGGGATACTTTTATTGAAATTATACGGTTTTAGTAAGTATTGTTTTATGTGAATTTGTCTTATATATATACGAGTATGTAGTAGGTATATCAAACATGTTGAATATTTCCTCTGTGTCGGTTATTCCTTTTTTAAAGCATTACCCATACAATTAGGTATTATTAATGCACCTATTTCTGGTTACAGAATCCTGTGGAGGAGACATGAATGCACTGTTCTCTGCCTGTGGAGACCAATGTCCCCGCACCTGCGCCAATAGCAAGGACCCCCCTACAGCCTGCACGGAATCCTGCGTCAAGGGGGGAGGCTGTAAGTGCAAACCCGGCTTCGTCAGGGACTATGAAGAGAAATGTATCAAGGAAGCTGACTGTCGTAAGAACACTATTTTTTCATTTCTCTCTATGCCATGTTATTGCAAGGCAATTTAAAACCAGCAGATCTCGAGTGAAATTATATAATAAATTCCGACTCTCTAGAACTTGTGATCCATTTGTAACCAGTGTCGGTATGTCAAGAAATACGCTAAACGTTTGCTCAATGTTGGTACACGGTTGAAATCTATACGCAATCTAGATTCACTTCCACTTACAATTTACCGAGCATCCTCAAATAAGTCAGAAGCACTGAGGTTTCCTGAATGGCTCTTATCATCAAAACATTTTTTTTATATGGAAGTATGATATGTCACCTGATTTTTGATGCGTTCCGTTCAGGGTAGTTCTGTACCAAACATTTATCCATTGGCGGACTTCTTATAGTCCTACTGGATCAGTCCACACCAGCGAACTATTATCAATAATGTTCATTTTGTCTTTGCCTTCAGAGAAATGCGGAGTGAATGAGTTCTTCGACTGCGGCTCCGCTTGCGACACAACTTGCGCCACCCTTGGGGAACGTTGTACTACTATCAACAAGACGTGCAGCAAAAAGTGCTACTGCAAAGCGGGCTTCGCCAGGAACGCTAAGAACGTCTGCATTCCAGTCAAGCAGTGTCCAGGTTAGTCCAAACAACAACCAATCAACTACCATATCTGTGTGCCTTATTGTGATATCACTTACTAGTATTGCACTATCATCAACAAGACCTTCAACAAGGTGGGCTTCTCCAGGGACGCAGACTATGTCTGCATTTCAGCCGAGCAGTGTTTAGGCCAGTCCAAACAACATCCAAACACTTGCTAGTGTTGCACCATCAACAACAAGAAACAATAAATGCTACTACTAGGTGGGCTTCGCTAGGGATGCCAAGAATATCTGCATTACAGTCAAGTTCCAGCACAGTCCAAACAAGTACGACACCTGTGCCTTACTGTATTATCATTTGCTAGTATTGCACCATCATCAACAAGACCTGAAACAGTAAGTGCTTCTGCAAGGCGTTCGAGTAAAGCAGTGTAGAATTTATTCCTAAAAACCACCAACCCTCATCAGATTTTTTCTTCTTTTTATGATTTAAAAAAGTTTTATTTGCTCAATTAATTTTTTTGCTGTGTTACAAAGCTTTTTGGGTACTTGGTTGGGTACCAAAAACGCCAATCGATTACATTGAATTATATGTGTCACACACACAAATTCTATGTGTAAAAACTTCTTATCAATGCCTTTACACAACTTTTTTTTAGCTAAACCATGTCAGGGAGACTTGAACGCAAACCCATCCGATGGCTGCAAATGCAAGAGTGGATTTATCAAGGACAAGGGCGGGAAGTGTATTGCGCGGCCAAGTTAGTTCTTTTAGATGACTTTCCTCTTAAATAAATGTTTACAAACTAGATCAAGGGCTTGGAGGAATAATATCCTTCAAGTTCGAGTGGGATAATGATTACTATGTTTTCAAAAGCAGTGAATCAAATGAGATCACAACATATTTTCTACTTTGTGCAGTGGTCACTTGTATAAAATCAATGGTCCTTTCATTACATACATAATTACACAATTTACACACCAATTAGTCATTATTATTATTTTCATCAAACTAATACTCACAATTTAAATATTAATATTATTACCAACTATCTTATTTTAAAACATCCCAATATCTTCTTATTCACTTTTTTTTTAAGTGAAATCTTTGTGGTGTATAACTATTGAGGGTGGACACATATCTCATGCATTGCAGCCCTTTCTGATTTGAATTTGCATATTATTACGAATTTTTTAATATTTCCAGCCCCTCAATGTGGTGCGAATGAAATAGTTGACACCTGCGCGCTGTGCGCGGACCGGACTTGCGCCATGGTGTTTTCAGGTGAAGCAGCCAAATGTACAAAGCCGCCCGGTTGCCCTGTCGCGTGTCGCTGTCTACCTGGATTCGTGAGAGGCCTGGCCAATCAGTGCGTTAAGCCAGAAAAATGTAAGAACACATTGATTGATGAATTACAAATATTCTCATTTTGGATACCAACGCCCCGAGAACAATTCAATGAATAACCTGTGCTATAGGTCAACCCAGTGGCAAGCTACAGCTGGTAACTTTTATGAAAATTACACACAATGTTGGACCCAATACTAATCCTTGCAGTACCTCTTGTGTGTTTCCTATAGAAGTAATACTTTTTTATTTGTTGTACCACCAAAAGGCACAGAAACTTCAAAGGCTCAGAGGGCGTTGACCCAGAGAATGCACAGTTAGGTATATCAAAAGGGTTTTCTTTTGATACGAACCTCATTTTTAGTGTCTGATTATGACTAAAAGGTATCGATTTGATGGTATAGCGGCATCAACTGAAACAATCTTTCCAATAAGCATTCCTCTTACATCATTCCTATACCAGTCTCATGCCTCACTGCCATACACCAGGGTGTGTACCAACACTCCATTGTGGACTGTTAGCCTTGCTTCTCTTGACAACTTTTCATTAGCCACTACCGCTGTCAGTCCTTCATTTATTCTTCTTTCAACATTTCCATCTCTCAATACACAAACTCGTCCACCAGCTACAAGTGTTCATTATTCACGACGAGACTTCGTACTGCTTTCGTACTCTCTTTTGTAAAAATACAACTGTGGAGTTATTGATATTCATCATTAACCCATTCTGCATTGTATCTAACTACGCAAGCATTTAGTTAATTCTAAACACAAGAAACTGTATATGGTGTCAATCTTCCATACTGTTAGCACCGCATATTGAATAAGCAATATCAATTCAGATTGTTTATTTTCGCACCCAAGCCCACATGTTCAACATTGTAACAAATAAACACTCTGATTCCAGGCTGCACTGACCCCAACTCCAAATTGGTGGCCTCTCCGAGTCCCTGCGCCGGTGGCACGTGTGAGTGCCCCACGGTGGCCCAATGCAAGGACAAGGTGCCAGCAAAGGGGTGCCGCTGCAAGGTCGGCTTCCTGAAGAAGAGTGCTGCGGATGCCACCTGTGTGGCCCGCAAGAATTGTCCTAAAAAGGCCACCAAATAATATTTTAAATAATCTTGAATAACATAGAATGTTGAATAACATAATCTTGAATAACAATGAACATATTAGCCACTCAAACAAATGCGCTGATTATATACAGCATGTTTCAAACTACCTTTTGGAAATATTAAAAATAATATTTTTACCCTTATTGTCAAAAAAAATATTAATGAGTAAACATAAATTCTTTGCGCAAACCTGTATTTAAGTACATATTTCTGTTATTGAAATTGCAAGATTTGGCAAATAAAAATGATTACATTATTGCTGTGTTTTTTCGGGTTCAGTTTGGGCTAATTTTGTTGTATTGTTCCAAATTATCATCCTGAAGTTCCTACTAATAATTTGGCAACACAGTTCCACCTGGGACCACAAACCTGAGTTATACATCATCCGTCATCAGAGCAGGAGTTACTCAGCAAAGATCTAGAGTAAAGTTCCAAGCTGATCTGTAAAACAATTACGTTAGGAAGTTCTTCAAACTCATACTATGTCGCTTCTGTACGATCACTTTCACTTCCCATTTCCAAATCTTAAAATATTTCTCAAATGAAGGACGCCAGTCTACTATAAAATACTACACTGTCTACTGTAAGCCTGTAATCTATATTTTATCATACCTACTGTATACTATAGACTACTGCACTGTCTATTGTAAGACTGTAAACTATATTTTATCATACCTACTTTCTACTATAGACTACAGCACTATCTACTGCAAGACTTTAATCTATATTTTATCATACCTAATGTCTACTATAGATTACTGCACTGCCTATTGTAAGCCTGTAATCTATATTTTATCATACCTACTGTCTACTATAGACTACTGCACTGTCTATTGTAAGACTGTAATCTATATTTTATCATACCTACTCGCTGTCCTAGTTCTTGTGTGTTCAATAGACCTTTTTTTGCAAAACTAAGTTATGAATGCCAATATGTTAATTAGCCTATTGCGCATTAATGAAGCTAAAAAAAACATATATTTTTGTTTTTAAGTGACATTTTCAGCATTTTTCGAGTGCCAATATCCACTCACGGAACAATGTTTCAGTTCTTATTTGTTCAAACTCCCGGATATTGAACATTCAAACACTCAACGTTTTTAATATAATATTTTTTTAAAAGTTCATATTATATTTGTTCAACATCCCGCCGAACGTTGAGGTCTTGAATGTTCAATCTCCACTTTCAACCAATCAGGAGTCGGCTAGTTAAAATGAGCGGCCATGTTGATTTTTAGTTGTTTTTTAACAACTAAATTGTTCCACTAAAAATACGTTTAATTGAAAAAATATACTGTTATTGAACTGAAAAATGTCTTCAGCGACTCCAGAATCAATAAACCTTAGACCAGTAGCTCAATTAATAGAAAGGTAAGTCTTAAAAATTATGTGATTTATAGGCTTTTTCACCATATTTTACATTTACTTCTTGAATTTGGTAGGCCAATATACAGGTTGCTTCATTTATTATTTATGTATTCAATAATTTATTTACACCCTTAGGGCTTTCACTTAAAATGGGTCTTAATTAATTATATTAGTGTATAAAAACTTATTTTTGTTGAAGAAATACAACAAAAGAGCCAGGACATGGAAATGTGCAAGAAGTCGACTGTCCTAATAGTCTGATTGAAAGACATCTACGACACATATTTAGTCCGTTATCACTGCTGAGATCGCTGATGAAGACGATGTCCAAATCTTTTAATTTTGAACTCATTCAATTAAAAGTTTCCGATTATTTGTTTTTTAGTCACATAAAAAACAATAAATAAATTCTTATGTAGGAACTACAAGAAAACCAACTAGGCACACGACTCACAATAATAAATGTATTGTTATAATTGTTATATCATAAGCCAAATCGCGGGATAAAATAATTTTAGGATTTTTAGTGCTGAAAGTATTAAAAAAATAATATTTAATCACGATAATCAACATTAATAAAAAGATCTCGGCAAATAACACATTTCGGAAAAAAAAATCTTTCTTAAGTAAATAAACTTTAAAAATGACATTTGTCAAATGTAGGTAACGAAACAATTAAAACAAACCAACACACATTACAAATAAAGAGTTATTAATTTATTTATTTGATGTAATAGTAATCAGTTAAAATTTTCAACTGAAAATTGAACTTGAATAATTTTACGCAACACTGGGATTTTTTTTATGGATTACAGTCTCAACTGCTCCCAACCATCTGGAGCCGGTTCCAGAGACTGTGGAATCCCCGATTGGGATATATTCGTATATTGTGAGGCTTAAGGTAGTGTGGAGGGGAAGGAGATGGAGAGGAGAAAGAGAGGAAGGAGGAGGAAGGAGAAGAGAGAAGGTAAGTGAGTACTTATTCAGATCTGGTACCAAACACGGCTAAATCCATTTTAATTCTGATTGTGGTCTTTATACCATATCTTCCTCTCTGGAACAAGCCGCAAATAAACTGTATGTTATTTTCAATGAATAATTTGTGAAATAACATAAATGAATCAAATAAAATTTACTTACGCACGCCGGGGTTTGAACCCGCGACCTCCGGATCTCTAGTCAAGAGGACCACGAGAAGACCACGGAGGCCGTAATACGTACGATTTAAGAATATTTCATATCACGCATGCACCGAACACCGATAGTAGTATATTATCTGTAGGTACCTTTGTTCTTGTATGTTGTTTTTAAACTTACATAATATTTGGGAGATTTATATATTTTTTTTTTTTTTTTTTACAGTATTACCGCACAAGAGTCCCAACTGCTCCCGTCTGGAGCCAGTGAGACTATGGCATCCCCAATTGGGGTATGTTGTGAGGCTGAGGGTATTGGGGAGGGGAGGGAGATGGGGAAGAGGAAGGTGAGGAAGTACCTGGCTATTCAGATCTGGTCACCAAACACGGCTAAAGCCATTTCAAGCAACGTTTCAATTCTGAATGGTGGTCTTACACCAGGGCGATACTGAGAGTATCTTCCACTCTGGAACGTGCCGCAAATATACTATATATTATTTTAATTAATTAATTGTGAAATAACACAAATTAATCAAATAAAATTTATTTGCGCACGCCGGGTTCGAACCCGCGACCTTCGGATCTATAGTCAAAAGCGTATACCACTAGACCACGCCGGCCGTCAAAAGATTGAATATAAATATTGAAATATGGAACAGTTTATGTGAAAAATCACCTCAAGGATGCTGTTTGTATATTTTAAAGTAATGCTTTACGTCAACTATTACCTAAGATAAAAATAAAGTGTTTGAAATCGGAAAATCACCCTGTATATACAATTTACCACTAATTGGCTAATTGAACAAAAAATACCTCAAACATATGGGAGCCAAATTGTTCAATCCAAAATAATCATTCATCATTTTAATGCCATGTTCAACGTCCACCTTTAAAGTCATAATATGGGCATATTATAGCTCCAATCTTCGAAAAATGATCTTTAAAAATTTCTTCTTACACATATGTACTAAATGAAATGACCAAAATCGAGAATTGTTTAGAATTTGCCTGTAAAAACAAAATAAATGTCTCCTGTAAAATTTGCTAAATGGTCTATTGAACATACAAGAACTAAGGCTGCGAAGTACATAAAATATACACATAATTACATTAGCATAAAACAATTCTTTCACATAACCTTTTTTTAACATACATTTCCTTCTGTGAGTCAATTCACAGCTTTTTATTGAGTTTGGTAACATGTTGTAAATTAATGGAACGAGGTATTCTAGAGTTCTTTGACCATATTTATTCAGGTGTCGCTACAAGTCCATCGTTTGCAATTAGTTTTGTATTATGAACATGTGTCACTATTTTATTATGTTCAAATTGAGATTTATGCTGACTCGCAATTTTAAGCCACAATATAGCACGAACAGATAATAAATTTACAGAATTGTATATTCATGTCGTTGTTCGTATTTAGTTTTGTTTAATAATAATTTTACCAAAGAATATTGTACATTTTGGACTGAAAGAAGATTTGTTTTTGTTGAATGTCCCCATGAAGTTATTCCATATCTTATTAGGGATTCCGCCAATGACAGGTATACTACTCTAAGGGTATTTGGCGGAACAAAAAACTTCAATCTATAAAGTTTGCTCACTATAGCTCTAAGCGGTGTGCAGATTTTTCTTATATTTATATTCCATTTTAAATTTAAATTAAATTCCAAATTACAATCAATTGTTAAGCCTATTTCTACGTATTTTGAAACGAGTTCAATATTTTTACATGAGCATGGTTGTATTACAAAGTTATGGATACAATTAAAGTCACGAGAAATAATTTTAGGAGTTATGGTGATGTTATTATGAGGAGATCTGATGTGCATAAGCTTCGTTTTTTTAGCATTGATTATTAAACCTAGATCATGTAACCATTTTTGAAGAGTGACAAAGTCAATTTGCCATTAATAAATCCTCATGTGAAATAACTAATGCAGTGTCGTCAGCATAAACGTAATTTTTTAGACGAGAAAAAATAAATTTCATTGCAGTTAAATATATTATACACAAGGTAGGGCCTAGTATTGACCAGTGGTACGCCTGCGAAAACAATATTTTTCTTGCAAAAATGATTGAAAATTTTAACACAAATCTTTCTATTTATTTATTTCATCAAAAAATTACAGAATATATAATTTGTCATTAGTAAGTTGTATAATTATATTTCAGTTAGAAACAATGAAATTGTTGAAAGAATAATGTTACAATAATACAGCAGTTTCCAATATAAGAAAAAAGTAGATATGAATATAAGAGTGTTATATAGAAATGGCATAATATCCTATATTTTAGGTTGTGCATAACCTGCCTAACTAAAGACCCTCCACACAGCATCCCCAAAGATGACATAGGCCCTGAGGGAAATTATTTTCTTCAGGGCCTCCTGTGTGGAGTTAATATATAAAAAAAAAAATAAAAAAACTAGGCGAAACTGTATTGAGGCAGAATTTTTAGTTAATTTTTTTCTTTCAATTTGTCTATGGTTTGCTTATAAATGTTTAATATGGGTTCCAATACAGCAATCCATTATTTTAGGTTACATTATTGTTTACATATAGAAAATACAAATACAGCAAGTTTAAGCACAATACATACTATAATAACTTACAGTGACAAAGCATTTGGTTAGGTTTCATTATTGTTTGCATTTACACAATACAAATACAGCAAGTTTTATCACCATACATACTACAATAACTGTCAATGAAAAGGCGTTTGGGTGAGGGTACCAGTATATGCTCGATCATTTGAATAAATCCAAATTTTAACATTTTTTTAAACTCTTTCTGTGTTTGACTCAGTTTAATATTTTCTGGGAGCATGTTGAATATTTTTGTGGCAAAGTATCTAAAGCTACGTTGACCGAAGGTGGAAGAAAGTGCTGGAACTTGCAATATGTCTTTGTTCGAATTACGCGTAAATCTTAAGTTAGTTTTTCGTAAAGCACGTGTTTGTTTTTAAAGAGATGCACGAGGATAATTTTTACATAGATCTGTCGAACATCAAATACCCTCATTATGTTGAAAATTAAGTTACCGTTTGCAGTTTGAGGATAATTTTCATAAATGTTTTCTGCGCCTTTTCAACAGGATCTAGAGCTGATGAAGTACCCCCTCCCCATGCAATGATACCATACTCAATGATATATTGGGTTAATGCAAAATAAATCGTTTTTAGAATTTGTAAGTTAAGGAAGTTCATTACGGATCTGAAGAAATGTATTGTTTTCCTAATTTTATTTGCAATGATCTGAGTATGTATATTCCATTTGAGGTACGGGTCAATGGTGAGGCCGAGGTACTTCATCTGTGGAGTGCGCTCTATACAGGGGCACTCGCAGATGTGTGACATCTGCCCTGATGATGGACACTGTAATGTTGTCCGAAACGTTGGCTAAAGAAAAAGTAAGCGCAACACGGCATAACACCCTAAAAACAAATAACAAAAATACTTTTGGCCGTGTCATCATAATCATAAATAATAAATAATAATAAATCATAAATAATATTTAGTTTTTTATCTACTTTTTTGTGACAAATATAAATATAATGATACCCTCACTGGGATCTCCCGTGGATTTCATTTAAATATTGTTAAAATTTAGTTGTATAGATAATATTAATTAATCTAATTATGAATACGTTTTTTTCCGAAATAATTACGGATATATTACATGGTGATTGTGGTGTTTTTGCATAAAAACGGCGTTATACAAATCATCTAATTATTATTATTATGGTGTTTTTATGTTCAGTTGAGTGGTATCAGTTTCAGTCTGCAATTATCTATTTCTGATCTCCCTATGTTTTGTTTGCAGCTTTTTATTTGATATTTAAATGTTAAAATATTGTTATGAGTTTTAAATGCGAGTGCGATTTTACTGTAAAGTTTAGTAACATAGTATAGGAAGGTTTTTTGCCTAAATTTTGTATGTTGTAGTTGGTTGTTGGATATGTTTTGGACCTTGAGATCTAGTGGTTTATATACATGTGTTGTTATTTCTTGTGTTTTATTTATGAATGTAAGGGAGTATTGTTTTAGAAAAGAGTTGTTTAAGTGACATGATATTGAGTATGTTAAGGATTTCGTCAGTGCTAGTTTTTACAGGTACTTTCAGAAAAGTACAAGACAAGTATTCAATGCTCAAATAATTATTCAATATTCATATGTCCCATATTTATATAATTACCCGTGAAAAATTTCACAACTATTTTTGTACAAAAAATGCATAATAACATCCAAAACTCATACAGTATTGCAGCGTTACAAGACGACATGGTGAAAATATTTTTATCACGGCAAGGAAAAGGTTAATGAGAGGAAAAAATCATCATATTGGTCAGCAAGTTTAAGAAAAGAATTTTCCAATTATCCAAGAGCATCTTCGGATGTAATTAATACAGGTGTATGCTTGAGAACTACTAAATAAACGTTGAAATTTAATGAATTGTTCAAATTCTATGAAATATCCCGTCCTTAGATTAGGGGTGGTGATCCTGCAGCCCGCGAGAACTTTCTGCACAAAACGCGAGAACGGTTTTCTTTCACAGTTTTTCACATATGATTATTTTAGCCCCTGGACTCAAGACAAACAATTATGTTGTTAAAAATAATTAAATATAATTTTTTTTTTAGTTTTCAAGGAAAAAATCATATATTTTACCTTGCGATAAAAAATAGGAAAAATTCTATGGAAACAAAAACGATTTTAACCACTCATGAATGATATAATCTTTGAATACTGAAGACTCCCTATTATCACGTCAGATCTAAGATTCAATATATGTTTCAAGCAAGGCTATCCTGTAAATGCGTCCGCTTATGTCTTTTAAAATTTTGCTTTTGAGAACAAGGAGAGTTGAAATTGGAACAAGAAAAAGGTTTTTCTCCACTGTGACTGTCCGCATGTGACTCGTCTAATGTTACTTTTGAGAACAATCCATTGCAGTAGGAACATGGTTAAGGTTTTTTTCCACTGGGAGTCCGCATGTTTTTTTGTCAAATTTTGCTTTTGAGAACACGAATAGTTGCAATCGGAAAAAGAAAAATATTCTTCTCTCCTGTGAGTCAGCATGTTTACCATGTCAAATGTCCCCTATCAGTACATGAATAACTGCAACAGGAATATCAGCAATAGGAATAAAAAGTTTTTCTCCACTGTGCGTAAGCACGTGTCTTGTCAAATTACTCTTTTGAGTGACATGAACAGTTGTACAGGGAACATTAAAAAGGTTTTTCTCTACTGTGGGTTGGCATGTGTTTTATCAAAGTTTCCTTTCGAGAACATGAATAGTTGCAGTGGGAACATGAAAAAGGTTTTTCTACACTGTGGGTCTTCATGTGACTCTTTAATGCTCCCTTTTGAGAACATGAATATTTGCACTCAGAGCAGGAAAAAGGTTTTTCTCCACTGTGTGTCAGCATGTGTTTCTTCAAATCTCCACTTCGAGAAGATGAATAATTGCAGTCGTAACAGGAAAAAGGTTTGTCTCCACTGTGAGTCAGCATGTGTATCTTCAAATTACCCCTTCGAGAACATGAATAGTTGCACTCAGAACATGAAAAAGGTTTTTCTCCACTGTGTGTCAGCATGTGTTTCTTCAAATCTCCACTTCGAGAAAATGAATAGTTGCAGTCGGAACAGGAAAAAGGTTTTTCTCCACTGTGAGTCATCATGTGTATCTTCAAATTACCCCTTCGAGAACATGAATAGTTGCACTCATAACATGAAAAAGGTTTTTCTCCACTATGAGTCAGCATGTGTGTCGTCAAATTACCTCTTTGAGAACATGAATAGTTGCACTCAGTACATAAAAAAGGCTTTTCTCCACCGTGAGTCAGCATGTGTCTTTTCAAACTTTTATTTCGAGAACATGAAAAGTTGCACTCGGAACATGAAAAAAGTTTTTTCTGCACCGTGAGACACCATGTGAATCGTCAAATATGCCTTTCGTGAACATGAATAGTTGCAGTGTGAACATGAAAAAGGTTTTTCTCCACTGTGGGTTATCATGTGACTCTTTAAAGCTCCCTTTTGAGAACATGAATATTTGCATTTGAAGCAGGAAAAAGGTTTTTCTCCACTATGGATAAGCATATGTCTCCTTAAAGATCCCTTTTGATAACATGAATAATTGCAGACGGAACATGAAAAAGGTTTTTCTCCACCGTGAGACATCATGTGAGTCGTCAAATATGCCTTTCGTGAACATGAATAGTTGCATTGTGAACATGAAAAAGGTTTTTTTCCACTGTGGGTCATCATGTGACTCTTTAAAGCTCCCTTTTGAGAACATGAATATTTGCACTCGGAACATGAAAAAGGTTTTTCTCCACTGTGGGTTAGCATGTGATTCGTCAAATGATCCTTACGAATACACGAATAACTGCAGTCTGAACATGAAAAAGTGTTTTCTCCACTGTTTATACGCATGTTTCTCGTCAAATGAAAACGTTTAAGGCATTCCTTTTTAACATCCGACAGCTCTACGTCAATTTCCGTATAACGAATTCCCCCTCCGTCTTCATCTCGGGGTCCTGGTTCTATCTTGAAGCTAACAGTCTCCACTTCAATGCTACCTACAAAAACCAAACAACACATTGGTATGCCCAGATGTAGAGCATTTTACATTTAAAATTACTTTCTCCGAGAGAATGCTTCAAAATACTTTTTTTTAAGTACCTACAAAAATGTTCAATTAAAAAATGTACGAATGAAGATATCGCTGATTAACCACGTAGACACGGGTATTTAATAACTAGCTTTAAAGTTAATTTAGAAAATCACCAAATGTCTGCCATATGAACGATGCTTCAAGGAGGAAATACTATTTACTCTTGAGCACATTCCGTACAAAGTTTTTTAAGTAAAGTTTTTGTCAAATAATCAATATTATTTTTAGTGCAACTGCTGTGGTTTGGTCGTTTCCTGTAAATGCCATAACAAGGTCAATACAAAATTACGGCAAGATAGGACGTTGGGAACACTTCATGATTCAGTAACAATTCAAAACAGACATGGAGTCAGAAACATTAAAAGTTTACATTCTACATTTTTTACATGTGCAATATCACTTACTGGCTTTCCGAGTAGTCTCCGCATACTGCAAACATTCCTTCTTTACATCTGGGAGATCAAAGTCCATATCCACATATGGCGTTTTACCTCCACATTCTTCCTGTGGCCCTGGTTCCATCTTGATGGAAACATTCTCTGGATTTAATAGATCCATGGCAAGACTGGTAGGGTTTTAGAATAGGTTCAATCCAATTAAATATACCTGAAACTGCATATTGTATCAACAACGCAACTCTAATTTCGATGAGCTTTGAGTGTTAGTGGGTTGGAATAGTCTTTAAAAACGATGAAGTGTATGCAAAACAAATATTTGAGAACAGGAATATAATGTTGATTAAATAGGTTTTTAAGTTAAGACAATTAAAAACGGTTGACAGAATCGTCATCAATAGTTAGACTACAGTAATCTGACTCTATATCAGAGGTATTCAACCTAAACCGTTTGGTGGGCCAGAAAATATACAGGTTGGAATTGATAATAAATAATTTCCTATTGCGACAATTGTCAATATGCTTTCAAGCGTTGAGTTTATCAACTAAATTTGATAAGTCTGAACGCGTTATTCACTAACTTGAAAAAGTTAAGCACCGCAGTTCTGCATTTGAGTCTGCAAAATACGCGTGTAGAAAATATCAGTGTTAGAACTTACCAATAACTATCAAAGCATCGGATAATATATTTAACTGCGTGTGATGAACAATGTAAGGGATGTTATGTAGAATTAGAGTTTTTGAAGAGGATGAAAGGATTGGCAGGTGATGCACGGATAGATATAGGTACCACTCACGACGCTATAACTCACTCAAGCCGACAGGACCACAAGAGAACGCGCATAGAACGGGAGTGTCATAAATAAACCATTCTCTAGATCGATATCTTCCGGATTTTGTATCCAAAAAGTTTATACAGTACTTAACGACAGATATACAAGCAGTACTTGACGTACGGAGCGGAGCAGTTGACAAGGCAGAAAAACTCAAGGCCATTTAAAATATCTGCAACCATAGACAATTTAACGATTAATTTGAAATGTTCACTCTACCAGCATCTATCGGCTTTGTCGCTCGATAATTAAAAATTGGTGACGAACAGTTCGATGAAACTGTTAGACAGCATGACGTGATATACAACATTAAATTAAAAGAAGACAAAGATTCTGTTGTACGCAGTGCGGCTTGGGGGAATATTTCAGCCATTCATTGCAAGACCGGTTAAACACGTTTTTAACAACTGAATAATTTGTTTTATATGCAACGGTTGCAATCGTATTTATTTCTAGATTAGTATATCTATTTATATTGTAGCTATACATGTATAATTCAATGTCATGATCTTTGTAGCTGGAGATTACTTTAATTAAAGGTTTTAGTGCAATTCTGATAGATTGCAGAGTTTTTAGTAGGTAGTGAGTACTTTTCAGAGCAAAGTTGGTGTTATTTTGTAAAAATATATTATTTTGTTAAAGTAGTAGTTCAAATAATTTCAATTGCAATTGACATATTTATTTAATTGCGCCTATTAAGGCTTTTACATGCATATTATATAAGAAATTATACTCGTAAATAGTGCAGGAAATGATTGTTTCAAACACGTATATAAAAAAATATATTGTTGAATTTGACCCACACAGTATGTAGGTACAAAATATAAATATAAAATATCCAAAATATTTTTTTTTGTTTCAGCCGACAAAATACTGTTTACGTGCAAAATACTGTAAATACTGTCAATTTAAATAGCTTTATCAAAATATTCCCCCACTTGATGAAAAAAACTTAATTTCTTTATATAAGGTATGCTTATATAAAGAAATTGATGTATTAAATATATCAACAATATCGGAGTATTTGTTTGTATTTGTTTCCTAGCTGTTGAATCCGTCGTATAGGAGTGTGATATTGGGACGTTTATATAGAATTGCTACAATAAAACGGTAGGTACTGTCTCGTAACCGACCTGCTTGGAATATGAAAAGAGATTACATATAATAAATCAGGGGTATCAAACATTGAATTAATGATTTTATACAAACAGGTTAAATCGGAAATTATTCTACGATCAGATAATTTTGAATTAATAAACAAAGTACGTTATCGTAATTTAGGTTTTATCTAGGAATGCCCATTTTAAAATTTACATATCTTAAAAAAATTATTTTGGATTCTTTCAATCGCATGTGAATGAACCTCATAATTTTGGGACCAAACCGTGGAATTGTATTCTACATGACTCCTTACTGGTGACATATATAATGTTTTTACAGTATTGACATTATTGAAATCACTAGATATGATGAAATGATAAAATTTATGCAACCTCAAAAAAAGAAAAAATATATTTCAAAATAATTCTAGACATATACATCTACGGGTTACAAAGAAATTAAAAAATTGATTAAAAAACGAAATTATCTTTACCGATAATGTAAGAATAGCCTAAATAACACTAAATTTTATCTGTTAAATTTATCTACAAAATTTGTAAATGATATACAAAACATAAAACACAATTGTTTGGTTTTAGATATTTTCATTTTGGGAATGTTGCCTCCCCATACTTATCTGCCACGGTACTGCCCCATCCTGCGATACAAAGTACTCTTTCAATACTCCCTCACATGATAAGCACGTTAGAGTATGGTTTCTCCTGATTCCATCCAATGGAATTAGAGTATTTTGCGGTTCTATGGATGCATCCTGGCTAAGTCCTCTATCACAACACAAGCAAATTTTTTAGCTTACTGTGGTGGTAGTAGGAGATTTTCAAATATTATCAGGTTATTCGTAAACCGGGAATGTTTGTCTTTCTTTTTAAAAAAAAATACTGTTCGTTGCTAAGCTCGAACGTGGTGCCCAAGTAGTTATGAAGGCAGCTGTCAGAACTATTCTGTCCACCATTGCTGGTTGCACTTGCATTGGACCCTAACGCGCCACCTAGCTCGTAATATGCCAAATGCATTTCCACTATCCTTCTGCCTCGACACAGCCGATAATTGAAAATTTTATTTGGTTCATTGTTCAGCAAGGCGTTTTTGTTGGACGGTCTCATCAAAAAGATTTGAGCGGAAAAGCTTCATCACAAACTATAACGTATGGTAACGGTTCCGATCCTGTTACCAGTGGTTGATCAGATGGTATGTTTAACTTATTTTGATCTAATAATTTACCTATTGAAGATTTTTCTAAAATTTCTCCATCACTGTAACTTCCATATGAGCCAACGTCTACCGTTATAAATTTATAATTAGCATCTACTGAGGCCATCACTACTGTGGAAATTTGACCTTTATAATTCCAGTAGTCTGAACCGCCATTTATTGGACACTTAACGTTGATATGTTTACCATCTAGAGCACCAATTCGATTAGGAAAATTCCAGAAGTTTTTTAAATGATTCCGCTATTTTTTTCCACATTTCTGTTGTTGGCTGGGGCATTACCTTCGGTCCAATATGTTTCCAAATAGCTTCACAAACTTATTTTATTTTTATTTATTAATCTTAAGTTAGCTCACTTCTTCGTGTGTGCTAATAGTTTTATAAACATATAAACATGTACAATGTTTGCAAACATAATCTTTCTTTAAATATTTCAATAAAGTCACAAAAAAGAAACATTAATAATTGAGATAGACATATTTTCTTAATTCATTTTTGAACTTATTAATATTTTCTATCACAGCAATTTCCTTCGGAATTTTGTTATAGAGTTGATCGGCCTGGTACATCAGAGATTTTTGGGTGCTTGTTTTTTTCTTTAATTTATTTTTCTTTTCAGTTCCTTAGACATCATCCCTAAGTTAATTTTATGTATAAAAATAAGTACATTCAAATACACAGTTTGCTTCACCGTCAAAATATTCAGCTCCTTTAACCTTTCCCTTACTGTGCTAAAAAAATACACGCGTTACGGTGCTGTGTAGTCAATACACATCTCAAAATAAGCGATTTAATATCGGAAAAATATGAATATTCATAGCTAATCGATTACGTTTATTATATTTTATATCAAAAGTGATAATAATTGTAATTTAATTGCTGAAAACATGAAAAAACCATCGGCATATGCTAAAGAAACGTGCGAGGGGTCCACATCTAACGACGGTTCGCGGACAACTGGCTAGTGGCGCAGCTGGCACAAACACAGCTGTGCGGTCGTAGGTATCGATGGTCTAAATCAAAAACTACAACTGCAGAAGTGTGGATGTCTCATATTCCCGCATGGCGAATTAAAGCGGGACATCAATAGCGTGTCATTTCCTCGCACACTCTTCGCGTATTTAGTATCACACGGTTGATTGTATTGGTGTATTTGTTCCCGATTTTTAACAAAAAAAACTCTGATTTTTAATTGAATTTGAAAACTATGTAATATATTATTTTTTAATTCAGTGCATAAATGTATAACGGGGGAATACCTAAAATCTGAACCCAGAATTTATTATATTTATAGAGTTATTAAAGTTATTAGAAGCAATGTGTAGTAAATACACACCACAGATGAGGAAAGGTTAACATGTTTCTTATTCGTGTGTATATGTTGCGCTTAATTATTCGCATTGCTTTATTTTGCAGTATTTGCATTTTTTCATTTTCTCTTTATTGCAGAGAAAAAGAATAGGTACTTGAACAGTAATTAAAGTGTGGTGATATAATTGTATTGTATATTATCTGGCATGTTTCTTTATTTACTTTGTTTCTGATTCTACCAAGAAATGATATTTTTTTTGCAATTTTTTTAATTGTATAGTTTGCATTTTTTGAGAAGTTCAATTTTGAGTCTATAATAACACCTAGATATTTAATTTCTTCCACTTTTTTATGATTTCTCCATTTATAGAAACCTTTGGTTCCTCATACGTATTTGTTCTGCCTATATGCATGTATTTTGTCTTATTTACATTTCGTTTTAATTTATTTAGTTTGAGCCATTTTGACAATGTTTCTAAGTCACTATTTATCTTTTTGATTGCTTTCTCATAATTATGTATCTTCTGCAATATAAATTAGTGCGTTGTCTGCAAACAGTCTTATTTTGCAATGTTTTACTATTTTTACCATATCATTTATCTAGAGTATAAACAATATCGGACCCAATACAGATCCTTGCGGTACACCCTGCTTATTTTCAATCGGATTTGATATATTGTTTCTTATCTTTGTTTTTTGTTGCTGTAGTTTTTAAACCATTCCAGTTCTTTCCCTGTTATTCCATATTTTTTTTTTTTTTTAATAACTCTTTTTCTATCTATTGTTTCAAAAGCTCTCTGAAAATCTAACAACACCGCAACAATATGCAAGTTTTTATCTATATCTTCCTTCCAATCATCAATTACTAAATTTAACGCTGTTTCACATGAATTATTGTTCCTAAATCCAGATTGTTCGTCACAAAGGATGCTATTATTTTCCAAGTATTCTTCAAGTTGAGATTTAATTATGTATTCCATCACTTGCTCATGTTTTGGTAACATATTTACAAGTCGAAAGTCTTCACATTTTTTTGTGTTCGAAATCTTTGGAATCGGTATCACCATAGACGTTTTCCATGATTCAGGAAACTTCCCTGTTTCTAACGATTCGTTTATTAAACTAAGAAACTCTTCTCCTATTACAGGTAATGCATGTTCTAATATTTGAATAGTGATCCCATCTTGGCTGGGCTTTGATTTGATTTTGGACAGTATTCTTTGGAGTTTCTGGCCGTCTATTTTCTTAAACTTTAATTCGCAAGTTTTTTCTTCAAAATTGAAAATTTCTTCTTCTTCTATGATTGGGATATTTTTGTTAATTTCTTCTATACTTGTCACAAAATATTTATTAAACTTATCAGCCATGTTGTTTTCGCCAGCCAATTCGGTTGGGAATATGATATCTTTTTCCACATCTTCACATTTATTTTTCATCATTGACTTAAGTGTTTTCCACATTTTCGTTGGATCTCCCCTTTCCCGTTGAATTTTTGTTGATGAAATGTTCATTTTTTGTATCCTTTATAAGTTTTGAGTACTTGTTTAGAATTGTTTTAAATCTATTCCAATGTTCGTTATCCTTTGTAATTTTTGCTATTTTATAAGAAGTATCTCGTTCATATTGCATTTGTCTTAGTTTTATGGAATACCATTGATTATTGGTTTTAATAACTATACGTTGTTCAGGCATTATTTTATTTATTGCATCAGTCATATTGGTTATTATAGTTTCACCTTTTTTGTGAAAATCTAAGTTATTTACATCTTTCCAATCTTGAATCAATAATTCTTGAATCATTTTACTCTTATCGTATCTTTTCAGGTTTCTTCTTTTAATAACTTTTTCGATATTTTTGATGTTTTTATTTTTTGCCATCACTATATTAATGATGCTATGATCTGTTATTGTAGGTGTATCTAATATTTTTACATTTAGTTCATAATCATTTGATAAAACAAGATCTATGACTGTACAGGTTGATTGTGTTATCCTAGTGTATTCTTTGACCAACTGTTTCATTCCTGTAATGTTGATGATGCTTTTCATTTTCTTTGTATAAAAATCTGTTTCTTCTTTGACTATTTTGTTTACAGTGACTTACAACTTCTTTGACTATTTTGTTTACAGTGGATAAACCTATGCGATAGCTGAATCCTATAGATCGAAATGAATTTCCCGTAGCAAAAAATCTGTAGGTAATAAACAAAAATGATTATTTCAGTTGACCAGTGTAAAGATGACTGGAGTTGTAGCAGTTCAGTTGTAGCGCTCCAGTCGACAGACTTCCGGGCAAAGCGATGACGCAATCAGCTAGTAAAATTAATTCACTGGTCATCGGTTTGCACCGCTTCTAAATTTAACAACGCTTTAAGTTTTGTTTGGCGCCCCTTCACTCGTTTAACAGGTTAGATATTTTATGTCAACACACAATGTCACATTCAAACTTTTGTTACCATTATAAATTCCACCCGTGCGCCCAATACTTTGTATTGACGCTCACCCCTGTGATTTAATATAAATTTGTTGAAGAGAGATCTCTAGCTCTATGCGATGTTGATATAAATGTAATATTGAAATTCTTTTATGTTTTATTTCATAATCGTAGCAATTCCGATGTAAGTTTTCCTTACCTGTTACAATGGCCCAAACGTGGCTTAACTAATTATTTATCATTGCCAGTATCCCCCCCAGTATTTTTATATGTGTTGCTAGTTGCCAACGTAACGCCAATGTTAAGGGTGTTTCAATTTTGTAATTAGTTATTTTGATAACAGATGAAAATAATTAGAAATAAGAACAATATGTATAAGTTTATGGTGCAGTATTGGTGAAGTTGATAAAGCAGCGAACATGGCGAAGGCTATGATATTCTGGTAATGTCAGTAACGTGTGAGGTTAGGTTACTTACGGTCAAGAGTTGAGAGACCAAAGGCCAAAGGCCAAATAATATTAAAGTAATGAAATATTTGATTGCAACAGCTAGTTAACTATATTTGAATATGTTATTAAATAAAATAATGCTATTTTGAAAAATTCTGTACTATTTTGTGGGCCGCGCAAATAGCCCCTAAACTATCGTTTTTGTAAATGTTAGATGTCTTGGCGGGGGCTTTTACAGTTGTTGTCTGATATTATTTATATATTTAATTGAGGTAATTGATAGCCATTGGCAAATAACTAATTAATTCGAATAGCGGTATTACATATCACACGTAAGAATTTTGAATATAGTTTATTCATTATTGTATTAATTAATTTAAATACACAACGTTCGTACACGTACCAGTAAATAATGGAAAGTGCCCAGTTCCGAATTAGTTTTTATTTTTCATTTAAAAATAGATATGTTAATACAATTTTACGTATTAAATTCATAGAAATGTCAATTTTTTGTTTGTTCTGTGTTAACTTCAGAAGTTACAATAGTTTACAGAGTAAAAGTTATCAATTAATGTTTTCGAGATCGAAGTTAATAAATTAAAAATATTTCTACAGATACATTGATTTATATTTTATAATCCACCATTTTATGTTTTTTTTTAGTTTACTAAAAAAACCTGCTACACAATACTCCAGCGTTTGGCCTCCATACTTATTTGATATTAATGGGACGATCAAACCTTTGTTCTCCCTAAAGCGAGTGCTGTGGACTAGAGGGTTTTTATACTTCATTTCATTTTTATAAACTACTACTTGTTGTGTAAAAGCTTCTCTCATAATCACGTGCTATTTACGCAAACTATGGCGAGATCTTCTTATAATTCTTTAACTTCTCCATTTTCTTCTTGCAACCCAAACTAGCTATACAATATTTTTCTTTTTCATATTAAAGTAATTTATACATTCTATGTCCGCAAACTGTAAAATTCACCCGCAATAACACAGGCTCATCCCTAGCATGGAGGGTGAAATATCACAAAAACCACATGTACCCTCCAAATCATGTATTAGGGTCATTCCGCCGTTTCGTTCAAATTTGCCTGTTTCCGCGGATTTTTTTTTTTTGCCTTTTTATTATATATTTTTATAGAAATGGGTTCCCGTACCTATCAGATGTATAAAAGTGAAAAGGGCACCTTTGTGCGACACTTGGATTCGAAGAAAATTGATGGAAGGTAATGAAGGTGTGGATGGTAATGAAAAACTGTTGGATGGTAATTTAAAAATTTGGATGGTAATGAAGTTTGGTAATGAAATATTAATAGATGGTAGTGAACATGTTTAAGGTTCTTAAAATGTCTGTGAATAATGAAATTTGAATAGAAATTGAATAATAAAATAGATTTCAAATCATGCTAAGTATCATTTGACGTGGTGAGCGGATTAGAAAAAAGAAGAAAAACCTATTATAGTGAAAAACTAAATGCTTTATTCAGACTTTTGAACATTGGAGACAAGAAATACATTTTTTCATACGTAATCAGTTCTGCTTACTTATGCTTTTGCAATATCTGTATGAATAGATGGCGAATCAGATAAGAAGTGAATCGTTGCAAGCGATGGAACCAAATCCTGCGCCATATTCAGAACAGGTACTAGATGTGCCCATATAGCTGAAGCATCATGATTGAGGCACCGACTGATCGTGCAAAATGATTTGGTTGAAGGAAGACCCGTCTGGCTGTCTACATAGTAAAGTACTCCTGTATGAAGAGAGACTTGTCCTCGGCTGCCACCAAAATGAAAGGACTGAATTTCTTCATGGTATTTCAACCAATAGTTCTCGCTAAAATCAACATGTATGAGAACCTCCGTGTCTGTCAGATTATTTTTCAATTCTCTGATAGCAGAGTACTGCATTACGATGTTTCGTGTGTGTTTTAAGAAAACATCCATGATGGCATCTAACTTTTCGATTATTTTACGAGGGTTGTCCTCGAGCTTCTTTTTAGTTGTTATGGTTTTCATTTTCTGGATTCCATCCTTTCCCCTGTAGGTTTGTTTTTCTATTGTCCACTCATAGTAGTTAATGTTTGTGCTGTTATTAAATTCTCCGTAATTCAATGTTTTATTTTTGCATGAACTACATGATCTTTCTAGACATTCTTTATTATTAGTATCGCAACACAGGCTTTTCAATACTTCTGTCGCTGATCCTTCTACAATTATCTTTGCTTTCTTCAGAGCTTTAATGAGAAGATCAACGTTACAGTGAAGTTTGCATTGGCAAGTGTCTCGTTCTTTTTTGGGGAAAACAGTCCAGTAGGGTCTATATTTACAAAAAGTCGAATAGCTGATTTTTTGTTGTTCTTTGCAGAATTTGTCGTGGAGGTTTTTGAAGTTATCTGTAATATATCTTTTCTTTTTTTTTAAACCTTTGCGTTTCACAAATTCTTTTTTTCCGGGAGCTACCCGGCTATTTACATCTTCTTCAAAAAAATCTTGTATCTTCCGTTTTATTTCATTTGTTTTGTTATTCTTGTTTTCAGCTAAAGTCTTTCTGATTTGAAAGGGAACTTTACTGAGTACTTTATATTTCTTTAGCTTGTTCTTGTCTCTCAGTATTTCATTCGCAAACTGTCTTTTCTCTGTTTTTTTTAAAGCCTTGTATTTTTCATTTAATCCTCGAGACAGCGATTCACTGAACAACAATTTCTTTTTTACATCTTCGACTTTATTCATTGGGATGTATTTAACTATGTCGTTTACTTTTTTCTCTACTGTATCTTCGATTGGTCTATTTACGTTTTGTAGCTGCAACGCCTTCAATTTCTTTTGTTCGTTTCTTTTCTCGTTCCTGAGTTTGCTTATCTGGTCCTGTAACGTCTTAACGATTTTCAATGATCTATACCTCAATTTTCTAATATTCGTTAGACCACGCACATTTTTTTTAATGATTTGTTGTTCATTCTCGACTGCGAGAGGGTCAGGATCTAGAGTATTTTGCACATTATTGGGTACTTCCTTGACATTTTCATGAATTGGAGGCATATTTTCTACTGTAATCGTTTCTATTTTACGCTGCTCCTCTTTTTTCTTCCAATAATTTACAGAGTTCTTTCGCCATCTTCGTCTTTGCTCTCTCTGGGCTCTTTCACTCATATCTTCAATGCTGCAAATCTTTTTTTGCGCTTTTCGCATTAAGTATCTTTTTTTTCTTTCGCTTTCTGAAGACTGTACAGTTCCGGATTGTTTTTAATCTCAGCATATTTTTGTTGCTTACGCAGCCTGTCCTTGGATAACTTTTCTTCTTTTTTCAGTTTTTTTATTTAACTTTGCCATTGTGGATTATGGTGTTTAGCCTGTAACAAATAATAAAGAAAAATTATCACAAGTATCGGATCAAGTGAGAAGTTGAATAACAAATATGGATAATTTCAATTTCGTTACTTTTACAGGAGAGCCCAAAAATTGTTACACTACTTTTATATCTTTGTTTAATATTTTTTTCCCTAAATGATTCAAAATCTAACAGTAACGATATGGTTTTTTAATCAAGAAATTTGCGTTGGACTCTTAATAATGCCCTTTATATAGATTTTTGTTCAAATCTGGATTTGTTTAGAAACTTGAAATTTTGTAAAAATTCATCTGTTTTAATAGACAACTGAAGTAATGAAGATAAGTAATGAAAATAATTGTGACTGTAGGGGAATAGTTAAACCATTTGTTTAATATATTATTCGTTTACATTTGAATAATTATAATTATATCATTGAATAAAAAAATCGATTTTCAAATAAAAATTCGCAGGGTAAATTTTAACAGATTGTTTTTCCATATCAGTAAATAGATAAAACGAAAATATGTATTTCACCAAAACTGAAATTGTCCGACGCTAGAACGCAAGAAACTGCTTTTATTGATAATATTAACTTTTATGAACCCCCAAACATGGTCCCAGATGCACGTAAAAATAACCCTTACAAATTTATCATTACCCTCCACACCTCTAAATTACCATCCGGCAAAAAATTTTACGATACGGAAGGTAATGAGACGGAGGGTAATGAGGTTTTGACAATCTTTCCTTAATAACTCGCTTAATAATGACATTACAAATCTTTATGTTTCAATAAAAAATAGTCCGACTAATTATAGTTTATAGGTTCATGATTCGAATTTTTAAAACATGTACTTACTTTAAAAAATGCTGGAAGGTAATGATGCCTGGTCGGTGACAAAGTCGTTTTCGAGCACGGAGATCGCAGATATTTCTTTATTCAGCGACGCACGTCCTCCCCCGTCCAGATATAGCGGTACACTGATTAGTAACGGAGGCGCGGGGTGGGGTACAGCTGACGAACAGTGACAAACACGGTCACAATTTTAATTACCGCTTTGGCGGAAGACGACAGCGATTTTTTCTGGACAAAAACAAAATCTCAATTCTTTCTATGATACAGTAACTTTAAAAATAAATTAAACACCAATAAATATGCAAAATTAGTTGTACATTCAGGTCGATTAATGAATGTAGTGATTTTACTAGTGTAAAATGTTCTTATTTATTGATCAATTTACCGGTCCCTCATTTACACGGGGAAGGTAATGAGATTTTAGCAGGTTTTTTGTATACCATAAAGTTATTAAGTAACAAATGCCTAATCCGGTAAATACTACTTTTTCCTTTTTTAAATAACTACATTTTCCAATAAAACTTTCTTGAAAAACATTATTTTTCATATGACTTTTTTGCAAGAACATGCGATTTGAACGAAACGGCGGAATGACCCATTAATAAAAATAAAAAAATAAAAATATTTAAAAAAAAAACCAAACTTATACATAGACATGATGTCTATTGTAATTTATGCATCTTGATTTTTTTTTAAATTCATGGTAAGTGTATAAATATTTTTAAGAATAATACGTTTAAATAGTAATTTTACTGCGGATGTACTTGTGAGCTGTATAAAAATAATATAAATGTTGTATTTGTTAATAAAAAATTACATCGTAGCCAAATTTTATTTAACGTTAATCCCCAATGCGCCCCTTTGCCTCTACTAACCTTAATTCCATGATAACAGGTAGGGTGAGGGCGGAAATTTAATCCAGGGCCTTCCAAAAATATGCTTCTTTCTCTAACACCGAATGCAAATAACTGTGGTCGCTCAGTTTGATTTGAAATAACGGCTACTTATAAAACGAAGAGCGTGAACAAAAGTAGGAAATCAGTGGACCGATGCACGATACGTTAGCTAAGCTATACATTTTCTATCAATTGATGCGCATTTATCGATCAGTACTCATTTCAAATAACGTTTATGATTTCTGAAAAACTCGAATATCATTCATGTTTTTGGTTGAGATTTACATCGCCTGCACATTAATTGTGTGTCAAAATGGCATTCTGGCTGGAATAGTGAGAAATGTGGGCAGATTTCGAATCTTTAGTAGGGATATTCATAAATATATTATTTCCTTATTATTGGAAACAGATACGAAACTTATTTGAATTTTTATTAAGTTAAGACGTAGATATTATAAATATCACGTAATATGAAACGCATCCATATTTGTAGTCATTCACATCGTTATAATTAAAAATTACGTTAAATTAAAGTGAACAATAAACATCATTGCCCCCTTATCATATCTCCTGATGGCCAGTATCCCACCAGTATTTTTATATTTGTTGCAAGTTGCCACCGCAAAACAAATGTTGTAAACTGACGATCTATTTTATCACACACCTATAGCCCGACTGTCAAAGGAAAAGACGCTGTACACCCCGGTGAGTGGTTCATGATTTATGCATCCCGATAAGATGTCAATTTAAATATGCAAATTCAAATGATTATTGTAGTACCACCCGTGTAGCTAATGTGAGCACCCTTCAGTTATTGTACAATTATTCCGAGAGTTATTTCAGTTTTGAAGTAGGTAATGTCATCGATAGTTTCCCATATTTTATGTTGATATTAATTGAGGTTATGTACGACTTTTTCCACAATTTTGATCTATCCAAATATCTCCAACCTAGCGTGCCTCTTTGATAGTAAATATTTTATTTTCTATTTCAATTCACCTCTGTTAAAATGGCAATGCAAACCTTTCATTCGGTAGGCAATACTGGTGCAACATTTAGATATCATTTTTCAACCATCTGTGCTGTCAATTACTAAGTATGTGTTAGTATATTCAATGCGTTAATTCAGAAACACTAATTATGATAAATCTGGATTGCAGATATTTTAATAAACCGGTATGGCGGATCCAGTTGTCAGAAATACACTCTTGTCAAGTGTAATACGACGATTGTCTTAAACGTTTCAAAAGATTTATCTTCAAGGTCAAAGAATAATGTTTGACAGAATATTTCAACCGAAACGAAATATTCAAAGCGCAAGCAATTTAAAATTCCTTTATAACAATATTCTGTTTTAGGTAGTTTTCTTTAGGCTTGAACCAATTAACGAATGTAACCCCAGCAGTGCAATTGATCTATTAAATCCAGGTACTGTTTTCATCAAATCTGAACCAGGGTCCCAGGAAATAGACAGAGGTGAAATACCCTATATGGATATAGACTTCAACCTCCCAGGTGTAAAGAAGGAATACTTGCGGTATGCTGAGAGTACTTGCACAGCCAGTAAGTTACGTTATGTGTAAAAATCCTTAATGTTCAATTCCGATGTTTGCAATCCATTTCTGTTTTAAGATGTAACGCAGAAAGTGCATAATACGCTCATTCAGAACCTCTTCCGCTACATGTAAGGTCCTTTGGCATTTACCTTAATACGTTTCTTACAGAAAAATGCCAAACTAAAGCAATTTTTTAACTTACTAGCGATAACCTCTCATGTTTTCACTTCTTGTTGAAAGTAAACGTTGTCCAGATCAATACCATCCAATTCCGGCCATACAAAAACATTAATTATCTCTCGATAGCGCAATCCATTCACCGTAACTGTTGCTCCAGCCCCATTTTCGAAAAAGTAAAGTCCAATGACTCCGCCCGACCATAAACCGCACCAAACAGTCACAAGTTGAAGATAGAGAGGCGTTTCAACAATAACTCTTGGGTTTTCCGAGTCCCAGATGCGACAATTTTGCTTGTTGACGAAGCCACCGAGATAGAAATGGGCCTCATCACTCAAGATGATTTGCATTTGATTCACTCAAGTGAATTTTAATAATTTCAATGCGTTGGTGAAGCGTGTATCGTTCCATTTTTATTAATGGCGTAGTTTCTACTTGTCAAATATCAAAAAATGATATCTTCAAAAGTAACATCTACCGAAATAGCGGGCTATTCAAAATAACACCTCTTATTGGAAAACCCTGTATATTAATAAAACACATTACATTGACGCAAGAAAACATTATTCCATCGACTACAAACAACAAAACTCCGTATTGAAGGTACTCAAAAGCTAATAGTTTTCCTTCTCAGAACATTGTTCCCTGAAGCGGACATTTGGGGTCCTTCTTATTTCTTTAAGTGTCTTATTTAAATTCACTCATACATGGTCATTTAATGGTATTTTTAATTGTAAATATTTTCTTAAAAAATAAATGTAAAACTTTGTTCTGGATCTCTCATAGAGGGCGATCGTAATAATTTGAAATGTATTTTGTGAAGTTATTGGAGTTGTATTGTTCGTCTTGGCATTCAAATGATTACTGTACCTACTGTTGTTTTTCCAGGTAGAATTAATGTGGAGACTGTTACCACCAAGAAGGAACCAGGAACCCGAGATGAAGATGAAGGGGGAATTCCTTATAAGGAAACTGACAAAGATCTGCTAGATGTTAAAAATAAAAGCTTAAAACACATGGAAAGATAAGTTTTTAGATTCTCACGGCCAAAAGCATTTTTGTTGTTTGTTTTTGGGGTGTTATGCCGTGTTGCGCTAACTCCTTCTTTAGCCGACGTTTCGGACAGCGTTGCAGTGTCCATCATCAGGGCAGATCCGGTAGATCCGAAGATGTGTGATAACACACACATCTTCGGATCTACCGGATCTGCCCTGATGATGGACACTGCAACGCTGTCCGAAACGTCGGCTAAAGAAGGAGTTAGCGCAACACGGCATAACACCCCAAAAACAAACAACAAAAACACATGGAAAGAATTTCCCAGACAGAAAGTAAAGCCAATTTACTCTCTTAGTTATAGTTTTTCCTGATATCCTAATAATTTTGTTTTTTAGGGCTGTAATTTCAATTTAACGCGCTATTCATCTTTGCATATCAACGTACGTTTTGTTGTTTGTTTTTTTATAGGTAACTATAATGTTTAGGCTGTTACCTTCAAAGTAGAACCAGGACCCCGAGAAGAAGATAGAGGGGGAATTTCCTATGTGGAAATTGACATAGAGGTGCCCGATGTTAAAAAAGAATGCCTAAAACACTTTCAAAGAATTACCCAGACAACAGGTAAATAACAATTCATTCTTTCTTTTTTCATATGTATGAGTCAACAGCGCTTATTCATATGTATGAGTCAACAGTTCTAGAAAAGGAGATTTGAAGAGACACATGGTGACTCACAGTATAGAAAAACCTTTTACATGTTTCCACTGCAAATATTCATTTTCTCGAAAGGGAGATTTGACGAGACACATGCTGCCTCACAAGCGAGAAAAACCTTTTTCATGTTCCGATTGCAGCTATTCATTTTCCCAGAGAGGGAGTTTGAAGAGGCATGTGCTGACCCTTGCTGGAGAAAAACCTTTTTCATGTTCGAACTGCAATTTTTCATTTTCTCGAAAGGAAGATGTGACGAGACACATGCTGACTCACAGTCGAGAAAAACCTTTTTCATATTCCGATTGCAGCTATTCATCTTCTAAGAAGGGGAGTTTGAAGAGGCACATGCTAACCCACAGAAGAGAAAAAGGGTTTTCGCGTTCTTGCTGTAACTATTCATGTTCTCAAAGGGGACATTTGACTAGTCATATGCTGACGCACAGTAAAGAAAAACTTTTTTCATGTTCCGACTGTTAATATTCATGTTCTAGAAAAGGAGATTTGAAGAGACACATGGTGACTCACAGTATAGAAAAACCTTTTACATGTTCCCACTGCAAATATTCATTTTATCAAAAGGGAGAATTGACGAGACACATAATGACTCATATTCATCTTCTCAAAGCGGTAGTTTGAAGAGGCACATGCTTACCCACAGTCGAGAGAAACCTTTTTCATGTTTCGACTGCAATTATTCATGTTATCGAATGGGATATTTGACGCGGGAATTTGAAGAGGCACATCCTAACCTACACTTGAGGAAAACCTTTTTGACGTTCCAAATGCAAATATTCATTCACACGAAAGGCATATTTGACGAAACACATACTGACCAACTTTTAATAAAATCCATGTAATTGAGAACCTAAGGAATTTCACTTATATCGATCTTTATGGGAAGTATGGTAAGCAGATTTAGGGCTTGCTTGCAGTCACAGTCAGGCAGTTGTGACAAAACAACTTGTAAAGACATCATTCGCCTGCACTTAGTCTACATGACATGTTGCCCGATTTATCTTCCGAGTTTGTTCTTTTGAGTGAAAAATGGTTTAGTGATTTCGCGTTCGAACGAAAGCGATGAAAATACAAAAGCGGATAGTTGTATAAAATATTTTACACATTAGGAGCATTTCGAATATAGTTTCTGCGTTATTGTTTTGTATAAATTAAAGTACTTTAATATTTAAAAAAAAAAATTGATTTATCTTTTATAATCCGCCTTTTTATGTTTTTAGTGTTAGGTTTTGCATTTTCCTCCAGTGGCAGTTTTTTTGTTTGTTTATTAAATATCCCTGGTACATAATATTCCAGCGTTTGGCCTCCATACTTATAAGATATTAGTGGGATGACCAAACCTTTGTTTTCCGTAACACGAGTGCTGTGACTGTGCACTAGTGGTTCTCTATACTTCATTCATAAACTTATACTTCTAGTATTTGCCCCGTATGTTTTGGTTTGGTTTCAACCTTCCGAAGAGCGATCAGTTCTCATTTGGTATCGTATTTCGTTCCTCTAGTTCGTTTTTATCCAACATACAAAAACGTTAATCGGGAGAAATAGCGCTGTAAATTTTTTTTATGAAAAAGGCAAATGAAATTAGTTAAGCTCAATTGTAAGATTACAAAAATGATTTAAAGTGATTATAAAGTGACATAATTTTTTTTTTTGTGTTAAATAGTTCCAAATGATTAAAATTACGCAGAAAACACATTTTCAATTTGGATGTTGGACAAAGTGACGAATTCTTGTTTGTAAAAGTTGGATATCGAAGATGGGTGTTGAACAAAAACGCGCACTCTTGCGTGACTTCTGCTTTATCCAACGTGTTTGGTATTACAGGAAGATCGGAAAGCTTATCACATCAATGTTACTATGAAACATACTGAAAAAAGGTCTGTCATTGAACGTTGATACTTAAGCATCGTATCATTATCATTTGATTGGGAATTGATTGATATTGTTGATTGACGAGCAGCAGCCGGTGAATTCATCAAGTGGGTCATCAATCGTTAATTAAGAACTTACAAGCCTAATTATGCATTATTATTGTAAAACGGCTTAGAGGTGATTTTACACTGAAACGGCGCCATACAAATTATCAACAATTTTATTGTTTTGACCTATTTTGGCTTATAAATATTGATCAAAGCTTTAGTACGATTAGATCAGGAAAATTGACTTGATTTATGTGACAACAGAAACTAAGCAACATTTAAAAATAGTAAGATAATTCAAAGGATACCCAACACAATAGATAACTACAAATTCTTTGGAAATGTGTAAAACAATACATAGGCGTTGGAACAAATGTGGTAGGATTTATATTTATTACACAATTTATACTAACTTCTTCTAACCACATTCAGCAACAACAATTGTCCCGGCAGTGAAAACCATGGGAGTGGGGCAGGGCGGGCAAGTGGGGCATTGAGGATCACATTTGATCTTTTGCACTCCTCCTTTCATTTGGTTGTAGAAATGAATCATATCTGGTTTGCCGTTTGAATTATAGATTATTGAACTATCATCGCAAGACGATAAAAGATAAACCACCTTTGCAGGTTTTGGCTTGTACGATAGAAGTGTCAAAGGGCCATCAAAACAAAACGTAGAACTGCCAACAGGTCAAGATCTCGAGTTCTTCAATTGTTCGTGGATTTCCCGCTTATTTTATCGAATTGTACCGACTAGATTTAAATTGTGATTTGAGCTGTTCCTCGAGAGGTGCGGACTATATTCATAGCTGAAGTTCTGTGAGATGATTGACCCTTATTAGTTGACCAAACATACCGCGTCCATTATTACCGCAAATAGTATTTCCAGGAACACGATGAATTCACCCTGAGTTGGCAAATTGCGAAGCATGAGCAGATTCAGATGCTAGGTCAGCTTCTGCAATTTTGAGTCGGATTCTTCAGAGGGAGCAGATTCTTATAAAGGAAATGCCTCTTCAGTTACATAGTTATTCTGATCTTCGCTTTGAATGCCATCCACAAACTGGCTGTCCTCGTCTCCAGAAGCTGATTCTCCCAGAGAAAGACTATCTACTTGGTCTAAGATTTTTAAAATATCGTTACTGTTTAATTTATTAGACCATGACATATTGTTATCTGAAACAATGCCGAAATAAACATAAAATTTACGAAAAATTAACGAAAGTAAAAATACATAATCTTAGCTAAAAGTTACAAACAGCCTAAACACACGTCTCGCCGGCGTACTATACCTCAACAACTCAAAAATGTCAATCCATGCAATTTGGTTTATCAAACGCAGCACAAAGCTTTCAGCGTTTCATGTATGCTGTGACAAGAGATTTGGACTTTTGTTTTGTGTACCTGGATGACATCCTGATTGCTTCTAAAAATGAAGAAGAACATAGAAAACACTTGGAAATATTACTCAAACGCCTTGCTGAATATGATCTAGTAATCAACATTAACAAATGCCAATTTGGCGTACCTACAGTCAACTTCCTGGACCACACAATAACACAAAAAGGAATGTCGCCTATCAAAGAAAAGGTGAATGCCGTCATAAATTTCCCATTACCTAAAACAGCAAAAGACTTGCGACATTTTTAGGCATGTTGAATTATTATAGAAGATTCCTTCCTAAGGCTATTAACACTCAAACTAAATTATTTGATTGCATTGCCGGTTATAAGAAAAATGACAAGAGGGAAATAACTTGGAATCAAGAACTGACGGACGCATTCAAGGAATGCAAACAACACTTAGCCGACGCAGCATTACTCGCACACCCAAATACCAACGCTAAAATAGCTAAAATGGTTGATGCTAGCGACATAGCTATGGGTGCATCATTACAACAGTCAAATGGCGATTCTTGGGAACCTTTAGCATTCTTTCCAAGAAATTTTCACCAGCACAGCGAAAATACAGTACCTTCGATCGAGAACTTACTGGTGTTTTCGAAGCGGTAAAATATTTTAGAAGTCACATTGAAGGTCGAAATTTCACCATCTATACAGATCACAAGCCAATCACCTTTGCTTTTTGCAAGAAGCGAGCCTCTAGCTCTCCACGTCAAGACAGACAGTTGGATTACATTGCACAATTTTCAACGGACATCAGGCATATCTCTGGAGAACAAAATATAGTAGCGGACGCACTATCTCGAATCGAAGAGATTAACAGCCCTACTTCTATTGACTACAGGCAGATGGAGAAAGCGCAGTGTTAAGATGACGGACTTATTAAGGCAAAAGATGACACCGCCCTCGCCTTACGTCAAATGGTGATTCCAGGTTCTGAAGCTTCAATATGGTGTGACGTATCAACGGGCCACATCAGACCATTCGTACCCGCTTGCATGCGAATGCAGGTAATAAAAAGTGTACACAATGTTTGCCACCCTGGCATCCTGGGAACGACAAAGACCATTAAACAAAGATTTTTTTGGCCTAACATGGCGACAGATATAAAAAACTTTGTCAAATAGTGCGTAGCTTGTCAAAAAGCTAAGGTCTCTCGACATACGGCTGCACCATTAGCAACGTATTTACTACCAGAGGATCGATTCCGTAATATTCATATCGACCTGGTTGGACCTCTCCCAGCGTGTAACGAGTACCAGTATATACTCACTATGATTGACAGGTACACGCGATGGCCCGAAGCAATCCCTTTGAAAGATATGACTGCAGAAACCGTCGCTACTGCACTGACGACACATTAGATTGCCCGTCACAGAACCCCAGATACCATCAGTTCGGATCAGGGCAGACAATTTGAGTCCTGCCTCTTCAAAAAACTAACCGAAAAATTTGGAATAAAACATTCTAGGACCACCGCGTACCATCCACAAGCTAACGGTATGATCGAGAGATGGCACCGTACTTTAAAAGCCTCTCTCATGGCTTGTGGCGATCGAAATTGGGTCGAAAGCCTCCCACTAGTTCTACTTGGTTTGAGAGCAACGGTACGAGAAGATCTGAAGTGTTCACCAGCTGAATTAACCTATGGTAGAACCCTTAAATTACCCTGTGATTTCTTCACAGCAACACCACGCGAGGAACCAGACACATATATCGGACGGCTACAAAATACGTTTGAAGCCATTAAACCAACTCCTGCCAGTGTTCATGGTACAGGAAAGTTTTTTGTCCACAAAGACCTACCTAGCGCGACACATGTGTTCCTCAGAACTGACGGTGGAAGAAGACCACTGCAGAATCCGTACGAAGGCCCGTACAAGGTGGAAGAACGGAATGAAAAAACATTCCTAATTACTGTAAAAGGAAAACCTAAGCGTGTCACAATAGACCGCCTAAAACCTGCTTTTGTTCCTGCAGAAGAAAATGTATCTGTTCCTACATCTGTTCCAGTATTACCAGAAATAATCAGAACCACAAAATCTGGACGGAGAGTTCATTTCCTAGACAGATTAGGACAGTTTAAAGCATAAAAAGGCATTTCTTTTCCAAAAAAATTAATAAATGATCTAACCTATGTACTTAGATATGTATAAGCAAATCTTATATACCTATACTTAGAAATGTCACACTACGCTAATGTCTTAAATATATAATTGCTTAATAATATGTCTTATATTGTTCATGCAAAACAATGTATTACATATTACCATAAAATATATAACTGTACAAAACATGTTTTGTACAGTTATATATTTATTCAATTTAGGATTACTTACGTGTTTTGGGTTAAAACAGATCCTAAAGAACTCTCAATATCAGAAGGTTGTTTTTAATTGTTAATTTTTTTAATTTCATTGTTACACCTAGTACTCAAACGTCAAACGTATTTGGTTTGCCTCTACAATAATCAAACTAAAAGTATGATAAAAAGTGAAGTACATCTCTACAATCGGTACAGTTTTGCGTAGTTTTGCGCGCGCTATCGGTGGTGTATTTTACTCTTCATATTTTCCACCTGGAAGTATCATAATAGTGTTTTAAATTTTTTTATATAAAACAACATGCCAAAGTTCACAGTTTAACTCGTTCAAAGATACAAACGCTGACGTGTATCTCGTCATTCACTGGGTCGATTCCCCTCACATGGGAGAGTCATATTTTAAACTTACTTTCTTACTGCAACAATAATTATTCACCTCTCTACTTTCAATCAAAGGTTTAAATCCCCAGTGATGGCTGCGGATTAATGGAGCTCTCACTCAAAGGAATTAAACTGTTTTTTTTTTCTGTAATTTAAATTATAATATGGCTACTACTATAAATAACATGTATGAAGAACTAAGTGATCAAGACAATTTGTATACAACATCAGATGATAAATTGTGTAAATATCTGATATCTTTTCCAGAAAACACTACTATTATGCATCAAAATATTAGGTCGATAAATAAAAAACTTTAATGAACTCCAGATACAGCTTAGCCACCTAAATATAGACTTTGATGTAATCATTCTTACAGAATGTTGGTTGACAAATATTTACACTCCAAAATTTATAAATTACTACTCTTCTTTCAATTCGACAATACACAACGGACAGAACGATGGGATTGTGGTATACACAAAAAATGATCTAAACTCCATTGTAACCGAAATAAACATCATCGACGCGTGCTGTATGAAAATAATGTACAATAATGATACATGCATTCTAGCTATATACCGCTCTCCATCGATCCGTAATATTACACCTTTTCTTAATAGTCTCAATAGCATAATCTCTAATCTTTCATATGTTAAAAACCTTATAATTATGGGAGATTTAAATATCAACATACTCCCAAAAAATCCACACCACCAATGTCACGACTACATTAACATGTTAGAGTTCCATGGATTAATTAGTACCATCAATACACCAACAAGAATTGTTAATGACTCAACATCATGCATTGATCACATAATGGTCAAAACTATAAACAAAATAATAGCATCGTTTACAAATCGACAATTACAGACCATTACACAACTATTTTTTCATTGCAATCTAAAATCACTAAAAATAGAAGAGATCATTCAATCGTTTACAATAACATTAATTTTGAAAATTTAAAAAACATAATTAAAAATAAATCTTGGCAAGAACTCTTCCAAATAAAAAACATAGATGATGCATGGAGATATTTTGTGGACTTTTTGAAAAACGAATTAATTAATAATACCACAACTCTGACAAAAAAATATTCCAAACAAAATTAAACCCTTGAAATCATGGATAAACTATTCAATCATCAACTGCATTCGTAGAAGAAACGCACCACACAAAAAAGTGAAAGAAAATCCATATGACTTAATAGCAATAAACATATACAAAAGATACAGAAATACGTGCGGTGACGTAATTAGAAAGGCAAAAGAAATCTATTACGGAGGCAAAATCAAAGAAAGCAACAACGATCCCAAAAAAATATGGCAAATTTTAAGAGAAGCCACAAATACACAAAACACCAAATACAAACAGGACATAAGTAAACTCTGCATTGATGGAGAAATTATTGGCACCTCAAAAAACCCAAAGCTCGTTGCGGATCACATCAATAATTTTTTTATTAATATTGGGTCACATCTTGCTTCTCGTCTACCAAATTGTGGGAATGTTCAACCTACTGAATCAGGACTCCAATTTTCTCAAAGAAGATTTAACTTTCGAACAGTGTCTGGGCAAGAGATTCTAAAAATAATTAATTCCCTAAAAAACACGTCCAGTACCGGAGTTGATGGATTATCAACCAAGATTTTAAAAACGCTGTCTACGGAAATTGTATTGCCCCTAGAACACTTAATAAACTCTAGTATCACACAGGGCCACTTCCCCTCAAACCTGAAACAAGGTATTGTTATTCCTATACATAAAACAGGTAACAAGACAGACATAAACAACTACAGACCAATAACTCTACTAACTAGTCTATCTTAAGTATTTGAAAAGGTTATCAATGCACAGTTGGTAAAATTTCTCGTGAGCCAGAAACTGATCTCAGAAAATCAATACGGGTTTCAAGAAAACAAGAGTACCTCAGACGCTATTGCTGCTGTCACTGATTTCATTGTTAAAAACCTTGATAAAAGCAAAAAATGTATCTCAATCTTCTTAGACTTTTCTAAAGCCTTTGATACAATATCGCACAGTAAATTAACAAATAAACTTGAAAAAATCGGTATTGCGGACAACGAACTTAAATTCTTTAAAAGCTACCTTAATGGACGTAAGCAACAGGTTAAAATAAATAACATACTAAGCAACACCTGCTCAACTAATTATGGTATACCACAAGGAAGCATATTGGGACCGATTTTGTTCCTGGTGTATATTAACGACCTATGTAATATTAATATTCAGGGGAAAATCGTTAGTTTTGCCGATGACACTGTTCTTCTGTTTGAAGCTGACACTTGGCCAGCTGTCTACAAAAAAGCTGAAACGGACATAAGCATTGTAAAAAAGTGGTTGGATACAAATTCGCTCACATTGAATGCCGAGAAAACCAAGTACATCACATCAAGCATTAATATTACAGGTCGACCTCGTGACGATGCCTCTATTAGAATACACACATGTTTGAATTCTGAAGAATGTTGTCAGTGTCCCTACATTGAGCGCACTGCTCAGATAAAGTACCTCAGCCTCACCATTGATCCATACCTCAAATGGAATCTTCACACTCAAATAATTGCAACCAAGATAAGAAAAACCATGCCCTTCTTCAGAACGATACGAAACTTCCTCAACTCACAATACTTGAAAATGGTTTATTTTGCACTCTGTCAATCTATTATTGAGTATGGTATCATAGCGTGGGGAGGTGGAACATCATCTGCACTAGACCCAATCATAAAGGCACAGAAAACTATTATAAAAATAATTCTTAGGCTTCCTCTAATAACTGACTCGAACTTAATCTTTAAAATTTTTAATGTGTTTGATGTTCGGCAGACATACGCAAAAACAATACTCACTCACCTATACACAAATATACATACATATGTACTATGAAAAAAGATCTCATACTCGCTGTACTCGAAGCAATAACAAAGACTTACTTCAAATTCCTGTAACGCAGACTACTTTTGGTCAACGGAATTTTAGATATCTTGCGACAAGAATTTACAACATTCTTCCTGATAAAATTAAAACATGTCATTCACAAAAAAATTTCAAGGATAGCGTAAAAATTTGGATCAAAAGTAATGAAAGGGCCTTTACCGGCGCACTCATCCAAATTCGCAGTTTTTGATGTAACCTAATTATTGTATGTATTTTCATATAATTGTAGGTATATTATTACGACTATAAACGAACTTGGTAAATGATGTATTGATATTGATGCTACCTAACTATTGAGTGTTCATATTTTTATATATTTGTAGGTACGTTATAGTACTATAAATAAACTTGGTAGATAGCTGCCTCAACACAGGCTAAGCCTAGTGAGGCGGGCTATGATAAACATTAACATTTCTATTATTTACATTATAATAAGAACCCTCAACTTTTTGTAATTTTTTATGTATTCTAGATATTTACATGTTCATAGTTGCAAATTTATTGAATAAAGATATAATATAATAATTTAATAATAAATTATTATTATTATTATATACTATTTTTTTACATACTCCTGTATATTTATAAAATGAATTAAATGGACTAGTTCCCCAGTTTGACCCGATGACATATCTCTATTATCTGGCTTTTAAAATTAGTAAATAACAACATTTTATAACATATTATTCATAATTTGTACCTTTTCTTTATAATTTTAATAAAAAATAAATTATAAAAACTCAAATTACTTCATAGGGGCATATTGTGTGACAAACTTAGTAAAGATGCGACGTTACTGGCGTGATTGTAGGTTGGTTCCTGGTTCCTAATGTTCCTGGCTGCAGTCTGCAGAATAAACCACCCTCAGATAGGAGAAGGCTCCGGAAGAATAATATTTTGGTACTTAGATCCTTTCCAGAAAAACGAAAATTCCTTTTTAATGTCAGAATAGTCAATATGTATTTCTTGCGCATGTTCCACTGCCATTAGAGTCCCCCTTCACACTTGATCACATTATCGTCTTCTACTCCCAATCCCAAACTGCAATATTGCATCACAAGATGACGTTTGATTCTCTTATTCAGGGATTGTCTCTAATTTCGACTTTACGGCACCGATGTCTGTTGTCATAATTTCCATTTCATATTAAATGCTACCTTATTCCACAGTTCTCATATTCTGCAGGAAAACTTTAAGGGTCAAAACTTTAATAGATGCGGTCTAATAACACTCAGTAACGCGTATAATTATTTGGACCTCAACTCAACTATGCATAAATAAACCACTCAACGACTATGTGAGTCGAAGTATTGACACATTGACAGATGGATGAGGTGACATCATAGTCTTAGACTAATCAAACAAAATTTTAGGACAGAACATTTTTTTAAGTACCAGAATATTGTATTTTATTTATTTTATTGTCATTAATTCAATTAACTCTTTTCCAGAATTTGGGAGATATTCTTCACAAACAAACACCCGTGAGTCTTTTTGGGAAATGTATCTCCCAACCTGACAAGGTCTTCAAAAAGTGATGCTATCTCATTTTGTATTACTGTGAGATATTATATGATTGAAACAGTTTTCGAAAAAGAAATCTTATTTTTGTGTGCTTTCAATATATTCATATTTTTATTCTAATCTGTCGATTTGTAATATTGAAATCTGTAAAAGTATTGCAAGTGCTTAGAAATATACAATCTTAAGAAAGAGAAGAAAAACAACGAATTTATCTGAAATCGAACGTAATGCGATAATACTTTACTGGAAAGTCTCCATTCTGACAGTTCAGTCAAGAGAAGTAGGTACATAAGTTAAAAATCTCAGAGGCTTTAGGCCATTATTGGATCATACACACATTTTAATTAATAAACGTTCAAATAATAAATGTGTAACAAGATTGAACAACACAATTATTGAGATTTGTTAAAAGTTGAAAACACAGTAGGTTGAACTGAATAACCTATAAATAAAACTACCTATTTGGACATTTCCTCTGCATTCTGATGGCGACATGCTACACTAGCGCCTCCTAACGCCATGAGTTGTGCGCCTTGGTTTTCTTTTATACTATTTTGTGTGAAACGTATTTATTTTACCTTCATAAATTAAAGAAATCGAAAACAATAGTTAACCTACAAACGACCCCAATGCTTTTTTTGATCGTATATATATAAAAAAATCAAAACGGTTTTTAACTTTGTCTCTCATATTTTAGAAAAGTAATAAATTACAACTAAAATTGTAAAAAAATTTACAAACTAATACGTAAATAAATAAATAAACATATATTACATACTCGCTGTACCCCGCCACGAGTTGCTGTGGTTGATTATGTCTGTGCAGAAAGAGAAACAATAGCGCGATAACAATAATATTTACATATATATATAAAGAACACAATTTTAAACTTTTTTCCACTTGTTTTTTATTTGACCGTGACCGGTTTCAGCCTGTTAGGGCCATCTTCAGTGAAGATGGCCCTAACAGGCTGAAACCGGTCACGGTCAAATAAAAAACAAGTGGAAAAAAGTTTAAAATTGTGTTCTTTATATATATTTATAATGGAATTCCACCACGAAATAACAGTTTCAAATATTAAAATATTAATAATATTTACGTCCAAGAGATGGTGCTGTTTCGTTGAAATATTTCAATGCAACGTTGCCACAAAATTTCAAAGCAATCGATGAAGAACTTTTAGAGATTTAAATTTTGAACAAACAAACGTTTACGTTTTCATATACATAAATGGTTTAAGCAAGTTGATGATAATATAACATTTATATTCACAGTGATTTTCATAAATCATTTTTTCTAACACAAATGTTACTGATGCAAATTGTGTTCATAAGCGTGAAGGTCTGTCATTTTTCAGTTCCTACTTGAATAAAATAATACAAATGATCTTTATAGTTTATGACTAATTACTGTCTATACTCTGCATATTGAGTCTAGTTTTTGGTCTGTTAAAAATTCGTGGTGGAATTCCATTGTATTAGAATTGAAATTAAACAACTTTTGCACTTTGTTCCACTTATTTATTTTCGCCAGGACCGGTTTCATTGTACTCCGGACATTTTCAGACTGGTAGTTGAAATGCTTATGCTACGGACTTTATACAAACTTAGGCAGGGGTACACAACATTGTCTCTATATAATGAATGATTATATTTTTTGTTAATTTAAGGTATTATAAGCTATTTTGTTAATTTAAGGTTCGTATAGTAATTTATAACAATTATTATTAAAGTTATGAATGATGTTACATAGTAAATAGATAATTTTAACTCACATGCGCATAAATTAATTTATATAATTAAAAGGTTTGTGATTACTAATATTTCATTCTGCTAATATTGGCATATTCCCTCCTTGTTGCTTAGGGCTTAATTGACAATTATGTATAACACTATGATAATTATTGTTATTACGGTTCTCCATTTATTTGGGTGATTACTAATTATTTTAGTTTTCATTTACATACTTAAATTACAACACTGTTCTCTGAAGTAAAATTATTCTAAGTGAATTTGAAGATTATAATGGATATATTAATGGTGATTGAGCGTTATGTTCCAACTGTTTATTCGTGACATATTTACGATCAATTTTCTTTGTTAGGCGATTAATTTCTGGTGATTCTAATCTATCTAATTTTGTCCTTTGTTGCAAACATGAAGGATTTTGACATCTCTATATAGTTGGTTTTCTAGTAAATGCATGGCGACGTTCGATAAATCCCCTTTTTGATTAACCCAACTAGCGAAATGTTATTTTGTAATATGAAGGGCAGTTCGAGCAGTTAACCTGGTAGACTCCGGAGTTTTCCAGATTTTCTGTTTTATCTTTATTGCTTATAAATATTTTCCCCAAAGAATTTACGTTATAAAAGGCGGTCTTGATTTTTTTTTCACTATCTATTAATTTTGAAATTTTATTTGATTTTTTGCCAAGGTACGGTATTTTAGTCCATTGTTTTGTTTCTATCTCCTTGTCTGGCGTAAGGCCATATGTAATTGACGCTAAAGTGAGTTTTTTTTTATTAAATTATCAATTATTTTGCCATCGTATCTTTCTTTTTTACAATAGTTTTGATAACCTTTAATTCATTATTGTATTTTTTTATCGTTTAGTGGTACATGTAATAGTCTATAGATGGGAGAATGGAATACCGACAATTAGTGTGAAATGTTAGTGTCTTGAGGAGCTGTGAATGATATCGCTGTACTTCGGTTTCCTGTAAATAGTTTAAATTGTAAATTCTATTTTTTTTATTGACGATTCTCATTCCTATATATAAAAAGTTGATTTTATCCCCTCCGAAGATATCTAGTTTTCTCGGCGTATTGGTGCATACGATAAACATGTCAACTACGTATCTCCGATCGAAAATAACATTTATAGGATTTTAGCTTTTCAATGGTCTCCTCTAAGTGGTCCATCGTGAACTTTGCTAATATGGGAGAGATAGGACCTTGGCGTAATTTTTGAAGCAAATCTCTCTTTCAAATCCCATATATCTGATATTGTCTCCCGTTCCAACAAAATGCTTGGATTTGTTCTTCGTAATTCAAGATCATTTACCAACGGAATCGCAATCCGAAGAACGTATGAAGCACTTGTTCGCAGTATCTTGGAATATAGCTCCATTATTTGGGCCCCTTCTGAGCAAAACCATATTCTCGAAATAGAAAAAGTACAAAAGAGATTCATGCGTTACCTATATATGAGGGAATATATGTACTACCCTTTCCTGTATCCATCCTTATTCTTAGCAGGAATGCTCGATCTTAATACATTAGAAGCCCGCCGAAAAATTATTTTAGGAAAACATTTTTTTAAGATAATCTCTGGAACTATACATAATCCACCTATTTTGAAAGAGATTAACTTATATGTCCCAGACAAGTATACTCGTGGAAGGTCCCATACCCTTTTTTATGCTCCAAAAGCGAGGACTTCTGCCTATCAGAACGCCCCAGTCAACAGAGCGACTGAACTGCTCAACGAGTCTGCATTGACCATCGACATTTTTAACGTAACCTACAGGCAGTTTAACAATTATCTTTTGACGTATGTCACAAAGTAGTGAAACTGACCTTTTTATGTGTTTTGCTATACTTTTTGTCTAATTTGTAATCTTCTCCATAATGTATTGGTGAATAACCGTTTTACGGAGAACATGAAAAATAAATAAATAAATAAATAGGGCTACCCATTGCCAACCATTTCGATTGTAAATAGAATTTATTATCAATTCTAAAAAAGTTTTGTTCTTTGCACGTGTTCATAACTTGATTAATTACTCTCTTTTTTATTATTTTTATATTGAATTTCTACATGTAGTTATTGATTATTATTTTTTAGTTATCCATAGGTAAGCTTCTAAATAAACTAACAACGAAAAATGTCACCAGAGAGGCGGTTTTTAGTATATGATGAGGTCTATTAGTTGCAAAAAGTTTTTTATTCCATATTTTGGTTTGAAATTTAAAGTCTTTTTAATGATTCTGTTGGCAATTCTTTGCCACTAATTGTGGTGGTTTATTTATTAATGCACTTTGATCGGTTGAATTTTTAAGTGATAATAATTTTCTGTTTCTGTACGGTAAACACGTACCAACCATGTCTCCTAGAACTGCATTCTGGCCATTGCAGAATTTAATAAAATTTCTGCCAATATAATCAAGCACTTGTTTTTAAAAGCAGTCTCATTTTCCTGCGAAGTTTTCTTCAATTTAATCAGTAAATCTGAGTAATTCGAGGACATATCCTTTCGACGAACAATCACAGCAACATGGTGCAACATCTTAGCAAAATATACATCCTTTTTGTATGAGACTGATTCCTTCAGAGGGTAATCGGCCATTAAATCATTAACCGCATCATCATCATCAGAGTCAATAGTATAAAGTGATAACAGAATGGGAAAACTCCACGAAAATGGCGCGGTGTAGTTTTTTTTAATATTCTTTGAGCAGAAACTGTTTTTGTATCTGCGAGATCTTGGTAACAAAACTGACGTTTAATAATCAAGATGCTGTGCTCTTAAGCAGCATTGGTAAAGTAACTTAAGAACAAACTGAAGTGTATTCAGCCATTTCAAGGCATTCGACGACAGAACAGTCGATTTGTTTCGAAGAATCGTTACTCACGTTGTAGCGTGTTCTATAACACTTTGAGTGAACTGTAAAAAAACGATAACTAAAGCTCATTCAATTGGTTTGTAAATAGCACGGGAATAATTGGAAGAAGGAAAACAGCTTACCTGAACTCCCATGAATCCGGGCAAAAATACGGGTTTTCGATGCACTTTGCACTGGTGAATTTTCCTCCACAAACGAGACGAACAACAAACGAATTTATTTCGGTATTTACACATATGATACGACGACGAAATTTTAGGTGGCACCTTCTTGATGTACGACACGAGCTCGACTGGTATTTGCGACAATTAGTGCAACATAAATGTTCATAATGTCCAATGTGGGTAGGACTGTTTATAGGGAAGGAAATGGATAGTAGGAAAAATGGTAGGTAATTCAAAAAGCTGTTTCAATACTAAACATTCCGCCCGCCTTGAGGAAATGTACAAATTTTCTCAACAATCGACATAAAAAAAAGAAGATGAACAAAATATATATATATATAAACTTAAGTTAATGTAACGAAAACTAAAATTAGAAACTAAATAGAACAAAATTTATTCGATAGGTAATCGATATAGTTTCACTACGGGGCGTTTAAAAACACCCTGTGGCGTACGAACTGAAACGACACGAACAATTTTATCAGCGCCAGGAAATAATTCAATAACTCGCCCAACGGGCCAACGCATGGGCGCAGAATGTGAGTCGTCAATCATTACTAGGTCGTCGACTTTCAGATTGGGTGATGATGATGACCACTTGTTCCGTTGTTGAAGAGTGTGTAAATATTCTTTTCGCCAACGATTCCAAAAATGTTGAGACATTTGTTTCAATAATTGCCAGCGCGATAGACGGTTCATTGGTACGTCCACAAAATCTTCTTCAACAACAGAAACTAGAGGAGCTCCAATCAAAAAATGCGCTGGAGTCAGGGCGTCCATTTCAGACGGATCCGTTGACATCGCGCCAATAGGACGAGAATTTAAGATTGCTTCGATACGAGTCAAAACAGTAGCTAGCTCTTCAAAAGTGAGTACTTGATTTCCCACCACCCTTTTCAAATGATGTTTAGTTGATTTAATTCCAGCCTCCGATACTCCGTTAAAGTGTGGTGCGGAGGGAGGATTAAAGTGCCAGATAATTGAACGAATGGCAGTAGCGTCTATAAGTGTGTTATTGTTTTCAGGTAATCTTAAAAATTTAGAAAGACCTATATGATATCTATTGGCACCGACAAAGTTGGTACCACAATCGCTATAAATGTTTTGGCAAAGTCCACGACGAGAAATGAATCGATCTAATGCTGCTATAAATGCTTCAGTGGATAGATCTGACACTAATTCCAAATGAACGGCTTTAGTCGATAAACAAACGAAAAGACATAAATAGGCTTTATAGGTTTTAGCGCCGCGACGCCTACTTTCGCGGACTACAAACGGACCTCCATAATCGGTTCCTACATTTAAAAATGGACGACCTTCTCGAAAACGGGAAGCGGGCAAGTTACCCATCAAGGGTAAACTACCACGCGGGTTGTTTTTAAAACAAGAGATACATTTGCTCAAACGATGTCGAATTACGTTACGAGCCGAAATTATCCAATATTTTAATGATAGTATAGATTGCAATGCACGCGGACCAGGATGAAGGTACAAACGATGGTAATAATCTATTATTAGAGTTGTTAAATGACATTGCTTTGGTAAAATAATAGGATGTCTAGAGGTTTCCGACACTACTTGTGCAAAGCGAAGACGTCCGCCCACCCTTAATATTCCAAATTCATCGATAAAGGGAGCAAGTCTTTGCAGTTGCGGTGAACACACATTATGCGAGATTATATTATCTATATCTTGTTTAAAATAAATATTTTGAACGAATTTAATGCAACAGGTCAAAGATAAATTAATTTCTTTCAACGAGAGTGTGTTGCAACTTATCTTTGATTTCAAACTTAATCTATTAATAAATCGACGACACCAAGCTATAACTCGTAATAATTTCGATAGTGATGAAAATTTCAATAGAAACTCTTGGTCACGAGTCGACACATTAGTTGATAATGAAATTAGATTCTTCGATTTATACTCTGGTATTTGTTCTACCGGAATATCTTGAGGTTTAACAAAGGACCACTCCTCTACGGGTGACGATATAAAACGTGGACCATACCACCATAAGGAAGATTCGGCAATTTCACTTGGAAAAACTCCTCGTGACCCCAAATCTGCAGGATTTTCTTGCGACGAAATGTGAAACCAATGTTCATAAGGTAGACTTTGAATGATGGTTTCAATACGATTTGCAACGAAAGTTTGCAAACGAAACGTAGGTGTTTTTAACCACGCCAAAACAATAGTGGAATCGGTGAAAGCTATAATGTTTTCTATTTGAAGTCGATCTTTATATACTTCTTTACAATAGGTTAACAGCTTTGCCAACAAAACTGCTCCAAGCAGTTCAAGCCGTGGAATAGATATCACCTTAATGGGTGCAACTTTTGATTTAGATAGTAAAATGTGGCTTGAAATTTCTCGATTATTGATTGCAATCAAATAAACAACTCCACAATATCCTCGTTCAGAGGCGTCAGAAAAACCAACCAGTATACAACGACTTTTTTGAGACGTAGTAACAAAGCGATCAATTCTTAACTTTGATAGGGAAGGAAGTTCCGTTATATATTTCTTCCACTTCAAACTCATTTCCATGGGGATTACCTCATCCCAACCAAGTTGCAACTTCCACAATTCTTGCATGAAATATTTAGCGACAAAAACGACAGGGTTAATGAATCCCAATGGATCATATAATCGTGCTATGGTAGATAGCATTGTACGTTTTGTGCAGTGGTCACTAAAAGCATTATTAATTTTATATGTAAATTTATCGAGCGACGGGATCCATTGAATACCTAATATATTAATATTTTTCTTATCACCGTCAAATTCAAAACTTAATGGTACTTCCCGATAATTGAGAGGAATGTCTTCTAAAACTTCAGGATAATTGCTAGTCCATTTTCGTAATTCAAAACCACCCTTTTGAAGTAATGCATTCAACTCCATGATGTAAAATCGAGCGCTTTCCAAAGTTTGCGCACCACTGACAATGTCATCTACATATGTGTCATTAATTAATATGCTTGCAGCCTTTGAATAGTTAGTACTTTCATCAGCTGCTAATTGATGCAATGTTCGAATAGCTAAGAAAGGGGCACTTGCTGTCCCATATGTGACCGTTTGTAATTCAAATTCTTTTACGGGATGATTGCGCGACTCCCGCCATAATATATGTTGATAATTACATGAGTTTGAATCCATGAGGATTTGTCGATACATTTGACGTATGTCAGCTGTAAAAACGACTTTGTGTATACGAAAGTTACACATCAATTCGACTATGTCCTTTTGTAATTTTGAGCCCACGAAAAGTATATCATTCAATGCAATACCCGATGATGTTTTGGTACTTGCATCAAAAACGACTCTCAAACGAGTTGTAGAACTTGTCTCCTTGATTACGCCGTGATGTGGTATGAAATAGTTTCCAACTGGTGACCGAGGTGGTATTTCAATCATATGTTCCAAAGTTAAATACTCTCTCATAAAAGAAATATATTGCGATTTGAGATCAGGATTTGAATCCAGCCTCTTTTCTAAATGCATAAAGCGCGACAATGCGGTGTCATATGACTTTCCCAATTTTTCTGGGCTTTCCTTAAATGGTAAAGCTACGACATACCTCCCGTCTTTGTTACGGTAGGTATTTTCAATATACAACTTTTCACACCGAATTTCATCAGGGGATCGAATTTCTTTCAAAGAGGGGACATTTTCGATTTCCCAAAAACATTTAAGTTTATCCTCAATTGAGTCATCCATTGAAGTAAAAAATGAATTTATCGAATCATTTGACGATCCGACATTTCCCATTAAAACCCATCCTAATGTTGTTTCGATGGCAATAGGTTCATTTGCTTTGCCGACCAATTTACCTGGGCCTAATAATGAGGCAAAAATATTACTTCCGAGTAGAATGTCAATTGCTGATGGCAAGTAGAAGGTTGGGTCTCCTAATTTGAGTCCTCTAATATGTTGCCAGTCATGTTCAACGATATGAGACGACGGCAAGTACGATGAAATGTTATTGATAATAAGGAAATCTGTTGTAATACCAGACTCCTTCGAGGCGACAGGACGAAAATTTGTTTTTACTAATCCGTTTGATCCAATTGTGCGAGTGCCACCAATACCGACGATAGAAAATGAATGTTTACTTGAACGAGAAAAGCCGAGGCGTTTTGCACACTCCTCCGAAATGAAATTAGCCTGACTCGCCGAGTCCAAAAGAATTCTTGCTTTTTGAAAAACGCCATTTTTTCCTAATATTTCCACGTAGGCTGTGGACAACAGTACCGATTTACTATTTTTATTGTAGAACGTTGTTAACGCAAGTGGTTCAGAATTTTCTTGATTTTCAGAATTTTCCTGATTTTCAGTATTTTCAAACATTTTCTTTGGAAAATGCAACAGACTGTGATGTCTAGCTTGACACTCATTACAAGAGAAACGAGACTGACAATTTTTTGCATTATGTTTATTTTGTAAACAGTTGAGACAGAGCTTGTGCTCCTTGGCGAATGAAAATCTGTCCTTTGGTGACAGACGTAAGAATTTTTCACATTTATTCAGATAATGTGACGATTTACACACAAGACATTTATTTACGACATTCGACACAAAAGAACTAACATTATTATTATTATTATTCGAACGATTTTTAATGTTATATGCTTTCGAGGGGCTTTTATTAAAGATTTCCCTTTGTGAGAGACTTTCCGGAAAAACGCCCAACGCGGTCTCTTTAGCTAGACATTGTTGCTCCAGAAAATGTAATAATTGGTCAAATGTAGGCACTTTTTCCAATTTATTTTGAATCTCAAATTCAATACGTAATTCTTTTGGTAATTTACGTAAAACAATATGTAATAATAGGAAACTCCATTCATGTACTGGAAAATGTAATGCCATTAAAGCCGCTACGTTTTCCTTCAATATTGAAATAAATTTCCTCAAGTTATCATTGGCTTTGACAATTTGACATGACAATATTAACTCTATATGGGTATCTGCTATTAACCGAATGTTTTCGAATCTTGCCTTTAACAAATTGTAGGCAACAATATAATTTTCTTCCGAAATAGGAAGATGTTTAACACAAATAAATGCTTCTCCAGATAAACTACTAATTAAATAATGCATTTTTTGTACAGGATTTAACGTATTATTTGAATGTATTAACGAATCAAAAGTATTTATGTAATTTACCCATTCTGTTGAAATTCCAGAAAAATTTATCAATTTAATTTTCGGAAGTGAAATATTTGAATTCTTAGTAACATTTTTACTTTCAAAATCATTTTCGAAGTTTTCCGGAAACAATTCACTGTGATGTGACTGTATTTCGTAATAAATATCTTGAAATTCCGAATATTTAGTTTCCAAAGTGGCTATTTCAGATTCATCCTTTTTCGAAGTTTCCAAAAGCATGTGACACTGTACGAAATTATCTCTAACTGTTGTTAAATCCGAAAAACGTGCTTTAAAAATCTTCTTATCTGATAAATCCGATGTTTTTAAAGCCTTAACCGCCGACGCGCGTATACTTTCTAGATCTAAAATCGCCAATTTATATTTAATTGCGTTCGATGCCATATTTGCAGATTTAAGAAAAGTATTTTAGTAAACAAAATTCCGAAAAACAACAACAAACTATTTTGACAGCTAGATAATTTGTAAACAATGTATTCCAATATGGCCGTCCAATTGACAGCTGACTACTCAGTAGTACCAACTTAAAAACCAGCCACTTTCTGATTATTGAAACAATCTGTTTTACCGACACGAGAATATTCAAAAATAATTGCACCTACCTACTTCAAATTTGAAGGTAACAAATTTAAGATTACCCACCGAATTTGCAAACAATATTGACAATATTCTAGGTACTAAATTTATGCTTCTATTATTGAATAATGATTCTAAATTGTTGAAACAGCTTTTAGACAGGGGAATGGATGACAAGGTTGTGATATTCAAAAAAACAATTGAATGGCTAATTGAACCGATGTTCAATATCCAACCAGATCGATATCCGGGGAGAGGACCAAACAATGTAGCGTGTTCTATAACACTTTGAGTGAACTGTAAAAAAACGATAACTAAAGCTCATTCAATTGGTTTGTAAATAGCACGGGAATAATTGGAAGAAGGAAAACAGCTTACCTGAACTCCCATGAATCCGGGCAAAAATACGGGTTTTCGATGCACTTTGCACTGGTGAATTTTCCTCCACAAACGAGACGAACAACAAACGAATTTATTTCGGTATTTACACATATGATACGACGACGAAATTTTAGGTGGCACCTTCTTGATGTACGACACGAGCTCGACTGGTATTTGCGACAATTAGTGCAACATAAATGTTCATAATGTCCAATGTGGGTAGGACTGTTTATAGGGAAGGAAATGGATAGTAGGAAAAATGGTAGGTAATTCAAAAAGCTGTTTCAATACTAAACACACGTTATTTCGTTAACACTTATTAGTTTAAATACATTGAAACGTAGCGCGCCCGCCCGTTTGTTCCGGGGCAATCCTGACTGTTTTAGTTATAATGTGTAGCAAGCGAGTCGATATTTTTTACGCCAACAATTTTTCTTGCCATTTTCACTATCGCTTTTGGAATTCATTTCTTTAGGTATTCGCAGAGTTTTAGCAAAATAAATAAATATATATAGATTGAATAGAATAATTGTCTATGACTTAATTATTGTTTATGTATAAATAGTAAAAATTTTGACGTATGACTTCCTTTACTGTTAGTGATTTCGTAATGTTTTTAATCTCGATACATCAAATACATTATATTTCGTTAACTGTTCAGCCGACGCAGTTAAATTTATAATCCCATTCTTGTGATTGTTAATTGTCAGTACTGATGCTTATGTTCATCGCTATTCATTTTGGTAGCGGTCGTTATTCCAAATCAAACTGAGCTACCACTGTCCTTTAATTTGTGTTATGGAATACTTAAATACACAACTGCGCTGTCTCTTACGCAACTTATCTTAACATACACCAATCGATTCCTAAGTTAGGAAGTCCAATGGCGATTTGTTTGAGGAACTTTAAAGTGTCAATTAGACGTCTAACATATTTTTTTAATATAAGTGTTTCGAAAGCATTTCAAATATCGATAACCAATATTCTGTTAAAAGTTCAATGGCGGATCCAATGAAAGGTTTACTGGTTTAACTTAAGATATGGATAAAGTATATATCGAGTAATCCGACGATTGACGACAATTCTCTCAATCGATTTCAAATGTCGAGTTCAAGGTCAAGATACCGTAGTCACAGTTCTTATATCCTTATTTCCAAATATGCGTTTTGCATACGATATCATTGTTTTGTCGGAATATTACGAGCACAATTCAAATTACAATTCCGTTACAACTATGTTCTTTTTCAGGTTTATTTGTTTGGGCTTGTATTAATTACCAAATCCTACCACAGCAGTGGAATGGATCTACGAAATCCGGATACAGTTTCCATAAAGACGGAAAAAGGGCCCCAAGAAGAAAGTGGAGGTGAAATACCGTATACGGATATGGATTTAGACCTCCCCGATGTAAAGATGGAATTTTTGCAATGTGCAGAGAGATCTCGGACTGACAGTTGCATTGCATATGTAAAAAAAAATTATGTTCGGAATCCTAGTTCGTTTTGAATTGTTATGCAGGCAGAACATATGCTTGTTCACTACGTCCTCTCTTGTCGTACATAAATATAATTGGCATTTTCTGATAAAATGTAGCTTTGCGGGAAACAGCTAAACCACATCACACTTTCAACATGATGAATTGTTTTTGTTAATTCCGCACAAATTCAAAACTGCTTCCTACCATGTGGAGCAATTGGAGCATATTGTGAGTGTAATGGTACAGGAGAAGGCAAAGAGGTAGAGAAGTGAAACGTGAGAAGCACCTGGCTCTTGAAATGTGGTCACTAAACACGGCCAAAGCCATTTCAGTCACGTTTTATTTGAGAATTGTGTTCATATGAATATAAGTATAAATATTTTGTATTTATTTAGAGTTATATTCTATCTGTTTTTTGTGTTTGTAAATCCGGGCGATACTGAGCGTATCTTAAGAAAGTTAAAAGTGGGATTTACTTGGCGGAAGGTGCTCAAGAGCAAATGGTTTTCCGTTCTTGAAGCATCGGTCCCCGAAGCAGACATCTGGGTCATTACTATTTCTTAAATTAATCTGAAAGTCTCTTAACCTAATTCACGCTTCTACATTGTCAATCAATGCTTCAATCGTAAAGAAACCTTTTATTGGATATCGATGTTCAACATACTTACGTAGTATTTATTTTTCTAGGTAGTATTAATGTGGAGACTGTTACCATGAAGGAAGAACTAGGACCCCGAGCAGAAGATGAAGGGGGATTTGCTTATGTGGAAATTGACATAGACCTGCCAGATGTTAAAAAAGAATGCTTTAAACGTATTAAAACTATTGAAAAAATCACCCAGACACCAGGTAAAACCGATGTTTACTGTCAGATCATGCAATTTGTGTCATAGTGTTTTTCTTCGTTTTAATGAATTTAATTTTCTTATTTATACTTAGTTAAGGTAAAATGTTTCACTTACTCGTATTTATCAGTACTCTTTTTCGAATTTGTCGCCAGATCTGAAGACGCATCCTGTGGAAAAAAATCCTTTTTACCCAGTGTAGAAAAACCTTTTAAATGCTCCGAGTGCAACTATTCGTCTACTATAAAGAGAAATTTAACGGTACACATGCGAACTCACAGTGGAGAAAAACCTTTTTCATGTTCCGAGTGCAACTATTTATGTTCTCGAAAAAGTAATCTGACGAGCCACATGGTGACTCACAGAGGAGAGAAAAAATTTTCATGTTCAGAGTGCAACTATTTATTTTCTCGAAAAAGCAATCTCACGAGCCATATGAGGACTCACAGCGGAGATAAACCTTTTTCATGTTCTGAGTGCAACTATTTATGTTTTCGAAAAAGCAATCTGACGGGCCACATGGTGACTCACAGAGGAGAAAAAACTTTTTCATGTTCCGTGTGCAACTATTTATGTTCTCGAAAAAGCAATCTGACGAGCCACATGGTGACTCACAGAAGAGAAAAAACTTTTTCATGTTCTGAGTGCAACTATTCATGTTTTCGAAAGAGTAATCTGACAACCCACATGCTGACTCACAATGGAGAAAAATCTTTTTCATGTTTTGAGTGCAATTATTCATGTTCTCAAAAAAGCAATCTGACGAGTCACATGCTGTCTCACAGAGGAGAAAAAACTTTTTCATGTTCCGAGTGCATTTATTCATGTTCTCGGAAGAGTAATTTGACGACCCACATGCTGACTCACAGTGGAGAAAAACCATTTTTAAGTTTTGAGTGCAATTATTCAAGTTCTCAAAAAAGCAATCTGACGAGCTACATGCTATCTCACAGTGGGGAAAAAACTTGTTCATGTTCTTTGTGTAACGATTCATTTTCACAAAAGGGCCGTCTGACGAGCCACATGCTTACTCACAGTGGAAAAAAACCCTTTTCATGATCCAAGTGCAACTATTTATGTTCTCGAAAGAGACAAGTGGAGAAAAACCATGTTCATATTCTTTATGCCTCAATTTATTTTCTCAAAAAGGCAGTCTTATTATCGTAATATTAACCCTAGTCAATACGGTTTCAGAGATAAACTTAGCACACAAGACGCAATTGCTGAATTAACTAAGCTTATTTACAAAACATTAGATAGAGGCAAAAAATGCTTAAGTATATTTATTGACCTCCGTAAAGCTTTTGATAGTGTCTCACATTCAAAATTAATTAATAAACTAAATAATATAGGAATTACTGGCAAAGCTAAAACATGGTTAAAAAGTTATCTCTATCAAAGAACTCAACAGGTTAAAGTAAACAACGAATTAAGTGAAATAGAAAATATAGATTTTGGAATTCCACAAGGAACTGTTTTGGGACCTTTACTATTTATCAGTGGCGGCCGGTGGTCAAAATATGTGGCGGTTCACCGGATTACAACATTAAGTCATAAAATAAATCAAATAAAGGTACGTACCTATTTATAAAGAAGTTCTATTCTCTGCTCCTTTTGTTTAGCGAAGACCTCTATCAATGCTTAACACTGATAGTGCGTTCAGTCTGTCCTGGCTCAACGTGTTTAGAAAAGATTTTATTCTTTTTAACATTGAGAAACATCTTTAGCTTTCAACTGAGTTCATTCCAAAGGTCATGAATGGTGCACAAAAGTTTTAGTAATTTCACAGTCTCGGGAAATTCTTCTAATAAACAAGTACTATAAAAAATTTGTAAAATTGATAAAGCGCCGTTAGCTTTTGAAAAATCGTCGCGGGCGTAAATTGCACAGAGTTCACTTTTATTGAACTTTATTTAGGAAGTCATACGTTTTAAACGTCACATTGAAATCATCAGAGATGTGCTTTATTTCAAATAAATCCATTTCAAATGGAAATGCAAAATGTAAAATGGGTATTTTGCATTTTGCATTTTAAATGCAAAATGCATGGGTTCGCAATAGAAAACAACATTTTATATTGTCTGATTCTCACTGTCCTGTATTTCTTTATTGTTCACTGGTGGATGTCCCCTCACTAGAGAGTTACTACACAAATGATGATGGCCCTAAGAAAAAATCATTAAAAATGACAATATTTAATAATAGATTCTATTATATTCCACTCAAATACAATTGTTTTTTACACAGTACATATCAGTATGTATGATTTGTTATTCCACAAGTTGTTCTACATTGATGTCCATTATTAAATGACAAAGTTGTTTAAAAATTCAATAATTATTTTGAACCTGAGAAACCATTTTGCATTTTCAATGCATTTTGAAAATAGGTATTTTGCATTTTGCATTTCAAATGCTTTTCTAAAAACCATTTTGCATTTTGCATTTTCAAATGGAAAAGTTTTGACCCATTTCCATTTTGCATTTCAAATGGTTTTGGGTACCCATTTTGCACATCTCTGGAAATCATGTTCTGGGAAATTTGACCTGTATCGATTTTTATTAAATAGCTCATTATGGTGTTTAACTTAGGCACGGTAGCCTGCGTCCAATTGCATTCTGATGTCAACTTTTCCTAAAACCTTTAAGCTCAAAACTTTTTGTAAATGTAAATGACAAGAATTATGTTTTTTGATTTTTTAAGAAAGGTGAGTTACATCAGTAACACCGCTGATTGTCCGAACTGAATCAACATCGTAAATTAAACACGTAAAACAAAATAAACTGTTCAATTGATCACATGCACAGAGCTACGAAGCTTTGTTATTAAATGATCGAGTAAACTTCTTCGATTCAGATTTTCACTCTTGTTTTATTATCAGTTCAGATTTTAGGTGGACCGGCATTTTTTATTATCACTTTGTTTTCAAAACTCGACCTATTGTTCTTAATGTATTCCACATTCAAACTTCATTCTTAATTTATACTTTGAACAAACACAAAAGTAATCATAAATTAGTATAACCTGCAATTGATATACCTTATTAATAATTGATATACAAGATCGATATAACCTGCAATTAAACTTAAAAACTTTCGCAGAGTAAGAAAATTTTTTAATTCAACAGACCGTGCCCGGCAACGGCGAGTACCTACTGACTAAACTGATAATAAGTAATCTGACCATCACTCATCTCTTAATGACAAATTTTATCTTAAATGCTTGTATCGAAGAAGCGAAACATTCGCTGAAAATAGCAGATGGTAAATTGAAACCACGATATCGACAATAACATTAAACATACGCGTTTTAGTTTGACTTTCTACTGAATAAACCGTTCCTTCTGATGTGGTGGTAAAACCCCGAACGCCGTCCATGATATGGTATTATTTGCAAAGAATAGTATGAACTGGTATGTACCCACGCTTTCGACTGTTCCACAGAATATGCGACAAAGCAGTTAAATTTTGGATCGCAATCGAAAACGAACTGCTACGAACATAGGCACAAGTCGGTCTGCAAGTTAAGCGCGCTTAATAAGTAGGTACCTTTTGAATGAGATATTATAACCGAACCGAGTTTCGTATTGTGATTAGTCATGTCGGAAATCTTGTTGGTTGTTCGGCGCTCGGGAGCACATATTAGCTGGCCGCCACTGCTATTTATATTATATGTAAATGAACTTTTTCAACTCCCAATCATTGGAAACATCATATCTTACGCAGATGATACAGTGATAACTATTGAAGGAAATTCTTGGAATGAGGTCGTAGTATCAGCTAATAATGCAATAAATATCGTTAAACTATGGTTTGACGAAAACTTATTGACACTGAATGTCGAAAAAACCCATTTTATACCTTATAGCCCAACAGGGAATAACTCAAATGTAAATCTAAACATAAAAATTCACGAAAGAAATTGCCTCTTTAGATTCGCACCCTGTAATTCAAACTGTATAAACATTGGTAGTAAAAAAATAAATAAAATATCTTGGAATAATTATTGATAATAACATTAAATGGAAAAGTCAAATAAATTCCACAGTAGACAGAATGAGAAAACTAATCTATATATTTTTTAGACTAAGAAATATTGTATCATTAAAAATACTAAAAGATATTTATTATGCATTGGCGCACTCTGTCCTACAATATGGAATCGTGGCTTGGGGGGGTGCATATAAATCATCCCTACTCCCACTGGAAACTATTAAAAAAATACTAAAAAAAATCATCTTAAAAAAGCCATATTACTACCCAACTATAAATGTTTTTCAAGATTTCCCGGTTCCCTCACTTACAAAAATTTATGACAAAATTGCACTTCTACAAATACATAAAGATTTCTTTAGTAAAAATAATTTACCACAATTGAATATTAGCAAAAGAATAATATCTGTTGGAGGACTAACCGTGCCACTAGCACGAACCACAACAGCACAACATCACTATATATTCAAGGGTGTAAAATTATTTAATAAATTACCCCTTGATATACGATCGGAAGAAAACTACGAAAAATATTAAAAAAAAAAAAATTACTCTTGTACCACCTCATAACTTTACTTATTGTTTAGAAATATGTTTTTGCCTTTTAAATTCTTTGAATCACTTATTAACTAACCTATATTTTTATTACTTTTGTTGTTATTTTTTGTTTTATTACTAATATTTTTTGTTTAATTTAAACAAATGTAAAATTTTTTTTTTTGTCCTCTCCTAAACACAAGCAGCTGCTTTATTAGGAGAGTGATTGAAATATTGGTGTATATATTGTTAAAAAATTGTAACCTTGATTATATGTTTCAATAAAAAAAATAAAAAAAATCTTCGTTAAACGGGATGTTCGTCTTTCTTTAAAAAAATATTGAGACAAACCACTGCTGCCTCTTCGAAATCCACTGCCGGAATGAAGGGGACAGGAGAGAGTTGCTCAACGTCTGCGTGCTAATAGGAAGACAGCGAGGCAACTGTTGCCCGTAACTAAAGTAGCTCGTGTGCGCCTTGCCATACAAGAATGTAGTTCACACAACTTTATACCGGTCAGTTTTAACAGTCCGGTTGATTATCCTTTTAACTAAGCCGTTACCTTGTACTGGATATGGGAGTATATAAAAATATAATCAAGGAAAGTTGGCTTACCCGTCGGTTGGTGAATTCTTTCAGAAGGTTCAAAGTTTTCCTTTTTAATACCAGGAACCTCGACATCAATTTCATTATTTGAAATTCCACTTGCTTCGCTGGTGACTCCCTCTAAATTTGAAGGTTCCGTAAATCCATACGTCAAACTCATTTCACCTGTAAAGAGATAATTCTAACATTATAAAATGGAACAGATGATAAATACAGTCGCAAAATATTATCTTAACTAAACGTTTTTTGCCTTGTCACTATTGCATTGTGTATGTCCATTTTATGCCCTGTGGGCTATAAGGCGCGGGGTTTAAGCGCGTGGTTGTTGTTCTTCAGTTTTTATTTTTACTATTTATACCGGCCATAAATTCAAAATTCAATTTTGAAAATTTCGACGAATAATTGACCAACACCCATAGAAAAGGTCGTTTCACCGAATCGCATTTAAAAAAAACGGCTCGGATGTGTAACACCTACCGACATCTACCTTTCCTACAACATTTAACAGAGGCCTCTTCAAGGACCGAATTACAGATGTCCCTGACAATGCCCTCGTCCCAGATCACCCTCACAACGTTGCCCAACCCAGAGGTGATATTATAGTTCCCACATCTTCAGGTTTAACCCTCTCCTGAGGTGTCAAGTCTCTCATAAGAATATCCAAGCAGAATTGCGTAAGTAGGATCGATATATAGTTATGAATGAGCATGTTGATATAGCCTAGCAAGAATCATGCAGTTACATTTTCGATTTATTTTGCGTCTGTATAACAGTTATGCACCAATAACAAGCAACAAAATACCTGAATTATTTTCGGAAATGGATTCCGAACTTTCTTTTGACAAAAGGATATTCCATATCGATTTCCGTAAAAATCACCGCAACACTCTCTTCCGCACTTGTGCCTGGTTCTAACTTGATAGCGGCGCAATCCATGCTTTTACGTAAGGATCTGATAGTTCTGACTGACTACAACTTTATAACAAGGATTTCCTGAGAGAAGTTTTCGTCCAATATGTGCAAATTGACAAAAAGATTAGTATAACCAAATAATATAACAAACAAAAAAGTTACAGCAAGCATTTGTGTGAAGTATATACGTAGATACCATAGTAGATACTACAGAAAAGAAAATTATTTACGAGTTTATGATGAAATCTAAGTGTTGCCATTTTAAATCTAACGTTTGTATAAAGTACCTAATTATGTTCATTTCTTATTTGTCCTGAAAATTTATTACTTAGAAGTATCTACATTACAAAAGAAGCATTTTTTTATTTCTTATATATCCCGTTAAACTACAGTTAAGTTGTTTGTCAAACAGGATTTTTATTACAACTTTTTACAGATTACAACTTAGACCTTAATTTATCCAATAACAATAAACTTACACATTAAATCGCCTAATACAAATTATTTCTACCTAGTAGCCATGTTTTCAGCAAATATCTGACTCTATTTGGAAATTCGCATTTCTTAATATTACCAGGTAGCATATTATATATTTTAGGCACATTATACTCAAGGGTTCGCTGTCCGTATTTATTATTATGTTTAGGTACAAGCATGCCTTCATTCTTTGTGAACCTAGTATTGTGCCCATGTTCAACTTTCCTCTTATACTCAGAGTCAGATATGTGCTGAATCAATATTTTATACCACAATAAGGCCTGCGCCGGCAAAACTGTTGAATTTTGATACAAAAGTGAAATGTTTCGTCTCTGCGAAAAAATATTTTTTTTAACTAGTAATCGATAGAATTTTGTATTGATTGTGCGTAATTTAAATTTGTTTTGCAAGAATGTCCTCAAGTGGTTATTCCATATCTTAAAGTTGATTCCGCGAGTGACATGTAAATAATTCTTAAGGTATTCACAGGAACGAAACATTTCAATTTGCATATTCTACCCACTATCGCCCGCAGCCGTTTACAAATTTTGTGTATTTGTATGTCCCATTTAAAGTAGCAATCAACAGTCACGCCCAAATAAACGTATTCGTTTACTAGCTCAATCGTTTCACATGAGCAGGGCTGCACAATATTTTGATGGATGCAGGTAAAGTTATGAGAAATTATTTCAGGCATGATGGAAACTTTTGCATGTGGAGATCTTATGTGCATCAGTTTGGTTTTTTTTGTATTTATAATAATCCTACGTCATGACACCATTTAATCAGAGATATAAAGTCTTCTTGCATATACTTAATCGCAGTATATAATTGTTCATCCGATATGACCAGTGCCGTGTCGTCAGCATATACAAAGTGTTTAACATGTGAGAATAGTTTACTCATTATTGATACAAATATTATATAAAGGGTGGGTCCCAAAATTGACCCCTGCGGGACACCGGCGTACATATTTTTTTCCCCACTCAGTTTTTCAAATATTTTTACACAGATATGTCTATTAGATAGATAATTTTTAAACAAATTTAGTAGATTTCCTCTGATTCCTATTGCTTCTAGAATATTTAATAATTTTTGCGGATTAATTGTGTCAAACGCCTTGGAATTATCGATAAATATTACTAAAACATGCATTTTTTTATTTAATTCATTATTTACATAATTCGAGAAATCCTGTAATAATATTTCAGTACTCTTTTTCTTTTGAAAGCCATATTGATTTTTGTCTATAGTGGAAAATTTCTGTAAGTATTTGTTTAATTTTAAAGAAATATATTTTTCAAAGATTTTTTCAAGTGCAGGCAAGATACTGATAGGTCGATAGTTTCCTATCTCTGAGTGTACTCCACCTTTGTAAATAGGTCTAATTATAGCACACTTTAGATCATCAGGTATTTCTGCTTGAGTAATAAGTCTATTTACTAAGTGCGTAATAATTGGGGCTAAAATATTTATATGTCGTGCATTCTTATACTATCCATTGCAGCAGATTTTGAGTTTTTAATTTTTTTAACAATATTTGTTATCTCCGTGATAGTTGCTTTAGGTAGGTACATACTGTGAGGTAATTCTACTGTATCAATATTAGATGCTTTAAAATCACACTTGTGCAACATATGACATATAGTATTTGAAAAATAATTCACGTATTGGTTTGTTACACTTTCCACCGTCTGATCTTTTATCACATATCGCGAGATGACTTCATCACAATTGCTTTTAGTTTTTCTTCCTAAAATTTTATTTATCTCATCCCACGTTTTTTTAGTATTATTGAAACATGTTTTAAATTTATCTTTAAAAAAATATAATTTTTGTTTAGTAATTAGTTTGTTAACATTATTTCGAAAGGCCTTGTATTCATTTTCGTAATTTTTATTGATTGGTGAATTCTTCCACCTTAGAAATATTAATAATATCTCTTTTTTAATTTTTTCTAAAATATCAGTAGTTATCCAATTTTTGATCCTGTTTGGTCTTTTATTCGATTTTTTCAGGAATGATACTGTGCATCTTTCGTATAGGTTAATAAAATTGTTTTTAATTTTTTGATACAGTGTAATACTGTCTTGTTCATTAAGTAAGGAATTCCAATTTATTTTATGTATTTGGCTGTCTATACGTTTTTGGGACAAAACAATAATCTCTTTCGCAATGTTTAAAGGTTCCTTTTGCTCGTCATATTTAATATTAACTGCGACGATGTAATGATCTGCTATAGCAATCTCACATACGCACGCTGATAACGCGTCCCTTTGTTTATGCCCGTTATTGTACCTAACATAAATGAAATCGATGCATGAGCGTGTAACGCGTCCGTCTACAATTGCTTCTCTAGTCACGCCGTCTATACATTTGATTAAGTAATTTCTAGCTAGAATATTTTCACATGAGATTACAGCGGGGTTTTGGTAATTCATCAAATTTAGATTAACATCCCCAAAGAACAAAACATTATCGAGAGGATCTATGAAACTTGTCAAAACAGATGTTATTTCCCCAATAAATGATTGTTTGCTAAGATTCGGCGGTCGATATATTGCTAAAATACTAATATGTTCTTTATTTGGAAGAGTAATTACACCGAATACATTTTCAAAATAAAACGATTCTAGTTGTTTTTGTTTGAATACAATATTATTCCGAATATATAGTAGAATGCCCTCACCTGACTTGTTAGTGCGGCAGTAGTTATAGCATGTGTATCCCGGCAGTGGCGGATCCAGGGGGGGGGTCACGGTGGTCATGACCCCCCCCCTGGGCCCCAGTCCAGGGTGGGTCATGACTACCTAGGTCCTGGGCCCATCCAGGACCTAGGTGGACCACTAATTAAAATTGTTAAACATAATGTTTTTATATATTTTTTGTCACAATATAAATTTTATTTAAGTACTTTCAATATTTAATTAATTTAATATAATACTTTGTTTGACGGCAAACGCATTATTCGGGAACGAACGCATCGAAAATTCGAATGTTACCGCGTCACCGCGCACCGCCACCGGCGCGCGCTTCGGCCGCCACCTTTCATATTATTATGACACATTTCGTGTAACCACGTGTGACGCTTGCGCGATATTTGCATTTGATATTTGTTTGCCGGGTTTGAACACGCGATCTCCGGATCGCTAGCTGGCAGCCTTTCCCCTCTACCATGGAGGCCGTCGAAATTTTACTTTTTGTTTTAAAATAATATATATTGTATTCGTTTTAATTATGCTCTTTTTGGAATAAATTCAGCATAGGTAGATGCAAGTTATTTATTTTCACCGTTTTTTTTAAGTCTATGTATCCATAAATTGATGTATCTAATGTAGAATATTTTCATTTGAGAAATTTTAGGTTGACGAATTTAATGCTTAAATTCAGTATTGGTAGATCAGAGTTAATATTTTATAAGAATAATTTTTAAATATATGTAGCTGTGAGCTGTTCCTTGAAAATGTCTAATACTGAGATTTGTTTGCCGGGGTTCGAACCCGCGATATCTATTGTATTTGTTTTAATTATGCTCTTTTAGGATAAATTCAGAATAGCTACATGCAAGTTATTTATTTTAACCTTTTTTTTTAAGTGTATGTATCCATAAATTGATGCATCTATTGTAGAATATATTTAAACCTAGCTGTGAGTTGTTCCATCATCATTTCTAATATTGAGATTGGTTTGTTGATTTGTTTCCAAAAAATTTATTTGTAAATAAATTTTACAAAAATTTTAGATGTGGAAATTTGATAAAGTGTATGTAAATTTGATAAAAGTACATATACCTAGTTTTGTAAAAGAACGTATTAGTTACATTTTGTTAATATATATACATATTATATTCAACTTAATCAAGTTTCTTTTTATTAATATTTATATGTGCCTATTAATAATTCACTTTCAGAATATTTTTGTTTGGATTGTAAATAAATAAAATCAATTCAAATTTTATAAATATTTACTTTTATTAGCGTTCCCCATAGTTTGAGGATTGTCGATAATATTGACTACGCTGCCGGCTCGGCCGCTGCTGGCAAAATAGAATGGACGGTATTCATCCACCAGGTAACAAGGTATTAACAAGCGTATGGAAGCATCGGCGAACGGAGATCTCGCTGGGCGCTTCTTACGTATTGCAAGCACCGCGTCATGGCAACAATATTTATTTCAAATTACTTGCCTCGTGCAAATCAGGCCAAAATATGACGGTGCAAGGCGCTCGGTTTTAAAATTTATAAAGCACAAGAATCGAAATATTTCCAGCGTTTATATTCCTCTTAAATATGGAAGTACAGTACTTACATTTATTAATAACATTTGCTGCACACGATTGGTCCTAAAGGAGTTCAAATTTTTAATTCATTCGGCCTCACTATTGAGAAGAGCACGCTGGAAGGCATTATTCTACTCTTCGATAGACTGGATAGACATTTCATACCTACAGTGAATATTACAGTGGAACGATTCAAATTCTTTACCAGGAAGCAAAGAAATAACGGTCAACAAGCTGTTATTATTTGTTTATTTTGTCGTGACAAGCAAAGTGTTACAATAATAATGTCGAGTCAAATTCTGCAAATGCAGAATGCTACGGATATGGTTGGCGAGTGGAAACGTTTTAAGCAATCATTTCTTTTATATATGATGGCGAATAACTACAATGAGGAAAAGGAAATTCAAAAAGTTGCAAGATTCCTACACACAATACTATGTTGAAGACACACCTGACACCATGTTATATTGTGGTGAAATAAGAACACGATTAATAATTGTAATCTGTACTGTATTGTTTGACAATTGACATTACACGAGCCTACGCTGCCCGGGCTTGCGGAGCAAAAGACAATCTTAATGATATACCTAGTGTTACCATATCCAACAATACCTACTTTTTACTTGTATATATTATTATCAAAATTAAATTATAACTTCTTGTAACTGTAACTGACCGGACCTAAGTCCTCCATCACAACACAAGCAAGCATTTTCGGCTTTCTGTGGTGGTGGTAGGAGTTATTGTTGGGTTATTCGTAACCCGGGAATGTTTGTCTTTCTTTAAAAAAAAAAAAAAACTTGACCACGACTACGTGACCCCCCCCTGGCGCCAAAGCTGGATCCGCCCTTGTATCCCGGTATCTCATATAAATCAATAAGGTCAGTTTGTATGGAAGTTTCGCATAGCATTAAAATGATAATTAATTTTATTGATACAAATGATTTTTAAATGAAAATTAATTTTATTGTTACAAATGATTTTTTTAAACTGGTCTATTTTATTTTGTAACCATCAGAATAATAAGTATTTTAAAACTATCGCCGATTTCAGCAGACGTTTCCCGTAACGTGGTAAAAATCCTTTTTTTTACCACCATATAGATAATGATAGATTTCATATTCTGAATGGGTATTTTGAAATCTATTTTCCCCACACTAATGTTTTCTTAATTGTTTGATAATGATGGGGCTGCTATCAAATCGAATAAATGTTTCATATAGTTTCGGTTCTGTGAACATACTTATAAGTAAGGAATAAATAATTTTCCTTACTTTATTTATAAAGAGAAAAAAAAACGAATTAAGTTAGCAATATAACCACGAATTATTCAGGCTTTTAAGTAAAATTATTTCTCCCTAATCCTTTTATAGTAAATATTACAGTAAAAAACGTTTTCACAGAAAACCAAAAATATTATTATAGCACTAACACATGAACAACTCCGAGCTGATGAATCCAAACAATGGCCCTAAACAATATAATATATTATAAAAGTAAGTGTACAATGTGCGTGGGGCCAAAAGTCAGAACGAGTCCCGGTACTATAAAGAGAGTTATATTGTGTGGTAGTCCTCTATCCCCCATCCACGAAGAAGGTTTCCGTTTTTACCTGAAGGGCGTGCTTTTGGCTAGGAGTTCGCCCTTTACAAATTTCTAGAACAGTCCAGAATATTCGAGAGCATTCCAGAACATCCCGGAACATTTTGGAATATTGTGGAATTTTCGGGAATAGTCTGGACCCTCCCGGAACATCCCAGATCATAATGAACTAAAAACGGGATAACAGGCCGTTTCCTGATAAACTTTTAGTAAATTCGAAATTGTGACAATACATTGGTATCTCTAAATAGCATAAAATAATTTTTAAATAATTATTTAAAAATATAAAATCAATAATTGACTGTTTTCACATTCAAATAAATTTAAACAAATTACAAGATTGGTGCAAACTTAACAAACTTTATCTGAACATTTATTTATCACTAACAAAACCTTTCCTACAAAAATAAAATTGGTTGTTTAGAGGTGAAAACATATAATAAGCAGTAATTGTTGATTGAGGTACTAGTACATACTGAATCATTTGGTGGGTTGGAAATAAGCCGACATAGCTCAGTGGTTACAGAGCACCTGACCGGACATCAGAAGGCACGGGTTCAATTCCCGTTGGCGGCATTTATTTTTACTCGGGAGATAGTTTCAATTTGTATTGATATTTTAGGCGACTAATTATTGCTTATAATTATTACAGCCCAAATCTTTATTAAAATGTTGGCCGGGTGGTTATAGCGCAATACATTGGTCCTAGGGCCTGGACCGACATAGCTTCTCCCACCCTCGCTTCTCATACCTCCACACGGTGACCAACGGGCAACGGACTGGAGGGTGAAGTTGATGGTAACCAATCCGTCGGGGGACCCCAAAAGTACGGCTAAAGTGAGAAGCAGTGAGCGTCTGTTCCGCATGTTAGTGGCGGCTCACAAATGGTGGGTGTGGCAACTCGACATATTCGGGTACCAGTCGCATACACCATATCTAATGGGTATCCAGGCTCATTAGTTTAATCCGATAATTGACCATAAACGGGCAATGATAGCGGATCCAGCCCTAGTTAGTTGGGTCACTCTGGTTCCACGTCTGACGACCATCGGTGGATAAAAACCATAGTCAATCAACCAAAGCTTCATGGAAAAACATACGCAAAGATGCACTACCCTGTCTGGCAGCGAGGGGGAATCTCTCCTCGGTGATCCAGAGACTGACATTATGTTAGGGTCAGCTTGCAGGACTCCAGGGGCAAGCAAAATGAAGCGGAGGAAAGCCAGTCGTTCTGGGTTTGAAAAGATAAGAGCCATTACTTGGAATCTGGGAACGCTTACAGCAAAAAGCAAAGAATTGGCCGAATTGATGAGAAGACGTAGGATTGATATTGCATGCATTCAAGAAACCAAATGGAAAAATACAAATATAGACAAGTGCCGCTACCTAGAAACACAGACAAATGATTACAAACTGTATTACTACGGAGAAAGTAGTACCAGAAATGGAGTAGCCATAGTACTACAGCAAAGGTTTCATGAAAATGTGATAAAAGTAATAGCACCCAATGATAGAATCATAATGTTAAAACTGGTAATATGTAACGCTATTTACAATATCATTTGTGCATATGCACCACAAATGGGATGTGATAGAGAAGAAAGAGACAGTTTTTGGGACAAGCTGGAAGAATTAATCCAAAACATTCCAGAAAATGAAGCTATCATGATGGGGGCAGATATGAATGGGCATGTGGGGATGTCAAATAGTGGCCATGATACTAGCCATGGCGGCTTTGGATATGGAGCACGAAACGAACTAGGAGATGAGCTACTAAATTTCTCAGATGCATACGGTTTCACTATCGTGAACACATTCTACCAAAAGAAACCAGAACATTTCATAACCTACAAAAGTGGAAATGCTGCAACACAAATAGATTATCGGTTATGTAGAAACGAAATGAGAAAAATGCTCAGAGACTGTAAAGTTATCCCTGGTGAACCCCTTGCAACACAACATCGCCTACTATTGCTGGAATTACATTTAACTAGACATAAATTGTATAAGGACAAGATAAAACCAACAACCAAAATTAAGTGGTTCAATATCTCAAAAGAAAACGGAAAACAATTAACGTCAAAACTCCAAAACTAAATGCTTGAAAATCTCCAAAATGAAGAGACACAAAACCCAACTGAAATGTGGAAAGCATTTGAACAGGTATGTTTACAGGAAGCCAAACAACATCTGGGAGTCTCCAAAGGTAAACTGAAAATAAAGAAGGAATCATGGTGGTGGACAAACGAGGTGTAAAAGAGAAGAAAACTGCTTTCAGAAACTGGTCACAATGTAAGTGCGATAACGAGAAAGAGCAACTCCGGATAGTGTATAAGCAAATCAAAAAGACAGTAAAGAAAATAGTTGCCTCTGCACAACATGAGGCATTGAGAGAGCTGTATGATGACCTAGAAACACCCAACGGAGTGCAAAGAATATACAAAATCGCAGCACACAGGAGAGAAAGGGCCAAATCTATTAGAACACCCAAATACATAGAAAACACTGACGGTGAGTTGATCACAGACGAAATCAAAATATGTGAAAGATGGAAAGATTATTATTCTACATTACTGAACGAAGAATTTCCAAGAACAATTCATGTGTCAGAGAAACCAGTGCTGGGACCAGTTGAAGAAATCACTCCGACAGAAGTTAAAGTAGCCATATCACAAATGAAAAAGGGGAAAGCAGTGGGGCCAGACAATATTCCAGCCGAATTATGGAAAGAGTGTGGGGAAGTGGGACATAAATGGCTGTGCAACCTGTATAATAAAGTACTGACCGGAGAACCAATGCCAGAAAGCTTTAGGAAAAGCTACCTTCTTCCATTTTACAAAAATAAGGGAGACTCTAGGAAGTGCGACAATTATAGAGGGATAAAGCTTATGTCTCACACCATGAAAATATATGAGAAGATTATAAACACACGAATTAGGAATATTGTAAAAATACACGACGATCAAAGCGGCTTTGTATCGGGGAAATCAACAATAGATGCTATTCAAACAGTCAGAATCATAGTTGAAAAATATCGAGATGCAAAAAAAGATTTACACATGGTATTTATAGACTTGGAAAAAGCATTTGACAGGGTACCCAGAAGCCTGATATGGGCGGCATTGAGATCTCATAACGTACCAGAAGGATATGTGCTCTCCATACAAGATATGTATACAGACGTAGAAACACAAGTAAGATGCACATCAGGGATGTCACCAACATTTCCAATTAAAGTGGGGGTACACCAAGGATCTGTCCTCAGCCCATTGCTATTCATAATGGTCATGAATTACCTAACGAGTCAAGAAATGAACAGTATTCTCAAGACTATGCTTTTTGCAGATGATGTAGTACTGATAGAAGAAAATCATTGTGATCTACAAAATAGCCTGGAAAGGTGGAGAAAGATCCTGGAGGATAATGGACTAAAAATTAGCAGGAAAAAGACGGAATATTTGTATTTACCATTTGAAGACCCAAATGCTGTAACTCCTTCGATGCAATTGGATGGAGTAACATTAGCCAACTGTGACTCATTTAAGTATCTGGGCTCACTCATCCACAGAGACGGAGGATGTGCAGCGGATGTCAACCATAGGATAGGAGTGGGATGGATGAAATTTAGATCCGTAACAGGAATTTTGTGCGACACGAAAATGCCAATAAAACTTAAAGCAAAGACATACCAGACTATTGTTAGACCCGCGATAATGAATGGCTCCGAATGCTGGACTATGTACAACTCCTACTCTAGGCAACTCGAATCAGCAGAAATGCGAATGCTTAGATGGACGGCACGAGTATCATTAAAAGATAAAATTAAAAGCTCACGCATTCGTGGTAGCCTGGGTGTCACTGACATAAACAGTAAGCTAGAGGAACGACAGTTAAGATGGTATGGGCACATAAGACGGAGACCACCAGACCACACAGTGAAGCAGGCAATGTCATTAGAGCTTCAAAGACAGTCATCCAGAGGTAGACCAAAGAACTCCTGGATGACCCAATGCTCCATAATCCTACAAAGAAACGGCCTAGATGAAAGCGACACTCAGAACCGAAGAAGCTATAACCTGAGAACGAGAAGAGCCGACCCCAACAGTCTACCTAGGCAATGAGTTGGGATAGTGCTAGGAAGAAGAAGAGACAAAGCAGTAGATAATTGGACTATTGGTTTTAGTAGTAGGTAGTAGTTCAACTGTCAAAAAGTGTTACTTGTACGGTTTGCGTGTGTCGTATTTTTGTTAATTATTATAAAAATGGTGAGTTTTAAGATTTGACGCACATACAAGCGATCGAAGACATGGAACAGGCCGAATATTTAACTGAAAGGCAACCAAGAAATTTATTTTCAAGAAATGATGCATTTAGTCTGAGTAATGAACTGTTCATAAAATTTTTTCGACTATCTAAAAAATTGGTGCTCAAATTAATTGATCTATTGTCGCCTTTGATGAAAGCACCGTATAAAATCAAGTCTGTAGATGTTAAAACGAAGGTAAGAACGATTAATGATCCCCGTTATATGCAAACAAATCATTTTTTGTACTCAATCAGTGATATGATAATAAAACATTGTTTTTTTTCAGATTTTAATTGCGTTGATTTTTTTTTGGCACAGGATCTTACCAACATCCTGTTGGGTCAAATTTAAATATGGCAAAAGTCGGTAATATTTTGAAAAACACGCAAGAGGAAACAACTACTTCTTCAACGAACAACAAAGTGAATTGAAAATTGACAGTCGTAAACAGATGTATATAGAAAAATGTATCAAATCTATGGAGTTAAATACACGGGTTACCATATAAAAAAATAAAATTGGTACATTTTTATGTTGGTATTAATATCGGTTGTTTTACATTATCTACGACGGTCGAAAATACGCATTACGACAGTAATAATATTAAATGTTTTATCATCCTTCCTTTTTTGTAACATATGGACATAATTATATCCTCACCGGGATCTCCCGTGCTGAGGAATTTATTTAAATATTTTTTTATACCTATATAGTATGGTATGAAGAAATTATAAATATATATATTATACAAATTATGACTTACTTAGCAGCAATTATTTGATTTATTCATTAACAAACTAACTAATCGTCATGCCGTTTCCCGAAGGGGTCGGCAGATAAAATTAAAACATCACACAACTCTGTCTTGACATACAATGTTCTTTATATTACTCAATTTACATATCAAAACTACAAAATGGTATTTTTAAAAGTAAATTGTAATGATTGAGCACATGAGATACGCAAATAAATGTATCTTTCATATTCTCCACTAAACAGTTGTACACAAATATAATATTACCGAAAAGATTATAAATTTAGAAAACAAAATTACAGTAAAAAATAAATAATTTAAAAAATCAGGGGGCTGACTCTGTATCTCTCACAAGCGTCCGTACCGCGGGTTTACGACTGACAAACCCGTTTTCACTGATTTTGGTACTCTTTAGCAAGTCGTAAACCCGAATTTAATCGACAACTCAAAGTGACAGCTCAACGTTTCGCTTTAGACCGACGTCTGCCGTCGCTCCTTGTATTTTGACAGTTCTTGTTAACTTTGGTACCCTCTATCTCCGAAAGCTAGAAACATTATAGCTCCAAAGGCTTGAATGTCGGGTTTATCAAAATAGGTCGAACTACCTCTGGTTTGGGACCGTTTAGAGCTTTATATCGCCCAACGACATATTTTTCGAAGTTAATAAAATCGAATTTACTAGTTTTAAAAGGCAAGTAATTTGTTTTATTTCGAATTAAACAATACCTCAACCGAATTGATAAATATATACCTAACCGATGCACTTTTAGGCACAGATTATGGAAATTACACTTCGTTTCAACAATTACTACAAGAAAAAACTATTTACGTAAACAAATTAGATTATTAGGTTCTTAATTTGGGTTATTTAAGTAATTTGTGCGTAATTTAGATTGGAAGGAAACTTTCGCAAACGTCCAACGCTGCAAAGGGATAGTTTTATAAGGAAAATTTTGATGTTGAATAAAATAGAATTTTAATGCATCTTTTACCATATATACCATAGATGTAAATAGTTGTTTTTTGTAGTTAGCTGAATATTTTATCTTATATGCCCAATAGGTACATGGCTGTTTCAATCTTATTAATAATTTATGTTTTTTTGTGTACCTACATTAGCCACAATGGGAGGTTATCTCCGCCTGCTATTTGTAAATAGAGCTTTGCTCGCGGAAGACCTCCGGGAAGAGAGAGTCCGAAGACGTGAGTTGAGGGATCTCTCGAATCCATTGAATATACCTGCAACATTATTCATTTCGAATTATCGGCTGTCGCAGGACATTTTCAAAACCCTGTGTGAGGAACTGAGGCCGATACTCCCTGTACGTAGGCGAACAACCGGAGTGCCCTTGGAACTTAAGGTGAATACAACATTATTTAATTAATCATTTTTTCTTACAATATCTGCAAATCCCCAACAGCACTTTCCGGTGGAAATTACAATTAGAAATTAAAAATAATTCTCTTTAGTCCATTACCTGTACCTAGGTACTCTTTCATTTATACAGTTTGTATTGTTTCTTTCTGCCTATCTTATCTTCTATTGCCGTGTATTTGCCGTACTCATAATACATTATTTATTTTTAAGGTTCTAACGACACTCTCATTTCTTGCGACAGGGTCACAATGATTTTCACTCGAGCCTGTCACAACAAACAGTGAGCCGACACTTGAATGAGATTGTGTCTGCATTAAACAGAATAATGCACCGGCACATCAAATTCCCAGGAACACAACAAGAAAGGAATTCCGTCAAATAAGGGTTTATTTTGATCTATTGTATTTTATTGTTACTTATCTTATTTACCCGAGGATTGTGGCATATTCAGATGACAGACTATAACGTCTCCACTAATGAGGAATGAATGCATCAACATGGATATTATATTGGTATACAAGCGTAGTCTGAGGACAATTTAAATAATTAATATATCATTATCGTCATAGAATAGCAGAACTATAAAAATGCCATCCATGTAGATTTGAATGGAAACCAATATCGCCACTGACTTGGTACCTTTTGGTTCTAACCCATTTAGCACATGCTCTATCTTTCTTTCGCTTGAATTTCATGATGAAACAGTTTGTTTTTGAAATTTAAGCAAAGAACGGTCCGTCTTAGCGATTAAAGTAATATTAATTTTATAACATGTTGTCTGCATCGAGGTTGAAGGAAGGAACAATAAGAAATACAAAAAACAACTAAATTACATATGTGGTGTAATATTTTATATTTGTAGATTTATAAGAAAACAACAGATATTCATCTTTTTACAGCCTCCATACAGTTACCAATGTATTACAGAAAAGATTATGCATTTAGAACACGTACAGTAAATGAGAAATGGTAAAAACATATTTAGATAAACAAGTAGTAGCAATAACAAATGCATGATACAGTAAGTACATGTGTATATTATTACATACTAATCCAACTAAACGAATCATTATATTGATACTAATCCAACTAAAATGTTGCACCGCTTATGAAAAGTAAAGCCATTCAAAGAATGTGTGCACAAATGAAATAGTTATGTGAACGGCCCGCTAAAGTATTGCCACTTAGTCAAAGCACGTTTGTCTCAGTAACGTATCTACACTCTATTCATATCATCTACGGTATATTGAACATTTAATATAACTCAATATGAATAGTGACGTTACTTTGGAAAAATTGTGTAATTTGTCATTTGAAATAAAACAAAATGTTACACTAAATTTATGGTTTACAATGAAGTAGGGAAGTATTTAAGTACAAATCTTATGACTTCAGAAAAAAATTTGGTTTTGATTTAAATACATAAAACAAAATCAGAAACATACTTTTTTAGATGCAAGATCAAAAAAGTAGATCATACAACTTATAGAGATAAGTTGGTACAACTAGAAATGGTTGATAGGAAATAAGTAAGAGTTATAAAAGTACCTTTTCTACAGTGGGTACTAAATGGTAAAAAGTGATGGTACATGTGCCAGAATCGGCTGTTAATTAGTCATATTTCAATAAGGCGTCGCATTGTCGCGTCTCCAATACATAGTAGTGCTGCAAGCACAGCTCTCAGCTTGTCCTGAAACCATAAAAACAACTAAATTATAAAAACTGTATTGATAGTTCAGTATCTATATCGATTTTAATCATAAAACTCTATATATGTTTCAGATTTTATGAGAAATATCAATTTCCGGGTATAATTGGATGCATAGACGGAACCCATATAGCAATAATAAAACCCAAAGTCCACGAAGAGGCATATTTCAACCGAAAAGGTTTCCATTCGATGAATGCTCTCATGGTAAATAAATATATATTTTTTTTAAATATGGACAAACTAGCTGATACACCTATCATATAAAATATATCATGCTATTTTTCACCTGTAGATATGCAACTCAAACCTAAAAATAATAGCTATATGTGCGAGGTATGGGGGTGCATCACATGATGCACATGTATGGGAAATGATGGCAATAAAACCACACTTGGAAGAAGCAAATAATCGAGAAGCTTTCTGGCTTTTAGGTAAATTTCATTCATGTTTTTAATAAAGTGGGCTATTTTTAATGTATTTGTTTAAATGTGTATATCAAATATTATAATATTTCAGGAGATTCAGCATTTCCGCTTAGGCCATACATGATGACCCCAATCTTAAATGCGATACCGGCATCACCAGAAGAGCATTACACGAAATTGCAATGCAGGGTTAGAAATTGTATAGAACGCTGTTTTGGGATTTTAAAAGCAAGATGGCGCTGTCTTCTAAAACATTGTGTGCTTCATTATACCCCAGTAATGGCAGTGAAGATAACGAATGCATGCGCTGTTCTTCACAATATTGCCATTGAAGCTCAAATGCCAGAACCAGAGGATGTTATTATTGAAAATGATTGTAGAGAAGTGTTTGATATTAACGATCCACACGACAATAACCTCAGGCAAGGTCGGCTAACTCAATGTGAGCTTGTTGAGACTCTCAATCGCCACAATTAAATATCTCTGACCAGCTCTCTAAAATCATCTTCAATAATAACATCCTCTGGTTCTGGCATTTGAGTTTTGATGGCAATATTGTGAAAAACAGCGCATGCATTCACTATCTTCACTGCCATTACTGGGGTATAATGAAGCACAAGACGTTATAGAAGATGGCGCTATCTTTCTTTAAAAATCTCGTACCTGCTTTCGCTACTATGTTTAATTACTGCTACAATAGATTATAAGGTGTATTATTGAGAAATCTGACTCAGAATGTTGTAATTTTTGTCTCATCTGTTTTTAAATGACAATATTAATATATGTACGAGTATATTGCCATTATAATGTCTAATATACAATAAATCATATCTTACACTTCTGTTTGATCACCTCTGAGAGTATCAGAGCCATCATCTCTTTCATTTGTTTGAGATGTTCAATCTTCTCCTGCTCGACCAGTAGCCTCTTCCGCTTGATCTGTACCTTCTCCCGCTCGATCTGAAGGAATTCATCCATTCTATTTTTGACTGAAAGTGAAAATATTTATGTTATTTTTTTATAAATATATTTGTTACATACGATTCTTACTCTTTTTCATAGCATAATTCCTATACACCCCAAGATATTTCAGTGTAAGTACTTACATAGTCGTTTTGAAACGTTGTGCGAGGCCTTTCTTCTGATCCAAGCCCTGGAACCTACCGGAAGCCATGGCAGGCCTCTCTGTGAGCCACGCCACCAACAATTCCAGCTGCACACTCGATGCCCCTTGTTTAATAGTCTGTAGGAGAATTATCATGTATTACATAACTAACAATGTAAAATAAGTAAATGAACATCACGCAAATGAGGTGACTAATAAAAACTGACAAAGGCAAAAATACACACTACCTAGTGAATATAATATAATAACATAATGAGTAGCGTCATTAGGTGAAAAGAAATCTACAAATAAATGTCATTTGTACGTATAAAACACTGTTCATTCAAAGCGAATTTGAGGTTATAAAGTCCTTTACTTCTTGGAAAGGTTACGATACCTTACGAAATACATTTACCAACGTAAAAAAATACAGAATAAACATGAAAATTATAAATAATTGTACAACTTACGGTCATTTTTCCTTATTTAGTGATAAATTAATCAATTGTTCAAAATGCGTCAATGGGTAATATTATGAATTCAGCGGAAACGTCAAAATTCAGCGCGCTAATAAATATGCCAATAGACAATTTTGGCATTTCTGTATAGAGTTATGTGAGATGCAAACGTATCCGACGCCGCCGACGCTAAAATAAACCAGACTTTATCCATGTCGTTACAGAGTACTATTTTAAGTCCGATGTGATAAATTTGGCCAAACAGAAACGTTTTCGTTTGTGAAATCGAAATTTAGCGAGTAAGCCCCCAGGTGTTGAAATGTGAAAAACTCCAGAGTAAAATTATTCATGATCCATGAACTCAAATTTGCTTTGAATTTAAGTGTCATATTCATAATTGGAACTGGTTGTGTGAAGAACATTTCAGATAAACGAAAAAAAAATGTTTATTTAAGTCAAACAAAAATGGAGATATATTTGGTTTAGAAGGAGAGCGGTAAAGTGCGATGATACATGTGTTGACGTTGTATGTTATTTGGAGACAGTTTGAATTTGTAATGGTAATTTCTTTGACGTTACACGCGTTATGAGTATTGTTTAGTGTGTATACTACTATACCGTCGTTTTGTCTGTAGTGATTTATGGTTTGGTGGTGAGTGTAATCAAGAATAATTTTGGGAGTATAAGAAGGTGTTAGCCAACATTCTGTCAAGATAATTATATCATATTTGATTATTAGTAAGTTCGAGTTGGATGAGAAATTGGTCAAAGTTTTTGTTTATTGATCTAATGTTTTGATGGTATATTGATAGGTTCGAATTGTTAGTTGTCATTTTAGTAGTTACAGAATCCATTTTTATACGGCACTTATATTAACCTTTTTGCTCTTAAGGATATAGCAATTGTTTCAGCAATAGTTTTGTATGTTGAAATAATTTTCATAAAGTAAGCGTTATTTGTGTATGCATCTGTGATTGTACGAGAATATTGAATAAGATCAAGAGATATCACTATTATACCATCTAATATAAAATCAATAAATAAGAGAATTAAGAATAATAAAATATCAATAGCAAAACCAATCAGGGGAATAAGAAGAATAAAAAATTAATAATAATTTGCGACAAATAAGTTAATAAAATGCACAAAAATATCCAATATGGACAGACAGAATGTATGTTTTATGACAAACAAGAAAGTCATATAAAATATAAGAATAAATAGAAATGTAGAAATTGGAAACTTTAACCGGATTGCATAATTATAGTGATTTGAGTAATTATAATAAGATATGGAAATTTTAATAATGAAATGGATTAATATAAATGAAGGTATTGAATATATTAGAAGAGGTATAGAAAGAATGTAAACAGAATTAAAATCATTTGGATAGTAAAAACATTTAAAACAAGTAGTGTATATAAAATAATTAAAAAAAACATGAACAGACAGATTATAGGTTTTGTAACAAGTAAAATAATGATATAAAATATAAGAATAAATAGAAATGTAGGGATTGGAAATTTAAGAAAAATTGCATTATTATAGTGATTTGAAGAATTATAATAATACATTAAAATTTTAAGAATGAAATGGATTAACTTAAATGAAGGTATTGAATGGATTAGAAAAGGTACATGAAGAATGTAATCATAATTAAAGTAATTTGGATAATAACCTTTAGAATCAATGGTGTAAAAAAAATAGTTAAAAAATATGAACAGATAGATTATATTATGAGTTATAACAAGTAAAATAATCATATAAAATATAAGAATAAATAAAAATAGAATTTGGAAATTTTAAAAGAATTGCATATGTATAGTGAATTGAAGAAATATAATAAAACATTAAAATTTTAAGAATGAAATGGATTAACATAAATGAAGGTATTGCAAGGATTAGAAAGGATACACAAAGAATGTACTCATAATTAAAGTAATTTGGATAATAAAAACCTCTCGAACCAATAGTGTAATCAATTTAGTTAAAAAAGATGAACAGACAGATAGTATATTTTTGAAATAGTAAAATAATCATATAAAATGTAAAAATAAATAGAAATTTTAACATAATTGCAAAATTATAAATATTTGAAGAATTATAATAAGACACTAAAATTTTAAGAATTAAATGGATTAATATAAATGAAGGTATTGAATAGATTAGAAAATTTATATAAAGAATGTAAACATAAATAAAATAATTTGGATAGCAAAAACATTTAGAACAGATAGCGTAAATAAAATATTTAAAAATAATTAAAGAAATGAGGATTTTGATGGAATTATATAATTGCAATATTAAAAGTATTAATAAAATAAAAATTAAGTTAAGTAAATGAATATAATAATATATACGTTTAGAGAATGTAAGTAAGAGATCAGTGCGATTAGAAATTTTGATAAAATTTGGTATGTAAATTGAATAAGCTGTGCTAATTAAAACCACTAAAATTATTGTAATGAATAAAATTAATACGCTGATTGGAGAAATTACATGATTTGTAATAGTTTGACGAAGTGAAATAAAGAGCACAGTTAGAATAATAAGAATTAATACGTGAGTTATAAGAGATATATAATTAAATAATTCTATTGCTTGATTAATTTGAATGAGATTCATCAAAATTGAGAATGTTAAAATCATTAAAAAAAGTACTGTACTTGGATGAATAATCGTGCGTTACTAAAAAATGTAAAAAGATTAGGAGCGTTGACTGGAATAAGGAAATAAGGAAAGCCATAAAAAATATTAAAATGGTACAAAAAATTGAAATAGTAGGATTATTAAAATGTATAAAACAATTATCATGATTACAATAAGTAATTATATAGTAAAATTTCTTCATAACAATGAGATTGTGATTAATTTTGTGAGAATAGTATACACCTTTTTAAGTAAGTTTTTTTAAATCATCTACGTGTCTAATATATATTATTTTTTCGTTGGTGTTACGCTTTACCATTATTCTACCCTCCTTATACCAGACGTAGGTATAGTTTTTTTCTTTAGAAGACATTAATTAAAATTATACCAGATTATAAAAACATGGAAGGTGCGGCGGACCTTGTAGGCGGTTGAACGGGAGCGGCGTGACCGGTGAGGATGCTGCGTGTCCTCGTGGTGGTCATGGTTGCGTGGAAGAAGCGTTGGTCAGAGACACTGGAACCAGGGCGCTTGTAATCCGAGTAGCGCTTGCCAGGAACGGCGATCTGGACAAGGCGCTAAGATGATGTCCCAATAGAGTCCATGATGGTGCGGGCAAAGCCGGGTATAGTGTCCTTCGCGGGGCGCGGGACGCGCCGATCGTCACTCGTGAGATTTATCCACTGGCGGCAGATTGATGACTGACTGACTGACTCGCTGAGTCGGGCATATTTATACTACACGGCCGACGGCAGCAGTTGGTAGATGGATGGCAACTAAATTCTAGGCACTCGCACAGACTGTACGTTTCAGGAACCTTCGACAGCGTGGCAATTATGCATAGGCGGCAGACTCGTTCCTTCTGGCGAGTTCTCGTAATGTGAAAGACGGCTCGTTACGTATTGTCACCTGGTAGACAAGAAGGTGTTTACAGTACGTAGGTTGCTTTGTTTACGATGCGATTTCGACTGCAGGTAGATAATTCGGGAGTAGGTACTAAGTAGGTCGAGCGGTTTATTATTAATTAGTTAATCTAGATTTTTCTCGACGCTACACAACTATGTTCTGTTACAGGTAATTTGGTTTGGGCTTGAACTAACTATCAAACGCTACCACAGCAGTGCTATGGATCTACTTAATCCAGAGACTGTTTCCATGAAGACGGAACCAGAGCCCAAGGAAGAAGGTGGATGTGAAATGCCGCATACTGATATAAACTTCTACCTCCCAGATTTAAAGAAGGAATGTTTGCACAATTTAGAGTGTACTGGGACTGCTAGTTAGTTGCATTGCATATTTTATGTAAAATATTTTTATTTGTCAGGCAGACGAGGCATGTGCTTGTTAACAACGTCCTCTCTTTCCGTAAATACGCCTATTTGGTATTTATTGTTATTGTATCTTTGCCGGAAACAGCCAAACTACAACACTATTTAAACATAATATTTTTTTTTGAAAAATACCGCACAAGAGTTTCAACTGCTCCCAGCCTCTTGGAGCAATTGGATAAAATTGTGAGGCTGTAGGTTACAGGAAGGAGATATGTAAGTGGAAGGTTCTAAGACCCTTGCCATTCATATCTGGTCACTGTTTTATTTGTTAATTGATCAATGTTTTATTTGTTAATGTGAAACCCGGACGATACTGAGAATATTTTCCGTATCTTTTAAAGGGATACATTGTGGAATAAAGCAATCGTGATAAATCATTTAAAGTTATTAGCGTACGCCGGAATTTGAACCCGTGGCCCCGTGATGGCTAGTCGAGAGCCTTACCCCGACCAAGGAAACCGCTATTGCCAACGATAAGTTCCCAATTCCTCAATTATTCACCTCATCCTATTTGGGAAGTGATGTCGGTTATGCGTAGTTATATGAATTAAAAATTTGTTAATATTGATGTAAGAAAACTTGACTCCATTAACTTTACCCAACCAAACTTCGTTCCGAAAGTGTCCTTCTTGAAGCACCGGTCTCTGAAGTGGACATATGGAGTCATTGTTTTTTCTTAAATTTACCTTCAAGTCTCTTAACCTAACTCTCGCTTCTGTATCGTTAATCAATTAAACATTTCATCGTAAATATTCTAATAAGTTTATTTTAATTTTTTTTAAATGTTTCTAGGTAGCATGACTGTGGAGACAGTTCCCATAAAGGCGGAACTTGGACCCCCAGAAGTAGATAAAGGGGGATTTCCTTACAAAGAAATTGACAGACCTTCCGGTGGTAAAAAAGAATGCTTACAACGCTTTGAAAGAATTACCCAGACAGCAAGTCAAATCAGTTTTTTCTTAAAATAAACAATTTGTTCCATCCTATTTTGTTAGCTTTTTTGCTACTTTCTGTCTTTTTTAAACGTATAAATTGTAAATTTACCGACAGATCTGAAGACGCATCCTGTGGAAAAACGATTCTCTTGTCCCCATTGTAACAACTCCTATTCTCATAAGTCAAAATTCAAGAGGCACTTACGCACTCATACTGGGGAAAAACCCTTTTCATGTTCTGAATGCAACTATTCATATTTTCGAAAGGAACATCTGATGAGTCACATGCTAACTCATAGCGGAGATAAACCTTTTTCATGTTCCGACTGCAATTATTCATGTTCACTAAAGGGAAATTTGACGAGACACATGCGGACTCACAGTGGAGAAAAACCCTATTCGTGTTTCCATTGCAGCAATTTATATTCTCAAAAGTCACATCTGACGAGCCACATGCTGACTCACAGTGGAGGAAAACCTTTTTCGTGTTCCGACTGTAATTATTCATGTTCTCAAAAGGGAAATTTGACGAGACACATGCAGACTCACAGTGGAGAAAAACCTTATTCATGTTGAAAACAACTACTCATATTCTCAAAAGGGACATTTTAGGAAACACATGTCGACGGACATAGGAAAAAACCCTTTTTTATATGCCCGAAAGGACCATCGACTCTTTTCATGTTCTGACTGCAATTATTCGTTATTATTTTTTTGGTAAACTGATGTTTTAAGACAAGATTTTTTTATGCATAGCACAAAGGGTAACAATTATTTTACTAGCAACAATTATTCGCCTGAAACACTCATCCACATTGAACACTCATCCACATTGTTACCCTTTGTGCTATGCATAAAAAAATCTTGTCTTAAAACGTTAGTTCACCAAAAAAATAATAATTAATAATTTACAAGTTCTAGTATTTCTCCTAAAATTGTATAAAAACAAAATTAAAACAAATTATTATTGCGATGCCGGTCGGTAAGTCAACATTGAAGTTAACTGCGCAACATTCAGTATTGTCAGGATCAAAATATGTTTTGTAGTTTCGTTAATTTTACGCTGGTCCAATTTAACGACCGGTCCAATATTCCATACTCTCCCCTAAATTGAAGTCATTTAGAGAATGTGTCGACTATGTGGTCTTCATGTATGCATTATATCTATCTATTTAAATAAAAATTCAAATTTTCGTTTGTAACAGACCTCATTGTAACATACTTTTCTTCCGCATGGGTTCTGTATATATTGTTTAAGAGAAAAAAAATATTTTGTATACTGGTTCACTGAATCATTATTTACTTGTTTGTGAACACCCATATGGGGGTATAATATATATAAATATATACTTTAGTGCATTCATGTTATTTATTAATTAATCCTATGTTAGGTTTGCTCACATCGTCGTGTGTGCTGCTGTATTAGAAACACATGAAAAAATACAGTGATTATCAAACAATGGATCTTTAAATATTTATGTGTATGTATATATTATATGTCACAAATAAAAAGAAAAAACATCAATATTTGAGGAAAGTATGTTTTCTCAATTCCTCTAAACTTAACCATTTTCTCATTCTTGGTATTTTCTTTGGGGATTTTGTTATACAGTTGGACAGCCTGGTACAAGAGAGATTTCTGGGTGCTTGATATTATTTTCTTGTTCGCAATCTGATGTTCCTTTCATTTCTCGTCCCGTGACCGTGTATCTCGTGGTTGTAATTTATATTTCTATTGAGTTCCTTCGACATCATCCCTATTTAATTTTAAATATAAAAATAATAACAAAATAAATAGTTTGTTTTACCGTCATAAAATTTTGCTCACTCATGTCTCTTATCCGTGTATATTATGTTTCGCTTGAGTATTATTCGCTTTGCTTTATTTTGCAGTGCATTTTTTCATTTTCTCTTCGTTGCAGAGAAAAAGAAAACTTGAACAGTAATTAATATGACATGTTTATTTATTTACCTTGTTTCGTATTCTGCCAAGGAATAAAATTGTATGGTCTGCATTATCTGAAAAGTTCATCTTTGAGCTTATAATTAAATTGTATGGTCCGCATTATCTGAAAAATTCAGCTTTGAGTTTATAATGAGGCCTAGATATTTAATTTCTTCCATTTTTTAAAATTATTTCTTCAAATATAAAACTTTAGTTCGTCGTGCGTTTTTTTCCGCCTATATTCATGTATTTGGTCTTAGAGTACTACAAAAATGGCCCCTGATGCTAAATGATTTGAAAACCGGAGCTATCATGAAACGAAAAAAATATTACACCTTACTTCGACATCAAAATGGGAGGACACATCATTGAATGGAAAGATCAAGTCACAAATCTGGGCCTGACTATGGACTCGCGCCTCAGCTGGAAATTTCACCAAGCTAGGATGCACGCATAGCACGCGTGCACGCGAAAAGTGATCGGCGCAATTAAGCTATTTTCAACAGACGAAGCCCGCTACTTCCCAGAACCAAACTCCTCATCTACTACTCGCTTATTCGCCCGGTACTGTCCTATGTGATTTCTGTATGGATCAGCATTTCACACTCGGACCACACGAGACTAAAGACGCTTCAAAATCTTGAAGATCTCTAGATCCAACTTGAAGAGACTACACGAACGATAACAAATACCGACATTATACGAATTTACACACAAACTGACTAGAGTATAATTCAATTATCTGGGCTCCATTGTATAAAATTTACCAACTAAAAATCGAGAGAGAGCAGCATTAATTTCTTAGTTGTATTAATTATAAATTAGGAATTCCTATCGAAGATCTTAATTACACCTTTTTAGTAAACTTATAACACTTGACCGACTTATCATCAAGGCGCACAATAACTGAGTTAGTTTGTCTTTTCAAAGTTGCCATGAGCAAATTGGACGCCATGGATTCAACGAATCTTATTTCGTATCGTGTACCCACTCGTAATACAAGACAGACTGGTCTCTATAATGTTCCAAAGTCTGAATAATTATTTAGAAAATTCGCCAATTGAGAGGCTACACAGACTAGGTAATAATAATACTCAGTGACCAAACTAAAAAGTATTTATGGTAGAATATTTGTAACTGATCCAGAAAATGACTTTTTTCTTACTTGCACACTTTGTTTTCTGCATTTTTTTTTATATAAATGGAATGTTCCATAAAACACCAATCGGGCGTTATAATTTATATAAGTCTACCATTATATAAAAAAATACCTAAATGATGTTTTTATGTAGCTTATATTATTATTTAGAAATATCGCGTAGGAACGTTAACATAGTTTTTTCACTTTCTTCTTATTGTAAATTCCGTATTACCAACCTGTACTATTATTTTTATACCATCTGCACTTTTAAAACTGGTTTATTTATTTTTTTATCTTTTCTTATATTATGTTTCTTATACAATGTATTATGTTAATTTTTTGTCATTCATTTTGGTATTTTCTGTTGACACTATAGTAGGTATGCAGTAAAATATGTAAGTATCATGTACAAATCCATCAGGGTGATTGAATTAATGAATAAATAAGTTTACTGTATATTGACATAAAAAACCGACATACGCACTCACACACACCTCAACATGCAAGTCATCATTTAGCGATGTTACTGAAGGCGGTCTCTGTTTCAAGTTGACAGACGACTGTTTCCTCCTGCATAAGGTTTTCTGCGATTTTCCTTATTCCAAAGGCAAATCCAGAGGAATTCCCAATAATAAGGCGCAGCTGAATTTCCCTTCCAATCACAACATAACACAAACAGACACGTATGTCGTATATGGCCGTGGTTGGCTGCTGGTGCTGAAGAGTATGATGCTCCAAACATGCAATTTTTGTAGCGTTTTTAGGTAACTACTTTTTTCCGTACCGAGGAAATACAAGTCCTCCAATCCTATAATATTTATATATTTTTATTTATTTTACGCATATTAAGGCTTTTACATACATAATGTATAACAAAATTTAAAAAATTATTCTAGAAAATAGTGCAGGAAATTACTATTTAAAACACTTGCACAAAAATATAAGGTAAAAATTGTGTTGCTCAATGACGCAGTTCTATTTGTATAAAGAACAGTAACATAAAAATCAGTAAATTTAAATGATTCATCAGTTCATGGTAAATAAGAATCTAGAAAATCAAAATAAAAGACGACAAACATAAAAGACCACGTTCATGGAAATCCAAGTAATTTTCTATGACTTTTCTCTTGTCTATGAATAACCTAAAAATTATGGTGACTGGTGCTTTCTTCGCCAACAGTCGTTTCTTCCTGTTTCCTGTTTATTTATTCCTGTTTACTTATTCCATGCCTGTGATGGTTATTGGTAAAGTAAGTACTCATTCTTATATTCATCGCTATTTATTTGGTAGCTGCCGTTATTCCAGTTTAGTTAGGGAATCATTGGGCGTTTTGTCACAGTAGAATGTTTAAACTGTCAATTTGACGTCTACCTATTATTAGATTAGTTTTTCGAAAGCATTTCTTAAAATTTACTGAAATAACAAATATACGCACTACGCGTATGCGGAATGGCGGCAGACACAGTAAATAACTATATAGTTATCCGACGATTTTCTTAACCGTTGTCATAATTTCAAGGTCAAGATAATATCACCATTTACATCATTACTACCAAATATGTGTTTTGATATCACATATTAAAATCTCACTAAAATGAGAGTTCTGTTAAAACTATTTTTTGTTTCAGGTAATTTTTCTGGCCTAAACGAATTTCTAAACGCTACAACAGCAGATCAATGGATATACTAAATCCAGACATTGTTTCCATCAAGACGGAACCAGGACCCCAGGAAGAGGGCGGAGGTGAAATGCCGTATACGGATATTGATTACGACCTCTCAGATGTAAAGAAGGAATGCTTGCAATATGCGGAGAGTACTCGGACAGTCAGTTAGTTGTATGGCATACGTATAAAATGTTGAATTTTAAATTCGGATGTTCGGACTCCATGTCCGTTTGGAAATGCCGTGTTAACAGGACATATTTACGTTCTGGTCGTCTTTAAGTTTATTTGATATTTACTTTTATATGTACTTTTGTAGAAAACTTTAAAATTAGAGAACTCTTATAACTTATATATTTCTCACAATACAGTCTTCATTATTCAAGCTTTCACTCAGCCATTGGGTCAAATGGTTCTTCCTAGTTGAAGCATGCATCTGACGATCTGAAGCGGACATCTGGAGTCATTCTTATTCATCAAAGTCACCGTTTTTTTTTTCAAAAATCACGCTTTTCAATATTTTTTAATGGGGTATTAAATCCTAAAAGAATTATTATTAAAAAAAAACACTTTGTCGTGTATCAAATTGTAGGTATTATTGATTTTTTCAGTTAACATTAATGTGGAGACTGATACCATCAAAGCCGAACTTACTCCCCGAGACGAAGAGGAGAGGGGATTTTCTTATATGGATATTGACATAGACCTGCCTGATGTTAAAAACAAATGCTTAGAAAGCATTCATACTAATACGGAGACAGCAGGTATAACCGATTTTTTTGTAATATTTAAATTCAATCGTGCTAACTTATTTTTTTAGGTTTTTTTATGAGCCTTCTTTATCCGTATTATTTTTCAAATTTGTCAACAGAGCTGAAGACGCATCTCGTGGAAAAACTATTCGTATGTCCCCACTGTAACTACTCCTGTTCTAGTAAGTCAAATTTCGGAAAACACTTTCGCACCCATGCTGGAGAAAAAACTTTCTCATGTTCCGACTGCAACTATTCATGTTCACGAAAAGGCCATCTATTGAGCCACATGCTGACTCACAGTGGAAAAAAACCTTTTCTATGCTACAAGTGCAGTTATTCATGTGTTCAAAGGGGATGTTTGGCTAGACATATGCGGACTCATAGTGGAGAAAAACCTTTTTTATGTTCTAACTGCAACTATTCATGTTCTCAAAAAAGCAATCTGACGACTCACATGCTGACTCACACTGGAGAAAAACGTTTTTCATGTTCCAAGTGCAACTATTCATTTGCTCAAAAAAGCCATCTGACGACTCACATGCTGACTCACAGTGGAGAAAAATATTTTTCATGTGCCGAGTGCAACAATTCATTTTTTCGGAAAGGAGATTTGAAAAAGCACATGATGATTCACGGTGGAGAAAAACCTTTTTCATGTCCTGAGTGCAACTATTCATTTACTCAAAAGGGTAATTTGAAGAGCCACATGCTGACTCACAGTGGAGACAAACCTTTCTCATGTTCTGAGTGCAACTATTTATGTTCTCAAAGGAGCCATCTGACGAGCCATATGCTGACTCACAGTGGAGTAAAACCTTTTTCATGTCTCAAGTGCAATTATTCAAGTTCTCGAAAGGGAGATTTGAAGAGACACATGTTGATTCACAAAGGAGGATAAAATTTTTCTTGTTCCTAGTAAACCTTGACATATTATCAAAAAACGGCGGCTGACGTGCCATTTGCTAACCCAGAGTGGAGAAAGACGTTTTTCGCTTTCCGAAAATTTTCGATTATCAGAAAAACGTGCGTATTCATGGTGGATAATTTTTTTGAATTGTGAAACCTTCTGTTATTCTTGAATTAAATCTGATTCGAGTGGTAAATTATTATTTTTTTTTCTTTTAAAACTTAAGTGAAAAATGTAATATATTTATTCAATATTTTAACTTCTTGCTTTTTTAACTAAACGATGTTTTGTTTTTTAAAATTGAAGTACGTCTGAAAATTGAATGATAATGTAATTATAATTATAAAAAAATATTTATCTTGTACTTGCAGAAAAGTCAATAGATAATATAAAATAAATATCATTAGATCACTTTGCCTTAGTGTTTGTACTTCCAATAGACCACATTGAAAATTTTGCGGTGAATTTTATTTGTTTATATAGGCAAATTCAAACTATTTCTCTAATTTGGTAATTTCGTTTTGTATACATTTGTTAAACAGGAACTGTTTAAATTTTCCTAATTATTTACCGCTGATGTGATTTTTACCAAAAAGTTTATTTACATATATCAACCAAATATTTTTATTATTGCATCGAAAATATAGCTTATATACTTATATACACTTATTAATTGAGCGTAGCGAAATCCTGTTTTAACCAAACATTTTTGAATTTCATCTTGACGAAAAATTTATTTTGTATGTTCCTTCTCCGATTCAAGATGGTGCCCGTTTAATGGTTCAATAAAGATTTTTTTTTTAAATTTGAGATTGTCGTTTTTATTTGGACTTTCTTGCTATTCTTATATTCATTTTTTTAAATTTACTCGTACCTGCCAAAAAAAAATAAATAATAATTTTCATTGGTATATTTTTGTTATTTATTTTTGTTATTTATTTTGTTATTTATTTTTGTTATTTATTTTTATTTTTGTTCGGAAAAACTAACGTTATTTCAAAAGAAGTTTTACTTTTACCATCATTTAGAATCAACTCCCTGTTTTTTCATTTTACCCCCAGACATCTTGTATAACTCATCAAAATTAATCTTCGTTATAATTTTAATGAAACTATTAGTTATAGAGATTGAAAATATTTAATTATTTAACAAGTATTGCAAAAAGGTAAAGTAAGTAGTTATAAAGGACCTGAGAAATGTTGAAAAGCTAGAAATCCGGTAGATATTGCGTGAGATTGTCTCTTGACGTTGAAAAGCAATATCTGTTTTGCAATATTTGCCAAACTCCTTATAAATTCAACGCACAATATTCAGTGAATCTGGGACCAGAGACGACTCGTAGTGGGATTATCGATTTTATTATATAACGGGAATAAAATGGGAAAATATTTAAATAAAAGCTGTTTCTAATAATAAAAGATTTTTGGTAATATTGACATGGTACTAGCAATTTTATAATAAAAAAATAGCTGACAACAATTTTGATGTCCTGCAGTTGAATTTCAGAAAGTAACTCCGGTTACCTATCTACAGTTAATTTGTACGCACCCTAGTATGTATATAGTTTGAACATTATTATTTCAGATTTTATAATGAACATGGATATCCCGGAGTTGTAGGATGTGTGGATTGTACACATGTGGCAATAGTTCCACCTTCAAACATATCCTCTGATGAACGATCATATGTGAATAGGAAACAATATCATTCCATTAATGTACAGTTGGTAAGTAATTGAGTTTTCCTTAATTTCTAGAAACATAATTATTAGTGATATATCAAATGAATATAATAAATCTCACACCATCGAACATGTACTTTTTTTAGATATGTGATGCACGGCTCAAAATCATACATGTTAATGCAGTGTTTCCTGGAAGCACACGTGACTCGTTCATTTGGAGGAATTCTAGCATTGAACCTTTATTAGAGATGTTATATAGAAGAGGCCACCGAGGATTCTATGTGATAGGTAATATTTTATCTAATCATCTTTCGTCATTTACTTGAAAATAGAACAAAGTTTAGGTCTTCAAAACAAGTTATATTTCCCCAGCATTCATCATTAGATATGTACCTATACGTCTAATGAGTTTCTGATATGTATGTTCCACTGTTATATTAAAATAAAGAGCATTGATAATTTTTCACCTATGAATGTATATGTATTTTTACAACAATATTCATATTCCTATTTTTAGGTGACTCTGGATACTATTTGCGGCCGACCCCAATTGCAAATGTGCAACCTCACTCAGTCAAAGATCGCCATAATACTGTGTTTAGAAAAGTACATTCAGTGATCGAAAGGTGCAACGGTGTGTTGAAAATGAGGTTCAGGTGCTTGTTAAAGCATAGGTGCCTGCATTATAAGCCTGAAAAGGCATCTCAAATAATTAATGCATGTGTCGTCTTGCACAATATGTGCATTGATAATAATGAACCAGTATTAGTTCATGATGAGCACATCGTATATGATTTCGGTGATATCAGTACAACCGACAATGTCGGAGGGAGTTCAACAAATGTTGATTTGCTTGCTGGAAGGGCTCTTCAGCGTCAAATTGTAAATATGTAATTATTTTAGAAGGTGATTTAGAAACTATTTAAGATTTATTTTATTGCTGTTTATTATGGGCACATCATAGGTTTATCGTTTGTTGAATTTAAATTCGTATTATTTTTTTTTATTTGCTGCTTCGTTCTGTTTTTTTCTTCTATTTTTATTAAATTAGTTTTATGTTTCTGAATAACTATCTGTTAACATTAATGATTGGTCTGTTTATTTGCCATCCTCTTATGTATATTGTATTGCCAAGACTGTTTATGTTCCTCCTAATAAATAAATAAATAAAAATATGTATGTATACATATTATTAAATAAAAAGTAAAAAAAAAAAATATTTGAGTGTTCCTATTAGTTGCCCGAGAATAAAATATATTAACATTTGTAGTACCTTTATTTTTTATTACTCACCTTACTTTACTTTCATTCCAACATACATAGTGGTACATTCATTTGTATAACATGTGGTACGATGCATTTAAGTAAGCGTGTGTGTGTGTGTGTGAGGGTGTGTGTGTGTGTGTGAGGGTGTGTGTGTGTGAGGGTGAGGGTGTGTGTGTGTGTGTGTGTGTGTGTGTGTGTGTGTGTGTTACAATGCAATAATTGATATCAAATATCTCAGAGATTTGGTAATAATTAAAAAGAAATATTTATTTTATTTATTTATTACAAAATCCTTTTAACAATGTATAACAATTTTTGACAATAAAATATAAAAGTATACAATATTAAGTTTAAAAGTTGAGTAATCGGTATACTATTTTATTGCATTTTTGTTTAATTTGTGGATTATGCTATTCTACTAGGCTATGCCTGTCCCAGAGTAGCGTTATAGAACGCAATCTATTTTATTGTATTTATCATAGTATTTACTTTTATAGAACCTACATAATATGTTTTTTTTTTTTTTTTTTTTTTATTGTTTGAAACATTTACAGAGTGTTAACAATCATTACATTTATATTATTTCGTTGGGAATCTGCACAGATATTAACACCCCAATTAAAAATGTTCACAGCATGCGTAAACAAGGTTAGTCGATATTAGGCGGAGATGCTCGTAGTGAAAGAAAAAAAAATACAAATATAATAATAATTAAAAAGAAATATAAAACATGAATATTAAGTATGAAATATAAAATATAGTAGATGTACAGAGAAAGGATAAGGAAGAAAAGTAAAGAAAATAATAAAGCAATTACATCTCTCCATAACATATCATGGTAGAAGATGGTTGATTTGTTTTTTAAAATATGCGAGACTGTTTGCGAATATATCTATAAGGTCGCATTCAACTGTATTGTACAGACGACACATTCTAGATAGTGGATTGAAATATGCTATATTGTTTTTAAATATATCAACATGGAATATATTTTGGCTCCTTAAATTATGTCTATTAGGGACCTTAATATGAATATTGCTCAGACAATTAGTGGTAAGAAGTTTATCATGAATAATTTTATATAAACATATTAAGTCCGCAAATTGTCTTCTTTTTTCTAATGTAGTAAATTTGAAGTTAAGTAGACGTTATTCATAAGATTTGAGTGAGGCATTTAATCCAAGTTTATATGATAACAGTCTTAGGAATTTTTGTTGCACAGATTCAATACTTTTAGAATATTTTATATAATGTGGGTTCCAGATAACACTCCCATATTCCAATTTGCTTCTGACCAACGAGTTGTATAATGTTATAATGGATTGGGGGTATTTAAATGGTTTCGATATTCTATGAATGAATCCAATCATTTTCATTGATTTACTTATAATATCATTTATGTGTACATCAAAAATAAACTTTGAATCAAGAGTGATTCCTAGATCTCTTATAGTGGTGACTGCATTTAATCGTATATTATTAATGGAATATGCAAAATCCTTTCGTTTTCTGTTACGAGTAAAAGTAATAATGTAACATTTTTCAATATTTAAAAACATATCGTTTTGAATGCACCAGCTATTTAAAGGTCTTCTTGAAGCTTAACATGATCACAATCAGTGGAAATTTTGCGGTAAATCTTGAGATCATCGGCAAATAGAACAAAATCACAGCGTAACATGGGGCCAAGGTCGTTAATAAAGATTAAGAAAAGCAGTGGGCCAAGATTGGACCCCTGGGGTACGCCTGATGTTACAATTATGGGAGGTGATTCGTACCCATTAATAAGTACTAATTGTGTTCTATTTTCTAAGTAAGACTTAAGCCATCTAAAAAGATCACCGTGAATACCTATTCGATCAAGCTTCTGTAGTAGAATAGAATGGTTAACTTTATCAAATGCCTTTTGAAAATCTGTGTAAATGGCATCTACTTGAGTTCTTTCATTGAAAGCATTACAAACATAATCACAAAAGTCAAGAAGATTTGAATTTGTAGATCTGTTGGGAACAAACCCATGTTGATTGATGCATAATTGAGGTTTAAAGTGTGAAAATACAGAAATATATATTATAGATTCAAAGACTTTCGCAAAACAAGATAAAATGCTGATTGGTCGGTAATTTTTCACAAAAGATTTATCACCAGATTTATGTATTGGAACAATATGTGCATTTTTCCACAAGTCTGGGAAAGTTCCTGAAGATAATGATTCCTTATATATTAAAAGAAGTGGGTTAATCAACGCGCTGGAACAACATTTTACAAACAAGGGAGGTATTTTATCAGGTCCTGGGCCTTTGGATGTATCGATTTTTTCTAAACAAGATTTAATGGTTTCCTTGCTAACATTGATTTTTCCAAGATTAAATTGGTTGTTTTGTGAAACTTTTGGCATGGCAGTATATAACAAGGGATTAGATTGAGTATAAACGGATGCGAAATAATTAGAGAAAAGATTGGCAATGTGTTGTCCATTATCTGCAGATATAGAATCCAGGTGCATTAATTTAGGAATGCAATTGGTAGTACGCCACGATTTTGAGTATGCCCAGAAAGTTTTTACATTTACTTTTATGCCTTGTTCAACAGAATTTATATATGATAAATAGCATTCTTTTTGCATTTTTTCGATCTTTTTCTTAGAATACCAAACTCAGCATAGTCTAGTGGGTTTTTATATTTATTGGCCCGCAGTCTTACTTTATTTTTCTCTTTGAGGAGCTTAATAAGAGACTGACTAAACCATTTGGGGTAGTGATTTCTTATTTGTGTTTTTTTTTTCGGGATATGTTTACCAATAATATCCCACAAAGTATCATAGAATAATTGTACCTTATTGTTGACATTCGAGTTACTGAAAAGTGAGATCCAATTAACATTTGACAGATCTAGACGACAAGCTTCATAATTTCCTTTCTTAAAATTGTATTTAATAGGGCAATGATTATCTTTTAAGTATTTCAGTTTTTCAAGTTTTAAAATCATTTCGAAAGGGGGATGATGATTGTCGACTTTTGATAACCCTGTTGTTCTAGACAGATTAATATTAGTTACATCACAAAAAAGTAGGTCAAGAATATTAGAGTTTCCATTAGGAATATAATTGAATTGGTGAAGGTTACACATTGAGGCCAAGTTGACAACACAGTGAGCTTTATGACTAGTGTAGTTGGACGGAGCTAGTGTTTTGTTGTTATATGCTATGTCAGGTGTCCATTTAATCTCAGGTAAATTAAAGTCGCCGATAATTATAAATTTAGTTTTCGGATTACTATGTTGTAGATAAATATCCTGAATATTCTTGATTCTATTACAGTAATCGTCAACAGATAAATTGGGAGGTATATATAATACACAAATGTAGATAAGTGAGTTAGAATATTCGTGCGGTTTTATCGATAGCCACAAATCTTCACCATCACTTTCCCAAGATGATTTGCGTGTTGTTATTATTTTTTTATCGACTGCTGCTAAAACTCCACCGCCTTCTCTGGATGCTGAACTAGTGGATTCGCGATCTCTTCGAAAAACTAGGTAACGCTCGTCAAACAATTCATTACTAAATATTGATGAATTTAACCATGTTTCAGTGAAGCAGATAATATCGTAATTGTTGATTGAAATTTCATTTTTTATGTCATTTGTTTTAGTTTTGACTCCTCTAACGTTTTGATAAAAAAAATTCAGTTCCATTTTGTTTTGTTAAGATTTTGACAGATTATACATTCTACAGATAAATTGAATTGGGAAATTTAGGTGAGAGAAACCAAGGAGTCATGATCGCGGATCAACAGTACGTGAGCAGAGTTTTCATTTTTTCGTACAAAGATCCGTCCATTTCGGATCCATACAAATTTATGATGAGTTTCTTTGGCTTTCATCCTAGTAGCTGCATACAGGGCCTTATTTGCGGGAGAGAGATGTTCACTGACGTAAATTGGTGATTTCGTGCCATCGATGCCTATGTGTGTAGAATTTAGTTTGTTCGTCTTGTTTTTTTTATTGAAGTTGGCAACTGCAGCCAGCACTTCATTCTTTACCCTCACGCTTGGAAGCTTCACTATTATTGACTTGGGTCGGCTGGATTCAGGATGGACCTTGGGGACCCGATGTGAGTGAAGTATTTCAGATTCAGCAATGGGACGGGAAATTACGCTTCCAAGTTGTTTGATGATGGATACTAAGTTCTCAGATCTATTTTCAGGAACACACTGAATCTCTACATTGGTTTCTCTGGCCATCTGTTCCATTTGGGATACGCGCGTGTTAATATTACTCATTTCTGTGTGAAGCCTCGTATTTTCGGCTTGTAAGCTTTTGATGGTGGTTAGTGATTCCGAAAACATTTTTTTAGGTCCTCGTATTCAGCGGAGATGAAGTTGACAGACTTTTTTAACTCCGGTAGAATGTTGAGTTTGTCGTGAAAAGATTCGAACTCCGATGCAATACATCGTCGAACTATAAGCATTATCTGCTCGACATCCGGGTTCTGAGGCGACTTCATACCGCACGCAGGAGAAGCAGTAGACACTCTGTTCCCGCTCGAAGATTGGTTGACTTTCAGATCATCTTTGCAGTCAATACAGGTCCAGGTATCACGCTTAACACCCATCTTCCTAAAGTTCGTTTCTTTCATGTTCACACAGAAGAAATGGTAGTTAAGCAGACATGTAGAGCATTTTATGCCATCACCGGAGAGTATTTCACTCTTACAGTGTTTACAAGACATATTTATATAAAATAATTTATTGACCCGGGATGTTTAATTTTTTAGCGCCTGTTGGTTGGCAAACTCCGCAGCACCTTTGATAACTGATACCGACGCCTGTTGGCGGGCAAGCTGATGGTGTGAGTTTATTTAAAAAAAAAAAATTCGCCGGTGTAAGGATCGAACCCCGAGCGCTGACAAGTAGAGTATCGGGAATGGTGCATTAACCCACGTTGCTATTTGTCCCATATGCGGAGTGGAGAGTTTTGCTCTTATATTCTTCGGTGTTGGTTTTAGCGAACTTGTAATTATTACGCTATTTCAAATTAATTATTGTGGCATTTGTAAATATATATTTTTATAACACAATATTGCACTTAAATAATGTTATTTATACACCGTTAAACGGTAAGAGCGGATAGGATGGTTTAGTTCTTTTACACTGCACAAAATAGTGGTTTTTTTTTAAATATAATAGTGTACAAGATAGCGTTTGACGTTTGACGTGCGTGTTTCACTTGTGAGACTTTTTAAATTGTTTTTTTTATAGCTTGTCGGTAGAGAACCGGAAAAAATATTATGGGGCGGAAGCCCTCGCAAAACACTATCCGCGAACTTAACTTTTCGTACTTAACTTGTAATAAAAATGTATAAACAAACTGAAATATGCAGAGTGAGAAATAACGCAGCCTATGTATCAACTGACGAACTACTGACGAACTATGTTAAAACATTTTTATTAGTTCCCAGTATGCAAACGATTGAAATGTATTAAATGAATGTTTTTTTATTAATACAGTTTCATTTGTGTACTTTTTTAATTTTTTTTTTTTATTTAATATTTAATTTTTATTTAATATTAAATTTACAATTACATGTTATTACATTACATTAAGTTTATTTTCTTTTTATTAAAGTACATCGTGATACACCTTTTTTTAGAGAAAATGCTCGTGTTAAAAAGGCGGAGAAACGCGTGTAAATAGTAATGTAACTTAAGTGTTTTATTTCTTTTACCGTTGAAAATGATCAATTTTTTTGGTATATGACCTGACTTAACTTATGGAAAATAGCAAAAAGTTAATGGTATTACTTTTTGCTATTTTCCATAAGTTGTAAATTTTTTTTCAACTATAGATTAGTTTGCCTTACTAATCTATTTTTTTAGCCACCACTAATTGCTGCTTTTGTATCTCAAGCTTCTCCCTTTTGATCTTCATGTTCTCTTCAGAATATTTCTTTTTTTTGCTGCCATAATGCTCCCTACTCTTTTTTTTAAATAATTTGGTGTTGATTGTCCCAAGATGCAATCTACTTCAATATCACTTTGATCACCACCTATGGGACTATTCACAGTTCCAACATGATCTATGGAAACCTCTGTATTGTCAACTGTATTAAAATCATTGGAATTGTGTAGTTTTGTGACTGCATCTGTATCATCTATCCCCATATTAAACGTCGCTTTAGATTCGGAGACACCCACGTGTCCCTGTATCGATGCTGGGTTTATTGTCTCCAGGATTCTGGCTTCGTCTTCCGTGAGGTCTTCTTCAAGAGACGGTCCTCCACCTGTGCCCCTCGCAAACCGAACTAACTTGGCCTGTTTATTTTTAGTTTTGGTTTTTAAGTATTGCCAACACTGAAACATAAGAAAGTTGAATGTTAATAATGTATTCAACACAACATTTTCAAAGTATTAACATTCTGCTAACATTAATTATAAAAGTGCGACAATATAAGTGATGTCAGTTTATTACAAGATATGTTGAGGGGTGTGGGAGGGATGGGGGGTATAGGTATAGGATAAAGAGACGTAGGACGGGAGTAGATGGGAAGGAAGATTGTGTGGTCCCTTTTGGTGATGGGCAGGACGCATTTACACTATCGAAAAATTGCGACTCTTATCGTTAAAACGAATACTAAATTATTTATTTTTATTATTTATAATGAACAGTAACTGATTTGAATCCCCTGAAATAGTATCGCTGATAAATTATGGTGTTCCTAGTAGACCAACTAGAATCATATTATTGTAACAATACTGCCACTAATGCTCAACAATTTTTTTTAATAGGTGTATCGCCTGCGTAGATAAAGAAATTATGATTTTGATATCAATGATGAATGATATCATTTATAAAAGATGCACAAAAATATGTTTTTCGTTTGCAAGAATCAAAAGATAATGGTAATTTTTGGATAGGGCCTGACACGCTTATTACGAATATTTTTTAGAAATAAACTTTATATTCGCCTTAATTACTATAAAAGAAAACTTTTTGCATTTCGGGAGGCGGAAAATTATGCATTTTGATTTTCAATTGCGTAAAACCAAAATTCACTTCGCGAATCGATGCGGCGGCGATCAGCTGCCATTAGGTACGTCACTGTTATGTTGGTATCCCTGATTCATTGCGTAGATACGACTATGGCTAACTTCGTGCAATATAAATGGATTGGCGCGAATTTATGAAAACACAACAGAATTATAATGTTAACAAACTTTAATTTTTCTAAAATTGAGGGAGATACAGCCATTTCTTTTGTATCACAAACCATGTTACACAAACCTAGCGTAGCCGGTAAACTACTTGAAAACTGGGATGTTTTTCTTGCCTTGACGCGAGCAGGCGTTATAAACGGGCACTTTCTTTTGTATCACAAACCATGTTACACAAACCTAGCGTAGCCGTTAAACTACTTGAAAACTGGGATGTTTTTCTTGCCTTGACGCGAGCAGGCGTTATAAACGGGCACTTTCTTTTGTATCACAAACCATGTTACACAAACCTCGCGTAGCCGGTAAACTACTTGAAAACTGGGATGTTTTTCTTGCCTTGACGCGAGCAGGCCGTATAAAGTGGACACTTTATTTTGCTTTCTACGCTTTGCTCTAGCATCTTTTCGTATAGCCACATAATAGAATACTAACATAACAAAATTTGCATGTTTAGTGCCTCCCGCGACATAAATACTCATATTTATGTCTTCCTTCCGGTTTTTTTGTTCCCGGTTTTTTTGTTTCCGTTTCCGAACAATGCATTTACTTAATTAGTTCCGTCTATTTCTTTCGCCGAACAAGACCTTCTAGTAGAAAAAATCTCGTGCAATTCGTGTTCAGTTGGACTTATGGGGTTTGGAGACATCGTAGGAAATGAAGATGCCATGATTGAGTGGTTAAGAAGCCACGGAGTGCTTCTCCGGGAGAAAAAGTGCGAACTTTGTCAAAATCTTTGTAGCTTCTCGAAAATGACGTACAGTTGCCGAAAAACGTTTGTGGTGGATTCGGGCCACAATCGGGTCAAGAAAAGGTGCAAGTTTACTGTTTCTATAAGAAAAGGCACATTTTTCGGCCAGTCAAATCTTTCAATCGCCAAAATATGCACCTTCGTGTCATTTTGGACGATGATGCGTCCACCTAGGACTACCTTCTTGATGGAAGAGATGGATATCAGCAGTGACACGGTCGTGAACTGGTCGTCGTATTGCCGGGAGGTTTGTGTGCTCTGGTGCGACAAAATGAAGCAGAAGATTGGAGGTGTTGGTATCACCGTGGAAGTCGATGAGGCAAAAATTGGAAAGCGCAAGTACAACCGTGGTAGAAAAGTAGACGGTAAATGGATTTTCGGTGGATTCGAAAGAGAATCCAAGAAAATGTTTGTCTGCGGAGTAGAGGATCGCTCCAAAGAAACCTTGTTGGAAATAATTAAAGCATACATCTTACCGGGCACCACAATCATAAGTGATTGCTGGAAGGCGTATGATTGCCTTGGAAATGAAGGTTTCATGCATCTGAGTGTGAATCACAGTTTATCATTTGTAGACACCGAAACCGGAGCACACACTCAAAATATCGAGCGGTGCTGGAGAGATGTGAGGGGAAATGTACCCAGATTCGGGAGGAGTAAGGCCCATTATGAGGGATATCTCTGTGAATTCATGTGGAAGAGAACGGTGCCCAAAAACAAAGACCGACTCCACGAATTTTTCAAAATGGCTGCTGAAGTTTACAAACCCTAATATATTTTGTTTTTTTTTTTGTTATATTTTTTTTTTTATTATTATTATTTCTATTCTTCAATTATAATGACAACGAATACCAACACCTCCAACTATAACGACGATGAAATCCAAAATGATTCCAGTGCCTCAGCTTAACTCTGAAGTGATTCTGATTAGAGGTTCGTTTACATTATATTATTAATTCTGTTTTTCATAATTAAGCGCCTTTCATGTGCATCGCACGAAGATAGCAACGGTCGTATTTAGCTCTTGTTAATGCATCAGTGATACCAACATAACAGTGCGTTCCTAATGGCGGCGCATTGTCGCCACATCGATTCGCGAAGTGAATTTTGGTTTTACGCAATTGAAAATCAAAATGCATAATTTTCCGCCTCCCGAAATGCAAAAAGTTTTCTTTTATAGTAATTAAGGCGAATATAAAGTTTTTTTCTAAAAAATATTCGTAATAAGCGTGTCAGGCCCTATCCAAAATTTACCAAGATAATTAATAAAGCATACTTTATTCACAATATGTATTTTATGATATTGTTGATTAAATCACCGTAACATTTTTTATTTGGAAAACAACCGTTTATAGATGTATATGTGTAATTTACCTGAGAAATTAATGATTGAATTCATTACTACACTAACACATTTTAGCTTTAATAATTATACAGAACAGCTAATACATTTTATTTAAAATTACAACAAGAATTACCCCATTAGACATGAACTTTGGTTTATTTGGAAAAATAATAAATTTTAAACACATTTTTAATTCACTTTAAAGGTGAACTTACGTAGGTAGTACATTAAGTTGAATATATGTTTGTAATTCGCTAACACTACCCTGGCTTAACATTTTTATCCCAAAGAACTTTAACAAGCAATATTTTAGACACGAAATGATATAATTTAACTAATTTCGGAGACCGTGTCGCGTGGCCTCGAGCGAAATGTCAAACTCTAAGCCAATGAGATCTGTTATTTTTTTCTAAAAGAAAACGGAGTTGGGCGTCGGTTTCAGATGTGTTTCAAGGCCAGACCCATAAATAAACAACTAACTATCATCGACATCCTCGGGCTTCATGTACGTAGCAAATTGGTCCCCTATTTAACCATAAATATGTGAAGAAAAAAATTTGCCCGCAACAAAAATACGTCACACACCCTCGACGAGGATTATGGTGGAAACACATTATTAAAACCCGACGCGACCCGATGAAACGCGATGCGTGTTGAGTCGAATCAAATGTATTGTTTTCTTATGACCAGAATCACACTATGAACATCCGACGCGACGCCATGCGCGCACACGCCACCCGATCTAGACGTGCCAGGTCGGCGTGTTGCCCATGGTGGGGGTAAACACGCCACCCGACGCGGCCTGCGCAGTATGTTTCTAGACAACACCCGACGCCACGCGTCAGTCGTTCGAGAACTGTCACCGAGTATATACGGAATTTTGGCCAATTTAATATTATTTTTGCATTTATTTAGCGAAATCACCGACGAACAATTAATTGAGTTGGTAAAACGATATCCTGTTCTATATGACATGAGTTTAGCTATATACAGGGATCATACTGTGAGAATATCCTGTTCTATATGATATGAGTTTAGCTATATACAGGGATCATACTGTGAGAAATAATCTTGTGTATGTCACTTTGAATAAATTGGTGTATTTCTTCAAATTGTGTTTTAGTAACCCGAAAATACATATGAAATCTTTCAATATCTTAAAGTAAGTCTGGATACAGAGTATGATATTCACCACACATACTCCTCTTTTGGGTAAATATTCGGAATCGCTGGACAAGGATTATATGAAATATTTTTAAATAAAACCTTCTGATTTACCTTAATTAATATAACAGGAAACTGACTGCATTTGGGATATTTTTAATTTTAGCATTTTAATTTTTAATTACGTAAATCGAAAATTCACTTTCATTGTATGGGATGACAGCTGGAATGATTTCTGTTGATGACATTTTCTCTGATTGGTATTCGATACGAGTAGCTAGAATTTGAATCATTTCAGAATGCAAATTCTAGTTAGGTACTGTTTTGGCCAAACTCGAAAAATAAAATATTTTTATGTTACTTAATAAATTAAATTAGAAATAATTTAAATTATTTATATTAAGGTATTATTTTAATTATTGTTTTATTTAACCTAAACTATAGTAACCCAACCTATAATAATCAAACCAAAACTAACCTAACCTAACCTAACCCATAATAATCCAACCTAACCTAACCTAACCTAAACCAACACACCTAACTTAACCGATAATAATCCAACCTAACCTAACCTATAATAATCCAACCTTACCTAACCTAACCTATATCCTAATAATAATCGAACCTAACCTATAATAATCGAACCTAACCTACAATAATCCAACCTAACCTAACCTAACCTATATCCTAATAATAATCCAACCTAACCTATATCCTAATAATAATCCAACCTAACCTAACCTATATCCTAATAATAATCCAACTTAACGTAACCTAACCTATATCCTAATAATAATCTAACCTAACCTAACCTAACCTATATCCTAATAATAATCCAACCTAACCTAACCTAACCTATATCCTAATAATAATCCAACCTAACCTAACCTAACCTATATCCTAATATAATCCAACCTAACCTAACCTATATCCTAATAATAATCCAACCTAACCTAACCTAACCTATATCCTAATAATAATCCAACCTAACCTATAATAATCGAACCTAACCTACAATAATCCAACCTAACCTAACCTAACCTATAATAATCCAACCTAACCTATATCCTAATAATAATCCTACCTAACCTATAATAATCGAACCTAACCTATAATAATCCAACCTAACCTATAATAACCTAACCTTTTTTAAATTTTTCTATTTTATAAAACATACCTAAATATCTTTATTTTCTTTTTCGAGTTCGGCTAAAATAGTACCTACCTAGTATTTGCACATGGTAAAAAATATAGCCACTCGTATCTGGAATACTAACAAAAGAAAATTTTATCAACAGAAACCATTCCAGCTGTCATCCCTTACAACGAGAGTGAATTTTCGATTTACGTAATTAAAAATTAAAATGCTAAAATTAAAAATATCCCAAATGCAGTCAGATTCCTTTTATAGTAATTAAGGTAACTCAGAAGGTTTTATTCAAAAATATTTCATATAATCCTTGTCCAGCGATTCCGAATAATTACCCTCTTTTGATTTATTTCATGAACCCAGTAACGCCTAGTTATTCTTTTTTTCTTGAGTCGTTTAAGTATCATATATGTACCCATAATTTGCATCAAATCTTCTTCAAAGTCTTCATCGGACTCGTTATTTATTAAATCCATAGTACAAAACCATTCACTTCCACTGCTGTTAGCTAACTGAATTCAGAAATTGCTAGTATGTCGTGGCGTCGCGTGTTGGTAATGTGCACGGTGCACATCGGGTGTCGAGACGTGGCGTCGCGTCGCGTTTTAATAATGTGTTTCCTCCGTTGGTAATGTGCACCGTGCACATTACCAACACGCGACGCCACGACCTACTAGCAATTTCTGAATACAGTTGTAGCAGTTCTTCACTACCCGCTACATTTTCAAGATTATTCGGAGTGTGTAAACACTGGACTCCACTGGCAAGAAGAGAGGGGACGGCAACTCGAGCGAGCCCGATCGGCCAGTACCAATACGGCTCCCGCCGGCTGTGGACGCAATCCCGGAAGACACAGCGAACGCTACAAACGACATTGGACGAACATTCGAGACATCGATCTTTTGGGGAAGAATGACGCAACATATTATAATCGTCTTGCTGGTCATTGCTTTCTCATCTAAATTTAACGTCATGTAAAATGATGTTTGGCGCCCTCTACTCTTTATAACAGGTCAGAATACTTTTGTCACACACACACACGTTTTCTTATGTTATTTATTCTTAATCATTTTCTAGTCACACTATCTATCATTGCTACCTATTATTAAAAAGTCCGATGCGCACGACCTTCGGTCGACGCACATGCCCTGAGATTAAATTCAATTATGAAAATTATAGAGATCTCTAGATTGCTCTGGTTTTGTACGCTGTAGAAATAAATAATATGTTGTAATTCATGACTCTTTTTATTACTACTTTTTTTATCATCATGTTTCCTATTGCGGGATTATATCCCGACATAATGGCGCGCAACGTGCCCTTAACCTTGAAATCTGGTTATACAGTTAGCTAACAGCAGTGGAAGTGAATGGTTTTCTACTATGGATTTAATAAATAACGAGTCAGATGAAGACTTTGAAGAAGATTTGATGCAAATTATGGGTACATATATGATACTTAAACGACTCAAGAAAAAGAGAATAACTAGGCGTTACTGGGTTCATGAAATAAATCAAAAGAGAAGTATGTGTGGTGAATATCATACTCATGTATCCAGACTTACTTCAAGATAATGAAAGATTTCATATGTATTTTCAGGTTACTAAAACACAATTTGAAGAAATACACGAATTTATTCAAAGTGACATACACAAGATTATTTGTCACAGTATGATCCCTGTATATAGCTAAACTCATGTCATATAGAACAGGATATTCTCACAGTATGATCCCTGTATATAGCTAAACTCATGTCATATAGAACAGGATCGATTTACCAACTCAATTAATTGTTCGTCGGTCATTTCGCTAAATAAATGCAAAAATAATATTAAATTGGCATAAATTCCGTATATGCTCTGTGACAGTTCTCGAACGACTGACGCGTGGCGTCGGGTGTTGTCTAGAAACATACTGCGTAGGCCGCGTCGGGTGGCGTGTTTACCCCCACCATGGGCAACACACCGACCTGGCACGTCTGGATCGGGTGGCGTGTGCGCGCATGGCGTCGCGTCGGATGTTCATAGTGTGATTCTGGTCTATAAAAAACAATACAGGAGGAAACACATTATTAAAACGCGACGCGACGCCACGTCTCGACACCCGATGTGCACCGTGCACATTACCAACACGCGACGCCACGACATACTAGTGTGGGGGCAAGAACTGTCTGCCAGCCTAAAATAATATTTTAATACGGAAACACTGTTTCACGGATGGCAACCCGACGTGAAACAGAGCTCGCTGCCAATCCATTACCGACGAGCATTCCTGTTTCTCTGATCTGACCTGGCGGTCGACATTTCTTGATTCCTACTAAATCCTTCTGATATTCTAATCGTGTAATAGTGTAACGTGTTTGCAATAAACTTAAATTATCAACTACATCTGTTTCACTCTATCATAACCTACACTATACACATTTATTGGCAGTTATAAGGTAAGTATACACGCACAACACACACTAGCCAAATTGGTGACCCATCGACTCAGAACAATATACCGACTTTAGTATTTTAAAATCATTTTGCAACATTCCGTCACCGCCAAGGATCAGAAAAGAGAAACAGCAATCCCGGGCAAGATCAGTAAGTAAAATCCAATTCATATATCTCTTACAAATCAATTTTTTAATATAAATGCTAGTAAATGTCCCGGTAATTTAAGGAAATATACACGTGGTATAGTTCCCATCAATACCCTATTTTGTCAATCAATCCCTAGCTTGAAATGTTTTACTATTTTTATGAAAATTAAGTGCGTGTTAAAATTAATTTCAGTGAGAACGATCCTGAAATCAGGCTGTCAACAACGTGGCTAACCATGGCATCATAATCTTGCGATGAATTACAACCTACCCACTACAACCTACAACGGCAGCATCTACTCCCCGGACAAGGAAGATGACGCAACAATCCACGTGGACAACCTGCAGTTGAACAAGCCAACCTACCCACATATCTCAATCAAGTAACCTATATCACGATTTCTTATTGCCATTTCGCAAAACAATGAATTGTTCAGCATACCTACATAATCATGTTTTAGATATACATTATTGTAGTGATATTAAGGTTATTGTCCAATAATTGCCAAACCTTACTTTGAGGTAATTTAACATCATACTATTTTGTAATAACAAATTTAAATTATTATTGCACTATATAATAATAGCGCCATATTTGCATATCGGTATTTCACAATAACTTACGTGACGCGGTTTGCGTCTTCACTAAAATACAATACAAACGCAAACTCGCTAATAACTTGCAAAGATATCCGGTAGATGGAATAGATTCTCTAACATATTATTCTCTAGTTTTTTTCTTTAATTTCGTATGTCTTGCATAACGTATTACGTATCATATTATTGGAAATGACCTCATCGGAAGAAACAAACATACCTTCATCGTTTCAAGAACCTGTAACAATTTCACAAGAAAAGTTGAACAATATGGAAGACCAACGCGCAGCACATTCGGAAGCAGATGTACATCATGTATTTTACCTACAAAAACAAATACTAAAGCTGCCCCTTCAAATGGAACAAATCAAACCAGTCATCAATCAGCCGTCTTCAATTAGAGAGAAACACAAGCAATAACCCGCGCATCTTCATCGCGCGAAGGACAATATTCCCGGCTCTGCTCATGGACTCCATCGGGACATCATTGTAGCGCCCAGGTCCCGGGAATCATCCCTGGCCAGCCTACATCGGATCTGAACGCCCTGGTTCCAGCAATCTGACCAGCGCTTCATCCATACATCGCGACCACCACGAGGACACGCAACACCCTCACTGGTCCAAACAACTCCCGCTCAATCGCCTGCAAGGTCCACTGTACCTTCGGCCTTTACGTCAGCACTGGCGTACTTGAAGAACCACGTTCTTCCCCAGTGCCTGATCATCATCGAGTCCGGTCACCAGCGCCCGGCGTCGACACACTGACCCGCGCTTGACCAACAAACCGCAAAGCAAACCATCGCGCGCACCCGGAGAATTCTAAATCTGTCACATCATCTCTCAGCACGACTACCGCTTATCACCCACAAGCAATAACCAGTTTAAAAGCATCTTTCATGGCAAGTGGTGAGCAAAACTGGATGGAAACCCTCCCACTTATATTACCAGCCTGAGATCTACTGTTCGTGAGGAATTGAAATGTTCGCCAGCCGAACTAACTAATGGAAGAACTCTAAGACTCCCTCGCGATAATCATACATCTGTTCCAGACCCACCTGAATCAAAGACAACTACAAGATCAGGTCGTCAAGTCCATTTTCCAATAAGTTACGGTACATACTAATGCACAAAAGACACAACTTTTTTAACATATAAATTTTCTGTAACTCATGATAGAAACAATGATTAAGAATCTACTCTTGCTATCGATTTAAAGATTGAATTCCATATACCAACAATTATATTCTCTAAATTAATGTTACATACATAATATTTAAGCGTTCAAGTTCTTGATGAAAACCTGACCTTTATATTATAATTACTTTGCAAATTACCACGTTTTTTACAATTTTATAAAAAACCTTATTACGGTAAATACTTTCATCCTTTAAAACCATGAAGTGATACCATGTAATCGCACAAAGTTACCTAGCTAACTTTTAACTTACCATATTATAGTGCAAACTCATATACATATATTTTCTAGAATAATTATCCATTTCGCTATATGCGACAACTTCTGTATAAATCTTGTTCAGAAATAACTTACCACTATATGTGATGACTCTGTTATAAATATAAATGCTTTTAACCATGTTAGATCAAATGTACTGATCACGCATTCTGATGTAACATGTCGTTGAGACCTATATGTATTATTATTACTTTTTTTTACAGAATTGAACCATTGTCATTTGTTCGTAAGAAAACATAGCCTTTTGATAATATTATCTATACAAACACATTCTACGAACATATGACAGTTGTTTTTTGTTATATTTTTAGTTATCTTGTAATCTCAAAGATAAACATTTAGAGTTATGTACTCACAGCCATGCTATTGCTAAATGTACTTTTACAAAAACATTTAAATATGTATTTTTTTCCTTTTTTTACACTTTTCTCATTTACAAAAACATTTAAATATGTATTTTTTTCTTTTTTTACACCTTTTTTCCATAACACGGATATAAATAATTTTATAATATAGTGACATTAATCGTCGTTTCTTTTTGTTCAAAGATTGAAGAAACACTTCTGTACATACTTTATACGTTAATATCATGTTCCTATATTATAAGACAAATTTGTAGTTATTTAAATATGTAATAAATAATATTTAGAATAATCAACTTTAAAATAACTCAATAATTGACAACTCATGCTCCGAACACTGTTTGTAGACGCATTATTAAAAATATATACAAATGGAAATAGATTCCTACTTTTTATTTTATAATTAACTTATGCTTAATTTCATAATATGCTCCGACAACACTGTTCGTAGATGCATTACCATATAAAAAGGTTTAGATAAGTTAAATAATAACCACTTGTGTCAAATGTTGTAATACCATTTATTGTTTTCAAACATTAAAGTATTAAATGCACTCTGTTTGCAACTTTTGGTTTTGAAAATAAATACAAAACATACAATTGTCGATGCAGTAAATGCTCCAATTATAAATATAAAATTTTGTCGATGCAGTAAATGCTCCAATTATAAATATAAAATTTTGTCGATGCAGTAAATGCTCCAATTATAAATGTAAAATTTTGTCGATGCAGTAAATGCTCCAAGAAAAACATACAGTTCGTAGATGCAGTACATGCTCCGAACATGTAATTATATCAACACATTTTTAAAAAAAGGATTTAACTTTCAAATAATGTTATTATTAGGAATTTGTTCATGACTATGCGTTCACAAACATATAAATGTATTGTTCATAAAGTAACTTCACCATTTAAGAGATATCTTTCTGAACGCATAGGCTTATGTTATTTTGCGATGACGTCACACACCGAATTTGTTTATATTATGTAACCGACGTCATGCAAATTTTGTGATATGTATATATTTTTTCTAGAACCCCTAATTTTTTCTTTTATGTATCGTTGACACTGGGGGGAAGGTATGTGGGGGCAAGAACTGTCTGCCAGCCTAAAATAATATTTTAATACGGAAACACTGTTTCACGGATGGCAACCCGACGTGAAACAGAGCTCGCTGCCAATCCATTACCGACGAGCATTCCTGTTTCTCTGATCTGACCTGGCGGTCGACATTTCTTGATTCCTACTAAATCCTTCTGATATTCTAATCGTGTAATAGTGTAACGTGTTTGCAATAAACTTAAATTATCAACTACATCTGTTTCACTCTATCATAACCTACACTATACACATTTATTGGCAGTTATAAGGTAAGTATACACGCACAACACACGCTAGCCAAACTAGCAATTTCTGAATACAGTTAGCTAACAGCAGTAGAAGTGAATGGTTTTGTACTATGGATTTAATAAATAACGAGTCAGATGAAGACTTTGAAGAAGATTTGATGCAAATTATGGGTAGGTACATATATGATACGACTCAAGAAAAAGAGAATAACTAGGCGTTACTGGGTTCATGAAATAAATCAAAAGAGAAGAATTTGTGGTGAATATCATAATCTGTATACAGACTTACTTCAAGATAATGAAAGATTTCATATGTATTTTCGGGTTACTAAAACACAATTTGAAGAAATACACAAATTTATTCAAAGTGACATACACAATATTATTTCTCACAGTATGATCCCTGTATATAACTAAACTCATGTCATATAGAACAGGATATCGTTTTACCAACTCAATTAATTGTTCGTCGGTCATTTCGCTAAATAAATGCAAAAATAATATTAAATTGGCATAAATTCCGTATATGCTCTGTGACAGTTCTCAAACGACTGACGCGTGGCGTCGGGTGTTGTCTAGAAACATACTGCGCAGGCCGCGTCGGGTGGCGAGTTAACCCCCACCATGGGCAACACACCGACCTGGCACGTCTGGATCGGGTGGCGTGTGCGCGCATGGCGTCGCGTCGGATGTTCATAGTGTGATTCTGGTCTATAGAAAACGATACATTTGATTCGACTCAACACGCATCGCGTTTCATCGGGTCGCGTCGGGTTTTAATAATGTGTTTCCACCTTTAATTTGATTCGGCTCAACACGCATCGCGTTTCATCGGGTCGCGTCGGGTTTTAATAATGTGTTTCCACCATAAAGGAAACTAAAAAAAGGCGCGACCATAGACAATATAATTCTCATTCGCAGCCTACCCCATTCATTATCCTAAAATATTATTTAAAAAAAATATATATTTAAAAAAAAATGTTTAAAATGTTGAAATATTCCATCACAACATGAAAAATGTATATGACATAGTCGACTCAACAAAAAGTTTGAACTTTTTGATGGTATTGCCCTTGATTGGCTGAGGGTCAATCGCTCTCTTTTTGAATCCTGGGATGACCTTGTGGGAGGCCTCAAGGAGGAATATGAAATTATCGATTATGACCGTAGACTCCTTGCACAGTTGAGGTCAACTATGCAAGCACCTAATGATTCACTTGGTACCTTTATCACGAATGTTCTCATCCTAAATAAAAGATTAAACAAGAAATTGCCTGATGTAGAAATTTTGGAAATTCTCCAGTGCAATATGCTTCCCAGATATATTCAGAAACTTGCATTAAACTCCATTCCGGACATAACTACCCTAAAAAGATTGGGCAAACTTATTGAATTGGCAGACAGTCGTTCTGACCAGAGGAAAGGTTCAAAGTCCCCTCAAACCCCTTCAACTGCTAGCATAAAGGCGCCACCAATTACAAATGCTCCTTCTCAACCTAATTCTTTCAGGCATGCGAATTCTTCTCATAAAAACATGTCTTTCAAACGTTATAACGTGAATTCCAGGGAGGAGATTCATCAGGTTACGGAGGGAAGGCTGACAGGGACGGCCGTCCTTTCGTATCCTTTTCTACACTCGGAACTGTTTTTTCTGGCCTGTTGGACTCAGGCTCACATGTTTCTATTCTCGGTAATAATTTTCATTTAAAACTTTTAAAACTTGGTGCCAGGTTGGCTAAGCTCAATAATTCATTTTCCTTAACCTCTGCGACGGGTCATTCCGTTTGCTGTAACTTGAAAATCTCGCTTCCTATAACATGTAATAATGTTGTAAAAGAGTTTATTTTTGTTGTCATGCCAGATATAAAGACGGATGTTATTCTCGGTATTGATTTTTGGAAAGTTTATGAATACGAAGGTAGTAAAATCTGCTCCTCGGGTTACTTCTGAAGTCAGAGGTATTGTGGACAAACATCATTTATCCAAATATCAACAAAATTTACTTGATAATGTAGTTAAAGATTATATTTCAATTTCTGGGGACAAACTTGGTCGTACACATTTAGAGGAACATGTCATAGACACTGGTAATAGTATACCTGTAAAACAGCGTTACTATCCGATTTCACCTCACCTGCTCCCGGTTGTACACAAGGAACTTGATAGAATGTTGGAGATGGGTGTCGTTGAATCGAGCAGTAGTGCTTGGAACAGTCCCATCTTACTTGTACCAAAGAAAAATGGCACTTACCGCCTTTGCTTGGATTCCAGACGAATAAATTCGATCTCTAAGAGGGACGCATTTCCGTTACCTTACATTTCAAATATTTTAGACAGCTTGGGGGGAGCTCGTTTTCTGTCCACTATTGATCTAAAAGATGCATTTTATCAAATTCCACTAGAACGTAGTTCAAGGGAAAAAACGGCTTTTACTATTCCTAAAAGGGGTCTTTTTCAATTTACTTCTATGCCTTTCGGTCTTCATGGAGCCAGTTCGAGAATGATGCGGCTCATGTGTAAAATCTTTGGCCCAGAATTTGATGGTAAAGTTTTCTTTTATTTAGACGATATTATTGTAATTTCCAGTACTTTTGAAGAGCATTTAGCATTACTTAAACTTGTGAAACGTAAACTGTTCGAGGCGGGTCTCACGATTAACATTGAAAAGTCAGTATTCTGTAGAGAATCGCTTAAATATCTCGGTTATGTCATAGATAGTAATGGTCTGAGAACTGACCCAGACAAAGTTAAGGCTGTGGTTGATTTTCCGGTACCTACCTCACAAAAGAGTCTGAGACGTTTCATTGGTATTATATCATGGTACAAGCGTTTTATTTTAAATTTTTCTATTATTGCTGCTCCGTTACACAACTTAACAAAAAAAGAGTTCATTGGTAAAAAAATTTTCTTGGAATAATCAAGCGCAGGCGGCGTTCTCTAAATTAAAGGAAACTCTAGTCGCGGCTCCGGTTTTAGCATGCCCAGATTTTAATAAACCGTTTACAATTTCTTGTGATGCATCAAACGAAGGTTTAGGCGCAGTACTCTCTCAATTAGATGAACAAAACAGGGAACACCCTATTTCCTTCATTAGTAGATCGTTATCGGCTCAGGAAAGGAACCACTCTACTACTGAGAAAGAACTTAATGCGTTAATTTTTGCTTTGGAGAAATTCAGGGGTTACATTGAAGGGTCACCTATCCCTGTAAAAGTAATTACGGATCATTATAGTCTGAAGTGGCTAGTAAACTTAAAATCACCTTCTGGAAGATTAGCTCGGTGGGCTGTCAGATTGCAGCATTTTAATTTTATTATTGAACACAGGAAAGGGAAGGAAAATGTTGTGCCAGATGCTTTATCTCGCGATCCTTTAGTTATTTCATCTATTGTTCAATCTCCCATTATTAGTACTGATCGGTGGTACAATAAAATGTGTCGTGACGTTTTAGCTAAACCTGAGATATTTTCTAAGTGGAAACTTGTAGAGGGAGTTTTATATAAGCATGTGCAGAGTATGGAAGCCCTGCATAAGCCTAATGATTGGAAGGAAGTTGTTCCTAAGGATCAAAGACAAGAGTTGATTGCGTTACATCACGTACCTCCTACATCTGCCCATTTTGGGATTATGAAAACTCTGAATAGGATTTGTTTGAAATTTTACTGGCCTAGAATGTCCTCAGACGTAAGGAAATTTGTATCTAAATGTCACACTTGTTTAGGACAGAAAAGTTCAAATCAGGCTGCACCCGGTCTTATGGGAGATCCTAAGTTGGTCCAGCGTCCTTGGCAGGTTATCTCGACAGATTTATTGGGACCTCTTCCCAGCTCCTACAAGAAAGGTTATAAATATCTATTAGTTGTCGCTGATTTCTTCACTAAATTTACAAAAATTTTTCCGCTGAGAAGTGCGAATGGGAAAAATGTCTCTGCTATTATAGAGGATGAAATTTTCCTAAAATTTGGCGTTCCGGATTGCATCATCGCAGACAATGGTCCCCAATACATTTCGAAAGAATTGAAACATTTAGTTGACAGATATCATGTACGTCACATGTTTTTTAACTGTAGATATCATCCACAGAATAATCCTGTAGAGAGAATTAACAGAGTTTTAGTTACAGCCTTAAGTTCGTACGTGGGAACGGATCATCGAACTTGGGCAAATCATTTACCTGAAATAGAGCTTGCTATTAACACTGCTGTACATGAGGTAACGGGTTACACCCCTTTCTTTTTAAATTTTGGCAGGGAAGCCATTATTTCAGGCAAAGATTACAAATCACCTGATTTTTCTTCGGAAGATTTAACATTCTCGAAACGTGACACATGGGCTCAAGATGTTTCTGAGCTTAATGACATTTTCTGCCAAGTTAGGACGTGTTTACGTCAATCTTACGAACGGAATAAAGTTCACTATGACCTTCGTAGAAGGAATGTGGAATTCAAAGTTGGTGACATTGTTTGGAGACGCTCTTTCGTGTTGTCCGATGCTTCTAAGCATTTATCCGCTAAACTTGCTCCAAAATTTTTAAGAAGCAAAATTATTGATAAGGTCTCGGCTGTCGTTTACAAACTGGCAGATATGAAGGGAAAGCCTATTGGAACATTCTATATTAAAGATTTAATTAGGGCAGAAAATTAATTGTTTTTATTATTATTTACAATGGGAAAAGTGAACGGGTTTCTGGTACCTACACTGATCACGTGGGTATAGGAAACTTATTTCCTTTTTGTTACCTTGTTGATTGGGAGTAATGGTTTTCTTTTCCCTGGAGAATTCCATTCCTCTTTTCAACCTGCTTTGTATGTTACTATGTCGTCATTTCTAATGATTATTATGTATCTATTGTTATTTGTGTTTTGTCTGAAAATTTGTTATACACATCTATATCTCTTAAGAGGATCCGCTCTCATCGTTATGATTATTGTTTCCCGCTGTTTTCTCAGTATCATTGATTAAGTTGTGCTTATTTTGCGCTCTACCTTACTTATTAAGTTGTCATGTCTTGTTGAATGACCTTATCATAAGCTTATGAGCTTCGAGCTTTTGTTTCACACATTAGCTTACCAGCTCTTCTGTTGTGTTTCAGTATGTTGAAGGAAATATACCTTCTATCTAGATGCTGTCATTTCAGCACTTATTTTGGAGAGTTGTTGTGGGGTTATAATGGCTTAGGCTCTTTAGCACATGATAGCCCTCATCAGGCTTACAATCAAGATATTTTTGTTGATTTTTTTATGAAAATTTCAATATCAATAGTCGGTAAGCCATTATCACATTCACAGGTTTATGGTGGTTGGTTCTCTCATGGGTTTTATGTTTTACATATTTAATCATAGTGCATGTCCTTACATTTTTCTTCGTAATTTGATTCCTTCCCTGCTTTTCTAGAGCTCGGAAAAGTATGGAACGAATCAGGTGTTTCGTCAATTTTCTACGGTATTCTTCAGTCACTCACTGGTTCGCTCTGTGACGGAAGAATATGTGCGTGAAAATAATATAATGATTAGATTAATTTCTTTATAATTTTTCTTTAAATTCTGTATTCTCATTCAATATCTTTTAACAAGAAGATTTATTATTGATTTTATATCTAATATTCATCTCTACACTACTGCCATCTATTGTCAAGTAGTACAAAACTTTTATTACCATTGCTTTTGGTTTGATTATTAGCTTCTTTCACTTGTGTGGTTATACATTATTTAGCTGGTATCTTCGATATCACGGTAAATTCTTCTTATTTAAGAAAATTTCCCTTTGAATATTAATTGCATTTGTCATCATGACGTTTTACTATTATTCTTTTGTTTGGGCCTTGGAATTTATTTTTCATTGTAGGTTACCTCGCCTATTTTACAACTGTCACTTTTAGTACAGAACAGTTTGTTAGAGTTTTTAATCAGGTTTTCAACTTGAGCATCACCTTTTTCAATTAGTAAATATATTATAATTCTTGCTTTTTAGGTGTGTACCTTCTTTCCTTGAAAAGGGCTTGCTATTTTAATAAATTTTAGCTTCTTTCATCAATGACCAGTTCGGGTAGGCTAGACATCGAACATTCTCACGAAGACTTCTTCTGCTTCCGCTCATCCTACTACATATTGAGCTCATCAGGATCATCTGGATTGCTCTGCTTCTTCTTCATCGCCATGCTGTCCTACTGAACAAGTCAATCATCATATTCCCTGAACTTACTACATGATGCGCTCATCAGGATCATCTGGATTGCTTTGCTTCTTCTTCATCGCCATGCTGTCCTACTGAACAAGTCAATCATCATATTCCCTGAACGTACTACATGATGCGCTCATCAGGATCATCTGGATTGCTTTGCTTCTTCTTCATTTCGTGCTAGTGCGACTGAAGTATCACTAATCATCTTCGTATGCTGTCCGTCTTTGCTGTCCTTCTCTGGCAACCTTCTGATACTGAAATGGACGGGCTTGTTTGGACAACTTGGAGCCTGAGGTGCTCTACCACATGCACGTCGGAAGTCACATCGTCATTTTGAAGCCCCTTGCTGCCCTCCTTTACGCAACTACTGATTTATACTGCAGGAGTGGTTCCAAGGCCAGTTGGCCACGAGGTGTCAGGCGAACCTCAGACTTATGGGCATAAGTCTTTTGGCTGAGGGGGCATTGTAGCAGTTCTTCACTACCCGCTACATTTTCAAGATTATTCGGAGTGTGTAAACACTGGACTCCACTGGCAAGAAGAGAGGGGACGGCAACTCGAGCGAGCCCGAGCGGCCAGTACCAATACGGCTCCCGCCGGCTGTGGACGCAATCCCGGAAGACACAGCGAACGCTACAAACGACATTGGACGAACATTCGAGACATCGATCTTTTGGGGAAGAATGACGCAACATATTATAATCGTCTTGCTGGTCATTGCTTTCTCATCTAAATTTAACGTCATGTAAAATGATGTTTGGCGCCCTCTACTCTTTATAACAGGTCAGAATACTTTTGTCACACACACACACGTTTTCTTATGTTATTTATTCTTAATCATTTTCTAGTCACACTATCTATCATTGCTACCTATTATTAAAAAGTCCGATGCGCACGACCTTCGGTCGACGCACATGCCCTGAGATTAAATTCAATTATGAAAATTATAGAGATCTCTAGATTGCTCTGGTTTTGTACGCTGTAGAAATAAATAATATGTTGTAATTCATGACTCTTTTTATTACTACTTTTTTTATCATCATGTTTCCTATTGCGGGATTATATCCCGACATAATGGCGCGCAACGTGCCCTTAACCTTGAAATCTGGTTATACAGTTAGCTAACAGCAGTGGAAGTGAATGGTTTTCTACTATGGATTTAATAAATAACGAGTCAGATGAAGACTTTGAAGAAGATTTGATGCAAATTATGGGTACATATATGATACTTAAACGACTCAAGAAAAAGAGAATAACTAGGCGTTACTGGGTTCATGAAATAAATCAAAAGAGAAGTATGTGTGGTGAATATCATACTCATGTATCCAGACTTACTTCAAGATAATGAAAGATTTCATATGTATTTTCAGGTTACTAAAACACAATTTGAAGAATAAACACGAATTTATTCAAAGTGACATACACAAGATTATTTGTCACAGTATGATCCCTGTATATAGCTAAACTCATGTCATATAGAACAGGATATTCTCACAGTATGATCCCTGTATATAGCTAAACTCATGTCATATAGAACAGGATCGATTTACCAACTCAATTAATTGTTCGTCGGTCATTTCGCTAAATAAATGCAAAAATAATATTAAATTGGCATAAATTCCGTATATGCTCTGTGACAGTTCTCGAACGACTGACGCGTGGCGTCGGGTGTTGTCTAGAAACATACTGCGTAGGCCGCGTCGGGTGGCGTGTTTACCCCCACCATGGGCAACACACCGACCTGGCACGTCTGGATCGGGTGGCGTGTGCGCGCATGGCGTCGCGTCGGATGTTCATAGTGTGATTCTGGTCTATAAAAAACAATACAGGAGGAAACACATTATTAAAACGCGACGCGACGCCACGTCTCGACACCCGATGTGCACCGTGCACATTACCAACACGCGACGCCACGACATACTAGCAATTTCTGAATACAGTTAGCTAACAGCAGTGGAAGTGAATGGTTTTGTACTATGGATTTAATAAATAACGAGTCAGATGAAGACTTTGAAGAAGATTTGATGCAAATTATGGGTAGGTACATATATGATACGACTCAAGAAAAAGAGAATAACTAGGCGTTACTGGGTTCATGAAATAAATCAAAAGAGAAGAATTTGTGGTGAATATCATAATCTGTATACAGACTTACTTCAAGATAATGAAAGATTTCATATGTATTTTCGGGTTACTAAAACACAATTTGAAGAAATACACAAATTTATTCAAAGTGACATACACAATATTATTTCTCACAGTATGATCCCTGTATATAGCTAAACTCATGTCATATAGAACAGGATATCGTTTTACCAACTCAATTAATTGTTCGTCGGTCATTTCGCTAAATAAATGCAAAAATAATATTAAATTGGCATAAATTCCGTATATGCTCTGTGACAGTTCTCAAACGACTGACGCGTGGCGTCGGGTGTTGTCTAGAAACATACTGCGCAGGCCGCGTCGGGTGGCGAGTTAACCCCCACCATGGGCAACACACCGACCTGGCACGTCTGGATCGGGTGGCGTGTGCGCGCATGGCGTCGCGTCGGATGTTCATAGTGTGATTCTGGTCTATAGAAAACGATACATTTGATTCGACTCAACACGCATCGCGTTTCATCGGGTCGCGTCGGGTTTTAATAATGTGTTTCCACCTTTAATTTGATTCGGCTCAACACGCATCGCGTTTCATCGGGTCGCGTCGGGTTTTAATAATGTGTTTCCACCATAAAGGAAACTAAAAAAAGGCGCGACCATAGACAATATAATTCTCATTCGCAGCCTACCCCATTCATTATCCTAAAATATTATTTAAAAAAAATATATATTTAAAAAAAAATGTTTAAAATGTTGAAATATTCCATCACAACATAAAAAATGTATATGACATAGTCGACTCAACAAAAAGTTTGAACTTTTTGATGGTATTGCCCTTGATTGGCTGAGGGTCAATCGCTCTCTTTTTGAATCCTGGGATGACCTTGTGGGAGGCCTCAAGGAGGAATATGAAATTATCGATTATGACCGTAGACTCCTTGCACAGTTGAGGTCAACTATGCAAGCACCTAATGATTCACTTGGTACCTTTATCACGAATGTTCTCATCCTAAATAAAAGATTAAACAAGAAATTGCCTGATGTAGAAATTTTGGAAATTCTCCAGTGCAATATGCTTCCCAGATATATTCAGAAACTTGCATTAAACTCCATTCCGGACATAACTACCCTAAAAAGATTGGGCAAACTTATTGAATTGGCAGACAGTCGTTCTGACCAGAGGAAAGGTTCAAAGTCCCCTCAAACCCCTTCAACTGCTAGCATAAAGGCGCCACCAATTACAAATGCTCCTTCTCAACCTAATTCTTTCAGGCATGCGAATTCTTCTCATAAAAACATGTCTTTCAAACGTTATAACGTGAATTCCAGGGAGGAGATTCATCAGGTTACGGAGGGAAGGCTGACAGGGACGGCCGTCCTTTCGTATCCTTTTCTACACTCGGAACTGTTTTTTCTGGCCTGTTGGACTCAGGCTCACATGTTTCTATTCTCGGTAATAATTTTCATTTAAAACTTTTAAAACTTGGTGCCAGGTTGGCTAAGCTCAATAATTCATTTTCCTTAACCTCTGCGACGGGTCATTCCGTTTGCTGTAACTTGAAAATCTCGCTTCCTATAACATGTAATAATGTTGTAAAAGAGTTTATTTTTGTTGTCATGCCAGATATAAAGACGGATGTTATTCTCGGTATTGATTTTTGGAAATCTTTTAACATTTGTCCGGATATTTCTAAGTTTATGAATACGAAGGTAGTAAAATCTGCTCCTCGGGTTACTTCTGAAGTCAGAGGTATTGTGGACAAACATCATTTATCCAAATATCAACAAAATTTACTTGATAATGTAGTTAAAGATTATATTTCAATTTCTGGGGACAAACTTGGTCGTACACATTTAGAGGAACATGTCATAGACACTGGTAATAGTATACCTGTAAAACAGCGTTACTATCCGATTTCACCTCACCTGCTCCCGGTTGTACACAAGGAACTTGATAGAATGTTGGAGATGGGTGTCGTTGAATCGAGCAGTAGTGCTTGGAACAGTCCCATCTTACTTGTACCAAAGAAAAATGGCACTTACCGCCTTTGCTTGGATTCCAGACGAATAAATTCGATCTCTAAGAGGGACGCATTTCCGTTACCTTACATTTCAAATATTTTAGACAGCTTGGGGGGAGCTCGTTTTCTGTCCACTATTGATCTAAAAGATGCATTTTATCAAATTCCACTAGAACGTAGTTCAAGGGAAAAAACGGCTTTTACTATTCCTAAAAGGGGTCTTTTTCAATTTACTTCTATGCCTTTCGGTCTTCATGGAGCCAGTTCGAGAATGATGCGGCTCATGTGTAAAATCTTTGGCCCAGAATTTGATGGTAAAGTTTTCTTTTATTTAGACGATATTATTGTAATTTCCAGTACTTTTGAAGAGCATTTAGCATTACTTAAACTTGTGAAACGTAAACTGTTCGAGGCGGGTCTCACGATTAACATTGAAAAGTCAGTATTCTGTAGAGAATCGCTTAAATATCTCGGTTATGTCATAGATAGTAATGGTCTGAGAACTGACCCAGACAAAGTTAAGGCTGTGGTTGATTTTCCGGTACCTACCTCACAAAAGAGTCTGAGACGTTTCATTGGTATTATATCATGGTACAAGCGTTTTATTTTAAATTTTTCTATTATTGCTGCTCCGTTACACAACTTAACAAAAAAAGAGTTCATTGGTAAAAAAATTTTCTTGGAATAATCAAGCGCAGGCGGCGTTCTCTAAATTAAAGGAAACTCTAGTCGCGGCTCCGGTTTTAGCATGCCCAGATTTTAATAAACCGTTTACAATTTCTTGTGATGCATCAAACGAAGGTTTAGGCGCAGTACTCTCTCAATTAGATGAACAAAACAGGGAACACCCTATTTCCTTCATTAGTAGATCGTTATCGGCTCAGGAAAGGAACCACTCTACTACTGAGAAAGAACTTAATGCGTTAATTTTTGCTTTGGAGAAATTCAGGGGTTACATTGAAGGGTCACCTATCCCTGTAAAAGTAATTACGGATCATTATAGTCTGAAGTGGCTAGTAAACTTAAAATCACCTTCTGGAAGATTAGCTCGGTGGGCTGTCAGATTGCAGCAATTTAACTTTATTATTGAACACAGGAAAGGGAAGGAAAATGTTGTGCCAGATGCTTTATCTCGCGATCCTTTAGTTATTTCATCTATTGTTCAATCTCCCATTATTAGTACTGATCGGTGGTACAATAAAATGTGTCGTGACGTTTTAGCTAAACCTGAGATATTTTCTAAGTGGAAACTTGTAGAGGGAGTTTTATATAAGCATGTGCAGAGTATGGAAGCCCTGCATAAGCCTAATGATTGGAAGGAAGTTGTTCCTAAGGATCAAAGACAAGAGTTGATTGCGTTACATCACGTACCTCCTACATCTGCCCATTTTGGGATTATGAAAACTCTGAATAGGATTTGTTTGAAATTTTACTGGCCTAGAATGTCCTCAGACGTAAGGAAATTTGTATCTAAATGTCACACTTGTTTAGGACAGAAAAGTTCAAATCAGGCTGCACCCGGTCTTATGGGAGATCCTAAGTTGGTCCAGCGTCCTTGGCAGGTTATCTCGACAGATTTATTGGGACCTCTTCCCAGCTCCTACAAGAAAGGTTATAAATATCTATTAGTTGTCGCTGATTTCTTCACTAAATTTACAAAAAATTTTCCGCTGAGAAGTGCGAATGGGAAAAATGTCTCTGCTATTATAGAGGATGAAATTTTCCTAAAATTTGGCGTTCCGGATTGCATCATCGCAGACAATGGTCCCCAATACATTTCGAAAGAATTGAAACATTTAGTTGACAGATATCATGTACGTCACATGTTTTTTAACTGTAGATATCATCCACAGAATAATCCTGTAGAGAGAATTAACAGAGTTTTAGTTACAGCCTTAAGTTCGTACGTGGGAACGGATCATCGAACTTGGGCAAATCATTTACCTGAAATAGAGCTTGCTATTAACACTGCTGTACATGAGGTAACGGGTTACACCCCTTTCTTTTTAAATTTTGGCAGGGAAGCCATTATTTCAGGCAAAGATTACAAATCACCTGATTTTTCTTCGGAAGATTTAACATTCTCGAAACGTGACACATGGGCTCAAGATGTTTCTGAGCTTAATGACATTTTCTGCCAAGTTAGGACGTGTTTACGTCAATCTTACGAACGGAATAAAGTTCACTATGACCTTCGTAGAAGGAATGTGGAATTCAAAGTTGGTGACATTGTTTGGAGACGCTCTTTCGTGTTGTCCGATGCTTCTAAGCATTTATCCGCTAAACTTGCTCCAAAATTTTTAAGAAGCAAAATTATTGATAAGGTCTCGGCTGTCGTTTACAAACTGGCAGATATGAAGGGAAAGCCTATTGGAACATTCTATATTAAAGATTTAATTAGGGCAGAAAATTAATTGTTTTTATTATTATTTACAATGGGAAAAGTGAACGGGTTTCTGGTACCTACACTGATCACGTGGGTATAGGAAACTTATTTCCTTTTTGTTACCTTGTTGATTGGGAGTAATGGTTTTCTTTTCCCTGGAGAATTCCATTCCTCTTTTCAACCTGCTTTGTATGTTACTATGTCGTCATTTCTAATGATTATTATGTATCTATTGTTATTTGTGTTTTGTCTGAAAATTTGTTATACACATCTATATCTCTTAAGAGGATCCGCTCTCATCGTTATGATTATTGTTTCCCGCTGTTTTCTCAGTATCATTGATTAAGTTGTGCTTATTTTGCGCTCTACCTTACTTATTAAGTTGTCATGTCTTGTTGAATGACCTTATCATAAGCTTATGAGCTTCGAGCTTTTGTTTCACACATTAGCTTACCAGCTCTTCTGTTGTGTTTCAGTATGTTGAAGGAAATATACCTTCTATCTAGATGCTGTCATTTCAGCACTTATTTTGGAGAGTTGTTGTGGGGTTATAATGGCTTAGGCTCTTTAGCACATGATAGCCCTCATCAGGCTTACAATCAAGATATTTTTGTTGATTTTTTTATGAAAATTTCAATATCAATAGTCGGTAAGCCATTATCACATTCACAGGTTTATGGTGGTTGGTTCTCTCATGGGTTTTATGTTTTACATATTTAATCATAGTGCATGTCCTTACATTTTTCTTCGTAATTTGATTCCTTCCCTGCTTTTCTAGAGCTCGGAAAAGTATGGAACGAATCAGGTGTTTCGTCAATTTTCTACGGTATTCTTCAGTCACTCACTGGTTCGCTCTGTGACGGAAGAATATGTGCGTGAAAATAATATAATGATTAGATTAATTTCTTTATAATTTTTCTTTAAATTCTGTATTCTCATTCAATATCTTTTAACAAGAAGATTTATTATTGATTTTATATCTAATATTCATCTCTACACTACTGCCATCTATTGTCAAGTAGTACAAAACTTTTATTACCATTGCTTTTGGTTTGATTATTAGCTTCTTTCACTTGTGTGGTTATACATTATTTAGCTGGTATCTTCGATATCACGGTAAATTCTTCTTATTTAAGAAAATTTCCCTTTGAATATTAATTGCATTTGTCATCATGACGTTTTACTATTATTCTTTTGTTTGGGCCTTGGAATTTATTTTTCATTGTAGGTTACCTCGCCTATTTTACAACTGTCACTTTTAGTACAGAACAGTTTGTTAGAGTTTTTAATCAGGTTTTCAACTTGAGCATCACCTTTTTCAATTAGTAAATATATTATAATTCTTGCTTTTTAGGTGTGTACCTTCTTTCCTTGAAAAGGGCTTGCTATTTTAATAAATTTTAGCTTCTTTCATCAATGACCAGTTCGGGTAGGCTAGACATCGAACATTCTCACGAAGACTTCTTCTGCTTCCGCTCATCCTACTACATATTGAGCTCATCAGGATCATCTGGATTGCTCTGCTTCTTCTTCATCGCCATGCTGTCCTACTGAACAAGTCAATCATCATATTCCCTGAACTTACTACATGATGCGCTCATCAGGATCATCTGGATTGCTTTGCTTCTTCTTCATCGCCATGCTGTCCTACTGAACAAGTCAATCATCATATTCCCTGAACGTACTACATGATGCGCTCATCAGGATCATCTGGATTGCTTTGCTTCTTCTTCATTTCGTGCTAGTGCGACTGAAGTATCACTAATCATCTTCGTATGCTGTCCGTCTTTGCTGTCCTTCTCTGGCAACCTTCTGATACTGAAATGGACGGGCTTGTTTGGACAACTTGGAGCCTGAGGTGCTCTACCACATGCACGTCGGAAGTCACATCGTCATTTTGAAGCCCCTTGCTGCCCTCCTTTACGCAACTACTGATTTATACTGCAGGAGTGGTTCCAAGGCCAGTTGGCCACGAGGTGTCAGGCGAACCTCAGACTTATGGGCATAAGTCTTTTGGCTGAGGGGGCATTGTAGCAGTTCTTCACTACCCGCTACATTTTCAAGATTATTCGGAGTGTGTAAACACTGGACTCCACTGGCAAGAAGAGAGGGGACGGCAACTCGAGCGAGCCCGAGCGGCCAGTACCAATACGGCTCCCGCCGGCTGTGGACGCAATCCCGGAAGACACAGCGAACGCTACAAACGACATTGGACGAACATTCGAGACATCGATCTTTTGGGGAAGAATGACGCAACATATTATAATCGTCTTGCTGGTCATTGCTTTCTCATCTAAATTTAACGTCATGTAAAATGATGTTTGGCGCCCTCTACTCTTTATAACAGGTCAGAATACTTTTGTCACACACACACACGTTTTCTTATGTTATTTATTCTTAATCATTTTCTAGTCACACTATCTATCATTGCTACCTATTATTAAAAAGTCCGATGCGCACGACCTTCGGTCGACGCACATGCCCTGAGATTAAATTCAATTATGAAAATTATAGAGATCTCTAGATTGCTCTGGTTTTGTACGCTGTAGAAATAAATAATATGTTGTAATTCATGACTCTTTTTATTACTACTTTTTTTATCATCATGTTTCCTATTGCGGGATTATATCCCGACATAATGGCGCGCAACGTGCCCTTAACCTTGAAATCTGGTTATACAGTTAGCTAACAGCAGTGGAAGTGAATGGTTTTCTACTATGGATTTAATAAATAACGAGTCAGATGAAGACTTTGAAGAAGATTTGATGCAAATTATGGGTACATATATGATACTTAAACGACTCAAGAAAAAGAGAATAACTAGGCGTTACTGGGTTCATGAAATAAATCAAAAGAGAAGTATGTGTGGTGAATATCATACTCATGTATCCAGACTTACTTCAAGATAATGAAAGATTTCATATGTATTTTCAGGTTACTAAAACACAATTTGCAGAATAAACACGAATTTATTCAAAGTGACATACACAAGATTATTTGTCACAGTATGATCCCTGTATATAGCTAAACTCATGTCATATAGAACAGGATATTCTCACAGTATGATCCCTGTATATAGCTAAACTCATGTCATATAGAACAGGATCGATTTACCAACTCAATTAATTGTTCGTCGGTCATTTCGCTAAATAAATGCAAAAATAATATTAAATTGGCATAAATTCCGTATATGCTCTGTGACAGTTCTCGAACGACTGACGCGTGGCGTCGGGTGTTGTCTAGAAACATACTGCGTAGGCCGCGTCGGGTGGCGTGTTTACCCCCACCATGGGCAACACACCGACCTGGCACGTCTGGATCGGGTGGCGTGTGCGCGCATGGCGTCGCGTCGGATGTTCATAGTGTGATTCTGGTCTATAAAAAACAATACAGGAGGAAACACATTATTAAAACGCGACGCGACGCCACGTCTCGACACCCGATGTGCACCGTGCACATTACCAACACGCGACGCCACGACATACTAGCAATTTCTGAATACAGTTAGCTAACAGCAGTGGAAGTGAATGGTTTTGTACTATGGATTTAATAAATAACGAGTCAGATGAAGACTTTGAAGAAGATTTGATGCAAATTATGGGTAGGTACATATATGATACGACTCAAGAAAAAGAGAATAACTAGGCGTTACTGGGTTCATGAAATAAATCAAAAGAGAAGAATTTGTGGTGAATATCATAATCTGTATACAGACTTACTTCAAGATAATGAAAGATTTCATATGTATTTTCGGGTTACTAAAACACAATTTGAAGAAATACACAAATTTATTCAAAGTGACATACACAATATTATTTCTCACAGTATGATCCCTGTATATAGCTAAACTCATGTCATATAGAACAGGATATCGTTTTACCAACTCAATTAATTGTTCGTCGGTCATTTCGCTAAATAAATGCAAAAATAATATTAAATTGGCATAAATTCCGTATATGCTCTGTGACAGTTCTCAAACGACTGACGCGTGGCGTCGGGTGTTGTCTAGAAACATACTGCGCAGGCCGCGTCGGGTGGCGAGTTAACCCCCACCATGGGCAACACACCGACCTGGCACGTCTGGATCGGGTGGCGTGTGCGCGCATGGCGTCGCGTCGGATGTTCATAGTGTGATTCTGGTCTATAGAAAACGATACATTTGATTCGACTCAACACGCATCGCGTTTCATCGGGTCGCGTCGGGTTTTAATAATGTGTTTCCACCTTTAATTTGATTCGGCTCAACACGCATCGCGTTTCATCGGGTCGCGTCGGGTTTTAATAATGTGTTTCCACCATAAAGGAAACTAAAAAAAGGCGCGACCATAGACAATATAATTCTCATTCGCAGCCTACCCCATTCATTATCCTAAAATATTATTTAAAAAAAATATATATTTAAAAAAAAATGTTTAAAATGTTGAAATATTCCATCACAACATAAAAAATGTATATGACATAGTCGACTCAACAAAAAGTTTGAACTTTTTGATGGTATTGCCCTTGATTGGCTGAGGGTCAATCGCTCTCTTTTTGAATCCTGGGATGACCTTGTGGGAGGCCTCAAGGAGGAATATGAAATTATCGATTATGACCGTAGACTCCTTGCACAGTTGAGGTCAACTATGCAAGCACCTAATGATTCACTTGGTACCTTTATCACGAATGTTCTCATCCTAAATAAAAGATTAAACAAGAAATTGCCTGATGTAGAAATTTTGGAAATTCTCCAGTGCAATATGCTTCCCAGATATATTCAGAAACTTGCATTAAACTCCATTCCGGACATAACTACCCTAAAAAGATTGGGCAAACTTATTGAATTGGCAGACAGTCGTTCTGACCAGAGGAAAGGTTCAAAGTCCCCTCAAACCCCTTCAACTGCTAGCATAAAGGCGCCACCAATTACAAATGCTCCTTCTCAACCTAATTCTTTCAGGCATGCGAATTCTTCTCATAAAAACATGTCTTTCAAACGTTATAACGTGAATTCCAGGGAGGAGATTCATCAGGTTACGGAGGGAAGGCTGACAGGGACGGCCGTCCTTTCGTATCCTTTTCTACACTCGGAACTGTTTTTTCTGGCCTGTTGGACTCAGGCTCACATGTTTCTATTCTCGGTAATAATTTTCATTTAAAACTTTTAAAACTTGGTGCCAGGTTGGCTAAGCTCAATAATTCATTTTCCTTAACCTCTGCGACGGGTCATTCCGTTTGCTGTAACTTGAAAATCTCGCTTCCTATAACATGTAATAATGTTGTAAAAGAGTTTATTTTTGTTGTCATGCCAGATATAAAGACGGATGTTATTCTCGGTATTGATTTTTGGAAATCTTTTAACATTTGTCCGGATATTTCTAAGTTTATGAATACGAAGGTAGTAAAATCTGCTCCTCGGGTTACTTCTGAAGTCAGAGGTATTGTGGACAAACATCATTTATCCAAATATCAACAAAATTTACTTGATAATGTAGTTAAAGATTATATTTCAATTTCTGGGGACAAACTTGGTCGTACACATTTAGAGGAACATGTCATAGACACTGGTAATAGTATACCTGTAAAACAGCGTTACTATCCGATTTCACCTCACCTGCTCCCGGTTGTACACAAGGAACTTGATAGAATGTTGGAGATGGGTGTCGTTGAATCGAGCAGTAGTGCTTGGAACAGTCCCATCTTACTTGTACCAAAGAAAAATGGCACTTACCGCCTTTGCTTGGATTCCAGACGAATAAATTCGATCTCTAAGAGGGACGCATTTCCGTTACCTTACATTTCAAATATTTTAGACAGCTTGGGGGGAGCTCGTTTTCTGTCCACTATTGATCTAAAAGATGCATTTTATCAAATTCCACTAGAACGTAGTTCAAGGGAAAAAACGGCTTTTACTATTCCTAAAAGGGGTCTTTTTCAATTTACTTCTATGCCTTTCGGTCTTCATGGAGCCAGTTCGAGAATGATGCGGCTCATGTGTAAAATCTTTGGCCCAGAATTTGATGGTAAAGTTTTCTTTTATTTAGACGATATTATTGTAATTTCCAGTACTTTTGAAGAGCATTTAGCATTACTTAAACTTGTGAAACGTAAACTGTTCGAGGCGGGTCTCACGATTAACATTGAAAAGTCAGTATTCTGTAGAGAATCGCTTAAATATCTCGGTTATGTCATAGATAGTAATGGTCTGAGAACTGACCCAGACAAAGTTAAGGCTGTGGTTGATTTTCCGGTACCTACCTCACAAAAGAGTCTGAGACGTTTCATTGGTATTATATCATGGTACAAGCGTTTTATTTTAAATTTTTCTATTATTGCTGCTCCGTTACACAACTTAACAAAAAAAGAGTTCATTGGTAAAAAAATTTTCTTGGAATAATCAAGCGCAGGCGGCGTTCTCTAAATTAACCCTTTCGTCCCGGAAAGAAAAAAATCACATTGGATCCGAAGCGGGGTCACTCAGTCCCCCAATTTGTTTTGCTTATTAAAAGGTGTTAATGACATAATTCGATGAAATTTGTTTTGGTTATAATTAGAGGGAAGTATATATTACATATTTCAGTAGTCATTATCAAAATCGTTTCATAAATAAAGTCATAATTAATGTTCTAATGAATTTAGACCATAACGCATATGTTTTCAAAGAAAACAGAGAAGGCGGGTACGTAGCAAGCATCGCGCCTCGTTTCCGAATCTCGACTGCCGATTGGCGATTAAGCGTCGACGTGGGTGGCTAGTTTCTTGCATAGGATGGTCTGTAAATGATGAATATATTTTTTTATTATATATTTTTTAAACAAATCTACCACTACTAAACTGGTTACGGATGTTATTGCGAATATTATAGCATATTTAGATATTAATGAAGGTATTAAATTCTTTATTCTCCTAATTTATGATTTGATATATTATATTTACATTTAGGATCAAATCGTAGTGTTTACCTTACGATAAATGATGGGTTCGTTTGAAGGTATATTACGGGCGTAAAATTGATAATTAAAAAAATATATATATACATATTTATATATTCAGTTAAAAGTTTTTCATTTTAGGACACTTATATTTTTAACGGTGAACGGTTTTGAACCGCAGATGACATCAAATCAACGCGATCATCTGGGAACGCGTCCTTCTGTCAAGGTTCGAAATAAAACGGATTAAAACAGTGAAAAAACAAGGTATTTTAAAACTGTTATAGTTATATTTTATTGTAACCTCAGAAATACCTGTTTTTGATGTTTTTTGTGTGAATATCCCACAAGAGTCCCAACTGCTCCTAACCATGAATGTGATTTGTTCCGCGGCACACCAAATAAAAATGCCTTAAAAAAGTAAATGTACTTTATTGATATGAATAAAGGAAATCATAATCTGTATCTAATCATTTCATGAAATAAATATGAATCTCGAACCAAATTTACAACTTATGTAAAGATGCCATAATAAGCTGCGAAAATATGCAGTTAGATACCGAGATGGAAATTCCGACCCTTATTTCATTAATAAAATCAAACGACTAAATTGCAAAATTTAATATCTAACTAATCACGCCGTTTCCCCGCAGGGGTAGGCAGAGAGGACGGATCGCCAAAAAAACTCGGTCTTGGTACACACTTCTTGCCTCATTCACATTCATACATCGTCTCATACATACTCTTCTATTATTTTGACTCTTGACATGTCCCGACTCGAGTATCTGATTCACTTGATCATACCATGTCTTCCTCGAGCGTCCCCGACTTCTGGTACCATTCGCATTTGCATCATATATCCTCCTTACACTTCGATCTTCACTCATTCGCTCTACATGCCCAAACCATCTAAGCGTCCCTTTCTTAATCTTACTCATTACGCTTACATCAGCCTTGCACTCTTTACGGATCTCCACATTCCTCATTCAAATTTAATATCGTATAGAATAAATGTTTTACACCCCTTTAAGAGTATTTAAAAAACACCATTGCCAAAGTTTAAAATGTACTTACCAGTCTGAAGATGTAACAGAGAGAAACTGGTTCGGTCTCACAGATTATAATTATTTACGATAAAGTTAGGAATCATAAACTAAAACACAATTATTGCTAACACACGTTTGCGATAAACTTTTTAAAACCATACTGTACTTTTTTCAAACTCCTTGTTTACACTTTCCTTCAAAATTTGTATATAAAATAAATGTCTTTGTCTGGTCCATGTGTTTTTCATGTGAGAAATAGAGACAGATATAATTTTAATCTTGTTCATAAAATTTGTGACACACACCGGATGTATTCCAGACAGGCCGACATCTTGGCCCGGCAAAAGAACATCTTAGTATAGCAAAAGGACATACGAAATATGCAGTGTAAGCGACCGGAATTTAGCCCTTTCTGTATAACTTCGAAATTAGTAGCTACAGTTAGTATTGTCCATTTATGCCGACGCCCATATTTCAACTAGTGGTCAATCATTTAAGTAATGCAAAAAGGTAAAAAGTAATGGTAGGAAAGCAAACGTGACTCAAATATTACGACACCGCCCTTTCTATTAAAATGCAACTTTTACGGTCGAGTTCGTATCTCGCGGGATCTCGCCACCTGCATAGCTCGGCGAATATTTTTAATGGAAGGGATACGAGCGGGGCAACTACAGCAATGTTACTGAGCTGAAGTGAGACGGAAGGGGGAGTAAATTTCCAGAATTTGTTGTAAATTATTTAATATCTAAAGAAATATAAATGCGATATGTTTTTTTCAAATGTAGATCGATAACTGAATAGTTTTTCTAGGATTACCTAAATTAAAGAGTATGTGGTGTAAAAAACAACTGAGATAAAACATAAAACACTCTTTTGTGTACCAGTGTTACCCCTGTTCGGTGCGCGAGTGTTAAAGGAAACTCTAGTCGCGGCTCCGGTTTTAGCATGCCCAGATTTTAATAAACCGTTTACAATTTCTTGTGATGCATCAAACGAAGGTTTAGGCGCAGTACTCTCTCAATTAGATGAACAAAACAGGGAACACCCTATTTCCTTCATTAGTAGATCGTTATCGGCTCAGGAAAGGAACCACTCTACTACTGAGAAAGAACTTAATGCGTTAATTTTTGCTTTGGAGAAATTCAGGGGTTACATTGAAGGGTCACCTATCCCTGTAAAAGTAATTACGGATCATTATAGTCTGAAGTGGCTAGTAAACTTAAAATCACCTTCTGGAAGATTAGCTCGGTGGGCTGTCAGATTGCAGCAATTTAACTTTATTATTGAACACAGGAAAGGGAAGGAAAATGTTGTGCCAGATGCTTTATCTCGCGATCCTTTAGTTATTTCATCTATTGTTCAATCTCCCATTATTAGTACTGATCGGTGGTACAATAAAATGTGTCGTGACGTTTTAGCTAAACCTGAGATATTTTCTAAGTGGAAACTTGTAGAGGGAGTTTTATATAAGCATGTGCAGAGTATGGAAGCCCTGCATAAGCCTAATGATTGGAAGGAAGTTGTTCCTAAGGATCAAAGACAAGAGTTGATTGCGTTACATCACGTACCTCCTACATCTGCCCATTTTGGGATTATGAAAACTCTGAATAGGATTTGTTTGAAATTTTACTGGCCTAGAATGTCCTCAGACGTAAGGAAATTTGTATCTAAATGTCACACTTGTTTAGGACAGAAAAGTTCAAATCAGGCTGCACCCGGTCTTATGGGAGATCCTAAGTTGGTCCAGCGTCCTTGGCAGGTTATCTCGACAGATTTATTGGGACCTCTTCCCAGCTCCTACAAGAAAGGTTATAAATATCTATTAGTTGTCGCTGATTTCTTCACTAAATTTACAAAAATTTTTCCGCTGAGAAGTGCGAATGGGAAAAATGTCTCTGCTATTATAGAGGATGAAATTTTCCTAAAATTTGGCGTTCCGGATTGCATCATCGCAGACAATGGTCCCCAATACATTTCGAAAGAATTGAAACATTTAGTTGACAGATATCATGTACGTCACATGTTTTTTAACTGTAGATATCATCCACAGAATAATCCTGTAGAGAGAATTAACAGAGTTTTAGTTACAGCCTTAAGTTCGTACGTGGGAACGGATCATCGAACTTGGGCAAATCATTTACCTGAAATAGAGCTTGCTATTAACACTGCTGTACATGAGGTAACGGGTTACACCCCTTTCTTTTTAAATTTTGGCAGGGAAGCCATTATTTCAGGCAAAGATTACAAATCACCTGATTTTTCTTCGGAAGATTTAACATTCTCGAAACGTGACACATGGGCTCAAGATGTTTCTGAGCTTAATGACATTTTCTGCCAAGTTAGGACGTGTTTACGTCAATCTTACGAACGGAATAAAGTTCACTATGACCTTCGTAGAAGGAATGTGGAATTCAAAGTTGGTGACATTGTTTGGAGACGCTCTTTCGTGTTGTCCGATGCTTCTAAGCATTTATCCGCTAAACTTGCTCCAAAATTTTTAAGAAGCAAAATTATTGATAAGGTCTCGGCTGTCGTTTACAAACTGGCAGATATGAAGGGAAAGCCTATTGGAACATTCTATATTAAAGATTTAATTAGGGCAGAAAATTAATTGTTTTTATTATTATTTACAATGGGAAAAGTGAACGGGTTTCTGGTACCTACACTGATCACGTGGGTATAGGAAACTTATTTCCTTTTTGTTACCTTGTTGATTGGGAGTAATGGTTTTCTTTTCCCTGGAGAATTCCATTCCTCTTTTCAACCTGCTTTGTATGTTACTATGTCGTCATTTCTAATGATTATTATGTATCTATTGTTATTTGTGTTTTGTCTGAAAATTTGTTATACACATCTATATCTCTTAAGAGGATCCGCTCTCATCGTTATGATTATTGTTTCCCGCTGTTTTCTCAGTATCATTGATTAAGTTGTGCTTATTTTGCGCTCTACCTTACTTATTAAGTTGTCATGTCTTGTTGAATGACCTTATCATAAGCTTATGAGCTTCGAGCTTTTGTTTCACACATTAGCTTACCAGCTCTTCTGTTGTGTTTCAGTATGTTGAAGGAAATATACCTTCTATCTAGATGCTGTCATTTCAGCACTTATTTTGGAGAGTTGTTGTGGGGTTATAATGGCTTAGGCTCTTTAGCACATGATAGCCCTCATCAGGCTTACAATCAAGATATTTTTGTTGATTTTTTTATGAAAATTTCAATATCAATAGTCGGTAAGCCATTATCACATTCACAGGTTTATGGTGGTTGGTTCTCTCATGGGTTTTATGTTTTACATATTTAATCATAGTGCATGTCCTTACATTTTTCTTCGTAATTTGATTCCTTCCCTGCTTTTCTAGAGCTCGGAAAAGTATGGAACGAATCAGGTGTTTCGTCAATTTTCTACGGTATTCTTCAGTCACTCACTGGTTCGCTCTGTGACGGAAGAATATGTGCGTGAAAATAATATAATGATTAGATTAATTTCTTTATAATTTTTCTTTAAATTCTGTATTCTCATTCAATATCTTTTAACAAGAAGATTTATTATTGATTTTATATCTAATATTCATCTCTACACTACTGCCATCTATTGTCAAGTAGTACAAAACTTTTATTACCATTGCTTTTGGTTTGATTATTAGCTTCTTTCACTTGTGTGGTTATACATTATTTAGCTGGTATCTTCGATATCACGGTAAATTCTTCTTATTTAAGAAAATTTCCCTTTGAATATTAATTGCATTTGTCATCATGACGTTTTACTATTATTCTTTTGTTTGGGCCTTGGAATTTATTTTTCATTGTAGGTTACCTCGCCTATTTTACAACTGTCACTTTTAGTACAGAACAGTTTGTTAGAGTTTTTAATCAGGTTTTCAACTTGAGCATCACCTTTTTCAATTAGTAAATATATTATAATTCTTGCTTTTTAGGTGTGTACCTTCTTTCCTTGAAAAGGGCTTGCTATTTTAATAAATTTTAGCTTCTTTCATCAATGACCAGTTCGGGTAGGCTAGACATCGAACATTCTCACGAAGACTTCTTCTGCTTCCGCTCATCCTACTACATATTGAGCTCATCAGGATCATCTGGATTGCTCTGCTTCTTCTTCATCGCCATGCTGTCCTACTGAACAAGTCAATCATCATATTCCCTGAACTTACTACATGATGCGCTCATCAGGATCATCTGGATTGCTTTGCTTCTTCTTCATCGCCATGCTGTCCTACTGAACAAGTCAATCATCATATTCCCTGAACGTACTACATGATGCGCTCATCAGGATCATCTGGATTGCTTTGCTTCTTCTTCATTTCGTGCTAGTGCGACTGAAGTATCACTAATCATCTTCGTATGCTGTCCGTCTTTGCTGTCCTTCTCTGGCAACCTTCTGATACTGAAATGGACGGGCTTGTTTGGACAACTTGGAGCCTGAGGTGCTCTACCACATGCACGTCGGAAGTCACATCGTCATTTTGAAGCCCCTTGCTGCCCTCCTTTACGCAACTACTGATTTATACTGCAGGAGTGGTTCCAAGGCCAGTTGGCCACGAGGTGTCAGGCGAACCTCAGACTTATGGGCATAAGTCTTTTGGCTGAGGGGGCATTGTAGCAGTTCTTCACTACCCGCTACATTTTCAAGATTATTCGGAGTGTGTAAACACTGGACTCCACTGGCAAGAAGAGAGGGGACGGCAACTCGAGCGAGCCCGAGCGGCCAGTACCAATACGGCTCCCGCCGGCTGTGGACGCAATCCCGGAAGACACAGCGAACGCTACAAACGACATTGGACGAACATTCGAGACATCGATCTTTTGGGGAAGAATGACGCAACATATTATAATCGTCTTGCTGGTCATTGCTTTCTCATCTAAATTTAACGTCATGTAAAATGATGTTTGGCGCCCTCTACTCTTTATAACAGGTCAGAATACTTTTGTCACACACACACACGTTTTCTTATGTTATTTATTCTTAATCATTTTCTAGTCACACTATCTATCATTGCTACCTATTATTAAAAAGTCCGATGCGCACGACCTTCGGTCGACGCACATGCCCTGAGATTAAATTCAATTATGAAAATTATAGAGATCTCTAGATTGCTCTGGTTTTGTACGCTGTAGAAATAAATAATATGTTGTAATTCATGACTCTTTTTATTACTACTTTTTTTATCATCATGTTTCCTATTGCGGGATTATATCCCGACATAATGGCGCGCAACGTGCCCTTAACCTTGAAATCTGGTTATACAGTTAGCTAACAGCAGTGGAAGTGAATGGTTTTCTACTATGGATTTAATAAATAACGAGTCAGATGAAGACTTTGAAGAAGATTTGATGCAAATTATGGGTACATATATGATACTTAAACGACTCAAGAAAAAGAGAATAACTAGGCGTTACTGGGTTCATGAAATAAATCAAAAGAGAAGTATGTGTGGTGAATATCATACTCATGTATCCAGACTTACTTCAAGATAATGAAAGATTTCATATGTATTTTCAGGTTACTAAAACACAATTTGAAGAATAAACACGAATTTATTCAAAGTGACATACACAAGATTATTTGTCACAGTATGATCCCTGTATATAGCTAAACTCATGTCATATAGAACAGGATATCGTTTTACCAACTCAATTAATTGTTCGTCGGTCATTTCGCTAAATAAATGCAAAAATAATATTAAATTGGCATAAATTCCGTATATGCTCTGTGACAGTTCTCAAACGACTGACGCGTGGCGTCGGGTGTTGTCTAGAAACATACTGCGCAGGCCGCGTCGGGTGGCGAGTTAACCCCCACCATGGGCAACACACCGACCTGGCACGTCTGGATCGGGTGGCGTGTGCGCGCATGGCGTCGCGTCGGATGTTCATAGTGTGATTCTGGTCTATAGAAAACGATACATTTGATTCGACTCAACACGCATCGCGTTTCATCGGGTCGCGTCGGGTTTTAATAATGTGTTTCCACCTTTAATTTGATTCGGCTCAACACGCATCGCGTTTCATCGGGTCGCGTCGGGTTTTAATAATGTGTTTCCACCATAAAGGAAACTAAAAAAAGGCGCGACCATAGACAATATAATTCTCATTCGCAGCCTACCCCATTCATTATCCTAAAATATTATTTAAAAAAAATATATATTTAAAAAAAAATGTTTAAAATGTTGAAATATTCCATCACAACATGAAAAATGTATATGACATAGTCTTGTCCTGCAAAAATGAGCTTTAAGTATCCTTCTTTACTGCTCATTTTCTCAGGACAGCGCAAGTCAGGTAGAATCTTGTTCCAAGATGAATAATCAATCTGTCTCAAAAATAATTTAAGATTACTTGAAATTTGAAATAAATAAAGAATTATATTTGAAATCAATTATAGAGAAGCATTATGATAGAGAATTTGAACAATTGATCAAATTTCAAGGTTCATTTTAAGGTTCTGTGAAAGTCCTATACAAATTCTGTTTTCATATATTTATGGGCTAGTAGCTTGACAAAACTGAAATAGTAACAGAAATTGAAAAAATATAGCACAGAACATGAAAATTAACTTTCAAATTTGAAGAATTATGAAAATTCTCCGAAACAACCCTTTTTTTAATTACTTAATATGATATATGGAGATGGGCTTTTTACGACAGCATCGAATTTTGACATTTCTCTGCTTTACAGGAAAATGAAACACTCATTATTTTTTATTTCGTTTAAGAGTTTAATTTATACATTTATATAAGGATATTAAATTAAAGATAATTATTGAACATGTATTCTCTATATAATCAGAAAAAAGAATTTCCTAGTCCTGATAAGAAGGGCGCCACGATTCTTTTTTGTTTTGTACAAAATATAATTTCATTAATGCATTTTTTTGTTAGAAAATGATTAATGTATACTGTACTACTATTAAGAGAGGCGTATTTATCGTACCCAGAAAAATTAAAGTAGAAACTATCTGGTTCTTAAAAGGCTAGGTTCATGAAAATTTAATTATTATCTATGACTTAATTCTTGTCTATGCTTAACCTGTATATTTTTGACAAGTTCTTTCTTCTCCGACAATTTTTCTTCCTGTTTCTACAGTCTGTTTATCCCGCCCTGTTAAACTTATTATACCATGCATTTGAGGGTTATTGGTAAGAAATAATACTAAAATTCATTGCTATTCATTTTGGTAGCGGCCGTTCTTCCAGTTTAGTTAGTGAATCATCGGGCGTTTTGTCACAGCAGAATGTTTTAAACTGTCAATATGACATCAACCTATTAAATGATTAGTATTTCAAATGCATTTTATTAAAATGATAACAAATATACGGATAACAGTTGTTTAATCACAGGTGGATTACAACGGAATGGCGCTAGAAATAGACAGTAAATAAATAAAGAGTTTTCCCAAGATAAACGACGTTTCTCTCAACCTTTGTCATAACTTCAAGGTTTTCTATTGTGTATTTTTGTTACGACTTGAGAAGCCAAATTTTAAAAACTGAATTCCGTAACAACTTTTTTCTGTTTCAGGGTTAAACTAATTACCAAAGCAGACCATGGATCTACTGAAGCCAAATACTATATCCATCAAGACGGAACCAGGGCTCCAGGAAGAAGGTGGAGGTGAAATTGCATTTTCGGATTTAGATTTCGACCACCCAGCTGTAACGAAGGAAATCTTGCAATATGCGGAGAGTACTCATACAGCCAGTTGCATTACATACGTGTAAAATATATAACTTTAAATACGGATGTCCGTAATCCATGTCTGTTTTGAAATGTCGTGCAAACAGGACATATGCTTGTTTCATCCTGTCTTATAGTTATGTGTATTGGGTATTTACCCTAAAATGCGTCCTTGCCGGAAACTACCAAAATACAGCACTATTTTAACATAATTATACTGTTCACAATAATTTGTCGGTTCCTCTATTTTCCCCTAATTTTATTGAAACATGATGTAAATTACACGTATTTTTTATACGTTAAAAATTCATAAATATTGATTGCGAAAACACTATCCCATTGACTTACAACTCCCTACTTAAGGTGCTTGTTGGTACCTATCATCGTGTTACCTACACCTTTCCTTTTTATCTCCCTTAGGAATATTAATTTTGCCCATCGACCCAACTCTTACCTCTCCTATGCCGACTTAGTGAACTTTAGTTGAGTTGAAAAAATCGTCCTGTCAACAACGTTTGATTACGGAGCCCCCTTTATCGACCGTGTCGAAACTTAAACGCCATCGTGAGCTCGCGCATTTTGGTGAAATTTAGTGATTTGTGTATGAACCAGCGCAAAGGATAGAAGTTTTTTATTAATTGAAAAAATTATTGTTAATTTAATTATTTGAAGGTTAAATTGTTCATTAAAGTTGATATATGCGTGAAATTCGCGTCAGCCGTGCTGTTAGCGATAATTGCCTGTAGGTAATAAAAAATACTTAACTGGTTACAAATTTGTTAATATTTAAAATAAATTGTTGTATTCTCTCGGCATTGTTTGTGCAAATTAATTTCTCAATACAATGGCTGAGAAAAAAGTACTTTTGTTGCAAGCCCGACGTGAGCGAATAGTATCACGTACTCGTATCACGCAAGAGCTTATAGCGAGCATTTATGATGATAGTAAGAAAAAATATACGTTTCTTGCTAGATGTGAAAAGATAAAAGATTGGGTACAAAAATTTTTAACGGTTCATAACGAGATTGAGGAACAATTAATGTCGTTAGACAAGATTACAGAAATGTCAGAACTAGGAATCATTGCGAATAATGTTGATTCAATGTATTTCGAGATCATGCAAATGAAAAGCGTTATCACTAATAATAATGAAAATTCAATTCCTAAAACGGCAAGTAATTCGGTGATTCGTGCACCAGTGATAAAGCTACCCACTTTTGATAGTGACATTAAAAGTTGGTGCTCATTTCATTCCTTATTTAAAAGTCTTATACATGACAGCAATCCATATATACTAATGTAGAAAAATACCATTATCTTTTATCATTTATTACAGGGTCGGCACTGGCACTTATAAAATCATTGCCTCTTATAGAAGAAAATTATGACATTGCATGGAATATTCTGGTAAATCAATACCAACATTCTAGAATTCTTTTCACGCATTATGTTGATGAAATTCTTAATTTCAAAATTTTACAAAACGAGTCAGCGTCAGGTATAGCGCGGTTACTCAGTACGTTTCAAGAGAATTGCGCCGCTATAAAGGCGATGAAGATAGAAAATATTTTTGATAAATTTGTTGGTCATATTATGATACGATCGATGGATCTGACAATTTGAATCCAAATTGCCCGGTGAAGAGATTCCAGGGTTGGATTCAATTTTCGAGTTTTCTAAGAAATCAAACGCGTATTTTAGAAATGTTATCTCCACATACTACAAAAGAGAAAAAAGGGTTCGATAATAACCTTCATTGTCCATTATATAAAGGTGCACATTTTCTTTCCAAATGTCGATCTTTTACATCTTTAAGTCCCATCAAAGGAGGGACGAAATTAAAACTTTAAACCGTTGTTTCAATTGTTTGAAACAGCACCATGTAAAAGATTGTGTATCAAATTTAACATTCTTGGTTTGTAATAAAAAACACCATTCAATGTTGCACATTACCGCCGAACCATCGGGCGAAAATTAACTAAGTAATTCAAGTGCAACCAACCCTGGCCGCAACAACGATTCCGAGCGTTTCTACCATTTTGTTAGAAACTGTACAACTTGAGGTCCGAAATCCATATAATGATTTTATTCCTATTCGCGCCGTCATGGATTGTGGGAGTCAAGTCTCTCTGATTACGGAAAGATGTGCTAAGCTCTTAGGTTTGTCTATTAAGGCACATCGTATTTCACTGAATGGCTTAGGCAATTCTAGTATAAATTCTTGTCATGGAAAAACAAAATGTTTTATAAAACCTCGAATTAAAAAAAGGGCCTATTCTTCAATGTTAAACTGTCGTGATTACGGAAATCAATTCTACTCATCCGTCATATGATTTACCATTGAGTGTGACGTCACAATTTAAAAATTTAAAATTAGCTGATGAATCATATTACATGTCGGGCAAAATAGACCTTTTGTTAGGAGCTGACGTGTACTTGGATATATTTAATAGTGGCCATGAAATAATTCACGGCTATCCATTTGCTGTAAACAGTGTATTCGGTTACATTATAATGGGGAAGATGGAAAATTTGTTATTGAAATCGCCTTCGTCTTTGTTGAAACAAATTCGTTAAGCAATACTCTTAGAAAATTTTGGGAAATTGAAGAAACACCTTCAATTATGACGAGTAATCCGGACGACGAATTAGCCGAAACAATCTACGCTTTGAATCACTATCGAGAATGTGATGGTAGATATGTTGTGCCATTATTAACAAAATCTGAAATAATGCCTTCTCAAAATTCGTTCAAACTTGCGGAATCGCGATTGAACAAACTAGAAATTCGTTTTAAAAGGGATCCCATGTTAGCAATTAATTACGGAAATTTTATATAAGAATATGAGTGTCTGGGACACATGACACGGGTACCTCGGAATTAAAATTCATTTTTCATGTATTTACCTCATCATTGTGTTTTGAATCCTGACAGTAAAACTATAAAACTACGTGTGGTCTTTGATGGGTCGGCAAAAACCCAACCAAATTACTTATCTCTAAATTACCTTTTATTGAACGGTCCAAAATTGCAATCTGAAATTCAACGTATGATTTTAAATTTTCATAAATATGTATTTACAGCTGATATTCGTAAGATGTATAGGCAAATATTAATTATTCCATCTCAGCGTAAATTCCAAAATATTTTGTGGAGAGAATCTCAGAATGAACCGTTTATTGATTTCGAGTTACAAACTGTAACGTACGGGTTGTCTAGTTCACCATTCTTGGCCATTCGTAGCCTTCGCCAGATAGCACAAGATGAAGGATCAAAGTATCCTGACGTTGCCAAGGTTCTATGCGATGATTTTATGTAGATGATTTGGTAACGAGGACAGAAACGATTAGCACAGCCCTAGAAATCAAACAATATATCATTGGATTGATAAATCTTGGGAAATTAAAATATGTAAATGGTTTGTAAATGGCAATCTAATACACCTTCACTTTTGGATCATGTTTCACAAGAGCACCAACAGGATGGTCATTCTTTTGATAACGCCGGAACTGATCAAATTCTTAAAATATTAGGCATTCAGTGGAATCCAACGACTGATAATTTGATCGACCCACAAGGTCGATCTACCTTCAAATGAGATATACACAAAAAGAACAATTTTACCAACGGTAGCTCGTTTATTCGATCCACTTGGGATCATCACCCCAGTGACATTTTTTGCAAAATGTCTATTACAGGAACTATGGAAGTTAAGTGTCGATTGAGACGATCGTGATGTTCCACCACATATTCATAATACGTGGAGTAAATTTGTAAGTCAGCTTTCATTACTTCGAACACTGAATATCCCTAGATATTATAACACGGTGATCACAAGTCTTCTTTTCCTCGTAGGGTTCTGTGACGTTTCACAATTAGGTTATGCTGAAGAAGTATATTTATTAGAGCGTAATAGCAATACCACTCACATTTTATTGGGAAATCGAAGGTCGCTCCTTTGAAAACCCTGTCAGTTCCACGACTAGAATTATGTGGGGCTGTTCTCCTCACGAAACTTGTAAAGTATATTATGTCATCTGTAAAATTTGCCGAACAAATAGAAAACGTTTTTTTATTTACAGATTAGACTATTGTACTAGCGTGGTTAAAAACGCCGCCATATTTATTGAAAACATTTGTTGCTAATAGGGTTGTACAAATACTGGAAAATACACCAAATGCTGTTTGGAAGCAAGTTGTCTCTGAGGAAAATTGTGCCGATTCCGGTTCAAAAGGGCTTTTCCCAGCAGACATTATATCTCACCCTTTGTGGTTTACGGCACCAAATTTTTTTTTTTTTTGTTTTTTTATTATTTATTGAGTTAGTTTATACATTTGAATATAAACAAGATAATATTTCATTTTGTAATTTTACATACTTTTACAATAAATATAACATTTCTTTTTAAATACATTCATTCTTCCTTCATTCTTCAGACTTTCAGGCATTTCATCATACATTTTTATTCCTTTGTACATTAGGCAGTTCTGTGATTTTGTTTTTTTTCATATGTGGCAATCTAATCCTATTTACATTTCTGGTTTCGTAATTATGAACATCTCTATTAAAAACAATTTCATCCTTAAAATATTTTGGCATTTGGTTGTTCATGATTTTATGTACAAAAATTAACACATTAAATAATAGTCTCTTTTTTATAGAAATCCAATTTAGCTGTTCTCTCATTTGATCTATGCTTGCGTATTTTCCTTTTCCTAGTATACATCTCATAGCTCTATTCTGTATAACATCTAGCTTGTTCAAGTTTCCTTCATTGGCCAAATACAACATAGTAGAGCAATAATCTAAATGTGGAGCAACTATAGTTTTATAAATCAGCTCTGTAGTGTTTCCATTTAGTTTATTTCTTAATCTTCTAAGAAAATTGACTTTTTTAGATACCTTCTTTAGCACATATTCAAAATTTGCTGCGAAAGTTAGTTTTGAATCTAGTATCACACCCAGGTACTTAATTTCATTTACTTTTTCAATTTTTTCGTCATTAATTGTCAATTTTAACTCTGTGTTATGCGTTTTGTTGCCTATTTCCATATATTTTGTTTTGTTGACATTCAGTTTTAATTTGTTTAATTTCAGCCATTTCGCTATATTTTGTAGGTCTTCATTTAATTTATTGATTGCATCTATGTACTCTTCACATGAAATATAGATTAATGTATCTTCTGCAAATAATCTAATTTTGCAATGTTTTATGGTTTTAATTATATCATTAATGTAAATAATGAATAGAATTGGACCTAATACCGACCCTTGTGGAACACCGAGGTTGTTTTCTATCGGTTCTGATTCTGAGCTTTCCACTTTTGTTACCTGTTTTCTTTCATGGAGATATTCTTTGAAAAGATTTAGAGCTACTTCAGAAAGACCTATATCTTCTAATTTTTCCAAAAGTTTTTTCCTTTCTATCGTTTCAAATGCTCTTTTAAAATCTAAAAATGTTGCAATGGTGATTTTTTTATTATCTGTTTCTTTCTTCCATGTATCAATCACAATGTTTATTGCAGCTTCACAAGAGTTATTATTTCGGAATCCTGATTGTTCGTCACATAATATATGATGTTTTTCCAAATACTCAACGAGTTGTTTCTTTATTACAATTTCTTGTACCTGTTCGTATTTTGGTAACATATTTATAGGTCTAAATTCTTCACATTTTCTGGTATTCACAACTTTCGGAATCGGGATCACAATAGATGTTTTCCATGTGTTTGGAAATTTTCCACTTCTTAACGATTCATTTATTATGTTCAGTAGATGAGGTCCTATCACTGGCATTGCATCCTTTAAAACTGTAAAACTTATTCCATCTGGACTCTCTTTTGATTTGGTGCTGTTTAGAATCTGTAAAAGATATGTTTCATCAATCTCTTTAAACACAAGTTTTTCTCGGTTTAGGGGAACATTTCTCACGCGGTTGTCTTCCTTCAGTATTGGTATACTCTGATGTAATTCCGTTATGCTGTTTACAAAATATTTGTTGAAGCAGTTCTGTATGCTACCCTGTATCTGATGTGGAAATTCAATGTCATGTTTCATCTCTTTATCTTCAGTTTGCATTAATCCTTTTATGGTTTTCCACATTTTTTTAGTGTCTCCTTTTTCACAGATAATTTTATTTTTGAAGTAATCGTTCTTACAAACTTTCAGTTGTTTTGAGTATTTATTTCTTGCATTTTTGAATGCTTTCCAGTCTTGTGAGTTTCTTGAGATTTTTGCAATTTTGTACAGTATATCTCTTTCATATTGTATTGATTGTAGTTCTATGTTATACCATTTATTTGTTCCTCTTATTTTAGTAGTTTGGATTGGTATTAACTGGTCGATTACTTCTTGAAGGTTATTTATTAATGATTTAGACTTTTCATTAAATTCCATTTGATGAAGTTCATTCATATCACCCAGAAGTTCAATTAACCTTTCACTGTTATATTTTTTATAATTACTGTATTTTATTACTTTGCTGGTTTTCGTATTAGTTCTTTTTGTGTTATCTGTAATGTGGATAAGGTTATGGTCGGTTATTTTTGGCTCATCTAGAACTTTTACATTCAAATCTAATCTGTTGGATATGACAAGGTCAATTAACGTCCTGGATTTATCCGTTATTCGTGTCTCACTTTTAACAAGTTGTTTCATTCCCGATGCTTGGATAATTTTTTTAAGTCTTTTAGTATATGTATCATTCAAATTTTTGAAATTTATATTAAAGTCACCAGTTAGGATATTATCTTCTTCTTCTTCTAGGTTTTGGGTGCACCAGTTCTCTATAAATGATAGAAAGTCTTTGGTACTTGCATTTGGAGAATGGTAAATTACTCCGTATACTCCTTTCTTATATCCAGAAGTTATCCTGATCGCTAGTATCCAGCAGTTCTTTTCTTATTTTGTGTTAGAAATAACCTCATATATTATGTCTTTTTTGATAATTATTATTGCTCCCCCTGTGTGTCTACTGTAGGAATCACAGCGTATTGTTGTATATCCTTGAAAAGTAACTTCGCTGTCTTCAATATCGCATGTTATGTGAGTCTCGCTTAACATTACAAGTGCAGGATCATTTCGTTGAATCAGTATCTGGATTTCTTCATTATTCGCTATTAGACTCTGAATATTTAAATAAATGATTCCTTGCAGTTGGTTGCTTTTTATAAAAAATTTACCTTTTTCTTCTCCAATTCCAATTTCCTTTTGTATACTGGACATTCGAAGCTCCACGCTGGATGATTTGAGTCTAGGTTTATCTTCAACTTGTTTTTAGTATTAATACAATTATTACACTTTTCTGTTCCTCTAATAGCCTTGCATTCTTCACTTTTATGACCACCTGTACATTTAGGGCATACAAAGGAGTCTTTTTTACATTCGCTCCCTTTATGGTTGAACCCGTAGCATTTATAGCAGCGCTTAATGTCAAATGCATCAAATACTCTGACCCTTTCCCATCCAATATTTATTTTTTGCATTTGCAACATTATTCTATGTGTTTGTGTATCTACTTCCAAATATATTATATATTCTTCTCCTTTTTTAATTTCTTGTTTTTTATTACAGTTACTTCCATTTTTTGTGGTTCTTCTGGAAACTCGTTCTGAATTTTTATGTTCTGAACGATTTCTTTTTCATCCATTTTATGTGTTACTCCAACGACTTTTATTGATGGGAATCTTTTATTCGGGATCTTCGTTGTATATTTTTCACAGAACTTTATTTTTATGTCTTCCTGTAGTTTTTCAATATGCTGACTATTTCTACATGTAACAATTATTTTACCATCCTTTGCATTTTTTATTCCCATCACTCCTGTTTCAATTGGATCAATTTGTTTTTTAATATCCTCTTCGGTTTTCTCCGTGGTCTGCTCTTCTTTCGGAGTGATAATAATTTTCTTCCCCAAATTTTGGTATTGCTTATTGTTACCCGTAATTTCCTTAAGTATTCTATTTTCTCCAGAAATATCGGCCATTTTTGCTGCCATTTCGCTTATTAACCCCAAAATTGTAATTGTTTTCGGGATTAATTTATTAATTTGTTCATTGTTTAGTTTTGTCGAAATGTCATTAATGCAATTTTGTAGAATTAGAACTGCATCTGTGGCTTTATCAATAAAACTTTTAGGATCCATCTTGAGTTACTTTATTTATTTCACTATTCACGGCAAAAATCAAGTTTTATGTCCGTTTATCTCAGATCACCTGTCTATTTTAATGTTTTTCTGTGGTTTTCTTCTGTCAAAACTTTTAATGTAAACTTTAAAGATATATTGCACCTTGTTTACTCAAGACAACGAAAAACCAATTATTTGAATACATTCATTTACCACTTATTTTTAAAACGATATATTGCTTGATTATTTTGAAACACCAATATAGCAACACTTTAACATAATTTAAGGACAACTTTATTGTTATGTTCAGAGTTCAATTCCATAGATTTTTTGGCTTCACCAACCAATAGCACTCTGAATGGCTTCACCAACCAATAGCACTCTGGCCTTACAATCAATCTGACGGAGAAATACCCGAAATCAAAACACGCAACCTTAAAACGTTTTTATCATCTCAAATAGTACCTAATTCGACTATTAGTAAATATTCTTCATTTTATAAACTACAACGCGTTGTCGCTTGGATAATGCGTTTCGTAAATAATTGTCAGAAACGTCCTGGTAGTGGAAATTCAAACTCGACTTATCTTAGTTCTCGTGAATTAGATCACGATTCGCTTATGAAAATCGTACGCATCGAACAGGAAACTTATTTTTCTGTTGAAATACGTAATATGCGAAATGGCAGTCCATGTTCAACGCAAATTCAAAACCTGAAACCGTTTCTTGATAATCACGGTATTATCAGGGTGGGAGGTCGACTCAAGTATTCAAATTTTTAATACGAAAATAAATTTCCGATCTTACTTCCGAAATTCTGTCATTTAGCTTATTTAATTGTAGATTATTATCATAAAACATATCTTCATGTTAAGCCACGAAGCCTTGAATTCACTATTCAGCGTAAATTTTGGAAAGTGGCTGCACGGAATAAAATTCGCTCACAACTGTCGAAATGCATTGTCTGCCATAAAATGAAATCTTCGGCGCTTCCTCCCCTAATGGATGATTTACCTCCCTATCGAGTGCAAGAAAGCCGTGCTATTTCTCGAGTCGGTGTTGATTTCGGAGGTCCTTTCACTTTAAAAGATCACAAACGTAGGGGAGCAAAAACGTCAAAGGGTTATTTATGTCTATTGTATGAATGGCGACGAAAGCAGTTAATTTAGAGATCGTGTCCGATTTATCTTCTGAAGCATTTATTGCAGCCTTTAGCCGGCTTACAGATCGTCGAGGGTTATGTTCTGAAATCATAAGCGGAACCAATTTCGTCGGTACAAATTGGTACCTACTCGCTATAAATAAATTCTTGGCATCACAGCGTGATGTTATTATCTAATCATCTAACCCTCCAGCAAGTCCTTATTTCGGAGGGTTATTTGAGGCAGGGATAAAATCTGTAAAATACCATTTAAAACGGGTGATATGTGAGACCATTCTAACTCATGAAGAATTTGCGACAGTTCTCACTAGAATTGAGGCCATCCTCAACTCCCGCCCTTTGTTTTCAATGAGCTCAGACCCCGAGGATGTGAATGGACTCACCCCAGGCCACTTAAACAAAATGTTTGTTATGGTCCAGGAACCATTCTTCGAAATTTTATACTTAATTTAGTAAAAAGTTTTTTTCAAATGGTTTTCTGCCAAGCCTCAGGGATTCAACTTGAATGAACAATTTACCTATGTATTTTGAAATTTAGCTATTATTAAATTTTGTATCATAATTTTTAATTGGGCGGAAATCTTGGTACCTAGCATCGTGTTACCTACACCTTTCCTTTTTATCTCCTTTATGAATATTGTTGTTGCCCATCGACCCAACTCCTACCTCTCCTATGCCGACTAAGTGAATTTGGTTCAAGGCTGGCCATGCAAAGATCCATTCTATTTTTACCCCTTTTTATTTCAGGAAGCACTAATGTGGAAACAGTTACCATAAACGCTGATCTTGGACTCCGACAAGATGAAGCGGGGCTTACTTATATGAAAATTGACATAGACCTGCCGGATGTTAAAGAGGAATGCTTGGAACGCTTTGGAAGAATTACTAAGGCAGCAGGTAAAACCAATTTTCATTGTAAACTTGAAAACTTCGGCCCCTCCTATATTTTATAACGTTTCTACGAACTTACTTCGATTATTTTCTCAAAGTTTAACTGAATAATTTTCATCCATGTTATTTTTCAAATTTGTTGACAGATCTTCGGACGCATTTTGTGGAAAAGGGGTTCACTCCTCCCCATCGCAACTACTCCTTCTCTCCTAAGTCAAATTTCGCAACGAACTTTCTCACCCATGTAAGAGAAAAACCTTTTTCTTGTTCCAAGTGCAACTATTCAAATGCTCAAAAGCGAAATTTAAAGAGACACATGCTGACTCACAGTGGAAAAAAACCTTTTTCATGTTCCGTATGCATCTATGCGTGTTGTCGAAAGGGTCAGCTAAAAAGGCACATGCTGACTCACAGTGGAGAAAAAGCTTTTTCATGTTCCGTGTGCAAATATGCGTGTTGTAAAAAGGGTCAGCTGGAGAGACACATGCTGATTCACAGTGGAGAAAAACCTCTTTCATGTTTGGAGTGCGATTATACAAGTTATAACCAGGGTAACCTGAAGAGACACTTGCTGACTCACAGTGGAGAAAAACCTTTTTCATGTTCCCTGTGCAACTATGCGTGCTCTCAAAAGGGTCAACTTATGATCCACATGCTGACTCACAGTGGAGAAAAACCTTTTTCATGTTCCGTATGCAACTATGCATGTTATCAAAAGAACAACCTAACGAACCACATGCTGACTCACAATGCAGAAAAACCTTTTTCATGTTCCGTGTGCAAATATGCGTGTTGTCAAAAGGGTCAACTGAAGAGCCACATGCTGACTCACAGTGGAGAAAAACCCTTTTCATGTTCCGTGTGCAGCTATGCATGTTATCGAACGAGCGACCTAACGAGCCACATGCTGACTCACAGTGGAGAAAAACCTTTTTCATGTTCCGTGTGCAAATATACGTGTTGTAAAAAGGGTCAGCTGAAGAGACACATGCTGATTCACAGTGGAGAAAAATCTCTTTCATGTTCGGAGTGCGATTATACAAGTTATAACCAGGGTAACCTGAAGGCACACATGCTGAATCACAGTGGAGAAAAACCTTTTTCATGTTCCCTGTGCAACTATGCGTGCTATCGAAAGGGTCAACTAAAGATCCACATGTTGACTCACAGTGGAGAAAAACCTTTTTCATGTTCCGTATGCAACTATGCATGTTATCGAAAGAGCAACCTAACGAACCACATGCTGACTCACAATGCAGAAAAACCTTTTTCATGTTCCGTGTGCAAATATGCGTGTTGTCAAAAGGGTCAACTGAAAAGCCACATGCTGACTCACAGTGGAGAAAAACCTTTTTCATGTTCCGTGTGTAGCTATGCATGTTATCGAAAGAGCGACCTAACGAGCCACATGCTGACTCACAGTGGAGAAAAGCCTTTTTCATGTTCCGTATGCAACTATGCATGTTATCGAAAGAACAACCTAACGAACCACATGCTGACTCACAATGCAGAAAAACCTTTTTCATGTTCCGTGTGCAAATATGCGTGTTGTCAAAAGGGTCAACTGAAGAGCCACATGCTGACTCACAGTGGAGAAAAACCTTTTTCATGTTCCGTGTGCAGCTATGCATGTTATCGAAAGAGCCACCTAACGAGCCACATGCTGACTCACAGTAGAGAAAAACCTGTTTCATGTTCCGTGTGCAAATATACGTGTTGTAAAAAGGGTCAGCTGAAGAGACACATGCTGATTCACAGTGGAGAAAAATCTCTTTCATGTTTGGAGTGCGATTATACAAGTTATAACCAGGGTAACCTGAAGGCACACATGCTGAATCACAGTGGAGAAAAACCTTTTTCATGTTCCTTGTGAAACTATGCATTTTATGAAAAAAACCGACCTTCACGGAGACATGCGGATTCACAGTGGAGAAATACCTTCTTCATGTTCCAAAAGTCACATATTAATGTTTTTTATTTATGTATTCATTTTTGGGAAATCGACAGTTTACATTTAATCAGTTTGTACATAAGTGTAATTTAGTAAAATAAAATCAATTATGGATTTCCTCCTCGTGACTTTAACTGAGACAACATAATTTAAATTTGTGAGAAAGGAACCTGAATTTAAAAATTATACAAATTTAATATTTAAATTTGTATAATTTTAATTACAAATTTAATATTTACCAAAAGATTACATAAAGCGAGGACTTCTGCCTGTCAGAACGCTCCAATAAAGAGAGCGACTCAACTGCTTAACGATTCTGCATTAGCCATCGCCATTTTCAATGTCACTTACAGACAATTCAGTAACTATCTTATAACATATGTCACAAAATAGTAAAACTGCCTGTGTAAACCTTTAATTTGTATTCTTCTCCATAATATATTGGTGTATAACCGTTTTATGGAGAACATGAAAAAATAAATAAATAAAAAAAACGAAAAATTTACGAAACAATACATTTATAGCCATGGAGATTGTAGATATAAATCAAATCAAAATAGAGATATAAACAATAAAGACATAAACACTATGCACAAACCATCAGAGAAATATTTTTTTATGGACCTCTTGTATTTGGTTAGTTCGCAACTGAATATATCAACCTTGGTTAATACGCTATTATAATTATTGCATAGTCTGTTCAGGCAAGAATTCTGCTTAGAGTTGGTTTTGCTATGATCAACCTGAATAGGATACAAGAGCGTGTTGAACGCGCAGGTACATTGAATGGAATCTTGTTTAGCACCTCTGGGCATTAAATATTATTGTTAACTACTTTATACAGGAATAGTGCCTAACAATTATGATGCCTCCGTACACACAGTGAATCAATTTAAAGTATGAAGCTGCTTCTGCATAATTATTAAATCTTACAAATGACTTGTAACAAATATATTTAAGGAATTTGTTTTGGATTGCTTCGATGTTGTTTATTTGGTTTTTGTAAATTGGAGACCAAACAACTGAGGCACACTTAGGGCTGCCACCTTTCAAAAACAGGTTTCTTCAAAAACTTCAAAAATTTTTGGCAATTCATATTGTAATTAATCTTCAAAATTATCTCTGCCTTCACCATGTCCACTGACAAGTAATTTTGCTCGTCTGTCTACAAATTTCCCATTAAAGAAATCACGCGTTCAACAAAAGCATTGTTTATAGGGATTGAATAAAATATCCAATTATTTTTTGCAGTTCGGTGAAGGTTCAGGTGACTTTGAATAACTGAACCCATCGTTAATCAACAGGCAATATTGAATCACTAGATTGTACGAACTGAGGAAATACTTGATTTAATTTTCGGGTCTCGTCATAAAGTTTATCTTCGTCGACATTTTTCAAACCAAGTGATTCGACAGCTTCCACAGTATCTTTGTAACTTACTGCACTTGTTAGATCGAATTTGGAAAAGATTTTGAATACAGAATCCTCAAAATTACAATATTTCTGTAAACCTCATTGGCTTCTTTTTTTTAATTGATCCTGATCAGAAGGCCTTAAAAACTCTCATTATTTTGGCACCGTAAAATTCATCATGCAGTCGGCTTTCAACCTTGTCTTTTATGTTTCTCATAATTGGGTGCAACTCAGCAGCTGTCACGGAGCAATAGTATAGCTTCTGTCAGCATATTCATGTAATGATGAATGAAATATAAATAACATTCCTGTAGTGTGATCCTTATAGATAAACTTCCAGCGTCATTGGATTCGCCTTCGCCACACTCTTTTGCAAATTCCCGTATTATTTTATGGCATGCTGCTTCACCACGTCTTTTAAAATACGCTGATACAGCAGGCCACGACAATATCAATCGGTCAACAGCTCTCCCCAAACTTAACCATCTAGTTGGCCCATGTCGTAAAACTTTTCTGTATTTAATTTCAAAAAATTATTGTAATTCTCTCGTCCGTTTTGCACTGTTCGAAAATTCCGCATACACTTTGATAAAGCTTTGATGGCGTTTCTTCCAGCTTTGTGAAGATGGTGACAATTACAATTTGCTTTAACGACTTTGGTGTCAGAATATTTGTCATTCATTTTTTGGTACACCGAATTGTGAGCACCATAATTCACAGATGAATTGTCTGCAGCGAATGCAGACAACAAAGTTGTGTCTAAGCCGTGTTGAAGCATGACATTTTCAATGTTCTCAAAAATCTTTTGAAATGTTTCGTTGATAAAAATAATTTTAATTAATTATTTTTAATTAATTTTATTAATTTTAATAATTTTAATTTAATTAATTTTCCTGATAAAAATCCATTATTTATTTTGAATACCTTTTTCTTGGTCAAAGTAAATTTCACGTTCCAAAATACACATTTCGCGTTTTTTTCATCTAATTTTCTCACCCATTTTCTTTACGTCTCATTTTCTGGCCACGATTGTTGTAAATTAGATTCGTACTTTTTTTCTTCGATTTTGATTCTCCGTCTTCTATTATGCTAATTATAAATCAAAACACTTCAAAACTAGGGACTTTTAATAGAAAAACGATCGAAAATAATCTATGATTGAAATTTAAAAAAAGAAAGCATAAAACACTGCTGTTTGTGCTGACTGAGCTGTGCTATTGTTTCCATTCTAATGTTTGTCCCGCAGATGTTCCCCGCCCCGCCCCTGCCCCTGCCGACCGGGGCGCGATGCACTCAGTCAGACAGTCACGGGTATAACTCCGCTTAAAAACGTCAACACAAACTGAAGCCATTTTGAAAATCTATATTTGTTACGTCAACGATGTTTTTTTTGTTTCTCGCTCACTTTACCATAAGACTCGTGTGCCAGAAAGAGAGTTCGCAAACCGTGTAATGCGTGTTCTCGCCGCTAGGTGGCCGACTCATGCTTCCCGCCATTTCACTTCCTCGAAAAAACTGTAAACAAAGATTGACGGACGCCATTGTTTGTCATCATAACATTGCTAAACATTTTTTAATATCTGGTTGTGTGAAACAGTAAAGTTGATTTATGTGTGAAAATGCCTACCGATAAAGTCCTTAAAACGTGTTGTGTGAAAGGATGTACGGACAGAGACTATTCGACACAAGTTTCCAACCATAACCTCTGAGAGTCCATTTCGAGAATGGTGTTCAGCACGTATCATGACTACATCCTAAAAGGTATTCTATACTGCATCAGCCTATAATAATAATAATATGTTTTGTTAATTCGGTTTATGTAATAATTATATTTATTTCAGAGCGTAAAATCTCAACCAGCAGCGTACCCGTTGCTGCACAGGGGATGCTAGTAAAAAATGAAGGTACATATCTGTTTTATATTACTTAAAAGGGAATAGTTTTGTTCCTATAATATTTCAATCTTTTCTTCAATAACTATGATATATTTTTTTCCAGAAATAAGTGCAGGACCCAGTCATGTCTTCTCTGCAACCAGCAGCGTTGCTCTTGCTGCACAGGGGATGGCAGAACATAGATGTAAAATATCTTGTATAGGTGACCCATATGATCCCATAAATTCATCAATCCTAGCAAGCGAGTACCGTCCCACAGAGAGGTTTTGCTTAAATTATCCCACTAAGAAATTTGCTATCAACGCTCTTGAAATTCATTATGTCGTCGAGTACCTATGTACTAAATCATAATTGCGAAAATTTATATCTTGTGCCCATTATTAAAGAAACCATTGCCAAATATATATGTTTTGATTGGCTTAATTGTAACGAACATAAAAAAATTTGATTTAATTCATTATCTTAATGACTGTACCATTTATAATCAATGCATGCTGTACCGATGTCAATAGAAAATGAATTGGCAAAGATACACGACCATACAATGGACCTGACTCCATAAAGAAAATGGCGGTACTGCGACATTTAAAATATGCTAAATATAGGAAGAAATGGTTGTCATAACTAATTTCTTTATAAGTTAAAACCAATTAGGACCACAATTTTTTCCTATAAGCGTCTTTTAAATATCGTAGTACTGCCATGCTCCTCATTAAATTAGGTCCATTGTATGGTTGTGGTGTATCCTTGCCAATTCATTTTCTATTGACATCTCTATAGGTATGAGTGGTAGAATAATAACGAAAAAATAAATATATAAGTCAAATATTGTTATCGTTTGTAATGTTAAGCCAAATATTCTCTGATGCGGCGTTTACATTTTTCAGTTTGGCCGTATTAGTCTGCAGCCCAATTTCAGTCTACGACTAGTGTTAATATAAAAATAGTCAAATTAGTGCAGTGCAGCACTGCAATGCTGTCCACCACAACAACAAAACATAAAAAAACTTTTGTTCCGCATAAATATTTGAATTCATATTCCTTTCTTACAAAATTTAATTTACTTACGGCCGTTGTGGCCAATCTAATCTGAGCCGAATACTCGACTCAACCCTGCTGAAATGCCCAAATCCGTTTTGCCCAAAGCATTTGATCGCCACACCACTCAAATTTAAGGAAGCTAACCTCGTGGATTAAAGACGCTTAAGGAAGACCTACTTACAAAAACCGACAACAGAGCGAAATACGCGAAAGCAATCGATCTGTCATCGCTGTCATCTGTCATCAGTTCACGCTCTTGTCGGTTTTTTAATTCGAATTATGAACATTTTGAATATAGTAGATGCGGTGGAATGGGCCGATATGCTTGATAATAATATTGGATTATATAGGCGGCGACAAGACGGCGATATAAATTTTATACATATATTAAAAACGTGTTTTTTATACATTTTGAGCCAAATAGAGGATAACTTGACTTACGCAAGCGAAAGGGAAAATTTTTACTTAGGTATTCGAGTGTCATTGAATATATTTAGCACTTATCAGGTCTGAAAACCTTTTATCTAATGTTATCATGCTTTGTTTATTTCTTTTTTAGAAACTGCCCAGTTTTACCATGCAATCAATTGCTTGTTGCTTTGCGTTTCTACGCAACTGGAAGTTTCCACATAACAAATGGAGACTTTTTTAAAATTTCCCCATCTACGACCAGCAAAATCGTAAAAAATGTTTCTCGTGCCTTGGCAAGTTTAAGGCCTGTCCACATTAAATTACCAATAGGGGAAGAGGTGGAAGTAGTAAAAAGGGAGTTCCACGAAATAGCCGGATTCCCCAACGTAATAGGTGCAATTGATTGCACTCATGTCAAAATTCAATCCGTGGGTAAGTGCCAGACAAGCATGTGTTTTAGTTTTGTCTGCATGTTTTTCTGTACTGTACCAATTAAGTATTGTGTTGACCATCTGATTTCTCCGAAAGGTGGACCAGAAGCTGAAACGTTCAGAAATAGGAAGGGCTACTTTTCCATTAACGTGCAGACCATTTCAGATGCCAGAATGAGAATAAGAGACATTGTAGCAAGATGGCCAGGATCTACACATGACTCTTTCAAGGCTGCCGAGCCAGAGCAATGTTCGAGACAGAGCAGTACCCAAATGGAGCACTCGTAGGAGATAGTGGATATCCATTAAAAGTATATTTATTGTTTAAATATTCAAATACCTTTTTTATAACTTAACTTTAAAATGAATGTGTATGATTAATGGGTACTTTATATTTAATAGGTAAATGAGAGTGTATTTGGGAAGCATGTTTATGAGAATTGACAAGGTTGTAGAGATATTGAAAGAAGGGATAAATGCAGATAACTCGATTAATGGTGGACTGACATGCTTCGCTCTAACTCTCTTAACGTTCCAAACTCTTCTCCCATTAGCTTATTCGGAGAGTCATTTGACATGTTTTCAGTTGGTTGTTGGTCATTCACTGACCCATAAGGGTTGGGAAATGGAAGGTTAGGTACATTTATAAATTAAACAATCTCTTCTTGCTATACAAATGTCTCATATATTGCAATAAATGAATCCACGCTACTAGAAAAAGCTTTATTCTCTTTGTGGATGGATTTGGCAGTTAATTTACTGATTTTAAATCTATTTTTGCTGTCATGTCTCTCTAAACTGTCGGCCAATGAAAATACATGCAGTTTTGTTAGGTTTTGATGAGCAAATATTAAATATTCAGTACTCGACGTAAAATGTGTTACGAGGTTGAACTTTCAGGAAATTAAAAAAAAAAAAAAAAACAAAGAAAAAACTGTTTTGTTAATGAAGGTTTTTTGAATCTGAACTCTTAACTGTAACCTTTGATAAAACTACAGAAAAAAACATCATCCACATAAAGATTCAGCATTAAAAAACTAGGCAGAAAGTTACAAGTTTTACATAAATAATAGAAGAGTTTACAGTTTATAGGAACATAGTATGGAATGTGTTAGTATGGAATGTTATAGGAACATAGTATGGAAGCAACACCAATAAACCGGAGTGACCAATCACAGGCATCCGGAACGTTGGTGTTGGCAGCTCTCTATGCCGTGAAGGAGCGCATCTAGTGGAGTATCCTTGTTCATCAGAGCGTTTGGAGTGGGAGTCGTAACCCTCGGCAACAGAGACTCGAAGATGTGGGCAACATGAAAGCAAACCAAAGAAAGATTAAAAAGTACACATAAAAGGCATTATTATTGATATTGGTCTGCGAAGCTAATGAACGATGACCAATAAACAAGAATCATAAATCATAAAGAAAATAGTTCCCACAAAGCAAAACTAGCAATTAATAGAATATAGGGAGAATTTGATATTGTTTACTGTGACATACATATATATGCACATTATGAGAATATTTGAAACAACTGAAAATAACTTAAGAAAATTGTGACATACATATATACGCACATTATGAAAATATAGGAAATAATAAAAAAAACAAGAAAAAAATCCTTTAGTGCGGGAATACTTAGCGCGTGCACCATTCTTGAGTGCTCCAGCCGAACGTGGATTTACTTGATTTTAAGGACATTCTGCAAAAGAAAACAGTATAACATTATTACAAATGTATGTTTTATTTCATATTTTAGACATATCTGCTGACACCATATCGAAATCCGGAAACACCCAACCAGAACAACTACAACACAAAACATATAAAAACAAGGAACGTGGTAGAAAGACAATATGGATTGTGGAAAAGACGATTTCCGGTCTTATCCAATGGCCTACGACTAAACATCGACACCACGATGGCAGTTATAGTTGCATGTGGAGTTCTTCACAACATATGCATCAATCGTGGGGAGGAATATCCACAAGATTGGATCCACGGTGTTGGTGATGAACCCAACAATGTGGCATTCAGGAACAATGCAGGGAACAACATCGCCCATTTAAATAGAGACGTTATTGCAAATAATATGTATGTACAAGCATTATAATATTAACAATTACCACTTTCTAATTTCTTTGTAATTGCCTCCTGAGCTCTCCTCTCCAACTTCAATATATCCAGTTGGATTTCCCATCGGATTTCTGCTTGGGCTGCCTCTGCGACCTTCTGCTTCCTGGCATCACTAAGGATTTGCAGTTGTATATCCGATTGGGCTTCTTTTGAGACCCTCGCCGCATCGAGCATTTCCAGTTGGATTTCCCATCGGATTTCTGCTCGGGCTGCCTCTGCGACCTTCTGCTTCCTGGCATCACTAAGGATTTGCAGTTGTATATCCGATTGGGCTTCTTTTGAGACCCTCGCCGCATCGAGCATTTCCAGTTGGACTTTCAAGTGGGCAGTCTGCATACTCAGGAGGTCGCATTGCAAAAGAGACTGGACCTGTTTATTGTTATTAGTTAATTTTGTAGAACTCCATTTCAATTTTTATTTATTTTATATATTCAATAATTTGTTATCTAATGTATAAAAACAGTTTGATAATGCCTTCAGAGGGCGAAACAGCTGTAACGCATAATAATAATTACAAAGCAGAACTTGTTTATAATAAACTGTTTTTATACATTAGACTGGACCTTTTGCATTTGAAAGTTTTCAGTCTGGGTCTCTAATAACACTCTTTCCGTCGCAAGTTGGGTGGTAGCAACATTTTGCAGGTCACTAAAGAGCGAGTCCTTTGTTGATTTTCCCAAGCACAGTCGCCTCTTGAATGCCTTCCTTGGAACTACGGGTCGAACAGTTGATACCACTGGCATCACTGGACTTTCAGGAAGTGTGAAAACTGGATTTTCATCCTGAACAAAATATAAAATGAATATCAAGTTTTATAACCAGCCACAAGTAATTTAAAAACAAATAATGTGTAAACCTTTCAAAAGACCGTGTAATAAAATAACATTTTACACAAGTATCTATGGGAAAATGAAGAAATTAAAATATTTTGCAGATTAGTTATTTCAAGTTATTGATGGCCGAGCGGTAAGGCTCACGACTAGCAATCCGGAGGTCGCCTGTTCAATAATAATAAATAGTATATTTGCAGTACATTGCAGAGTGGAAGATACTCTCAGTATCACCCTGTTTGTTGTAACACCACCATTAAAGAATTGAAAGATGGAATGAAATGGTTTTAGCCATGCTTGGTGACCAGATTTGAATACCCAAGTACTTGTATAACCATCTTCCCCTTCCTTCCCTAATACCTTCAGTTTCACAACACACCCCAATTGGAGATGCCGCAGTCTCACCGTACTGACTCCCCGGAGTTGGGAGCAGTTGAGACACCAATGCGAACAATGCCATTATTGACAATTAGTCGGCTGCTCTACTTCCTCCCGGCTGTACCTGTTGCCTGTTGATCATCTTGGACGGCAGGACCATTGCAATCAAACCTTTCAAAATAGAATACAAATATGTATGTCACGTTAAATTATATTAAATTCTCTCTATATTCTGTTAATTGCTAGTTTTGCACTGTGGGAACTATTTTCTTTATGATTTATTATTCTTGTTTATTGGTCATCGTTCATTAGCTTCGCAGACCAATATCAATAATAATGCCTTTTATGTGTACTTTTTAATCTTTCTTTGGTTTGCTTTCATGTTGCCCACATCTTCGAGTCTCTGTTGCCGAGGGTTACGACTCCCACTCCAAACGCTCTGATGAACAAGGATACTCCACTAGATGCGCTCCTTCACGGCATAGAGAGCTGCCAACACCAACGTTCCGGATGCCTGTGATTGGTCACTCCGGTTTATTGGTGTTGCTACTTACTGTTATGATCAATAATACATACTATGTTCCTATAAACTGTAAACTATTCTATTATTTATGTAAAACTTGTAACTTTCTGCCTAGTTTTTTAATGCTGAATCTTTATGTGGATGATGTTTTTTTCTGTAGTTTTATCAAAGGTTACAGTTAAGAGTTTAGATTCAAAAAACCTTCATTAACAAAACAGTTTTTTCTTTGTTTTTTTTTTTTTTAATTTCCTGAAAATTCAACCTCGTAAGACATTTTACGTCGAGTACTGAATATTTAATATTTGCTCATCAAAACCTAACAAAACTGCATGTATTTTCATTGGTCGATAGTTTAGAGAGACATGACAGCAAAAATAGATTTAAAATCAGTAAATTAACTGCCAAATCCATCCACAAAGAGAATAAAGCTTTTTCTAGTAGCGTGGATTCATTTATTGCAATATATGAGACATTTGTATAGCAAGAAGAGATTGTTTAATTTATAAATGTACCTAACCTTCCATTTCCCAACCCTTATGGGTCAGTGAATGACCAACAACCAACTGAAAACATGAACAAGTCATAAGTAATGTGCGCTTTCGAACTATTGTTGAACTACAATGACAATGCATTGACAAGCTTTTGGATTCCACTACGTAATGGTAGTACTAAAAGTGAGGGTTTATTTGAGTGCGCCAATTCTGGGTCTACTGCCATATACCGTAAACATAATGTATTCCTAATTGCTCCGGGTACTAATGCTGACTCAGTGGACATGTTCAGTCATCACCAAATACCAATTTAATTAAAAACAAGATATTTTAACTTACGAATTTACCATCCCGGAGGAACTTAATCCAATTGCTGCCTCAACCTTCAGCAGCACTGGATCTTCTATGTCTTGACTGGGCCCTCCACCAATTCCAAATATTTGGCAACGAACACTTGCCCTCTGTGTTCGGGCATCTCGTTTCAAGTTGTCCCACGCCTTTTTTAGAGCTGCTAGGGGTCTGCAATCATATATAAAATATTACGAGAAATCAATTGGGATGTATACAAATTCTAATTAACCAAACATTGCACTCTTCCTAGAAAGGTTACGCAGAGAGGACAGTCTGTCAAACCACTTGCCTCGCCCACAATCACACCATATATCATACATACTCTTCTGTTATTCGGACTATTAACATAGCCCTACTCAAATATCAGTTTTTTTTTTATCTTGCCGTGTCTTCCTCGGGCGTCCCCGACTTCTTCCACCATCCAAATTCGCGTAATAATATACTCTCCTTACACTCCTTAGTTCGTTCATTCTACGTGCCCAAACCATATTTCTTAATCGAGCTTCAATGGCATTTGAAGAACACATTATTATATGAGATAATCAGTATGTAACTTACCGGTTAATTGAGTTGCTGCTATTAAAACCGAGAACCACTTCGTTCCAAGCAGTTTCTTTAGATTTCAAAAGTGTGGCGTAATTTGGGCCGCCTGTAGACCTAGACAAAATGACCCGCGACGAGGTAACTAAATCGACAAGTCGCATTTTCTCATTTGGGGTGAAATTTTTTGAGCGTTTTGCTTTGTCCATTTTGTATATTTATGATTTTGAATCTAAAGTTTCAACTGCATAAAACGTCAAACTTGACGTAAACAAAAAAGTTAAGTCAATTAACACCTTATTTTTTACATATTAAATACGTTTGTTTTAAAAATATGAAATGTCGGTTTATGTATTACACTATTTAAAGTAAATTATCTGTATAAATAATAAATACAATTAATTAATGCTTCGGTATTAATTTGAAATGTAAAGTTTCTAATTTGACGTCATTTTTTTTGTCTATGTAAATAAACAGTGCTACACACGAGGTGTTATGATCAAAATGTTAGCCTCAGGCGAAATGGAGCAAATCACTACGATCACTTAACTGAGCAGCGCCTGGCTCAGGCTCAGAATTCCTTTGATAATCCATCGAAATTGTTGGCCACAACGGCCGTAAGTGTCGATAAGGTAAGTGTCACCTGTTTTGAAATATAACGAACGCGTGAGTCAAAATTACGCATGATTATCTATTACGTTACTTTGATGATATGTGCCAAAGCTGTTTGTAACTGATTTTTATATAACCATATAATATGTTTCTAATATAAATAAGATATCATGCTAATTGTTGCTTTTGTACTAAAAAGGCTGATTATTGTAGTAAAAAATAAGTTTCGTATGAATGAGTAAGTGTTCAAAAATTTCGTTGATTTATAGAAGAAGTATAAAGTTTTTTTTTTCTTTTTTAATAAATAAAGGAGTATAAGTAAACTATATTTAATATAAATATTCTTAAATATGTGTTAATAAATAATCACATAAAATTTATTGAAATAAATAAATAAACCTCGACCTGCAGCTGCATAAAACATATGCGTCAATTTTACGCGTGAGTTTCTTTTCCGTACTACACAATATGATTATCTTTTTAGGGTTAAAACAAAGTGCTGTCCTGCAAAAACGAGCTTAAAGTATCTTTCTTTAGTGCTCATTTTTTCAGGACAGCGCAAGTAATGTAAAATCTTGCTCCAAGATGAACAATCAATCTGTCTAAAAAAATAATTTTTTTTTTTTTTTTTAAATAATCTACGATGACTTGAAATTTGAAACTCTTTAAATAAAGGATTTGATTTATCATTCATCGGAAAGGGTTGTTATTGAGAAATCATTTTCAGCGTTCATGTTCGGGTTCTGTGAAAGTCCTATTCAAATTCTGTAAGTATATATTAATAGTTTAGTATCTTGAAAGAACTGAAATAAAACAGAACTTGAAAAAAATCTTTCATAGAACATGAATTTAATTTTGAAATTTGTAGAATACTAAAAATTCTTCTAAGCAACCCGTCATTTAGATTATCAAATATGAAATATGAAGACGTGCTTTTTACGACGTAATCAAATTATGTAATTTCTTTACTTTTAACAGAAAATTGAAGAACACAAAATTTTTTATTTCGTTTACTTAGAATTACATTTATACATTTATATTAAGAAATTAAATTCAAGATAAGTCATGAATTCTTTATCGGAAAATAGAATTTCTTTGTCCTGCTAAAAAGGAAGTCACGATTCTTTTATGTTTTGATTAAAATATAATTTTATTCATTCATTTTTTTTCTTGGAAAATGATTAACATATATTGAACTACTACTAGGAGAGGAGTTTTTATCGTAGCCAGTAAAAGAACCGGGCATTTTCATGTGGTACTTTGTACTTTGGACAAATCAACATAATACCTTGTTCCAAAAAACTCAAAAGTAGTTTATACTGGGACCAAGAATTAAATACTTATGAGCTATTTACAACCCCCCCATGGAGTCGAATAAATATTGGCGTAAATTACTTCCTTCAGAATTTTTTTTTTCTAAATAACTGCCCCTACATGGATTTGAAAAATTACTGTGGGGAAGCAAATATCGGAAATTTTTGTGGGGAATTACTTTTCACAGAAAACTTCTATGGAAACCCCTTATCTAACTTGACTCAATTGAGTGTTTTGATGAATTTTAAAGGAATTTTGACCCATATGTGTAAAAGAAATGTACAATGGACAAAATCAGAATTGCTTGACCTAAATACCTATTCGATTAGAAACGATTTGATTTCGTTTTTCTTGTTGTGTTTTGTTTTAGGGTCACGGATTTCTCACTGTTAATAGATTAAAGATATGCTAGCGCTATAATATTTACAAGACGCAAGTCGAAAGAAGTTGTAATGTTCTTAAAAGGCCAGGTTCATGAAAATTATATTAATTGTCTATGACTTCATTCTTGTCTATGCATAACCTATATATTTTTTGACATGTGGTTTCTTCTCCGACAGTCTTTCTTCCTGTTTCTAAACTTTGTTTATCCCGCCCTGTTAAACTTATTATCCCATGCATGTGATTGTTATTGGTAAGTAATAATACTTTAATTCATCGTATTAATTTTGGTAGCGGCTGTTCTTCCAGTTTAGTTAGGGAATCATTGGGCGTTTTGTCACAGCAGAATGTTTAAACTGTCAATTTGACATCTACATATTATGAGATTATAATAACAAATGCATTTTTTTAAAATTACAACAAATATACGTATTACAGATGTTTTATTACAGATGGATTACAACGGAATGGCGGTAGACATAACAGTTAATAAATAAAAGATTTACCCAAGATAAAACGACGTCTTTCTCAACCATTGTCAAAACTTCAAGGTTTTTTAATGTGTACTTTTGCTAAGACTTAAGAAGCCAAATTTTAAAAACTGATTTATATTAGAATTCCGTTACAACTTTTATCTGTTTCAGATATATTTGTTTGGGGTTAAACAAAATACCAAACTCAACCAAAGCAGACCATGGATCTACTGAAGCCAGATACTATATCCATCAAGACGGAACCAGAGCTCCAGGAAGAAGGTGGAGGTGAAATTCCATTTTCGAATTTAGATTTCGACCTCCCAGCTGTAAAGAAGGAATGCTTGCAATATGCTGATAGTTCTCAAACAGCCAGTTAGTTGTATGCTTCAGCGAGATTCTTCTGGTAGTTTCGATGGCGCTGGAATTATGCCTAGGCAATAGGCTAGAACCTTCTAGAGAATGCGCGAAATATACATAGTCCAACTCGCAAATTATTGTCGTAGGTAGCTCGCTTGGACGTTGCGAATAGGTAGCTCTTAGACAGGTAGTTGTAACCTATTACGCGATGAAATTTGTTGCATAAAAAGTCTCGTACATTCTCATCCCATGCGTTTTAAGCCGGTCGGCTTTCTCGAATACTCTAGCAGTATCGATCGCTACAAATTCATAAATATTGATTGAGAAAACACTATCTCATTGACTTAAAACTCTCTACTTACGGTGCTCTAGAGCAGTGCTCCGCAACCTTTTCTCACCTACGACACACCAAATTTCTTCCTAGAATTCCGCGGCACACCAAAAGCTAAAATATATAGATATTAAATTGATACGCAAAATTTACAATAATTTTTGTTTTTTTTATTTGAAAAGTATACATACATACATACTATTATAAGATATTTATTTTTACGCAATCTTAATAATTATTATAAAATAATAATAAATCAATGAGCGATTCATTGTTTAATTAACCTGCGCTTCTTTCAATGAACACAAAAGTTTTATATTCCGCTCGATTTTTGACAGCGTAACCCGAAGTTCTTGGTCAAGACCTTTTAAGCATGACCGCTTATCATTTTAATAAAACCGTTGAAAACCTTTGCTCACATAAATATGTCGTTGAAAATGGAAGTAGTGTTAAGAATGCTTTGACGGAAATGTGAGGATATTCTTTTTTAACGTAAATCCAGAAAACATCTAATTGATCTTCGGAGAAGTCAAGTTTTAATGTCATGTCATTATTTAAATCTGTAAATTCCACTCGAATTTGCAGAGGCAGTGCTTCCGTAGAATTTATTGCATTGGTTGCAAAAGGATTTCGAATCCAATCGTATTGTTCCGTATTAATGGAATAAAAATATTGACCAAATTTCTGATTTCTGAGGTGCTGATATAGTTTGGGCATATTTTGATTTAAAAGAAACTGACACACCTCGTGACGAAGCTCAAACAATCTAGCCAAAACTTTGCCTCGGGATAGCCAACGAATTTCAGTATAAAACAATAAGGATTCATATTCGGCTCCCATTTCTGCGCAGAGTATTCCAAAGATTCGCGAGTTTAGGGCTCTTGATTTAATTATGTTTACGATTTTAATGCATTCATTCATCGTGTTCAAAAGTTCCTCCGGTAAATTTTTGACCATCAATGCTTCTCGATGTATGCAGCAGTGTGTAAATTGTAACGTTGGATTTTTTTGTTTTACACAAGAGACAAAACCCTTTTTACTACCCGTCATTGCCGCAGCGCTGTTCCGTGTAAACAGCAATGCAATTGCTCCATTTAATATTATATATTTTGAAGAAATCATCGGTTACTTGAAAAAAATCTTCACCGGTAGTTCGCTCTGGAACCTCCTTACAAAATAAAAAATGTTCTTTAATAAAGTCCTCGTCAACGAAAAGTACAATAGCTATCAACTGTGCTTTATTTTTAATATCGGTTGTTTCGTTGATCTGAAGCGCAAATTTTTCAGCCAATAACAGTTTTCTAATCAGTGTTTCTAATATATTGTGAATACGTCTTTTAACAGCATCTGCAGACAATGAATAATATATTGTCACTGTGTATTAAATACATAATGAAATATTGTAAAATTTCAAATACATTGAATTTGACCGCGGCACACCTGTGTCCGGCTCACGGCACACCAGTGTGCCACGGCACACCGGTTGCGGAGCACTGCTCTAGAGCAAGGTTTTTATTTCTTGAAGAAGTTCCCTCAAGCGGACGTCTGAGGTCATTTTTATCTGATATTGGCCTTTAAAACTTCCATCCAAATTCCCATTTCTACATTGTTGATCAATGGTATCTTTATTCGTGAAAAATTAGTTTATTTTTTTTCAATTAAAAAAATGTTTCGTTTAATATCAATGGTACGAAGATACATGGCTGCCCCCATGTGGGTACAATTGGAGCAGTTTGATCCAGGCGTCTAATATTTTACCTAACACATGGCCCTTTATATTATTTTTTTAGCGTTACAAAAAAACACAAATCATCATTTTACCGATTACAGTGATATCCTGCCTTCGCGTGTGCTAATTTAGACTGTTAGGGCAGCCAAAATAAACTCGCGCCAGGCGCCGTTTGGATCGGGGCTGGCCATGCAAAGATATATTCTATTAATTGTCCTTTTTTATTCCAGGAAGCATAAATGTGGAGACAGTTACCATAAACGCGGATCTCGGACCCCGACAAGTTGAAACGGGGCTTACTTATATGAAAATTGACATAGATCTGCCGGATGTTAAAGAGGAATGCTTAGAACGCTTTGGGAGAATTACCAAGGCAGCAGGTAAAACCAATTTTCATTGTAAACTTGAACGATTCGGCCACTCCTATTTTTTTTTACGTTTCTAGGAACTTACTTCGCTTATTTACTCTAAGTTTAGGTAATAAGTTTAACCGAGTCATTTTCATCCATGTTATTTATCAAATTTGTCGACAGATCTTCAGACGCATTTTGTGGAAAAAGGATACATTCCTCCCGTTCGCAACGACTCCTTCTCTCCTAAGTCAAATTTTGCTATGAACGTACGCACCCATGTAACAGAAAATCCTTTTTCTTGTTCCAAGTGCAACTATTCATATGCTCAAAAGCGAAATTTAAAGAGACACATACTGACTCACAGTGGAGAAAAACCTTTTTCATGTTCCATTTGCAATTATGCATGTTATCAAAAGGATCAACTGAAGAGCCACATGCTGACTCACAGTGGAGAAAAACTTTTTTCATGTTCCGCTTGCAACTATGCGTGTTATCAGAAGGGTCAACTGAAGAGCCACAAGCTGACTCACAGTGGAAAAAAACATTTTTCATGTTCCCTGTGCAACTATGCAGGTTATCGAAAGCATCATCTGAAGAGCCACATGCTGACTCACAGTGGAGAAAAACCTTTTTCATGTTCCGTGTGCAGCTATGCGTGTTGTCATAAGGGTCAGCTGAATAGGCACATACTGACTCACAGTGGAGAAAAACCTCTTTCATGTTCGGAGTGCAACTTTGCGTGTTATCAGAGGGGTCAACTGAAGAGCCACATGCTGACTCACAGCGGAGAAAAACCTTTTTCATGTTCCTTGTGCATTTATGCATGTTATAGAAAGTATTGTCTAAAGAACCACATGCTGACTCATAGTGGCAAAAAACCTTTTTCTTGTTCCGCTTGCAACTATACGTGTAATCAGAAGGGTCATTGAAGAGCCACATGCTGACTCACAGTGGAGAAAAACCTTTTTCATGTTCCTTGTGCAACTATGCATTTTATTCAAAAAGCAACCTAAACGGACACATGTTGATTCACAGTGGAGAAAAACCTTTTTCATGTTCCGCTTGCAACTATACGTGTAATCAGAAGGGTCAACTGAAGAGCCACATGCTGACTCACAGTGGAGAAAAACCTTTTTCATGTTCCTTGTGCAACTATGCATTTTATTCAAAAAGCAACCTAAACGGACACATGTTGATTCACAGTGTAGAAAAACCTTTTTCATGTTCCGTGTGCAACTATGCATCGAACCAAAAAAGCCACCTTAACAGACACATTCGGATTCACAGTGGAGAAAAACTTTTTTCATGTTCCGTGTGCAACTATGCATGTTATCATAAGAGTAATTTAAAGAGCCACATGCTGACTCACAGTGGAGAAAAACCTTTTTCATGTTCCGTGTGCAACTATGCATCGAACCAAAAAAGCCACCTTAACAGACACATTCGGATTCACAGTGGAGAAAAACTTTTTTCATGTTCCGTGTGCAACTATGCATGTTATCATAAGAGTAATTTAAAGAGCCACATGCTGACTCACAGTGGAGAAAAACCTCTGTGATGGTCGGAATGCAACTATGCAAGTTATCAACAGGGTATCCTGAAGAGACACTTGCTGACTCGCAGTGGAGAAAAACCTTTTTCATGTTTTTTGTGCAACTATGCTTGTTATCAAAAGGGCCAACTGAAGAGCCATATGCTCTCTCACTTCGTAGGAAAACCTCTTTAATGTTCCTTGTGCAACTATACATGTTATCTGAAGTGTAACATGCTTACTCACGGTGGGGAAAACCCTTTTTCATGTTCCGTTTAAACATTTCATTTTATCAAAACGCCCATCTAAAGACCCACGTGCTGACTTATAGTGGCGGAAAACCTGTCTTATGTTCCAAGTGCACATATTAATATTATTTTAAAGGCAATCTGAAGCGCATGTTGACTCACTACGAAAAAAACTTTTCTTGTTCCTTGTTCATCTATGGATATTCTCAAAACGCATATCTAAAAAGCCACATGTTGACCCACAGTGGCGAAAAACCTTTTTCATTTTCCAAGTGCACATATTCAGTTTCTAGGAGAGGCCACCTTACCCCCCATATAGGACATTTGTTCGAACGTATGCCGAATCAGAGCGGAGAAACACCCCCTTTTCTTGTTCCGAGTGCAACTATGCAAGTTATCAACAGTGTACCTTGAAGAAAAAAAACTAACTGACAGCTGAGAAAAAACTTCTTCGTTTCCTGGCTGAAGAGAGATTTTAAAAAACGCGTGCGCACTCGCAGTTTTTTTTCATATGCGTTTTCTCGAAAAGACTCTTTGCCTGGACACTTTTCCTGTTCCTTGCGTTAACATTCACTTTCACGAAAACTATTTACAGAATAAATTTTAGTAAAAGATATTATATGTTTCACCAGAGAGTTTCCAGTAAATAAAATTAGTATAATTTTATTATGGTCAAAATATATATAACCTTGCAATTTCTTTGAAATTGTTCTGAATCGCTTTGTGTTATGTCTGTATGAATGTGTGTAAGTGCGAGCGAGATAGCATGCTTGCGAGAGCTATATAAAGCGATGCATACAAGGATTGTCCTGTTTTGTTGCAAGCAGCTCCCTAATAAATATCAGTACATAGATCAAGTATCATTATTGAGTACGACCTTCACCTGCTTCAATACACCATACATTACACATTGTAAAAGATTTGATTTTTTTTAAACTTAAATTTATGGATAAAAAAAATATTATGTCATACTACTAACACGAATATCAAAATATATATATGATTATGTGTACAGTAATGTATTTAATTATTTCTTCAAATAATATTTTTACACTTCTAAATTCACTCTCAAAACAGTAGAACTGTAGCAGCAGCTACTAGTGCGTTCTAGAATATTTTCTTTTCTGTTTACCCTGTTGAGATCGCACCTTGTACCTACTAGAATTATTTAGTTAACACATGTGCTAGGTACTTCAACCGCTCGAGAACGTACTACCTAGGCAGACAGAAAAAAGTTTTATTGATTTGACTGATTTGACGATTTTCCTATCAGATATATCAAAATGTAATTATTTTTCTCTGTACAAAACAGAACCGACAAATTTTAACCTTAATTTTTTTTTTTTTTAAGTGGGGTTTGTAAAGGCTGCAATGCCAATATAATATATTTTTTATTCGAAAAATACGGAAACTCTTTCATTAAAAAAAAAGTTGAAATGTTCTTGTTTTTGAAATTATTAGTAGTAAATTCAGATAACTACTTATTGGCTACAATTTTTCATTAAAATCTGACTTTACCAACCGCATTTAGCGTTGTTTACCGTAGTTAACATTTCAATTCTGATATTACTGAATATTTAAAAACATATCTTAATGCTATTTTTTTCAAGACCTCTTTTAGACCCACAATCCTTATAACACGGTCTAACTATTAAATTATTTTTTTATTGAATATACAAACACATTACAATAATTTACAAATGTAGATATTTTGAGGCTGATTGCGAAAAAATTAGAAATTTTTAACAAAAAATTGCCCAACTCAATTGAGAAATTATTTCTCGTGTTTGAGTTGAGGAGTGTTGTGAGTCATTATGGTTTATAGGTTGTAAAATTTCACTAGTTGATGTAGCTGAAAATTAAAAAAATAGCTATAAAACTAGATGATAAATTTGATAACACTATATAATTAAGAAAATAAGAAATTTAATTACAAACTAAAAAATAAAAAATATAATAGTTATTAAACTTAGAAAAAATAAGATATAAAAATAATAATGTACTTATTAGGTACGAAATAATAGTAGGTAGGTACAGCACTGGTAGTAAATTGTTCAAAGACCGAGCTGGCAATCTTGTATGAAATGGGTACTTAATAAAATGCAACAACATTTGTGTATACATGTATGCATGTAGGTGCATACATGTACATTATTCTTTACTTATAGTTTTGTGTTCATCAATGTTGTGTTTGTCTGTAATTAGTGATAGTATCAACCAAGTTTAATTAGTGTAATTGAATTTCGAGAGCTTTGATATGAATCAAAAAAAAAAAACAACAACAATAAACGCATATTAGCACATACCTATTAGGAAGCGGATAATATAACTTTAGAGGATATGTATTTTTTTTAAATATAAAATTTTGTTTATATATATATTTTTTTATTAATCATTAATCAATTTTCCTAAATTCATAACGTGAATTTTGGAAAATTTAATCAATAAAAATTACAAATGAGTTCATATAAACAATTATTTGAAAAATGTATCCAATGAAATTAAAACTTGTGATTACCGTTGGGTTTATCTAAAAGTTGTTTGATTTGTGATTTGAAAGTTTTGTAATTTTTTTCAGTTTTAATTTTATCCGGAAGGGCATTAAACAATTTTATACCTTGATAAGTATAATGGTGTTGACCAGCACTAGTTTTACATTTATGAATTTCTAAGTTACCACGTGATCTAGATCGGTTACTTATTTTTGTAGAAATTGTTGAATTGAAATGGTCTTTATGAATTTGTAACAGTGCATTCTTTTTAAAAATTTTGTTTAAGCTAAGAACCCTAAACGAGTCAAACAGTTCCGTGGTTGGAAATATCGATGGTTTTCTTAGGATGACTTTTAAAATTAACCTCTGAACCTTTTCTACCGGTGAAAGGTTAGTTTTGAAAGTCCCTCCCCAACCGATTATACCATATTGTAATATGGATTGGGCAAGAGAAAAATATATAATTTTAATCATATTATATGAAAGGATGTTTCTCAATCTAATGAATAAGTAAATAAGTTTTCTTAATCTGGTTGCCGTATTTTGGACTTGTTCGTTCCATTTTAAGTGTCCATCTACTATGATACCCAGATACTTTATACTATTTTTGCATGTTATTGGTAAACAATTTACATAACCGCATTCTTTTTTATTTTCACATTGTGATGAATGGATTTTAATGGTTATATTGTTTTCAAAAAATTTATCCTGCAAAGAGAATGGGATGAAATATGTTTTCTCGGTATTTAGTGAGAGACAATTTAGGTCGAACCATGTTTTGAATGTGTATTTATTGATATTGGCTATACTCATTGTTTCCTCCCATGATTTTCCTTTTGTGATAACTACAGTGTCGTCTGCGTAAGATATGATATCTCCAACAATGGGAAGAGTGAACAATTCATTTACATATATAATAAAAAGGATTGGACCGATGACAGTTCCTTGCGGTATGCCAAAAGATGAGGTT